>NC_064931.1:442301078-444701078 GCF_023897955.1 Schistocerca gregaria
TTACTATGAATTCCAGGACATCATGGCATTCTTCATAATGAATCTGTTGACCGCCTTGCCAATAGGGGTATTACGGAAGGGCAGTTACACCTGTGCCTATCCCTTACACGTATCTCATATGGACGATACGAAAGTCTGCTTATCACGCTTGCAACTGTGAGTAGCATGTCCCTCAACACTCTAAGGGCTGCCTCCTTGTAGCTATACAACCGAATGACCTTTCTCGACCAGGGTTCACTTCGGTGCAGCTTCGTAGACCACATGTGCCATTCGCATGTGGCTAGGACACAGGTGTTACTCCGCACAGCTATATCGGTTGAAGATTACCACTTCTGGACAGTGCGATAAGGACTCAACAGGAACAGAGGACCTTAACCACGTTATATTGGCATGTTCCAAATACACGAATGCACAATCAATCTTGTGTAAGGAATAGGTTGCGAGAGGTTACCCCCTCCCCGTCAGCGTTCATGTTTTACCTCACCATTTTGATAAATACAACATGCTCACAGACTATTAGAAAGCCACTAGCATCCAAATTTAATTTATAGGTTGCGAGGTCTTCACTCTCACATGGCATCAGTGCTGTTTGTATTCGGGTGCGTAATATTGTTTTAAGTTTCGTACAGACCTCAATTGTACATTAAATTTTCATTATTGTTCTCCTCCGCATTTTATGTCACTATTCTGCTGTCACCATTCTACATACTGATGGTTGTATTGTGTCTGAGATTTCTGGTTTTTCTTTTACTTTAAGTATTTCTCATGTTGTTATATGATGTTATTTGCAATTTTGTTCTTCCGCTACTTTTGTGCTTATTGTATGATGTGCGGTGTTTGCCCTTCCGTGTTTCGTCTTTTACCTTAACAACTTATGTACACTGAAGCGCCAAAGAAACTGGTATAGGCATGTGTATTCAAATGCCTGTATAAGACAACAAGTATCTGGTCAGTATTTGGACGTGGCGTTATAGTCTGGCGCACGAGCATTGCGACACAGCATCTCGCCGACAGCTAGGCTAATGGCTGGTACCACTGTATGCCGACGGGAACGACTACCATGTGTTGGAGAGTCACATCGTTCGGAGTACGGTGATGAGCTTCGGCCCATTGGTCGACTATAACTGTCTACAGTCGACTGGTGTGAATAGGGCTGTTGTGATGGTTGACTTCTTACGGCTTAGTAGTCGTCGATATCTTATCTTCCTTCACTGTTGAAGAGTACAAAGTGTCTTGGGCGTCCACAGTGAAAATAGTGACGCGTTGTTCCCTGTTTCCCAAATATCTGTTCGTCTGCGGGGCATTTTATTTATTGGAGGATTTGTTTGTTTCTGCATTGATCGGATGCTAGATTGTCGTTTCACGGTGATGAATTAAGCCTTAGCTGCACGAGTTCATTCTTCACCGCGCGTTCGACTGGTGGTGGCGATTAGTGCACAGACATCGATATACCTCTTCTTCAACGTTCTCAATGCCGTCGAGACGTGTTGGATCATCTATCATGGCTCCTGTCTCTTGCTTACTATGTCCGACAAAATGGTTCGAATGGGTCTGAGCACTATGGGACTTAACATCTGAGGTCATAAGTTCCCTAGAACTTACTACTTAAACCTAACTAACCTAAGGACATCACACACATTCATCCCCGAGGGCCCGCATCTCGTGGTCGTGCGGTAGCGTTCTCGCTTCCCGCGCTCGGGTTCCCGGGTTCGATTCCCAGCGGGGTCAGGGATTTTCCCTGCCTCGTGATGGCTGGGTGTTGTGTGTTGTCCTTAGGTTAGTTAGGTTTCAGTAGTTCTAAGTTCTAGGGGACTGATGACCACAGATGTTAAGTCCCGTTGTGCTCAGAGCCATTTGAACCATGCCCGAGGCAGGATTCGAACCTGCCACCGTAGCGGCCACGCGGTTCTAGACTGAAGCGTATAGAACCGAAAGCAAAGAGAGCTTCACTCCAACCTCAAACGCTGCCAAAACCTCTCAAATAGAAGCTAAACGATGTCAAAGTTAGCGTAAGGAGGGCTATGCGTGAAGCATTAAGTGAACTCGAAAGTAAAATTCTATGTACCGACTTGACAGAAAATCCTTGGAAGTTCTGGTCTTAAGTTAAATCAGTAAGTGGCTCGAAACAGCATATCCAGACACTCCGGGATGATGATGGCATTGAAACAGAGGATGACACGCGTAAAGCTGAAATACTAAACACCTTTTCTCAAAGCTGTTTCACAGAGGAAGACCGCACTGCAGTTCCTTCTCTAAATCCTCGCACAAACTAAAAAATGGCTGACATCGAAATAAGTGTCCAAGGAATAGAAAAGCAACTGGAATCACTCAACAGAGGAAAGTCCACTGGACCTGACGGGATACCAATTCGATTCTACACAGAGTACGCGAAAGAACTTGCCCCTTCTAACAGCCGTGTACCTCAGGCCTCTAGAGGAACGTAAGGTTCCACATGATTGGAAAAGAGCACAGGTAGTCCCAGTCTTCAAGAAGGGTCGTTGAGCAGATGCGCAAAAGTATAGACCTATATCTCTGACATCGATCTGTTGAATATTAGAACATGTTTTTTGCTCGCGTATTATGTCGTTTTTGGAAACCCAGAATGTACTCTGCAGGAATCAACATGGATTCCGGAAACAGCGATCGTGTGAGACCCAACTCGCTTTATTTGTTCATGAGACCCAGAAAATATTAGATACAGGCTACCAGGTAGATGCAATTTTCCTTGACTTCCGGAAGGCGTTCGATACAGTTCCGCCCTGTCGCCTGATAAACAAAGTAAGAGCCTGGAATATCAGACCAGCTGTGTGGCTGGATTGAAGAGTTTTTAGCAAACAGAGCACAGCATGTTGTTATCAATGGAGAGACGTCTACAGACGTTAAGGTAACCTCTGGCGTGCCACAGGGTAATGTTATGGGACCATTGCTTTTCACAATATATATAAATGACCAAGTAGATAGTGTCGGAAGTTCCATGTGGCTTTTCGCGGATGATGCTGTAGTACACAGAGAAGTTGCAGCATTAGAAAATTGTAGCGAAATGCAGGAAGATCTGAGGCGGATAGGCACTTGGTGCAGGGAGTGGCAACTGACCCTTAAAATAGACAAATGTAATGTATTGCGAATACATAGAAAGAAGGAACCTTTATTGTATGATTATATGATAGCGGAACAAACACTGGTAGCAGTTACTTCTGTAAAGTATCTGGGAGTATGCGTGCGGAACGATTTGAAGTGGAATGATCATATAAAATTAATTTTTGGTAAGGCGGGTACCAGGTTGAGATTCATTGAGAGAGTCCTTAGAAAATGTAGTCCATCAACAAAGGAGGTGGCTTACAAAACACTCGTTCGACCTATACTTGAGTATTGCTCATCAGTGTGGGATCCGTACCAGATCGGGTTGACGGAGGAGATAGAGAAGATCCAAAGAAGAACGGCGCGTTTCGTAACAGGGTTATTTGGTAACCGTGATAGCGTTACGGAGATGTTTAGCAAACTCAAGTGGCAGACTATGCAAGAGAGGCGCTCTGCATCGCGGTGTAGCTTGCTCGCCAGGTTTCGAGAGGGTGCGTTTCTGGATGAGGTATCGAATATATTGCTTTCCCCTACTTATACCTCCCGAGGAGATCACGAAAGTAAAATTAGAGAGATTCGAGCGCGCACGGAGGCTTTCAGACAGTCGTTCTTCCCGCGAACCATACGCGACTGGAACAGAAAAGGGAGGTAATGACAGTGGCACGTAAAGTGCCCTCCGCCACACACCGTTGGGTGGCTTGCGGAGTATAAATGTAGATGTAGATGAACGGCCGGCCTTTGTCCGACAGTTCTGGTTGCCATCAACAACTGTATCTCTTTTCTCACTACCTGAGGGTGGCGAGGGCGTGATGGTCACGGAGCACATACTGAATTCGGTCGTAATTATTTAACCTGATTTTTTCCTGTTTAATTTCCTCGGTGCGCCGTTATATTTTGATGAATGTCTCGGTTGTTGTGACCGTTTACCACAAGAGTTTGGTACATACCTTCTGCAACACCTTTTAAAAAGATTTTGTCAGTTGCTATCGTTTTTGGATTCACAATGCAGCATATGATCAAAGCATTCAGTATGCTATGTAGGACTGTGTCGCGTCCAAATGACGACGGATCCTGTTTTTCAATTGTTCTTCCGCTAAGCATACTTGCTTCTGCTTATCACCAAAGTCGTCTCTTTCAATTCGGTTTATAATTCATCCCAGCTATTGAGCTCCTCGTCGTTTTCCATGAACCACTTCTGAGTTTTGGCATCCAAGTACCCAGATGATTCGCTTCTCTAGAACGTTTGTCTTAACCAACATGACAATCCGAGCATGGCTCTTTCAAAATTCATCACAGAGCGCACTTTACAGATGCAGTGCCCTCCGCCTGCTAGCCCCTGTGTGCTCACCGTAAGGTTTTGGACGAGTGAGTACATCCTAACCGAATATGTAATTCGCCATCAAGGCCCATATACGTTCATATTTACACTGAGGTAAACAAGTCATGAGATACCTCCTACTATCGTGTCGGACCTCCTTTTTCCCGGCGTAGTGCGGCAACTCGACGGGGCATAGACTCAAAAAGTCGTTGGAACTCCCCTGCAAAAATATTGAACCATGGTGCCTCTGTAACTGTCCAAAATCGCGAAAGTGTTGCCGGTGCAGAATTTTGTGTACGAACTTATCTCTCGATTATGTCCCACAAACGTTCGATGGGCTTCATGTCAGGCCATCTGAATGGCGAAATAATTCGCTCGAATTGTCTGGAATGTTCTTTAAACCAATAGCGAACAACTGAGGACCGTTGACACGTTGTCTGGGAACACGAAGTCCGTGAATGACTCCAAATAGTCTCCAAGTAGCCGAACATAATAATTTCCAGTCAATGATCGGTTCAGTTGGACCAGAGGACCCAGTTCATTCCACGTAATCACAGCCCACATCATTGTTTCCGTAGAATTGTCAGTGCTAACAGACAAGCAGCTTGCCGGCCAGGGTGGCCGAGCGGTTCTAGGCGCTTCAGCCTCGAACCGCGCGACAGCTACGGTCGTAGGTTAGAATCCTGCCTCGGACATGGATGTTTGTGATGTCCTTAGGTTAGTTAGGTTTACGTAGTTCTAAGTTTTAGGGGACTGATGACCTCAGATGTTATGTCCCATAATACTCAGAGCCATTTGAACCATTTTTAGACAAACAGCACTGCGTGAAATAGCCATAATAAACAGTGTGGGACGTATGACGAAATTTGGTATTCTCACCACACCCTTGACACTGTGGATTTCGGAATACCTAATTCCCTAACGATTTCCGAAATGGAATCTCTCATGCGTCTAGGTCCAACTACCTTTCAGCGTTCAGAGTCTATTGATTCCCTTCGTGCTACCATAATCACGTCGGAAATCTTTTCACATGAATCACTTGAGTACAAATGACAATTCCGTGAAATCACGGCCCTTTTATATCTTATGTACGCTATATTATCGCCATCTTAGAGGTGTAAATCGCTATGCCCCGACATTCATCACTTGTGTATAATCCGTTTGGCGATAGGCAAAAGTCTAGCTGGCTGGCACTATTGCGTGTAGTTTCCTAAACGATTTGTAAATAAAAATCTAGGAAAAACTTCATCGCTTAACGAATGAATATTCTAGTATAAAATATATGTTTATGACAAGATCATTTGACTTCAGAGGAATGATGAAATACGCTCATTTTGTCATATGGCTGATAACATAACTTTCTTTTTAGCTTTGTGTGCACCCTATCTGTAGTTTCGTGTTACTGCTTGTATTTCAGTCTAGCTGTGCTTTATATGACTCTGAGGTTCCAGTTATGCGGATCTGAAATGACATTAATTATGGTTCAAAACAAGACGTGCCTTTCCTGGCTGTACTCAGTGATGGTTCAAATGGCTCTAAGCACTATGGAACGTGCCATCTGAGGTCATCAGTCCCCCAGACTTAGAACTACTTAAACCTAACTGACCTATGGACATCACACAAATCCATGTTCGAGGCAAGATTCGAACCTGCGACCGTAGCAGCAGCGCGGGTCCAGACTGAAGCGGCTTGAACCACTCGTCCACAACGGTGGGCTCACAGTGATCACCGTTCCCAGAAACATTATGTGGTCACTTGTGAAAGCTATATACGGTATTCCTTTTTCCGTGTTCTGATGATTACTGCTGCTAGCAGAGGCGGAAATCTAACATACACTATGATTTACTGGCTTCATTTTTAGGGGTTTTAAGCTTGCTTTGTCTGTCCTTCCATATGGTTTCCTTGCATAATTAAGTTGCTCGATTTGAAAGTTTGTATTATTCGCAAATTACGAAACTTTTCTATGGATGTTTGCTTTTTCCACCCAGTAGTATGTTAGGTAATGACAATGAAAGTATTCCTAACCAAAATTGTTTTAAACCCAAAAAACATAAATTATAACGGCTACATAAGAGCTCAGTGACTGTTAGCGCCGCATGTCTGTCGTTCAGGCAGTGCTAAAACGGTTTCGTTCAACTGCACAAACAGTTCGTTGTCGAATAAATGTTAGTTCTCGTATTAGTACAAAATAAGACTACGTAACACCATGGAAAACGTTTGGTAACGTTGTAATCGTCACCTTACTTCCTGTAGTGGTGCTCAGTTGTCATGTTAAGACATTCCATGTTTTTCTGTCATTCCCATTAAATATTCTAAATGATTCTCAAATAATGTGAGATATCTATTTGGTGAGTTTAAATTTTTGAGTCCTGGCACATAGTTCCATGCCCAAGCTGCAAGTGACTTCAAATTTTAAGTTGCGAATTTTTATCCTGGCCATAAGTATGACAATGGGAGAGCGATTAACGCATCAGGAGATTGGTGGCTCAGCTGTACCGTGGTCATGTCTGTAGCCAAAGCTGTGTTAGCTGTCCCCGCATCTTGTGGTCGTGCGGTAGCGTTCTTCCTTCCCACGCACGGGTTCCCGGGTTCGATTCCAGACGGGGTCAGGGATTTTCTCTGCCTCGTGATGCGTGGTCTTGTGTGATGTCCTTGGGTTAGTTAGGTTTAAGTAGTTCTAAGTTCTAGGGGACTGATGACCATAGATATTAAGTCCCATAGTACTCAGAGCCATTTTGTATTAGCTGTTGGTTCTAATCACGCTACAAGGCTTCAGTACCAGCAAGAAATAATCTCGGCATCATAAGTGTTCTCGCAATCTTTATTCAGTACAAAGTAACTCTGAGGATAAAACCTTATGGAAGTGCTTCATTGCTCACTAAATAATAACTGCATTTGGCTGTTTTAGCACCATAATATTTAATTAACGAGTACTAATTAAAAATTTTGTAACTGGGTTTCTTTACGTGTCTACTCATACCGCTAGCTTTCCGTACTTTCGTGGTGGTTGTGAAATATTACATGTTTATAGCACAAGACGGCATGCAGACAGTCCATTTTGTGAGTATTGTCTTACTGGTTTGTGAAATTTTGCCATTCCCAAAGTAGTAAATACACTCTGTTACACTAAAATGATGTTCAGTCGTACTTTTTCCAGCTAAGTGTCTAGTTGTTTTGTGTTAATATGATATACACTCCAGGAAATGGAAAAAAGAACACATTGAGACCGGTGTGTCAGACCCACCATACTTTGCTCCGGACACTGCGAGAGGGCTGTACAAGCAATGATCACACGCACGGCACAGCGGACACACCAGGAACCGCGGTGTTGGCCGTCGAATGGCGCTAGCTGCGCAGCATTTGTGCACCACCGCCGTCAGTGTCAGTCTGTTTGCCGTGGCATACGGAGCTCCATCGCAGTCTTTAACACTGGTAGCATGCCGCGACAGCGTGGACGTGAACCGTATGTGCAGTTGACGGACTTTGAGCGAGGGCGTATAGTGGGAATGCGGGAGGCCCGGTGGACGTACCGCCGAATTGCTCAACACGTGGGGCGTGAGGTCTCCACAGTACATCGATGTTGTCGCCAGTGGTCGGGGGAAGGTGCACGTGCCCGTCGACCTGGGAACGGACCGCAGCGACGCACGGATGCACGCCAAGACCGTAGGATCCTACGCAGTGCCGTAGGGGACCGCACCGCCACTTCCCATCAAATTAGGGACACAGTTGCTCCTGGGGTATCGGCGAGGACCATTCGCAACCGTCTCCATGAAGCTGGGCTACGGTCCCGCACACCGTTAGGCCGTCTTCCGCTCACGCCCCAACATCGTGCAGCCCGCCTCCAGTGGTGTCGCGACAGGCGTGAATGGAGGGACGAATGGAGACGTGTCGTCTTCAGCGATGAGAGTCGCTTCTGCCTTGGTGCCAATGATGGTCGTATGCGTGTTTGGCGCCGTGCAGGTGAGTGCCACAATCAGGACTCCATACGACCGAGGCACACAGGGCCAACACCCGACATCATGGTGTGGGGAGCGATCTCCTACACTGGCCGTACACCTCTGGTGATCGTCGAGGGGACACTGAATAGTGCACGGTACATCCAAACCGTCATCGAACCCATCGTTCTACCATTCCTAGACCGGCAAGGGAACTTGTTGTTCCAACAGGACAATGCACGTCCGCATGTATCCTGTGCCACCCAACGTGCTCTAGAAGGTGTAAGTCAACTACCCTGGCCAGAAAGATCTCCGGATGTGTCCCCCATTGAGCATGTTTGGGACTGGATGTAGCGTCGTCTCACGCGGTCTGCACGTCCAGCACGAACGCTGGTCCAACTGAGGCGTCAGGTGGAAATGGCATGGCAAGCCGTTCCACAGGACTACACTCAGCATCTCTACGATCGTCTCCATGCGAGAATAGCGGCCTGCATTGCTGTGAAAGGTGGATATACACTGTACTAGTGCCGACATTGTGCCTGCTCTGTTGCCTGTGTCTACGTGCCTGTGGTTCTGTCAGTGTGATCATGTGATGTATCTGACCCCAGGAATGTGTCAATAAAGTTTCGCCTTCCTGGGACAATGAATTCACGGTGTTCTTATTTCAATTTCCAGGAGTGTATAATCTTGTAACATTTCTTCTTACGTTTATTGAACATAACATTTAACATGAGGATGTTAAATAAGTGTGATGTGGGGTGAACTGTCTACCAAGCTCCTTGAAATCATGATGCCTACTTCTGTCAAATCAGTAGAGTGTCGGCGGTTATTGCCCTCGAGTAGCAGCACTTGATACAGCGTTGTCGATCGTTGTTCTTAGATTGTGACCTCAAGCCACTTCATTTATTAGCAACTGGTGTCAGCTTTCCTGTTAGAGTTCAGCTATTATTTCCTTCATCTGAAATAAACACAAAACCATCTCATTTCGTCACCAAAATCACCTGCCACCTGATAACATACGCGGAGAAATGGACATTTCTTCACCTATTGGTATTTCATGCTTTTAATAAGCGCACACAGTGTCCATACGCACGATTTATGAACATTTCCCATCGAATGTAGATGTCACACAGAGGTTAAATGATCGTCATATTTGGCAGCTACCGGTTACAATGAGGTTGACAATCACGGATCAGACCGTTTAAATATTCTTCATAAATTTTGTAGGCATGTAGCCAACTATTTACATCAAAGCGACACTCCTTGAAACTAAAAAAGTTTTCTGACGTTATTTCTCTTATGGCACCACCACCACCAAATAATATGACCCGCTGCCGATGACTTCACCCCTCTATTTAACAGAAATCATACAGTTATTGTTAATGTTGGACTTTCTCGATATTACACTCGTTACTCTAATCCCATAATAATATTCATAACCACAAGAATGCAATATTCAATATGGAATCTCAAGAACAATATAATAGCTTGCAATAAACAATGGCAATACATAAATACACTCTTAAAAAATGCGTGCCAGAACTATAGACAGATACGCTACTAACTTGTGTTACCATCACGACTGCAGAAAATAAACAATTAGTTATAATCCACACATATGCGCAAACAAGCTGAATATTAATATGGGAGAGAAATTAATCGATATTTTACGTATACTCTGATTACTGGTTGCTCCACATTTATTACGCATAGTAGATAAGTCCTCAAAACAAAGAATGGAGACAGTCCTTCGTATGCTTTACTGTAATTTCGTGATAAATCTTTAACATATCTTCTCTCAGCTCTACGATAGATATAACAGCGGCTCTGTGAATAGTGCCGAAGGTAAAAATAAATGGGTTTGGATATTCAGGATGTAAATCTTTATTTTCAGTTGACATCTCCGGAAAATTTCATTTCTAAACACGGGACAAGGAAATGGTTTGATTAAAAAAAATACATGAATGAATACAGTATGACATAGAGTCATGTATAAGAGAGTAACTGAACTAAGTTTTCTCACACAAAGATATAGCCTACTTTACTGATTTTCTTTTTATAGAAATTATTCCGACTTTTCTCTTGGTGCAGATTGGACATTTTTGTATAATTCTTACAAGGCTATAACATGTAAGATGACATAGTTGTGAAGACATATTGTTCCACATTCCTGTAAATAAAAATGAGTCCAATTAAATTCACAGCTAATATCTCGTTCACATTCTCATTTTTTAGAAATATATGTAGACTCGTGTGCGACTAATCTGCTCAAATATTTCATTTTATCTTCGTGACAAATGAAGTGAGAAATGTTTAAAAATACTACTATATAAAATTCTTATTTACAGGAGATATTGATTACCTGAGCCAGTACAGAGTGCTAGAGACCACTGGTAAACATCTTACGCTGTATCGTTTGAGAGCTAGAGCATGTTTTTCTACTAGAATTTGTATGTTGTACCCATAACACGTTTATTTGAACACAAAAGGTATTATTACTTATTACTTCCAGTTAACTACTGTTGATAAACACTTACTACTTTGGAATGTCAGTTGAACAGCAGCGTTCCTACTAAGTAATTCTGTGAAACTGATGTGATTAATGCTAAATGTATAACCTTAAAGCTCTATTTTCCACCGTCTTCAGTTCTTGATGAATCACTCCGTTTTCAGCATTCAGTAACAGGTCTTTGGCATTACCATTTATGGTACATACTTGCCTTAGGACTGTTTGTAAAATTCAGTTCACATAACGTGAAGTGCACTGGAATAATATATTCGACGAATATATGTACTGATTACATTTTGTTGCAGATTTTTGTAGATATTTTACAGTTCATTTCATCACTTGGTTGCCCTTCTCGCAACTTTAAGAGATTCTGCGTTTTTTCCGAAATGTCGATCGCTTACTGGGTCCAAGCCCTCATATTCGGAAGGCGCTGTTTCATCGTAGTAAGCATAATCATACGCAATGTCTCCGGTTTTTGGCACAGTTTTATTGGCTGCAGAGGCTGTGTTATTTACAACAGTAGGCGCCTTGCCGCCCTTGAACGTGGGGCTCTGGTTTCTCGCAGCGTCGGTGTACTGTTTCTGTACTGCTGCCTGGGTGTACTGCGGCCGTTGTGTCGTCACAGTATTCGCCACAGTCGTTTGAGTGTAAAAACTACTTCTGGTGTTACTAGTAACAGAAGTGGAAGCTGCTTCATTTGTGTTATAGGAAGACCTTGGACGCGAAGTGGTTCTATAATTGTTGCTGGTGTCATAACTACTCGATTCATCGTCAGTTGTGCGAGGTAGCTGTCTTACTGAAAAGGCTGGCACCTGCTGGCTTGTGGTAGGTCTGCTTGTCACGTCACTAGAGTAATAGTTACTCCTGGCTGTCTGTTGTACTGACGCATTTACAGCGTTGTAATTTTCCTGTTTTGCAGTGAAGTAGGTCGATTCTCTGTTATTATACTGCTCAGAGTTTCCGTTCCCGCTATTGTAGTTGTATTGGCTTTGATCATTGCCTGTACTGGAACCAGCAACTGGTTTTCCACTGTTGCCGTTAGGGAAAGAATTGAAACTGCTAGGGCCGTAGTTGTTACTGGGTGCTGCCCTCAGAGATTCGCCATTTGTTCTGTCATTCCCAGTAAATGTTCCTGGTACTGCAGCGTTGTAGTTCGTCCTCTGATAGTCATAATTGTTGGGGTTGTAATTGTTGTATTCTTCGCTGCTGCCTGTACTTCTAGTTTCGTATTCATCGTAGTACGTGTATGCAGGCTTTGCCGTTGTTGTCGAAAATGAGTTGGCACTGCCACGTTGGTTGAAGTTATTGTTTCTCTGGTATGTTTCAGTTTCAAGCGGTGCAGAAGTCACGGCAGAGGTACTACCGGCACTCACTCTAGCAGAGTCGCGGCCCGTATTGAACCTCTGGGGTACAGTGTTTCCACTTGAATCATATTCAGTATTTGGGGAAGAGTTCCTTGTCGAATATGCATTGGGGGCGTATGTGGTCACGGGAGCGAAAGTATCGTAGCGCTGAACATTTCTGTTTCTCTGTTGGTAGAAAGTAGTTTCAGAAAGAGGAGCTGCAGTAGTACCAGCAAAGTCTGAGTTGCCTTTCACGTTCTCGTTGTTGTAGTATGTGTTACTTCGAGACGGGGCTATAGTAGTAGTCGGAAAGCTATTGCCGTTCCTCTGCACAGTTTGGTAGCTGTATTTGTCAAGCGGCGTGGAGGACGTCGGCGAGGCGGCGTTGTAGTTAGATCTGGTTTCAGTTTGGTAGTTGTAATTGTTAGTTCGCGGTGCCGCCGTGGATGACGCGTAGTTGTAGTTATTCTGTTGTTGGCGTGACTGGTAGTTGTAGTTGTCGGCGACTGTGTTGTAGTTGTCTCTGGACTGCTCCGGATAGTTGCTAGCTGCGCTGGAGGCTGTTGCAGGAGCGGCGGTGCTAGGTCGCTGCTGGAAGGTTGTGCGCCTCGTTTGCGAAACAGCTTCGACGGGCACTGGGGTCTGTGACGTGCGCTGGATGGTATTGTAGCGCGGTAGGTAAGTGTTGCCGCTGGTGCTGCGCGAGCTGGCAGCGCCGGCCGTGCTGTAGTACGTCGTCGGTGCCGGAGTAGAAGCCGCTTGTCCGTTGTCTTCGGTTTGCTGCGACGGCCGCTTACGGAACTTGCGCACGGCTACTTTCTTCTTGCTAATCACAGCCTCCTCCTCTTCCTCACGGCCTTTCTTCTGATTAAAGAAGTTTCCGCTGCTGCTACCTCTGAAATACGAATATGCAGTGTAAGTAGGCTGTAATATACAGACATACATACTGACGTATTAGTTTATTCCTTTTCATAATCGCTTCCTTTTCTTTTACTGAATTTTTCAGTTATTAGTGAGACTCTTACGCTACGGTATTATCTCGAAAAGTAGCTTATACAGGAACGTGAGCGTAGCTCTGAGATTGTTCCCGTGTGTGGAGGTAGCTTTAACAGGGTATATGTCACGACATATTGTGGTTATAGCAGGTCGGTCGAGTGAGGACCGGCTCGCTACGTGAGAAGGTATCTTATTAGCTGACATATACATCGTAGATGACCCGGAGTACTGGCGCTAAGCAGTGCTAACTTCAAACAAATTTATTAATAACAATAAATCATATTCTATATAGGAAACGTCAGAGGCCGATTTTTTGGCATTATTTATAAATAGTAACCTTCCAGCTTTACTAAATAAGTGAATGGGGGAAAACCACCCGATGGTATAGGCAGAAGTACGAAACAGTAAGGAATTGTAAAATTGTTGTAAGTTCTTATGGGACCAAACTGCTGAGTCATCGGTCCCTAGGGTTACACACTACTTAATCTAACTTACACTAACTTACGCTAAGGACAACACACACCCATGCCCGAGGGAGGACTCAAGTCTCCGACAGCGGAGAGCCGCGCAAACCGTGGCAAGGCGCCGCAGACCACGCGGCTACCCCGCGCGGCGAAACAGTAAGAGATGGTATAGTAGGTTTCGTAGCGCACCAAATTAATAACTGCTTAAACATGATCCAACAGACATCTTCGAGTAACCCATTACCTTAACATTTTCCATTGTCGAGTTAATTATCATATAAGTGTATTAACCAAAGTGAATTTCTGTAAAGTTTACAGAACTTGGTTTCCAAAAGGGGCGTAAGACACTGCTGTAGCCTTCCTCTCTTTCTAAAAGACACAACGACATAACGTGATTACATAAATTAGTTGCTTACCTCCATAAGCGATTTAGGCGACAATCTGAGCAGTCGTGTTAGGTTGTTTATAGATGGTGCTGTCGGCTATCATCTCGTACAGTCATCAGAAGACAAAAAAAAAATTGCAAAACGATTTAGATAAGATGACTGTATGATGCGAAAATTAACAATTGACTCTCAACGCCGGCCGTAGTGGCCAAGCGGTTCTAGGCGCTCCAGTCTGGAACCGCGCGACCGCTACGGGCGCAGGTTCGAATCCTGCCTCGGGCATGAATGTGTGTGATATCCTTAGGTTAGTAAAGTTTAAGTAGTTCTAATTTCTAGGGGGTCCCATAGCCCTCAGAGCCATTTGGACCATTTTTTGACTCTCAGCAATGAAAAGTGTGAGGTCATCCATATGAGTGCTAAAACGAAGTCGTTAAACTTCGGTTACAAGATAAATCAATCAAACCTAAAGGCCATAAATTCAACTAAACATCTAGCAATTCCGATTACGAAAAACTTAAATTGGAATGAACACAGAAAATGTATTGGAGAAGTTTCACTGGCAGAACACTTACAAGACGCAATAGATTTACATCTACATCTACGTCTACAGGGTTACTCTGGAAATCACACTTAAGTGCCTAGCGCAGGGTTCATCGGAGATTACCCGAGCGGTCTCAGGCGCTGCAGTCGTGGACTGTGCAGCTGTTCCCGGCGGAAGTTCGAATCCTCCCTCGGGCATGGGTGTGTGTGTTTGTCCTTAGGATAATTTAGGTTAAGTAGTGTGTAAACTTAGGGACTGATGACCTTAACAGTTAAGTCCCATAACATTTTACACACACACACACAATAATTCTGTGTTATTCCACTTTCGAACAGCGTGCAGAAAAACGGAGCATCTATACCTTTTCGTGCCAGCTCTGATTTCCCTTCTTTTATTATGATGATCGTTTCTCCCCACGTAGGTTGGCGTCAGCGAAATATTTTCGCATTCGGAGGAGAAAGTTGGTGATTGATATTTCGTGAGAAAATTCCACCGCAACGAAAAACGCCTTTGTTTTAATGGCGTCCATCCCAAATCCCGTGTCATGTCCGTCATACTCTCTCCTCTATTTCGCCATAGTACAAAATTTTCTGCTCTTCGTTGAACTTTATCGATGTACTCTATTAATCCTATCTGGTAAGGATCCCAGACCGCGCAGCAGTACTCCAAAAGAGGACGGACAAGCGTAGTGTAGGAAGTCTGTTTAGTGAATCTGTTACATTTTCTAAGTGTTCTGCCAACATAACGCCTACCCCACAACACATCTACATCTACACCCCGCAATCCACATTACGGTGCGTGGCGGAGGGTACTGCGTACCTCTACTAGTCTTTTCTTTCCTGTTCCACTAGCGAACAGAACGAGAGAAAACGACTATTTATATGTCTCCTTATGAGCCCTAATTCCTCGTATCTTATGTTTGTGGTCCTTGCGCGCAATTTTTTCTAGCGGCAACAGTATCGTTCTGCAGTCAGCTTCAAATACTTGGTGTTGTGTTGTCCTAATCATCATTTCATCCCCATCGACGCGCAGGTCGCCGAAGTGGCGTCAAATCGAAAGACCTGCACAAGGCGAACGGTCTACCCCACGGGAGGCCCTAGCCACACGACATTTCCATTTTATCGGTTTTCTAAATTTTCTCATTTTTGTTCCTCGAAAAGAACGTCACCTTCACTCATGGGATTCCCATTTGACTTCCCGAAGTGGCGTCAAATCGAAAGACCTGCACAAGGCGAACGGTCTACCTGACGGGAGGCCCTAGCCACACGACATTTCCATTTTATCGGTTTTCTAAATTTTCTCATTTTTGTTCCTCGAAAAGAACGTCGCCTTCCCTCATGGGATTCCGATTTGAGTTCCCGAAACATCTCCGTAACATTTGCGTGTTTTTCGAAAATACCGGTAATAAATCTAGCAGGACGCCTCTGAGTTGCTTCGATGTCTTTCTATAATTCGACCTGGTACAGATCCCAAACACTCGAGCAGTACTCAATAGTAGGTCTCAGTAGCATCCTACCCGCGGTCTCCTTTACAGATGAACCACTCTTTCCTAGAATTGTCCCAATAAACCGAAGTCGACCAATCGCCATTCATACCACAACCCTCACATGCTCGATCCATTTCATATAGCTTTGCAACGTTACGGCCAGATACTAAAACCACGTGACTGTGTCAAGCAGCACTGTGATCGAACATGAGGGGTTTGTTTTTCCTACTCACCTGTATTAACTTTCAGTTTCTACATTCAGAGCCATCTACCATTCATCACACCAACTATAACTTTTCTCTATGTCATCTTGTATCCACTCAGCGATGACACCATCCCACACACCACAGTATCATCAGCAAACACCCGCAGACTGCTGCTTACCCTGTCCGCCAGATTATTTATGCGCATAGAAAATAAGTGGTCCTATTACACTTCCATGGGGCACTCCTGACGATGCCTTTGTCTCTGATGAACATTCGCCGACAGGACAACATACTGGATTCTGTTACTTAAGAAGTCTTTGAACCGCTCAAGTACCTGGGAACCTCTTCTGTATGCTTGCACCTTCGTTAACAATCGGGAGTGTAGAACGGTGTCAGATGCTTTACAGAAAACTCATAATATGCAATCCACTTGTTGCCCTTCATCCATTGTTCGCAGAATCTCATGTGCGAAAAGGGCAAGTTGAGTTTCGCACGAGCGAAGGTTTCTAAAAAGGGGTTGATCCTTGGACAGAAGCTTTTCCCTCTCAAAGGAAATTTATTATATTCACACTGAGAATATGTTCAAGGATTCTGCAGCAAACCGATGTTAGGGATATTGGTCTTTAGTTTTGTAGGTCCGTTCTTTTGCCCTTCTTATACACAGGAGTCACCTGCGCATTTTTCCAGTCGCTTGGAACTTCGAGCTGGGAGAGAGACTCGCTATAAATGTAAGTTAAGAGTTAAGTAAGGGGCCAAAGACGTTGCATACACTTTGAAAAACCGAACTGAAATTCCATCCGGACCTGGTGACTTATTTGTTTTCAGCTCTTTCTTTTGTTTCTCTATGCCAGTGATGATCCGTACTACATCGTCCATATGGGAGTCAGTTTGATGATCAAACGAGGGTATTCTTCTGCATGAACGATTTCTTAAACATGAAATTTAAATTTTCGGCTTTCGTGTCGCTATCCTGAACTGCCACACCAGACTGATCAACAAGTGACTGGATGGAAGTCTTAGACCCACTTAGGGATTTTACATAAGACCAGAATTTTGTCGGGTTCTCTCTCTAAAGAGACTGCCTACTACGCTTTTCCATCCTCTTATAGAAAACTGCTGTGCACAGTGGGATCTTTACCAGATAATATTAACTGACGACATCTAGAAAGTTCAAAGAAGGGCAACACGTTTTGTATTGTCGAGGAATGGGGGAGAGAGTGTCACGGACATGATACAGGATTTGGGATTGACATAATTAAAACAAAGGCAGTTCTAGCTGCTGCGGTATCTTCTCACGAAATTTAAGTAACCAACTTTCTGCTCGGAAAGCGAAAATATTTTGCTGACGCCGACTTACATGGGGAGAAACGATCATTATAATAAAATAAAAGAAATCAGAGCTCGCACGGAAAGATATAGACATTAGTTTTTTCCGCGCGCCGTTCAAGAGTAGAATAATACAGAGTTATTTTGAAAGCGGTTCGATGAAATCTCTGCCAGACACTTAAGTTTGATTTGCAGAGTAGCTACAGGTATGTAGATGTAGACATAAAGTAGGATATTGCCAATTGCAGGAATGAATGAGCTGAATGTAACGAATCCGTTCATCTGTTGTAATTAAAAATGATTTATCGTTGGAGTACCAAACTTTAATCAGTCGATTGAACGTAATAATTAGAAACAGACAGAACAGCTAGTCACCTCACAAAACTGTCCTCCACTTTTATTTCTGTCCCTTTAAGTGTGTCATTGACTGAACATTTAACAGCAACGTTGCCAATATGTGAACTAAAGCTGCTTCAAAAGTGTAGAAGCGGTAAAAATGGCTCCAACTTTGGCCGTAAAGACGCAGGGTTACCAGGTATTCCGCTAGCACCAGCGATAGAGCATACTAGGCGCGTACTTTGTATTTGTGGCCGCCGTCTTGCTTCCTTTGGGACATACTTGCCCTTGGCATGTACGATACAACAGTCTGGGAAGGTTCCTATACGTCAATCCTGATTGAGTTGGTGTCCTCAGCCACGTGGTCGAAGACTCTACAAATTTAAATGACGAGGGACGAGTATACAGGATGTAAACGATATCTGTTTACAACATGTCTCAGTGATGTAGGTGAAATCGTGACGAATACCATTGTTCTTACATCCACAAAATGTAAAATTGACATTTTTATAAATTTAAACTCAAGATATCTTGGATTTTATCGGTATAAAACTAAGAATTACATAATTTTGTTTGTCTGCCCTACTTACTGCGAAACTACTGTCCTTGTAAAGGTTAAGTTTAGATCGAATTGTGAACGTAATTAGTTTTTGCATAAAGTTTAAAAAAAGTCTTTTTTCTTTTATTCCCCTCAAGGGAAAGCTGAAATAAGTAATGTTAACGAAATAGCCGAGTAAGTCGGTAGCGTAAGAGAGCGAGAAGATATTAAACATCTCCCACATGTACAGTAGCTTAGGTAGCTTTTGGTGGCCAAATTGATGTTGTTTCCCGGCTTGATCGACCACAAGTGTCCTATATAAAAAATTCGTCTCCACTTCCCTACACCGTTGTGCACTGTGTAGAGATATCGTTTACTCCCTGCAAAGGCATCAGCGTCTCGTGGAAAAATCAGTTCGTCATCGTTGTCACTCTGTCACGATCGACATCGCCGAACCAACATGTGAAAATTTTTCCGCATAGGGTGAGCCTGTCTCGTTATTACTTACCCTTATTACATACTCCATCTTTTAAACTCTGATTACATCCTTCATACAACACACCTTAGGGTGACTATCTATGGAAGAGAAATGTGTTCTTACTATGGTATTTCCACTGTGTGTGTGTGTGTGTGTGTGTTTGTGTGTGTGTGTGTGTGTGTGTGTGTGTGTGTGTGTGTGTGTGTGTGTGTGTGTGCTCCAATGTACTAATAGTTGCATTTAATTTGAAACCATCCTTTGTCCACAGCTAGGTGCTAACTCGGATAAAATAAACACGGTCCTGGTAGGCCAATTTCAACTAAGCTCTCAGAGCGAAAACCATCCATAAAGTCTTTTTGTTTGTTATTCTCTTATAAATTTAAGTTTCTCTTCTGCTGAGTAACGGGAGGAACAAGATATCCTATCCCTTGCCGGTAACTGTTGATAGTAGATCGCCTATCATCGAAAGTACAGAACACGAACCCCTCCAGCAAGGAAATCCGAACTGGTTTTGTAAGGAACAGATGATATATTTTGCTGTAGCAAGTAGAATAACTTGACAGCACTGCAACTTACCCCTCAGAAGACTATTCGTCCCCCAGGATCCACCATCTCCCTACTTATCCCGACCCCGCGTTACTGCAGGTTCACGATTAGTACTTCCAAAAACATTATCTCTGTAATTTATAACTTCACTTATCCACATATATATATATCAGAAGCCACACATCTGTTTATAGCACAACAGCACTACCTGACTGCGAAGAAATCGTTAAAAGAACCGCAACACGTAGCAAAGAAGAGGTCGATGCCTGCTCAAGAGGTTAATTCAAGGACAGACATCTTACCTCCATCACTGACGTGGTTTTGCTCTGTATATACGAAAAGCAACAAGTACGGAGCGTCGTTTTCTAATGTAATGTGAGAGAGATTTGCAAGCCCTTTTAAGTAACATTCATTTTTGAATATTTTGATGCGAAAGCGTCCTCAGTAGTTTTTCCGCACCCTTCCCAATAATGCAGGACGCGGTATACACTGGTATGATAAACTTTGAGAACGAAGCTAACTTTCGCATTATGTCACTGCCTAGTAACACAGCTCGAGGAAACTTGGTCCATATATAGAGTACACTATAGTACAGACAGTATCAGAAATAAACAGGAAGTGACACGAACAGAAATTACACTTTTATTCAAAGACGATAATCACACTGAAGTCACCACGATTCATGGAGGTCCTCTGGACATTAGAAAAGGGGGAACATGTTTCTTAATAGGATTTGTGATCATCAAAGACGGTAATGTGTGCTCTGCAACTCAACGTGCTCCTCCACCAGCTCGGTTCACAACTGCTGGTGGAGCATGCGGACGTCTCCCCAACGTATCTCAGGCGCGTTCAATGTGATTTGAGTTGGAGGAACGGGCAGGCCAGTCCATTCGTCGAATATCCTCTCGTTCCAAAAGCTGCGCCAGTTGTGCTATTCGATACTACCGCCCATTGTCATTCATAAAAATGAATTCGGGGCCGAGTGCACCCCTGAAAAGACGCAGATGTGGGTAGAGTAAAGTTTCGCAATAATGTTGACCAGCGAGTGTACAGTGCACCAAGATTTGGATGGCAGTACGACAATAGAACATTATGCCTCCCCGCATCATAGCGCCTGGACCACCAAAACGACCATGTTTGACAGTGCTGGACGTGCCCTTATTTGGCGAGTAGTGGGAACACGTAATGCACTCAGGAACATTGTCGAACATGTGGGTTTTAGTGGTTCAGGAGGTGTGGGACGTATAACGTTGCATGAGGTTAGTGGCCTCCAAATCTTTGAATACGGCACGCTCACCGATCAACGTTATTTTGACACTGTACTCCTTCACTACGTGCGTCATCTTAGAGGTGCATTCTGCCCCGAATTCAGTTTTATGGATCACAATGCGCGACCGCATTACACAGTCCCGGTGGCGGAGCTCTTACAACGAGTGGACAATCGGCGTATGGACTCGCCTACCCATTGCCCCGTATTCAATCCCATGTAGCACGTATGAGCTGCTCTGGAGAGACATACTGCAGCAGGTCCACATGCACCAACGACCGTACAGCAGTTGCTAGTCGCGCTGGTGGAGGTGTGAAACGCCATACCCAATTAGCTGCCTGTGGGAAACGGGTCAACTGATTCCTATCTGCATTCCGACTTAACAAAGAACTAACTAACTGAAAGAGCTAGATGTGTAATTATTACACACATGCCTTGTACTTGTTGAGGCTAGAAAGATAGCTTGAGTGTAAATGGAAAAGAAGCTTGAAATTTAAATGTTACTGCAACAAAATATTGAAAATGGTCAAAAAGAGTAAGACCTTTCAGAAGCAACGTAAAATAGTTTTAACGAAGAGAGCACAGACTAAAGAATCCAAGTTGTCTACTAACAAGCGTGCAGAAAAAGCTATAAAGTTAGTGTAGCACCCGGAAATCTAAGCTATCGTTTGTAGCTCGTGAACTAGGGAAGAAGTTTACAAGCAGAGCAATGAAGGCTAAAACTGTGTATATGGATATCGAGCAGTTCACTCAGAGCAAACGAAAGATGATCTCTTGGGGTTGGGAAGTAATGGTTCTATTCTGTGTCTTCAGTATCTCCCGTGACGATGAACACCAATTGAAAGAGTATGGTCGTAAACATTTCCAATTATAATTCAAGAGTGCCGCGACTAAAGAAGAAAGGCCCTGTGGCAATAGTATGGATTTAATATCCCCTAAAACAACTGCTTTATTTGTGAATCAGAAGTGTTATTCCCTTTACATCATTACCTAATATGCAATAACTGACAAAATAATCCGCGGGTGTACTGCGAACTGCTGATGCCCAACGGACACAATAATTCGGCGATGTGATGATGGTGACAGGATTCATAGCCAAAATATTGTGTCCTTTGGACATAAATAGGTGGCAGTGGACACATGAACAATTTTATCATCAAATAGTACGGGAAAAAATGTAGAACAATAATAAGATAACTGTTCAATTCAAATAATTCTTGTTTTGTAGTTTTCATGTTCTCTTATCTTTGTAATAAATGCACATTTATTCATACATTTGTATAAGTATTGAGACTTCATCAAACAATAACCCTTCTGTAGTATTTTTCAATACAAATCAAGATTTCTTTCTCCTTCTCGGTTTCTTACTTAATTATTGAATGCCTGTCTTTACGTACACAGTGCATATTCGCAATATCCATAGCTCCACCACTTACGTCATTTATATCCATGGTGACAATTTGTTTGTTTATTAATGAGGAATCAGAGTTTTAAGATGACTGAACCACTCGGTGAATATAAAAAATACAGTCATTATATCAGTTACGTGTGTGTGTGTGAAGTGTCTAGAACAGTGATTGGAACATGGTTCGATACTTTCTAAATTTTCCAATGCTACCAGCACAAAAGTAGAAATCTTCAATCATTCATTTTAATTGTCTTTAAATTGGAGGAGCTTAGTTCTTTTTTTTAAATTTTCGTACCTTGCTTATTTTAAAATCTGAATATTTCACAAGCGAAATAGTACTATTTGTTTAATAATTATACATAGAACTGATGTCAAAAACGACTATAAGTGAACGAATATGGTGTTTTGTGTGGGATGAATTCGTATTAGACTTTGAAATTAATTTAGGGTGGGTTAATAATGTAGAAGCTAGTATGTGTAGTGGTATGGGAGAAAGTACTTTACATGAATTTATGTAAGATTAGGTGAGGAGAAGATGGACCGTTGTAGACAAGGATTCTAAGCATAAGCTAATCAGTGGGAATGAAATGAGCCCTGACGTTGATGAAGAATGCATAGGGGTTTGCTATGTGAGCAGAACCGACACTATTGTTAGCAACTTTGTGCATATAGGAAAACAATTCATGTTTGCGGGCAAAGAGGACACTGATAAACCGACAAAGGTTTGCGCTTGAGAAAGACGTTGATGTTAATGGTGTTCACAATATATACACTATGTGCTCGAAAATAAACGAACGTCTCTATGCAATGCGGAATTGATCACTAGATGTCACGAGAGGCGGATTCATAAGCATGAAAGGAGGCGGTGAAAATTATTTTGTTAGTGGGGAGGCAGTAACAGTAGAATGGATCGTTCAGGACACCTCAGTGACTTAGAACATAGACTAGTCATTCATTGGCTCTCACCTACATAACAAATCCATTAGGAAATGTCCAACCCTTCCAAAACTGATTAAGTCCGCTTTTGGGGACAGGATTGTGAATTGAAAACGTGAGTGAAGAGCCACAGCCGAACAAAGATCATGCTGACCTCAGATACTAACGGACAGGAAACGTCGAGGACTGCGGAGCGGGGTTGTAAAAATCTCATGAAATCAGCGGATAGAATCACTCGTGAGTTCAGTTCCAAGGCGCTGCCAGAAGTTCAGTTACCACAGCGAAGGAGCATAGGGAGTTGAAAAGAATGGTGTACAATGATCAGGCAGGTCCTCATAAGCCCCAAATTTTTGTTGTTAGCGTTAAGCGACGCTTGAGATGGTATGAAGAACACCACTGCTGGGTCCATGTTCAGTGAGGAGTCTGAATGGACAGTGGACGACTGCAAACGCGTGATTTGGAGTGAAGAATCACACTGTATCCTGTGATAATCCTATAGAACGGTCTGGGTTTGGGGAATACCTGTAGAACGTTACCTGTCATAATCTGTAGTGCCAACACTGAAATGTGGTGAAGGTATTGTTACAACATAGGGGTGTTTTTCGTGATAATGGTGTGGTCCCCTTATTGTGCTTAAGGGCACTCTAAATGTAGAGGGGTACAAGCACATGTTACAGCATTGTGTTCTGCGAATAGTAGAGGAACAGTTCGGAGAGAGTCATTGTTTGTAGCAGCATGATGATGCACGCTGTCACAAAGCAGCAACTGTGAGAATGTTGTTTGTGGACAGTAACGTTCCTGCAGTGGACTGGCCTGCCCCTAGTCAGGACGTGAACCCTGTGAGTTATATCGCCTACTTCGCTCCCGGCCCTAACGTTCAACATCACTTTTTATTCTGAGTCCTGCTCTTGAGGAAGAATGAGCTGCCATTCCTCCACAGACATTCTGAAAGCTCACTGCAAGTGTCCACAACAAAGCCGTGGAAAGGCAAAGGGTGGACACACCCCATATTACAGATCAGTTTACAGCTGTGCGCCCTGCGCCTAGACGCCCTGTGACTGTGCTTGCCCCACAAGCAAGTAGAGGCTCGCGTGTTGGTTGCATGCATCTTCCTCAACATGTGCATGCGACTGATTCCATTCACACCTGTGTTCACACTGGGCGCGTCTTCTTCCGTGTATGGCAAGCTACAGCGACACGGCGAATAGCCGCAACGCGCACAGATGTAAACACACCTCAAGGTCCACTAATAGGCGTGTTGGAGACTTTTGATCAGACAGTGTAAGTTGCCTAGCTCAGTGTGTGCTGCGGCTGAGAACAGCACCAAGTAGTGTCACACTTCGCGAAAAGACAGTGAATCTTTCTAGCCTAAGAGAAACTGAAAATAAGAACCTCTTACAGTCCGCGTTATGCTCGATCCTAGAGAACGAATGTGAAATAATAAGAAATGAAGATGGACGAAGAATATTGCATGCTAAGTAGTTTCAAAATTCCCGTTATTCTCGGTGGCATACACTCCGCCGTCTCAAAATATTGTAAATTTACACATAAATATAACATGCATATATCGTGATTGTTATGGCTCAGTATAATGCAGTTCAGTATTCTGATTATATCTTAAAGTATATTAACGGATAGCATGGCATAATTAACGGAAAGAGAGCTTATATTGTAGCCCACTAGAATTTTTTGTCCATTCCTATGATCCATGTGTGCAATATAACGATAATTAATGATACAGATACATCGCATAACATTATGAAAGGTGTGGAGGGTTTCTGGGCAGAAATGAACAATTACATCATGCAATTTTAAACATAGCTGACAACAGCAACCGTAAATAAACTATCAGTAAATGATGTATCCCATCAATCGTTTGGATAAATTTTATTGTATATTAAGTCCTCCATCAAAAAAAGGAAGACTCAGTCCAGAGGTGCAGCTTATAAGAACTGACATTGAACTCAACGTGTGGCAACTAATTACAATACCAAGTAAGCGTAGCGTAGAGCGCGCCAGCTGCTGGTGCTAGTAACTTCATAAACTCTAAACTTTATCAGATACGTAACTGAACAAGTAATACATCAGTATAATACTCATTTTAGTGTGGTAAGTAAAACAAATTGTACATAATTAAAAACAAGGACATTATAAAAGAAGATACAAAGGTATAAAATAATTTATGTATAAAATGACTATGACAATACGTAGCACAAAATGAATAAAATGGTTTATTATAAAAATGTGCTGAAGAAAAATAATGAAGAATCTACTGTAGCGGGAATTTAACAAGATACAGCAGTATCCAAAAACGAAAAATATTCTTAATGTAACGCCTGCATAAATAGAATTCAGGACCGCCTGACGTGCTATCGGTAAGGAAACACAGTCCACTAAGTAAAGGGAAAATCAACGTTCCTGAAATGGAAGTGAAAAGAAACATGAGCCACATCATACAGTTGCGACCAACGGCTTGAAAGCGTTAAAGAATCTTTTGTCTCTCAACTGTAGTTGTTCATTTAAAATAAGGTGATCTTCAGTGATCATGTGTCTATAGATTTCAAATTCTTCCAAGACGTCGCTTCCATCCTGTCTTCTCTCTATGTAGCATCGTCAAATCGTCTTTTCGGGTTTTTTAATTAAGGGTTCTGTTTATTGTTCCACATATTGCTTGAAATTTGTGCAGCTTTTCATATGTATTGTTATAACAATCATAGTCTGTGTAGCAGGTCCAAATATCTAAAATGTGACACCTTCTCATATACTTTCTTACTATTTTCCATCGTACTGAGTGTTTATCACGAAACGCTACAACTTTCGTCTTATGTTGTGAAATTTTTTGATTGTATTCTGCACACATTTGTTGTAGCCAATTTACTGCTAACTAGATGTCGCCTTCACTCTCTTCTGTTGTTATTTTATCATCTGCAAGTAGTAGTGCATTTATATTAGTGTGATTGTCCACTTTAGTTGCTGAAAAATTATGTAAATTCCAATTTTATAAGACACTGTCAACATAAATATTAAAAAAACGTCGGTGAAAGGGAACACTCCATCCTCACTCCTTGATTGATTATTATCTCATTTGTTCTTTTTTATTGTATTTATCACTATTTTTGTTTCACGGTGTAAGTTTTTGCTTGACTTATGAGGTGTTGTGGGTTTCCACTGCCTTTCATTATTGCCCATAGTTTATTTCGATCAGCTCGATTGGAAGCTCTTTCAAAATTTGCACAAACTATGTGTGTTTCAAGATTAAATTCTCTTTGTTTTTCTTTAAGTCGTTTTATTGTAGAAATATTGCTACTACACGAACTTCCTTTTCTAAGTCCCCTTCCATTTTGGAGAAGTGCCACATCTAGAACTGTTATTCTATCGTTCGATATTTCTGTATGGATCTCTTACGCAACCTTCAACAGACTAATGTCACCGTTTTTACAACATTAGCATTTACTGCCCTTACTGAACAGAGAGATAACGTGCGCTGTGTAAGTTTAAAAACAGAAAAGAATTAAGAAACTTCACATTACTTATGTAAGGAGTTCAAACAGTTTACCAAACTCGACTTAAACCCAGACACCTGATTGTAAAAGGCAGAGCTTTAGAAATTACGTGGTGGTGTTGGGAATCAGACATCTGTGCCCGAATCTCGATCCGAAACACAGATTCAACTTATCATATACAGGGTGTCCCATGAGGGATGATCAATATTCAGGAATATGACAGAAAAGATCATTTGAAGCAAAAAAGTCCAGTGAACATGGACTCTAAAATGCATTCCTTAAGAGCTATGAGCACTTGTTCATCTTCGCTACCGTGAAATACATTTCTCTATTGAACACGTGCTCATTGCTCTCGGTATACATTATAGAGCCAATGTGTACTAGATAATTTTTTTTCATGTTGGTCATACTACCGCCTCCTAAAATATGAAAAGCAAAGACTTTGTAGCAGAATAAATTTGATTCACAGTGTCGAAGATACAGAAGTGCTCATAGCTCTTAAGGTATACATTTCAGGACCCATGTTTATTAGCCTTTTTTTGCTTCGACAGATAGTTCCTGTCATGTCCCTAAATATTGACCACTCCTGCTGGCATGCACGGTGTATAATTAAGCAGCTTTAGCCTACAATAAAAAAAAACATTTCCAAAGCAAAAAATATACTTTACAAGGGGCAAATCCTGCATATTCTCTATGATTTCGAGAAACACATTCCTAAGATACCTAGTTATGAAAGACTGTTTCACAAACTGGAAAAAGCAAATGAAGAATACTACTTATTGGCACATATTTTACAATTTTATCATGAAATGTCGAAAGGTTCCTCTGACAAGGCTCTTGCCAATTTCCTTCCCTTTCTCTCTCCTTTCCAAATTTGCGCTATGCCTCCAATGATCCCGTCGTCGTGGGACGTTAAACCGAAGTTTTCTCTCTTAGAAAATTAGGATTAGATCTAGCGTTGTTGTACGTCAAGTAGTGTTTGGATACCTTTTATTTCTGGTGAATGATACCTATCTAGTTTTACTTAATAGATGAGCCTCATACTTTATTTCGGAACAATGCACGAGTCACTCGGTTTACAAGTTGTATCAGTAAGATGGAAGACTTGTAGTCGCTGAAAGGGAAAACACTGGTAAAATGAAGAGTGTTACCTGAGCACATCCTTAGGCTGAAGGCGCCTGTCGCCGGTGTCCCCGGCCTGGAGGTAGTACTCGTCGTCTAGCTGCGGCTGGCGTGAGTTGAAGGGCTGTCGCGGGCGAGCGGGTGCCGCCGTGGACGGGCCCAGAGGCAGCGCCGTCGCCTTGCTGGCCACAATCGCCGGACTACTGGGCACGTAACCTGCCGCCAAACACAGCAAAGCTTGCTCACTCATCCTGAGATACAAACATATTAAAATACACTGCTGTTTGGGGTAATTGGAATGTTCAGAATGGGTCGAATACCTCGTGTGAAATCTGCAGGATGAATATGTGATATAGAGTTCATCGTTTAATTACACTGACAGCCACCGATCGCGTGGTTCCGCCTCAGCAAATGAGCGACCTCCGTTAGAAATAGCTCATAGAGGAACTTGGAAGCAACAGTTAGCATGTACACTTCAGAACATATCGTGAAAGTAACAGTCTTCAGTCATTTTACGCATAATAACACACGGGAATATTAGGCTTACTAATTTATAACAAAAAATGAATTAAAATAGGGCACCTTTCACTGGTCCAAGCAAAGTTTTTTTTATTAAGTTCCCTACAGTTGTAAAGCAAAACCTGGAACTGGACACGTCGTTTCAAATATTCTTACCTAATAATTTAACAATGACGAGTATTTATGAATGATGCCACCAGTCACTATTAATATCGATTATAAAAACGTTAGGATATAATAATAATAATAATACAATAACATTAAAGTATGAAGCGTTTCAAGTGGATCCCACACCTCGTCGAACTTCCCAAGAGTACACTAAACTACACGACAGTTCCAGTGTTCACCAAGTGTCTAACATTCTTAGCGGAGCAACCTGATGTTGCCTTCCCAAATGTGAAATACAAAACGCGCCCAAACAATAATGTAAGAGTTTTATCCATATTTCATACTGCAATATTTTATTGTCATGATGACATTTATATAAGTAATATATTTTTCCCTTGGATTTAATATTTTTAGATACAGGTGCAACATTCCGATTCCCATATTTCACACACTACTGATACATGGCAGAATGGAGACAACTTGCGTTGATAAGAAACTACATATAAGGGTGTTTTAGTGTTTAGCTGTTCATCACCCTTGACCTTTGACCTCACACTTTGAGAAAAGAAATGGCTCTGAGCACTATGGGACTCAACTGCTGTGGTCATCAGTCCCCTAGAACTTAGATCTACTTAAACCTAACTAACCTAAGGACATAACAGACATCCATGCCCGAGGCAGGATTCGAACCTGCTACCGTAGCAGTCACACGGTTCCGGACTGCGCACCTAGAACCGCGAGACCACCGCGGCCGGCACACTTTGAGAAGTTTTATCGTAATCGCTCAACTCAGTACTAGAATTCGAGCAGTTCACTGCAGATTTTGTTCGTGCACTCCGCCGTGAGTGTGACACAAGAGAAACAAGACGAACGCTGCAAGTATTTATACTGACACGAATTCCTTTGCTAATGGCCACCTTCAAAGTAGAATATATTAGAGTCCAAACAAGGTTGCATTCGTCCCTTCCACATCTCAAAACATTTTATGATTCCCACAAAGCCTCATAAGAGTTTCGCCAATTCTATCTTCTACCTTCTACCAGAGCTTAAGACATCTGTGGCTGTCACAGCGTAACCAGAGAGTCCAGCAAGGATAGTCGCTCGCTAATGCACAATCACAACTAGCTCATTAGTAATGCGAACAGTTTCGTTTTGCTTGCGTCGCTGTAGAATTTGCTAAATAGAGGCAGTTGCAGCTGTTCCCGCATCAATGTGTATAATCCAACAATCATCGTAAATTGCATGACAGGTGCTACACGACCTGAATACCGTTGGAAGCTGTCTATAACAAATAGCTATTTCACCTTACAATTAAATAATCAAACTGAAAGCTTACACTGTTCCCAGGCACCTTCCAGGTATTTAATCTTCTTTCAAGATTCTTATTCTATGTTTCAGCAATGATTAATTCATGCTCTGTGCAAAATTCGACCAGGTGGCTTCTTTTTTCATTACTTTCCTCCAGCCCATGTTTTCTTCCTATGCTTCTTTCTCTTCCTTTTCCTACTACCGAGTTCCAGTCACTCCTCACAATTAAATTTTCATCTCTCTTAACTAAACGAACAATTTTCTTTATCTCATCACAATTTCTTTCAATTTCTTCATCATCTTCGGAGCTAGCTTGCAAATGAACTTGTACTGCTGTGGTGTATGTAGGTTTTTGTGTGTCTTGCGTTTTGTCTACGATAGTGCGTTCACTATGGTGTTCGTAGCAGCTCGCTCACATTCCTATTTTCTGATTCTTTACTAGGCCTACTCATGCATTAGCTCTATTTGATTTTCTGTTGATAAAGCTGCACTGACGTGACCGGAACTTCTGCTCTTCTGGCCACCGCAGTTCGCTAATTCTCAGAATATCTAACTTCAGCTTATCCATTTCCTTTTTAATTCTCTAATCTACCTACACTATTAAGGCTCTACCATCCATGCTCTCACCCTTAGTACCGCAATTGTGTTTGTCGTTATGACGAGATACTCCTGGGTTGTCCCGCACGGAGATGGAAGTGAGGAACTATTTTACCTCCAGAATATTTTACACAAGATGATTCTATCATCATTAGTCGAGCTGCATGCCATCAGGAAAAAATAAAGTTTATAGTTTCCCACTAGTTGTCCTCGAGACTGTTGCCCGAACAACTACTGAAAAGGATGATGCCCCTCTTGTGGAACGAGGAATTAAGTCTGTCATCTCTACAGATACTCCTCCGTTGTGGTTGCATCTACGGTATAGCTACCTGTATAGTCACCCCAGCGCGACCAAGATCCATGATTCATGGCGGGCGGTAATATTGGCAAGTCACATACAACTACACTTTTTAAGAGGTATAAATATTGCGCTATCACTTAGTTCAACTGTTCTGTTTCATATAAAACTAGATCCACTTCTTAACGTGTTTCTGTTCTTCTTATAATATCGAAGTCACTGTTAAAATGTCGAAGCTTGAATTTGACAAACAGTTTCTTTACTGCATTAAGATGGATACATGCAAAGTCTTTAAGATATCTTCGACGTACTTAATTTAACGACTTATGGTTTTACAGTAACATAGTATACCTGTTTAAAAATATGGGCTCTTCCTGCATTTTGCACTTTGATGTTTAGCTATTTTAGTTACTTTTATCAGCCCTTGATTACCTTCAATCAGATCTCTTTTTTAAAAGTGCCACTATATTTTCAGCACTTTTTAACGTATTGTGATAATATTTCTGTGATTTTCAGAGGGCTTCACAATGTTCTTACTAATCGCTTTTTCAGTGTATTTAGATTTCTAAATTATACGAGCTGTTTCATGCTTTCTTTTGACTAAATCAGGAAAATGCACAGCCTTTCATGATACCTCTACTTTGAGACATATTAGTAACTGCTACGTTCACTATAACACTTGAGTTGGTATCGATAGCTACCGATCATTAAACTTCTCTGTACTTTGTATCATGGCAACGGGTTCGCCGGCATCCAACCAGAGGCAGGTCATGGAGCACGTTTACCCACACGCGTATTCTGTGTTGGGAGACTTTTTCTTGGTTTCCCACGGGGTAGCTAGTGTTGTTCACCGACGACTGAGGTCCTGTTCATTATGTTTTGGATGGTGATCCGAAATTGTGAAAAGCGTGCCTCTGGCATTCGAGGAATTACTGCCTTCGTCGTCGCGTGTTCGCGTCTTCAGAGTCGGCACACTTCCCATTTCTACTGCTTCGGTTCATGGAGTCTTGCCAGTAAAATAAATGTCGTGTGACTGGAGCCTCCCGTCGGGTAGACCGTTCGCCGGGTGCAAGTCTTTCGATTTGACGCCACTTCGGCGACTTGCGCGTCGATGGGGATGAAATGACGATGATGAGAAGGACACAACACCCAGTCCCTGAGTGGAGAAAATCTCCAACCTAGCCGGGAATCGAACCTGGGCCCTTAGGTTTGACATTCTTTCGTGCTGACCAATTTTTTTCTTTTAAGCTCATTTTGTTCTTTTTCGTTCGTTGTATCTGCTCGGGGCGGACGTCGCAAGACACCCGTTTCAGTTCGTTGTTAATCCATTAACTCTGTTTTTTTTTATTACAGAGGGCAGCTAACCCTCTGACCGAACACGCTGAGTTACCGTGCCGGCTTCCACTCAGTTACCGGGGGCGGACTTTCTTACCAGTATTTAATATACACTTTCATTATACAAAGAAAACGTTGAACAACTTTTGTTAGATTTGACTACAGAACTGGTTTTGATTTGCGAAAACCCCTGTTCTTTAAGCGAGGCCTTAATATAGAAGTTGAATTCGAGTTTTAGTGTACAACACTGTCTAGCTTTTATTAGGTTCTTGCCTTGACGTAGTCCTCCTTGTGCAGCAGCGTTCAGAGTTATCAGACTACGCTCTAATTAATCATAAGCCCACTTGTAAAAACCAATACCATGCCACACTGAAATACTTTTACTATTTGGCACATCAACTGTTTGGTATAAAAAGAACTAATCATTTCAATTTATGTGTTTCCTTTTTTAAAGGCCATGTGTTAGAACTGCCATGGAAGATAAATCTTTTGAATTTGTTGTTTCATCATAAAAACTGATGTGTTAATTAGCCACAATTATGTTTATTAAAATCAAGCTTAGTGAAGCAAAATGTAAAAACTTATATTGTTCAGAGTTAAAGCCTGAAAGGGTTTTTAAAAAATCATTCGGCGTGAGATCTGTAATTCATTTCTGTTGTTGACACCTTGTGTCTACGTGGTTCTAATTTTTAACCTTTATGAGTTTTAGCCCCCCCTCCCCCATGAACCATGGACCTTGCCGTTGGTGGGGAGGCTTCCGTTCCTCAACGATACAGATAGCCGTATCGTAGGTGCAACCACAACGGAGGGGTATCGGTTGAGAAGCGAGACAAACGTATGGTAGCTGAAGAGGGGCACCAGCCTTTACAGTAGTTGCAGGGGCAACAGTCTTGATGATTGACTGATCTGGCCTTATAACACTAACCAAAACAGCCTTGCTGTGCTGGTACTGCGAGCGGCTGAAAGCAAGGGGAAACTACAGCCGTAATCTTTCTCGAGGGCATGCAGCTTTACTGTATGGTTAAATGATGATGGCGTCCTCTTGGGTAAAATATTCCGGAGGTAAAATAGTCCCCCATTCGGACCTCCGGGTGGGGCCTACTCAAGAGGACGTCGTTATCAGGAGAAAGAAAACTGGCGTTCTACGGATCGGAGCGTGGAATGTCAGATCTCTTAATCGGGCAGGTAGGTTAGAACATTTAAAAAGGGAAATGGATAGGTTAAAGTTAGATAGAGTGGGAATTAGTGAAGTTCGGTGGCAGGAGGAACAAGACTTTTGGTCATGTGAATACAGGGTTATAAATACAAAATCAAATAGGGGTAATGCAGGAGTAGGTATAATAATGAATAAAAAATAGGTGTACGGGTAAGCTACTACAAACAGCATAGTGAGCGCATTATTGTGTCCAAGATACACGAAGCCCACGTCTACTACAGTAGTACAAGTGTATATGCCAACTAGCTCTGCAGATGAGATAAAAGAAATTATTCAGGTAGTGAAGGGAGACGAAAATTTAATAGTCATGGGTGAGTGGAGTTCGAGCGTAGGAAAAGGGAGAGAAGGAAACATAGTAGGTGAATATGGATTGGGGGTAAGAAGTGAAAGAGGAAGCCGCCTGGTAGAATTTTGCACAGAGCATAACTTAATCATAGCTAACACTTGGTTCAAGAATCATAAAAGAAGGTTGTATACATGGAAGAATCCTGGAGATACAAAAAGGTATCAGATAGATTATATAATGGTAAGACAGAGAGTTAGGAACCAGGTTTTAAATTGTAAGACATTTCCGGGGGCAGATGTGGACTCTGACCACAATCTATTGGTTATGAACTGCAGATTAAAACTGAAGAAGCTGCAAAAAGGTGGGAATTTGGGGAGATGGGACCTGGATAAACTGACTAAACCAAAGGTTGTACAGAGTTTCAGGGAGAGCATAAGGGAACAATTGACAGGAATGGAAGAAAGAAATACAATAGAAGAAGAATAGGTAGCTCTGAGGGATGAAGTAGTGAAGGCAGTTGGTAAAAAGACGAGGGCTAGTAGAAATCCTTGGGTAACACAAGAAATATTGAACTTAATTGTTGAAAGGAGAAAATATAAAAATGCAGTAAATGAAGCAGGTGAAAAGGAATACAAACGTCTCAAAAATGAGATCGACAGGATGTGCAAAATGGCTAAGCAGGGATGGCTAGAGGATAAATGTAAGGATGTAGAGCCCTATCTCACTAGGGGTAAGATAGATACTGCCTACAGGAAAATTAGAGACATTTGGAGAAAAGAGAACCACTTGGAAACCTGCTTTTAAGCAAAAAAGGGAAAGCAGAAAGGTGGAAGGAGTATATAGAGGGTCTATAAAAGGGCAATGTACTCGAGGACAATATTATGGAAATGGAAGAGGATGTAGACGAAGGTGAAATGGGAGATACGATACTGCGTGAAGAGTTTGACAGAGTACTGAAAGACCTGAGTCGAAACAAGGCCCCGGGAGTAGACAACATTCCATTAGAACTATTGCCGGCCTTGGGAGAGGCAGTCCTGACGAAACTCCACCATCTGGTGAGCAAGATGTATGACGCAGGCAAAATAGCCTTAGACTTCAAGAAGAATATAATAATTCCAATCCCAAAGAAAGAGGGGGTGACAGATGTGAAAATTACCGAACTATCAGTTTAATAAGTCACAGCTGTAAAATACTAACGCGAATTCTTTACAGACGAATGGAAAAACTTGTAGAAGCCGACCTCGGGGATGATCAGTTTGGTTTCCGTAGAAAGGTTGCAACACGTGAGGCAATACTGACCCTACGACTTATCTTAGAAGAAAGATTAAGGAAAGGCAAACCTACGTTTCTAGCATTTGTAGACTTAGAGAAAGCTTTTGACAATGTTGACTGGAATACTCTCTTTCAAATTCTGAAGGTGGCAGGGGTAAAATACAGGGAGCGAGAGGCTATTTACAATTTGTACAGAAACCAGATGGCAATTATAAGAGTCGAGGGACATGAAAGGGAAGCAGTGGTTGGGAAGGGAGTGAGACAGGGTTGTAGCCTCTCCCCGATGTTATTCAATCTGTATATTGAGCAAGCAGTAAAGGAAAGAAAAGAAAAATTTGGGGTAGGTTTTAAAATCCAGGGAGAAGAAATAAAAACTTTGAGGCTCGCCGATGACATTGTAATTTTGTCAGAGACGGCAAAGGACTTGGAAGAGCAGTTGAACGGAATGCACGGTGTCTTGAAAGGAGGATATAAGATGAACATCAACAAAAGCAAAACGAGGATAATGGAATGTAGTCGAATTAAGTCGGGTGATGCTGAGGGAATTAGATTAGGAAATGAGACACTTAAAGTAGTAAAGGAGTTTTGCTATTTGGGGAGCAAAATAACTGATGACGGTCGAAGTAGAGAGGATGTAAAATGTAGACTGGCAATGGCAAGGAAAGCGTTTCTTAAAATGAGAAATTTGTTAACATCGAGTATATATTTAAGTGTCAGGAAGTCGTTTCTCAAAGTATTTGTATGGAGTGCAGCCATGTGTGGAAGTGAAAAACGGACGATAAATAGTTTGGACAAGAAGAGAATAGAAGCTTTCGAAATGTGGTGCTACAGAAGAATGTTGAAGATTAGGTGGGTAGATCGCATAACTAATGAGGAGGTATTGAATAGGATTAGGGAGAAGAGAAGTTTGTGGCACAACTTGACTAGAAGAAGGGATCGTTTGGTAGGACATGTTCTAAGGCATCAGGGCATCACAAATTTAGCATTGCAGGGCAGCGTGGAGGGTAAAAATTGTAGAGGGAGACAAAGAGATGAATACACTAAGCAGATTCAGAAGGATGTAGGTTGCAGTAGGTACTGGGGGATGAAGAAGCTTGCACAGGATAAGAGTAGCATGGAGAGCTGCATCAAACCAGTCTCAGGACTGAAGACTACAACAACAACAACATGAGTTTTAGAGCACCTAATCTGAGCTGTAATGAAGGGACTGAGCGGATGAAGTCAACGACCTAAAAGAACAGATGACCGATGCAGCAGACTTGCCTCACGGAGACAGACTTTAAAAAAAATAACCAAAGAAGAGTTGGGACACCGCGGCAGGGTACTGAGTGCTGATGGATCCAGAAAAGTGGACAGAATTTGGTCATGCTTGCCACACGATAATATCATTGCCATAGACCGTCCGGTATAAATACTCTGACTTCCAAACCCCAGTTCCCACGATGCAGCTAACCAGTCCCGTGGTTGGACCTGTGACGTTCCATACACAGCTTGCCTGCATGACTTAGATCTACAATCCAACAGTCGGCCCAGACCAGAGAACTTTGCTGCCATGGTCCGCTGCTGCCTCGTCTTCGCCTTCGATGATGAGAAGGCTTGGATGCCTCCGACCACCAGGCATCATGTAGGCCTGGTGAACTGCCAAACTACCATCATCGCAGGGGAGCGCAGTAGCTGCCGCCCCGAAACCACCTGGATCTAAGAGCAGACACCGGCATCACTGACCGATCTATCATGGAGTTGCCACGGCACCTATTCATGACTACAGCCAACTTGTGCAGAGCTGTTGGGTGTCTTTCCTGGCTACCGCCTACGACTTCTACAAGAGCGCCCTGGTAATCTGTTACCCTTGTGGCTGGCCACCGAGACCACGCAGGCAACGTCCGCAGTGCGAACCGTCAGTAACCTCCTGTTGCGTACCTGGCCGCTGCATGTATAGCCCCGTCACGTAGCTGCGGAGGCCAAGACCGCGAGGCGCCAAGGCATCAGTTGAATGAACTTCAACTGCTGGCCGGGATACCGGCAGCCTAAAAGACAACAATTGTGTATCCGTGGACAAGAAATGTGTATTCGGTTTACAATGGTTTAGTAGCGCCTTGGGGCGTCTGACAGATTCCCGCCCCCGCACTCTACTATCCTAACTACTGTAGAGGACACGATCCAGCCCTATGCAAATGACTTCATAAGTAAGCCATCTGCTAATACCGATATTTGTCTACGAATCTCCGAAAGCACAGAAGCGAGAATTCGGAATCATACTTAGAAATAGTAACTCTAAATCTGCATGGCACAGACGTAGTGGAATGATATTACAAAGTCAAGCATTCGCTGGGACACACCGCAAGATCTGCACGATGTGCACTATTTAAGATGTCACTGCAAATAGATGAAATAGCAATGGATGAACTCTGGACAGTGCTGTCCTCGTTTGCGGTTTCCAGTAGTCCTGTCCAACATGCTTGTATACAATGTCACGCAGTTTTCACGAGTTGGTTATGTCAGTTGCAGCTCTCACCCAGTTTATAATTTTTTTTTAAAACAATGGCGATTCGGTGAACAGAAATTTGTTTCTTCTTGCACCCCAAAAGTCAACAGGGATTTACCACTCCTCGAGTAGATTTAACCTAGTTTTCACATGCTGCCTCTCTTGTATGTGGAGCCATAATAAACAGAATGGCAATTGAGCTTAGGCTTCACCAAAGTTGAGATCTGCGGCCCAGATTAAACTGATTTTCAGGTAGCTGCCTTTACCATAAGGGAAGAAGATAAATACAGAAAAGTACTGTACAGCCCAGTTGCGCTTCTCTGCCAGTTGTCCCTACGACATAATGGATACGTTTCCTAATTCTGCTGGTTCCCTTCTTACTGCACATAGTCCTCCAGAACTGTTAAATGACTCAGAAATGACATTTTAAAAGAGCAGAATGCTGCTATATAAATAACTTTTACCGTTTTAGATCAGTTTCGACCTTACATCGTTCTGAGGTAGTTTTGGGTTGACTGGATGATGATTTAGAATCCAGATTAGTAGAAGATTATAAAAGTTACTTGCATAACACATTTTCGTGTTTGCAAGACGTTTTATTCTGAGTAGTTCCTTTCTAACTGACGAGTAACCTGTATCTTCAGTGACAGGTCGAATCAGATTTGCCCGATTTCAGGAAATTGCTAATATATTTATAATTATTCTTAACGTCTGAAACAAATGTCTTATGTACGAGCAGATAAATGTATTCCAACATAATCATCGAAGAAATGGTTGAAAGTGCTCTTCAGATTCAAAAGCGTGATATTTACAGTTCCTAACACTCATTATCACAAACCTCATACCATTACCTATTCACCGGGGCCGGCCGCTGTGGCCGAGCGGTTCTAGGTGCTTCAGTCGTGAACCTCGCTGCTGCTACGGTCGCTGGTTCGAATCCTGCCTCAGGCATGGATGAGTGTGATGTCCTTAGTTTAGTTCTAAGTATAGGGGACTGCTGACCTCAGACGTTAAGTCCCATAGTGCTTAGAGCCATTTGAACTACCTATTCACCGTCAGGAGTACTTTCACGCTTGTGCCCAACTTTAAACAATATTTTATCGCTTCCTGATGCGTCACAATAATGACATTTGGATAGGAGCTCATTCAATGTCCAAACCTATTTTGCTTGAAGAATACTCTTTGTTGTAAGTTAGTTTCCACCCTGAAAGCAGACTTCCGATGGCGCGTGCATTAAACTCCTAAACTAGCGACATTTGCTTAAATAAGAACTAGTTTCCGTAGTTATGGTAATGGTGTCATCCAATGAAAATAATAGAAATCACACGTTTCAGACAGCACGGTCCAATACATTGAATTAATGAGTGCATCTTATTGTGCATTGGCTTACCACCGACGGTTAAGTAGCTGACCTGTTTTTATATTTCAACATCAAAACGCGGCTTGCAGCCCATCCTCAAACACCTTCGTGAATTTTTAATTACGTTCTCAACATCAGTATCGCTGTAGTCAGTAATATCTCCCCGTTGGTGATTATCCAGGGTAGTACAGTCCTGAAGGAGGCTGAAGTAGCAATCCTAATCTCTGTCTAGAATGACTTGGAAACCCACTGTGTCCAGTGTTGCACAGATAACGGAGATTGTCTATAACTAATGCTAATGTACCGGTTTAGAGATACATACCAATCCTGTATAAGTCGAAATTGTCTGCATACAGGAGCGCCGCTTCACAGTCAACATCATACCAGCTGGCACATATTTGGCTTTCCTGATCAAAGGCAGTGTCATTCGGGCACAAGAACCTGTAATTTTGTACCTGTAAAGCATATCATTAACATACGTTAAATTGGTGTTGCAACAAAGTTATAACGTACAAAATGTTTAATTATGCAGTAACTTATGTGTTTGTGTTAATTACGGATTTTTCCGTTACTTCTTGGTACAATTCCATATTTAAGATTGAATAACAAATACATTGTTTTTTCTGATGATTTTCGTTTATTTCTATTTTTGGCTTATTGGACCACCGTCAGGAACAACTGACTGGCGCCTACAAGGGGCACTAGTTGTTAGTTAACTAAACATTATAAGGAAAGGTGCAATCCACTTGCACAGAATGTTGTGCACCATACTTGATTTTCTAGCATTGAAAGTGTATTTCACAAATGACAATATTTAACGCAATAAATAAATAACACTATATTATAGCATTACAGTTTATATGGTTATAATGATAAAGTTTGTGAGGTCTTGACATTGGCTGAAAAACTGCCTCTTCATTTATGTTGTGCATCACACATATTTTTAACATTCTAAATTACACTACATATAATTTTGATTATTGTGCTTAGTATTGTCTATTGCGTAAAGTGTAATTTCAACGTTAAAACATGTTTGCTACACAACATTTTGTGCATGTGATTTGTATATTTCCTTATAATGTTTGGTTACGGAGGGACCAATGTACCTTGCAGACGCTAGGATGTTTTTTTTCGTGGAGATGGCCCAGTAACCCGAAAACGAGGTAGAAATAAATGAAAATCAGTATAATAGAAACAGTGTACTTGTTATTCAACCGTAGAGATGCATTAATGGTTTAACGGTAATTACCGATAAAACATTTACATAAATGTAAATTAACCATTGTACTAATTTCTCACGGAAAATTTGGTTACATCACTAAATATCGCGTATCAGATAATTTCAAATTTCAAGAAAAAACTTGTCATCTAACAAGCGTTTGATGAATCCTAAAAAAATTTCGCAAGTAGCATTTTGTATGAGGTTTTTCTTGCAACGCCTTTTCTTTTCAGTAACATTTGCTGATACATTGAAGCAGACGATTATGCGGGTAGTCATAAAGTTTGAATTATTACTTCAAAAACAATTACGCTATTAATTTTTATCAATCCTAGTACACATTGAAGCCGCTGCACCACAACATCGTGGTACGCTGTTACAGACGCCAAAGCAAGGTATTACAGCCAGTTGGTAAAGAGATGTATCGTGCAATTACATATCAAAGAGAACAACGTTGTGGAAATCCTTGCTGAGTTGGTGGAAGCGTACTACAACAGTGCACCCATATATGGCACAGTGGGTAGACCGTGTAGACGCTTCCAGTATCGCCAAATAAGTATGAATGACGAAGAACAAAGTGTCAGATCATCTCTTTGTGAAGAACCGGGTATCTAAGAGATGTGGAGACCTTAGTGCTCCACGATGAGGGTATTACAATCGAGGTGAAAAATCAATCAGGGATCATTATTTTTCGAGGTGATAAATAAAACTTCATGACAGTCTCTTGTACTAACTCTTGCCAACTTACCCCGACTCCAGGCACTTTGACACAGACGTGGAACATCTGACAGTCGGTCTCCGGGTCAGCGTAGTATCCGCCCAAGATCTTATCTCGGCAGTCGAAGCTAGTCTCGGGCATGTCGTCCAAGCTGTAACTGGGTGGTCGCCGCTGCGAATCGCATATTGCCACCAGGCATGTTGCTGAAACCATAAAAAAGATACAGTTGTAGTTATACAACAAATTTTCCTGTCACGGAGTTACACGAAACGATGTTTCTTTTCGAGTGGAATATTAAGTATCTGCTCTCACGCTTTCGGTAAAATCGTGAAACTGATTTTAATGTCAATTTTCTACAGTCATAGTCTGCAAGCTATAATGTTTCCGTTAGGCTTGCAACACTAAATACTTTTTCTCGGTAGAGTGAAACTTACGTAAAATCATAAAAGGATGTCGGGTCAATTCATGCTGGAATTAAGCGCTACATTCCTCTCATACAAACAAACACATAGAATTTTAGAGTATATGAGTTTTTATAGTAATACAGAATGCCAACGGTGTATGTAAGTTGCATTTGCGTGTAAATCATCCACTATGCGGGACTGAAAAAATTACTTAAGAAATAACTGAAAAGAACGAAGATCTACAAAACCGTCTGTTCAGTCCATGAACACATGTCGGCATAGCTATAGTGTATTGCATTTACATTAATATACCCATTTACTAAATAGCAAAGTGGCCAAACGGAATAAAAATGAACATATTAATCTTTGCCAATACTAATGTTACAAGAGAAACAGAGCTTTAACAATAAGGTATACATATTTTTCTATGATACAACACTTGCTATCAGTGTTTGATTACATGTTGGTCTTTGGGAGAGACGGAGCTGTACAGATGAAATGATATCAGTTGAGGATTCAAATTCACTTTGCAACCTGTCAGATATGCTATGTTACTAGGGAGATGTCACATTCCTTTCGTGGCCGCATACAGAATTGCTTTCTGAGCTACTGACAGCTGTAGTAATGAGTAATGATAAGTTTGTCATGTAATTTTAAAGCTATAGACACTGCTGTTCTTCTCAAACTGTGATGGATTATTGATGACGAATTTCATTCGTGAATTCTAATATTGTTAACATGCACCTAAGATATCTAGTTGCACACTCATTATTATTTTTCCTGCTGGCTTTGGGCAATCAATATTTTGTTCGTAAGCGATGTGCCACCCAGGAAAAATATACTGTAATATGTTTTTGAATGTAAACATACAAAATATGATAGCATGTCAATTTCTTTGCTCCACAACTTAGCAGTTATTAACAACTCAAACTTTCTAAATATTGTTGTAATAGATCAGCTTTATACGTAATATGTATCTTCAAGGTCAAATTACTATTAACGCATATGTCCCACAAATGTGAAGCATTTAACCATATCCACTGGCTACTATTAATGTGTTGCATTAACTGTAGGTATCCATGACTTCTTCACAACAGAATACTTCATTTTTGTAGATAGAAATTAGTTATTTTGGCACTAAGATGTTAGCATCACGAAATTTAACAGGCTCATTGTTAATGTATTTCAATAATATACTGGTGAATTTTCGTACTCGGCGACAACAACATAGCGTGGTCTGTAGTTAATAACGCTTTCATAGTAAATGTTCAGGCTGAAAAAGATAATATTCACGCCATTGTTACACCATCTGACCATGATGGATAACTACTGGAAGCTGAGATTGTACCACCACAACGCTCTAAGAAATATTATTGCAGAATAGTGATGCTTATTACTTAGTTCATGATACAGTATTTTAAGAATAAGATAATGCGGCTGAAATGAGATGAGACATATACGGAAAGAGATGTAACAGCTAAATTCAATGTACTCCATAGCTAATTTGTCAATACTTCAAAGTAACTTTTGAAATTTCATTTAAAAAACTCAAACATGTGTGAGTAAGGATATTAAAATATCTTGTAAAACATCTGTTATTATGGATTATCTTGTAAAAGGACAGGAAATTTAAATGAGTATCATAAAACACAGATATCCTGGTAAGATGATAAAAAAAGCGTATGTCGCATATACAAATAGGATCTCAATTTTTACTTTATTTGATTTAATCAAATATATATATATATATATATATATATATATATATATATATATATATATGATGAAGAACCGTACTTAGGGACCTCTGAAGGTAAGTTACACAAGTCGTCCCACGCCAGTACCATTACGCAACAGGAGTGGCGCATTGTCAGAGGAGGGTATATGTTTCGAGTTTCCTGCAGACACAGTTCTGCTGTGGTAGAGACAACAATGCATAACAGTGTGCTATTGAAGTAGTGCGACAAATGGAAAAAGACTCCAAAGTCGAAGTACTCTGCACAGTATGATTCTTGTTGGCAAAACATATAAATTTCACACAGATTTACCGTGAAATTATGGTGATAGGTGGATCAAATGAATGCCACGTCCAGCCCTAGTGAAACAGTGACAACAATTTGACCAAAGCTACACAGAGGTGCGTGATACTAATCAGAAAGTCCACATCTTGCAATATGTGATTTCTATCTTTTCGGCAAGCTGAAAGAATACCAAGAAGGAAAGAGATTGGTTGTTCAACAAAGAAAATGTTAACGCAGCTGTTCTCGAATGACTCCGTGACCAAGAAGCGGCTTTCAATCGTCGAGGAATTGAACAATTGGTAGAACGTTCCGATCGTTGTTTAAAGGGACTTGATGACTATCTTGAAAATGGTGTCATACATCTGCGTCACTATGAAGTGTAGTGGAGCATTCAGTAAAAGTTACTAGGCCTATCATAAAACGTGTTACTTCCTTTTCGAATTCCCGTCGTACGACGGTAACTCGACATTGCTAACACTATTCTTCGTGCTGTCGTTTGATGTTAAGTGAGCGCAAGTATTTTCTTTGTCCTAAAGTGTTAGGAATTCGCAGGCCGTAGGGTCGCTGCGCTGCCTGCTTAGGATACACAACTGCCTCGACCGAATCGTGACGAGGGAGCAGGAGATGCTCGGAGCGAGGCCGCGACCTTCGGTTCCAGCAGCGCGTACTCCAATAAAGCCATTTTCAGATGGCTGAGAGAAACAAGAGGCAAAACTGTAGGATGTACCTCCCAACACCGCTCATAGCATATCTCCGTTGCATCTTCATGCTTCTACAGACCTAAAAATATTTAATAGAACAACAGATTTTCTTCTTCCATTAACGAATCACTTCTGACAAAACTCTCCTTGCTGAGATACTCTTTAAAGCTAAAGCGGCAATAATAAATTTTTCCACGTGATTCTCTATATTCCTTTACAAAATTCGGCAGTTTTAAGTGATTTCCTTTAGCCCGTATTTGCAGAGAATCACAATTTCAAATTGTGCTAAAATAAGCTGTATTGGTTAATGTCCTTTGAAAACCAGTGACCGACTATTTGATTCGACCCAGTGTCATTCTTGGACTGATCAAATCCTCCTGTGTGGTTTTGCAGTGTTCATCCTGGTATGACTGACATCCTGATTAATACTGCCGCCATGACGATATGTGGGACAATTACATTGACACCGGTTGCACGGCTCTTAGTGCTTTCAGGTACCACATTTTGGAAGCAAGCGGGCGAAGTGGCGCAATGGTAATGGACACGCATTGAGAAGGATGGGAATTTAAATCGCCTTCAGAGCACCCAAGTTTAGGTTTTAGGCGGTTGCTCTGAATCTCTTGAGGCAAATATACTGGAATAGTTCTGTTCAAAATGACAGAGTGGAATTCCTTCCCCATATCGAGACTGTACTCTATCTCTAATTGTCTTCTCATCGACGGAACGTTAAACACAAATCTTTCGTCCTTCATTACTTCTAGGTTCGAAAGTTTTGCTCGTGAAGCACATATGTCTGAAGCACGAAACCGTTTATGAAGGTGTTTCTAGACTGCAGCAAACTGAGCTAACCTTCTTAATTTATGAGAACAGGAGTGAACGTTTATGGCCTCCCTTGATGTTATATCAACTCAGGAGCCCTCTAAACTTTTGTCTGTGGTTGGCCTGCTTTTATCACTGTGGATTCAACTCAATCATACATGCAGGAAGTATAGAGTCTGCAGAGTCATCCTGCTTGAGTGTGGACACCCATTATGTAAACATCAACGTTTATATCCGTATTCTGCAAGTCATCGTACGGTGTATGACGCGGGGGAGGTATGGTACATCATTATTTTCTTGTGCCTTTGTCCTACATCGGCGCAGGGTCGGCATGGTTATGAAACTGATTTAACATGGTTAATTTTATGTGGTGGCCGGATGCCCTTCCTCTCCCTCTCGCCACCATGCAAACCCCAGGGCGGAAAATGTGTACCATGTGTACCAACAGCCTACGTGTTGTGTTTGCCGTGTGAAAGTGAGTGAAAGTTTTCTAAATTTTTGCGAATCGTGTAACTAACATGGAACTTGGATACCAACCCGATATTCACGTAGGGGGATGTGGGAAACCACCTAAAAAGCACGACCTTCTTCGTTAATTCGCTGGGCAGATCTAGATTCCCCATCGCGGAAGCGCACGTCTATCAGGGCGAGTAAGGGAGATATTTACACTTTCGATAATATTCCATTCTCGAATGGTACACGGGAAGTAAACATGTTTTTGCATTTCTGTTATCAGAACGTCTCTACTTAGAGCGTATTGTTCATTAGGTGTTATATGGTGGAGATTGTAATATATTTTTGACTCATTTTGAAACATAGGCTCTTGGAATTTTGTGACCAGGACTCACCGTGATGCACATTGTCTTTCATTGTCTTTCATGCAGACTCCGCCATAAGAATAGTCGAGATCCAGAAAACGTCACACCTGATGGAGCAAAATTTCTGGATGGTGTCCAAGTGGATTGGTAACATTTCACCAATGAGATGAAACGGTCATGAGAATTGTAACTTCTTTTATGCAGATACATTCAACGCGACTAGTTAGCCGAATGGGTACACGACTGACTGACACTCTACAGAACTGAATTCAATTAGAATTTTTCTCTCACTTATCACCTTTTTTACGTTTAGAAATGATTTGTGTGTATAGGCAATTACGAACAGCATCGCGATTAGATTTCGCGTTAAGCCATAGAGTCCTGTTATGGAGGACTGAGTTGGTTCAAATGGTTCAAATGGCTCTGAGCTCTATGGGACTCAACTGCTGTGGTCATTAGTCCCCTAGAACTTAGAACTACTTAAACCTAACTAACCTAAGGACATCACACACATCCATGCCCGAGGCAGGATTCGAACCTGCGACCGTAGCAGTCGCACGGTTCCGGACTGCGCGCCTAGAACCGCGAGACCACCGCGGCCGGCGAGAACTGAGTAAATCATTTCGAAGCTAGGAGGAAGTCAGAGGCATATTACCTTCTAAAGGCCCATCCCTAGTAAAGCATTCTGTTCCTGAGACAAATCTTTGAATTTCGGACAGTTTCATTTTTTTAATATGACAAATCCGCCAAAATAATAAAATGTACGTTAGGGAAGAACGGAGAAGGAATTCGGCCATACCCTTTCAAAGGTACCCTGCTTGTACTTGCGTTAAGCGATTTATGTAAATCACGAAAAGCTTACATCTGTGTGTCCAAATGGAGATCTGAACCGTGTCCTCCCGAATGCGAGTATAGCGTGCTGACCACTGCGCCACCAAGCTCGGTTCGTCCAGAGGTGAAGTTACTTAAGCCCTGGTAGTTCACTTTACGACACGTATTTCCTCTTGTTGAAGATACTGACTGAAGTATTAGCCTTATAGGAAACGCTCCCCGAGGAACTTTCACTGCAGCACACTTATGCTAACAGCGTTGCGTAACGAAGGATGTTAAGAATGACCTACTTAGGGAGTTGAGCCACTTTACACCACCAGCCCGTCAGAACGCCCGTGCCATGCTGCATTCGCAGCGTTCTGGAGGTTTCTTTCCCATGGCGGACAACGATGGAAAGCACGCTAGTTTCTGTCATTTGAAGGTAGCGCCTGTTTTAAGCGGTGTATTAGATATAAGTATAGTCCATATCATGCACAAAAGGCAGAAAATAATCCTACTACAGTAGTGAAATGGGAAGTCTGTAGTGTACCATTAGATGAATCAGTTGTCTTGTCAAAATCGGATTTTTCATTTATATACACCACGTCCGTCTTGAAATGGTACCGTATCTTAAAAACTTGAAACAGACAATCTTGTAATGTGTAAGAGTTTTTCAATAAATACTGTTAACTAATCTTCAAAAGACAGCATTACACTACCAGGTTTGCATATCACAGTAACTGTGAGAAATATAAGACTCGTATTGCACAGTAACTCACAGCGGTTTCGTGTGAAAGTACAACACGTGCATAAGCTCGGACGGGTTTTTCGTGCGACTCTTTGCAGCTAAGACATTAATTAAGTAGAGAGTAACTCCTGAGCGGCCATGCAGGTAAACTTGAGAACGGCACATGATGAAAGCGGACTTGTTTCTCATTCATTCTTGCTTCCAATTAAAGGTCGGCAACCTCCTGCGTGGTGCTGGGGAAACAGCCGAGGCCAGCGTGGCGAAATATCACTGGTACTTGTTGCTGATATTCTCAACAGGATATAGGGAAACTTGCTATACTACAGGCCTTTATTACCAATGTTTAGTTCCTTGCGTGATACCTTCTAAGAACACATCCTTTTTTTTTCAAAATATTCTTGGAATTCCAGACAGAATTAAAGTGTTTAGATTCTCATTTGGCTTGGGCATAAAAATAAACTAGCGTTATACTATGGTAAAAGAAATACTATCAATAATGTTGTAAACAACCTTACCTAAGATGAAGAGCAAAGTCTTCATAGTGGGCAGTTACTGGATGCTTTGTCCTTCTTTCATATACTCTGCAACAATCAAAACAAAACAATAATTACGTAAATTTTATTTAACGTATAATATTTGTAAAGTAAGATGCTTATTTTAAATTTAAGGTGCAATATACGAATAAAAACAAATATGGTGTGATAAAGAATATTTTTTCCATCACTATTAAACAATAGACAGCAATCACTCGCAAAATCCGTTGTTTACTGGAGCAAATCTAAATTTCGACTACTGCATAGTCATCATTGGTTCTAAAAAATAAAAAGACAGTGGAATCAATACCGGATACGAAATATCAGATGCGCAGGTACACAAGACTGTAAGTAAGTACATAGTAATAGCATACCAGTTTTTTCTTTTTTTTAATTTTTTTTCCAATCGTATGGTTAGGGCCCCCCGTCGGGCAGACCATTCACCTGATGCCGGTCTTTCAATTTGACTGCACTTCGGCGACCTGCAGTCGATGAGGATGATAAGATGATGATGACAGCACAACATCCAGTCCCTGCGCGGAAAGAATTCCCCCACCCAGCCAGGAATCGAACCCGGGCCCAGAGGATTGACAATCCGTTACGCTGACCATTTTCCTTTCTAATCTCATTTTGTTCGCTTTAGTTCGTTGCAACTTCAATGTTGGTTGTCGATCGATGAACTCAGTTTTTTTTAATACAGAGAGCACGTAACCCTCTGACCGAACACGCTACCGTGCCGGCTGTCCATTCAGCTACCGTGGGCGGACAGCATATAACTTGATAGAAGGTGACATAAGTCCCAATGTATAAAGAAATGAAATGATCGTGTGGCTTTGATGGCCGAAACTCCCCATCCGGGTAAGTTCGGCCGCTGAGTTGAAAGTCTTATTTCGGGTGACGCCATAATTGGGCTTGCGCGTCGGTGATGATGAATGATGATGACAACATAACACCCAGTCCACGAGTGCAGAAATTCTGAAACCCAGCCGGGAATCGAACGTGTGCCTTCTGAATGGTAAGAAAACATGTTACCACTGAGTTAAGTAGGAGGACTTCTCTGAGTATCAACACTAATCAATGACATGGGCATGCATGTGACACACAGAGAGATGATGCCTTTGTTTATATCATCACTAGCGGCATGAACATACATCGCAGAGAACGTATGGTGTCCTCTATTGGAGTATACATCGAACAAAAATATTTTTGTTTGAATATTGTTTGAATGTTATTTAAAAAACGTTTTTCGTAATAAAACCGTAACTGAGAAGTGGATCTTATAAAAGTGTATGTCTAGGGTTTACAAATTCATAGAAAGTGTATGACCCATAAAAGAGCAGCCATTTTATATGTGGGCACAGACATAAGGTCATGCAACGTCTTCTATGACTTTGTAAACTCTAGACATATACGTTTATGATTTCCACTTATCCACTAGCCCAGCGCCTTAGTGTTTATACTAAGACATATTGGGCTCTATGTCACATATTATCAACTGGTATGTTATTTTATGTACTTACTTATGGACTCCTGTACATGTGGTATTCGGCATATTTTGTATCTGTTGTTGATTCCACCTGTATTTGTATTTTTTAACACCTATGATGTCTATGCAATAGTCCAGATCTATATCTGCTCCAATAAACGAAGAATTCTGCAACCGATTGCTATCCTTTTCTTAATACCGAAAATCTCAGCGGTAGCTGCGTGCGCAGGGGTCTAATGGATTCCAGTTTAGTTATACTTTTCCTTTCCGCCATGCTACTGTTTCAGAAATAAATCTCATTTATTTAGTCAGCAAAAGCATCAGGAGATTGTCAAGTGTAAATAAAATGACTACTACAGATGCTTTTATGTACAACAAAAATCAGAGCTCATGATAGTGGCACTTATTAATTACATGAAACTAGTGTAGAACTGTCGACTACATTTTGAGACTGTTGTTGTTACGAATATACGTGTTGTGGATATCGATTGGTAAAAGACCTGCACTCACTGGAGAAATAGAAGAAGGTGAACGATGCCAGCTGACGCACTTTTCCATGTTGGTGCGGACCAACATGCTCACCACTTTCCACACGAGACGATATTCAGGAGTAAGAGATAACTGCGAAAGAAAGAAAGGGCATCCATATCCCTCCAGCCTCTTTGCTATTTATTCTCTCTTCCACTGTGAGTAAATAGTCTATAATTCCAAACGCTTGGGGTTTGATAGTTGGCGCTCTTTTAAACTTTGAAATAAGAATTTTTATAATTCCCAATGACTGAGATTTAATATTAATTTGAAAGCATACTGTAGTATTTACATTTAATCGGCACCAAAGACTCGAGCTCAAACTTAACTAAAGTAGAAAATATGTCTAAATGCCCGTCGCAGAAAATTCGCAAGCTCACACTTGCCAGTGGATTAACAGCCTATAATTCTGGTGATTTAGCACTCCGCTGACGACACTCAGGAGCAAACACGAGAGTGTTGTTGCTGGCCTGAACGCGAGAAAATGCGAGCAAGCTTTCGAGGAAACCTAATAAAGTAGACGGAGGTACTCATAAAATACTACTCGAAAGCCTACCACATGCAAATGTTAGGGAGAGAGACCAAACAGCGAGGTCATCGGTCTCATCGGATTAGGGAAGGATGAGGAAGGAAGTCGGCCGTGCCTTGTCAAAGGAACCATCCCGGCATTTATCTGAAGCGATTTAGGGAAATCACGGAAAACCTAAATCGGATTGGCCGGACGCGGGATTGAACCGTCGTCCTTCCGAACGTGAGTCCAGTGTGAAAAGTAAGCACCTGAAAATGCGCGAAAAGTCTAGACAAAGTGGATATAAAGTCTTAGGGCGATTTCATATGACTGACAGGAGTTGGCAACACAAAAAACTACAAAATATGTCTGGGGAGAAAGGAAGAAAAGGTAAGAGACAGTAAAGAAAGCGTGATGAAGCTCGTGACTGGTGGGATAAATGCAAAAATTCCAGCAAATTCCTGTGCAACGAGTCTTGATTCCCCTAAGTGCACGTTAATTTATATTTCAATATCTATGAAAATATTAGCCACCTTATTAATGTGATGTAAATCTCTCTGTTAACACTGAATTGTGGGAATATGTTCGCGTTCATTCTTCACGTCGTTGTATTACACTCTAAAAATAGGCGTGCAGGTCTATGACAGTAATATCGAGCACGCTTTTTAGAGGGCACTGTAGAAACATCTAGCGTATTCAAAGAACACATCTAATGTAATTTTATTGTACTTTTTCAAAAATTAATTATCAAATGCAAATACAATCATCAGACAAAAGTGGAATTTAATTCAAGTAATTTGATCTTTTTTTTATAATCTTAATGTAGAATCTTTATTACCATCCTTCGACATCAGCAATATTAGACTATAGATAAATAGACTCAGGAGTTGTTAGTGAAACACTGACTCATTTACAGCTTTCAGCATTTCGATACAAATAAAAAAATTAAATGATCGATAAAGTCAAATATAGGGTACTTAAAACAATAAATGAAAATAAGTAAACATATGAACGAGCCCAGAATTTTTAATGTCTTCTCAACAGATCCTCTGAGTCACCTTGAGATCACACGAAATAATGCAAAAGCATGTATCAGGCTTTTTTCGTCGATCAAGGTTTATTAATATGTTATTACTGTGATACGTGGTCCTTTATATTTCCTACATCATGCAATAGTTCTAGGGGCAATGCTAGTAACTCAGATACAAAACAATAAGTGTATCTCTAAACACGATATTTACTCCTTCAACAAACAGAAAAAAGAAATTCTAGAACAATGTAGAACCGTATCTTCGTCACGTACTCTATCTAGCCGACAGTACATGAAGTCACATAAATGGGATCAACACTTCTTCCTCTCTAAACCGAACTGAATAAAAGACAATAACGGTGTAGAAAAGAAATATCAGCTGAAAAACATTTTGCGAGCGTTATTACACATACTCCGCTTGTGTAAACTTCGAACGAATAGTAATGTAACTACATTTTCGCCGTTACCAGTGTTAAAGTGTGTTCGGTTGGAAAAACTTCTGATGAAATTATATTGGTATCTTAACTTGTTTAATACAAATTTCACGATTCACAAATTCAATAATTATTCGATTACCTTACATAGTGACGCATGGCTACTTAATACTTCGTAAATTGATAAAATTTAATCTCCAAACAGTGGTAAATATTTTAGTAAATGAACAGCTGTGCAAAATTTGAGAAGAATCGGGGTAAATACAAAAAAGGTTATGTTAATTCTACTTACACACAAGTTGGAGCGCACGGCTTGCCCCCCGCCCCCCCCCCCCCACCCCCCCACCCCCCCTAACCCTTTCCCACGTACACACGCAAGAGAGAAAGAGAGACAGAAATGGAGAAGGTGTATAAAAACTAGAAATATCAATAAAGAAATTGTTTTCACCAATGAAGGAAACATTCACAATCAGATGGTGGCGATATACACTCGTATGCGAATATTTTCACATTTAAGGACTTCAAGAAGAGGTGAAACTGATCGTTAAAGTAGAAGGAGAAAGGGGAACTTACACGAACGGGGATGAAGTATTTGATCAAAAGTATCCGGACACGCCTATGCAATGTAGTAATCGAGACAAGGCTAAGAGAGGGAGACCCGCCAGTATACATGGGAGCGGTGAGTGTTGTGTTGCCGGTGGAGAAGCAGTAACAGCAGACTGCGTTGGTCAGAGAGCACTAGGACTTGAGCGTGGACTAATCGTTAGACGTCACCCGAGTAAAAAAATCCATGAGGGACATTTCGGGCCTCGTAGATCTACCCATCAGCTGTTGATGAGATGACTGTGAAGTGGAAACGCGAAGGAACATCCATAGCAACACCGAGATTAGGCAGACCTCATGTACTGACGCAGCATTTCCGAGGGTGGTTGTAATAAATCGCTAAAAATCAGCGGTGGAAATCACTCGTGAGTTCCAAAGTGCTACAATCAGTCCAGCTAGCACATCTAAGGTGGTGTAAAGAGCGACACCACTGAACACTGAATGACTGAAAATGAGCGATTCGCAGTTATGAATAGCACTCTACCTTGTGTCAAACCGATAGAAGGCTTTAGGTTTGGGGAATGCTTAGGAAACGTTACCTCCCGTCGTCCTAACGCCCACACTGAAGTACGGTTGAAGTGTTGTTACGTTATGGAAATGTTTTTCATGGTTAAGGTGTTGTCCATTGTTGCACTTAAGAAAACGGTAAATGTGGAAATATACAAACACATTTTACAGCAATGTGCATTGCGTATAGAAGAGGAACACTTTGGAGACGATCATTGTTTGTATTAGTGCTCCCTGTAGTAAGGCAGATTCTGTGAGTAAATGGTTTGCAGACAATAAAGAGACTCGCTTGTCCAGAGTCGTGACCTGAACCCAATGGGATGAGTCAGAACGTCGACTTAGCTCCAGACCCCAGCGTCCAACATTACTACCTTCTCTGGCTTCGGCTATTGAGGAATAGTCGGCTCCCAGTCCTGAAAGTGTCCCCAGCAGAGTTCAAGTCGCCATGGAGGTGAAGTGGGGACACATCATACATTAATATCCACTAATAGCTGTCCAGAGATTTTGATTTAATAGTATATGTTCTCATATTCAATGAGGATAATGTACGTATGGAGATTTTATTCGGCTTGCGACTCCAAAGAACTACGTGCATAGTGAACTGTTCCAGGAATGCAAAATGCAAAAGGTACGTCATAGATTAGACGGAGGTCTTCCTTGACTTACAACGATTACATGGTATTCGAGAAAGGCAATCTATCTATAGAAAATCAATAACAAACTTGAATGAATAGACAATACTGTGAAGGAGTAGTCATTTTCCGAGCTGCAAGTAATGTTTATCGACGACCCTGCCCAGAAGAAATGTCGGAAATACTCTTTTACTGGGCTACTTACACATTATCAATACGTCCAGTACATTTTATGAAGTAATACGTAGTGGTGCAAGAAGACAGACAGAGAATTTGAAGACAAAGGCTAATGAATTTCAGTAACAAAGTTGTGTGAAGTAATCCGGTACGCTATATTAAATCATCTGGAGCGATTCTAGGCTAGTACTGAAACCTTAAATAATACTAGATGGGATGACATTTGAGTCCTCATTCGTCTAATTCTAACTTCACCATTTCACAGCAGCATCCATTTTTTGAGGTTCGATTAGTAGTTCCTAAATATTTCGATACAAGCTGTAAGTGATTATGAAGATATGTGAGTTGATATTCTTTGCTGCTGAATATATGTCTCCTTTCCTTTGTGTGTGTCGGTCTGTATGTTTCTTCGTGAACCAATCTCAAGCACACCATTTCTCGAAGAAGACTTTCAGACGGAGCCGTTTTATCTTTTGTACTTGTTGTTGGAGTCTACTAGAGGGACAATATGATTTGATACACTTCATATAACGTCAAAAAGTTTCTATTTTACAACTATAATGCAAGGGAATTTTCATTTTCACAGACACTCCATTAGAGGCATGTCTGCCAGATCTGAAACAAGTAGTTATTTTGTTGGGTGACGATTTATGTTTTCTGTATCCGATTTCAGTCTTCTGGTACTCTAGTACCCCACCGAAAGAGGTGGTACAATGGGGAATGTTGCGGTTCATATCCCCGTACAGCCATTCAGACGTAGGATTCCATAAATCACTTAAAGCAAATGCAGGGACGGTTAGTTTGAAAAAGGACTCGGCCAACTTCCTTTAACCAATCCTACCTTACACTCTGTCTATAACGACCTCGTTGTTGGTGGAACGTTATATCCTAATCCCCCTCCCGCTTCCAGATCTTCAATGAGAACTCTAGATCTCTTCGCGCGTTCCGTGTTACTGAAGATATAATCAGACGAAAAGAGGCTCAAACGTGGTAATAAGACACTAAGCAGATTCATTTGCTTGAAGCCTAAACGTATTCATAGTTCTATCAACAATTTACTTTGTTTACCGAAAAGCGGACTCACGATTGCTACGGGAGTATTCGGAACGCAGTCTCCCCGACAAAGAATCCAAAGTTCTTTCGTTACATCTGTAAAGACACTATGTGTATGAGATTATGGAGGGTGAAATATTGTGGAAGATAATGAGTTTATGTTCGGAATAAGCTTGGCCGAAGTCCTTACTCGACCATCCCAGTCACGTTTCCTGTGGGGTTATCTAAATCAATTACGCAAATGTCGATATGCTTCCAAAAAACTGACCGAAATCTATATCTGGCTCTTTTCCTCCGTCTCTCACAATCTCGTCAATGGGATACTGAAATTCAGTGTTAATTTCCAGTGTATCTGTAACGACTGCATTCACGAGAATTGTCGAATCCAGTAACGCCTCTTCTCAGCAGGTGGCAGGTTGATCGTAACAGTTACGATTTATGTTAGTTACATCCATATCCCTAATGGAAATAGCGATGTAGTGATAATGTGCCTGACTGATTGAAAATAGCAAATGTCTCATTCGAATCCTGGGAGATGGTGACTGTATTACTAGGGCTGTAAACAGTCCTTGACCTACATGGGCTACGACTCTCTTGACCTAATTTTTCTTGATTCGAGCTTCAATTCTTAGCGGCAGTCTAACTACCGTTGCAGTTGAACCGAACAGCTTGTGGACATTCTAGATAGTGAGCTGACAGCTAATAAACCATATAAATTCAGGTAAATCAGATATGTTGACGATGTATAGTATCCTGTAGTGAATGATTCCAGGCAAGCTGCAAATGGTTTAATATGTAATCCTCCTCCTTTACTACAAGCTTGTTACGGCTTCAGCACCATCCTCCAGTAAACGTGCAGATGTTACGTTCGGTGAGTATACTTACGTTTATAAGAGTTGTACAGAAAAGTTAGTTTGCGTACATTCTTACATCTCGTTGGAATAGATACCGATATTGCACCAGTGAGTAAACTGTCGACCGTATATTTGTTGCTACATCGCTATAATCGCGTAAGTTTTGTTTGTATAGAATATTTTCGCAAAACACTTTTGGCAGTTAGAATGACAGTTTATTATCGTTGATGCTTTATGTTTACAATGCAGCCTTTGATAGTGATGTCAGTTGAGTTTCATTGCTATTATTTTTTTGTTATCATTTTTATCAGTGACTATCTTTGGTTGCAGAGAAATGCAACTAACATCAGTGACTTGCAAAGATTGCACTGTAAACATCAATCATCAACGAGAATAAATTGTCATTCTAACTGTCAAAAGTATTTTGCAAAAATATTCTATAGAAACAAAACTTACGCTATAGTAGCGACCTGGCAACAAATAGACAGTCGACAGTTTACTCACTGATGCAATATGGGCACCTCTTCCAACTAGATGTAAGTATGTATGCAGACTGGCCTTTCTGTGCAACTTTTACAAACGTCAGTATGCTCCCTAAATGTAACATCTACTTGAGAATGGCGGTATAGCCCATGCAAGCTTGTAGTAAAGAAGGAGGATTACTAATTAAACCATTTGCAGCTTGCCTGGAATTATTCACTACAAAACGTCATATTATGATGTGATCTATGCTGTGGGTCCATCTGTAAAGAAGGTATACAGTATGTAATGCAGGCCAGTTGATAAGAAGTCTGTTAGACACAGTGATCAGAACGGCAGTATTATATTTAACTGGACTATTAACAAAGTATAAAGTTACAGAAATATTTCAGAAACTTCATTTTTACATGGTAGATAATAACGTGCCCATATAAAGTACATAAGTACATATTCAAAAGATGTCAATGCACTGAGTTTTGACCACATTAATATTCCACGTTTTTTTTTTCTTTCGATTGCAGAATTGCAGGTCGCAATTAGCGTTTGGAAACAGTGCTGCACCGCGCTGGACCTATTTCCTTGAAAAAACTGAATGTAATACAAACACTGATTTAAATTCTTTCAGTAACTTACATTCTCTAGTATCCCAGAACTATCTTCCGGTTCTAATTTTTATTTAGAAATTGCATTTTGTAGTTACTGCATAATGATATTGAAATCACGAAATCAGAGTAGTGGAAAAGGGTGAAGCATGTCCGACAAGTCCAGCAGCTTAGTCGTGTATATTTCTCATAAGGTCTGCTACGTGAGTGACTGGTTGTGTCGTGTGACTGAGACAGTGATGTAGAAAATAAATTACCCTATTAAATCTTATGTGCCCTTCCCATGTTACAGTGAGTGTCGTACATAGGCTGTCCGCAGGAGACATCCTGCTAATGTCGTGTCAAATCCCTTTTAGCCTAGATAATAACCTCGTCTGGGAAGGAAGAATGTCCACACATTTCTTCAAGTGTAACATCTCCACCAGACTAGATCCCGTAAAGTTACTAAACTGACGGTACGTTCATTGCGACGTATCACTCGCTCTTGCAAGCAGTCTCAGACTTTTTTTATGGAATTAAGATTGAGTGATTTAGCGGGTTCGTTGAGTTTTTCGATAGAGTGTCTGAGTGTTCGCCGAACCAGGAACGTATATATGCAGCTTTGTGAACACGGTTTCTAACGTCTCTGAAGGCGGGAGTGTCCGCAGCATACTCATCACAAATATATATAGAAGAAAGGGCAACATATGGTCACCGAGAACTTTGAAATACACATTCTGGTTCAGTTCAGGATAACCTGAAAGAGTGGTCCCAAGTCAGGGCATGAAAAATACCCCCTGAAACATTACAGAGTCAACTCCGGCCTGCATGATACCCTGCACACACTGCAGACTAAACGCCTCATCGGGTCATCGGTGCACTCGACACCTTGCATCATTTAAAATGGGCAAACTCGCAACGAGTCTGACGACACTGTAGGCCCCAGTGAGCTGTATTCCAGTTTTTGTGGGTTTTTTTTCACGATGGGAGACATGCAGCTTCTTGTACCGTTGTGATCAATGTCCACTCCGTAACTGGCTTTGATGGATCTGCATTCATTAACTGTAGCAAAATCAATTGGGTTTGAAACCTGCTGTCATTGACAAGGCGTGACATTCGTCTCTGCTCCACCACGGTTAAGATATTTTCAAGGCCAGGTTTATTAAGCCGTGTCTGATGGCAGTAAGGGGTACACCATTTTTTGTAGATACGATGGACGGTCCACGTTGGTGCGCCAATAAATCGAGTAGCTTTATTCATGGCATGGTCGTAGGCAGGGCCAAACACAATAGATCGTTTCTGACATTCTCCTCGTTAGCTGATTTTACTGCCCTGATTCCATACAGCCGACTGGCATACACTCACCACTTCGCAGCCATGATTTAACGTCTGTGATGGAGAGTCACCTAACAGCCTGGTACCAGTTCTACACTATCTACAGCGCTCCAAAGCGAACACTGTGCTCTTTTGACGTACTGACTAATATTTTGTACCGTGATTTTATATTAAAGCCAAAAAAATTATGAAAGATTATTTCATCAGTTTACGCCGTTATGCCATGAATCTGTTGAATCAGAAAAGAAATACAGTAACTTGCAAGTACACTTACGGACAAGTCCTCAGTAGGCTCTGCTCAGAATACGAGAAGCTTTCAGTAAGCAATACAACACTTCTTCTGAAAGCAGATTGATTTCATTCCGAATTCCAGTATACCACATTATTCCCCACTGTTTTGCTACAAACCGCTATTTTTCAACATATCTCTGTTCAGTACGTCGGCCTTGCACTACCTTACTGGGAAGACCTGTATGCCTGTTTGGTACCACTCCACTGGTAGACATCGGAGCCAACGTCTTGCTGCATCAAGAACCTCCTCATCATCCAAGTACAGCTTCCGACGGAGTGCATCCTTCATTGGGCCAAACAGATGAAAGTCGGAAGGGAAAGAAAAAAATGGTTCAAATGGCTCTGAGCACTATGGGACTTAACAGCTGTGGTCATCAGTCCCCTAGAACTTAGAACTACTTAAACCTAACTAACCTAAGGACATCACTCACATCCATACCCGAAGCAGGATTCGAACCTTCGACCGTAGCAGTCGCACGGTTCCGGACTGCGCGCCACCACCACCACTGCGAGACCACCGCGGCCGGCGGAAGGGCAAGACCCCGGGCTGTAGTTTGGATGAGGAAGAACAGGCCAATTCAGTCTTGTGAGCTTCTGTGTACGCAGACTTGTACCAGGCCTCGTCTTGTCACGGAGACGTTTCCATTTTTGTGGCGACGAACGCGCTGAAGTCGTTTCTTATAATTCCTTATGGACACGCGCCACTTGCTGTGTACCCCAACTGGTGGACGAGTCTGTCAATACTACCAACAGATACGTCCAGTTAAAGTGTTGGATTGTGATCTGTCTTTCACCTCGAATGAGAGTGTGCGCACGCTCCAACATTGCAGGTGTCACAGCTGTGTGCGGCCGGCCGATACACAGGACATCGGACAAGTTTGCACGATCATGACAGACGTCTCGATTTTGTTCACTGACAGGTCTCCGTAGACATTCTGCAAGCGCCTATTAATATCTACAGTGCTTCGGTGTTTCGCCAAAAGAAACTCAATGACAGCTCTCCGTTTGGAACACACCTCCATTACAGACGCCATTTGGACGGCTACGTATAGCGCTGCCACTATCCGGAACTTCATGAAACTATAGGGGTTGAAGGGGGAATATTATACGATGTCCCACAACAAAGTCCGCATTTTTCCAACCGAAACTGGCCGAGAAGAAATGTATCTCGTTGCTTATCGAACGCCCCTCGTACGTAAAGTGGTTCCCTGATTGATCCGAAAATTAAGAGAAATATTTTGGCACTTTTGTGTCCACCTTGATAGTAAACACTGGTTGCTGTACCTAGAGTACCAATACACTAAACAAAGTGTTTTATATCAAAGTGAGCTTACAAATACCACGTTGTTTCTCCCACAGTGCCTCCATCATTGTGCAAAGATGAGAAACATCGATATTTAACCCATCTAGTCTCTGTTGAAGCTATAGATTTAACATATAAACACACTGCGTCCTCTCAATTTTCTTTCCTCTCTCCTCTTTACGGCGACAGTTAGCTTGATACAATCCTTCACAACCAACGGAAATCTTATACTAGATCACGAATGGAAGCAGTATTTTTAATTTAAGGCAACAACACACCAACTTCCGAGGCACCCGAGTTCACCTCCCACACCGTCGGACGTTCTACAGCATTTGAAACACGGAACTCGCATGCGAAATACGTGGTTCAAGGCCCTTTTGGGCACTCTCTTTAGCTTATCTTTCATTTGACTAAATAACTGCAGTAATCTGGATTATTTCATATTAAACGTCACTTTTGAGCCTTTCCTCTTCATTTGCCCCGTGGGTAAATGCTACCAGTTATAGACAGTGCGTAAAGTTAATACTGCTTATTCGCCTGCCTTATCCGTGATTGAGTTCTACCCAGGGAAACATTCAGTAGATGGATAGATGCTGATCAGCTATAGAGATCCAGCTCTGATCAGGGCTCTCGCTGGCGTGTTTAGTTTGAACCAAAGGTATTCTCACAGGGTGTAAATCTGAAGTTCTACAGAAACCTTTTCGGTGTGTATGGAATCTGTACAGGTACCCTAACAGCTGGCCGAAGTGGCCGAGCGGTTCTAGGCGCTACTGTCTGGCACCGCGCGACCGCTACGGTTGGACGCTCGAATCCTGCCTCGGGCAGAGATGTGTGTGACGTCCTTAGGTTAGTTAGGTTTAAGTAATTCTAAGTTCTAGAGGACTGATGAACTTAGAAGTTAAGTCCCATAGTGCTGAGAGCCATTTGAACCATTTTTGAGGTACCTAACAACACCGACTGCAAGCAGAGTATGACTGAAGTCTGTTATATGGGAAGCACTGCCTGTGATCAGTGGTTGTACTATTTACCCATCTTATTTAATCTTCATTTTGGTTATCTGAGTTGCTGCAGAGATAACCAACGTGATTCATTTTTATAGATCACCTTCAATTCCTTCTCTAATCCTTTTGTAGAGTAAGTCAGTTCTCTGTGACAATGACAATGAAATGGGACAAAGGATCAGTATTTAGATGAGCCAAGTGATATAAAATGTGCTATTAGGCCAAGTTATATCACCACGTGAAAAATAAGATGCTCCGTTCGGTTAAAGCGTCTTTGGTTAGTCTCGGATCCTTACCAATTTGCATTGACGGAAGAGATAGAATATTTTCATGTGATAAATGAATCATTCAGTCAGCCCGGGACACCATGTCGGACGATATAAGATAGACAATACACATGTCTAACAGCTTACTATAAAAATTATTAGAACAGATGTTTCAAAATCGACACAAAAAGCTATTGCGTTCTCTCAAATACATCTCGGTTAATGAGAAGAATTGTAAAATTCGTAGTAATGGACGGAAATTCAACGAGTAAAACCGAAGTGATTTCTGGCGTTCCCCAAGCTAGTGTTATAGGTCCTTTGCTGTTCCTTATCTATACAAACGATCTGGGAGACAATCTAAGCAGCCGCCGCCTTAGGTTGTTTGCAGATGAAGCTGTCGTTTATCGACTAACAAAGTCATCAGAAGATCAAAACAAATTGCAAAACGATTTAGAAAAGATATCTGAATGGCAGTTGATCCTAAATTTTGAAAAGAGTGACGCCATCGACATAAGTGCTAAAAGGAATGCTAAAAGGAATTCGTTAAACTTCGGTTACACGAAAAATCAGTCAAATCTAAAGGCCGTAAATTCAACTAAATACCTAGGAATTACAATTACGAACGACTTAAATTGGAAGGAACATGTAGAAAATGTTGTGGGGAAAACTAACCAAAGACAGGGTTTTATTGGCAGGACACTTAGAACGCCTACACTACGCTTGTCCGTCCCCTAATAGAATACTGGTGCGCGGTATGGGATTCTTACCGGACAGGACTGACGGAGTACATCGAAAAAGTTCAGAGAAGGGCAGCACGTTTTGTATTATCGCGAAATATGGGAGAGAGTGTCACTGAAACGATACAGGATTTAGGCTGGACATACATAAAAAATGGCTCTGAGCACTACGGGACTTAACTTCTGAGGTCACGAGTCCATAATTAAAAGAAAGGCGTTTTTCGTTTCGACGGAATCTTCTCACAAAATTCCGATCACCAACTTTCTCCTCCGGATACGAAAATATTTTGTTGACACCGACCTACATAGGGGGAAACGATCACCTTGATAAAATAAGGGAAATCAGAGCTCGTACCGAAAGATATAGGTGTTCGTTCTTTCCGCGCGCTATACGAGATTGGAATAATAGAGAGTTGTGACGGTGGTTCGATGAATCCTCTTCCAGACATTAAAATGTGATTTTTGCAGGGTATCCATGTAGATGGAAATTTCGGCTCATATGGGGATGTACCGACAGCATGTCTTCATGCGCATGGTCGACAAAATGGTGTTGGGTGGGGTACTAGTATCCCATACAGGGTGAGCCGGACCTCCAACGACCAAATTTAGGAGACACTTCAGGGAAATTTCTGAGTATTTTGGCATAATAGACCCGTGGTCTCCAACGGCTTGTAACAGAGTAATAATGTATTTTTGAGTCATTAGATTTGTTATCTCAGTTATCTGAAGTTTCTGCGAAGCCACTTTCACAGTGCAAATCGGCTAACTCTACATTAGTAAACATATCCAAACCGCTCTGTATCATATGTAACACACAACTGATGCTACCGGAAAAACTAACCAGAGTCAGAACCGCACAGTAACTGGACAGTTGCTGTTGTAACAGCGCTTACCGTAAGTAAATGGACCATGTTTGTTAGCAAACAAGACAAAGAAGGGATACCAAAAACATTTCCACAGTTTGGAAAATATTTTCCTTCTGGTACATATGTGGATAAGAAATCAAACGAATTACAGTTACTGTGTAACGATGAACTGGAGACTGCAGGCCCTTATACCGAAATATTCAGAAAATGCGCCCAGAACTACTTTTTAAATTTTGTCGGCAAAGTTCGCAATTACCCAGAATATGCTTCACCATACATTATACTGTGGCTTGCTGAATACAAATGGAGACGTAAATGAGACAGTCAATACAGGAAATTCGTCAGTGAAGCTAAGTGCATGTACCCCTAGAGACTTAACTAAATTTGCTGTCGAACTTATAAATTTTTGATACTTTATAGAAAACTACGTAATAAAACCTTACTCTAATAGTATTTGTGTCACATTCTAGTATGGAAGGATTACAGTTTTACTTTAAAAGTTCATTTCATAGTACTAACACACTGTCTTCTAGAACCCATGTAGAATATATAATCTAGAAAAAAAAAATCCTATCAACTTGTGATTATAACACGCTCTAGCAGTGAAGTGAGAAGGAGGTAGTGAAGCTTAGTAAGACACTTTAAAACATAAGCAAGCTCACATCTAACGGAGAGCGATGAAAGAGCAGGAGAGCAGCAGAGGTACTCACGGGCGGTGCGATGCGGCGGGCGAGCTTGTCCAGCTGGTTGTGAGCTCCGGCGGAGCCCCGAGTGCTCATCTTGAGACGCGTCCCCTCCAGAGATGAGCCGGGGGCCGCCCCTCGCGCCTCTGCGTGCGTTGCGCAAGGTCGCTGCTACCGGGAAAGCCGAGACGCCAGACGCGCCAGCCTTGGTCGCTCTTTCCAGGCTCCATTTGCCGCTTCCCCTCTTCTCAGTCCTTTCACGTTCCTACAAGGACACGTGCGTTGTCCGTAATCGAATTTTCTTCCTTGCACTTCTTTTCTAGGTTCGCAGAAAGGCTCACAATCGTTACTCACAGAATAGCACTATTACTCCGCTACTGGACCCTGCGAGGAATGTGCAGCGGATCTGTTCCCACCAGATGACTTCATCTGCAGGCTTGGCGCTGTGAATCAGATATTCGTCATCCTCTATAGGTATAAATATGCGGCACTATTCGATTCAGGTCCGTAGATCCAGTTTCAGGTGTACGATCTCGCTACACTTTTTGCGAAAATTTTATTAGTGACGCATGATAATAGCCCAACTGAATGCTACATTCATCCATAAAACTTAAGAAGCCATTCTGTATCATATGATAATTTTTTTCCAAAAATTGTACCCTACACTGAAAAGGTCTTCCTCAGACTAGTGTTGTTCCTATAGTGCCCCAGTGTAGAGTTTGGTCCAAGCATACGAAATCAGCTCCAGATATGTGAGTGGCTCGAAGACTTCTTAAGTAGGAGAACCCAGAAAATTATCATGGACAGCAAGTGTTCATTAGGAACAAGGGTGTCATCTTGAGGATCCAAAAGAAATGTGATAGAACCACTCTTGTTCTCTATATATACAAGCGATCTGAAGGAGAGAGTGAGCAGCAACTGCGGCTATTTGCTGATGACTCTGTACTGCATGGGAAAGTTTCGTCATTCGGTAACCGTAGCAGGGTACAGAATGACTTAGAGAAAATTTCCATTTCATCTGATGAATCGCAGTTACCTGAAAATGAAGACAAAATGTAAGTTAATGCAGATGAGTAGCAAAATAAACCTTGTTATGTTCAAGTGCAGTATTACACTGAAGAGCCAAAGAAACTTGTACACTTGCCTAATACCGTGTAGGGCCCCCGCGAACACACAGAAGTGTCACAATACGACGTGGGATGGACTCGACTAATGTCCAAAATAGTGCTGGAGGGAACGAACACCATGAATCTTGCAGTGCTGTCCATAAACCAGTAGGGGTACGACGGGGTGGAGATCTCTTCTGAACAGCACGTTACAAGGCATCCCACATATGCTCAATAATGTTCATGTCTGGGGCGTCTGGTGCCAAGCGGAAGTGTTTAACCTCAGAAGAGTGTTCCTGGAGCCACTCTGTAGTAATTCTGGACGTGTGAGATGTCGCATTTTCCTGCTGGAGTGGCCCAAGTCCGTCTGAATGCACAATGGACATGTTTAGATGCAGGTAATCAGACAGGATGCTTACTTGTGTGTCACCTGTCAAAGTCGTATCTAGACGTATCAGCGGTCCCATATCACTCCAACCGCACACGCCCCCCACCATTACACAGCTTCCACCAGCTTGAAGAGTCCCCTGCTGACATGGATTCATGAGTTTGTCTCCACGTCCATCCGCTAGAAACAATTTGAAACGAGACTCGTCCGACCAGCAACATGTTTCCTGTGATCAACAGTCCAATGTCGGCGTTGACGGGCCCAGGCGTAAAGTTTTGTGTCGTGCAGTCATCGAGGGTAGGCGCATGTGCCGTCGGCTCCAGAAGCCCATATCGGTGATGTTTCGTTCATTGGTTCGCACGCTGACACTTGATCATGGCCCAGCATTGAAATCTGCAGCAATTTGCAGAAGGATTGTACTTCTGTCACGTTGAACGATTCTCTTCAGTCGTCGTTGGTCCGTTCTTGCAGAACCTTTTTCCAGCCGCAGCGATGTCGTAGATTTGATGTTTAATTGGATTCCTGGTATTCACGGTTTCCTCGCGAAATGGTCGTACTGGAAAATCCGCAATTCATCGCTATCTCGGAGATGCTGTGTCCCACCGTTCGTGCGCCGACTATAACAACACGTTCAACTCACTTAAATCTTGATAACCTGGCATTATAGCAGCAGTAACCGATCTAACAAATGCATCTTTGTGTTTGAATACGCATGCCTGTACCAGTTTCTTTGGCGCTTCAGCGTATTACAGCGCTGCTTGACACGGTCACGTCAATTAAATACGACAGCGAGCTGAAAAGTAATGCCTCCGAATTCTTTATGTAAATTTTTTTAATATTTCTAAATAAAACAAACACCATTAACACTCTACATCTTTATTCTTCTGTCTTCATATTTATTTCTCAACATAGTCAACCTGGAGACGAACCCATTTGTCCCAACAAGAGACAAGTTTATTGATACGTCCACTGTTTTATTTGGTCGAAGGAGCCACAATCTCACTCTGCTTGCAGCGCTTCATCGCTATGAAAATGAAGTCCTCGAAGGCGTCTGTAAGTTTTGGAGACAGATGTAAATCAAATGGGGCCAAGCCGAGAATGAATCGAGGATGATCGAAGACAGTGAACCCAAGGCGTTGGATTGTTGCTGATAGAACAGCGCTCGTGTATGGTCTGGCATTGTCGTTCTGAAGGAGAAGGTGGTCCACGTATGGACGAGGTCCTCAAATTCTAAACTCGATTACAGCACGCTGTGTCTCACGCACCGACATAGCTACGTTACACACTGCTATGTTACACGCTACAGTTCGGAGCCCTCTAGTGCAGAGAGTTGGAAGTAGACATGAAGAATAAAAGTGTAGAGCTTCATGAAGTTTGTTTTATTCAAAATACTTCAAGTCTTTCACATAAAAAATTCGAAGGCACGCTATTCAGCACTCCCTCGTGTCTAGGAGCAACGTTGAAAAGCGTTATGAAACGGAACGAGCACAAGCGGTCGGCAGTAAGGAAGGAGAATGATCGAGTTTGGTTTATTGGGAGAATTTCAGAAAAGTTCAACTCATGTATAAAGGAGATCGTGTATAAAACACAAGTGCGACTCAGTTTTGAATAGGGAAAGTGGGGTTATTCCACTCATTTAAACTGTAAGCCACACATAACATAACGTGAAACTTTTTTAAAATCTGTCAGTGTGATAGAATTATGGTATTTTCATTGTGAATACATTCCAGGAAGATTGAAATTCATTTAAAGGAACAAAGCATTAAACTAACATGTGAAGAATGCAGAAATCACAATACATAAAATTGGGTGGGCTATTCCATCCCGGGTGGATGCCTATAACATTTGTTATTGCTTGTTTCATATCTTCCTCGGACCATGAAGCACTTAGTATTTTCTTTTTTATGTACGGACCATCTGAAAAGGAACCAAGGAAACGTGTTCTCTAGAATTTCGCAGTAAAACATCCTTTAAACTAATAATTTGACTGAGCGTAAATAGCCCCACGTGTACTGGGCGAAACAGCCGCATGTGCAGCCGTTTAGGAAGACGTGGCAAATCACATTTTCGGGGAAAAAGTCAGCAATATTTGTTGATACACACACTGCATAACCTGTGTTCTTATACAAGAACCAATAACAGTTTAAAACTTCATGTTATTATGCATGGTATAGCACAATTTTGAAGGTTATAGTCTTTAACTGTAGTGATAATCCATCACAATTCGCGTATCTCTAGATTCTTACTACACCCACATGCGGCGACACAGAGGTATTGGTACACACTGAAGGTAAAACGATCGTGACTCTGTGACAAACTAGTGAACTGTTAAGAAATTTCTAATTTCAGGGGGTTAGCCCCGTGAACGGTATAGCACCGCTGTGCCCTACTGTTTGAGTGTTTGGAATCCCCACCAGGACGTGTTAACGAAAGATATCGAAGCAATTCAGAGTCGTTCTCCTAGAGCTGTTACGGTAGATTTGGTCAACACGCGAGTATTATGGAAATGCTTCATGAACTCAGATGGGAATCTCAGGAGCAAAGACGACTTTTAGTGGTTCTAGGCGCGCAGTCTGGAACCGCGGGACTGCTACGGTCGCAGGTTCGAATCCTGCCTCGGGCATGAATGTGTGTGCTGTTCTTAGGTTAGTTAGAGTTAAGTAGTTCTAAGTTCTAGGGGACTGATAACCACAGCAGTTAAGTCCCATAGTGCTCAGAGCCATTTGAACCATTTTGAAAGACGACTTTGTTTTCTCAAAGCGCTATTGAGAAAATTTAGAGGACCAGTATTTGCGGCTGACGGCAGGACAATTCTGTTGCTTCCAACGTACATTTCGAGTAAGGACCGACAGTCATTCTTCCCTCGCTCCATTTACGAATTGAACAGGAAAGGGAATGATCAGAATGAGATTTTCACTCTGCAGCGGAGTGTGCGCTGATATGAAACTTCCTGGCAGATTAAAACTGTGTGCCCGACCGAGACTCGAACTCGGGACCTTTGCCTTTCGCGGGCAAGTGCTCTACCATCTGAGCTACCGAAGCACGACTCACGCCCGGTACTCACAGCTTTACTTCTGCCAGTATCCGTCTCCTACCTTCCAAACTTTACAGAAGCTCTCCTGCGAAACTTGCAGAACTAGCACTCCTGAAAGAAAGGATATTGCGGAGACTTGGCTTAGCCACAGCCTGGGGGGCGTTTCCAGAATGAGATTTTCACTCTGCAGCGGAGTGTGCGCTGATATGAAACTTCCTGGCAGATTAAAACTGTGTGCCCGACCGAAACTCGAACTCGGGACCTTTGGCTTTCGCGGGCAAGTGCTCTACCATCTGAGCTACCGAAGCACGACTCACGCCCGGTACTCACAGCTTTACTTCTGCCAGTATCCGTCTCCTACCTTCCAAACTTTACAGAAGCTCTCCTGCGAAACTTGCAGAACTAGCACTCCTGAAAGAAAGGATATTGCGGAGACTTGGCTTAGCCACAGCCTGGGGGACGTTTCCAGAATGAGATTTTCACTCTGCAGCGGAGTGTGCGCTGATATGAAACTTCCTGGCAGATTAAAACTGTGTGCCCGACCGAGACTCGAACTCGGGACCTTTGGCTTTCGCGGGCAAGTGCCAGGAAGTTTCATATCAGCGCACACTCCGCTGCAGAGTGAAAATCTCATTCTGGAAACGTCCCCCAGGCTGTGGCTAAGCCAAGTCTCCGCAATATCCTTTCTTTCAGGAGTGCTAGTTCTGCAAGTTTCGCAGGAGAGCTTCTGTAAAGTTTGGAAGGTAGGAGACGGATACTGGCAGAAGTAAAGCTGTGAGTACCGGGCGTGAGTCGTGCTTCGGTAGCTCAGATGGTAGAGCACTTGCCCGCGAAAGGCAAAGGTCCCGAGTTCGAGTCTCGGTCGGGCACACAGTTTTAATCTGCCAGGAAGTTTCATATCAGCGCACACTCCGCTGCAGAGTGAAAATCTCATTCTGGAAACGTCCCCCAGGCTGTGGCTAAGCCAAGTCTCCGCAATATCCTTTCTTTCAGGAGTGCTAGTTCTGCAAGTTTCGCAGGAGAGCTTCTGTAAAGTTTGGAAGGTAGGAGACGGATACTGGCAGAAGTAAAGCTGTGAGTACCTGGCGTGAGTCGTGCTTCGGTAGCTCAGATGGTAGAGCACTTGCCCGCGAAAGGCAAAGGTCCCGAGTTCGAGTCTCGGTCGGGCACACATTTTTAATCTGCCAGGAAGTTTCATATCAGCGCACACTCCGCTGCAGAGTGAAAATCTCATTCTGGAAACGTCCCCCAGGCTGTGGCTAAGCCAAGTCTCCGCAATATCCTTTCTTTCAGGAGTGCTAGTTCTGCAAGTTTCGCAGGAGAGCTTCTGTAAAGTTTGGAAGGTAGGAGACGGATACTGGCAGAAGTAAAGCTGTGAGTACCGGGCGTGAGTCGTGCTTCGGTAGCTCAGATGGTAGAGCACTTGCCCGCGAAAGGCAAAGGTCCCGAGTTCGAGTCTCGGTCGGGCACACAGTTTTAATCTGCCAGGAAGTTTCAGGAAAGGGAATGACTGACAGTGGTTCACGGTACCCTCCGCCGTGCAACGTATGTATGTTGATGTAGATGAAGATGTAACTGCGGAAGAGGAACCTTTTCACTTGGAGTAGACGTGACCTATTAGCGTGGACTGAACCGGGTCAGATCCTGGAGATGAAGGAAATTAGCAATAGTATTTGGTCGGCATTGGGAAGAGAGGGTGCAGTTTTTCTTGTCGCCAGATTGCGTATCAGCATCCTGGCTTAAATCAGAAACATCTCCAATGTGGATCCTCAAGGGAGAACATGTAACACTGCTAACGGTGGTCGTCCTCCGAATCGTGATGTTTCGCTCATCGGAGAGGTGTAAATACTGATCCATAGCAACACATACACACACACACACACACACACACACACACACACACACACACACACACACAATACTGCTCAGCTCACGCACTCGTTATAACCATAGACGTGAAACTACTGATACACATTGACATTACGAAAACGATCAAAGGTAAGCAACTGCAAACCTTCTCTACTTTTACCCCGTCCAAAACAGCGTTTTGAGAGTTCCTCAGCGTTCTCAACGTTCAAGTGACTGTACATTGTACTGGTTTTGATTTCACTTCACATGGCAGTCACTGATAATTAGTGACACGGAAGCGCAGATGTTTTGCAAGAATAAGGAAAGGGTTATCGTAGGGTGGCCAGTAGTTTCAACGGTGAATCTGGAGGAATGTAGTGGCTTCGTTTGGCTGATATATACAGTTAGCAGCGGTTTTACTTAGGGTGCGAAAGTAGACAGTTTACCAACTGGATGGGGACACGTGATACATCTACACTTTCTTATCACTGAGAGGAAGTTGCAGGTCTGTTATACTTGGTGAGTCAACCGACTGATAATACCAATAAAATAAGACAGATGTGCAACCAGTGAAACTACAGTAATCCTTTAGGACCTCACCATATTTCTAGGCTTTATGTTTATAAACTAAGACCTAATATTTACTTGATGAAAGGACGAATGGTAGGGAGTAACGACGGGAAGAGAGAAGGATTGCTTATTTTTGACATATCTTTGACATAAAGGTCAAAAAACCCCGAAAACTAGCTCATTTGGAGAAGAAAGGGAAAATGATGCAGCTGTAGTCTAAGAAAACATCCAGCTGTTCGCCAGAAGATATGTAAAGAAATTTAAGGAAAACCCGACAAGATGGGTATTTGAATACCATTCCTCAGGTGCTCTAGTGCAATGTTTTAAATAACAACACTGTGGTCTGTGCTTAATGTTCAAATGTGTGTGAAATCTTATGGGACTTAAGTGTTAAGGTCATCAGTCCATAAGCTTACACACTACTTAACCTAAATTATCCTAAGGACAAACACACGCACCCATGCCCGAGTGAGGACTTGAACCTCCGCCGGGACCAGCCGCACAGTCCATGACTGCAGCGCGTTAGACCGCTCGGCAAATCCCGCGCAGCTCTGTGCTTAATGTTAATAGATTGTCTGTTACTAATTTTCATAGATTTGATATTTAACGTGTGACCACGTGATGTATAAGATGGCATACGAAACAGTTCCATAGCTCATAGTAACGTTTCTGATCAAGGATTACGTCACGAACTAACAGAGCGGGTCTCATAGGGATTAAATCACGTGGAGTTCCGGAAAGCTAATATTTTGTTATATAAACTGTTGCAGTTATGAATTGCTTAAAATTTGCTGTATTAAAAGTATTCCAACATTATTAAAAACATGTAAATTATTGTCAGTGGGAATAATCGTGGTAGCACACAGCAAAAGCTTTACAAATTGATCACCTGGTCCGCGAAAGATGCTCGTATCAATAAAGATAGCTATATTTACAGTAAACGTAAATTGAAAGGCAACATTTCACATGGATGGATGCTCAAGAAGACCACTACTAACATTTCTTCACAGCGCTGCCACGTCGGATCATAGAAGTGCTATAGGCGAAAGCAAAATTTTCCATTATCAGATGGCAGTCATAATTCATTAAGCCACAGTGTATAACAGTAAGTAGTATACAGGTCTGTTCTCTGTAGAATCTCCAGTATAGTTTTTTTTTTTTAAGATGTTGCCGATGTATTGACCACACACTGATTGAGTGATCTGTTTTTCACTCAGTTTTTCGTATTCAAAAGTTACTCACTGGTAGAACATATTAAGGCTATCCAGTCTGCTGTTAGCGATAATTTCTTCTTTAAACTTACTTGTTGGGCGTCAGCTGTTTCTAGAGGACAGTGCTGCTTATTATTTGTGGCTGCTAACGAAATCTCAGCTTTTCAAAATTAGTATTAGAGTAATTTCTATTAAATACCTGTCTAAGTGAGTCATGTCCATAAGTGGTCCTTATATGACAATGGGAGCAACCAACCACCTTCACGTAAGCTCTTGTTCCTGATGCTCCAAAATGCTTCAATGAGTTATTACACTATATTTATTAAACCTGTGTGTTTCTAGCCCATAGGCTACAGTTGAGCAGTAACTGCTTGCAGTATCATAACTATTAGGACTGAGTAACTGAAGATCTTTTATGAGATTAATATCTATGACCCGAAAAAAAACTGAAGCCATTGCCCAAGCATATATTTATGCCAGTCGAACGGTGCATTACTAACTTGAACAGGAAAATCACACTGGCTGAAACGTATGCATATCAAAAGAGACGGCAATTATAGATCCTCTGATTTTCTACATTGTTTTAGTTGGAAATAAATGAAGACATACTCTATGCTTTAACTCACTACGTGTGACGAAACGCATAGGAATGGGCAAACTGCACTGAGGAATAGTGGCTAGAGGAGGTGGTTTCGTGATTTTCTTTCTCCTGCCTATGTACATACATTGCTGGATTATGTAGATGACTATATGAAGTGCTCATAAATCTTATAGCTGTGTTCGTTTTCTGACGAGTGTATGAGTGGCTAGGAAAGTGAAAGGAAAGGAGACACTGAAAGTCGGTGCGTGAAACACAATGCTCCTGCCGAGACTGCAGTCAAGGCCGCCACACAGAACTTGTCACTGTTCAAGTGTATGTACCCCAACGACAATACGAGGAATCTGAGCTCTAATATACGTCAACGGTATACACACTGGTAATAGGGATATGTAAAATAAATCATTTCGTCTTCTTCCTTGCCAAAGTTCGGTGATTTCATTCATTCTGCACCCAGAATTCGGCAAGATGAGCCGCACTGTATCGCATCAAACGACATAAATCAGCTATACTTGTTTGTATTAGATAAAATAGTCTGTTAAAATGCGAAAATAAAGCGTCCCTGAGACTTTGCACTGTTTAATTCAACCAAAGACAGATAGGCTTACATTAAATGTGAAAGAAAGATATTGAAGCTTTACAGGAGTCGGAGAACATACACGGAGTAACATAGTTGCCCATTAAAAAATGGTTCAAATGGCTCTGAACACTATGCGACTTAACTTCTGAGGTCATCAGTCACCTAGAACTTAGAACTAATTAAACCTAACTAACCTAAGGACATCACACACATCCATGCCCGAGGCAGGATTCGAACCTGCGACCGTAGCGGTCTCTCGGTTCCAGACTGCCCATTCAGCTGTACAAACTATTTACATGTTTTATAATAGACAGTAATATTTTCTAGCATTCAGATCATCATCATCATTACGCCACCAAACTGAGAATGTTCTTAAAAACCAAAATAAAAACCTAGAGAGAATAAGACTAAAGTTGTTCCGGTCTACTTGATCAACGTTTACTGGCTCTCCTCAGTGAATGACTTCAAAAGAGCGAAGTGTGTGGCCGAAAAAAAGCGGTGGTACACTTTCCAAAAATTGGAGTAATGAAAGTAGTGATTCGTTGGTGGGTTTTCGCGACTGGAGTGAGATTTCATAATATTATTCTAGGTTGTGGACAGGACAGAATAGTAAAATTTTGACGAACGTTTCAGCCATTACTGCAAGTGGCCAACATTAGGATATGCAATGCTACTGGAGCAACGTAAATTAACTCTTGTACACTGTTCATTTCTGCTCCTATAATTTGTTATTATGAGTTTCAGTAAAATTTGTCATACGGGTATTGGGCAGGCTTCCGCATGTTGTTTGCTACTTGTAGTATGCAGCGAAGATGACGAAAGCTTGTAACAGGAGGGGTAGGAGAACACGCATCAATAAACTGTATGGGAAAGCAGTGCACGATAGCACCGGGCCCCGAGAACCGCTACAGATCAGTAAAGGGAAACTACTGAACGATCTCATATTGCTGAGGAGATGCCAGGACCTGAACGTTGTCCCAAAATTTCGGAGATTTCAGGACCTAAATGTTGTCTCAAAATTTCTTCAATTGTCATCGAACATCAGTTCGGAGTGAAGCGTATTTGTCTGCAGGCTATCAGGGCATTACTACCAGGTGAAGAAATCCAATTCATAAACCTCAAGCTTGATTTCAACAACAAAAGCCTGATTGTTTGCGTATGTATCTGGCCAAAATCTTTGATAAGACGAAGTCGGATCACGTTGTTAGGCTGACCTACCAATAAGCCACCAGATCGACGACGAGTATCTCCAGAAAGTAAAAGAAGGCATACGATGATCTTCATCAGAATACAGAAGGAAACAAGCCCAACCAGTAGCTCTCGTAGACGGTGGTTAACATCTTCAGTAACGGCACTGAAGACATTTAGGTCAAGGGACTCAACTTCGATTTGGCAACTAAATGAATTCAGAAAGAAATCATCGTTTAAACCGTGGAAGCTGACACGGAGTAAGAGAGGCAAGGAATTGTTTACGCTCTGTCTCGCAATGAGCAGCCGAAACCAGATATACACAACGAAGCGCAATGAGCGATTTCAGAGCTGAGAAACAACAGGTACATGGTTTTCATCAAAGCTAGTTAAAACAACACCTATGGGGCTATAGATGCGTTCATCTACGATAGCAATATGTACGATGTACATATGGGATATCAGGCGAAGGGTTTAAAAGATGTTCTTTTCAAGTGGAAAGACTAATTTTATGAACAGACGGACATCGTAGTAAATGGACCACCTCTTACAATATTAGTACCGGATGTATTCATGAAAGTGTTTATGAAATAGGTACTTGATTCTGCACCGCTGAAACCAAAACGTTGGTTGAACTACGTTGGCGATATTTTATCATTTGGTTTCATGACGAAACAGAGATCCGCGAATGGTATTGGTATCTGTACCTCAGTTTACAGCAGCGAAACATATAATTTACGGTGGAAATGGAAAAGGACGGTGTGTAGCCTTTTCCCGACATGCAGGTGTACAAGTCACAACGGCACGAAATCTACGGGAAGACCACCAACAGTGATAGATACTTGCTCTCTGTGTCCCACTACCACTCTCAGCAGAAGAATTCCATTTTACATACTCTGAGCAAGAAGAGCGGATCTGCGAAGCTGCCAACGTAAATCAGGAATTGAACAAGCTCCATACAATCTTCAGAGCTAATGGCTACAACGAAAAAAAGTCAATAATTCAAGTCCACAAAGAACAAGAGCGACAGATACGAGTAGATGAGACAGCTACATACTGTTTTTCTAGCGTAAGCCCGGGGGATCACCGATCGCGCAGAGAAATTTCTTCGCAGAGTGGGCATTTAATCAATCTCTCGGTGGAAAAACAAAATTTGATAACTGTTTACAGAAATCTGATGGAACACGGATGAAAAGGCGCAAGTATCGTACACGACTCTGACAACATGGTAAATCCGTGGCCGAAGAACACAAAAATAAATGCGTTAAACATATTCAGCTCGAAGAGGTCACGCTAAAGCTAGACAAACACTTACTTTTTCAAAAGGAGTCTTTAAGATTTGTTTGACGAAGTCAAGCGGACCACCAGCATGAATCGTGATGAAGGTTAAAGGGCTCCACCGTCTTATTACCAGCAGTAATCTGATGGAACATTCTTGCGGAGCTACCCAAGTCACGGCCGTATGCACATAACGTACTGAGCCATGTAAACTACCACTGGACATCGCGGGGGTAACACTATGTCTCAAAACAAGCTCTCTCTTGATTCGCTAATGTGGACTAATAAAATTCAATATTAAATTGTTATCAATAAAGAATATCAACTCCCTTTCTCTCAACCACCAGCATCTATTCCTATGATGAATTTTACTAACACCCCTTGTGAGGAGTTGTGTGAACAGGAGTGCAGACAATATACAGGGTGGTCAGAAGCAGTCTCTAAAGTTTGTAAGGATGTTGCAGCGTAGGCTGTGCTGAGAAATAATTGTTAAGAAAAGCTGCGATATTTTCCGCCGTTTCCGCGTTAATTAGCACGGACTGCTCAGCCTCTGGCTCGGGTTCAACCCTTTCTACTGCCCCACGTCCAATTTTTGTATCGCTTTAGTTCGGTATTAGGAAATCAAACGACGAACACGTTTGGCGACACTGCATCTGGCGGGCCGCTTGAACTTGCGCGTGCATTGGTCTGACTAGTAACTTCAATGTTAATCACTCGGAAAGGGTACAGAGTATCGATTTTCATTCTTAACAACCATTTCTCACCACACCCTACACTGCAACACACTTATTAGTTTTCGGACGGTTTCTGACCATCCTGTATAACATTTAAATAAAATCTCCTAACGAAGATCACTTGCAATTGAAGCCGAAACATTTTTGCAACATTTTACACTGTGGTATTGTCCACAATCAGAATAATTTTAAAATACGAAGTCATGGTCTTCTATAGAAAGTTTTACATCACATTTACTCAAAGTGTTTATAATAATTATGCACTGCTCAACTATCCACCGAAAAACGCGTTTGCTGAGGACCTGTGTCTGAGGACACAACACGAAAATGTTTCAGTGTAATGTTTTAGAAGAGGAGCCGGTGTTCTCTAGCTAGTTATACCAAAACAATGTACGAATTGCACACACAATCTCAAAACCTTATTTTGTGCGTTCCACTGTAAACACATGAGGACATTAAGGACAGTTAAATAACATTTGTGTTCGTTATAATATTCGCTTCCCCCTAAATATGTAGATGAAATTCTGGACTATACACTGATCTGCCAAACTTCCACCACACTCATATGTTCAAACGCCATAACAAGAAACAACAGTTTATTAAATAAAATTAATCTCCCAGGTTTGTTCATGCCTATTTATCTCAAGGAATAATAACCTATATAACCTGTCCACGTAGCCGAAGTCGCTATCGCACGCCTGTTGGTGGCACTCGGCTCGGAGATAAGCCCATTCAAATCCTGTTGGTGAATCAAATTTTCCCTGCCAGCATTTGGATAGCAGGGAGGGACACGTTACGACGTAAAGTTCTTGATCACCAGTATTTGCACGAATGTCCTGGATTAAATTCCAAATATCTCCGCACTGGCTCAGGAAGTGAGGGCATGTGGCACTATTGATGGTGATCTGTCTGTCGGATGTAACGTTAAGCTCACATATACGCAAGAACAGGGGTCAATGTCCGCTGGGGAAGAATATTCGTCCCAACAGCCAACAATGCCATAAGACATTCTACATGAAGTATGTCACAGATGAGTATGTTAGCCGAGAATAGTCCTTGCCAGTGAATGGACATTACACTTATACGGCACAAAATGCAATAAGCAGAAATCAACCATGAAGATGGAACCTATGCCCACTGACAAATTTGAAGTATATGAGGTAAGCATTTCAAATCATTATGTGCTGTTACAGCGATCATACCTATTGTAAGTTACACTCATCTCCTGTTCGAATGTCAGTTGAAACGAGGAATACGAAATACCAGTGCCTATGTTATTAAGAAGCGCCATGCAATGATCCTTCGGAATTGCACGCATGTGCCCTCGGCTCTCAATACATTCTTCCTGCACGGAAATATACGTAACATACGAATGCGGGTTGTGACACATAGACGACGACTATGGAAGCTTCGATCTGGCCGTAATTCGTGCTCGGATGGCCGAAGCAGTTAAGGCGGGAAATACGGTTTCGAGACCCGGTCCGGCGCAAATTTTCGCTGTCTTCATTCCAATACACAGCCGGAGGTGGTTCATATTCGCAACTCTGGATACATTTCCAGTATAAAATGAGGAAGTATTCTGTGGAAACTACTCAGATTCTCATGATCATCTACGGTCCTAGTAAGCTAGAAAGATCCTGTGCAGAGAAAATTTACCTTTCTTCCTTACAGACATTTGTTCTTTCTTTATAGGCCTTCATTCTCAGACATGTTGCCACGTAAGAATTTGCTCATTTATTTTGAGTCGACTAGTAATCGATATGTGTATTTCATATTATTGTCTTTACTCTCTTATGTCTTTCATTTAACGAAGATATAGTTCTTTAAAATATTTTAATTCATAATTTCCTTAAGATTGTTTCTTTTCTTTTGTCAGGTAAAAAGTAGTTATTGATCTATACAGAAAAACGAAGTGCTTTTACAGGTCTAAGAATGTCTCCATTTCTATGGAACTTAAGGAGATCAACTTGCACAACACAGAGTTTTACAAGTAATTTTATGGGTGACATCTCGCAGTGAACAACTAATCGTCTACAAACCTCGTCCGACTGTACATCAAGTTTTCACCGTTGTACTACATATATTTCTGCAGATTATGTAACGAGGTGTTAAACTGTTCCACAATATTTATTCACAACATTCGATGTATAGTCAGAACAAAAGTCGTCACTAGCTGTCGTTTGTTGTACAATATTCGTTGGTTTCCCTTTGCATGTACTACATTTTCGCAAATCAACTTCAGTTCATCTGCACTGTCGAAACAGAAATTTATAACAAAGAAAACATTATTGGCCTGAAAATGACGTCAGATATATACAATAAAGGAGAAGTCTTTGGAAATCACTCTTTTCTTATGCATTATATAATAATACGTGTGTGAAGGGTTAACATGCCTGCCAATCTACGCGTTAAAGAACTTCCAAAAAAAATGGTTCAAATGGCTCTTAGCACTATGGGACTCAACATCTATGGTCATCAGTCCCCTAGAACTTAGAACTACTTAAACCTAACTAACCTAAGGACATCACACAACACCCAGCCATCACGAGGCAGAGAAAATCCCTGACCCCGCCGGGAATCGAACCCGGGAAACCGGGCGTGGGAAGCGAGAACGCTACCGCACGACCACGAGATGCGGGCAAGAACTTCCATACAGGTTATTTTACAGTAAACAACAAATCATGAGAGCAAAAAATCTAGCTTGCTGGAAAGAAGAAAAAAGAACTTGGGTCCAAATTTTTCACATTTATAAACTAAAAGAGAAAATGGAGCTGAAATCTGCTAACAGACTTAGGTTCTCAACAATAAATGAGTAAATTACCGAAATTACTTTCTGTCGTCAAACACATCTCTACTACATTTGTTTCCAGGCTAAACTTGAGAAAAATTACACTGCCCTTCCAGGTATAGACGCTAACTAGTATTTTTCTGTAGTTGCCTTATACTGAGCAACTGTGTGTTCATAACGAATAACGTTTCTCCTAAGGGCATAAGGGTACGATCCAATTGCTCTACCTTGTAATTAGTCGTTCAATGATGCTTCAGGAAATAAGGACAAATTAAATGAGAAAATACAAGAAACACAATTCTAATAACATTTTTAAAAATCTAGCTGAAGTGCTTTATATCGAAACAGGCACGGAGTAAAAAGTATTATCAACTGTTGCTGATTAATGCCTTCATATCTACACAGAGCTTCTAAGAGCATTTGTGTGGTTCATGTTCTTCTTCGTTAAACGCAGAGCTGCTGTTACTTTCCACCTCGGAAGAGATGGCGCGGGAAGACAATTTAGGTTGCAAGGGAATCTTTCCCACGACTTCACTTCGCATTCTCCTCTCAGTGCATAAGACTTCTTGAGGTTTAAGTTAGAAAGCTTAATGTTGAATGCACCAGCACTTAAGGTCCTGTAATTGTATTTAATATTTAAGAACAATCGATTTATTCCATGCATTAATAAACAACATTTAGAACTATCACGTTTTAATGATATTTTCGATGACTGTCAGGAAATGTTAAGAATCATCAGAATGTGAAACAGTTCTTCTGTTTCTGAATCTAAGGAAATAGGCGATAACAACTTAGTGTAACACAGCACGTATGATGACTTTCACATTTCAATCGTAGTAAATAAACACGACAAATGCAGGCGACTAAGATACAAATACGTTTCCTATAGTGAAGTGATGAAAGAAAAGTATCACGTTCTAACAAAAATCAGCTTGTCTCAGCAATCTGGGAATTTTTGCTGTGCTATAGCTTGTATAATAAGTAAAATATAGATAATGAAAGGTGACAAGGAATAATGGACCATGTGGATGAAAAAGACGCTCGGAAAAAAGGCCATTGCATGCACGCACGCAACTGTTGTATGGACAATATGAGAACAAGTGAAAGCATTTTGAAATCTATGCCAGTAGACAATAATCCACAGCTATTAGACTTTTTTGCTGACGGAAAATTCGTTCCCGTAGGTGACAGTGTTAGCTGTAGTGCTTTCATAAAATCCTTCTTCGAAAGAAAATAGAGTCATCATTTCCTTCCCATATACCATAGAACCCCAACTTCCCCATTCATTTACTTTCCTCTGTTAAAGGAGAAAGAGCTGTTTCCCTCTCTGTACGTACTTAATTCTGAAGAACCATTCAGCGCTCTGAGAATCATGCAGACATCTTCCAGAGTGTTATTTTTATAAAAGATTAGGTCTCCACGTACTACACTGAAGCGCCAAAGAAATTGGTATAGGCATGCGTATTCCAATATAGAGATATGTAAACAGGCAGAATACGGCCATGCGGTCGGCAACGCCTATATAAGAGAACAAGGGTGTGGCGCAGTTGTTAGATCGGTTACTGCTGCTACAATGGCAGGTTATCAAGATTTAAGTGTATTTGAACGTGGTGTAACAGTCGGCGCACGAGCGATACGATAGAGCATCTCCGAGGTAGCGATAAAGTGGAGATTTTCCCGTACGATCATTTCACGAGTGTACTGTGAATATCAGGAATCCGGTAAAACATTAAATCTCCGACGTTGCTGTGGCCGGAGAAGATCCTGCAAGAACTGAACCAACGACGACTGAAGAGAATCGTTCAACGTGACAGAAGTGCAACCCTTCTGCAAATTGCTGCCAATTTCAATGCTGGGCCATCAGTAAGAGTCAACTTGCGAACCATTCAACGAAACATAATCGATATGGGCTTTCGGAGCCGAAGGCGCACTCGTGTATCCTTGATGACTGCACAAAACAAAGCATTACGCCTCGACTGGGCCCGTCAACGCCGACATTGGACTGTTGATGACTGGAAACAGGTTGGTTGGTCGGACGAGTCTTGTTTCAAATTGTATCGAGCGGATGGACGTGTCCGGGTATGGAGACAACCTCATGACTCCATGCTTCCTGCATGTCAGCAGGGGATTCTTCAAGCTGGTGGAGGCTCTGTAACGATGTGGGGCGTGTGCTGTTGGAGTGATATGGGACCACTGATACGTCTAAATACGACTCTGACGAATGAGACGTACTCGTACGTAAGCATCCTGTCTGATAACCTGCATGTATTCCTGTCCATTGTGTATTCCTACGGACTTAGGCAATTCCAGCAGGACCATGCGACGCCCCACACGCACAGAATTGCTACAGAGAGGCTCCAGAAACACTCTTCTGAGTTTAAACACTGCCGCTGGCCACCAAACTCCCCAGACATGGACATTACTTAGCATATCTGGGATGCCTTACAACGTGCTCTTCAGAAACGATCTCCATCCCCTCGTACTCTTACGGATTTATGGACAATCCTGCAGGATTCATGGTGTCAATTCCTTACTGAACTACTTCAGACATTAGTCGAGTCAATGCCACGTTATGTTGCGGCACACTCAGTCCGGAACCGCGCAACTGCTACGGTCGCAGGTTCGAATCCTGCCTCGGGCATGGATGTGTGTGATGTCCTTAGGTTAGTTAGGTTTAAGTAGTTCTAAGTTCTAGGGGTCTAATGACCACAGATGTTAAGTCCCATAGTGCTCAGAGCCATTTGAACCATTTTTTGTTGCGGCACATCTGCGTGCTCGCGGCGGCCCTACACGATATTCAGCAGGTGTACCAGTTTCTTTGGCTCTTCAGTGATAAAGTTTGTTCGTTACCCAGTAGGAGTCAGTCTCGATTCAAAATATTCGTTAATCTATAAATGCGTACAGGTAGTTGATAACGTTGCTGCTGCACCTTCAGGGTGACTCAGAAATCCACCGACAAAATTTCAGGGGTTGTCCAATGATATTTTCCGAGTCTGAGGCGTTTAGATACAGAGTTACTTCATTTCGTTTGGTTTCTTGTCGCAGTTAGCTTTGTATCTGTATTTCACCGAAAATAGTGCACAACAGAGCAAATGTAGACGGTGTGCGCTGTGTGTCCTATTTGGAAACAAACTTGTTCCATTCACTCACGCTACTTTGTACTGTTCACTTTACTCTTCGTTCTCATGTTTGCATTCAGTACTGCTCGTTTCTGGTTGAAATTTGATTTTCGGGCAGTGTTGGTTGTAAGTTAAAAGTGATTCATGGCAGTATGGGTAGGTGCGCTGATGAAGCGATGGTAGACATGTACCTCGTGTATGGCTTCACGAAATGCAATGGGAGAGCCGCACAGTGACGCTATGCTGAACTATTCCTGCAGCGACAGCAACCGCATCACAGTACTTTTGCGTCTGAAGGCTGTTGCATTACTCTTTGTTTTATATTGTGTGTTTTGGTTATCGCATTTTTCATGTTTGTGAAACTATTTCCAGAGAGAGAAACGTTACTGAGTTAACAAGCCGAGGCAACATTACATTATCGTTATCCAACGAGCCTCTGGAGACCGCGGGTCCCATTGATCCGTTAAAAAGGTTACGTAGTAAATACATTAACAGTCAACGGCTGTGCCGAGGTGGATACAACGGTAGCCGTGAGATCACGGAAGTTAAGCACTGTCGGGCGTAGCCAGTTCTTAGCTGGGAGACCGTCCGGCTACGCCGCGTTGTCTAGGCAATTCCCCTTTCGCCTTACCGGGAGAGGAGAAGGAAGGAGAGCGCTGTCATTACCAGTCCTCGCACCAATGTTCTTGATGGAATTCCGAACCTCTGCGCAGTCCTTCATAAAGTGCATGTGACAGTGTTGATGGTGATCTGTCCGTCGGATGGAGACGTTAAGCTCGGCGGATGCCTTGGTCCTCTACGAAAGTAGCAAGCTATGTGCCGGCACTGGGTTTCACCTTGTCCCTTCTCTCATCACCCGTCACCATATAACGCGAACATGACTACACACACCCCATTACACTTATCTACACTTCATAGATAACGTCAAGCACACAGCTCTCATATTTCGTGAAGGAAAGGTGCCTGCGTGTTCGGAGGATATGGAAAATCCTACCAATTAGGTGGCTGGGTCTACCCTTCGGATCTCCCGACGATTCATTCCATACAAATTTGCTTTAGTATTTCAGCTGCAAAACTGCGCTAAAATTACAAACACTGTTTATAATATCGTTTCTTTTTTATATACAATAATTTGTGTCATCTGATGAATGGATATTGTTACGGCACTTGCATATGTAGGCTACACACAAAATTTCTGTTTGCATATTCTCGCGTTTCTTTAGTTTCGTCTACCTGAACAGGTTCTCATGTAATTTTTTTTATAAACTGTCATGTGATCCACACTGATGCAATAAAATAACACCATTTCAACAGCACTCTGCACATGAAACGTGTGGAAAGTAACGACCACTGTGCATCTGAGAACTATAAAGTGCCGCGTACTTGCGTATTGATACTCGTAAGCTGTCACTGATGAGAATTTTGTCCTGGGAAACCAATGTAATTCAACGTAGTTGTTTTGTACGTTATTGATACTCAACACATTTTTCTACAACGTTACATCTTATAATAAAGTGTCTTACAACCTAAAGCTTCTTAGTCTCACTTATTTATAATACTGGATAATTTTTGAGAACTACTTCACAATTGTATTAAACGCCAAATGTGGTTTCTTTTCATGGAATATGATTTTTGGAACATCACCGCCGATTTGCTTCACCGCAGAGCGAGGCATACACAGGACCAGTCTGGTTCCAGTCCGCTAGTCAGATTAACTGCCTGCCGTCTGGTGCAACAGCTGCCCTGAATGATTTTAAAAGTTGTAGCGAAGCACAAAAAGACATTTACAAACTAAGATTAAACGCACGATAATATTTAATGATACATAAACAAATGAAGTATAACGTGCATAAATAGATGGAGAGGTCAAATGTTTTTTTACTACACGATCGACGTCAGTCTCTGAAAAAGGTAACAACCGTAAAATATCTGGGATTAGGCGTCTGGAGCGGCTTAAAGGGAAACGACCTCACAAAACCAGTTGTAGGAGTAGCAAGTGGCAAACTGAGATTCGTTGAAAGACTGTTAAAGAAATGTTATTCACCCACGGAAGAGGTAGCTTGCAAAATCCTCGTTCGACCTTTCCTCTCCTACAAGAGAGGTTTACTGTAGGATTTATGAAGGCACAACGTGTCAGTCCAAAAAGTTTTGAGGCAGGATTAATAAAGAGTAGACAACCGTTAAGATGGTGGTTTGAATGCTCAGGTGCCCTACACAATCTCCCACCCTCCCTCCCCAGTTGAGTACAAACCGCGGAATGTTCATACAACCATGTTTAGACAACACTTGGTCACAACAGTCAATATTAGGTATAATCATCTCATTTTTTGGGTCTAAGGAACGAAAATTAAATCTAATCTAATCTAATCTAATGTGAAGCAGTAAGAAAAGTCCTTGTTTGGAATGTTGATCAACTCGCGCGTCACAATGACTTGAATGTCTGATACGTCGCTCACCCGTCATGGGAACTTCTGCGCATACTCGTTTTATTATATGTTCATATAGATAACATAAGGTTTCAACACTCGAGATGATTTTTTCCAGAAAAAAAGTTTGTCAGTTTTTTACATTTCAATAACTTCGTGTCAGGCGTACACCCGTCGTTGTTTGTGTGCGGCACTAAATTTTGTACACGCTCTTTTCCTTCTCAAAACATTCTGGAATGTCTTGAATACTTCATTTAGAGATGTTGCTCTGTTGTGATTTATGACACCACATTGACACATTGCGGTCACATGTCTTCTACTTAAGACTGCATGCTCACAACAGGCTGTTGAATGCACATCTTTCGCTTGCAGCTGTTATTCAAACAACTTATTACGCTTTCCTAGATACTTCTCGGAAAATGACCATTCCAGTAACGTTAGAGGTGAAGGATCGTACGCGGTCGGTTATCGACAGTCATTCTCCCCGCGTACTATTCGCAGGGGAAGGGTAGAAGATTAGGATTTAACGTCCCGTCGGCATCGAGGTCAGTAGAGACGGAGCACAAGCTCGGAATGTTTCAAGGAAGGGATAAGGAAATCGGTTGTTCATTCTCAAAGGAACCACTCTAGAATTTACCTGGAGTGATTTAGGGAAATCGCAGAAAACCTAAGTCTGGATAGCGGGACGCAGATTTGAGCCGTCGTCCTCTCGAACAGGAGTATCATTCATGAATGCCAGGTGAGCGGGCCTGAGAGGGAGGGTACGGTTGAATGAGATGGGTACACGTGATACAGTCCGTCACACACATTACGGTGGCTTCTGTGTGGATGTAAAAATGTTCAGAAAAGCAAAATCCGAACCTTCTTGGAACATCAGAGGAAATATGCGTAAACTTGACTGTTCAGAGTTTTTGCTCCAAAACAGTGGGATTTTTCTGTAAAATTGTATTGTGAACTACACATTTCCGTTAAAATGGCTATGTAGTCAAGCGATGCTGTGCGCCCGTATCCCCCCCCCCCCCCCTGTAAATGCAGAGACGCACATTTACTGATGAAGCATTTGAATGAATTTATGACGTTTTACGTACAACATTAGCAGCATAAGGTCAAAAAATCACTTGTTAAACGAATTAAAATGGTTATAATAAAAAAGTAATTATTTATAATGAAAAAATAGCAGTGCTCTCAGATACGTAATACCTTTTCTGAAGCTCTTCAGATAGGATTGTTGTGTATTAAGATATCGCTATCCCAAGAGGGATCCGCATTAAAATTTTAGTAATCGTGTTACTCATTTCAAAATCCATTGACAAAACAAAAGAACTATAAATTGCGTGTTTGCTAATTGACGTAATTCTTGTTTCATAATAAAATCCATTTACTCGAAAAAAAAATTTTCTGCACGCCGTGAACATGAAGGATGAAAGAAAACAAGAAATCTGTCGTAAGATCACAATCCGATGGTAAGCTTTTGAGAATGATTCATCAATATTCGTATTTAGGATGGCAGTTGTTCATAAGAAAATAATTCAGAATAAGTGAATTCTGCCTGTGCTGCAACACCTGGGCGCAGAACTAATTTTTCAGAAGAAAAAGTTCAGGCATGCGCAAAGTGATATTAAAAGGTCATTAGGGGTTTTACATAAGATAAGAAGAGGTTCGTCCTACTTACTTTAATGGCACATAGGAGAGGCCACTTGCACTGAAATGCCAGTTGGCCAGCCCTGTTGCCAGGAGCAGAGGTAGGACGTAAACAATATTGCTGTTGGAGACTCAGTAGAAGGCCATCAGCTCAATAGGACAATGGTATCCGGAAAACCGCTGGATCTAACTTGCAGAGAGTTGCCCAAGATCGCAGTTGCTGCTAATAGAATACCTCAACGTGTTGCTTGAAGACATAATATTATTTTATTGTATAAGTGCCTAATGATAATTACGATGAAATTATGGACACGGTTATGCTGTAGAAGAGAAGGAACAAGGACATGTAGTATCCCACATCGAACACGAGACATTGCGAACTCTACAAGGTTCTAATGTACAAATTGAGTCATATTGGGCGTGTTTTAGCTCAGGGGACTTGTTTTACGTGCTAAGCAAACTGCAGAGGCCGATGAGACTGCGAGAAGGCACGGCAGCTACCTGCCGGCGGGTTGCGTGTGTCGCAAGTTTGTAGCGCGCCGGAGTGTACACGGCTCCGGCTATGCAGATGAGAGTGAAAGTCCATCGCCGCATCTTCTTCTCAGGGCCAACCGGTCGCGGGCTTCCGCAGCTGGCGAGCTTCCCGCCAATTAGCCCTGCAGCATCTGGGGCCTCACGGCATTATTCAGCAGGACAGGCCGGAATGTGTGTGGGGGACAACGGCGTTTTTCTGAGGCTATAACGAAAGAAGGTACCTGTTCTAAATTCCGCAAGATACAAGTGTGTCTGTTTGAAACACAAATTTCAACTGTTTTTCCTTTCACGAGATCGAACATCTTCTGAGTTACAAGGTCATCGCATCTGGATAATTTTCTCGTTTTGTCAGTGGGGTAGAATAGAACGTGCCTGAATGAGATTTTCACTCTGTAGCGGAGTGTGCGCTGCTATGAAACTTCCTGGCAGATTAAAACTGTGTGCCGGACCGAGACTCGGTACGGCACACAGTTTTAATCTGCCAGGAAGTTTCGCAAAGTTTCAGAAAAAAAACGGCTCTGAGCACTATGGGACTTAACATCTGGGTCATCAGTCCCCTAGAACTTAGAACTACTTAAACCTAACTAACCTAAGGACATCACACACATCCATGCCCGAGGCAGGATTCGAAACTGCGACCGCCACCGCGGCCGGCAAAGTTTCAGAACGTACTAGTTTTAAAAGTTATCTTTTGCATCCTCGGGATTTACAAAATGAATATAATAAAAACAATCTCTAAAATGCACTCTAAGACAAAAAAGAAACGAGGCACCACGAAGGAATTATTCGAATGGGACGGAAATCGGTATATGTGATATACATCTACAGATAAACAAATGATTTGGGGACAGATCCGGCGACCTTGCTGGCCAAGGCAGGGTTTGGCAAGCACGAAGACAAGCAGTGCAAACTCTTGCCGTGAACGGACGGGCATTATCTTGTCGAAATGTAATCGCAGGATGGCTTGCCATGAAGGGCGACAATACGGGGCGTTGAATATCTGCGACGTACCGCTGTGCTGTGAGAGTGCCACGGATGATAACAAAACGGGTCCTGCTACGAAAAGATATGACACCCTAGACCGTCACTCTTGGATGTGAGGTCGCATGGCGGGCGACACAGCTGTCCCAGGAGTCTGCAGACACGTCTTCAGCCTGGAACCTCATTTACTGGAGTCTGTTGTCTTCAGTGACGAGTCCCGCTTCCAACTAAACCCAAATGGGCAGCAAAGACGTGTCTGAGGACGCCCCGGGCAATGGTGGGGTACCAACCAACTGTACGACTCGACAACCAGGAGTGATGGTCTGGCTTGCCATTTATTTTCAATGCATTGTGATTTACCACTGCAATTCCGGTTGTTCACGTGTCTCGGATAACCTTTTTTCTACATGGATGTGTAAAAAGAAAAATTCATTTGATGCATGATTACATAAAGAAAAGTCAGTGTCACACAAACACGCTCTTGAGGAAGTACCTACCACTAAACGGACAAAGAGTATGAACATTTCTTACAGAATGAGCACTGGATTAGATATCTTGATGCGGGCGACGCAATGGGGAAAGGAGCGACCAAAGGAGAAACTGTTACTACCCCTAATAGCAGAAACATATTCAGACCACAATAAATCTGAAATGCGTATAGTAATCCACAGAAACATTGGTTTATACTCATTCGATTACATAATAACAGTTTGGATTCATAGAGCATAAGCTCCCATCCCCCCGTCTTCCATGAACCATGAACCATGGACCTTGCCCTTGGTGGGGGGCTTGCGTGCCTCAGCCATACAGATAGCCGTATCGGAGGTGGAATCAAAACGGAGGGGTAGTTGTTGAGAGGACAGACAAACGTGTGGTTCCTGAACAGGGGCAGCAGCCTTTCCAGCAGTTGCAGGGGCAACAGTCTGGATCGTTGATTAATCTGGCCTCGTAACATCAACGCTAACGGCCTTGCTGTGCTGGTACTGCGAAAGGCTGAAAGCAAGGGGAAACTACAGACGTAATATTTCCCGACGGCATGCAGCTCCACTGTAGGGTTAAATGATGATCTCATCCTCTTGGGCAAAATATTCCGGAGGTAAAATACACTCCTGGAAATTGAAATAAGAACACCGTGAATTCATTGTCCCAGGAAGGGGAAACTTTATTGACACATTCCTGGGGTCAGATACATCACATGATCACACTGACAGAACCACAGGCACATAGACACAGGCAACAGAGCATGCACAATGTCGGCACTAGTACAGTGTATATCCACCTTTCGCAGCAATGCAGGCTGCTATTCTCCCATGGAGACGATCGTAGAGATGCTGGATGTAGTCCTGTGGAACGGCTTGCCATGCCATTTCCACCTGGCGCCTCAGTTGGACCAGCGTTCGTGCTGGACGTGCAGACCGCGTGAGACGACGCTTCATCCAGTCCCAAACATGCTGAATGGGGGAGAGATCCGGAGATCTTGCTGGCCAGGGTAGTTGACGTACACCTTCTAGAGCACGTTGGGTGGCACGGGATACATGCGGACGTGCATTGTCCTGTTGGAACAGCAAGTTCCCTTGCCGGTCTAAAAATGGTAGAACGATGGGTTCGATGACGGTTTAGATGTACCGTGCACTATTCAGTGTCCCCTCGACGATCACCAGAGGTGTACGGCCAGTGTAGGAGATCGCTCCCCACACCATCATGCTGTGTGTTGGCCCTGTGTGCCTCGGTCGTATGCAGTCCTGATTGTGGCGCTCACCTGCACGGCGCCAAACACGCATACGACCATCATTGGCACCAAGGCAGAAGCGACTCTCATCGCTGAAGACGACACGTCTCCATTCGTCCCTCCATTCACGCCTGTCGCGACACCACTGGAGGCTGGCTGCACGATGTTGGGGCGCGAGCGGAAGACGGCCTAACGGTGTGCGGGACCGTAGCCCAGCGGTGCGGTCCCCTACGGCACTGCGTAGGATCCTACGGTCTTGGCGTGCATCCGTGCGTCGCTGCGGTCCGGTCCCAGGTCGACGGGCACGTGCACCTTCCGCCGACCACTGGCGACAACATCGATGTACTGTGGAGACCTCACGCCCCACGTGTTGAGCAATTCGGCGGTACGTCCACCCGGCCTCCCGCATGCCCGCTATACGCCCTCGCTCAAAGTCCGTCAACTGCACATACGGTTCACGTCCACGCTGTCGCGGCATGCTACCAGTGTTGCGATGGAACTCCGTATGCCACGGCAAACTGGCTGACACTGACGGCGGCGGTGCACAAATGCTGCGCAGCTAGCGCGATTCGACGGCCAACACCGCGGTTCCTGGTGTGTCCGCTTTGCCGTGCGTGTGATCATTGCTTGTACAGCCCTCTCGCAGTGTCCGGAGCAAGTATGGTGGGTCTGACACACCGGTGTCAATGTGTTCTTTTTTCCATTTCCAGGAGTGTAGTCCCCCATTCGGGGACTATTAAGGAGGACATCGTTATCAGGAGAAACAAAACTGGCGTTCTGCATATCTGAGCGAGCATTGTCCGATCCATTATATGGACAGGTAGGTTAGAAAACCTAAAAACGGAAATGGATAGATTAAAGTTAGTTATAGTGAGAATTAGTGAAGTTCGGTGTCAGGAGGAAAAGGATTTCTGATCAGGTGAATACAGAATTATAAGCCAAAAATCAAATAGTGGTAATGCAAGAGTGGGTTTAGCAATGAATGAAAAATAGGAACGCAGATAAGCTACTATGAACAGCATAGTAAACGCATTATTGTAGTCATACCCAGTACAGTAGTAAAAGTTTATATGACAACTGGCTTCGCAGATGAGGAGGAGACTGAGGAAATGTATGATTAGATAAAAGAAATTATTCAAATAAGAAAGGGAGACGAATATTTAATAGTCATGGGGGACTGGAATGCGATAGTAGGAAAACTAAGAGAAGGAAAAGTAGTAGATTAATAAGGACGGAGGGGAAAGGAATGAAAGAGAAAGCCGCCTGGTAGAATTTGGCGCAGAGCATAATTTAATCATAGCTAACACTTGATTTTAGAATCATGAAAGAAGGTTGTATACGTGGAAGAGACCTGGAGACAGCGGAAAGTTTCATATTGAATATATAATGGTAAGCAGAGGTTTTGGAACCACTTTTTAAACTGTAAGACATTTACAGATCAGATGTTCACTCTGACCACAATTTATTGGTTACGAACCGCAGATTAGAACTAAAGAAACTGCAAAAAAGCAGGAATTTAAGGAGGTGGGACTGTCTAAACTGAAAGAACCAGAAGTTGTAGAGAGTTTCAGAGGGAGAATTAGGAAACGAGTGACAAGAACAGGGGAAAGAAATACAGTAGAAGAAGAACGGGTAGCTTTGAGAGATGAAATGGTTAAGGTAGCACAGCACCAAGTAGATAAAAAGACGAGGACTAGCAGAAATCCTTGGATAACACAAGAGATATTGAATTGCATCGATGAAAGAAGAAAATATAAACATGCAATACATGAAGCAGGCGAAAGGGAAAACAAACGTCTAAAAATGTGATCGACAGGAAGCGCAAAATGGCTAAGTAGGGATGGCTACAGGACAAATTTAAGGATGCATAATTATATATCATTAGGAGCAAGACAGATGCTGCCTATAAGAAAATTAAAGAGACCTTTTCAGGAAAGAGAACCACCTGTATGAATACCAAGAGCTCAGATAGAAAACCAGTCCTAATCAAAGAAGGGAAAGCAGAAAGGTGGAAGGAGCAAATACAGGGATGTACTTCAGGGCAATATTATGGAAATGGAAGAGCACATAAACGAAGACGAGAGGGGAGATATGATACTGCATGAAGAATTTGACAAAGCACTGAAAGACTTCAATCGAACAAGATCCTGGGAATAGACAACATACCGTTAGAGCTGCTTATAGCCTTGCGAGAGCCAGCGATGACAAAACTCTTCCATGTGGTGAGCCAGATGTATGAGACAGGCGAAATACCCTCAGACTTCAAGAAGAATATAATAATTCCAATTCCAAGGAATGCAGATGCTGACAGGTGTGAAAATTACCAAACTACCAGTTTGACAAGTCGCGTTTGCAAAATAGTAGCATGAATGCTTTACAGGAGAATGGAAAAACTGGTAGAAGCCGACCTCGGGTAGATCAGTTTGAATTCTGGGATATGTAGGAACGCGCGAGGCAATACTGACCCTACTATTTCTGATAGAAGATGGGTTAAGGAAAGGCAAACCTCCGTTTACAGCATTTGTAGACTTAGATAAATCTTTTGGCAAATTTGGCTGAAATACTTTCTTTCAAACTCTAAAGGTGGCAGGGGTAAAATAAAGGGAGCGAAAGGATATTTACAATTCGTAGAGAAACAAGAAGCCAGTTATAAAAGTCGAAGGGTACGAAAGGGAAGCAGTGGTGGAGAAGAGACTGAGACAGGGTTTTAGCCTGTCCCCGATGTTATTGAATCTGTATATTGAGCAAGCAGTAAGGAAACAAAAGAAACATTTGCAGTAGGAATTAATACTGAACAAGCAGTAAAGGAACAAAAGAAAAATTTGAAGTAGAAATTAAATTCCAGGAACAAGAAATAAAAACTTTGAGGTTTGCCGATTACATTGTAACTCTATCAGACACAGCAAAGGACTTAAAAGAGCAGTTGAACGGAATGGACAGTGTCTTGAAAGTAGGATATAAGATGAACATCAACAAAAGCAAAATGTAGTCGAACTAAATCAGGTCTTCCTGAGGGAATTAGATTAGGAAATGAGCCAGCAGAAGTAGCAGATGAGTTTTCCTATCCGGGAAGCAAAATAACTGTTGATGGATGAAGTAGGGAGGGTATAAAGCGTAGACTGGCAATGACAACAAAAGTATTGCTGAAGAAGAGAAATCTGTAAATATCAAGTATAGATTTATGGGCCAGGCTGTCCTTTCTGAAAGTATTTGTATTGGAGTGTAGCCCTATATGGAAGTGAAATATGGACACTAAACAGTTTAGACGAGAAGAGAATGGAAGCTTTTGAGATGTGGTGTTACAGAAGAATGCTGAAGATTACATGGGTAGATCACGTGACGAATGAGGAGGTACTAAACAGAATTGGGGAGAAGAGAAATATGGGGCACAACCTGAATAGAAGAAGGGATCAGTTGGTAGGACACATTCTGAGGCATCAATGGATCACCAATTTAGTACTGAAGGGTAACGCAGGGGGTTAAAACCATAGAGGGAGACCAAGAGATTAATACAGTAAGCAGAATTACAAGGATGTAGGTTGCAGTAGTTACTCGAAGATGAAGATCACAACAAGAAGAAGCTCACGTCCATAGTATGGAGTCGGTCACATGGACCCAAGACTCCTAAGACGTAAGACAGGTTTTTCCAAAAAACTTCTGGCCTTAAATTATTGCATAAACAGTTCCGTACACGTTTTCCGCGAATTGTTCGCGTAATGTTTCGTGAGCGCCATTTTGTATTATATTCAACCCATCACTAAACACGTCCGCTCCTCACACTCACTGAAACGACTGACACAGCGAACTTGTTCTAGGGAACAGAGCATGTGGGAGACAAGCATGCACAAACACGTGACAGCAACCGACTGGTACATCTAAATCACTGTTTCCAACATTTTCTGTGATGTACAGTTCTCCAGTTCACTAACAAGGATCAATGCGACTCAGCCTTATGCATATTTACTTGGACAGTTTTTGCCACGCGATTGCAGTGAGTATCCAAGCATATAGTACACTTCATGCCAGTCTTACATTTGTTGCTCAATATGTCAATGGTGTTGCAGTTTTAATGGCCACCAGTGTATTACTTAAAAGGACGAAAGTCTCTCAATTTTCTTACTTCTTCAGCGCCAGCTAGATTCTCCGTTCTACTGTCGAGATTTGGACTGTATTGCTGCAGCATTTTCTCTGTGACACCGGCGGCTGAGAAGCAAGTAATAACATTATTACTAACATAACGGTCACGATGTGGACAACTTATCTGGGCGAAATCTTTACCTGGAGAAAATAATAAATACTTAAACCAGAACTCAAGAAAACCTCTTAGTCTGCCTCGGTATAGACAATATGTGCCACACGATGATCACACACTTTCCTCAGGTGTATCACAATAACTGCTACGCATTCTGAGTAAAATGCGGTCTACACGATCTTTCCTAACGACATGTATGTCACTAATCACTGTGTTCATACTAAACTAAGGATAACAGCCGGGTCACGCTGTCTTGTAGACCGATTGTGCTAAGTTTGTGCATCAGTAAAATTCTAGATCATTGCTCAAACATGGCTGGAATGGAAGGTGGAAGAAAATTACTTACTTCCAAGTATCCAAGATGACTTCAGAAAGGGATTGGGTAATTACTGATGATAATGTAATAATACCAATGACGTCTTGACCATGTATTTCCAGTTCTTCTTCTTCTTTGGAGTATTCCTCGATATCTCACCTGTGTTGGTTGTCATTAGCTTCTGTTTCTAAAAGTTTTCACTTTTAAGTAATTTTTGCTAATACTTCTTCTTAAATTCATTTCACTTGTGATTGCTGGTTTGTAATAGAGTAATAATGTAACAAATAGACTATTAAATACAGTGTTGATAAGAATTTACATTTGACAGAATATTTGGTTCAAGGTACATGACCGTGTTGTACATTGGAACAGTTCGACACATTTGAAAAAAAAGTACTTTTCCGGAGTAAATTTCGTAATTTCTGAAAAAACTGCCCCCCTCTCCTCCCCCCGTAATAAGAGAGCTTTCATTTCAAAATGGAATAAGAAAATAAATTAAAATTCTAAGAGGAGCGTTCAATAAGTAATGCAATTCATTTTTTCTGAACAGAATTTGTGTTTATTCAGGATTCGAATACACCATATTATTCCCCACTCTTTTGCCTGCAAAACCCTATTATTCAACACCGTACTATGAGGCCCTGTATGCTCACGTGGTTCCATTCTACTGTACCACGTCGGAGTCAAGGTCTTGCAGCATGAATAACCTCCCCATCATCCACGTACTGCTTCCTGCGAAGTGTATCCTTCATTGGGCCAAATGGATGGATATCGGAAGGTTCGACATCAGGACTGTAGAATGGATGAGGAAGAACAGTCCAGTGACGCTTTGTGAGCTACCCTTGTCATAAAGAAGGAGAAGTTCTTTTGCATTTTTGTGGCGATGAACACGTTGAAGTCGTTTCTTCAATTTATAGATAAGAGCAGAGTACACTTCAGAGTTCTGCGTTACACAATGAGGAAGGACATCATACAGAATAGCCCCTTCGGAGTCCCAGAAGATCGTCTTCATGATTTTACCGGCTGAGGGTGCGGCACTGAACTTTACTTCGAAGGAGAGATGGTGTGGCACCTATCCACGGACTGCTGTTTTGTTTCTGGTTCGCAGTGCTGGACCCATGTTTCATCGCCTGTGACTATGTTCGATAGAAAATTGTCACGATCAGCCTTGTAACGCGCAAGCAATTCCCGACAAACGGCCCCTCGTTGCACTTTCTGGTCTTCTGTTAGGCGGTTAGGAAACCAGCTGGCACACGCCTTTGCGTGTCCGAACTGGTGGACGAATGTGTCAGAACTACCAAGTTGTGCAGCGTGAAGTTTGATTGTGCTCCACCGTTCATCATCGCATGAGTCACGGCTGTGTACGGTCGGCCGGCACGCGGGAAACCGGACAGGTTTGCGTGACCTTGTTGCAACTACACTACTGGCCATTAAAATTGCTACACCAAGAAGAAATGCAGATGATCAACGGGTATTCATTGGATAAATATATTATCCTAGAACTGACATGTGATTACATTTTCACGCATTTTGGGTGCATAGATCCTGAGAAATCAGTACCCAGAACAACCACCTCTGGCCGTAATAACAGCCCTGATACCTCTGGGCATTGAGTGAAACAGAGCTTGGATAGCGTGTACAGGTACAGCTGCCCATGCAGCTTCAACGCGATAACACTGTTCATCAAATGTAGTGACTGGCGTATTGTGACAAGCCAGTTTCTCGGCCACCATTGACCAGACGTTTTCAATTGGTGAGAGATCTGGAGAATGTGCTTGCCAGGGCAGCAGTCGAACATTTTCTGTATCCAGAAAGGCCCGTACAGGACTTGCAACATGCGGTCGTGCATTATCCTGCTGAAATGTAGGGTTTCCCAGGGATCGAATGAAGGGTAGAGCCACGGGTCATAACACATCTGAAATGTAACGTCCACTGTTCAAAGTGCCGTCAATGCGACCAAGAGGTGAGCGAGACGTGTAACCAATGGCACCCCATACCATCACGCCAGGTGATACGCCAGTATGGCGATGACGAATACACGCTTCCCTCTGCGTTTACCGCGATGTCGCCAAACACGGATGCGACCATCGTGATGCAGTAAACAGAACCTGGATTCATCCGAAACAATGATGTTTTGCCGTTCGTGCACCCAGGTTCGTGGTTGAGTACACCATCGCAGGCGCTCCTGTCTGTGATGCAGCGACAAGGGTAACCGCAGCCATGGTCTCCGAGCTGATAGACCATGCTCCTGCAAACGTCGTCGAACTGTTCGTGCAGATGGTTGTTGTCTTGCAAACGTCTCCATCTGTTGACTCAGGAATCGAGACGTGGTTGCACGATCCGTTACGGCCATGCGGATAAGATGCCTGTCATCTCGACTGCTAGTGATACGAGGCCGTTGGGATCCAGCACGGCGTTCCGTATTACCCTCCTGAACCCACCGATTCCATATTCTGCTAACAGTCATTGGATCTCGACCAACGTGAGCAGCAATGTGGCCATACGATAAATCGCAATGGCGATAGGCTACAATCCGACCTTTATCAAAGTCGGAAACGTGATGGTACGCATTTCTCCTCCTTACACGAGACATCACAACAACGCTTCACCAGGCAACACCGGTCAACTGCTGTTTGTGTATGAGAAATCGGTTGGAAACTTTCCTAATGTCAGCACGTTGTAGGTGTTGCCACCGGTGTCAACCTTGTGTGAATGCTCTGAAAAGCTAATCATTTGCATATCACATCATCTTCTTCCTGTCGGTTAAATTTCGCATCTGTAGCACGTCATCTTCGTGGTGTAGCAATTTTAATGGCCAGTAGTGTATGATAGACGCCTCGCTCAATTACTCACCGTGCTTTTATTCATTACCAGGTCTCCGCAGACACTGTGCAAGCGCCTACGAATATATGCGATGCTCTGGTTTTCCGCCTAGAGAAAGTTAATGACAGCTCTCTGCTTGAATGGCATCTCCGTTACAGACGCCATTTTGAATGCTATGTTCAGCGACACACCTAATGGAACTTCATAATACCGCAAGGGCTGAAACTGTGATATTCCACTATGTCCCACAACAAAGTCCGCATTTTTAATCCTACATTGACCGAGAAGACAAATATGCCTCTCGTATTACAGAGATGCCTAGTTGGAAAAGTGTGGTAAGTGTCCCAATGTCCAGCACTCTCCCCTACATTGGTCAATACGAATACACAAGTTTCGCATTTTAAATTTTCTGAGCCTTTTATCACAGGTAGTTACTGCCTACTTCACACGCAGTCTGTTCAAAGTCTCCCTTATCAAGTGGTCCTCAGCCAAATATTGTAGATCATAAACGCTGCTAGTACTGAAACTTCTTTACCTTCAGCTGTTAAGCTGTTTCAGTACTCAGACGATATAGCTGTCTACTCTACGTCCAGACCTCTCCAAGATGTCTTCCATGGACCAGTTCGTGCCACCATGTTACTTGCCAGTTAACTTGTAAAAAACTGTAACAACAAATGACCTAGAAATTCCCGAGTGATAGTGTTTAGCCGGCCGAGGTGGCCGAGCGGTTCTAGGCGCTTCATCCGGGCATGGATGTGTGTGATGTCCTTAGGTTAGTTAGGTTTAAGTAATTCTAAGTGCTGGGGGACTGATGACCTCAGATGTTAAGTCCCACAGTGCTCAGAGTCATTTGAACCATTTTTTTCAACCAATTTAACACAATACTAATGCATAGCCATCAGTATCTACATGTACATCTCTGCTCTTGGAAGTAACGGAAATGTCTATTCATACCGGTCACTAGTTCCTGGAAGATACATTTTGTTATAGAAAATACATACTGTGGGGCGCCCAAAATTTATGAAATTAACTATGGTATGCGACCTTCTTTGGACGAGTTATTGTTTCTCTTTTTGAAGCAAAAACGAAAACTCACTGCTGAAAAGTAACAGCTTCTAACAGGGACTCTACCTTGCTGTCCACTTCACAAAACGAACCAGCAATTTCAAGGTCATTTTTCTCAAACACTCACTTCGAGTAGCTTCCATCCGCTCCTCGAATTTGAAATGCTGAATATCATCCAAATATTCACGAAACTGTGCAGAAGCAGTGGCCTTAAACTATTAAAACATTTCCTGGCTCGGCGAAAGTAACTAATCAGTCATATAGAGGTTGCGTATTCTTTTATTCAGGACTCCAAGGAGAACGGTCTTACTCTTTCTCTCGGAACACGTACCTCTTTACCCCAAAGGTAAATAGCCTTCATGCAAACTCTCCAGTTCTTCAAGCCTCTAGGATTCAATAATATCTCGATCATATTTGACTCGTTGAGTGGACTATCGGCTCTCAATACCCAAGCAATAAGGAGGGACACAGATATAACATTGTTAAGCGTGCTGTTTTTTTTATTAGTTATATAACTGACATTGCATTGTAATATTTTAATATTTTCAAACTGAATATCTGATCTGGTCGTTTTTTATATCTACATTCAGCTTAAACTTCCGCCACCAGTTGATTCTATGGCGAAGAAAAAGTACACCTCAGGAAGCGAACATACCTCCACTTGGAGAAGCGCACTAAGTCACGGTCTGCCAAGCTTGTGCATGTGGCCGTTCCTTTTAGGACAGCTACTTTGGAGGTTGCGCCACCTAGGACAAGCCACACTGCGCCACTGAATCGATCTAACTGTGCTTTTTGAGTACCGCGTCGAACTGTAGCCCATAGAAGATTTCGGGCTGCAGTTGGCCAGATCTTCCCACTGTTGAAACCAGGTTCTCTCAGGCTCACTAGGCTTTAGTCCGTTTATACCCAAGTTTCCCCGAGTTACAGCATTATTCTTATGAACACATCACTACTCGGTGCTGGTGCAACTTTATCATCATGTTGGACGGGTAATCGTCGAGAAGGGTTACGCATTGCCTCTTTCACATATCTCTTACTATTTGACGACACCTTTTAGCTTGGGACGCAAAAGCAGGGATATGCTAGTTTCTATTTCAAAGGGAACTAGTGACTACCATGCGTGGCCCGACACCTCAGAAGACTTCCCCAGCAGTTACACCATGTCTCCGTTCTGAACAAGGTACTTGTATCAGCAATATTCCTCTCACAACATTGCATGAGTAACTACACAGAATTCTTTTGTAAAACCACTACTACACATTTTCAGTCTATCAGAGAATGCCCGTTGCCCTCCATGCTGGGAAGGTGTCGATTCCGATCGTTTTATCGGTAAATTCCGTGCGGTCTGCCAAGGAAATTCGTTGCGACCACAAAGGAAATCGAATACTAATTAGTCGCACGCCGCCGCGTGACAAAATACCTTTTACCGACTATCTCCGTGTTTATACTTTGACATACAAGTGATAACCGAGTTGACAGTATTACTCTCGCTGAGTCCGAGGAGTAACTGCCGAGGACGCTGAAATGAAACTCTACTGCATATTTTATGCTGCCCAGTACGCCTTTTTCGCTACTGCACGCAAGAGATATTGATTGAGTGGTAAAGGGCAGCTTATTGTGCTATCGTAATGCAGTTTGTAAGGGTTACGCCATGTCTCCTTAGAGTTCACTGTTAGTAGTGAATCCCTCTAGAAGATTCGTGGCTCGACTTCTCAGACGATGGCCGTTGTCGGGTTACCCTGAAACCGTGGTCCAAAGCTGCTTATTGGGCCATCTCGGCACCGTTAATGGCGTCAGCATCGATCACAACAACCTCGTATATACAGATATATGAAACATGCACCTAGTAAAATTTGCGCCCGTATAAAAATCTGTGAAATTTGCGTCCAGTATTTCTGGAGACTACCTGCTCACTAAGTCACGACCTTCCTGCACCCTGAGAGTCGCCATCCACCTTAAACGCTCCGTATGTCGTAGTGAGGCTCTGTGCCACCGTGTCTGAGTCGCATCGACGTGGCCATGCAAATGACCAGCAACGCAAACAGCCTTCAGCAGGATGGAGACTGCCACCAATCGTTGAAAGAAGGAAGGAAGATTAGGGTTTAATGTCTCACCGACATCGACGTCTTAGAGACGGACTACAAGCATGGAGTGTTCTAAGGATGGGAAAGGAAATCGGCTGTGCCCGTTCACAGGAACTATCCCGAAATTTGCTTGGAGCGATTTCAGGAAATCAAGGAAATCCTCAATAAATATTACGGGACGCGGATATGAACCGTCATCCTCCAGAATGCGAGTCCTGCGTACCAACATTTCATATAATATTCTACCATATTTACACTTACATGCGAAAATTGCACCTACTTATAGTTTTAACTTTTAAATCCTACTTTTTTGTCTGCTCTAATATAGAAAAATCATGAAAAATGATGGTGTGCATTGTCACCTTAAAAACTTTTTTGTTTGTTTTAGGTACGTTATTTCACGTTGCATATTCTGTCCATTTACAATATATATTACTTAATATGCAGTTTTATAATTTTCATACGTCTTCCACTTGGTTTTGAAATCACGTGTAGAGAACGCGCGCATGTAGCCCTGGAAGTGCAAGAAGAAGCTATGTACAGCTTATTCCCCTCTATACGTCCATGCTTCTGGACTTTCAGTTACTATGAAAACGCATCTTAAGTACTTTATTTATTATTTTATACATGTACGGAGAGTTGTGTTATTCCGCAGCTGTGCTCAGTTTATTAAACTCGCTTCAGTTGCAATAGGAAGTTTATTAAGTCCACGATCGGTTTCGGCCTTAACAAGCAGGCCATTTTCAAGTGGATAGGAAAACTGTGATTTTGAGGAGCAATGCCAAATGGTCACTTTATGTTTCTTCTTAACAGCACAAGTTTCATATCCACCTGAAAATGGTATGCTTCCAAAGGTGGAAACCGATCATGAACTTAATAAATGTTCTATTCGCTAATGAAATGGCTTTTCATTAATTTTAATTCACATGTTCGACATGCTGCTCCAACGGTATGAGCCATAATTTATTTTATATTTATTTCAAGGTATGATTCATCAACTAGAAGAGAACTGATTATTAAATTCCGCGTTTTTTATTCGGTTTTTATGTTTTCCACTTTCTGAACATCTGATCATATATTAAAATTTTGTGATTTTGTCCGACAGAAAATAAAATATTATGGCTTCCGGTTGCAAAAATTTGCGCTCTACACTTCGTGTTCGAGCATCTCCAGTCCTCTGCAGCAGTGCATCACGTAGGAGAACAGCCTCATATCCTCCGTCCGAGCACACGCCCAGTAATTCTGTGCGAATCCCCTGACTCAGGCCTTGCAGGGGTGGATATGGAAGGACATTGACCTTCATCTTGCAAACATAATCATAAAGGGGCCTGGCATTTAGTCGTATGTAATCTCAGTCAACTATCTTTGCATACCATCGCACAAAGCCAATCAAAAATGTTAATCTTCATGCAAAGGACAAAAAAAAAACACAACAGACACTTACTGATACGAGATTTCAGAGCCGGCAGGGGTGGCCGAGCGGTTCTAGGCACTTTAGTCCGGAACCGCGGGACTGCTACGGTCGCAGGTTCGAATCCTGCTTCGGGCATGGATGTGTGTGATGTCCTTAGGTTAGTTAGGTTTAAGTAGTTCTAAGTTCTAGGGGACTGATGACCCAGATGTTAAGTCCCATACTGCTCAGAGCCATTTGAACCATTTTTTTTTATTTTAAGTATCCCCAACCGCCCAGGACATAGTGGTTTGTGGGTTGGACATGTGGTAGACGATAACTAACGACCATTACAGAAATTTATTCATCAACCCCACACGATATCTGCCAGGGGCTCCACAAGTTATTCGCGTGGCTCATAATCAGAAGGTAATTTAATTCACATATTTTTCCGTGTGAGTCGTGTCACAACCAGCAAGTAACTTTTTGCCATGTACTAATCAAATCGAAACACAAATTTCTCACTAATTTGACCGCAATCGTCTTATCAGAATGTGGAACAAATCAAAAAATGTTCATGAACTTTTCAAGAAATTGTCGCCTGCACATATAATTGATTGTCTGTCCCCACGTATAGCTAGTTACTATGCACTGCTAGTCAGATGATAGGGCTATATCTACGTATTGATTTATCTCTGCTTTAAACAAGTCGTCATATAAGAAGGAGATAATGTCACGACATTATTTTAGAACAAATTGATAGTTTTTTACTGATCCGTACCTTTTTCCTCAATAAACTAAAAGAACTGCATTTCTTCTTTGCTACCGCGATATGCTGTTGTGGTATATTATTACTTACTACGCTGCCTAGCAAAAAAATGTGAAACACACAGAAGATGAAAAAGATACATCACGGATAGAAAAGGAATGTGATGTTATTTCGGTGATAACAAAATAGAGTCAAATTTAGAAAGAGCTTGCCAGTATCAGCCCACTTATCGGTATTAAGTCCACAACTGGTTTCGGCCTTTACAAGCAGGCAATTTTCAAGTGGGTATGAAAACTTTCGGCCTTTACAAGCAGGCCATTTTCAAGTGGATGTGAAAATTATGATTTTGAGAAGCAATGCCAAATGATCATTTTTTGTTTCTTCTTAACAGCACAAGTTTCATATCCACTTGAAAATGACCTGCTTCCAAAGGCCGAAACCTCTAATCCTGGTTCATGTACTACTTCGTCCGCGAAGTGTATCTTAAAGCTGTTCTATCTTCTCCTTAAGCAAGCCGATCCACAACTGTTGTAAATGGCCCTCGATGTCCTGGATACGGTCACCGGGACAGACCTGACGTCCGAGATGGCCCCACACATGTTCTATGGTGGGCAGATCTGGGAGTGTTGCTGGCGACAAGGGTACCTCCCAGACACTTCACAGTGACACGTATCATGTTAGGACGAGTATTGGCCTCTTGAAAATTGGCACCACCATAGTGTTGCACGAGAGGTAGCACAGGAGAATGCAGCGTGTCAGTGAAGAACCGTTGTGCCGTCAGAGTTCCTTCAGTCACTACCAGCCGTGACCTGACGTCGTACCCGATAGTTAACCACACCACGCCGCCAGCAGTGACACCGCTGCTCCTCTCCACAATATTGAAAGGATGAGTGCCATCCCCAGGGCACCGCCATACTCACCGGCAATGGTCATCCACAGTAGCCCAAGGCTATGGTTCATCGCTTAACACAACCCTACACCACTCACCAGTACTCTGTTCATCCCAGTCACGGCAGCCTCCTCAAGTACAGTAATTCCTAAGCCGGGTTATGATATGCATGGTGCACATAACAGCAGTCCTTTCTTGTGATGGCCAGAATTGGTGGATCGTAAACTTTATGCAGCCCTCACGTTTCCATCCAGTGCAACATCGGACCACTGCCTCATCCGAATGCCCCACAAATCTGGATATTAGATGAACGGACGAGTCGGCCAAAAGAGGTTACAAGATGAAGCTCCTTTCAAACTCTGTCAGATGGAGATAACGTGGTGTCAGACAAGTACGTCATATCTCCGTGTGCTTCACACCACTCACTCAACATCTCACGCTGTTCTCGTCTCGTGGGTCTCTGTTCAAAATATCGTGTACTTATCCCCTCCACAACTTCTAAAAGCTTGTAATGGGAATTAACGAACAGACTGTATTATACTCTATTTACAAATATGTTATTATATCACATTTTATCTTTTTACTCTCTTGTTTCTTCAGCTTAGGAACAACTTTTGCAGCACAAGAGGTAAATTATCATCTAATGTCACTTAACGATTTCTGTAGTTGCAAATCTATGCAGATCGTCCTGGGGACATGTTTAGTCAGTATGCATACTCGAAATGGCCGATTTTCGGCGTTTTTCGACCACATTGATTTCAGCACTTCACTTTCACTTTGCACTGTGTTGAATGTTTGTGTTTGCAGTTTGTAGAGTTGCTACTTCTCGTTGTGTATTCATTCTTTGTCCCTTTCGCTAGTGTTGTGGTATCAATGTGTAATTCGATATTTGTTCAATCGTTTTTTGTACGTGTGTTTACAAACAGCAATAGATGAACCACATAAATACCAAGGAGCAGGTATAAAGGGTGGTCCATTGATAGTGACCGAGCCAAGCATCTCACGCAGTAAGCATCAAACGAAAAAACTACAAAGAACGAAGTTCGTCTAGCTTGAAGGGGGAAACCAGATGGCGCTGTAGTTGGCCCGCTAGAAGGCGCTGCCACAGGTCAAACGGATCCCCACTGCGTTTTTTAAATAGGAACCCCCATTTTTTATTACATATTCGTGTAGTACGTAAAGAAATATGAGTGTTTTAGTTAGCGACTTTTTTCGCTTGGTGATAGATGGCGCTCTAATAGTCACAAACTTATAAGTACGTAGTATCACGTAACATTCCGCCAGTGCGAACGGTATTTGCTTCGTGATACATTACCCATGTTAAAATGGACCATTTACTAACTGCGGAAAAGGTCGATATCGTGTTGATGTATGGCTATTGTGATCAAAATGCCCAACGGGCGTGTGCTGTGTCTGCTGATCGGTATCCTGGACGACATCATCCATGTGTCCGAACCGTTCACCGGGTACTTACGTTATTTAAGGAAACAGGAAGTGTTCAGCCACATGTGAAACGTCAGCCACGACCTGCAACAAATGATGATGCCCAAGTAGGTGTTTTAGCTGCTTTCGCGGCTAATCCGCACATCAGTAGCAGACAAATTGCGCGAGAATCGGGAATCTGAAAAACGTCGGTGTTAAGAATGCTACATCAACATCGATTGCACCCGTACCATATTTCTATGCACCAGGATTTGCATGGCGACGACTTTGAATGTCGTGTACGGTTCTGGCACTAGGCACAAGAGAAATTACTGGACGATGACAGATTTTTTGCACGCATTCTATTTTGCGACGAGGCGTCATTCACTAACAGCGGTAACGTAAACCGGCATAATATGCACTATTGGGCAACGGAAAATCCACGATGGCTGCGAGAAGTGGAACACCAGCGACCTTGGCGGGTTAATTTATGGTGCGGCATTATGGGAGGAAGGATAATTGGCCCCCGGTTTATCGATGCCAATCTAAATGGTGCAATGTATGCTGATTTCCTACGTAATGTTCTACCGATGTTACTACAAGATGTTTCACTGCATGACAGAATGGCGATTTACTTACAACATGATGGATCCAGAATAAGATTTTCACTCTGCAGCGGAGTGTGCACTAATATGAAACTTCCTGGTAGATTAAAACTGTGTGCCGGACCAAGACTCGAACTCGGGACCTTTGCCTTTCGCGGGCAAGTGCTCTATCAATTGATGTACCCAAGCACGACTCACGCCCCGTCCTCACAGCTTTACTTCTGCCAGTACATCGTCTCCTACCTTCCAAACTAAACAGAAGCTCTCCTGCGAACCTTGCTGAACTAGCACTCCTGAAAGAAAGGATATTGCGGAGACATGGCTTAGCCACAGCCTGGGAGATGTTTCCAGAATGAGATTTTCACTCTGCAGCGGAGTGTGCGCTGATATGAAACTTCCTGGTAGATTAAAACTGTGTGCCGGACCGAGACTCGAACTCGGGACCTTTGCCTTTCGCTGTCAAGTGCTCTATCAACTGTGCTGATGGATGTCCGGCACATAGCTCGTGTGCGGTTGAAGAGGTATTGAATAGCAAATTTCATCACAGGTGGATTGGTCATCGATGCACCATACCATGACCCGCACGTTCACGTCCCCGGATTTCTTTCTGTGGGAAAGTTGAAGGATATTTGCTATCGTGATCCACCGACAACGCCTGACAACATGCGTCAGCGCATTGTCAATGCATGTGCGAACGTTACGGAAGGCGAACTACTCGCTGTTGAGAGGAATGTCGTTACACGTATTGCCAAATGCATAGAGGTTGACGGACATAATATTGAGCATTTATTGCATTAATGTGGTATTTACAGGTAATCACGCTTTAACAGCATGCGTTCTCAGAAATGATAAGGTCACAAAGGTACATGTATCACATTGGAACAACGAAAATAAAATGTTCAAGCGTACCTACGTTCTGTGTTTTAATTTAAAAAACCTACCTGTTACCAACTGTTCATCTAAAATTGTTAGCCATATGTTTGTAGCTATTGCAGCACCATCTATCACAAAGCGAAAAAAGTGGTCCAACTAAAACATTAATATTTCTTTACGTACTACACGAATATGTAATAAAAAATTTGGGTTCCTATTTTTAAAAAGAACGCAGTTGTTATCCGTTTGATCTATGGCAGCACCATCTAGCGGGCCAATCATAGCGCCATCTGGTTTCCCGCTTCGAGCTAGACGAGTTTCGTTATTTGTAGTTTTTTTCGTTTGACGCTTATTTCGTGTAATATTTGGCCCGGTCACGATCAATGGACCACCCTGTATGTACCCAACCAGGCCTGGTAACAACATTAAATACAAACAATACTAATGGACACTGGTGGATATGTGGAATATAATTTATTAAAAGCTTTTACATTTAAATTGAAAATACTGGGTTACTTTATTTGTATCAAATTTAAATACAAAATGGTTTTAAAATGAAATATTTTAATACAAAATGCAAAATACATATATTCAAAATACCTTTATTCAAATAAAATACTAGTCAGTGAACATTTCACTGTGTGACCTCATTATCATTCCGCGAAAGGAAAACAGTCGTTCAGCAGGACCAGAACCAGGCAAATAATTATTATATTTAATGAAAAGTCTATTTTTAGAGTTGGATACCTGTTTAAGGAAGCTAAACAATTGTCATTATTTTTAATGATTTTAGTGCTTACAGTACTATTGTAATGTGGACACTATCACTGGCTATTGGAGAATCTGAGTCCTAAACAAATTTCTAATACGATTCAAACCTGTCTCTTTCTTTGTCAGGTTGTTGCAAGTTCTTCCATCTTTTTCTTCTTCTTCCATCTTCCGAACTTCTGAAATAAACAGTTCTTTAAGGTATTCTCTGCTAGCCTGCGGTACCCATTTCGTTTTGAAAAACAATCAGATGTGCATGCCAATATTCCATCCTTTGTTTTTGGTTCCTGAGTTTATGCAATGTCTAAAAACCCCTATTAACACTTTCTCTATTAACTTCTCTCAACATACCATAATACGTCGGGTTATCCATTTGCAACGTGCTTAGCATTCTCATTAGTTCTGGCAGAAGACATCCATAGCAGTCATCTTTGTCACTTTCTGAACTTCTGATGCCGTTAGCAACAGTTTTTAAACAGCTTGTGTCTTCATTAAGATACTGTATTTCATTTTTTTTTAAAGTTGCTAATCCAAGTTACCTTGACAATTTATTTAGAGTATTCTTGAATGTGAGTAGATCTTGAATACAATTACAGAATGAATTCCGTTTTGTTGGATATGGATAGGTAGGGGATTTTCCTGTTGATTGTAAATAGGTTCTAGAAAGCTTGAATAGCTCAGATAGTACAGCACTTGCCCGCGAAAGGCAAAGGTTACGAGTTCCAGTCTCGGTCCGGCACACAGTTTTAATCTGCGAGGAAATTTCGTATCAGCGCACACTCCGCTGCAGAGTGAAAATCTCATTCGGGTTTGGGAAACTTTGGGAGTGGCCGGTTTACCTGTCACAGAAAATTGCAACTCTAAACATTTACATATTCGCGGTGTGCGAAGTTACATTGGCATCCGACCGTGCCTTCTGAGTGCTTCACTCTTTTTGTCAGACAGTGCATATTCTCTCGTCCGCCTCCGTAGCCGAGTCATCGGCGTAGACGGCTGCCATGCGGAGGACTCGAGTTCGATTCCTTCATAGGAGGACTGGTACGGGGTGCATTCAGCCTCGTGACACCAATTGGGGAGCTACGTGACCGATTAGTAGCGAATGAGCGGTCTGAAAATTCTGCAAACTAGCCGAGCGAGTAGTGCGCTGACGACAAGCCTCTCCATACCGCACCCGCGTGACACCGAAAGGCGGAGGATGACACGACAGCGGGTAGACATTCATTTGGCCTTAAGGGACTGGATGACTTTCCCGTGAATAATCTGTGTTCGTACTGACACAAATATGTTTCAATCATCAGAGATACCACATAATTCAACGGTACAGGCTGCAAGACATGTACACAAACACCGATAAATAAATAATAAATACAGCTCAGCTAGTGCTCTATAGTGGCCAATTTGTTGTAGACGGAGCAATGGGAGCAATGAACGCTAAAGAAAATATTGTAGAGACTCACTTAGAGTAATTTTATGTTTGCATTGATTTGTATTGTATTGATTCAGGAGATGAGACCTGGATAAACTGACAGAACCAGAGGTTGTAGAAAGTTTCAGGGAGAGCAATAGGGAACGGTTGACAGGAATGGGGGAAAGAAATGCAGTAGAAGAAGAAAGGGTAGTTTTAAGGGATGAAATAGTGAAGGCAGCAGAGTATCAAGTAGGTAAAAAGACGAGGGCTAATAGAAATCCTTGGGTGACAAAAAAATATTGAATTTACTTGATGAAAGGAGAAAATATAAAAATGCAGTAAATGGAGCAGGCAAAAAGGAATACATAAGTCTCAAAACTAAGATCGACAGGAAGCGCAAAATGGCTAAGTAGGGATGGGTAGAGAACAAATGTAAGGATGTAGAGGCATATCTCACATGGGATAAGGTAGATACTGCCCACAGGAAAATTAAAAAGACCTTTAGAGAAAAGAGAACCACTTTTATGAATATAAAGACCTCAGATGGAAACACAGTTCTAAGCAAAGAAGGGAAAGTAGAAAGGTGGAAGGAGTATATAGAGGGTCTATACAAGAGCGATGTACTTGAGGACACCATTATGGAAATGGAAGAGGATGTAGATGAAGATGAAATGGGAGATATGATACTGCGTGAAGAGTTTAACAGAGCAGTGAAAGACCTAAGTAGAAACAATTCCCAGGGAGTAGACAACATTCCATTAGAACTACTGATAGCCTTGGGAGAGCCTGCGATGACACAACTTACCATCTGGTGAGCACGATGTATGAGACAGGCGAAATAGCTTCAGACTTCAAGAAGAATAAGATGTATGAGACAGGCGAAATAGCTTCAGACTTCAAGGAGAATATAATAATTCCAATCCCAAAGGAAGCAGGTGTTGACAGATGTGAAAATTACCGAGCTGTCAGTTTAATAAGTCACGGCTGCCTAACGCGAATTCTTTCCAGACGAATGGAAAAACTGGTAGAAGCCGAACTCGGGGAAGATCAGTTTGGATTTCGTAGAAATGTTGGAACACATGAGGCAATACTTACCCTACGGCTTATCTTAGAAGATAGATTAAGGAAAGGTAAACCTACGTTTGTAGCATTTGTACACTTAGAGAAAGATTTTAACAATGTTGACTGGAATACTCTCTTTCAAATTCTGAAGGTGGCAGGGCTAAAATACAAGGAGCGAAAGGCTATTTACAATTTATACAGAAACCAGATGGCAGTTACAAGAGTCGAGGTGCATGAAAGGGAAGCAGTGGTTCGGAAGGGAGTGACACAGGGTTGTAGCCTATCTCCAATGTTGATAAATCTGTATATTGAGCAAGCAGTAAAAGAAAAAAAAGAGAAATTCGGAGTAGGAATTAAAATCCATGGATAAGAAATAGAAACTTTGAGGTTCGCCGATGACATTGTAATTCTGTCAGAGACAGCAAAGAATGTGGAATAGCAGTTGAACGGAATGGACAGTGTCTTGAAAGGAGTATATAAGATGAACATCAATAAAAGCAAAACGAGGATAACAGAATATAATCGAATTAAGGGGGGGGGGGGGGAGGGTGATGCCGAGGGAATTAGATTAAGAAATGAGACACTTAAAGCAGTAAATGTGTTTTGCTATTTGGGGAGCAAAATAACGGATGATGATCGAAGTAGAGAGGATATAAAATATAGACTGGAAATGGCAAGGAAAGCGTTTCTGAAGAAGAGAAATTTGTTAACATCGAGTATAGATTTAAGTGTCAGGAAGTCGTTTCTGAAAGTATTTGTATGGAGTGTAGCTGAAGATTAGATGGGTAGATCACATAACTAATGAGGATGTACTAAATAGAATTGGGGAGAAGAGGAGCTTGTGGCACAGCTTGACTAGAAGAGAGGATCGGTTGGTAAGACATGTTCTGAAGCATCAAGGGATCACTAATTTAGTAGTGGAGGGCAGCGTGGATGGTAAAAATAGTAGAGGGAGACCAAGAGATGAATGCACTAAACAGATTCACAAGGATGTAGGTTGCAGTAGGTACTGGGAGATGAAGAAGCTTGCACATGATAGAGTAGCATGGAAAGCTGCATCAAACCAGTCTCTGGACTCAAGACCACAACAACAACATTAATTTTTCAAATGTTTCACTCAACAGAAATGAGTAGTTGCAGCTAGTAAACAAATATGGAGTTGTTAACCACTATTGACGAAATTCCGTGGAGAGTGGATTCTGTACATGCGTCGCCATAAGTGGATTTTAAGTATGACCAAGATGTCACTAAACAAATGTATCAATTCTCTGTCTCACTTGCTGGCAGAAATTTTTATAGTGAACTGAATAGGTACTGCGAAATTACTTTGTAACATATCGCGAAAAAAGTTAGCGACACAACACTCTAATTAAGATAAGGCGTAAATAATAAAAGACAACAATTAAATGTATTTAGTTTGATCTAAGTCTCTCTTAAACGACTTCTGGTTGATGTTTTTGATGTTTTTCGAGGCTAAAAGTATTCTGCTTAAATCCAACGCTCTATATCTCGTTGCATCAGTCACGATGAATAATGATAACTTCTTTCGCATATATTTTTTACTTGATAAATATCTGGACGAAGTCAAATGGGAATGACTACGTGTGGAAGTAGTTCCGGGAACCTTTGATCTCTCTCACGCAGATGCCTCCGGGCTGTCGAAATCTTGTGGGCGGTCCTTCAACCATCCTTCTTGGCCGTTGTCGTAATCCATCGGTTTCGCAACTCACGCAGTCGAGCAGATTCTTCAGTAACGTTCAAGGACAGCAAAGCATGATCCTCCTGACCTCTTTTCTTACGTCGATAGTACGTCTCATTTTGCTATTCCACATATATAAGAACATTTAACTGTAACTGGGTAACAAGCAGTTAGAGATTTATTGACGTGAATTACTGAATTAGTGATCAGATTATGAAGTATTAGAGCAAAATCAATTACCTTCACGTCTCACTTAGATTAACATATAACCATGTTATGACGGGGATAATTAGACATTTTATTTCATTTAGATATAACCTTAGTTACACAAGGCAAGCCAAAGCTCCCCGACAAAATTCCGAACTTTGTTCAGCGATATTTTCTGAACATTAAGGTGTGAGGTACATTTGGCCTCCTGTGGCTCGTTTTAAAGTAATAATGTAATAATGATTTATTTGGTTTGTTACCCCAATTACATTTGTTTCTAAACATGCCTTCAGAATTGTGTGAACGTCTGTAATGTACAGTTTTTCTTAGGAAACTCTGTACAAACACAATAGTGCTGTGATATGGTTTCCGTCGCTACTGCTGCACATAAACATATTTCTATATTGCTAGCGTCAATCTGTTTTAGATATATGGAATGAGTTATGAGCTCTCACATATGATGATGTTTTTTGTGAACAAAAATCTTCTCTGTAGGAATCACCATGGAAAAAGAGATCTGGTTAAACTCAGCTCACTCTGGTCGTCCATGAGGCCCAGAACATCGTAAATAACGGTTCTCAGATTTATGTTGTATTACTTGATTCCATATGACATTCGACATAGTTCATGCATATTAGTCAGTCGATTTTCCCTCTTCGCTGAAGCAAGTTGCAACCCTCTCCCACAAGAGGGCACCAAATTTTAGCATGTAACATAACGGTGTGAAACTTAACTATGTCGGTGTGTGAGCAACAGCATGCTGTAATCGGATTTCTAGCCGCGGAGAACGTGCCTCCAATTGGAAAATGAACGATCTGTATTGTGATGATTATATCGACATCAGTAATGTGTGACGTTAAGTTGTTCGTCCTCGTAATGAATGAAACGGTGGTAGCCTCAACGTGTGTGACAGAGTTTGGAGTGGGCGTTCACGTACGGCAATCGACAAGAATCATCGGAATCTAGTTGATGAACTCATTAGAGAAAACGGTCGGTTAACGCAGACACAGCTCTCTGGAAGTGTGGCAGAGCGTGCACAGACCATTATTGCAGGACTGCGGTACAGTAAACTGATTGCACAGTGGGTGCCTCGAATGCTTACTCCTGACATAAAAGAGATGACTGGCTATCTGTCGACAATTTAAGTTCCAACGGCCCGGTCCCAAAGTGTAAACACGATGGCCCGGTATCTGGGTCATTCCACGGTTCCACAAATCGGTCCGACGTTGTACCAAACGCGCACGATTTACGGAATGTAGGTACATATGCTAGACCAGAAATTTTAATTTTGTGAAACATTTGACATGCAGTCACAAGCTCATATAATAATTGTGTTACAAATACCACAAAAGATGTATTATCAGTCATACAATATATTATAAATCAATACCATTTACCCCTAATTCCTGAAAACACTCACAATTCACATAATTACCACTCTTAAAAAAAAGCAAAAACACAAATCAACGATCTCCAAGGGTGTGATATCATTCTAAACATGCTGGTACATGTAATGGAACTTTGCATCTCTTGCAGTCCAACGTTGTTTCACTGTTTTTTATTTTTGTTGCAAACTTTACCCTACCGACGTTCCGCACGCCAGGCCCGTGTAATTTACATTTCAGCCGACCGATGTACTTCGGGCCAGGCTCGTGACAACCATATTTCTGAATGCTGGACCACGAATCTCACAGGTGGTTGGAGGTTTAGGGGTTAAGAACGTTGTGTCAGGTGATGAAAGCTGGGTTAACCATTTTGACCACGAAAATAAGAAAGCATCATTGGGGGTCCGCCACAAATGATTACCAACGCCAAAAACGTTCAAGTTCATGCCATCAGTAGACAATGTCATGCTCGCAGAGCTCTGGGAAGTTCACGATGTGGTGCATTTTGAATTCATGGCTAAAGACACCACCATAAACTCTGAAAGGTACTGCGAGACCCTCAGAAAACTGAAAGCACTAATTGGTAGAGTTCATCCACACATGGAGCATACTCTCCTTCAGCATGACAGACGCCGTGGGTTCAGTCGTCGATCACTCCTTAAACAGTCCCGACTTGACCCCATCTGATTTTTATTTGTTTCTAAAACTTAAAGAACATTTTCGAGGACTTTACTTTGACAGTGATGAAGCGGTGCAAGAAGAAGTGAGGTTGTGACTCCGTGAACAAAATCAAACGTTCTACAGTGGCGGCGTCAACAAACTGGTCTCTCTCCGGTATCTTCAGCATGCTAGGATTGCAATAGGTCCGCAACTTTTTTGTGATTGCAATAATAGTTATTAAAGGCATCTTATGTTGCACAAGAAGAACATTTATTTTTTAATGACCGGTTTAGGACTGCTTGTCCATTATCAAATGAGCCTGAAGGATAAAATACGGAAGATGCTACAGTAAATAGCAATAATGTCTACAAAATTGCAGTACAACAACAACATAGGCTCTATAACATTAATACTGATCAAAAATAGATGGCATACGATAAATGTTAGTCTTGCGTTACACCATCATACAAGTGGAATATTGGCCATGAAATCAACAAGGGTAATAGTAAATTACGTGTTCTTCACATGGGCTCATCGTAAGCCATCAGAGCGGAAACTGCCTCCAAGAGGTGCATACGGCCTCCACGTGACCGAAGAGATGAGTCCAAAGATTGGGACAGTTTATTATAACCCAAGCAAGGTTTACGTAATCATACATGAAATACATTCTTGACAAGTTGTTCACGGAATACGCAAATAAACACATAAAACACTAAATAAAGTATATAACATCAGGTACAATGATGCCACACACGGCGTACTGTTAAACATCAGGCTGTAGCATTGCGTAGCAGGATTTGTAAATAATAATATTATTAAAATTGATAAATTTAATTCTTGTCAAGTTGTTAGAGGTACATGGCTGAACTTTATGCTGCAGTTTTACTGTACGAACAGCGAAAATATAGTACCCTATAAACATTTTTCCTTTCATCATTTTATGGAGGTTGTTAGCGTTTCTTAAAGGCTTGAAATTACGTGTATATTTTGCTGTAAGTCAACTAAGCGCTCTCAAATACGGGATGAATAAAATCTGCGAATACGCACGTCATTGTTTTCCTCACAACCCCGCCCCCTTCGAAAGGTATAATTATGGTTCTTACCCCCACCCCCTCAACAGCGATTCTTTCCATGCAGTAAGTAATATGTGTACCAAGTTTGGTTGAAATCGGTCGAGTGGTTTAGAAGGAGATGTGGTACATACATACATACTTACTCGTGCACAGGTACATCGATTTTATAATATGTATTCCACGAACGACTTGTTAAGAATGTATTTCATATATAATTTTGTAAACCCTGTTTGAGTTGTAATAGAATGCCCGAATATTTGGACGAGCGCCACCCCTAGCGACCTCTTACGTCACGTGGACGCCATAGGCAGCTCTCAGAGGCAGTTTTCGCTATGACAGTTAGCGATGAGCATATGTGGAGGCCACATTGTTTACTACCACACTTGTTGATTTCATGGTCAATGTTCCACTTGTATGACTAGTGTAACGCACGAATTACAGTTATGATATGCCATCCATTTTCGAGCAGTATTAGTGTTTTAGAGTCTATGTTGCCACTGTAATGCAATTTTGCAAACCTTATTTCTATATACTGCAATGTCTCCTGTATTTCATCCCTCAGTCTGATATTGTAAAGAACAAGCAGTCCGAAATTGCCCATTAACAAATAAATTGCTGTACTATTGCAAGAAATAAATGTTCTTCCTGTCCAACTATAGGACGGTTTTCATAATGGCTATTGTTAACTGATATGTCGTTGAGAGAAATGTGTTTGTCACCACGATGATTACGTTGTGAAATAAAAATACCGACACGAAGAATAAAGATGTAGAATGTCAATAAAGAACGTTTTATTTCAAAAGCCTTTTTTCACATAAAAGTGCTGAGGCATTAAGTATCAGCACGCCCTCGTAAATACCATAACAGTGCATGCGCCAGCGCCTTCAGCCTCAGTATCCTCTTGCATCACGTCTGCAGCAACAGGAGGACGCAGGCGAAGAGCAAGATTGTGAAGATAATCTGGCATTCTGTTACTTCATTCGTATATATGACAGCACCATTGCTGACGTTCACAGGGTGTTACAACGATAAAAATATCTGAAATTCTGGGTCTTTCCATTTAGGTAAGCGCTCCAGCCACCGTAGTGTACTCCAGACAGAATCTTGAGAAATAGTGGGTCACGTCCTGATTACATGCCTACTTCCCACGTTGTAATTCAGAAGTCCTCAACGGTGCACCACAGTTAATCGCCCCTGAGTTCTAGGGTACTCCATGCATATGAAACTCGTCTACTGGTCTCCAGTGGAAACGGTTACTTTCAACCGTGTTAGCATGGTGTTTTATGGGTTGATACTGACTTTTGTCGTGGTAATTACTCAAGCATAGAACCTTCCTTTACAGCCCTGTACGTTTATTTCAGCGAAATTGGAGCGAATAAGGAGGTTAGAGGCTCATGGTCGGTAAATAAGCGGGACTTAAGACCATAAAGGATCATTAGAGCCTTATTCTATATCTGCGAGTGTTGTATCTGGACTACGAGGTCTTCTATGTCAACTCTGTGAGCTGTTCAATGCCGTCAAGTTGTTTGAGACCAGCACTGCGCTTATGCTATGCAGAGATATTCACTCGCGAGTGTTGGCACTTGCATCGCCAGGGAGAGGGCTACTCTCAAGCACTTTTTAAGTCAAACGGTCGTCTTTATGACATATTTCTGATTAGATTAATTCTGCCCCTTTTTTCTCGAATGATTGAGCTGGTAGACAATTCTAACCGTTTTGGGTATGAACTTGCACTAATAACTATCCTTATCAAGAAACTACCGTAAATTTTTTAAATTTATGACAGTATATAAGCGACACAGATCATGTCTTAAGCGATAGTTTAAGTGGAACGGGTCTGACTTGATTATAAACAAATGCAAAGAAAGGTTAGCCAGTGAAGCAAACAAAACTGCGTCGTGTTGGGCGTCTCACGCAAGTTACGCGCAGTCAGGTGTTTCGTAAGCGCAGCCTACGGTTCCGCATCAAGTGCTTCCTACTTTCCATTCGTTTCTTTGTCCAGTACAAACAGCCTAGCCTTTACTGCTTCTTCGGTTCTCTCCTTACAGCAAATACAGCTAATAATGCTGTCCCCATTCGGGACTATAAATTCAAAATGTTTTCACATAGTTATCTAGGTCATGTATTCCGAAATTGTCTCATCTAACTGGGTGTGGAACTGAATAAAGTTATTCAACAAAATATTTTCAGGTTAACAATTTTTGTATTACAAACCAAAATTTTTATTCATGTAGCTTTTTTTAAATTTTTTATTATTACTATGGGACTTATTGTCTGAGGTCATCAGTCCCCTATAACTTAAAACTACTTGAACCTAACTAGCCTAAGAACATCACACACATCCATGCCCGAGGCAGGATTCAAACTTGCGACCGTAGCGGTCGCTGGGTTCCAGACTGTAGCGCCTAGAACCGCTCGGCCACCCCAGCCGGCTATCCATGTAGCCTGGTACAAATAGGGATCTCCGATTAGTAAGCATTGCGTTATAAATCGTCTCGTCGTTTGTGACGATCCTGACATAAAAGAGGTACTAGGCCCGATAATTCAAACTTATGTGGAGTGACAGATCTCGTGCCGTTTCTTAGGGACTGATGACCTTAGCAGTTAAGTCCCTTGAGATTTCACTCACAATCCAATCTTGTCGTTTGAATTAATTACTTTTTTTTACTCGTCGTTGTCTTGGGCTAGTCGCATTTGTCGATTTAAATTCAAATATTGAATCTTTGCACAGTATTGCCTTTAAGTGGACAGTAACTAAATTATATGGTGGTGATAATACAGTAATTTATAGTAATAAATCACCATACCCGAAACCTACTGCTTGCCATAAAACTGGAAGTTAATTTCAATAAACATCACACCAGCTACTAACATGACGAGAAATGTGAGACTGAATCGAACACCAACTTGGCACAAGTCCTGCACCAAGTGTGCTTGAAAATAAATCTACCTGGTTGTGGAACTGAATAAAGTTAGCCGGTCGGGGTGGCCGAGCGGCTCTAGGCGGTATAGTCTGGAACCACGTTACCGCTACGGTCGCAGGTTCCAATCCTGCCCCGGGCATGGATGTGTGTGATGGCCTTAGGTTAGTTAGGTTTAAGTAGTTCTTAAGTTCTAGGGGACTGATGACCACAGCAGTTAAGTCCCATAGAGCTCAGAGCCATTTGAACCATTTTTTGTAATAATTATAAATTGGCAACGATTTCTGTTTTCTTACTAAGTACACTGATATTTGTATCATGTATATATTGTTATTAATGCATGTCATATAGCCAAGACAATAATATAACTTTTTCTAAGTTCCTACGGCTGTTCGTCAAAGTAAATTGCTGTTCACTAAGGCATAAATAAGTGTAACTGCTTCACTTCATTACTTTTTCGCAAAACATTTGAAACACGTCGTTATCCAACTTTGACCTATAAGTTGTGTGGCTCCTGTCCTCCCATGGAACCAGCCCGGTTAAAAAACTGGGACGTCTGTTTCTTTCTTTTTTTTACTTTCAAACGACTCCGTTGTCCAGATTTCAGTTATAAGTTGCTGTGGATGTCATTCTCTTCTAGAACAGACACGGTTCGAACCCTGGTTCGTAAATTTGTACTTTGAATTTATACAAAGAACTTATTTTGTACTTCACACTTTTATCGTTGTTCTGTTGTAAAATTGCACTAATGTTAACTTGGCACTGTTGTGACTACAGCTGGCTGTCTGATGTTCCACTTTTAGTGTTTTTATTTTCCACTGACAAGCTATGCTTGTACGTCGAACTCTTTTTATTATTCTACTGCAGAAATTGCAGTTATGTCGATATAGCACTTTTGTAACTACTGTTGGCTCTAAGGTCTTTGCTGTCCAAAGCGATAACTAAACAAAAAAATAAGTAACGATAATCACATGGTCCGACTCTCGCTACTACAAAAAATTCAAGATCTCGGTAGGCATACATACGAAAACGGGCAACTTGACGTTGATTTTGAGACGTCAAGCTCTGTCTGTCACAAGCCGGGGTAGAGAACGAATAACACCTCAATAAAAAAAAACCTCGAACCAGTTAACCGGCTGGTGGTACCTCGTATGGGTCTTTTTTCTGGTTTGTCCGCAGCTCGTGGTCGTGCGGTAGCGTTCTCGCTTCCCGCGCCCGGGTTCCCGGGTTCGATTCGATTCCCGGCGGGATCAGAGATTTTCTCTGCCTCGTGATGACTGGGTGTTGTGTGATGTCCTTAGGTTAGTTAGGTTTAAGTTGTTCTAAGTCCTAGGGGACTGATGACTATAGATGTTAACTCCCATAGTGCTCAGAGCCATTTGAAGCCATTTTTTTCTGGTTTAGGTAAAGACTGTAATGGTGTGTGAGGCGACTGGGACCAGGGATCAGTAATATGGCTCACGCAAAGGAAGGAGCGGCCACCTTTCTTGGGACTGGTACATAGAAAGCTTCGTCCAGGAGGAAAGCAACCGTTCTTCCCGTAGTCACAGTTGACGGAATTCAAGGAGTTGGTAAGTAACAGTGATGCTACCTCGAATGTGATCGTGACGACATTAACGGTTGCAGTACTACTATCTTGAAGTCAGTGGGAAAACACTATGTAATCTTCCCATAATATATGCACTACTATGAAAAAAATTCCATGATGACTTCCTCCTGGGTAAAATATTCCGGAGACGAAATGATCCCCCATTCAGATCTTCACGTGGAGACTACTAGGACGAGCTATTAGACCAAAAGAGAATGCTAATTATGAAAGCGTCTAACACAAGTTCTCGTCAGATCACGGAAGTTAAGTGCTGTCGGGTCTGCAGAGCGCCGTTGGCAAGCAGGGTGCTCTCAGCCCTTCTGAGGCCAATTGAGGAGCTACTTGATTGAGAAGTATCAGCTCCAGTCACGAAAACTGACAACGACCGTGAGAGTGGTGTGTTGACCACATACCCCTCCATATCCGCATCCGGTGACGCCTATCGGCTGAGGATGACACGGCGGTCAGTCCCTTCCAAGGCCTGTTCGAGCGGAGATGGTTTGCTTAAGTATGAAGACCACATAGAATGATAATCGCTAAGGCAGTGTGGGAAACTGGGAAATCTGAAGGTAGGAAAGAAAGGATACAGACCGATGTTTTAGGAATTAGTGAGATTGGATGGCCAGAAGAGAGGGATCTATTGACTGAAGTTCATGGGATTATTCATACTGGATCAGATAACGGTAGAGCCGTAGAGTAGAACTAGCAACTATAATGTATAGGTAAATTAACAATATATAGAGAGACAGTTATATTCACAAAATAGAAAGATCATTGTTGGATATCCATTTAATTTTACTACCAGACAATGCAATCACACAAGTACTAATTTAAGGACAGTTGAAAGTTGGGAACCTAGACATGCCGATGAAACTACGATTTCAGTCTGCTGTGAAAGAACACTGGACGAAAGAAACAGTGACATATAGATGTTAATCGGTGTGAAAAAGTGGCTTAAAAGAGCTGTTGCATGTGAAACTGATAAAGTACTAGTATTGAAAAAGAACAAAAAGAGGCTCCCATTACTAGCAACTGAGACATTGGAGCTAATAAAGTAACGACGACTATGTAAAAGTAGAAAAAGAGAGCAGTAACACTACTGGATGCAGAAAGCTGTCATGAGATAGACAGAAAACTGAAACAGGACAACGTCGAGGCGTAAAGTAGATGTGGTGTTGAAACAAGGATAATACACGGTCCCACATTAATGTCACCACCTGTCAAAAACTTGAATACCCAACTTTTCAGGACGGACATGTAGGAAAAGAGTGAAAGAGGATCTGAAAGGTACCGACAGGTATATGGAGCCATGCCGACTCCAGTGACATGGCCAGATACGCTATGGTCCTCGGTTGAGGGTCCATAGCGCGAACAGCCCGATCGAGGTGGTCCCACAGATTCTCGATTGGGTTTTAACCCAGGGATTCTGGTGACTAGGGGAGTACGCTAAACTCATCCTGATGGTCCCCAAAACATACACATATACTTCGACCCGTGTGAGACGTTGCGTTGTCCTGCTGGTAAATGCCCACATGCAACGTGCTCAATAGTTGTTGAGGAGACGCTGTTGGTAGCCCCTTGGTTCATCTAGGCGGTGATATGCTGAACAGATGCACGCCTATTCACCTGTGCACATTTTCGTAACTGTCATTCACCCTTGTCATCTATGGACCGTGGTGCACCACGGTTGTCTCAGCGTCAGCTTTGGATAGTGCCAATTGGCCATGCACCGTACACTTTAACCACTGCAACACGCGAACGCTTTAGAAGCTTAGCCGCTTAGGAAATGCTTCCACCCTTGGCCCGAAAGCCTATGATCGTTCCCTTTATTACGTTAGATAAATCGCTCGGTTTCCAAATAGCGGCCACAATTTCACTATTTTACCATGCCCACGACACGCTTAATATACCCTCCATTGTTAGTGCTATAGCCTGCCGACTGTGAGCTTATTGCCGGTGACGTCACACTAATGTGACTGGGTCGTTTAAATATTGTGTCCACGGACTAATAAACGATAGCTTTCAGGAGCAAAGAATATGGAACACGATTATTAGACAAGAAAAAGGTAATTTAATGAATTCCTTAAGTACGGAGAGATGATGGACGCAATATTTGGATACCCTTTATACTTGCACAGGAGATACTGAGCCAATTGAAAATGAGAACACGGTGGAAGCAGATAATGACATGAATCCACTTTTCTGTCCAGTGTTTCCACTGACCACTGTAGGTGCGCCTCTCTCCTGTCGTGTCAGGAGAAACTGTAGCAATTGTCACAGTGCTGTCAGTCAGTGATGCACCAGACGTCGTGGCTTTGTCCCTGCGGATATCTGCCGTGCTGCAAACGATCCCATTTCCTGACTCCAGGTACGTGGCACTCAGCAAGGTCGAGAGAGCAACATGTCCACCGTCTCGTGAACTAATCACATCGGAACGTTGAGATGTTGCGAGACTTTGCGTTCGTCCTCCTGAACCTATCGATTCCATATTTGCATGACAGTTGTTAGTTCCTGCTAGAACGAGTGGCAAACTCGCGGAATGGTAAACTGCAGTCTCAATAGGTGACGATCCGACACGTACAGATAGACGTTTCTCCTTGTTACACGAGATATAACACGATCTTTACACGTACAAGAAACAAACGAATGCTGCTTCTCAATAAGACATGTGCAACGTAATCTGCCTTTATATACAGAACGTAGAAGCGTTTCTCCCTACTTCGGCCATTTGGGCTGAAATCTCTCAAAGCAAGCAAGAAAGCAACTACTTTTATTTTCAACTTTATGAAAGACTGCATCTTTCAATATATGATAGGATTACTTTGCTTTTGTTGTTGGCATAATTGCAAGACATAGCTTACAGGTATTTCATTTCTTTTACACTACTGGCCATTAAAATTGCTAGACCAAGAAGAAATGAAGATGATAAACGGGTATTCATTAGACAAATATATTATCCGAGAACTGACATGTGATTACATTTTCACGCATTTGGGTGCATAGATCCTGAGAAATCAGTAACACATCAACCACCTCTGGCCGTAATAACGGCCTTGATACGCTTGGGCATTGAGTCAAACAGAGTTTGGATGGCGTGTACAGGTACAGCTGCTCATGCAGCTTCAACACGATAACACTGTTCATCAAGAGTAGTGACTGGCGCATGGTGACGAGCCAGTTGCTCGGCCACCATTGATCAGACGTTTTCAGTTGGTGAGAGATCTGGAGAATGTGCTGGCCAGGGCAGCAGTCGAACATTTTCTGTATCCAGAAAGGCCCGTACAGGACTTGCAACATGCGGTCGTGACTTATCCTGCTGAAATGTAGGGTTTCCCAGGGATCGAATGAAGGGTAGAGCCACGGGTCATAACACATCTGAAATGTAACGTCCACTGTTCAAAGTGCCGTCAATGCGAACTAGAGGTGACCGAGACGTGTAACCAATGGCACCCCATACCATCACGCCGGGTGATACGACAGTATGGCGGTGACGAATACACGCTTCCAATGTGCGTTCACCACGATGTCGCCAAACACGAATGCGACCATCATGATGCAGTAAACAGAACCTGGATTCAGCCCAAACAATGATGTTTTGCCGTTCGTGCACCCAGGTTCGTCGTTGAGTACACCATCGCAGGCGCTCCTGTCTGTGATTCAGCGACAAGGGTAACCGCAGCCATGGTCTCCGAGCTGATAGTCCATGCTCCTGCAAACGTCGTCGAACTGTTCGCGCAGATGGTTGTTGTCTTACAAACGTCCCCATCTGTTGACTCAGGGATCGAGACGTGACTGCACGATCCGTTACATCCATGCGGATAAGATGCCTGTCATCTCGACTGCTAGTGATACTAGGCCGTTGGGATCCAGCACGGCGTTCCGTATTACCCTCCTGAACCCACCGAGTCCATATTCTGCTAACAGTCATTGGATCTCGATCAACGTGAGCAGCAATGTCGCGATACGATAAACCGCAATGGCGATAGGCTACAATCCGACCTTTATCAAAGTCGGAAACGTGATGGTACGCGTTTCTCCTCCTTACACGAGGCATCACAACAACGTTTCACCAGTCAACGCCGGTCAACTGCTGTTTGTGTATGAGAAATCGGTTGGAGACTTTCCTAACGTCAGCACGTTGTAGGTGTCGCCACCGGCGCCAACATTGTGTGAATGCTCTGAAAAGCTAATCATTTGTATATTAGAGCATCTTCTACCTGTCGGTTAAATTTCGCGTCTGCAGCACGTCATCTTCGTGGTGTAGCAATTTTAAGGGCCAGTAGTGTACTTTATTGTAAAATATCTCATTGGCTGTAACGTATGTTGCTTTTATTACTTTCCAGTAGGTTGACTGTTAAGTTTCCCTTTCTCTTACATTTGTAAGATCAGCAAATTTTTCGGCTATGCCAAAATCAGGTGACGAACAAATGTGCCAAAAGAACAAAGTAAAAAACTAATTTGCGTCGGATTTTTTTAAGGGACGTGGAGGTGATGTAACATGACTGTTACAGATCACGATTCTCTGTCGGTTCAATTCCATTTTATGTCCTGCTCAAAGTGGGCAGTACTGTATGCTGAGTGACCACTTGAAATGTACACTCATGTTCAGAAAAACAGAACACCTTGTACAACTAGAGATAGGACGTTCGTATTCACAGAAATGGTTAGCATTTCAGTCACCTCAGTCCAGCATATGTCCTGTTCCCTAGTAGGAACAGGGCCTGTCATGGAACCTGGTAACTTGTTCCACGCTTGATGGCATCGACACATTTAAGGAGCGAATTGCATCCAGTGGTATAGCCATCCATGCTGCAATCACCTGGGTCAAAAGTTCATCTATGGTGGCTGTCATTGGGTCACAGCATTGCACCCATCGTTTCACCATAGCCCACACATTTTCGATTAGTGCCAAGTCTGGTGATCTGGCGGGCCAGGGCAAAAGGCTTATATGCTGTGACACCAAGTAGACACGTGTTCATGCAGAAACACGTGGTCATGCATTGTACTGCTGAGAAATGGCGTCTGGTTTGTTGTGCAGGAAAATTATGGCCACATGTCGCAGGATGTCATTCACGTGGGTCACACTGGTCGCAGTGCCCTGGACACGCACCAACTGTGATTTGTGGTTGTAGCCAATTGCACCCCACACCATAAGGTCTTGAGTTGGCGCTGTGTGTCTTGCACGAATGCGGTCTCTGTGATGCTGCTCCCCTTGTCTGCGGTGAACCAAAATGCGACCATCAATTTCAAACAATCAGACCTGCATTCGCCCGAAAACACTACCTGACACCATTTCTGTCTACAGTGACATCGTTCCATACACCATTGCATTTTGCACATCTACTCAGGGCATATTGATCCGTTACCTTCAGTTTATAGGGACAACGAGAGGCACAGGCACATCTTACCGTTAGGTGGTGTTGCACTGCGATATCGATGTTGACCTCGAACCCGCTGATCGACATGGTTCAAATGCTAATCATTTCTGCAGAACATCCTAATGTAAATGTCTTGTGAATATGAACGCCCTGTCTCTAGTCGTTCATGATGTTATGATTCTTTTTTTTCTGAAGATGAATGTTGCCAGTATCTATCCACCATGGATGTCAACAAGAATCCTGCCTTTCCGTTCCCATAAATCGTGATAAATTTAGAAACATCGCAACAGTATTTTCTGCTTGGGCATTCCTATGTACTGTGTCCCTTTCTAGACACTGTGAAAATGTGAGCTGCACGTATGAGGAACTCTGATCTGTTCTTCTTTCAGTCTTCCTTACGATGTCCCATTATTGGCTTCTGTTATCCATTTTTCGTTCCCAAGAGCAACAGATGAGTAATATTCCATGTGGTTTTATTGAAATTTATTAATTTATGAAATAGACTTTCATTTATGAACCCCAACTTCTCCAGTGATTAGGCGACCCTTGTTGAACAAATATAATCACGAATATAGTAAGGTTTCGTTTTAATATGATTGTGTTTTCGTTTGGCACAGAGGTCAAATTATTAGTAGAATGATGCATAACATGCTAAGGTGCATATGGTGGTGACGTGTGGGTAGCGCTCGCAAGTTTTTATTTCGGGGCTCTAACGTTACTAATCCAGATTGCTTTCGGGGGTGCACTTTATGCCAAACTAACCCTTGTTGCAACAGCCTTCACGGTGTTGTGATGTTAATAGCCAGCAGCGTAAAATATCCTTTTTTGATTTTCAGAAACGTTGTCGCTATCTCAGATTGAACAAATTCGCCCGAAATATTGATGAAATATTGTGGGTACCATTACGAGCATCATATCACAGTGCAAAAGACGAACTAGTCTACCTCGTGACTGAAAACTATTTGTCCTAGGAAATTTCAGTAGATTTTCAACAACATGTAATTACTGAAATTGAAAATAAAGACCTACCGGGATAGCCAAGCGCGTTAGCACACCGCTTCCGTGGCGAGCGCCGGCTCCGGGTCGAATCCTCCTGGCGGGCTAACGACGAGGGATAGTGTGCCAGCCGGCCTAGATGTGATTTTTAGGCAGTTTCCCACATTCGACTAGGCGAATCCCGCGCTGATACCCAGGTCCTGCTTCAGTTTCACGACTCTGAAACACTTAGAAAACGTCTGCACACTTTCAGATGGGATAGAACTAGGCGCAGAAAGTTGGGGCATTCAAATTCCGTCCCTGGGAGAAAGGGGTGGTGACAGGAATGGCATCCGCCCACTTTCTGCCATTAATATTGCTAAACTGCTGACCTCGCTGATGATACGGGGTAAAGGAGAGGTAAAAGTAGAAGAAGAACTGCCAATTGAAGCAGGGTTGATGGATTGAAAATTACTTCACAATCAGTACATTCTCACATCCCTCCAAAAAGCTCACAAGTTTTCTTTAGCGAAGAATGAAAGGGAAAGTTGAAAGTACACTACCGGAGTACCAATGCGGTTTTAGAAGAACCAGTGCCACTTGAGGAGATATTTTAACGCTGTAGTTAATAATAGTTGGCAGCTATAGGAGAAACAGGGAAACATACTTTGCAGTCGTAGATTTTGAGAAGGCTTTCCGTAATGTGGAATGGAACTAAATATTTCCCTTTACTATGCTTCTTGGTACCCACTACAGTGATAGAAGTGTGATCCACTGAAGCTATCTCATGTTCTAGCCACAGAAATGTATGTAATAGTAAACGTAAACGTTGCAAAGTGGTGATCTGCCTAACATACCATAGGAGCATTACTGGCCGACAGATGCCTGAAGTTATGGACTGCATTGTCTAAAAATATGCTATGTACGATGAACCATAACTCCACCGACAAACTTTCAGGGAAGATAGTATTGAACAAAAGGATAAGAAACCGGTTATAGACGTGGGCTCTAAAGTGCATAACTTACGAGCTATGAACAATTGTTCAGTTGAAGAGGTGTGGTTCACAATAGCGAAGATGAACACGTGCTCATAGTTCTTAGGGTACGCATTTTATTAGAGTCCGTGTTTACTAAACTTTTTTTCTTGTTTTAGCCATATTACCACCTCTGAAAATTTGTCGGCGGGAATCTGGTTCACCCTGTAGTTTCAAATTGTATCGTCTCGAACTTTTAATGCAAGTTTAGGAAATTCGCAAAAATCAACTGGCGGTCCATAAAGTTGGGGATTAAGCTGTAAAAGTGTGAAGTGCCTGCTTAATGAGTACTGACTGTAAAACAGACGAGTTCGACCGCCATGTTTATATAGTCTCGCGTCAGTTCGACGCGAGAACGGATACCGAGCTGGAACTGCACTTATACTATGTTCATCGGCTCAGACTGCATCGAAAAGGAGATGGAGAGTACAATCTGATGTTTGAAGGGGAAAATTCTCCTACGAATTTATGCCTGTGGTTTCCGCTGTCTCACCATACCAGCTCGGTACAGTTATTCAGCATTTACTACTTTCAAAAGAATTCGAGGCGACATCTAGTTTGGTAATATCATCAACTAAGGAAGACGTCTGCAGCTGGCTGAGCACGACGCGATGTGACACCGAACAGCTTCTCATGTCCTCCTGGGAGTGTCTGAGGATATTCTCAATGTTGAAGACTCTTTTTCTGACAGGTAAGATTGTTAACTGTGAAACAAAGTGTGGTCCATCAGTGAAGTGTTGGATTTTTTACCTACAGACTAATGTACTTAAAGAATTAGCAAGCGAATTACAAATCACAACGTCATTTACGAAACAAACCCACAGCAATGTATGTTTACTGCAAATATTGTTGTTGTTGTGGTCTTCAGTCCTGAGAATGGTTTGATGCAGCTCTCCATGCTACTCTATCCTGTGTAAGCTTCATCATCTCCCAGTAACTACTGCAACCTACATCCTTCTGAATCTGCTTAGTGTATTCATCTCTTGGTCTCCCTCTACTATTTTTACCCTCCACGCTGCCCTCCAATACTACATTTGTGATCCCTTGATGCATCAGAACATGTCATACCAACCGATGCCTTCTTCTAGTCAAGTTATGCCACAAGCTCCTCTTCTCCCCAATTCTATTCCATACCTCCTCATTAGTTATGTGATCTACCCATCTAATCTTCAGCATTCTTCTGTAGCACCACATTTCGAAGGCTTCTATTCTCTTCTTGTCTAAGCTATTTATCGTCCACATTTCACTTTCGTATATGGCTTCACTCCATACAAATACTTTCAGAAATGACTTCCTGACACTTAAATCTATACTCGATGTTAATAAATTTCTCTTCTTCAGAAACGCTTTCCATGCCATTGCCAGTCTACATTTTATATCCTCTCTACTTCGACCATCATCAGTTACTTTGCTCCCCAAACAGTAAAACTCCTTTACTACTTTAAGTGTCTCATTTCCTAATCTAATTCTCTCAGCATCACCCGACTTAATTCGACTACATTCCATTATCCTTGTTTTGCGTTTGTTGATATTCATCTTATATCCTCCTTTCAAGACACTATCCATTCCGTTCAACTGCTCCTCCAAGTCCTTTGCTGTCTCTGACAGAATTACAATGTCATCGGCGAACCTCAACATTTTTACTTCTTCTCCATGGATTTTAATACCCACTCCGATTTTTCTTTTGTTTCCTTCACTGCTTACTCAATATACAGATTGAATAACATCGGGGAGAGACTGCAACCCTGTCTCACTCCCTTCCCAACCACTGCTTCCCTTTCATGTCCCTCGACTCTTGTAACTGCCATTTGGTTTCTCTACAAATTGTAAATAGCCTTTCGTTCCCTGTATTTTACCCCTGCTACCTTCAGAATTTCAAAGAGAGTATTCCAATCAACATTGTCAAAAGCTTTCTCTAAGTCTACAAATGCTAGAAACGTAGGTTTGCCCTTCCTTAATCTATCTTCTAAGATAAGTCGTAGGGTCAGTATTGCCTCACGTGTTCCAACATTTCTACGGAATCCAAACTAATCTTCCCCGAGGTCGGCTTCTACTAGTTTTTCCATTTCTCTGTAAAGAATTCGCGTTAATATTTTGCAACTGTGACTTATTAAACTGATAGTTCGGTAATTTCACATCTGTCAACACCTACTTTCTTTGGGATTGGAATTATTACATTCTTCTTGAAGTCTGAGGGTATTTCGTCTGTCTCATACATCTTGCTCACCAGATGACAGAGTTTTGTCAGGACTGGCCCTCCCAAGGCCGTCAGTAGTTCCAATGGAATGTTGTCTACGCCGGGGGCCTTTTTTCGACTCAGGTCCTTCAGTGCTCTATCAAACTCTTCACGCAGTATCGCATCTTCCATTTCATCCTCATCTACATCCTCTTCCATTTCCATAGTGTTGTCCTCAAGTACATCGCCCTTGTATAGACCCTCTATATACTCCTTCACCTTTCTGCTTTCCTTTCGTTGCTTAGAACTGGGTTTCCATCTGAGCTCTTGATATTAATACAAGTGGTTATCTTTTCTCCAAAGGTCTCTTTAATTTTCCTATAGGCAGTATCTATCTTACCCCTAGTGAGATAAGCCTCTAAATCCTGACATTTGCCCTCTAGCCATCCCTGCTTAGCCATTTTGCACTTCCTGTCGATCTCATTTTTGAGACGTCTGTATTCCTTTTCGCCTGCTTCATTTACTGCATTTTTATATTTTCTCCTTTCATCAATTAAATTCAATATTTCTTCTGTTACCCAAGGATTTCTACTAGCCCTCGTCTTTTTACCTACTTGATCCTCTGCTGCCTTCGCTACTTCATCCCTCAAAGCTACCCATTCTTCTTCTACAGTATTTCTTTCCCCCATTCCTATCAATTGCTCCCATATGCTCTCCCTGAAACTCTGTACAACCTCTGGTTCTTTCAGTTTATCCAGGTCCCATCTTCTTAAATTCCCACATTTTTGCACTTTCTTCAGTTTTAATCTACAGGTCATAACCAATAGATTATGGTCAGAGTCCACATTTGCCCCTGGAAATGTCTTACAATTTAAAACCTGGTTCCTAAATCTCTGTCTTACCATTCTATAATCTATCTGAAACCTGTCAGTATCTCCAGGCTTCTTCCATGTATACAGCCTTCTTTTATGATTCTTGAACCAAGTTTTAGTTATGATTAAGTTGTGCTCTGTGCAAAATTCTAGCAGGCGGCTTCCTCTTTCGTTTCGTACCCCCAATCCACATTCACCTACTACGTTTCCTTCTCTCCCTTTTCCTACTACCGAATTCCAGTCACCCATGACTATTAAATTTTCGTCACCCTTCACTATCTGAATAATTTCTTTTATTTCATCATACATTTCTTCAATTTCTTCGTCATCTGAAGAGCTAGTTGGCGTATAAACTTGTACTACTGTAGTAGGTGTGGGCTTCGTATCTATCTTGGCCACAATAATGCGTTCACTATGCTATTTGTAGTAGCTTACCCGCATCCCTATTCATTATTAAACCTACTCCTGCATTACCCCTATTTGATTTTGTGTTTATAACCCTGTAGTCACCTGACCAGAAGTCTTGTTCCTCCTGCCACCGAAGTTCACTAATTCCCATTATATCTAACTCTACCCTATCCATTTCCTTTTTTAAATTTTCTAACCTACCTGCCCGATTAAGGAATCTGACATTCCACGCTCCGATCCGTAGAACGCCAGTTTTCTTTCTCCTGATAACGACATCCTCTTGAGTAGTCCCCGCCCTGAGATCCGAATGGGGCACTATTTTACCTCCGGAATATTTTACCCAAGAGGACGCCATCATCATTTAATGATACAGTAAAGCTGCATGCTCTCGGGAGAAATTACGGCCGTAGTTTCCCCTTGCTTTCAGCCTTTTGCAGTACCAGCACAGCTAGGCCGTTTTGGTTATTGTTACATGGCCAGATCAGTAAATCATTCAGACTGTTGCCCCTGCAACTACTGAAAAGGCTGCTGCCCCTCTTCAGGAACCACACGTTTGTCTGGCCTCTCAACAGATACACCTCTGTTGTGGTTGCACCTACGGTACGGCTACCTGTATCGCTGAGGCACGCAAGCCTCCCCACCAACGGCAAGGTCCATGGTTCATGGGGGGACTGCAAAAATAATGAAGTTTATTTTTATGTATCATACAAAATAATTCTCGCCGCTAATTTTGCTATATACCATTAGTAATTACGCTTTACATTTAAAAGAGTATGATAATTTCCTGTGTTTAGTATAGGCACGTACTCTCTGCAGCATACGAAAGTCTTTTCAGCGTTGACAAGCTACATACTTGTGACTTCTATTCTGGTCAAATATCAAGAAGAAGTAGCTTGCTCAAATATTCCTGTAGTAACTGATCAGTTTCATTTATAACAAGATTATCGCGAATCAGGAGCTGGTTATAACAATCGGTATAAAAGTGAATCCTATAGCAATTAGTGTTGAAAATGTGTAGAAGAGCGGTAAAATATTCTCGTACATTGTTTTACACAACACACTCGTAGTTTTCAGGGTAAAATACTGTCATGCCACTATGCAAGGCCACGGTGAAGGATGACAACTGGTGACATATTGTTTCTTTATTGTATACATTTGGCCTCTAGCTGCCCAATTGTTTGCCCAAAGGTATTCTTTGTTGTGTCAGGAAGTGCTGCACAATTCACCTTCTTAACAATAGAGACCTTCTGTGACACAAGGACAGTGTGTCTTCCTTGCGCGCAAAACAAACATGCAACGGACGGAGCAGCAGTCGTGGTCGAGCGCTCACGGGTAGGTGAAAAGTCACGTTTTTCATAAAAAGAACAGCGTATTTCGTAAGCTTGTCGTAATTACTATTAACCTAATAATTATTGCCGTATTTGTCTCATAATCGCAAGACAGGTAAGACAACCAGTCACCCCGCAACGCATTGTAAATACACCAAGTGTACCACACAGCAAATATTGCACCCAATCAGTGACACACCTCTTTGAAAGCCGTAATCGTCATACGTGGTAATTACAGTACCTGTGGACAAGCATCCGACCTCCAACTAGTGGGCATTAACATGGGGTGTGTCCACCCGCTGCCATTATGACGGCTTGAACTCTGCTGTGGACTGTTTGAGTGAGGCGTCAGAATGTCTGTGGAGGAATGGTAGCCAATTCTTCAAGAGCGGAAACCAGAGAAGGTAGTGATGTTGGACGTTGTGGTCTGGGGAGAAGTCGACGTTCTACTTCATTCTACACATGTTCAATTGGGTTAAGGTCGAGGCTCTGGGCAGGCCAGGACATTTCTGGAAGGCCACTGCGTGCGAACCATTGCCTCACACATACTGCTTTGTGACAGGTTGCATTGTCGTGTTGATACAGCCATTGCCTCAGAACTGTCCATTTACTCTACACAATACACAATGGCTTAAATGTGTTCACATGCTTCCGGATTTAGCTCTTTATTAATCGCAATAAGGAAGCCACACCATAATTACGAAAAACATCACCTAACCATAACATCACCTCCTCTGTACTTCCCTGCATGGTAGCCGAGGGGTCTAGGGCGCCTTGCCACGGTTCGCGCGGCTCCCCTCGTAGGAGGTTCGAGTCCTCCCTCGGGCGTGGGTGTGTGTGTTGTCCTTATCGTAAGTCAGTTTACGTTAACCTAACTTAGTAGTGTGTAAGCCCAGTGTGTAAGGCCAGGGGCCAATGACTTCAGCAGTTTGGTCCCATAGGAACTTATCACAAAATACCCTCTGCACTGTTGGCACTACACATGACGGCCGGCAATGTTCTCCAGACATTCGCCAAACTCAGGCCCTTCCATCAGATTGCCACAGGATATACCATATTTCGCTACTCCAAATCACTCGTTTCCATTGATTCACTGTCCAACGGCTTTGCTGTTTACACCATCTCAAGCACTGTATAGCACTGACATCAGAAAGGTGCAGCTTCTGACGAGCTGGTCGACCATTGTAGCCTATGCTTTATAACTCCCCACGCACCACTAGCTGGGCTGTTGGCAGTCTCTGGAACTCACCAATGATTCCTTCAGCTAATTTCGTGCCATTTTTTACAACCTCCCTTTGTAATGCTGGATGATTCCTGTCCGTGTCAATACATTGGGTCCGTCTGATCTTGGTTTAGCTGTGGTTGTTCATTCGTGTTTCCACTTTATTATCATTAACAGTCGACTAGGGCAGCTTTAGGAGGGGTAAAGTATCCCTATTGGTTTTGTTATTCAGGTGCACCCAGTGACTACTCGACGTTCGAAGTCACTGAGTTCTCCTATCGACCGGTTCTGCAGATACTGACTGTCCACTGATAACACAACACTCCCCTCTTCTTTTATGCTGGCAAGTCCTCTTCTCGTGATATCTAGTGGTCAAATCCGAATTACATAGATCTGTCCGTATACTCTTGATCGGATAGTGTATTTCTCATCTCTTAGCAACGTTCCTGATACTAATTTAATTAGGACACCGCTGGCCGAAGTGGCCGTGCGGTTCTAGGCGGTGCAGTCTGGAACGACGAGGCCGCTACGGTCGTAGGTTCGAATCCTGCCTCGGGCATGGATGTGTGTGATGTCCTTAGGTTAGTTAGGTTTAACTAGTTCTAAGTTCTAGGGGACTAATGACCTCAGAAGTTGAATCCCATAGTGCTCAGAGCCATTTGAACCAATTACGACACTGTTGAAGATTACTGATGAAAATACGAATGGTCTCTGTTCTGTGCAACACACAGACCCTGCACAACTTACACTGTTAACACTCAGTACCTCCACGGAAAATTTTTTGCGATTGTCTACTGTACCATTACTGAACACAGGCGTGCACCTCTTCGTTCCGACTCCAATCGACAGCCACGAATGTTTTTCTCCAGAGCTCAAAAAATATGGAAATCTGATGGGGAGGGTTTAGGGACTGCATGGAAGACGCGTAAGGGCTTCTCAGCGAAACTTCTGCAGCGTATTCGAAATAATCTTGACCACTTGATGTACATTTTCAACTTTTCACGGTATAATGAATAGTCCATTAAATTTCGGGCATGTAGGCGGCGCGTGTGTAAGTGTGCCTAAGCGTATCTTTTTGCTACCGCCGCGTTGGAGGGTATAAGGTCGCGCATGGCACCTTGTCGTCAGTCTTGCGACTCACTCTCAGGATGACTGGACAATACGCGGCAGAAATATCAGTGGAAGAAATTTTATTTGAGCGACTACATGCCGAAATTTAATGGACTAATCTCGGCAACATGCGGTCGCTCTGAATTGACTGCTCTTTTCTTTGAGACACATTTTTCTGTTACCGACTATCCGACATATGTCAACATCCATTCCTATTAGCCGGCCGCTGGTGGCCGAGCGGTTCTGGCGCTACAGTCTGGAACCGCGCGACCGCTACGGTCGCAGGTTCGAATCCTGCCTCGGGCATCGATGTGTATGTTGTCCTTAGGTTAATTAGGTTTAAGTAGTTCTAAGTTCTAGGGGACTTATGACCTCAGCAGTTGAGTCCCATGGTGCTCAGTTTTAGCCATCCATTCCTATTACAAGTATTTTCTGGGTGATCTCTTTGGTTCCTGCCTCCATCATTAAATATTCTTCTGTTGCTCTTACAGTTTCCAACACTATCACTGCGTAAGTTATCTGACTCCCAAGTCCCTCGCTACTTATTCTCGCTATCACCCAGCTGATTACTTTACCATTTCAGCCCATGACAGATGACCGAGCATTTTTATCTGTAAAATAAAAAATGCCCCAATTACTCAGTGGGACGTTCTATTAGTTCGCACAGAAGTGGTGCAGCCAAGGTTCCATTTAAAGTGTAAATCTCAGTTAATACAACGAAAGGCCTACCTAGGTACTACAGCTTTCTTAACTTCTGGCAAAATCCCTTCATTGAATGCCTTCCTCCTCAGTATACGGGTTAATTCAAAAATAATTTTGAAGTTTAATTTGCTTTGCTTGCTTCCAGTAACTATTAATAAATTGGTCAAATGCATCCAAGATGCAAACTGGCCAGAGTTCTGCACTGTCAAAATTTGAACTGAGCTCTCTTATAATAACTAAACTAATTTAAATTTAGCTTCGTCTCCTCTATCGTTAACAAAACAATATTTGCTCGTAGCCAAGAAATTCTTTGCATGACACTTGCTGTCCCTTGAAAACCTTGCGTATTTCACCAACTTATATTACTGCCAATATTTCGTAATCCTTAATGAATAATTCTAATTTTACTTGACAGAGATTTTTACTTTTTACAGTGACCTTCTGATCATTTTATTTGCGCAGATTGTCAACTGAGCTAGGAATTTCACCTCTCAAAGCAATTCAAGTTCCTTATTGCAGCTATTTGCGTTCTAATGTTTAAGACAGAATTTGTTTTATCTCAAAAGTATGTGCCTCTTCTACCTCTGAGAATAAATTTCCCTCCTAATTCAGACTCGATTACTTCTGCTCTCGACAGCAATTTCTTCTTTACTACTCCAAACGATTGCTTTTTTCCTGCCTTCCTGTACTGCCTACCAGGTCTGCTTCCTATCAAAACAATCCAGACAGACCAGAAACCGTCTGGGTGACTGAATTTCCGAATAAATAGCGATGGTCACACATTCGTCACATTCCCCAATAAAATGCTAAGTCCTATTCAATAAATATTCAGGTGAAATTAATATGTCTGAAATCAGTTATCTCCTACAGACGAATTAAGCTTTCACTTTGCGTATTTGTTAAAAGAAGCAAAACGACAGATGCCTAGACTCACTGGATATAAACAGTTCGGCATACAAGTTAAAGTTCCTTGGAAGCTCAAATACAATCAAAATTCCAATGACAGTATTCACCAAAATACTCTAAGCCTGCCATAGAAATTATTTATTCAGAGTCAGAGCCCATAAAACCCACTGTGAAAATATTTCTATGTTCGTCACACAATCGAAAAATCTAAGTACCAATCGTGGCCTATCACATATTTATTCTGGCTTTTTCTAAATGCAGCAGCTAGGTCACTCATTAACAAACCGTTCGTGACCTACCGCACTGATTTATAATCAACTCCTGTACTGGCTATGGAAGACAATCGTCTGCAGTCATACTGACACCCGATCCTTTTACAGTGTAACAGAGATTATATTTTTCGTAATACTAACATAATTTTAGTTCTAATTGCACCAACAGACGTGCAGTCGAACGCCAGTTCAATTCAATCTTGCGACACAACATTTCCATAGTAATTAACGGCAGCATTTCGTCAATACACGCAATTAATTCTGCACGAATAAAAACTAACATATGTGCCAAAAGAGGATACACGCTTTTGGGACAGCTTTCACGTGGTGTTCTTTATCTTTTGCTGAGGCAGTTAGTCCGGTAACTATTCATTAATTATCAGTTTTATTAGGCGTAGCTAGTATAATCGTAAATAATATGTTTATACTTAGAGCATGTTCAATGTCTTCAAATGCCTAATCTTTTCTTTAACTAACGCTGTTGTCATAAATACCTTTTTATTTACTCGTGAGATTTAATTACTTATCAAAACAATATCTTTCTTCTTTTACTTATGGTAAGAATTAAAGAAACTCTGACTAGTTCTTGGTATTTTTCTGCTCTCATACTGTCTGATAACATTTTGCTACTGTCCTTTAAGGCGATTGCCAGGTACAATATTTTTAATTATAGTCGTTGGTCCACACCTTCTATTTACCAGATCATTGTACTTATACGTTAAATCTCTGCGTGTACATAATAGTACCCTATATCTCCTTGAGATGTCACTTTTACCTCATCTGTACCTTATTGGTTCAGTTTTTTCCGTTGTGGTAGCCATGAAGTCATTCACAATTACTGAAATTTTCTTGACTTCAAGGATTTACTATCATACAACAGATAGAGATTACCTGCTACCTGTGAAATCCATTTCGCTATAAACCATATGTTTACCTGCTAAATTATGGTCTGCAGATAACTTCGTGGGTGCTTCTATCCACCGATTGGATGCGGCACTATAAGCACGCCGTCCGTTACAATCTGTTCTTCGGAAATTTAACACCGGAGTAAACACTGCGCTATGTCTTCTTAAGCATTTATTGTTACCTCGTTGGAGTCTCCTTGCCGCGGAACGTAAATCATGCCCTGTCTGGTACAGTCACGTACGATTGTTACGGTACGTTGTGCTGCGGCCTCGCAGCTCGCACATCGCCCTACTGGCGTTCAAAACTGCATCTTCACTGCCCTACGACCGCCAGGGTCCGCACAAAGAGAAGGCTACGATACGGCGGAAGAACTGACGTATCGTTCCAGCTGCACAGCAAATAGTCTAATTCCGTATATATGCGATTCGTAAAAACAATGGACAGCACAATTTGCTTCCAACCCAGCCCAAGTAAAGACAACTGTCTCCCAGTTTTTACACAGTGTCAGCGAAAGCTCGTCGCCTCTCCACCCCGCACCCCCTCCCCCGTCACCCACGTCGCATTGGTATGACCTCTGTCAGCGCCATCTACCCGCCTGGGCGAGACAGCAGGCAATGAACTATATCGCATACCGGCAGGAAAGTTGTCACAAGTCAAAAACGGCAACTATTAGTTTGTCACTGAAAATACGTGTGAAGTGCCCCAAGGTGCGAGAAGAATATAATGGAGTTTACTGCGACGACACTTACTTGAAATTCAAAGGAAGTTTATATTGCTTCAGAGTAAGTTTAATAGAATCGATTCTTTAAGCTGAATTTTCTCAAGAGCTGCATTTTTGAGTTGTGTTACTGTTCTTGCTTGAGTGCGATGCGTAGCCAATGTTTATCATCCCTCCCTCTCACCCTCCCAATTATGGATGTCCCGAACCCAACTGAAGAACAAGTCCCTACGGTTCTGCCCATGCCACAATGGAGATAGAGCCGTTGCCATAGATACTGGCCCCCTACGACCGCATGCCCATTTCTACATCAGGTACAACCATACTGATAAGCCGGTTAAAGATGAGAGAGATCCATTATCCCGCCACTCCAGAGATTTAGAGACAGATTCGGCGCGTCGTGGCGATATTATTTGTGTGCGAGGTAGTTCCATTTTTGGTTCCCGAGACTCCAGAGCTCGCGTTAAACACGTCACATGGGGACAGCTGTTAGTTATCTACAAGAAATAAACAACCGACTGAGTGTGTGGCGCGGTAGTTCGTATCCCCTTACTAGAGTTGTAAAACTACGGTAGGATACCACAGGCTACCTGAAGTAAAGCGTAGTCAATGGCAGTTTTCCTAGTAGCTTTGGTTAGTTAAGATCGACGCACGTTACCTGTATTTTATTTGTGTTGCGTTCCAATCGGGCGTTACCTCATAACGTTCGCTTCCTTTACGTATGTGATCCGTGTCTTACTAGATTCGCCTAAAAACCGGAAGCTTTGAACCGTCTAAAAACTGAGTTAGCATATCCTACGGCAATTTGTTGTTCTACATAGTTATCCTTATGTCTGTTACTTACGAATAAATAGTATTTATAGCAAAACGCATATTGTCAATGTTTAATTCAGGATTTATTCGAAAATTGTTGCTTTCCAACGTGAAACGAAGGGATGTTGTAGTAAAAATAAATAAAAAAATACAGATTGCTCATATAGCGCTAGGAATCTCAATTTCGTCAATAAAAAGGTAAAATAAAATAAGAAACGCTGAATAAAAGTAATCAAACATCGCTTCAATACTCCGTCTAGCTTATAAAAGACATGTTTCTGTTATTCATAAGCAATTTAACATTTATTAGTAATAACAGGAATTTTTTGTCTTTGACCATCTAATTTTTATTTCTTATAAACCGCAAATTTATTTTGTTTAAGGATATAAACTAACTTAACAGATGTCGTGGGATAGGCATCTAATACTCCGTGGGGCCTCCTCTGGCACTGCCGACTGAAGTGAGACGCCGCGGAAGTGAGTCTAGAAGTCCGTGGTACTCCTCTTAAAGCAGCTGACACCAAATAGTTTGCAGAGCGGTAGCAAATTCTTTTCTGTTCGTGGGTGTAGGGTCCGTCGCACCAAGCCTGCGTTTCATGACATACCAGATATGCTGGATGGAGTTCAAATCTCGGCTCCGAAGTGGCCGTCTCAGTCTTTAGATCTCCCCTGCAGGTCCCTAGAACCATTTTCAAGGGACCGATGTGGCGGAATTTTATCATCTTGAAACAGAGCAGAACCGTGAGGGTGTTGGAAGGCCAAAAATGAGTGGAGATGGTCCCCGAGAAGCTCAGTATACAGCGGACCATTCAAAGCCTCCTCCAGAACAGCCAGTGGACCCATTCCATATTAGGAAAATGCATCCCAGACCATGAAACAGACCACCGCCTTGGACACCACCTTCTTGAAAGGCGGGATTCATCGCTTCATGTGGTCAGCGCCACACACAGTGCTTCCCACCGGCATGGTGCAGTTTAAATCACAGTTGGTTCGATCATATCACGTTACCCCCTTGTTCGAGTGTCCATACCTGGTCACTGGCGACAAATGCAAGGCGTTGTACCCGATGACGTCGGGTTAACAGAAGCATCCGTGCTCGGCGCAGGCTCCCATAACCCGTGGAACGCCTGTTCCTACGGACTGCCCACTGGGAGACGTTTCAAGCACATCCTATGTCGAACTGAATGATGAGGTGCTCCACTGTTGCCCATTTGTCACTACTGACGACCTGTCTTGGATGTTGCCGGTCACGGTCATCGAAGGTGCCTGGACGGCTGGCGGTTCGTTTGTTGTGCATGTGACGCCCTCATTCAGCCATTCACGATACACCCTGGACACGGTTGAACATGTGAAGCCGAATTCCAGCACCACTGCCGAAATCAAAATCTCCATCCGTTAATTCTGCCAGTACCTCGTCTCCTACTTTCTGGCAGAATTGAATCTGTGAGGACGGGTCGTAAGTCGTGCTTGGGTAGCTCAGTTGGCACAGCACGTGCCCGCGAAAGGCAAAGGTCCCGATTTCGAGTCTCGATCCGGCACACAGTTTTAATGTGTCAGGAAGTTTCAACATATATATGATTCACATTTTTAGCGGATGTGATAATTAATTTATTTAGAAAATCATGCGGATTTTTGCTGCCTTGTATAGATTTCATTGATAGGCGAGGAGGGTCTTATAATCACTGTTGCGTCCAGTCAGTGCTTCACCATGTGTAGCTTTAACTAACATTCATAATTCTTAACAAGCATGATTGAACTTAAAATCCATTTGTGTCGTGTACAAAAATTTGAGTCACATTTCAGGTTTCAAATATTTGTACGTGGTGGCCGATGAACACTGGGGATTTAATACGGCGATGAGTGGTTGCCCCTAAGCGAAGAGTGACCCATATTTATCACGCATTGTCCCACCATCCGGCGGATACGTCAGCTAATAGACATGTTGTTCAATAGTTACACTCGAAATAATGAAATATAAGCTTACTTACGCTGTAAGTGCGAATCCCTTCTGGTTTCTCTGTTTCCATGCCGCTTCCTGTTGAGGTAGTCTTCTTCAATAATCTCACTCTATTCTTTACAGATTTAGTGAATGTTGTAGAATTCAGGATGTGCTGAGATACTTCCTCCCTCGCACATCTGATGTGCGAGGATTGAAGCAGCCGGAAGAGCGTTCCTTTAACTGTTAACATCCGGTATACAAGGTTGCTCGTTTGGCTTAATACGGCACCGGTACTGAAGTCAGAGGTCAGGGCTTATCACGATTTGAGGTGTGCGTTTTCTCTTTCCACGGAAGGAGCAGCCAGTGTCGAGGCCTTCGGATCCACAGCTGCGCGACGCCTGAGGTTACATCTCTCACTTAGACACAAACGCAGAACAAATTCGTAAAACTAACGCTGAATCCAAATCATTTCTGCCGGCATTCTTCGCCTATCTCAATTTGAGTGTGCTAGCACATGAAAAGTAGCTGATGAAGCCATTTAAATCCGATATTCATTATTAGAAAAGGATTATGTCCCTCATCATTCTCATGGAACCTCACCATTTTCCAAAATGAGTTGAAAAGCAACATAGCGAGCCTATATGGTAATTATCTTAGGACTTCAGTACGGAATGAGATGAAATATCCAAGAACAGGAGAAATGTTACAGTTATTTGGTGGCTACATCTAGAGAAACATTGTGCAATGATAATTTGGCTCAAAAAACGTGATTGATCGGGTAAATCAGCTTAAAGCTGCAAATACATCATACAAGTCGCTTTACAGGCCAGGGGAACAGGAACTACATAGGACTTTCACATTCATTTTCTGTTTCCTTCTATGAGTCGTCGAGTGTACAATGATTAATGTCTCTGTGGATGTTATTTTCGGTCCTATTTTGTCCTTATACAAAACATTTATACAGACAGTTTTTCACTTATTCTCTAAATGTGTTTCATGAGACTGTCGTCGTCACTCTCTACACGCTATGTATTTACTTTCCATGACGTTCTGCATACTATGTACGTACAACATATACTGATAGGAAACAGTCTTAGGAGATTGTTACTGAATTCTTTCTATTTCTCATCCAAGTCAATTTTTATTGATTCCAAGCATTCGAAAGATGTTCCAGAACAGATCTTAATTGCAGATGTCATACATTTCTCAGTGTTCTCCATTCCAACATCCTACGGCTGATTTGTTAAAGAGGAATCTTGGAATGACCCGCGAAAAGAACAAAGAAAGAGTCCAAACCATTACGATGTTGCAACTGATTGTTTCCAGACACTTATCTATGAGCAACTTTTCCTCTAATTACTGTTTCTGTATTCGTAGAAACATTACGACCTCTGCAAGTGTTGATCATAGACCCTCAACAAGAAACATGACAAGCTTACTCATCAGTGAAGCAACAATTTGCTGTTCTAATGACTGTGAATTGCGAAGAGTACACGTAAGTCGTGGAGCCCGTTACACGTTGTCCTTGGATGGAAGAAATTAGCTTGTATTTATGCACTAGAATGCTTCAGCTTTTAAATACAAGACCCGTCACACATGTTTGTATTACAGCTGCTACTAGTCCTTTAAACTTTCTAGTTTAAATCAGACACACTGCGGTCTGCTGAATGGTCAATCAGAGATAACATATCGTTGACCTATGTTTCCGAGCGAGGTGGCACCGTGGCGATAGAGGACAAAAGGGTTGAAAACTCCTTCTGGCAACGCTGCTTTAGGTTTTCGATATTCTTAAATCACTTAGGTAAAATGAAGACATGGAGAGTCGCAGATTCTATTTCATGTGTAGCTAAGCTTCTTCCAAGCTAATTTGTCCCTCACTAATGACCCTCAATAAGTCTTTGAATTCTAATCTTCGTTAGAGCAATGTTGGTTAAAAAAATAGTTAAATATACATGGAACTTGGAAAACCGCTGTTTCTTCGTTGGTGAAGTGGTTTCTACTGCCATCTGACGCATTTATGTATATATGTTGTACAAACGTGATTTTATAAAATTCTTATTTATTGGCACAAATAAAAAATTGTGATCGTTATTTTTTCCGTTTTCTGTCGTTCCTTAGCTGTTTCCAAATGAATGAGGGTATGTTTAGTCTTTGCAGCTAAATGAGAGGCAATATGCCTTTCCTATACCTGTTTCGCCTCTTTGATTTATGAAGCATCTTCAGTGGCAATTTACATTGTTGTTAGTTCTTGTGTGTCATCCTTGAGATTTGTTTACTCGGTCTCCAAACTGCAGATTTCTTGTTTTAGGAATTTTGTCACCCACATTTACGAGTATTACAACTCCTTACTTGCGCTTTTCATTGTATGTTGAACGTGTGTGTGTTTACAGTGTGTCACACACTGACATTGGTCGGGAGTTTGGGGCCAAAATTAAATCTTTATATTTGACGCGTTGACGAACATGAGATGGAATGATGAGGATATCGCGAAGATCCAGTCCCCAATGAAATACAGTCCCCGACCCGCCCGGGAATCGAATTCGAGGCCCCAGTATATAGAAGCAACGATGCTACCCAGTAGACCACGAGCTGCGGATTCTTTACCCGTTTGTGTCATCAATAATATTTAACAAACGACACAAAAAACGCAATACAGAGAGGGACTGAAATATGTTTTTCTTCTCAGTGTTGTAAGTGCGATGTGTGATACCACTCAACTAACTGAGAAACGTTAGGGCAGGCAAAAAAAAAAAAAAAAAAAAAAAAAAAAAAAAAAAAAAAAAAAAAGAGAGTGGGAATCTAGATCAGGATCGCGAAACAAGGATGTGACTCCTGGTCTTCATGAAAACTAGTGCCAATTCGGTTGCAGTCAGCTATGAAATCCTATCGGGTGACAGGATTCTCAACTATTAAAACCTGAACCCTCAAACTATGCTCTATTTTTATTAGGGTTTAACGTTCTATCATCTCGGGTGAGTCTTGTGAGCTAATAGACTAAAATATAGGAAAAGAAATAGGTTTCATTGATTTCTGTTGAAAATTAGATACTCTTATTAGCGTATGTTCATTTATTCTTTTTGTGAGCGATGCGTATTCATATTAAAAACGGTCTTCCACAAAGCGTTTGCTTAGTGGAAAGCAAAAATTGTCTTAATATAGTTACCTTTGTATCTTGAATCTCACTTTCATCTCTTCAGACCATTGGTGGGAAATATCCCGTAGAAATTAGTCTAGGTGTTCGCTTTCATTATTTTAGGGGGCTTAAGTAAGTAGGTCAGCGGAGAAGTTGAGGCTATGTGCAGTCTAATTCAGGTTGCTGAATGTTAACGTGATAGATGGCAAGTTATCTGAATGACATCTGGATGGAAGCAAAGCGTCTGCGCTCCGTCGACTAGCTGGCAGCGACAAAGCGACAAGGAAATGCGCATCTCTGGAGGAGGACGTGGTAGCGTTGCGTGTGGCTCTCACTTTCTCATTCGTGGGGGCTCCTCCGACCGAGGTCAGCCGTGTCGTAATGCCGCTGCTCGCTGCTCGCTCCCCGCTCACACAAATTTCGCTTTGCCTCCCAGCCGCACTTGAAACTGTGCGCTGTTCTCATACTTTCGCACTTCTCCTCCCCCCCCCCCCTCCCTCCCCAAACAGCCGCTTATCTCTTACCGGAAATATAATCCACGCCAGAAACCCTACATCCAGCTGACTTGGAAATGTTCGGACCTGGTACAGAAATATACTATGTGCTAATACGTTGAAGTAATAGTCGAGAGTACCATGGTTCGAATCCATTTGCTACTACCAACATTCATATTTTCCCTGACTGCAGTAAACAACTAATATAGCTTACGTTGTCTAGCAGTTAGCGATGCTGATTGGGGACTCGGTAAACTTGAATTCGATGCCCAAATACTGAAATCCTGTTACTGGGCCGTACTGGAACATTATCGATATAGATTTCAGAGGCCACTAGGGAATTGTTTATCGGAGAAGCTACAATGATGGATTAGTTGTTGGCTGTAAAGTCTTCCAACATCTAGCACAACGTTGAAGGATACATACCTGTCATATTATGCAATACTGCTACATTTTGTCTGTTTATGCTCAAGACTTTCAGTCTCCGTTACGATGGCTTCACATTGATTTCTTAGTTATTCTGAAATCTGTTTCTTGCCGCATTTACTAATTACCAGTGTCGTCCTATCTTTCTTATCATTTCTGTCGACAGTCGTAGTCAGTGGCGTTATGAAAATGAAACTCTCACGGAACTTTATGATTGCTCAATAAGTAATAAAGTGACATTGAACATAAAGAAAACTATTGCCATGAATTTCAGTTTGAAGAGGAAAAATGACAATGTTAAATTCAATGTAGATGGCACCTCTATAGACTGTGTAACAAATGCAGAATTTCTAGGAATGAACATTGATTCTCAGTTGAAGTGGTGTGAACACACAAAGGTACTAGCAAACAGAATGTCATCATCATGTTATGCCCTTAGAATCCTATCATCAGTGTGTAACATGCATTGTCTTTTAGTTACATATTATTCATATCTACACTCAGTTCTTAGCTATGGAATTCTTTTTTGGGGAACAAATGCACAAAATATGAACACAGTTTTCAAACTCCAGAAAAGAGCCATAAGAATAGTAACCAAAAATACTAGTCGAGCTCATCGTAAAGATCTGTTCAGAACACTGGGGATTTTAACTGCTCCATTTGAATACATTTATCGGTCCGTTGTGCACATCAAAAATAACATCGGTAATTAATGCACAAACAGCTCTGTCAATGACCATGCAACAAGAGATAGACTCAACTTACATTTACCAAAAAAAAAAAAAAAATAAAACTCAAGGCAGCATTTTCTACCAAGGAATAAAACTGTACAATAAATTACCAAAATATATTAAAGAAATTTCCAAAAGAAATTTATTTAAAAAGCAGCTAAGAGGTACCTGTTACGCAATACATTATATACATTGAAGGATTACTTAGCTGAAACAGAGAAAGGGTTTGATAAAAATGTTATACAAATAAGTAACAATAATAATGATTAAAAATATCCAGTATTCTACATAACACCTTCACTTTATGTGTTTTTCCTTTCTAGAAATACTTACCCACACGCTATGCATAGCACAATAGTAATACCTCTTCCTCTTTCTGAGCTCAACTGATAGTGAGATATGAGTGAACAATGTGGCATTACATTATTTAATAAGTTATTTGTAAAAAATGTATTGTGTACCAGGAATAAATCTAATGATTGTCTGTAAATAGAAGTCTGTAAATATATGCGTATACGAATTAGCTTATTTTAAATTGATCTAAATTTGTAAATACTTTGACATGTCCTATATCCTAGTAAAAAGAGATCTACGGGTGAATAAAGCTACTACTTCTACTTTAACTGTGTTATGATCTCTGGTTCCTCGCTCTCCGTTAACTGAATCGAGAAGTTCAGATGACTTCCTAACCAAGAGATCTAAGACGTTACCTCAGTATTCAGTTCTCTGACGAAGTGCTCAAGATAATTTTTGCAAAAGACATTTACAAAAATATCATATGAATCCCTGTCCCTACCACCTACCACAACTACTCAGGCAAGGAAGACTAAAATCACCCTATTAGCGTCTTTAACACTTATCTTAACGCAAATTACATCACTTTCATAATCTACATCAACCTCAACAGATATAATCGTATTATTTACTGCTATAAGCAAACAGCCACCACCAGCATCCAGCTTGCGATATACATTTCGACACGAACTTAAAATGTTGATGCTTTTCTCTTCTGGCTTCAGTAACTTTCTGTTCCTACTTCTATGTGGCTATTATTGTCATTTAGAATTTGTTTTTTGACCTTTCCTTGGACTGATAGTATGTAAACATTTTCTTTCTGCGATTTGTAATTAAAGCGGCTGACAATCTCTCCTCGCCGATATCAGGTAATAAGTTACCGGTCTTGTGAAGCGGTTTGTCTATCCTAAAGACCCCTATGTGCACACGACGCGTACTCTTGTATCCTAGTGGCCATTTCCTGGTGTAGTACACGTCGGAAATTTTAAGAGGTGATCTACAGTTCCAATGCAAGGAAATATTTTAACTCACTTTAAATTCCAAGCTCTCTTAAATTCAGCGGTTCAATGATTAGTGGCTCTGGCTGCGGTATGTGAGAGCTTTTCATAGCTTTAGTTTCACGAGGCCACAGATCATGGGTAGTACTGTAGTCCTTATCATCTGAGTATTGCCATGTGCCTAAAATGCAGTTTAAAGTACATTTGTCGTACATGAGCTATTCTCAGTGCTGCGGTTGTCACAACAGTTAGATTATTTTCTGAAAAATAATATTGCACCGTGAACAGATATTCGATTGCCTAATACTTTATGAATGCTGTAGAGGTAAACACTATAAATTACGAACCAACAGCAAAGAAAAATGTTGGTTCCCGGAAAACGATAACACAATCTCCACAACGAAAACATAGTTTACCATGACAGCAAATTTCCTTCATTACTTTCAGAGGCAACGAAAATCAGCTTTAACAACTAAGTGTTGCTACCCATTTAGTGGACTGGAAAAAGGTGTCTTATTTAATCTTTTCTTCATGACGTCTACTACAGCGCAAATGTGTGTGTATAATTGGCCATAATCGCAAAGCGACCGAGTTCGATAGAACGGATATTTGTTCGAGTCATATTATTCACGAATTACTGTTTAAATTTGATTTGAATAAATTTCCCCTTTGCAGTATCGGCTCTAGAAATACTGTCTTTATCTATCCTTCCAAATCGGGTAAGATACTTTTTTATATAACACGGAGATCAAAAGCGATTCGTGAAGTCTGTGCAAAAGCAGCTGAGCAGACCAGTCACGAAAATCTCATGTAAAAAGTAGGATAAAGAATTAAGGTAAAGTGAAGGAAGCGTTTGTGTAACAAATGAAAATCTTAAATATGCTGCAGCTTTAAAACATTTTTTCGAATCACATTCGTTAAAATGACGTCGCATTTAGATTCAGTTGTCCATTCTTAGATGTGAACTTGAGAACGGTCAATCACACTTCCGAGGGTCGTGATCGCCTTCAAGGCTAGGGCGTTGACTCACGCTCTGTAGAGCAAGGACGTGCTATTAAACCGGAGCGGCTACGTACAACGCTAAGACGTGCAACGCTAAGACTGCGGTCTTCTGATCCACACGGCTCGATTTCGAGCATAATGCTTCTGAATTCCTATTTCTTTGATCACACTAATAAATTTAAGACATGACAGTTTTCAAATCATGATGAGGTATCAGCGGAAATAATTTCATTGTTTTAGTGTCATAAAAATCTAAACGTACCTTTCAAACATCCTCAACTACAACTCCTATCCCATCTCCAAGACTGTGAAGGACAACAGAAGGGTAATATGCATGAAGCGAAATTAAACGTCAAATGTAACATTTACGAAGAGATATACGACGTGGGTCAAGAGTCCCTCTAAAATTGAAGGATCACCAATAGCTGGTGCCGAATTTATTGCGTTTGTACAAATAAAAATATTCAACTTTACACAAATCCATCGTTAATACTACAGAATTGTCGCTCTGTCCGTACCTATCAACAGAGTAGGGTCAGTGATGGATTCCCTGCATGCTCTCATTTGTAGACCCCCTTGCACATATTTACCAGCTTTACGATATGTATTTACTATCATCCAATGTTTCTTGTGTTCAGACTCGTTTCAGACAACTTTCCAACCGAACAATTTCTTTGCAACTAATATCACATTGTCTTAAAAATTCGAAAACACTTTTCAGGACAGTTTTATTTTGGGCACGTTGCATGAGCGCTCGAGCTTCCACGCCCGCTGTCATCTTTGTGTGAAATCGTATAAGATATAATTTCAGGCTGAACCACTAATTTAAATTTAACTTCTTTCATTTCATTTAATAGTATGTCGCAGCCTTAGAAACGAAACAATTTTGATCAAACATATTTTTATGACATCTTAAGTGTTTCGAGATACTGTATCTGTAAAAGTATCTATATAGTAAGTATGACCGTACATTCTATCTTACACCCAGACAGGATGAGATCAAGACAAAATTGTCCTGGATTAAGGGTGACCATCTACTACGTCTTACACTTTTCGTCAGTAGAGTGCACTGTTAACCGCGTTACTGTGAAACTGTAGCATCACAGCCACAAGCAGAACATACCATTCGGCCGTGCGTAAATAGATGGCTTTCTCCATAGTTTCTTTTCTCATTGTTTACTAAACAGAAAATTTTATGATGGATTACCATATTTGATGCAGTGATTCATAAATAACCACTTGAGTTGTACTGGAGGGTATACAATTATTACCACAAGGAGTAATCGTCAATAGCAGCAGTATCCCTCATCCCACTACCGCAAACCAGTAAGTGACTGAAGACTGACGCAGTTAGATAGCTCAGCTGTGAGACTCGGAGGACGCCAAGCACGAGTTCAGTAATGATACGGCAGCTTTGGACTTGGAATTCCACCATACAGGTTTACAATCTCGTCGTGTTTTAGCTCTTTCTATTCCACACAAGGTACACACATGAAGGAACCAGTGATAGGTCATTGGCTGAGCCACGCCGTCCAAGGACACCACACGTGTGTTCAGTTACTGAAAATTCTTGGCACTTCGTATGCAAAGAATTGCTGGCTACAACTTACGTGTCACCTGAGTTGGGTCTGGTGTGCGAACGTGTGCTGTTCGTTTCCAAGAAACATCGTTGGAAATGCCATATAATAGTATCTGGAAGTTTGTTTTGCGTGATTCTTCGTCATAAATGTATTCTATCTCCGTGTCTGGATAAAACAGAAGGGACTATAGTGAACATATGGCAAATAGCTTAGCGTTCGCACAATGAGTCCTCTGCCGTCTTTATCATTCAGCCCCGAGCACCAGGCGCCATTTTGTGACTACTGCATGGAACGTCGCTAACAGACACAGAAACAGGAATTTATTGTCATTTTTCGTTAGTTCAAAAATCAAATGGCTCTGAGCAATATGGCACTTAACATCTGAGGTCATCAGTCTCCTAGAACTTACAACTACTTAAACCTAACTAACCTAAACACATCACACACATCCATCCTGAGGCAGGATTCGAACCTGCGACCGTAGCGGTAGCGCGGTTCCAGACTGAAGCACCTAGAACCGCTCGGCCACGCCGGCTGACTTTTCGTTAATATTCCGTTAGTTTAGATGTTAGTGGTTGCAGCATGATTTGGCTACTTGATGGACAAGTTATCAATCCAACAATGATAAAAGACTCCGTTGACTTACGGTGTTGACATCATTATTGTCTATCGGATGTGGGATAGAAAGGATAAAAGTCTGTGTCAAACCAACAGCAGTATTCTTTACATAATTTAAGGCGTAAATTTTAGAAGGCCACTATCGTCTTAATGTCCGATTCATGTCTAATAGGAACATGTGTTCACTTTACAGTGGTCACGTCATCGAGGGAACATTAATTTTTACTCTTTCTTTATCACTAATTATAATACTTGGGGTTCACTGTCACGGCGTCTGATCACCTCTTGTCTATACCGAGGAGACGCTGTAACACTAGTAACTGCTATTTCTGTGTCCAATGTCATTATGCAGTGCTACAAGACTCGTATTCTACCAGTAGCAGGCATTATTTTTCAGTCTTCATGATTCTCGGACCTATCATCAAACCATAACGTTGGTGACGTGCTAAGCATATCATCAATGGCCCTGATAGTGAACGATTTCCACAATTGTAGAAAGAGGAAATGTAGGAATGTGTATCATGACAACATTCGACAACTACACTATCTGCTCAAAAGCATCGGGATAGTTATTATTGTACATTAATGTGGTATGTGTTCACCCATCTCATTTATGACTGCAAACGAGAAATGGAGTACCTTTGGGATAAGTTAGTACGTTGACCCTAGCGTCCAACATCACTACTTGTCTGGTTTCGGGACCTGAAGAACGGGCTACCACCTCAAGTGCCTCGTAGCACTGACTACAGAAATGTGTGGCTTATGACGAGCTGTTCGACCAATGCGCCCCATTCCTTTTTAACTCGGCACCCACTATCACGGTGCTAGCTGGACTGCTGTTAGCATTTCGGAAATCACTAGTGATACCTTCCGCTGATTCTACAATGCTCGACGGTCCTTGTCCGTCAGTAAATGAGGTCTTCCCGGTCTTAGTTCAGCTGTGGTTACTCGCCACGTTTCCATTTCACTATCACATCACCAACAGTCGACCTGGGTAGCTTTAAAGGGTTCAAATGTCCCTGAATGTGTTGTTATTGAGATGACATCCAATGACTGGTCCATGGTAGAAAACACTGAACTCTACTCACGGACGCGTTGTGCTATTACTACTTCTCTACTGTAGTAGTAGTAGTAGTAGTAGTAGTAGTAATAGCTTTACTCATCCGTAGATCTCTTTTTACAAGGATATGTGGCATGTCAACACAATATTTCCCGCCTTCTTTCATATTGAAGGGTTCGCTTCCCGTGATATCCAGTAGGAAATTTCGCATTATATAGTGATGTTCTGATAATTTATATGGCCGATAACTCTATTTCATCAATTACTCTATCACTGCAACAATTTCCGGACAACGTACTAAATTTATTCATAGTGGTCCCTGTGTATCAATTTGTATTGACGTCATAGTGTCTGTTTTAATTTGCACATACCAAGTTATTCTCAGCGTTATTACGAAATGACTTGCAGGTGATGGATTCTGATGTGAACAACCATTTTATTATAAGATTGTGTAGCAGAAATTAGCAGTAACGCTTCTTTAGATTTCCAGTACACATTTAAAACAGAAATCTGATCGATGCCGCGTAGGATGACACAGTGCCGACAAAAGTCATGGGATACATCCTAATATCGTGTCGGATCTCCTTTTCTGCAGCATAGTGCCGCAAGTCGACGTGCTATGTACTCAACAAGTCGTTGGAAGTTCCCTGCAGAAATACTGAGCCATGCTGCCGCTATAGCGTCCATAACTGCGAGAGTGTTGCTGGTGGGGGATATTGTGCACGAACTGACCTCTCGATTATGTCCCATAATTGTTCGATAGCATTCATTTCGGGTGGTCTGGGCGGCCAAATCATCCTCCCGAACTGCCCAGAATGTTATTCAAACCTATCGCGAACAACTGTGGCCCGGTGATATGGCCCATTGTCATCCATAAAAATTCCCATCGTTGTTGGGACACATGAAGTCCATGAAGGGCTGAAAATGATCTCCAAGTAACAGAACATAACCATTTCCAGTAAATGATCGATTCAGTTGGTCGAGAGGACCCAGTCCATTCCATGTAAACGCAGACCACATCGTTGATGAGTCACCACCAGATTGCACAGTGCCTTGTCGTCTACTTGGGTCCCACTGGGTTCCTGGGGTTTGCGACACATTCGGACCCTGCCATCAACGCTTACCAACTGACATCGGAACTTGTCTTATAAGACCACCGTTTACCAGTCGTCTAGGGCCCAAACGAAAGGTCACGAGCCAAGGAGAGGCGCTGCAGGCGATGTCGTGCTGTTAGCAAAGGCGCTCGCGTCAGTCGTCTACTGCCATAGCACCATATTTCGCCTTTCTGTCCTAACGGACACGTCCTTCCTACGTCCAACACTGATTACTACGATAATTTCAAGCAGTGTTGCTTGTCTGTTCGTACTGACAACTCTACGCAAACACCGCTGATAATGGTCGTTAAGTGAAGTGCCTTGGCCACTGCGATGTCCATGGTGAGAGGTAATGCCTGAATTTTGGTATTCTCGGTACACTCTTGGAACCACAGATCTCGGAATATTGAATTCCTTGACGATTTTCCAAATGAAATGCCCCGTGCGTCTAGCTCCAACTACCATTCCAAGTTCAGAGTCTGTAAATTCCCATCTTGCAGCCATAATCACGTAAGACACCTTTTTAACACGAATCAGGTGAGTACAAATAACAGCTCCGCCAATGCACTGCCCCTTTATACCTTGTCTACGCGATACTACCACCATCTGTATATGTACATATCGCTATCCCATGACTGTTGTCATCTAAGTGTACAGCGTCTGTGCTCATACCTCTGGGGGCATACAATGATATTATCTGCACTAATGACCAAAAGTTAAGTATAATCAAGAGATAAAAGCATCTGTGCTGAACAGCCCGTCAGAAGGGTCTACGAACAAGTTGAAGCCTAACAAAATGCCGTGACTTAGAGTAGAATGTAAAATTGTGGTGAGACAATGTTTGATACATAGCACGATTTTCCATAGTTAAATTAACGGCTGCACAGAGTTGGAGTCACACCGCTCTTCATAATGTTCTCTGTTGTTATTCAGTCTAGTTATTAAACAGAACTGCCTGGAAATCTCAACTTCTCCAAATGGCAGTTGACGGGTAATTAGCCTTTTCAACACATCCCATCCATAGATTTGTAGGATATACTTCCGTACACTTGTCTAAAATACCTTCACCTGCAGATATTTTTCAGATTATTGATTGTTTAGGTCGTTTTCTTTTGTACAACGAGAATGAAAAATAAGTGAGACAAATAGTACGATAGTCTGACTGCACACCCTACGGTTTCGAAGTTTCTAGATCGATTGAAACTTAGCTTAAAAAAATCGCAAAGCCTTAGGTTGGTCGTTATTTCTTCCCTTCCCCTACCTATCTATGTTCTGCCAAATTAAAAAAAATCATTGTATTTTGGTATCGAATAACTGAGTTATAAATTTGAAAGTACTTTTGGAGCAAGCAGGTATTTTATACAGTTCCGGAAAGTCTTGAGTTGAATTACCCTGTACATACATTAACCTCTTTTATCATTACCAATAATTCTTTTTTCTCAAAAAGTATCACAAAGCACCATTGCAAACTAGTATCATAAAACCTACTACTCAATTAAGTTATTTGAAATTGGTACGACAGGATACATCGGCAAACACATAGCAATAAGCCTGTGTGTTAAATGTACAAGGGGCGATCAAAAAGTTTTCCTTCGAATACCATACGGTCCAGAATCGGTATACCCACTGAAGCATTAGGTTGAAGATACATGTCTCATAAAACACCAGATCGTGCTATGTGAAGAAGTCCCTGCTACACATCCTCGTCCGACAGGAACCTTCGACCCTTCAAGGACACTTTCAAGGGACCGAAAGTGTCATAATAGCATAGAGAGAAATCAGAATTATAGGGCATCATCAACCCGCAGCTTATTGTTGTCTGTAATAGATGAGACTGCCCTCCCAAATTGACGGGCGTCTTGTGTCGCATCACGAACAGCTCGGAACTTGGCGCACCTTTCCACAACGCTGATTTCCGACAGACATGATGCCCCATACACATTCTTAATTTTCCAGTAGATGTCTACGAGTATGTTTCCTTCAGCAGCCAAGAAAAGAATAACAGCTGTTTGGTCCTATTTGGACGAATTTCGTAATAACATCGTCATAGTTCACATTTTAGCATTAAGCGTTCTCATGTCGGAAAGACACGAATGCCACACTAATCCCTTGCCTACATCTCGGTGCTTGTATACCAGCAGTGGCGTTGCCCTGCGTCGCATATGCGTTACAGCAAAGTCCTCAAACGGAAACTTGTTGATCCCACCTTATAATTTTTGAGATCATTAACAACGTCATATGGGATAATATTCTGGGGTAACTGAACTTTATGAAAGAAACTCCTCACTGCTCAAAAACGTGCTGTAAGAATATTAGTTGATACTCACCCACGATCATCTTGTAGACGTCTGTTTAAGGAGATAGGCATTTTGATTACTACTTTACAGTATATTTAGTTCCTTGTAAATAATCTACCGAAGTTCAAAAGGAACAATAATGTATATGACTACAATACAAGAGAGAAAATGACTTTCGTTACTCGACATTAAGGCTGACTTCGGCGTAAGAATAGGTGCACAATGCTGGAACCATCTTCTATTTAGTAGAAGAACTTCTATTATCGTAATGTGTAAAAGGTGGTAGGTAGGAATGACTAACTTATTCCTGTATATTATTATTAATAATAATACTAATAAAAAGTGTAAATAATCATTACGTAGAAACATTTGCGAAATAATTTGCGATGTGAATGTAAAATGACTCGTTTCACATCATTACGATTTATCATGCAAATTTTCCATGGAACATGAAACTGAATAACTAACTAACTGGGATCTTTCACAACGAGGAAATGTGTCAGAATGATATGGGATTTACAGGGTTACACGCTAGCTGCTACAAGATCAGAATGCTCATCCTGCACGAAAACTGCAAGACCTAATCACTGTCACAATCTAATTTTAGTTTTACTTGTAGGAATCTTGCTAGGCCATTCCTCTACGTCAGTTGTATTTGACAATGTGAAACCTGAGGAACAATCAGCTCTATGACGTATTTGTAACCTAAAAACATCAGTTGAGGACTTTCACAGAGAGGTTAAAAGAGAACTGGAGAATGATGAGAAATTATAGTGTGTAAAGTTTCATAAGAGGTTTACAATAGGTAGCAAAGAAAGTGCTCGGGAACCTGAGCATAAAATATTAGGAGTGTGGAATGAGTTAAGTGAAGAATTATGGAACATGGGTGGATCTTATTATCAACAGCATAGATTGACGAAAGCAAAACCTGTGAAGAGGACGCAGCACCTGGACTCTGCACGTCTGTTACGAACATCTGGCGAACCGGTCCTATTAAACGTGCGTTCACCAGCTGGAACAGATAAAACTGAAAAAAGTCAAAGCACTCACAACCGGTTTAGAAATTTGCTGTCTAGATATATAACGTAATTTGTTTAAGCGACACACGTCACATCACGGTCAAGATGTTCCTTTGTCGAATTGCATTTTCCAACTATCCACAGCTTCGTACACATAGCGAAGAAGCTTACCATGACCGCTGGCACATTTGTACAAGACGAATCACTAAACAGCTGATTTGAGCCTTCGGCGCAAACGTCTCCTCAGATGTTTCAACGATAAAACCTGAACAGAATTGTATCTCCGCTAGATATTATATATAACTTATAAATTATGTCTCTCTACTTCGTTATTGAAACAGCTCTTCATTTGATCTAATGGCCGTTTCGATAAGTTTCAGCCTATAAGAGGTGGTAAAACTAATATAGGCACCCATCATATATGGTGTAGACCATGTTTATACCCATATTGGCCTCAATTTTCCTCTACTTCTATTTATATGAGAAATGAATGGTGGTCAGTGAGATTTTATGCCGTTCCTCAGAACTTAGTTTTCATTTACTGTTGTGTTTAACAAGCAAAGTTTCCCCATAAACTCCATATATTGCCATAGTACAACATAGGTATCTGCAGATTCCACTGGTAGATTTATAAGTATAGTCGCGGAAGCACCAGTTAAATGGATACGGACAAAAAAATGGTTCAAATGGCTCTGAGCACTATGGGACTTAACTTCTGAGGTCATCAGTCCCATAGACTTAGAACTACTTAAACCTAACTAACCTAAGGACTTCACACACATCCATGCCCGAGGCAGGATACGAACCTGCGACCGTAGCGGTCTCGCGGATCCAAGGACATGGACAACGAACGTTTCTTGAAGTCAGAAAGTTCCAGCTGAAGAAGCATCAACCAAGACAACAAAAATTCAAACGAACGGACAGCTGAAAACAGTTCTAGTGATGTAGTGCAACGGAGAAAAACTTAAAGAATAAAGGTATCACCAGTCGAATACGTGTAGATGAGGTAACAATATCCTGAAACGAAGTTTTATACCAAATGCTCATATTATTTTATACTAAATCTGTATATATTAGGGCTTACTAAGATGTAGCAAGCTGTGCCAGTCAGTAGCTTTTAAAATGGCGTTTTGAAAATACTCATCAGAAGATTTTATGTACTCACTGAAGATACAAATGGCAGAGAGGTGACCCACAATGCCATTACCAACATATTATTTATCCTTCACGGTTACGAGGACGTGCACACGTAGTAAACAAAGGAAGTGTGTCGCTCTTAATACTTTGCAGTCGTCTGCATCTTCTAGGAAGAGAAAGCTACTCTAAAAAAAATTGTATGAGTCTCAATATTTATATAATTTAGATATTCTACGAGAATACATTAAGAATTATGAAAGCTATAAATCTAGTGATTTTTTTCAAAGATTTTCTACGTGAAATCAGTTATAATTCGAAAAAAGGAAAGCACAAGAAAATGTCTGTACTCTTGTTAAAGTAATAAAGTAGTAGGACTGATATGAGTATTGTGGCCGAATTTGCCTCCAGTGTCAGCATTTGTTCATGAAGGTCAGATACGTTTCAGTCTCTACGTATGCTATGATGACTCTCTCCCGATTTGACCTTAATTTGGCGTTCAAGGTTATCGCGTGATCACAAAGGTCATACACATGCTATTATATGCACTCATGATATCAATGGCCTTGACAGATGTAGGCATGACATTATCAATGACCTTGAACATTTGACATCAGCAAGATGATGGATGCCAGGAAATTTAAAAATATTAGAGATAACAGATGTCAGTAAAGTTAAAAAGATAAAGATGCCAGATGACGGGAATTATAAAAATTAAAGATGGTGGAAAATAGTTTTTAACGAATCACAGTGCAAGCAATATTGCAGTGACGGGAAAACATTTATAGCCAGCGACAGCGCAGTATTTCTAATTTTATATTCGTTTATGGTAGACTGTTTCCACATCAAATAAATTACGTAAGCTCCTCCATCTGCGTTGGTATCATGTTTAAAAAAAGCATTGTTGCCAATACTACAGTATTCCCAAAAAAATATGTATAAGAATCTTCACATTAATTGTGTTAATTGGTGCACACACACATGTTTATGAAAAATACGATTGCCTCGTAAATAAATTTCGCTGCTTTTATGCTTTACTCGTTTTCATACTTAATATTTGTGTCGGATTTCATCTCTCTCTCTCTCTATTTTCGTACTCCACTATTGTCCTTGTTCAAAATATTTTACTACCTCGTCATCAGTATATTTCACGTCTCCTTGTTAATGTCCAACACTGTTCTGCCTAATCATCAACAAGTTTCATTCCTGTCTTTGTAATACTGTATATTATAAATGGATCAGAAAGCAAGAAAAGCAGAAAAATTCTAACTGTAAAATTTATTACAAAAAAGATTGCTTTATAAAGAAAGTTAGATGCACACTGGTTAACTGTGCTCATTTACATGTGACAAGGGATATTCAGAGTTTAAATTGCAAAACGTTTTTTAAACTTGATGTTCGTTTACATTTTTTTACACATTCAATGCGTTTTCTTTACATTTTTCACATTCCTATGTAAAGGAATGAACTGTAAAAGAGAGCCAAGAACAGTGCACTAGGAAACGGGCATTGACCATCACCGGTCGTCGCCCTGCATGTTCCGCACTTGCCAGCAGTAGAAGTCATCACTCCCGTGTCTTCAGACTTCCGTGTGACAATGCCCAGTGGCCAACCTTCAGGAAGCCACTGCAGTTTGACTTACTTCTGCATGACAACAGCTACTTTGGTGATTTCATCTGTTCCCGAACATTTACACAAACAAACACACACACACACGCTCACTCACTCGGATACTTCAACAAAGTGAGCTGGGAGCAGCCAAAATAATTAAACAGCTGAGCATCAATGTGACATCCAGCCTGAGTTGTTCAATGCCGTATCGATGATGCAGCCGTTTCTGCAGTCACCAGCCTTCGGAGCACTGTTAGCTGCTTGAACATTCGTGTGAACAGGCAGCTCAACACATCATAACCTTCATGGGACTACAGAGGAGGGGATCCAGCCATTGTATGGTTATGTCTTCGATTCTCAGCTCACAAACAGCTAGCTGAAAATCAAAATCATAATCCCACGTTGGAAGCAGCAACGATTCCTAAAGTGAAAGTAGTATATTTATAACCATAAAGAAAAAAGGGTTTTTGTCTATATTTAACGAAAACAAATCATCCTTAAACAGTCTGCTACTAAGAGCACTTACTAGTATTGATTTAGAATATTTTGCTAAATATAAATACCACATTTCCCACGTGTGTGATTGTTTACCTCCAGAGTGTACCTGATTCACATTGTGTGTCTTACAAGAAGAAGGGTAACGCTGGCTATTATTTTGATAGCTCCGACAACCTACCACCCTCTCGGGAAACTGTCAGGTATTTCAAAAACTAAACAATAATGTATAACTACAATTAATTTCAATCGCAAAAAGTCAGAGGTGTGCTCATCTTTGTTTGAAGTTTCTGAAATCTAGATAAATAGATAAATGAGCAAGTTTTTTGAGCATATACTGCCTGGATATCCTTACCTACAAGTTTACTTTTATAATTCGATGAACAATGTGAAAATTCAGGACAGAGTTACTTTTAAACATAGAACTTACGAACTCCACGTCATTATTTACTCCTCCTTGAGCGAGATAAGAGTCTTACATCATCATGAATGACTGAAGATGATGCGAAGAAAAAGAAAAAATCAATATAAAGCTAAAGATCAGTTACAATAAAACACACACAGGATACGTGATGATGAGTAATGTTTATGTTGCTTTCGAGCAGAATAATTATATTAGGGTCTTTTTAGGTTTTGAGACAAATGTAATTTAAAAACAAAACCTTAAAGACAGCAGGACATCCAGTATATACTCAGAACGTTAATGTCCTATGCGTTGACTGTAATATTTGTAGGGGTTCATTCCACGATGTTGCTGCTACATTCACATTACATCAGTTGTGGCCTGCAGTACTAGCTGGATATAAGAATGTACAATCATCAAATCCACCCAGTTGCATGCTCATCGTGGTAAGATTGAGTATATAAGTTACAGTTAAGGATATCGAATAGAAATCAAGACGGAAATATTGTGGCTTTTGATGGTAAAGAAATAACTGTTCACTTACATCTAATGGTAAAAAGTTTCATCTGTCTCTTCCGTGTTGAAATGTCTGTTCTCGATGCACCTTTTCTCAGGAATTATTAACAGTAGAAAACTGAAGCTTTTTATACATACTATTTGCTAACAAGCTGACTTTTTTACGAATATAACTAAAATTATAATTGTGTAAAATGTTTTAGTAATGTCCCCTTTTTCCCCTCAATTTTTTTTTTAAATAGAAAAGATCTAAATTCCTTTGCATAAGGTGTGATCGAAGAAGTTCCGTTTGAGGACGTTGCTGCAGTGTATATGCAATACAGCACGACTCAGATGCGGGTATATAAGCACCGACATGTAGTATTCGTGTCCTTCCAACACGTGTGTGTAAATACAAAACGTGAATTATGCGTCCAAATAGTAGCAACGCGCTGTTATTTTTTTCTTGGCTGCTGAACGATAACCAATAGTAGAAATCCGCCGAAGAATGAAGAATGTGTATGGGGCAGAATGTCTGTTGCGGAATGGTGCTCCAAGTTCCTTACTGCTTCATGATAACGAACGTGTGCATATCACAAATGGCGCAATCACAAGTTAACTCAGTACAAGTGAAAGACAAAAACGACCATACCCATGCGATTACCACTCCTTCAGTCCGTTAAAAAAGCCTTGAAGGGTCGACAGTTCTTGAAGAATGAGGATGTGCAGCGGTCAGTTTTGGACTTCGTCACGCAGCAGGAGCTGGTGTTTTTCGTATCTTCAGCCTGGTTCGTCACCGGTATGATTGCCTCAGTGGTGACGCCGATTTTACCTGCTTAGCATACCGATGGATTGTCCGGCCTTCAAACGGAAACTTTTTGATAGCCCCTTATAATATAGCTGGAAAGCTAAAACAATATCACTTCATGCAAGTGTAAATAGACAATTGACTGTTAGAATTTCATTGCTGCATTTGATCTAATATAATTGTTTTCAGAAAAAGTCACACTAGATTACAAAAAAGTTACGCGAAACTGAATTTAACGTTTATTGCACTTACGCTATCTTTAATATATTCTTACTATAGAGTCATCATCTAAATTCACAGATTCTTTTACTGCACCTGTTTCAGATTCGCCTGTCACTGATGATTTTTAACCAGCCTACAGTAAAGCTTACCATTTCTGAAATTTTGTAGGAGGGCTCGGTAGATTCACAATGGTACATAAACTTTTCCTTACTGTTAAACCCATTCCAACAGGACACATGCCACAAAAAACCTGACATTAGTTTCGTTATACTCATTACTTTCCTTCTTTCACCCAGTCATTCTCTGAAAACTTTGGAGATCTCTCTTGGAATTTCTTTGCTAAAAAAAACATACGTGTTACGTTATTACTTTAGGAAAAAACTGAAAGCAAGATAACAAATGATGTAGTCAATATCTAAAATCTCAAACCAACAAAAAAGCTGTCCCTAGACTTATTAATTCAAAGAAGAGAAGTTACAGAGAACTGGGGTTCGCAAAGCATTATGGGAAGATTATTTTAAAAGATCGCCCTGAACGTTTACTGATTCGCAGCAGACAAGACACTAGTTGTATTATCTCAAAAAATGCAGAGAACAAGTCGAAAACTGTGCTCGTAAAAATGTACAGAGGAATGCCAGAAATACGGGTGTCCTGAAAAGTGCTGGTCTCATTATGGAACATCTAAAAAATGACCTATTATTCCGTCATTGGGATTTAATTGAATGGTTTTCGCCAGAAATTGGGACATATACATGGCAAGTTGAATTCAATACAGCACTACAAACAGCAAGATACATAATTTTAGATTTTCAGTCAAACATGAATTTGATTGTAGATGATTGCAGCATAGTCAGTGTAACACACGTAACAGAGTTGAAGAGTTATCTGAATTCGTCCGAATATCCTGAATAGAACTATTCAGTTGAATTTTAGCATAAAGAATACTGCACAAGCCAATGAAGTGTAATGCCATTTTCAGTCTCTGTATTACGGAGAGAGGGGACTAAGGAGTAATCCGCTCAAGACTCGTTCAAAGATCCATAAATGCCCTGTAAATTTTATCAATTGTTCACGTCAGGATAAAGAAACCGAAATTGTCTGTCATTGATAAGACTATTGAAATGCCCACAAAATCATCGATCCTAAAAAATACAGTAGCATACTGCCTGGTCATTCACAATTGCGTTATAGAAATGACACCTCCAGCCAATTGAGTAAAAAGCATACCCATATATGAGAGATTTAATGCTATACATAGGAAAGGAGTCTCGCAAATCCTCAACCAAAACTGATATTACGATCATGTGATCAAGTGTGACCGTCTTGGGTCATTAGAGTATATAACAAGCCTTGATAGTCACAACTAATTAGTAATACGCCACTCACCATCTTCAAGAAAAACTTCTCTTATGCTTAGCGAGAGAGGTTTTTTTTGGTAGCCTGAGATCTATTATTATTGCAGTGTGTTCTTTTCCAGAAACCTCTTAGATTCCTGTGGAATGCGCTGATAACGTATTTGTCGATTGCAGACGCACCTGGAAGCTGCATGTATGTTAGAACTCAGTTTGCAGCTGTGTGCACGTTTCAGGAGGCAGACCTCTTATGCAGGGTACGTGAAATCATCTCTCATGCGTAGTATTACTAGTATTAGCTTGCTGATTACCACTGCCATTGGCAACACCAGTTCCCATCATCACCGAAGTTAGGAGCTGTCACGTTTGGCCAGCACTTGGATGAATGACCGTTCGAATCTGCCGAACGCTGTTCGCAAGCGTGGTGAACTCAGCCCTTGTGAGGCTACTTGAGGAGCTACTTGATTGAGAAGTAGCGGCTGCGGTCTCGTAAACTGAGAACGGCTGAAAGTACGGTGTGCAGACCGCATGCCCCTCCATATGCCGCAGCGGTTGGTCAGTACCGTTGGGCCTTAAGGCCTGTTCACACTTGGTTTCATTAGATTTCTCATTGCTGTTCTCTTTCCAAAACCATGTAGGATGTTCTCTCTGATTGTCAAGCGTTCCATATTACATACAATTGATGTGTTCTGACGGAACTTGCATTTCGGATAGTGGGTGGTGCTCGAAGAAGTGAGCCGCGCGGGATTAGCCGAACGGTCTATTAGCTGCAGTCGTGGACTATGCGGCTGGTTCCGGCGGAGGTTCGAGTCCCCCCTCGCGCATGGGTGTGTGTGTTTGTCCTTACGATAATTTAGGTTAAGTAGTGTGTAATCTTACGGACTGATGACCTTAGCAGTTAAGTTCCATAAGATTTCACACACATTTGAACATTCGAAGAAGTGAGATTGCTTCTGGTGGTTTCATTCTACACTAAACAACACCCTAAAATGAAGTGGTTATAACTTCTGCAAAATGACTGATGGAAAATCATAACCATCACTGCATGAGCTCAGTTGATGGGGACGGCCCTGAGTGGTATATGCTTTGTTATTTCACCAGATTAGTGTTTCATTGACAAGGGTTTGGACAAATTGAAATGGACTAAAACTCCTCCTTGCCACAATATGATGTGCATAATACTGAGGCCAAGGGCTATCCTCACTTCCTGCACTTCGATTGAAAATCGATGTTGACAAATACGGATCAGTGACTGCTGTGCTAAATGTGAAGTTGCTGCAATCAAGATGGTATACCGAGTAGCATACATATCACACGCCCGTTGGGCATTTTGATCACAATAGCCATACATCAACATGGTATCGACCTTTCCCGCAATTGGTAAATGGTCCATTTTAACACGGGTAATGTATCACGAAGCAAATACCGCCCGCACTGGCTGACCGTTACGTGATACCACGTACTTATACGTTTGTGACTATTACAGCGCCATCTATCACAAAGCGAAAAAAGAGGTCCAACTAAAACATTCATATTTCTTTACGTTCTACACGAATATGTAATAAAAATGGGGGTTCCTATTTTAAAAAAAACGCAGTTGATATCCGTCTGACCTATGGCAGCACTATCTATCGGGCAAATCATGGCGCCGGCTGGTTTCCCCCTTCAAGCTAGACGAGTTTCTTTCTTTGTAGTTTTTTCGTTTGATGCTTATTCCGTGAGATATTTGGCCCGATCACGATCAATGGACCATCCTGTATATATATGATCCAGTCACATTACTGCGACTACCTGCCGAGCGGTTCTAGGCGCTACAGTCTGGAACCGCGCGACCGTTACGGTCGCAGGTTCGAATCCTGCCTCGGGCATGGATGTTTGTGATGTCCTTAGGTTAGTTAGGTTTAAGTAGTCCTAATTTCAAGGGGACTGATGACCTCACAAGTTAAGTCCCATAGTGCTCAGAGCCATTTTTGTGACCACCTATTAAAAGGCTAAATAAAGACCTTTTGCTTTGTGGGCGTGCAGGAAGAGAGTAATTGAGGTTTTGGAAGTGATGTAAGGCCATCCGACACCAGTGCTGCGGCCGGCAGCACTAGGTTTCACGACTGAGGAGCCATGGCGCGAACAGCTCGATCGAGATGATCCTCGCTTTGGTTTAAATCCTGGCGGTTTGGTGGTCAGGGGAGTATTGTAAACTGAACCTGGTGCTCTTAGAACCGCATACATACACCGCAAGATATCATGTTGCGTTATCTTGCTTGTAGATGGCACTGTGCTGATGTCTAATGGCTCTGAGCACTATGGGACTTAACATCTATGGCCACCAGTCCCCTAGAACTTCAGAACTACTTAAACCTACCTAACCTAAGAACATCACACAACACCCAGTCATCACGAGACAGAGAAAATCCCTGACCCCACCGGGAATCGAACCTCACTGTGCTGATGAAAAACAAATGGCATGTAGGGGTAAACATGGACACCAAGGATAGATCAATACTTGTGTTGATCCATCGTGCCTTCCAGAATGACTAGATCACCCATGGAATGCCACGAAATATCCCCCAGACCATAATGCCCCCTCCTGCTTGCAGGGTGTTTGATTTCAGACGTTTCACGTCTTGCAAGCCAACTGACATCTTCTAGTGAAGTATAAAACGTTAGCCATCTGAAAGCGTCACCCGTCGACACTCAGTGAACGTGTAATTGCGGTACTGGTCTGCGCATTCCAACCTTCATGGACGATGATCAGCAGTCAGCATGGATACATGAAGCAGGCGCCCGCCATGCCATCTTTCGTTTTGAAATTTCCCGATATCCGCCATATTTAATTTCTTTAAAACTCTTCCCCATGACCCATCTTTAATTTTTAAATTTCCTGCATTCTGCCACCTTTGATTTCGAAATTTCTCGCCAACCTCAAAATATGCATTCGGGTCATTGATAATATCATGCATTCAAGGTCATTGATGACGTCATGTGTGCACTTGACGGCCACATGAATGAATCCATGATCTCGTGATGACCTTGAAGGTGAAATGAAGTTCAAATTGGGCCATAAATTCTCAACCATAGGGTTGTTGTTCACATCGATGTTACTTTGTCACTATCGAAAATTTTGAATGGCTTCGTAGATGATAACGTACTATTTATTGCAAGACAACTATTTCCTCACAAACATCTATGAAGCCTCGCTGAAAAGCAATGCCTCCTAATCTTCTATATGAAAACTCTTAAAACTTTTTAAATCAGACAAGTTATTAACATTCTATATCTTCATTCTTTGTGTCTACTCTGTTGCAGACCTCTGTCGCTAGAGTGCACAGAATTGTAGAGTGCAAACTTGCAGTGTCTAACGCAACTATGTAGATGAGTGAGAAACAGCGATCTGTAACCGAGTTTCTAATTCGAAGAGTTAGTCCACTCATGGAACACCCTCTCCTTCTGCATGACAATGCCAGACCCCAGGTGAGCGCTATGATATCTACGCCAATCCGTTGCCTTGGGTTCACTACCATCGATCGTTCTCCATACAGCCCCCACTCGGTTCCGTCCGATTTTCATAAGTTTCCAAAACTTAAAGAACACCTTAGAGAACATCACTTGGATAGTGAGGTGAGGTTACAGTTTCGTCAACAAAATTAAACATTCTACAGTGACGGTATCAACAAAATCGCCTCTCTTTCGGGGAAACTTTTTCGTCACCAGAGTGACAATGTTGAGAAATTAATGTGTAGACATGAAGAAAAAGACGTAGAATGTTGATACCGTTTGTTTTATTTAAAAATCATTAAGAGTTTTCGCATGCAAAATTCGTAGGCATTGCTTTCAGCACGCCCTCGTGCTTTCACTTCGCTGTAGTAAATTAAGGGCCCAGATATATCTACTAAGTTTTCGTGTAAATGAGTGATACACCCTAGCGAAACCAGTTGAAAGTACTGTGTCTTCATTACCTGAAAAGTAGAAATATTTACATAAATCATGGACGTAACAGTATCCGTACCAAAATTACCTATTTGCCAATATACTGCGTATTAAGTCTTCAGAAATCGTGTTCGTGAAAGATCTATCAATGTTTCATATACACGCAGGACCAGTTACGCAGCTGGTTTCTGGCAAGGTTTTAGACTCCTTGATAACAGCTGTTGGTAACTGGGCAATGTAATTTCCGCAGTGAACATCGTGCCCGCCGTGACTGGCTTGCCGAGCTCTCGGCTGCTTCTCTCACGCAGATTTTGAAGATTTGTTGGGAAACGATAAATCAGTTTCATATCAGCTATCATGTCATACAGCAAAACGCAAATTATACGTTTCGTCGAAAAAAGCGTACTTTTCGTTATTTATAAAACTTCGTGAGTAACCGACCTGGACCCCTCTTGCATTGGACATCTTCTGGGGGAACTAACCTATCTCAGGAAACGCCATATATCTGACGGCTTGGGAATGGAAAAAACAGCATCTGTATTCCTTGTCATATGCTTGTTAGCATCTTACTACAGCCTGGGCTTGATTTGTGTGTACTCATTCTGTCATATGAGTACTACTTCTGTTGCTGTATGACCTTCCTTTCGCCACAATGCCATCGCTCCGAAGATGGGAAATGATTCCTGAACAAAAACTATTTTTGAATCACGTAACCTCTGCTCAGTGCGTATTCATCAAAAAATGTCCAAATGTGTGTGAAATCTTTTGAGACTTAACTGCTAAGGTCATCAGTCTCTAAGCTTACACACTACTTAACCTAAATTACATTAAGGACAAACACACCCACCCATGCCCGAGGGAGGACTCGAACCTCCGCCGGGACCAGCCGCACAGTCCATGACTGAACCGCTCAAGACCGCTCGGCTAATCCGGCGCGGCAGTGCGTATTCATATTTTAAATCTTGGTATATAGTGTATCTGAGGCAAAAGTACGGGACTGTCCCAATACATGTCTGAAATAGAGAGCAAAACTGCTTAAAAACTACTGCTAGAGGAGCGGTGAAACAGACCGCCATCATTCCAAGAAATAGCACCCAAAAGAAATTATACTCGTTGTGTTATACAGTTACTTTATTTCCTAGTATGGTTGGTAATAATAAAACAAGAGAGGTGAGTCCATGTGCCAAAGGTAGATAGCGGAGCTATGAGGGTGTTTTGTAGAGGCAGCGTCTCAGTATTAAGAAAGTCTAATACATCATTCTGAAACATTGGATGATGTGCTACTGAGCACTACAGGAAGCCACAGAGTAACTACAAACGCAACAAATACTAGGTCAACAGTCGTAGAATATGAAACACCGTCAACGAAGAAAACTATTAAACCCCATCCCACTGATCAAATGGATTATAAAATTATCTTTCATTTTTTGTAATAAACGGAAAACTCCGTCGAAAAAAAGCGAGATGTAGAAAGATCCAAAATATCTGGTAAATGTGAAGGGTACAACTACACAAACTGAAAACATAATTGAGCATGTAGAAAAGGCCGATAATGAGATGGACAATACAAAGGCCCGCAGTAAGGATAGTAGAGAGATGGAATGCAATTTCTGGAAGTGGTTAAGAAGGAAGGAAAACAATTATGGAACGGACAGCATGCTTGCGTCTAGACGAGGAAGACTTCTATATCTTCATCCGTAATCAGTAAACCACTTTGATGTCCATGAGAGGGGGTACGTTCTATTATACCAGTTATTAGGGCTTTTTTCCTTCCATTCACGTGGGAAGTATGATTGTTTAAATGCCTCTGCACGTGCTGTAATTAATCTGATCTTGTCTTCACGATCCCTACGAGAGCTAAATGTAGGGACTGTAGTATATAGCTACAGTCGTCATTCAAAGCCGGTTCTTGAAACTTTGTAAGAAGGCTTTCTCGGGACAGTTTACGTCTGTCTTCAAGAGTCTGCCAGTCAACTTCTTTCAACATCTATGTGCCACTCTACTGCAGGTCAAAAAGGCCTGTGTTCATTCATGATGTCCTTCTCTGTACGGGTTCAAAATCACTTGAAAAAGAAAAAAAACCTCAAACTCAGAAAAGTTGAAAATGTGATGAATGCAGGGTGTGACAACATGGTACAGCTGCGGAGTAAGATAGCACTCAATAGTTGATACAGGAAAACTATGAAGATACACAGATCATGGGAGAACCTACGGATGGCAACAGGAATTACGAAGAGGATATAAATCGCAATGGACATGACAAGAGGACTGTAAGAAGTTTCCGGTCAGCTCAGCGGTATGTTTACAAAATGCGCGAAAACACAATGAGACAATTTGCACTGTAGGATAAGCATGTGTTAACCATAGAAATAAGATACATGGTTAGCTAGATTCATGTAAAAGGCTGTACCGTAAATTTTTCTCTCATGTAGGAGGTTGGTCATATTCAGTTCAGTGTCAACAACTTGTCTACGAACACAGAGGAACTACAGAACCTACTGCGTACTTAAGAGGAGGCAGAAGCCCCTTGATATGGAGCAACTGTACAGGCAATTAGTGATGACACACGGCCGAATAGTATACGGTCATAGATTAAAATGGCGCATAGCCATGTGGTCACTGAGTTCCCGTAGCTTTTGCACACAATCAGCTCGCATCCGGCAAATGATTAACTTAGGCCACATACTGTAAATGTGGTGCACAGCGCCAGCACGGAAAAGTGTTATAGGGAGGTGGATATATGCGTACTATGTACACAGGAGCCATATTCCAGTAATGGAGCATTAGCCCATTTGCCATTTACGGTACAGATCATAACATCAGGTCATCATCCAGTAATGATGATGATGTTTGGTTTGTGGGGCGCTCAACTGTGTAGTCATCAGCGCCCATATAAAGTCCCAATTTTTACACAGTCGAATTTTTAACTCACTAATATCCAGAAACTGTCACAAATGATGTTGTTGATGATGATGACGATTAAGATTACACAAACGCCCAGTCCCCAGGCACAGAAAATCCCCATCCCGGCCGGGAATCGAACCCGGGACTCCGTGATCCAGAGGCAGCAACGCTAGCGACTAGACCACAAGCTGAGGACATCCGGTGATCGCTGTAGTGCCCGATAAAAAGGGAACAGCGACAAACACACAGTGACAATAGAAATAATGATTGCATTAAAAAGACTTTATATAACAAATCAATCTTTTCAGTTGTAATTATGTAATAGGCGTATTTAAACTGTTTTAGCATGTAATTATCTGAACTGTTTCTTATTTAAATTGTTTTGTTAATTAAATTGCATTGTGTATTATTGAGAAAGAGCGGGAAACCGCGCATAGATACATTTTGAGAAAGAGCGGGAAACAGCGCGCAGTAATACATCTGTAATGGTAGCAGGGATTGTCTGCACCAAAAACCATTGTTGGCGGCGAGACCGCACTTTTGTAGCATTGAGCGTTGGAAGCAAGCAGTTGCGAGTAACATGTGAGACGAGGCAGTCGTAGCTAGCGAGACATGAGAGGAGGTCGCTGTAAGCGAGGTATGAATTAACACTTTGAAAGAAGCGGTGTGCTCGCCAGCCACTCGCTATATGTAGCGCAATGCTAGTTTTTAAGAATTTTTGTAAAGAACTATGCCCCTTGTAATTGTTTGTCAAGATCGTTCTCAGAATATAGTTAACTTCTACCAGATTAAATGCATTAAGAATTTTCTATCCCAAAATCATTCACGTAAATGCTTTACGGAATTTATTGTTATCTTAAAAGAAAAGTCTAAACTGAGCTTCAGCTTTTATCAAATCTAAATTAACTTCAACTTAAAGAATTCCAGTCACAAAGTATTATGAAACTCCACCAGCAGCTTATAATTATGTTAAAGAGAAGTAAGTATATTCATTCCACAGTTTGCTGTAGCAGTCAGATGGCGATCCAGTATAAATAATTAAAGGTAAGAATCAGTCTTAATAATTTCAGGTAAAGACTGAGGGCCACGGCGACAACACATTTTATGTTTCGTCGTAATAATCAGCAGGTAGTCTTGACAGAGCAGCAGTTAAAAGATTTTAAGAGACGCAGCGTTCAGTCAGCAAGCAAACGTTCATCCAATATTAGACGGGAAGGTTTCACTTGTGACATTTTTTCCAAAGAAATAAACCACAAACTGAAATCAACTGAATATCTGCATCGTATATCAACTGAATCAATTTGCAACACACCAAATTACCATGAACTGATATCAATTCAATCTTTGCGACACACCAAGGAAATAGTCACCACTGATAACACACTGAAATATCACTTTCAACTGTATTCTGTATATCAATATTCACTATGGAATTTTTTTTATTTTTTATACGCGGTTTCCCGCTCTTTCTCAATAATACACAATGCAATTTAATTAACAAAACAATTTAAATAAGAAACAGTTCAGATAATTACATGCTAAAACAGTTTAAATACGCCTATTACATGAAATAATTTTGCTAGCATGTGACACATTGCAACACTATGGATGGGGACCACACATTACAATGTCTAACCAGAATAATGTTTACCTTAATTTTCAGCTGCAAAAGAATACTTTAAATAATTTTATGACAGTAATTTTATTGTATATTATGACCTGACGTTTGACGACTCATAACTGACGACTACACCCCTGAATGGAAGATAAAATTTTAGGACAGTAAGTCAAGAAATGCATTGTCAACAAAATTTATAATTAATGATGTAAGAAACTAAGATATGTAAATACAGAATAAGTAATAATGTACTTGTCTATAACAAATCTGTATACTATCAAATACTGAATAAGTAGGAACTTTTATGTCTTTTATATATGGGAATAATTTTCTGGAAGAATTCTTAAATTAAAACTACACATTGTTACAAATTACGACACAACATATTTTGTCATAGGGAAAATTATTTGGTAGTCAAATTATGGTACCAACAATGTCCGTGAACCCATTGCCAAAACAATTTTACCCGTACCTTAATTCCTGTGCATCCCCATGGTTATTGAGCACAGAATCAGTGAATTGTGAAACACGTGACTTCAACCAATGATGTTCTCGACGAGGTGTTTGCATACCTAGATGCACACCACAGCCCGATGTATGTCAATTGGTGCCTGCATACCTAGATACACACCACAGTATGATGTACGACAATAGGTGTTTGCATACCAAGATGCACACCACCAACCTTAATGGACCATTGGAGATGGAACTTAATCCTGATGTGGCTGCGGCAACTCAGGCTATTCGACGACGTACTTAGTGTTTGGGTACACTAAAACTATGGAGCAAGGCGATGATGGAACCACATGGCGAAACCTGGTGTTGTGCTATGTGAGGGAAAGGAACAGACTTTTGAGTGCATTCACAGACAGTTGCCAGTGCTTTGACCATGCTATCCAATTCCTTTTGTACCTTCCTTAATTGTGGTACTAAGAGATGCCAATTTGAATTAAATGTTTCATAATGTAAACTTTCAATTGCTTCATATGATCTGTATATTGATTTTCACATTTACTCTTATTCTTGTTGTTAAATTTAAGGGAACCAAATTTTACTTGATGTACAATTCCTACTAAAACCCTTTCTATTTACATATTCTCTTTATTAGAGATAGACAAATCATTTCGTATGACAGCATTTGTGTATACACTTTGTTCAAACTATTTTCTATAATCAAATTTTATACTTATGTTGAGTCCATATGACTCAACAACGTAGTAAAATTTTAAGAAAGCCGAGTAGCGGCATATGTAATTATGTAATAGGCGTATTTAAACTGTTTTAGCATGTAATTATCTGAACTGTTTCTTATTTAAATTGTTTTGTTAATTAAATTGCATTGTGTATTATTGAGAAAGAGCGGGAAACCGCGCATAGATACATTTTGAGAAAGAGCGGGAAACAGCGCGCAGTAATACATCTGTAATGGTAGCAGGGATTGTCTGCACCAAAAACCATTGTTGGCGGCGAGACCGCACTTTTGTAGCATTGAGCGTTGGAAGCAAGCAGTTGCGAGTAACATGTGAGACGAGGCAGTCGTAGCTAGCGAGACATGAGAGGAGGTCGCTGTAAGCGAGGTATGAATTAACACTTTGAAAGAAGCGGTGTGCTCGCCAGCCACTCGCTATATGTAGCGCAATGCTAGTTTTTAAGAATTTTTGTAAAGAACTATGCCCCTTGTAATTGTTTGTCAAGATCGTTCTCAGAATATAGTTATGTAATTTTGATGGAAAATTAGGTATGTAGCGCAACGCTACTTTTTAAGAATTTTTGTAAAGAACTATACCCCTTGTAATTGTTTGTCAAGATCGTTCTCAGAATATAGTTATGTAATTTTGATGGAAAATTAGGTATGTAGCGCAACGCTACTTTTTAAGAATTTTTGTAAAGAACTATACCCCTTGTAATTGTTTGTCAAGATCGTTCTCAGAATATAGTTAACTTCTACCAGATTAAATGCATTAAGAATTTTCTATCCCAAAATCATTCACGTAAATGCTTTACGGAATTTATTGTTATCTTAAAAGAAAAGTCTAAACTGAGCTTCAGCTTTTATCAAATCTAAATTAACTTCAACTTAAAGAATTCCAGTCACAAAGTATTATGAAACTCCACCAGCAGCTTATAATTATGTTAAAGAGAAGTAAGTATATTCATTCCACAGTTTGCTGTAGCAGTCAGATGGCGATCCAGTATAAATAATTAAAGGTAAGAATCAGTCTTAATAATTTCAGGTAACGACTGAGGGCCACGGCGACAACACATTTTATGTTTCGTCGTAATAATCAGCAGGTAGTCTTGACAGAGCAGCAGTTAAAAGATTTTAAGAGACGCAGCGTTCAGTCAGCAAGCAAACGTTCATCCAATATTAGACGGGAAGGTTTCACAGTACACTCAAGAAGTGCAACCACAAATAAGTTACAGGCAGCATCAATACAGGGGCGATACAACTAACAAAAAATGGTTAAATGGTTCAAATGGCTCAGAGCACTATGGGACTTAACATGTATGGTCATCAGTCCCCGAGAACTTAGAACTACTTAAACCTAACTAACCTAAGGACAGCACACAACACGCAGTCATCACGAGGCAGAGAACATTCCTGACCCCGCCGGGAATCGAACCCGGGAACCTGGGCGCGGGAAGCGAGAATGCTACCGCACGACCACGAGCTGCGGACGACTAACACATTATGACATTGCAGAGTAACAGGTGAAAGAAGATCCTGACTTCAGGACGCCATACAAGAACTTAGTCTTCATGTCACGAACAGACCTCTCAACCTATCTGCTTTCCAAAATCGCACAGGTGCGGCAACATTGTACCTACGAAGCATGTTCTAGTACACACTGTCTCTTCAATTTCTCGTGCAGCGGCCCGAACGCGTTACACGTCTGAACTGAAACCGTTTCAGAACGGAAATGGTACGTTTCCGGGCATGGGTCTCTGTTCAGAATATCATGTACCTATCTCCTCTACATGTTCTAGAAGCCTGCAATGGGAATTTACGAACACCCTGTATTATCCACTATTTACAAATATGTTATTACATCAAATTTTATCTTTTTACTCTCTTGTTTTTTTCAGGTTAGAAACAACTTTTGCAGCACAAGAGGTGAATTATCATCTAATGTCACTTATGATTTTTGTAGTTGTAAATCTATGGAGATAGTCCTGGGGACATATTTAGTCAGTAGGCATACTCGAAATGGCCGATTTTCGGCGTTTTTCGACTACATTGATTTCAGCCCTTCACTTTCACTTTACACTGTCTTGAATGTGTGTGTTTGCAGTTTTTTGGGTTGTAATTTGCGGTTGTTTTTTTAATCTTTGCCTTTCGCTTGTGTTGTGGTATCTACGTGTAGTTTGATATTTGTTCATTTGTTGTTTGTACGTTTGTTTACAATCAGCAATAGATGAATCAGACAAATACCAAGGAGCAAGTATATACCCGTTAGAATGCCAACAACACAAATATGAGTAAGCGGGAATGACAGGTAAAAATTTCTAAACTGAGTGTAAAGAACATGTAAAAAGGAGGAAGCCAATGGTAAGGCCCTAAATCTGTTAGAACAACTGGAGATAAAGATCCACAAAATCAAAAAACCAGAGTTTATATGAAATGAACAAACAGATTTCGCAAGTCACAGTTATTTAAGTTATTTTAAAGACCAACTCTAAAGATATTTCCTGCATTTGTCAATTGTTTAATAATTATATTTTTAGCACTACGAATAAATTCATCTTTGATAACCTATGTACAAAAACTTCTGTGAAGTGTTTACAGACATGTGTACTCAAATGTGACTCTTTAATGAAGTGATATGTACGAAAACGATGGAGAAAAGAATGTGTGCTTTTGCTAAAACGTTAAAAACGTTTTTCTTGGATTTGGTAAGTTTACAATGTTCGTGTTTTCCACTATTTCGGAATAATTTTCCGACTTTGACTTACAACATTCGTAACCTTAATCAAACTTTTTCAAGACAGGAATATACAATTCACTTCATTCAAGAGAAAAAATTAAGTATGTATTAGTGACTGAAGGCGTTTTTCACGTCATATTCCAGTGTATGAAAACAGCCTTCAACCTTCGCCGAACATCTGAGAAACCATGCAATTGAACAATCTAACACGAAACAGGATATGAAAATTATTAGAGTGAATAATTACAGCAAACAACTCCTGACATTGCAGGAAAACTATCGTATACTATCATTGCAATCAGCAAGAAAGTAATTAAAGACGAAGTCAATAAAAGCACTAGGTAACCGATCATGTTAGCCAGTAAGCCAATAACGAACAGGGAAGACTAAAAAAGAACTTAAATATCAATTTAATCTCTCTCTCTCTCTCTCTCTCTCTCTCTCTCTCTCTCTCTCTCTCTCTTTCTCTCTCCCCCTCTCTCTCTCTCTCTTTCTCTCTCTCTCACACTCACACACACACACACACACACACACACACACACATACACACACACATACAAATACACACATACACACACACACATAAACCCAGTCCATTAACATGAAAAATAACACGCTCACACGCATAGCAACATGTTGTTGTTGTGGTTGTTGTGGTCTTCAGTCCTGAAACTGGTTTGATGCAGCTCTCCATGTTACTCTATCCTGTGCAATCTTCTTCATCTCCCAGTACCTACTGCCGCCTACATCCTTCTGAATCTGCTTAGTGTATTCATCTCTTCGTCTCCCTCTACTATTTTTCCCTCCACGCTGCCCTCCAGTACTAAATTGGTGATCCCTTGATGCTTCAGAACATGTCCTACGAACCGATCCCTTCTTCTAGTCAAGTTATGCACACAAGCTCCTCTTCTCCCCAATTCTATTCAATACCTCCTCATTAGTTATGTGATCTACCCATCTAATCTTCAGCATCCTTCTGTAGCACCACATTTCGAAAGCTTCTATTCTCTTCTTGTCTAAGCTATTTATCGTCCACGTTTCACTTCCATACATGGCTACACTCCATACAAATACTTTCAGAAACGACTTCCTGACATTTAAATCTATACTCGATGTTAACAAATTTCTCTTCTTCAGAAACGCTTTCCTTGCCATTGCCAGACTACATTTTATATCCTCTCAACTTCGACCATCATCAGTTATTTTGCTCCCCAAATAGCAAAACTCCTTTAATACTTTAAGCGTTTCATTCCCTAATCTAATTCCCTCAGCATCACCCGACTTAATTCGACTACATTCCATTATCCTCGTTTTGCTTTTATTGATGTTCATCTTATATCCTCCTTTCAAGACATTGTCCATTCCGTTCAACTGCTCTTCCAAGTCCTTTGCTGTCTCTGACAGAATTACAATGTCATCGTCGAACCTCAACGTTTTTATTTCTTCTCCATGTACTTTAATACCTACTCCGAATTTTTCTTTTGTTTCCTTTACTGCTTGCTCAATATACAGATTGAATAACATCGGGGAAAGGCTACAACCCTGTCTCACTTCCTTCCCAACCGCTGCTTCTCTTTCATGACCCCCGACTCTTGTAACTGCCATCTGGTTTCTGTACAAATTGTAAATAGCCTTTCACTCCCTGTATTTTACCCCTGCCACCTTTAGAATTTTAAAGAGAGTATTCCAGTCAACATTGTTAAAAGCTTTCTCTAAATCTACAAATGCTAGAAACTTAGGTTTGCCTTTGCTTAATCTTTCTTCTAAGATAAGTCGTAGGGTCAGTATTGGCTCACGTGTTCTAACATTTCTACGGAATCCAAACTGATCTTCGCCGAGGTCGGCTTCTATCAGTTTTTCCCTTCGTCTGTAAGGAATTCGCGGTAGTATTTTACAGCTGCGAATTACTAAAGTGATAGTTCGGTAATTTTCACATATGTCAACACCTGCTTTCTTTGGGATTGGGATTATTATATTCTTCTTGAAGTCTGAGGGTATTTCGCCTGTCTCATACATCTTGCTCACCAGATGGTAAAGTTTTGTCAGGACTGGATCTCCCAAGGCTGTCAGTAGTTCTAATGGAATGTTGTCTAGTCCTGGGGCCTTGTTTCGACGCAGGTCTTTCAGTGCTCTGTCAAACTCTTCACGCAATATCATATCATCATATCTCCCATTTCATATTCATCTACATCCTCTTCTATTTCCATAATATTGTCCTCAAGTACATCGCCCTTGTGTAGACGCTCTATATACTCCTTCCACCTTTCTGATTTCCCTTCTTTGCTTAGAACTGGGTTTCCATTCATGCAAGTGTTCTCCTTTCTCCGAAGGTCTCTTTAATGTTCCTGTATGCAGTATCTATATTACCCCTAGTGAGATAAGCCTCTTCATCCTTACATTTGCCTGCTTAGCCACTTTGCACTTCCTGTCGATATCATTTCTGAGATGTTTGTATTTCTTTTTGACTGCTTCATTTACTGCATTTTTATATTTCATCAGTTAAGTTCAATATTTCTTCTGTACCCAAGGGTTTCTACTATCCCTAGTATTTTTACCTATTTGATCCTCTGCTGCCTTCACTATTTCATCCCTCAAAGCTACCCATTCTTCTTCTACTGTATTTCTTTCCCCCATTCCTGTCTATTGTTCCCTTATGCTCTCCCTGAAACTCTGTACAACCTCTGGTTCTTTCAATTTATCCAGGTCCGGAGTATTTTATCCAAGAGGACGCCATCATGATTTAATCATACAGTAAAGCCACCTTTCTTCAGTTTTAATCTACAGTTCATAACCAATAGATTGTGGTCCGAGTCCACATCTGCCCCTGGAAATGTCTTACAATTTAAAACCTGGTTCCTAAATCTCTGTCTTACCATTATATAATCTATCTGATACCTTCTAGTAACTCCAGGGTTCTTCCCTGTATACAACTTTCTTTCATGATTCTTAAACCAAGTGTTAGCTATGATTAAGTTATGCTCTGTGCAAAATTCTGCCAGGCGGCTTCCTCTTTCATTTCTTAGCCCCAATGCATTTTCACCTGCTATGTTTCCTTTTCTCCCTTTTCCTACTACCGAATTCCAGTTACCCATGACAATTAAATTTTCGTCTCCCTTCACTACCTGAATAATTTCTTTTATCTCATCATACATTTCATCAATTTCTGCGTAATCTGCTGAGCTAGTTGGCATATAAACTTGTACTACTGTAGTAGGCTTTGTTCTTCGTGTCTATCTTGGTCACAATAATGCGTTCACTATGCTGTTTGTAGTAGCTTACCCGTAATCCTACTTTTTTATTCATTATTAAACTTACTCCTGCATTACCCCTATTTGATATTGTATTTATAACCCTGTATTCACCTGCCCAAAAGTCTTGTTCCTCCTGCCACCGAACTTCACTAATTCCCACTATATCTAACTTTAACCTATCCGTTTCCCTTTTTAAATTTTCTAATCTACCTGCCCGATTAAGGGATCTCACATTCCATACTCCGATACGTAGAACGCCAGTTTTCTTTCTCCTGATAACTACGTCCTCATGAGTAGTCCCCGCCCGGAGATCCGAATGGCGGACTATTTTACCTCCGGAGTATTTTATCCAAGAGGACGCCATCATGATTTAATCATACAGTAAAGCCATATCACTCTAACTGCATACGTCCCACACCATTACAGAGCCTCCACCAGCTTGAAGAGTCCCCTATTGACAACTATGGTCTACATCTACGTCATTACTCTGCTATTCACAATAAAGTGCCTGGCCGAGGGTAGAGAGCATGAACCATCTTCATGCTCTCTACCGTTCCACTCTCGAACGGCACGCGGGCAAAACGAGCGCTTAAATTTTTCCGCGCGAGCCCTGTTTTCTCTTATTTTATCGTGATGATCATTTCTCCCTATGTAGGTGGATGCCAACAGAATGTTTTCGCAATCGGAGGAGAAAACTGTTGATTGAAATTTCATGAGGAGATCCTTTCGCAACGAAAAACGCCTTTGTTTTAATGATTGCCACTCCAAATCACGTATCGTGTCTCTGACATTATCTCTCCTATTTCGCGATAATACAAAACGAGCTGCCCTTCTTTGTACTTTTTCGATGTCATCCGTCAGTCCCTCCTGATGCGGATCCCACACCACACAACAGAACTCCAGAATAGGGCGGACAAGCGTGGTGTATGCAGTCTCTTTGGTAAACCTGTTGCACCTTCTAAGTGTTCTGCCAATGAATCGTAGTCTTTGGTTTGCTCTATCCACAATATTATCTATGTGATCGTTCCAGGTTAGGTTATTTGTAATTGTAATCCCTAAGTATTTAGCTGAATTTACAGCCTTCAGATTTGTGTGACTTATAGCGTAATCGAAATTTAGCTGGTTTCTTTTAGTACTCATGTGAATAACTTCGCACTTTTGTACTATCCCTCGTATTTTTACTTATTTGATCCTCTGCTGCCTTCACTATTTCATCCCTCAAAGCTACCCATTCTTCTTCTACTGTATTTCTTTCCCCCATTCCTGTCTATTGTTCCCTTATGCTCTCCCAGAAACTCTGTACAACCCACTTTTCGCACCATACACAAATCTTATCTAAATCATTTTGCAAGTCGTTTTGATCATCTGATTACTTTACAAGACGTTAAGTGACAGCATCTCAGGGTCAATCGCCACTTTTCGCACCATACACAAATCTTATCTAAATCATTTTGCAAGTCGTTTTGATCATCTGATTACTTTACAAGACTCTAAGTGACAGCATCATCTGCAAACAATCTAAGACGGCTACTCAGATTGTCTCCTGTGTCGTTGATATAGATCAGGAACAATAAAGGCCCTATAACACTTCCATGTGGAACGCCGGATATTACTTCTGTTTTACTGGATGATTTTCCGTCTATTACTACGAACTGTGACCTTTCTGACAGGAAATCACGAATCCAGTCGCACAACTGAGGCGATACTCCGTAGGCACGCAGTTTGATTAGAAGGCGCTAGTGAGGAACGGTGTCGAAAGCCTGCTAGAAATACAAAAATATGGAATCAATTTGACATCTCTTGTCGCTACCACTTATTACTTCATGAGTATAAAGAGTTAGTTGTGTTGCACAAGAACGATATTTTCTGAATCCGTGCTGACTATATGTCAATAAATCGTTTTCTTCGAGGTACTTCATGTTGTTCGAATACAGTATATGTTCTAAACCCTACTGCAAATCAACGTTAGTGATATAGGCCTGTAATTCAGCGGATTACTCCTACTTATCTTCTTGGATATTGGTGTGACCTGAGCAATTTTCCAGTCCTTAGGTACGTATCTTTCTGTAAGCGAGTGGTTGTATATAAATGCTAAATACGGAGCTATTTTATCAGCATACTCTGAGAGGAACCTGACTGGTATACAATCTGCACCGGAGGGGTTGCCTTTATTAAGTGATTTAAGCTGCTTTCTATGTTCCTCATCTTGGCAGTTGTTCTTGATTGCAATTCAGGAATATTTACTTCGTCTTCTTTGGTGTTTAGTAACTCTGCTTTAGTGGCACTGTCATCAGTGACTTCACCGTTGTTATCGCGCAGTGATGGTGTTCATTGTGTCTTGCGCTGGTGTGCTTTACGTATGACCAGAATCTCTTTGGGTTTTCTGCCAGATTTCGAGACAGAATTTCTTTGTGGAAATTATTAAAAGCATGTCGAATTGAAGTACGCACCAAATTATTAAAAGCATTTCGAATTGAAGTACGCGCCATATTTCGAACTTCTGTAAAAATTTGCCAATCTTGGGGATTTTGCGTTCTGTTAAATTTGGCATGCTTTTTTCGTTGCTTCTGCAACAACGATCTGACCCGTTTTGTGTACCGTGGGGGATCAGTAGCATCACTTATTAATTTATGTGGTATATATCTCTCAATTGCTGTTGATACAATCTGAAAACATTCCACAACTTTTCTACACTTACATGATCAGATCGGAAGGAGTTAATACTGTCTCATAAAAGGCGTTAAGAGCATTTTTATCAGCTTTTTGAAATAGGTATACTTTGCGTTTCTTTTTTATGGTTGTAGGTGTTACGGTATTCAGTCTAACAGCAAGTGCCTTGTGGTCGCTAATACTTGTATTCGTCACAACACTCACTATTTGTCCAGGATTATTTGATGATAAAAGGTCAAGTATGCTTTCGCAACCATTTACGCTTCGAGTGGACTCATGAACTAATTGTTCAAAATAATTTTCTGAGAAAGCATTCAGTACAATTTCGGATGATGTTTTATGCCTGCCACTGGCTTTAAACGTATAACTTTTCCAGCATATCAATTGGTTCAAATGGCTCTGAGCACTATGGGACTTAACATCTGTGGTCATCAGTCCCCTAGAATTTAGAACTATAAACTTAACTAACCTAAGGACAACACACACATCCATGCCCGAGGCAGGATTCGAACCTTCGATCGTAGCAGTCGTGCGGTTCCGGACTGAAGCGCCTAGAACCGCTTGGCCACCGCGGTCTGCTCCAGCATATCGAGGGTAGATTGAAGTGACCACCGACTATAATTGTGTGAGCGGGGTACTTATTTGAAATGAGACTCAAGTTCTCTTTGAACTATTCAGCAACTATGTCTTCTGATTCGGGGGGTCGGTAAAACGATCCGATTAATAGTTTAGTCCGATTGTCAGGTATAACCTCTACCCAAACTATTTCACATGAACTATCTACTTCAATTTCGCTACAAGGCAAACTACGTCTGACAGCAATAAATACTCCACCACCAATTGTATTTAATCTATCCTTTCTGAACACTGTTTGTTCGTTTGAAAAAACTTCGGCTGAACTTATTTCCGGCTTTAGCCAGCTCTCTGTACCTACAACTATTTGAGCTTCAGTGATTTCTATTAGGGCTTGGAGCTCTGGTTCTTTCCCAACACAGCTACGACAATTTACAACTACAATACCAATCGTTTCTACAACTACCTTACTGTGTTTTACCTGCCCACTTTCTGACGGACGCCCCTTCTTGGTTCCGTGAGACCCTCTAACCTAAAAAACCGGCCAGTCCCTTCCACACAGCCCCCGCTACCCGTATAGCCGTCTCCTGTGTGTAGTGGACTCCTGACCTATTAAATGGAACCCAGAAACCTACCACCCGATGGCGCAAGTCAAGGAATCTGCAACCTGTCCGGTCACACAACCGTAGAGCCTCTGATTTAGACCCTCCACTCGGCTCTGCACCAAAGGACCACAGTCGGTTCTATCGACGATGCTGCAGATGGTGCGCTCCGCCTTAATCTCGGAAGCAAGACTGGCAGTCTTTACGATTTCCAATAGCCGCCCGAAACCAGACAGAATCTGCTCCGATCCAAAGCGACACACGTCATTGGTACCGACATAAGCCACCACCTGCAGTTGGCTGCACCCTGTACTCTTCATGGCATCCGGAAGCACCCTATCCTCATCCGGAATGACTCCCTCCGGAGTGCACACTGGCTTCCTTCCACTCCTTGGCAGCCATGTTCCTAAGGGCCTCATTACGTGCCTAGCGTTGGAGTTCCTAACTACCAGGAAACCCACCCTCTGTGAATGCCCAGGCCTTGTGGGCCGAGAAGCTGCCTCTGGAACGGGGTGGACGACTGCATCCGGCTCAGAGACATCGTCAGCCACAGATAACGCCCGAAACCTGTTCGTCAAACGAACCGGGTAGGCCCTATGATCGGCCCCACGGAAAGTTTTTCTCTGCCTGCCAGACTTTGGAATGATCTCCCACTCGACCACGTGTGAGGGGTCAACCTCAGTGCAGGCAGTACCCGGGCAGGTCACAGCAGTGGACCGATCGGAGAACACGTGGGACGTGATCGACGTCCCTCGCATCCCCGCGTCCGATCCCCCACAGTCACGCCCCCAGGCAGCAGCCTCAAGCTGTGTGACAGAAGCCACCGCAGCCTGAAGCTGTGAGCGGTGTGCTCGCCTTAGTAGTAGCAGGAACTAGCGGCGCGCTCTCGCTGACGATCTAACTGACATTGAGTTGTTCTTACCAAACAAACAAAAGCCTGCACGATACGAGAGTCGATACAACGGTCGATAGAGACGACGCTACTGTTCACTACTCTGTGATTGAAATAAAAGGTTGTGCCTAGTAAGCACTCGAACACTCAAGAAATTACAAAAATAAACTAGTAACTACACAGATAACTGAATATAAGTCGCTCTTGTTTGAAGCTCTTAAAAATATGTAAAAAGCGAACGGTGTACTCGCCTTAGTAGTAGCAGGAACCAGCGATGCGCTCTAGCTGACGGTCCATGGCTTTTTGAGCTAGTCTTCATACCCATACACGTCCATCCGCTCGATACGATTTGAAACGAGGCTCATCCGACCAGACAACATGTTTCCAGTCATCAACAGTCCAATGGCGGTGTTAATGAGCCCAGTCGTGGTGTAAGGCTTTGTGTTGTACGGTCATCAAGGGTACACGAGTGGGCCTTCGGCTCCGAATGCCCATATCGATGATGTTTCGTTGAATGGTTTGCACGCTGACACAAGTTGATGGCCCAGAATTGAAATCTGCAGCAATTTGTTCTGTCACATTGAACGAGTCTCTTCAATCGCCGTTGGTCCCGTTCTTACAGCATCTTTTTCCTGCTGCAGTGATGTCGGAGATTTGATGTTTTACCGGATTCCTGATATTCTCGGTACTCTCGAGAAATGGTCGTACAGGAAAATCTCCACTTCATCGCTTCCTCGGCCGACTATAACACCACGCTGAAACACACTGAAATCTTTATCAGGTACCATTGCAGTAGCAGTAAACGATCTGACAACTGCGCCAGCCACTTGTTGTCTTATATAGGCGTTGCCGACCGCAGCGCCGTATTCTGACTGTTTACATATTTCTGTATTTGAATGCGCATGCCTGTACCATATCTTTGGCGCTTCAGTGTACATCTCAAGGACGACCCACACTGATTAACAAGAACATAATTCGTAAAAAGTACCAGGTTATAATTTAATCTCGAGAAACTTGTGCTTCAAAAGTTGTTTCTAAACTGAAAAACAAGATAAACATAGGAAATGTAGTATAATAATAAATTTGTAAATACAATATAACGTATTTATTGTATACATAAAACAAAATGTGTTACAGACCACTAAAGATACTTCACAAATAAAAGAAGCGAAACGCGTTTGCAAAAAAAAAAAAAAAAAAACTTTTCATCAGTTGCAAATACGAAATGCGTCTCAATGAATTTTGAAGCGTCTAATGAACGTCGAAAAACGGATAAAGTCACGATATCTCAGTTACTTTACTATCACAGATGCAGATAATGACTTAGGGGCTAACATCCAGCCAGAGCCAAATGGATTGGAAACTTTTAATTGAAGAATTTAACATACAGTCACTGCAAGGAAGCGGATCTGAAGTTGACGCCAGAGTTAGCGAATTGGTGCGAGCGTTGCAGACCGCAGAAGACCACGCTATCCCAACATTTGTTAGGAAGGCAAGAGGGTTTAAAATTCCCTGGAGTCCCACCCGACACCCATTAAGATATACAGCAAGGCAGGCGAGAAGTAGTAGCACGAATCCTTTGGGAAAACGGAAGTCTAAAGAAGACTGAGTTTCTGTCGAACAGTCGAACAACAATTTAAAGAAAATGGAGGAAGCAGATAGGATGAATATGCCAAGGACCGAATGGTAACAGATACTTGGAATTTCCATAGCAACTTCCAACAAACAAGGTTCGGTCACCAGCTATATTATCAATCTTGAGACAATTCTATGGCATGATGAGGACAGAGTGGGTGACAGCAGTGCAGTATGTATTCAAAACTTCGTTGCCGGACGATACCACGATGGGAGACACAGAGTACCATCAGGATCTTCCATCTGAATTAGCAGAGCAGCGTGTGAATAATAGCGTCGTGATTCAGTTTGCCCAGGAGAAAGCGATGCTGACAATAACGGAGTTAAAGGCGAAGAAAGGACCAGAATCTGATCGAATTATGACAGAATTGTTGCATCAGCTAATGCATCAAACTGCACTATAAGCAACAGTTTTATTAAACGAATACTTTTTGCAGGGATAGGTGTGCATAATCTGGAAAATCTCGTGTACCGTTATTCTAAAAAGAGGGCAAAACAAAGAACCAAGACAACCGAAAACCTAGACAGATTTGTGTGGTAAATTCTCTAGCCATAGTATAGGAAAAGCTTCTGTGCTGTCGCCTGTGGCATTATAGGCAGTTATTCGGAATGATCGCAGTGCAATAAGGTTTCAGAAATGGTAAATCCATCAAGGATGTGATAAATCAAGCAACGCACATTCGAACGCCTCAAACGACAAGTACGTTACAGGCATGATGATTGAAATAGCTGGGGCCTTTGATAATTGACGGTAGCCTGCCTTTTCAAAAGAGTGAAGCAGACACACTGCCTTAGGTGTCTCTATAACAGCCTACGAAGTTATTGCAGCGATAGGCAGGTGCAATTGGAATGTCCCTGCAAGAAAATTGTGAAAAATAGAGTCAAAGGCTGCTCACAGGACTATCTTTGTGGTCCAGAACTCTGGGATTTTGGCAGGAGCCATTACTGAACCAGGTTCAGAATGTAACAAAACGTAGAGACTGCAGTGCCTAAGCAGACGATCTGTTAGTGATAGCCGGCCGGTGTGGCCGTGCGATTCTAGGCGCTTCAGTCCGGAAGATGGTATCTATTCAAAATGGTTCAAATGGCTCTGAGCACTATGGGACTTAACTTCTGAGGTCATCAGTCACCTAAAACTTAGAACTACTTAAACCTAACTAACCTAAGGACATCACACACATCCATGCCCGAGGCAGGATTCGAACCTGCGACCGTAGCGGTCGTACGGTTCCAGACTGTAGCGCCTAGAACCGCTCTGCCACTCCGGCCGGCGTGGTATCTATTGTTTCGGACATGTCAGTAAGAACAGATACCATCTTCATATATTCATATATGTTCTATAGAACGTTGACATGTTGCCTTGGCCTGCTCGATCATCAAATCGGTCTCCAGTCGAGCATACATGAGGCATCATCGGGCGACAACTCCAGCGTCATTCACAACCAGCATTAACCGTCCCTGAATTGACCGACCAAGTGCAACAGACATGAAACTCCACCTACAAACACACATCCGGCACCTGTACAATACAGTGCATACACGTCTGCATGCTTGCATTCAACATTCTGGCTGTTGCACCGGTTATTAATGAACCAACATTTCACATCTGCAATGACTTACCTCGCGCTTGCGTTATCTTGTGGTCTTGCAGTGTTCATCACGTAAATATGATAACTAGACAAATGTATTCCAGAAATTTCATTGTCTACCCGTTCTCCTTAGTCAGAATATAAAATATGTGACCTTTACGATTTTCTTTTAAATTAATGAATTAATTAACGTAAATCTTTTTCCACGTTATTTGTTGGTTCTTGGACAACTTTTCTGATTTGTTTAAGGAATTCAATCATCATTAAGCCCCCCACCGTTCTCCGAGGAATAAAAGTAACTCCGTCCTAAATGAGATGAGACCATTACGGTTGTCCTGTACTCTACAAATCTCATGTGAAATCAAACTATTTTCTTAATCTATAGAATATTCTGTATGGAATAATGCCACAGTTTTTTGGAATTTGACCAAATTATAAAATAGTACTCGTTTGAAAGAAAGATTTTTTACCATTTTTGTGATAACTAATGAGTAAATAAAAATAAAATAAACTAGCGTATCACTCATTGCGGACATTTCGTTAATAGAGTGCCTGAAATCCATTCCGTCAGCTTGAAATACACTATATCTCAAAATCGTATCGTAAAACGTACTTATTTTATAGCCTTACTTAGGAGAATGACTCATAATAGCGTATTCGTTCACCTTTGGAATACAATATAAGAGCGATTATGCGTGGCATAGACTTTGTAAGTCTCTGATGGATTTTCGACACCAGGCCTCGACGCACAGTTCTCGTAAATAACGGGCCGGTATGTGCCACCTGATAGCGTCCCACATGTGTCCCTTCGGGACATCAACGTGAGTTCACGGTCATGCTTCTGAAACAACTGTAGCAGAATTCAGTTCTTGTGACTCGAATAGTTATCCTGATGGATGTCAACATCGCAGCCGAGGAAGACATCAACTATGAAGGGATGCAGCTGGTCCCCAATAATGATCATGTAGTTCACAGCTGCCATGATGCCGTCGATTACTACCATAAGTCCCATAGTAGATGAATTTCGCCTATAGTGTAACTATCTCACCAGTGTTCTGCGTCCGTGACACGGTGCATTATTCGAGCAACCGTTTGATGGATGATCGCATATCTGGACACAGCCATCGACCATCTACATCTGCATCCACATGAATACTCTGCAAATCACATATAGGTGCCTGGCAGAGGTTTCATCGAACCACCTTCACAATTCTCTATTTTTCCAATCTCGTATAGCGCGCGGAAAGATCGAACTTTTATATCATTCCGTACTAACTCTCATTTCCCTTATTTTATCGAGATGATCGTTTCTCCATATGTAGGTCGGTGTCAACAAAATATTTGCGCATTCGGAGGAGAAAGTTGGTGATTGGAATTTCGTGAGAAGATTCTGCCTCAATGAAAAACGCCTGCTTTAATGATGTCCAGCCCAAATCCTGTATCATTTTAGTGACACTCTCTCCCATATTTCGCGATATTACAAAACGTGCTGCCCTACTCTGAATTTTTCGATGTACTATTTGGTAAGGACCCCACACCGCGCACCAGCAGCATTCTAAAAGGGGACGGACATGCGTAGTAAAGTGTCCTCCCTATAAAACGCAGTCTTTAGTTAGTCTTCCCCACAACATTTTCTGTGTGTTCCTTCCAATTTACGTTGTTCGTAATTGTAATTCCTAAGTATTTTAGTTGAATTTACGGCCTTTAGATTAAGCTCCTTTAGCGTGTAACCGAATTTTAACGAGTTCCTTTTAGCACTCATATAGATGATCTCACACTTTTCGTTATTTAGGGTCAACTGCCAATTTTCGCACCATTCAGACATATTTTCTAAATCTTTTGCAATTTGTTTCGATCTTCTGATAACTTTATTAGTCGATAAACGACAGCGTCATCTGCAAACAACCGAAGACGGCTGCTCAGATTGTTCCCCAAATAGTTTATATACAGAAGGGATAGCAAAGGGCCTATAACACTACTTTGGGAAACGTCAGAAATTACTTCTGTTTTGCTCGACCATTTTCCGTCATTTACTACGAACTGTGACATCTCTGACAGCAAATTACAAATCCAGTTACATAACTGAGACGATATTCCACAAACACGCAATTGCACTACAAGCCGCTTGTGTGGTACAGTGGCAAAAGCCTTCCGGAAATCCAGAAATACGGAATCGATCTGAAACCCCTTGTCAGTAGCAATCAACACTTCATGCAAATAAAGAACTAGTTGTGTTTCACAAGAACGATGTTTTCTAAACCCATGTTGACTGTGTGTCAATAGACCGTTTTCTGTGGGTAATTCATAATGTTCGAACATAATATATGTTCCAAAATCCTGCTACATGTCGACTTTAATGAAATGGGCCTGTAATTAAATGGATTACTCCTACTACCTTTCCTGAATATTGGTGTGACCTGTGCAACTTTCCAGTCTTTGCATACGGATCTTCCTCTAGCGAACGGTTGTATATCATTGTTAAGTATGGAGCTAATGAATGAGCATACTCTGAAAGGAACGTTATTGTTATGCAGCCTGGACCAGAAGACTTGCTTTTATTAAGTGATTTACGTTGTTTCACTACTACGTTACTCGTGTTGGCAGCTGTTGTTGATTTGACTTTTGGAATATTTACTTCGTCTTCTTTTGTAAAGACATTTCGGAAGTCTGTGATTAGTAGCTCTGCTTTGGCAGCACTGTCTTCGGTAGTATCTCCATTCCTATTGCGCAGAGAAGGCATTTATTGTTTATTGCCGCTAACATACTTCACATACGACCAGAATGTCTTTGGATTTTCCTCCAGGTTTCGAGATAAAGTTTCGTTGTGAAAAATTTTATAAGCATCTCGCATTGAAGTCTGGGATAAATTTCGAGCACCTGTAAAAGATCGCCTATCTTGGACCTTTTGTGTCTGTTTAAATTTGGCATGTTGTTTCTTTGCTTCTGAAACAGTGTTCTTAGCCGTTTTGTGTACCAAGGAGGATCAGCTCCGACATTTGTTAATTTATTTGGTACAAATCTCTCAATTGCTGCCGATACTATTTATTTGAATTCAAGCCACATTTGGTCTATTCTTTTATCATTGATTTGGAAGGAGTGCACATTGACTCTCAGGAAGGTGTTAAGTGAATTTTTATCTGCTTCTACGAATATGTATATTTTTCGTTTATTTTTGAGGATTTGGTGGTTAAAATATTCAATCTCGCTACGACAACGCTGTGTTCACTAATTCCTGTATCCGTTTTGATGCTCGTTATTAACTCAGGATTATTTGTTGCTAAGAGGTCAAGTGTGTTTTCGCGTGGGCTCATGAACTAACTACACGAATTAATTTTCAGAGAATGTGTTTAGCACAATTTCGGACGATGTTTTATGCATACCTCCGGAATTAAACATGTATTTTCGCCAACATATCGATGGTAAATTAAAGTCACCACCAACTATAATCGTATGAGTCGCGTACGTGTTAAAAATCACTCTCAAGTTTTCTTCGAAACTTTCAGTAACTGTATCATCTGAATTGGAAGGTCGGTAAAAAGATCCACTTATTATTTTATTCCGGTTGCCAACAATGACCTCTGCCCATACTAACTCAATTTCGTAACAAGATAAACTACTTCTAATAGCAACGAGCACGTCATCGTCAACCGTGTTTAGCCTGTCCGTCCGGAACACCGTTACGTTCTCCGCAAAAATTTCGGCTGATCTTATCTCCACCTTTAGCCAGCTTTCAGTGTCTATAACGATTTTAGCATCAGTGTTTTCTATTAGCGCTTGGAGCTCTGGTACTTTCCCAGTACAGCTACGACAATTTACAACTGTTATACCGATGGTTCCTGTATCTACGTTTTACCTGTGTTCGGCCCGCACCCTTTGTGTCTGGAGCCCTTCTTGTGTTTTCCCGAGACCCTCTAACCGAAAAAACCGCCCAGTCCACGCCACACAGCCCCTGCTACCCGTGTAGCCGCCGCCAACGTATAGTGGACCCCTGACCTATTCAGCGGAACCCGAAACCCAACCACACTTTGACGCAAGTTGATGAATCTGCAGCCTACACAGTCGCAGAACCGTAGAGCCTCTGATTCAGACCCTTCACTCGGCTCTGTACCAGAGGTCAGCAATCGGACCTGTCGACTATGCTGCAAATGGTCAGCTCTGCATTCATCTTGCAAGGAAGACTGGCAGCCTTTACCACTTTTGCTAGCCGCTCGAAATCACAGAGAATCTCTTCTGATCCAAAGTGATACACATTATTGGTACCGACGTGAGAAACCACCTGCAGTTGTCTGCACTCTGTGCTCTTTATGGCATCTGGAAGACCTGTTCCACTTCTGAAATGACTCCACCCGGTATGCATACGGAGTTCACATTGGTTTTCTTTACCTTCTTGGCAGGCATTTCCCTAAGGGGCCACCGAGCGAGGTGGCGCAGTGGTTAGACACTGGACTCGCATTCGGGAGGACGACGGTTCAATCCCGTGTCCGGCCATCCTGATTTAGGTTTTCCGTGATTTCCCTAAATAGCTCCAGGCAAATGCCGGGATGGCTCCTTTCATAGGGCACGGCCGACTTCCTTCCCCATCCTTCCCTAATCTGATGAGACCGATGACCTCGTTGTCTGGTCTCCTTCCCCAAAACAACCCAACCCCCCCCCCCCTAAGGGGCCCCATAACGCGCCTAACGTTAGATCTCCCAACTGTCAATAATCCCACCCTCTGTAATTTTCCGGATCTTGCAAGCTGAGAGGTTTTCACTGAAACAGGAGAGGCGACAGCATCTGGCTCAGCGACAGTGACAGACACAGACAGCACGTGGAACCTGTTTGACAGACAAACCGGGGAGGCCTTACGTGCAGCCGCCTGGGAAGACTTTCCGCACCTGCTTCGCACTGGCTCGACCTCCCACTCGACCACAGGTGAGGGGTCAACCTCAGTAACTGGGCTGGCCACCGGTGAGGGCCGATCGGAGGACTCGGACGCGCTGCACATCCGTTGGATCCTCACGGCCGGCCCACAACAGTGGTGCCCATCCACTGCAGCCTCATGCTGTGTAACCGAAGCAATCGCAGCCTGAAGCTGAGAGCAAAGTGTTGCGTCAGCGGGGGAACCCATATGGGACGTCTGCTGTGGGACTCCATGTTGAAAAATGTGCGCTAAACCGTGTACTCCGAAATACTCATGCCTGCATCAGCATTGCGCTCTGTAGTCAAATTTTCTACAAATCACCGACTGTTCTGCTTTACAGAGCGAGAAAGCCTTCGATCTCCAAGTCCTGTGAGAGGCGCGGACGTCTAACACTAAGTCACCGTAGTCAAGCACTTTCCATAAGATGTTCATGGCCGTAGCGTGTCCTGCTCGCTCTTTCTCCGGAGCTAGGCCGTAACAATTTGACCTTTTCCAGTGTTTCTTACATCCGTGTATTTTCCCTTTTACAGACCGTATAGTCGCTAGAATAACTCCTCATTCGTCTCTGTTCCGCTTATATACTTTCCTTGCCGCGTAAGGTGCCCGCAACGCCGTCAGACGGCATTCAGTCTCGCGGTGGACAGTGGTCACACTGGTTTTACTCGTTAGTGCATATGTCAAGTGCAACGTACAAAGTGTCGTGTCTGACGTAAAACCTGCTGCATTCTCAACGACTGAGCTAGATCCTAGATGTTTAGATACCTAGATTGTCTTTCACGCTACTTATTTTTGCAGGTTGCCGGAAGATGTCTGTGATTACTTTCTTCTTTAGAGCTCAGCCATTTCTTGTGGAGGCTGAGATAGTATACGGTAGTAAAGTTGTTCTCTGGTCTATTTCTTTACTCTTGCCCCTAATTCTTGGTGTCCTATGCACTTTCTTAATGTCATCTATCCTATAACTACAGGAAAAAAAGTTATATTCCAGGCGATTCAGTTTCATCGGTATGCTGTCCTCGTTGTAAACTGTCCACACTCTGTGAATCTGCGCTGTCAGAGACGGAAATCACTGTCTTGGATGATGACTTTTTATCGTTGGAAGACAAATTTCCTTATGAGTGCGTTTCCAGTACACCCCATGACCCAAAGTACTACTTTGCTCTCTGGTCGGATAGACATATTGATAACTGTCACATACAACGTATCTCTACGGGGGAGGCCTTTTGGACTAGCAGATACGGCTCATATGCACAGAGGCCTTTGATGAACACAGCTGCGCTGCCGGTGGTCTAACGGTTCTAGGCGCGCAGTCCGGAACCGCGAGACTGCTACGGTCGCAGGTTCGAATCCTGCCTCGGGCATGGATGTGTGTGATGTCCTTAGGTTAGTTAGGTTTAAGTAGTTGTAAGTTCTAGGGGACTGATGACCACAGATGTTAAGTCCCATAGTGCTCAGAGCCATTTGAACCATTTGAGCTGCGCTGGACCGGGTCTCAGATGACAATCTGCCTTATTAAGCCGTTGGCGCATCGGGATAAGACCAGTTGGCTGTTTTCTATGAAACCACCCGTTACGTACCATGAAAAGTTTGCCTGCAACGAGTCTGTTTTGGACTTGCAAATTCACTTGGCTGCTGACTGAAATGTTTAAATTGGTTTACGACGCCTTTTGCGTCGATAACTCGTTGTGAGTTGGCTCTTAAGCAGTGTAGCACTTTGGTGCGCCCTTAACGACAGGGCGTGTACAGGAATTGTTGCTCGTCACCGTGAAACAGCCACTATCATGACAAGTGATATATCACGCGTTATTCTGAAACAATGAGGTTTTCCTTGCATGTGTGCCTCCAGAAACGAGAGGTAGCTGTTCTCTTCAATCTCCATCGCAAATGAATTGTTTTAATGAAAGTTATTTACGTGACGTAAGCATTAGCCTAGAGAGTACGTAACTGTGTACTTCTTCGGCGGTGTAGTGTTGTCTTTATAGCGATTTCTTCAACTTCTTCCGTGAATAAATTCACCATAACAGGTAAGAGATGCAAGCCCATTGCAATCCCATTAAACTGCACGAAGTTCCTACCATGATTGAAATCTGTTAGTGTTTCGCATTACTGAACGAATGACGTTCAAAAACGTTACTCCAATAAAGACAGAGTTTCTTACAAGGGAATTAAGATGAACAGTGAACCGACATAAGCACTGTACAATATGTTGCGCGAATCCAATTGTATTGTTCTTAAATATTCCCACGCTGTTCTAAATTTCTGATGTGGTGATTGCAGTAATACAAGTGGGTATCTTGAACGGTGGAGTGATATTTTACTACTGTATACATCAGTGATCTCTTTGTGATTTCAAAGAGCTTGCGTCCTCTTGTTGTAACATACAGGTGTCCTGGAGTGTAATCGTCTTTCTTGTCATGATAAAAATCGGTTTCCTGTCAGTTACCTTGTAGAACTTATCCTTTAGAACTGTCGTCAACGTCTTAATGTAGTCAGCTTTTAGGAAAAATCCACTGACGTTCCCCTTCTCAGCAAGATGAGATATTATATCTTGGTCCTAACGCAGCCTCTTCAGGATGGCCCTCTTAGCCACTGAAATAACAGACAAAGGACGTAGAGCAGCCATGTAGATGTGGCACATCGTTCGACGCATTTCTTTGGCCGCTTCTGATAAAAGACCTCTGACTTCCTATTTTAGTCCACTGATTATCACACGTCTTGGGCGGTAGAGCGAAGATCATACCTTGAAGTTATTGCTAGCTCTATAAGTGTCCCAGATAAATACACAACAATACCTAGAAGTGGTGCTTTCTTATTGAACTGTTTAAACGGATACAACTGCTAAAGTTTATCATACTGTTTCGGCGTCTCATCCATTTGTTGTGGGTTACTTTGCGATGTTGTCGTGTGTCTACCCAGTTTCATAAGTAAGGTGGCAGGAACCTGCCTCGTCAAAGATCCTGTGGCTATTGTGGAAAATCAGTCTGAAACCTCTTCGGAGGTTCACACCAGCCACAGCATCCACGGCACGATAGGTTCCACCAACGACATAGTGGACAACCTCAATATTGCAAGAGTGTAAGAGCTATGTTGTGGGTGCAGAGTTGTCCACATATGGGAGACAGCAGAGCTGTCCACATATGGGAGACAGAGAGGCCTGTCAGTGCACGAGTAGCAGAACATGAACGCTACATGCTATTAACACAGCACAATAAACCGGCGACAGCGGAACACCACCGTGACTGTGAACAACTTATCATGTTCCGAGAAGCCCGTCTACAGGCAAAACAGTCGTGGAAGCACCAACGCAAAATACGAGAGGTGGTTATTAAGCAGGCTGGCAACATTAATAGAGCGGATGGCTACAAACTTACTTGTGTCAGTCCGATGGACCGAGAGCGGTCGCCGGACGTCAGCCTCACCTGGCACGGACGCGACAGACTAAACGAACAGCTACATACGGACTGGCAGTGTGTTTCCGCGCACACCAGAAAGCAAGCTCTAATTTGCAGACAGTTGCCAACCATCAACAAGCCGGACAGTCCACGAACAGTCTCCTTTCTACCTTCTCCTTCACGTCATGACTAGCTTATTATGTTCTACGACCAATAAAGTTCCAGAAATAGGCGTATTCACGACGCTAGCTTGCACTAAATAAGGGCACCTTTTCTCCTGCAAAACCCACAGTAACTGAAGTTCAGAAGTATTAATAAGTCATAAGGGTTAGAGGGTTATGAGACCACAGTCCTTATTAAAAAGTGAAATGAAGGGCCTTGTTTACCTTTCCACTAATCACACAAGAAGCCTAGCCACAAAACTGATAGTACTTGAGCACGATCACACACACAATTTTAAAAAAAATCCTGTTACACTAGTCTTGCCCTAAGGAAGGCCCTTGCAATATGGCACAAACGTCAGTTTTGTAGTTTAAATCTTAAAGTATATTATGCAATTACATGGTAGAACACCCAAAAGTATTATAAACACATTTCTCTAAAAAAATGCATTTTATGTCATGTTCACTGCTAACATCATCAGTTATTTTGCTCCCTAAATCGTAAAAATAGCGTTCCATTTTCAGTCTAGTATTTCCTAATATAATTCCCGCAGCACCACCGGATTTAACTCAGATGTACGCCATTATCTTCGTTTTATCGTTTTATCGTGTAGCTGATGATGATATAAGACGTCACGAGGATTTTTTGTTGTTGAGAAAAGTAACCTTATCCGACCCCTACAAGGGACTCCTCTTGCAGGTTCTCTGGCTGTGACGAAAGCGATAGTTCCTGCTGATCATTGTTCTCACACAAACGCAGAGATTATCAGATATGCAGCATTGTCGAGATGTTTAGACGGCTGCTGCTGACATACGGGTCTTCCGTCCTTTGTCAAGCCATTGTAATTAGCTTCAGTAGAACAGCTTTCGGGTCTTTAGCATGGAAGTGAGTAATCCACTGCTACGAGAAATGGAATTATTTTCATTTTCTGTTGCAAGACCTATCAGAGGACCACTTTTCTACCATTGTTAGTGCATACTCTTCTATCTCATCAACGTGTACGAAAGAGTTCGTGTTACTTGCATAAACTATGCGGAATGTCCTACTGGAATACATATGGAATTTAAATATTATAGTACAGAAGTCACAGTGTACGTACTCATTAGATCGAAGCAGATCATTTATACAGCTTTTAATTAGCGGTAGTGAAATATACTTGACTCCTCTCTTCTATCCGCAGCTTTGTACATCTGTGTCTCTGTAGGATGTGGATGACTGTGATGACTGCTAATGAACTGTAGAAATATTTTTATGTTTACATTCATTGTTGTGAAAGGGAAAGGACTATAAACACTCCTTACGAATAGCCCGAAGGGGGACTAAGATTTGTCCTATTCCGAAGGAAGAATCATCATCATATGTTCTCTATTGATTTATTACTGCAGATAAGTTTGATATTTAATATAGGACTTAAGAACACTGTCTAACGATTCGGAAGTGTACCCCATTACATCATCTCAAGGACAATTGTTCCCACCTCCACTTTGAACGCTACCGAATCTATAATGCGCTAGAAAATTCGGGTAAGGAAATGTAGAGAATTAACGACCCAAATGCAGTTTAACCTTTTAAAAGAATAGTTTATCTTATTCCCTTCATCAGCCCCTCCCCACGAACCAAGAGTGCCCTTTAAAAAAGCCGGGCAGTTGTAGTTGCCACGAAGAATAGTTTTTTTTTAATGGAGTGCGGGTGGATCTCATAGCCAATAGTTCGCAAAGAAAAAAACGGGGACACTGATTCGCAAAGAAGCAACTTAACCAGATCTGTTTGAAAAAGACTGTGAAAGTTGGCTCTACACTTTCAGAAATCACAAGATTTGAACACATACAGTCACACATCCATACTTGCAGGGATTATTTTTGGGTATGTAGTGGATGAGAAAGGGATTCTGGTTTCTACGCGAAATAAATATTGTTGCACTATGTGTATTTTCTTTACAGGGGATTAAAAGACACAGAAAAACCGTCTGCGCAACATATATAACAAAAAAATGTGTCTCTTTCACTCCAATAAAGATTTCCTTACACACACATTCAGGTGACACGACATCATAACTATCCTTCCGAAGGTAATCTTCCTCCAACACTATCATTCCATATGAATGTTTCCCTACACTCCACATCTGACTGATGATCGGAATCATAACTCTTATGGTATAGTACTGTTGCCCATCTCCGAAATAACTCCTTCAAGACACACTCGCTCCTCAATGATCCCGCTGAATACCTACATCCCACCACTTTCCAACCAACGCTCACAATTGTTTGAATTAGCTTTAACCACTGGATTACATATTACATCCTTACCCACGTAGAAAGAATCTTCGACATATATTTGTTAGCTGCTGATCTTAACCTAAGCTCCTACATTCCCTAAGGGAAAATAGTAGCGATGTCAGTTTACTGACATTCTCAACAGTCCCTACTTATAAACACCTCATAACGATTCAATCTATGACACTGTTATTCCTTCCTCAAACCTCCTGACACAAACAACAGAAGAAAATCTAGAGCGAATTGGGCTCTATCACTTACCTATTCATCTCTAGATCTCTTACCAAGCAATAAACCATATCCAATCTTTACTCAGTCACATATGTCAACACGTTCAGGAATATTTCCACACATGTACCCAAATCGAAAGCCACAATCATAACCTCCAGAGTTATGACGACAATGTGTTTTACTGCAACATTACGTTACAGATGAGCTAATTAATCGTATCACGCTCTCTTTGAATCATCCACTATGAATGTCTCACTCTCCTTCGATATACTCATTCCCTATGCCAAGAATCCTCTCATCCAGGCAACGAATAGTTCTGCACCCGTAGCACATAACAACCGCTAAACTAAATGAAACCCCCCATAAAGCCCAGAAAGGTGTGTAACACGTTCCTCAGAATGATCCCATCATCATAGTTCCATACATAACAACTTACCCTTCCCACCCACCTCACTAAAGACAGTTCCTTCATATCATATATAGAAGACATCTGCGCTGACCACATATATAGCCCAGTTTCGATCTTAACGTAGACTCATATAACTACGAACATGCGAACATAGATACACCAAACTTCTAGTAGTTGCACAGAATTCTAAAGACGGTATAAAACACTCGTTGACATAACGCCATTACTAACAAAAGAACAAAACACTCCATCCGGTCATGCTACAGTTATACAAGCCACGTGAAGTAACGTCCCACAGTCCTCCATTAAAACATTGTTATTTCGTATGAAACTATTGTTTACACAGTCATTTACACAAAGCTGTGGAAAACATTCGAAGTCATACTCTTCCAGGAATCTGATAAACCAGCATCTCATACATCATCCTATACACTCATTAACCTCATGACTGTCTTTAAGAAACACCTTTGAAGAATAGTAGCCAAATGAAACTATCGGTATCTACTATACGCCCTATAACCGACTAGCCAAAGCACACCTGTGTGGTGTCACTCGACTCGAAAGTGAGCCAGATCGTTTTCTCACAGTGCAAGAAATTTTTACCGCCAGTATTTTTCCGAAAATGGGAGGAGAGGTGGCTCGTGATCAACACTTAGTGCCAATGTCCTGGATTAAATTCCAAACCTCTCCGGAATGTCTGTTGTAGTGAAGGCATGTGACACTACTGACGGTGATGCGCCCAACAGGTGATGACGTGAAGCCCGATTGCCCCATTGTTGCTATTTAGGAAGAATAGGCTATGTACTGGCAGTACTGGCACTGTGTTTCACCCTCTCCTCCACCCCTCTCTCTCTTTCTCTCATCATCATCGTCATCATCATACAATACAAACATACCACAGCACTTACACACATACACACAAACGCACTCGCGCACGCACGCGTTTACACGAACCTACTCTCAACACAGAGCTCTCTCACTTCGCGAAGGAAAAGTACCATTCTGGGCAAGGGAAGTATAACCTTTCCAAATAAGTAGCTGAACCTACACCTCGAAATCTTCCAGAAAAGCATGCCATAAGACTTTACTTTATTTAACAGACCCACTTATCTAAAACATCCAATGTAGCTTCCACCGCATCTTCTCTATATACTGTATATGACTAATTGGCTCACCTTAGCCATTTTCCATACATCCATATAAATAAATGTAAGTCATCTATTTTCGTCTCCCTTTCGATTCAAACGCATTTGACTGAGTATAACATTCTGGTGTTCTCTTGAAACGACAAAATCATCCCCTCAAAATTAATTATGTCTGCGTGAGAGTACGTCTCACCCATCACTATCTCACGTATTTCAAATGAACCACACCTTTTCTTACGCCTTTTACCCTTCTGTCGTGTTGTTCCCCATCCTGCAACCATTCTCACACTTTCACCTCCACCAACATTCTCTAGTATTGTAAAGACTCTACATATCTAACTGTCTCCCGCTTTCTCCAGTCCTCCTAGAGACATAGGCATTTCATTTCACCTCCCCCATCTTTCATACTTTTTCAAACTGCATCCTGTACAAACTCTTGTAGTTCTCATACCCTTTTCTCTTTCTATTCCTGCAAAACCATCTAACCCACAAAACGAACAGGAGAACCCTGTCCCAGCACTCAATCTCATGAAATTTTATCACCAGTCCAGTTATCCTGCTACGCCATTATACCCATATTAAATTCTCTAAGAATCTCCAATGAGTTATCCATCTCCTTTTTCCATAATTGCAACCAAACATCACTCCCCAGCAATGATATATTTCCTGATATATGTGCTTCGTATCGGCCTTAGCTAACCACGTCTCTGCTTTAGCCTCTTCCTTCTCCCCATCGTCAACCACAGTAACTTATCTCATGTTGTTTTCATCGCAGCATATTCAGTAGTTTTAACTTTTCAATCATGTACATGGTTGTTCAAGTATATCATTACTACCAATGATCTCCTAGCCGCATCAAATACCGTTTCCCTTGTGTATTTTACGTGTTATAAATAATTTCCAGCCCGTAAATAGTTTTGGGAAGTCAACAAATTTTCTCGTTTTTGTTGGTAAAACTATCAACTATGTATCCTTTTAAACTTAAAATTATCACATTATTTGTTTGATTTTACCGTCTTAAAATATTTGGTTCACAGAGGATTTTATCACTTTGCCATCCTACTCCCTAACAGGGAAGTGTAATAATATAAGAAAAAGCATAATAGAAACTTGTGAACTAACACAGGAAGAGACACGTTCTATTGATCAGTGTTATGTAAAAGAAGCTCACGTAGTGAACCTTGGTTACGTAAGACTTCCTGTGTAACAATGCAGTATTGGAAAACGTGTTATCCTCTCACCAGCGTTCTTCAGTCGTGAGAGATGTTTGATACTTCAGTGTCAGACGTTGTTAGCTTAAGGAAATGTGGTTATTATAAAGAAAGCTTTGCAGAATATTATAGTGGCACGAAACGCTCATATAACGGTACAAGAGAAAGTTGTTGGTTTACTACTTTTCTTTTGTCGTGTCTTCTTTCTTACATAACTTCTTGAAAAGACAATTCCGTCTACTAGGATATTACAAAAAGTCCTCAGAATTTCTTTTCTGTCATACAGGATCACCGGTACAGACGCAGTCACACGTTTTGCAATCATTATCGAGAGCGAAACCATTAATAAATGAATGGAAGTGTAGTCTATCGTCTCGTCAACTTTTAGATCATATCTGGGATAGCACTAACTAGGACTGGACAACTAAACACAACGCAAATTATTGTGTCCAGTGAAAACTTACATTCCAAAATGACGTCACGTGTACATTATCAGTTTGGTACACCCATTCGCACAAGCCAGTAATGTTATAAGTACGAACATAAATCGAGAATGAGATTTTCACTCTGCAGCGGAGTGTTCGCCGATATGAAACTTCCTGGCAGATTGAAACTGGATGCCGGACCGAGACTCGAACTCGGGACATTGCCTGCGAAAGGCAAAGGTCCCGAGTTCGAGTCTCGGTCGGGCACACAGTTTTAATCTGACAGGAAGTTTCACGAACATAAATATTTTATCTTGAGTTGCATTCCCTACGTTTTATTTAAGGTATTGTATTTGTTCAAGTTTTCTCTACGCTTCATAAGATGTGACTCACGTCTTTTAGAGTTATCGGTTACTTCTTAGTTTTCGTGAGTTATGATAATTCTCGTGAAACGTTATTTTTCGTTGTTTCCTATCACGTCCCTGAGTGTTATTCTCGCGGAGTAATAATATTTATGGGCACGAATCGCACACTTTTGTTCATACGTGCAAAAAGGAGCAAATGGCGGGAGCAAAGCGCTGGAGCGAACAGGATGGTGTTCATGGATGGGCCAGTCGCCGGTTGCGGTACGTCACGCAGCCGAAGCAACGGCACGAGAAAGTGGCACGCCGTGGGAACAGCGCGCAGCACTGCTGTGGGGCACGTTTCGTAATCGACGGGCCATCCGTGCGTTCCTCCACAGCTGTTGACATTAGCGCTTCCTCGTCGGCGTGCCCTCCAGCGTCTTACGGAGAGAGGTTACGCAGTGGTTGGCATGCTGTACTCGCATTTAACACGACGGCGGTTCAGATCCCCATCCGGCCATCCAAATTTAGGTTTCCAGTGGTTTCCCAAAATCCATGAAGTCAAATGCGAATAGTTATTTTGGAAAGGACACGACCACTTCCGTCCCCATTCCACTCCAGTTGAAGTGCGTGCTCCGTCTCTGATGACGTCATCATTGATGGGATGCTAGACCGTAATCTTCCTTCCTTCTTCCAATCTCGTAAAATTTTTCCCATTTACCCCGTTCATTTGTCTAAATTTAACTTTCAATTTTTCACTACTGTTTGGTGTGATACATCAGCCCTTAACTTTTTCCTAGTGTTTACGTCATCGTACGGGACCCGCTGGTTTCACGAAGAACGAAACAAAATATGCATGATTGGTCACAACATAAAATACCAGCAGAAAAGAAAGAAAAAAATAAAGAAACACTTGAGCGAAGCGTCCTGCCTCAGTCTAAAAAGACGATACCCTTCGAGCTGCTTATACGTCTTTCCCTGCACATTGCGCTTAATCAGAAATAGTTTCGGTGCCTGTTAAAGTTAAACCCTGATTCCAAATTGTCTTACAGTAATAGCATTCAGTCACAGTCCTCTCTTTCGCAGTACTTATCCAATCATACATGGTTCGCTGTTTTCATGACTTCGCAGAAGTATTTTATTTTAATATTGTGTCCAGATATCCTAACTGTCGTTACATCAGGGAATCTCCGTTCGCCTTCTGGCTACTCATCTTGGAAACCTTGTTTTGTATGTTATCCTGTTTTAGCTGTTTGTGTATCGTATTTTCTAAGGCGTAGATTGTGGACTAGCCCAGAATTTGACTAAACGTGCGTGTGAAACAGCACTGAACCACACTCAACCCAGAGCCATTGTCGTTAATTCGCTGCGCGGATTCGCTTCATGTCTGGCTCACCTCCCTGCCCCACTAGCCAGTAACCTTTAGCCATTAATATACTTTATTTATTACTCACAGTGCACTCAATTCTTAAATATTTTCTTCAGCATGAGACGCTTACCTAGTTGATTCATTAATGGAAACAACGAGGAAGGAGCGTAGTGCGTTCCGTCAGAGTTTTGCTTAGCAAGCGCGACAACGTTACGGCAGTACTCATCCAAATCCAGTGGTAAACGCTTCAAGAGAGACATCGTACATCACTGAGAGGTTAACTGTTTAAATACTGATTGTGTACGATCCCAGTGGATTACAGTAACGTCTTGTTTCTTACACTAACATGTATCTACGAGGGGCAATTATTATCGGTCAATCGATAAAAAAAATTGTTATGGGGCATCGTGGAATATTCCCATTTCAGCTCCAATAGTTTCATAAAGGTCCGATAGGTGGGGGCGCCATACGTAACGTTCAAAATAGCGTCTATAACGGAAGTGCGTTCCAAGCAGAGAGATGTCAGTGGGTATCTTATGGCAGAAAACCAGAGGGGACGTTCATAGGCGCTTGAGGAATGCGTGTCCTGGCAGAGAACAAAAACACGATGAGTTAATGGGCGGGGCGCTATCATCGTCGCAACTAGGCCGCGTGAACCTGTCCGATCTGCCTCGTGCCGGCCGCCCGCACACAGGTGTGACTCCTGCAGTGTTGGAACGGGCGGGCACTCTCATGCCAGATGATCGAGGGATTACCATCACATACTTCGCTGAACAACTAAACGTCTTTGTTGGTAGTGCTGACACACCCGTCCACCAGCTGGGGCACTCACAGATGTGTGTCCGCTGGGTACCTCACCACCTAACAGCAGTCCAACTGTACGGAATTGCTTGCGCTTTACTCAGCTGATCGTGACAATTATTTGTCGAGCATCGCCACAGGCTATGTAACATGGCTTCAGCGTTTCGAACCGGAAACAAAACGGCAATCCATGCAGTGGCGCAACATCACCTCTCCTCTGAAGAAAAAATTCAAAGCTGCGCCCTTAGCCGATAAAGTCACGCAGACGATCTTCTGGAACTCTGAAGGGGTTACTCTGCTTGATGTCCTTCCTCATGGTGCAATGATGAATTCTGAAGTGTATTGTGCTGCCCTCAGTAAATTTAAGAAACGACTTTGCGTATTCGTCGCCACAAAAATGTCGTCATCTCGTGCTCTAGCGGCACGAATTGTTGCCTCTGGATCACAGAGTCCCGGGTTCGATTTCAGGTCGTGTCGGGGGTTTACTTCGCCCGGAGACTGTGTGTTTGTGATTTCCTCATCATCTCAGCATCATCTCATCATCATTCGGGTACTGGCGAGACTGGAGAAGGGAAGATTGGAACTTGTACGGGCGCTGATGACCACGATGTTGAGCGCCCCACAAACCAACATCTTCATCATCAGCATCGCCACAAAAATGCAAACGACGTTCTCATTCTCCACGACAAACAAGGCCTCACATAACTCTGGGCATCCGAGAGTAGCTCACCAACCTTCATTGGACTGTTCTTCCTCAGTCATACAAAAGCCTGGCTCTCGCACCTTCCGACTTCCGTGTGTTTCGCTCAATGAAGGTTGCACTCTACGGAAAGCAGTACGTGGATGATGGGAAGGTTACTGACGTAGCGAGACGTTGGCTCCGACGTCGAGCTGCAGAATGGTACCATTCGGGCATACGCGTCCTCCCAGTAATGTGACATAAGACTGTCACATTGAACGGAGATTATGTTGAGAAATGGGGTTTTGTAGAGAAAAGAGTGGGGTGTAATATGGTGTATTGGAATAGTGAATAAAACCAACCAAATTCCACAACAAAATTGTGTTTGTTACTTATAGACATGACAATGACTGTAATACCTGATAAATTCCATCTCTGTCGGTGGCTTAGCAACAGCTGTGTTTTATGAAGTAATGTGCACCAGGTACCGTAACTTCCAACTCTGCGCTGGAACTTTCAGTAAGGTATCTGAGTGTCTGTCAGTAATGGCAGCCCCTTCTTCCGCAAAAGCCGAAACCAGAGAAGGCATTGATATTGGACGCTTGGGTGTGGCGCGAAGACGACGCTCTAACTCATCCCTAAGGCCGTATCCTACGTGAGCGACAGCGGGCGATTTCTGGATACGCGACACTCCAGCGACAAGCAGAAACATCGGGTGACAACCTTGGATGTCCTTCGTACCAGCGACCATGAAGCGCTACAAGATGGCTCCTTAGAGCCAACCAGCTTTTCTACAAAACGGCGTCCTTAACCTGTAGAATACTGTAGCTGGAGAGTAAGCCTACAGAATTAGGTTTACTTAAGAAAACAAAGTGAAAAGGAATGCTCTGCATGAAATTTACAAATGGAGGAATCTCCATGGAGAATTTCATAAGTATCATCAACTACGAAGATCACCAGTCAAGTTATTCGAATACACGTAAATGAGCAGCAGAGGATTCAACTATCTCATCAATAAATTAAATATGAATGGTTTTTTTTCATGATCAAGAACTTTTAACAGCCAATAAATGTGGAGGAATGACTATCACATGACTAACTACGCTAAATACAAACATAAGCACAAAGAAAGGTCTGCATGGGTACTGGGTAGTTGTGGTGTAGGGGTAACGTATACAGTTCGTAATTATGTGCGAGGATAAGGTCTGGAATTAGATTCCTGGTGATTATTATATTTTTACTGACTCAATTACGATTCTGTATACTAAGTTTTATGTATACTGTTTACACTGCATAGCTAAGTATATTTTTAAGATCTTGCCAAAGAACTTGATCCTCACCCCTATCCCAGTATAACACACACATTTAATTCCTAATTAATTACAATTACCGTGAAATTTTACAGATATTTCATGTTGCGAACGTAATTCATCAGCAGTCAACGTTAAGGTCAAGAGTTTCAATTACTCTAAATAATCTGTAAAAGTAAAGCTTACAAAATTTTTGAAAAGAAATTCAAACGTTTTGTGTACTGATCTGTCTAAAATTATGAAATAAAAAGAAATTGGGAAACGTTTGGTGCACCTCATTTTCTGTTCATGATTTCAAGCATCATTCAAAGGCACGTAGAACGTTTCTCTGATCTACTTATTTCTTTTACAAAAATAATTTCATAAAATATTTGAGTAATTTTCTCCATTTTTTAATTTCAAGTTATTAAGAAAGCATGATCTTACTAACACCTCATTTGCCTTCCTAACGTACTTGATTCGAAGGAAGCCTTTTTGACATTTAAATGCCATACCAATTTATCTTTTTATGTGCAAAATATCTGGATCTTGAACAGATGGACTTTATGACACTTCATTTAAAGCAGCTTTTCGTGAGGTATTTCAATTTTTCCCCAGCTTATTAACTGATTTTTCATTCATTACCCTGATTACGCCCCCAAGAACCATGGACCTTGCCGTTGGTGGGGAGGCTTGCGTACCTCAGCGATACAGATGGCCGTACCGTAGGTGCAATCACGACGGAGGGGTATCTGTTGAGAGGCCAGACAAACGTGTGGTTCCTGAAGAGGGGCAGCAGCCTTTTCAGTAGTTGCAGGGGCAACAGTCTGGTTGATTGACTGGTCTGTCCTTGTAACACTAACCAAACGGCCTTGCTGCGCTGGTACTGCGAACGACTGAAGGCAAGGGGAAATGCAGAAGTAGGTTTAATAATGAATAGGAAAATAGGAATGCGGGTAAGTTACTACAAACAGCATAGTGAACGCATTATTGTGGCCAAGATAGATACGAAGCCCACGCCTACTACTGTAGTACAAGTTTATATGCCAACTAGCTTTACTGTATGGTTAAATGATGATGGTGTCCTCTTGGGTAAAATATTCCGGAGGTAAAATAGTCCCCCATTCGCATCTCCGGGAGGGGACTACTCAAGAGGATGTCGTTATCAGGACAAAGAAAACTGGCGTCCTACGTATCGGAGCGTGGAATGTCAGACAGTTAATCGGGCAAGTAGTTAGAAAATTTAAAAAGGGAAATGGATAGGTTAAAGTTAGATATAGTGGGAATTAGTGAAGTTCGGTGGCAGGAGGAACAAGACTTCTGGTCAGGTGACTACAGAGTTATAAACACAAAATCAAATAGGGGTAATGCAGAAGTAGGTTTAATAATGAATAGGAAAATAGGAATGCGGGTAAGCTACTACAAACAGCATAGTGAACGCATTATTGTGGCCAAGATAGATACGAAGCCCACGCCTACTACTGTAGTACAAGTTTATATGCCAACTAGCTTTGCAGATAACGAAGAAATGTATGATGAAATAAGAGAAATTATTCTGATAGTGAAGGGTGACGAAAATTTTATAGTCATGGGTGACTGGAATTCGGTAGTAGGAAAAGGGAGAGAAGGAAACGTAGTTGGTGAATATGGATTGGGGGAGAGAAATGAAAGAGGAAGCCGCCTGGTAGAATTTTGCACAGAGCACGACTTAATCATAGCTAACACTTGGTTCAACAATCATAAAAGAAGGCTGTATACATGGAAGAAACCTGGAGATACTAAAAGGTTTCAGATAGACTATATAACGGTAAGACGGAGATTTAGGAACCAGGTTTTAAACTGTAAGACACATCCAGGGGCAGATGTGGACTCTGACCACAATCTCTTAGTTATGATCTGTAGATTAAAACTGAAGAAACTCCAAAAAGGGGGGAATTTAAATAGATGGGACCCAGATAAACTGACTATGCCAGAGGTTCTACAGAGTTTCAGGGAGAGCATAAGGGAACAATTGACAGGAATGGGGGAAAGAAATACAGTAGAAGAAGAATGGGTAGTGAAGGCAGCGGAGGATCAAGTAGGTAAAAAGACGAGGGCTGGTAGAAATCCTTGGGTAACAGAAGAAATATTGAATTTAATTTATGAAAGGAGAAAATATAAAAACGCAGTAAATGAAGCAGGCAAAAAGGAATACAAACGTCTCAAAAATGAGATCGACAGGAAGTGCAAAATGGCTACTCAAGGATGACTAGAGAACAAATGTAAGGATATAGAGGCTTATCTCACTAGGGGGCAGATAGATACTGCCTACAGATAAATTAAAGAGACCTTTGGAGAAAGGAGAGCCACTTGTGTGAATATCAAGAGGTCAGATGGAAACCCAGTTCCAAGCAAAGAAGGGAAATCAGAAAGGTGGAACGAGTATATAGAGGGTCTATAAAAGGGCAATGTACTTGAGGACAATATTATGGAAATGGAATAGGATGTAGATGAAGATGAAATGGGAGATACGATAGTGCGTGAAGAATTTGACACTGAAAGACCTGAGTCGAAACAAGGCCCCGGGAGTACACAACATTCCATTGGAACTACTGACGGTCTTGGGAGAGCCAGTCCTGACAAAACTCTACCATCTGGTGAGCAAAATGTATGAGACAGGCGAAATACCCTCAGACTTCAAGGGGAATATAATAATTCCAATCCCTAAGAAAGCAGGTGTTGACAGATGTGAAAATTACCGAACTATCAGTTTAATAAGTCACAGCTGCAAAATACTAACGCCAAGTCTTTACAGACGAATGGAAGAACTAGTAGAAGCCGACCTCGGGGAAGCTCAGTTTGGATTCCGTAGAAATATCGGAACACGTGAGGCAATACTGACCCTACGACTTATCTTCGAAGCTAGATTAAGGAAAGGAAAACCTACGTTTCTAGCATTCATAGACTTAGAGAAAGCTTTTGACAATGTTGACTGGAATACTCTCTTTCAAATTCTAAAGGTGGCAGGGGTAAAATGCAGGGAGCGAAAGGCTATTTATAATTTGTACAGAAACCAGATGGCAGTAATAAGAGTCGAGGGGCATGAAAGGGAAGCAGTGGTTGGGAAAGGAGTGAGACAGGGTTGTAGCCTCTCCCCAATGTTATTCAATCTGTATATTGAGCAAGCAGTAAAGGAAACAAAAGAAAAATTCGGAGTAGGTATGAAAGTCCATGGAGAAGAAATAAAATCGTTGAGGTTCGCCGATGACATTGTAATTCTGTCAGAGACAGCAAAGGACTTGGAAGAGCAGTTGAACGGAATGGACAATGTCTTGAAAGGAGGATATAAGATGAACATCAACAAAAGCAAAACGAGGATAATGGAATGTAGTCGAATTAAGTCGGGTGATGCTGAGAGAATTAGATTAGGAAATGAGTCACTTAAAATAGTAAAGGAGTTTTGCTATTTGGGGAGCAAAATAACTGACGATGGTCGTAGTAGAGAGGATATAAAATGTAGACTGGCAATGGCAAGGAAAGCGTTTCTGAAGAAGAGAAATTTGTTAACATCGAGTATGGATTTAAGTGTCAGGAAGTCGTTTCCGAAAGTATTTGTATGGAGTGTAGCCATGTATGGAAGGGAAACATGGACGACAAATAGTTTGGACAAGAAGAGAATAGAAGCTTTCGAAATGTGATGCTACAGAAGAATGCTGAAGATTAGATGGGTAGATCACATAACTAATGAGGAGGTACTGAATAGAATTGGGGAGAAGAGGAGTTTGTGGCACAACCTGACAAGAAGAAGGGATCGGTTGGTAGGACATGTTCTGAGGCATCAAGGGATCACCAATTTAGCATTGGAGGGCAGCGTGGAGGGTACAAATCGTAGAGGGAGACCAAGAGATGAATACACTAAGCAGATTCAGAAGGATGTAGGTTGCAGTAAGTACTGGGAGATGATGAAGCTTGCATAGGATGGAGTAGCATGGAGAGCTGCATCAAACCTGTCTCAGGACTGAAGACAACAACAACAACAACAACAACAACAACAACATGTAAAACGATGAGTTAGCTGTATGGACTTATAAACAGCAGTCACAGTTGGACAAATGCTTGTACATGCCAAAGTTAGATTGGAACATGTGTCGTTATAACTACGTTCAGTCTAGATGACTACTTATAACAGTACGTAATTGTCCAATTGTAATTGTGTACAACAGTGACATGGCGTTTGATCAATGTAGTGTTCCATGTCTGATTATTGTAATACGTATTTGTATTTAGAGCAGTAATGGTAGCTGCACTGTCAATTCAAATACAGATTTTCAACATGACAAAAAAGACAGATGACGTTACGACCGATGCTGACCTTCCTTCCGTCCTGGATTACATCACGTTCGTGGGGAATAAACATTCCCATAGAATCTAACATGAATCTGTATTTTACTGCAAATCTAGCTAGAATTCAGCTACATCAGAGCCATCATCAGTGCTGATAATGACTATACTGTAACTGAAATATACTCTACTGGTCATTAAAACTGCTACACAAAGAAGAAATGCAGATAATAAACGGGTATTCATTGGACAAATATATTATACTAGAACTGACATGTGATTACTTTTCACGCAATTTAGATGCACAGATCCTGAGAAATCAGTACCCAGAACAACCACCTCTGGCCGTAATAACGGCCTTGATACGCTTGGGCATTGAGTCAAACAGAGCTTGGATGGCGTTCCAGGTACAGCTGCCCATGCAGCTTTAACACGATACCACAGTTCATCAAGAGTAGTGACTGGCGAGCCAGTTGCTTGGCCACCATTGACCAGATGTTTTCAATTGGTGAGAGATCTGGAGAATGTGCTGGCTAGGGCAGCAGTCGAACATTTTCTGTATCCAGAAAGGCCCGTACAGGACCTGCAACACGCGGTCGTGCATTACCCTGTTGAAATGTAGGGTTTCGCAGGGATCGAATGAAAGGTAGAGCCACGGGTCGTAACACATCTGAAATGTAACTTCCACTGTTCAAAGTGCAATAAATGCGAACAAGAGGTGACCGAACCGTGTAACCAATGGCACCCCATACCATCACGCCGGGTGATACGCCAGTATGGCGATGACGAATACACCCTTCCAATGTATGTTCACCGCGATGTCGCCAAACACGGATGCGTCCATAATGATGCCGTAAACAGAACCTGGATTCATCCGAAAAAATGACGTTTTGCCAGTCGTGCACCCAGGTTCGTCGTTGAGTACACCATCAAAGGCGCTCCTGTCTGTGATGCAGCGTCAAGGGTAACCGCAAACGTCGTCGAACTGTTCGTGCAGATGGTTGTTGTCTTGGAAACGTCAACATCTGTTGGCTCAGGGATCGAGATGTGGCTGCACGATCCGTTACACTCATGCGGATAAGATGCCTGTCATCTCGACTGCTAGTGATACGAGGCCGTTGGGATCCAGCACGGCGTTCCGTATTACCCTCCTGAACCCACCGATTCCATATTCTGCTAACAGGCATTGGATCTCGACCAACGCGAGCAGCAATGTCGCGATACGATAAACCGCAATCGCGATAGGCTACAACCCGACCTTGATCAAAGTCGGAAACGTGATGGTACGCATTTCTCCTCCTTACACGAGCCATCACAACAACGTTTAACCCGGCAACGCTGGTCAACTGCTGTTTGTGCACGAGAAATCAGTTGTAAACTTTCCTCCTGTCAGCACGTTGTAGGTGTCGCCACCCGCGCCAACATTGTGTGAATGCTCTGAAAAGCTAACCATTTGCATATCACAGCATCTTCTTCCTGTCGGTTAAATTTCACGTCTGTAGCACGTCATCTTCGTGGTGTAGCGATTTTAATGGCCAGTAGTATAGTTATATCTGTAATTAAATGCAGATTGGCACTCGACTCTTTGCTGTGTTCATGAGTATAATCATTTCACTGTGACTGAGCACAATGATTTCTAATGAAATCCAGCCTGATGAGATCACATTATTTCTTCCGCACGTCTTTTGTTCAAAGGGTGCCTCTTAATTATGGCCCTTTACTATACAGATGGTAGAAGCTCCTAAACAGAGCATATTGAGGTAACAAAATAATGTTCAGAAACGAATATTTAATTTTGGAAGTATAAACAACTTCATATTTATAGCAACAACTTAAACTCAGTCCGCAGCTCATGGTCATGCGTTAGCGATCTCGCTTCCCACGTTCGGGTTCCCGGGTTCGATTCCCAGCTGGCTCCGGCATTTTCTCTGCCTCGTGGTGCCTGGGTGTTGTGTGCTGTCCTTAGGTTAGTTAGGTTTAAATAGTTCTAAGTCCTAGGGGACTGATGACCATAGATGTTAAGTCCCATAGTGCTCAGAGCCATTTGAACCATTTTCGAACTTAAACTCACAACAGCTATTGTGACTGACAACCGGTGCTCTCAAAACATGCATTACAACGGAGAATGAAATTTTCCCGCCCTCTCTCAGATATCCGTTGTCTGTTGTATAACGAGATTGGAACCTACTATACTACCAATCAGTTCCTTTTCAGTTAAGACTGGGATGTGATGTATCAACGTATTCTTGCAACCACATTGGAAAATTATGTAAGAGTCACATGTGATGTATCAACATATTCTTGCAACCACATTGGAAAATTTTGTAAGAGTCAGATCAGGCGGTACCACTCGTCATGAGAACGAAACGCTACTTTAAATTCAACGATCAGAGAATCAATTGTTCAGGTGCTTTCGGACATTAATATTGGATTGGGATAACCAATTGTGCTGAATTCACAGTCACAGTCCTCTTACTAACAACAAGGGGTGCAAAACCTGTGGTGGCTCGTGTCGAATGATTATCATTGTCATGTATATCACCCATACAAATTGCTACTAAATAATAACTCATTATCCTCATTTTTTATATTTTTCGTCGTTCATTAGTTGCTTCTATACTCTTAGAGATGAGGTTCGTATAGTAACTAAATGAAAGATTGCTTTAGACTGACCACGTTTTCACGTCGAGCCTGTTAGCTATTCTTGTACAACTAAGGACGAGCGTGGAATCTGTATTTTCATCATTCCAAATTCCAAACATTGCTATTATGGCAGACGAAAAGGCTATCAAGGTTGAAATAGCCATCATCCGTGAACAATACGCACTGTAGGAATTGCAGTGTGTATTACAATGGCAATTTGTAGTACATTGGCAAAATTTCGCTCACAGTTATTTTCACTCCATTGCTTAGACATGTTGGTTACCGTAGGGGTGCTAATGCTCCTCCATCACCATTCTTCGAAGCGAAAAGTTCTTGGGAAAATTTTCTCTTCGCCACTAGCCAACAACATCTCCAATTCTACTTTGCGAAAATTCTTTGCTGATAACCTCTGCCAACTTTTTTGTGACCTGAGCAGCGCAGTTTCTCATAAGCTTCTATCCATGGAGATGAATTTATTTCAAATAGAATGACCCCTGTTGTGAAATATTTATCAGTACATTCGTTTGGCTTTCCGGAAACTATACTCTGCTGTACACCACATTAAATGTCCGCCCCATTAGCTGCATGGTTGTCGGCAGGGTAGCTCAGCGTGTTCAACCAGAGGGTTAGCTACCACTCTGTAATAAAAAAAAAACTGAGTGAATATATCAAAATGCAATGAACAATATCGAACAAAATAAGATTAAAGAAAAGATCAGCGCGTTGGAAGCCACCCACGGGGGCCCAGGTTCGATTCCCGACTGGTGCGGGAGATTTTCCCCTCTCAGGGACTGGGTGTTGTGCTATCCTCATCATCATTTAATCCCCACTGTCGACGCGCAAGTCGCCCAATGTGGCGTCGCACTCAATAAGACTTGGACTTGGCGGCCGAACTTCCCGTCTGAGACCTCCGGCCACTGACACCATACATTCATTTCCATTTTTTACCACATTAAATAAGTGCCTCCAACTCATTAAACGGATAATGTCGCATTGTCGACAACCAATTCTGAACTGTAACAAGTGGTAAATTCTACAGAGAATAATCACAGAAGATTGTGCATCGTTTTTCAAGTTAGAGCTACCAATGTCAATGTGGTAGGCACTTACTTTTAATAGAACACAAGCGCTTTACAATCACGGGCCTCACACAAATTGACCATTAAACATCTCATATTTCCACAAATACTAATTTACGAATATTATTATCTTATGCACAGCTACGATCCCTGCCTTCTGTATAATTTCGTTCCTGAAATTTAGTGACATCCAGTATACACACCCCATCAGCCTTAGAAGTTTCGATACTGTATTGATAAAAAAGATAAGAATTAAAATGGTCGTTTTTTTGCTTCAAATGTTCTACATAGTCACCCTCCTCTTGAGTACAACACACAGAATGTTCATACAACCATGTGAAACTCTCAGAAAGTTCTTCTTTGGGATGTTGTTCAACCTACGCGACACATTCGCATCTTCTTCGGTCTTGGCGAACCATCAGAGACCATTTCTTCATCTTACTGCTTTTTGGTAAGTTCGTATTGATAACACCAAATCTCGCTAGCTGTAATGATTATTTCCAGAATAGAATTGTACACGTTTTCATATCAACCAATTTTTTGCAGGCGTCCCCACGTCGTTGTTTTTTGTTCGGGAGCCAAGGTGTACGTACAAACATTTACACATAATTTTCTTTGCTTCAAATAATTAAGGAGAATGATTTAAACATTTGATTTAAAGCTGTTCAGTTCGTTGCTCCATTGCGATTTGTGACAGAACAACGTTGACATACTATTGTCGCACTACATAACACTACCTTTTCATAACCGACTGGTCGAATGCAAAATCGTTTTTTACAGTTGTTGGTTCAAGCTGCCACCACAGTTACTGCAGTTACACCAAGAATAAAATAAGTCTCTGAATTTTAGGGGCGGGTGGTGCATTTATCAATGAATTTATCAATAAGCACTGAACTCCTTCTCTTCATGGGAGACTCTCAGGGCAATATCATGCTCAACCTTTCAAGTCTTTCACGATCGTTCAATATCCCTCTGTAGTGACGTAAGAGACCACGACAACACACCTCTAATTCTGGTAAAGGCAGATGCCGACTATTTCTTGTACTTTGTACTTTAGTGTTGAAGTCATACATAAAATTCAAGGAAGAGATGCTCTATGCATCACTGGAGTTGACAACTCAGCTTAATAAAATCACAAATGTGACCAACAAAACAGCAACGTCCAGTGTGAGATGTAACTACAATACGTTTGTACAACATGTGAAGGACACAGTGTAAACGTATGACCCACTCCCATCCTCCATCCCGCATCTCCCGTCCCCCTGCCGGTGCACGTAATGATAACAGTGCAGTCGTGGCCGTAATGCAGAAACGGAGCGATTTATTGACATCGAAAAACAGCTTCATAATTGGCGTTCGGGCCAAGGGTGGAAGCATTTCCGAAAAGGCTAAGTTTTTAAACCGTTCGCGTGCCGCCGTGGTCAAAGAATACCGCGCATAGTAAAATGGCCCAATTCAAAACGGGCGCCGAAGCAACTGTGGTGCGTCACAGACTATAGATGACAGAGGTGAACGACAGCTGCGGAGATGAGTACGTGCAAATAGACGTGTAACTGTTGACCAACTGGCTACCCAGATAAACCAAGGGACTACCACCAATGCCTCATCAATGAACGTTCAGAAAATACTGCAGCGTATGGACCTCCGCGGGCGGCGTCTGATTCATGCACCCATGCTGACTGCTGTTGACAGACGACGAACGCTGGAATTTGCATCCTAAAAGCGCAAATGGACGTCCACTGAGTGGCGACAAGTGGCTTTTTCAGACGAATAACGTTTTATGCTCCACCGGGCAACTGCCGTTGGCGTGTACGGTCCTGTATCAATTGTCGGAAGCGTTGAGGGTCCACGGCGGGGGATGGGGGAGGGGGTGGGAGGAGGAGGGGGGGTGGAATGTTTTCATGGCATTCCCTGGGTGATCTCGTCATTCTGAGAGGCACCATGGATCAATACACGTACGCATCTAACCTTGGGGCCTTGTAAAACTCTACATGCAGGTTTCGTGTCCCTGGGAACGATGGCATGTACCAGAAGGACAATTCAACGTGTCGCACAGCTCGCAGTGGACGTGCGTGATAGGAAGAGCGGCAGGTTGAGTTTACCGTACACGCGTGGCCACCAAAATCCACGGATTTAAACTCAGTCGAGAGTCTGTGAAATCACTTGGCTAGGGATGTTCGCGCCATGAATCCTCAACCAAGAAACCTAGCGCAGATAGCCACGGCATTGGAGTCGCCATGACTCTACATCCCGGTAGGTACCTTCCATAACTTCATTGACTCTCTTTCTATACTTTCATGCTGCAGAAATCAGTTATTCTTGCTTTTGACAGCTGGTCACTTTAATGTGACTGGGCCGTGTATACATTTGCAACTAGGCATACTTTACAATACGGGCATACGGTGTATGATCGATGATACAGTTGGCATCACTACCATATCTCCCCTTTACTGTTCCCAATTCGCGAACTGTGCGTTGGAAGGGCGACTGTCGATAAACCCCCGTATGAGCACTAATTTCTCTGTTTTTCTCGTCGATGATATTTCAGAAGGCTTATGTCTGAAGAACTAATGTGTCACTCGACTATGTTTAGAGCGTACACTCCGCAGATTTCGGTAGTAACCTCTCTGTCATGCGCAACATCTCTCTTGAAACGACTGCACCAAGAGTTTGTTGAGCATTTCCGTAACGATCTCGCGCTTGGCATACGATCCCTAGACGAAACACGTCCCACTTCGTTGGAGCACTTCTATTAATCCAACCAGGCAAGTGTGGCTGTCTGATGAGAAATACTCAAGAATGCGTCTTACTATTGCCTTGTAAATCACTTCTTTCGTCGATTGACTACATTTTCTTATCATTCTTCGCTCCGGACTCTGACTTGTAGGAATTTTATGGTTTTTATTGTTTCCACTGTTATACAGCCAATAGCGTAATTGGAAGTTTACTGATTTCCAGCATTCTGGAGAGCATGACGTCAACAACTGTATGCTTTACGAAATTATGCAATAAACTGCAGAGAACCGTCGAAGTTGCAGTATTAATTTTCTTTATTGCTTGATGACTAATTCCGAGCTTAAGTTCATCATCACTAGGATAATTTGATAATGAGGCCCTAAACTAGTCGTCAAGTAACAAAGAAAATTAATAATAAAACTAATATTGCATCATCGACGGTTCTCTGCAGTTTATTGCATAATTTGGTAACTGGAAGTATGGATTCTTGTCACTTGTTTATACAATGTGGTACTCTTGCCTACGTTCACACTTAACTGCCAGTTCCTGGAACAATCATGGATCCTCTGAAGATCTTCCTGTTTCTTCGCTAAAGTCTTCGAGTGTTGCAACCTTCCTATAGAGAACATCATCGTTTATCTGCGAACAGTCCCATAGTGCTTCAGACGTTATTCACTGGATTATTTACATCTGTTGTAAATAGTAACAGCTCTATATCATATCCTTACCAGCGCTCGAAATTTCACCCACATCTGACGATTTGTCCCGTTGAGAAGGGTGTATTGAACTCTATTATACAGAAAACCTTGAACCCAATCACAATTTTGGTCTAGTACTCTATTAGATCGTATTTTGTTCACTAAACGACGGTATGGTACTTTTACCTAAAGCCTTCCAGCAATGAAGGAACACGGTGTCAAGTGGGGCGTTGTTGTCTTCGGTGCTTTGGATCTCGTAGACGAATGGAGTGAGCTGAGTTTCGCAAATTCCTCTTTGTAGAGTCCATATTGGTTTATAGATGAGACTCTGGAAACATAATGCATAAGCATAAAACGTGCTCATAATTCAAAAAAAGTAAACTGACATCAGTGGTATTGACCTTCATTTATATGCGTCTCTTCCATGACCATTCTTGAAAACGGGAATGACGTTCGTTTTTTTTTTTTTTTTTTTCTTCCGCTTACCACCAGTTCTCGTTCCAGCGACCTACTATAAACTGCCGCTGGGATGTGAGCAATTTCTTTCCCATAATCCTGCAGAATCTCACAGGTACCTCACCTCGTCATGATCCCTTTCCATTGTTGAACGATTTTATTAGTAGTTGGTTCTTCTGTTCCGCGATCACTTACATCAGTACCTTACATTTCGGCTTCCTTGCTATGATTGAAAAGAGGAGCCTTGTTACACTCTTCTCTGTAAACATATTCGAAATAGCAGATTCAGTAGCCTACTTCGGCGATCTATCTATCGCCTGCCGTTTTGATGTCATAGCCTCTGAGCGATTGAGCAGATAAATTCGATCCACTTCATGTAACATCAGAACTTCTTAGGACTCCCAGTCAGCTCGGTTGGCAAAATTTTATTTGTTCCCTAGCTCTCCTTATGCTCATTTTTCCTCCTTTCAGGTTTTGCTATTTTGACTTTGATTAACTCTGCGGTGAACCACTCTTTGCTTTCTTATCAACTTTCTAACGAGGCTATTGAAGCACAGCAGGTCAATCTAACCCCTCACAGCCTTCCCCTGTACACACCGGTCTAAAGCGTATTGTACACTGCTTTTGAACTTCACCCACTTATGCCTGACATCCACAATCCCAGAGCTGGTGATTTGATGTTGACTGCTCAGAAACACAGCAATTCCTTTTCTGTCACACTAAGTATACATAATTTCGTACATACCTAAACATTCCTTGTAAAATATGTAGTCATTCGTGCTGTAACAGTGTTTGATCAATGATGGACGTCTTTAAGTTGACTGATTCGTTAAATTCGGATCTGTTTCTTTCAAGGAGGTCCAATACGTCGCTCTCTAGCTATTCGTTTGAAGTAATTTTCAAACGAGATATTCGAATAATCTTACACGAGTCCCTGTCTCTGGCATAAGTTTTAATTGCGTAACCGTCGTTTTCAGTAGCTGGTAGAATAATCAGTAATGATCAGCGGCACGAGGATGCAGCAGGCAAGTGAAAGGGTAACATATTAGTTGGAATTTAGGCCGCAAAATAGATAAGGAAGCTAGGAAATCTGGAAAGTAAAATGCAAAAGCTGAATATAGGTATGGTTAAGTGCCAGTTAGTTGAAGTGGATAGAAGAAAATGATTTGTGGTCGGGATACTAACATCAAATCCTGAATGTGTAGGTTTCGTTATGAATAGGGAGATGGAGTAAAGAGTGAAATATTGCGAACTATTCAATGGTATGATGATTCTCATTCGAACCGAAACGAAACAAATCTCAACAGCTATCATTTAGATTTAAGCGTTGACTAAAAACCACATGCTAACAGGATAGAGTGACTCTAATAGGGTATTTTAGGAATAATTTGTATGCAAAAATAGCAAATACGCAGTAGGAAGAGTTACATTTGGAAAAGACTACGGGGCAGGAAAGATATGACATGGATTACATCATGATAGTACAGAGATTCCGAAATCAGGTACTGGACTGTAAGGCTTGCCGAAGAGCAGATCTAGACTCAGAAGGTAATTTAATAATGACAAAGGTCAGTCCCAAGTATAAGAGTATCGTTAGGAAAAATAAATGCACAGGGAAGTGGGACACTGAAGTATTAGAAAATGATACTGTACCATTGAAGTTATGTTAAATGTAGACACTGTGGTAGTGTATACCACAGAAGCTAATTTATTTGAGGAGAAATAGAGATACCTGAAAAGTCAAATCACAGAAGTTGCACATACACATAAAGGTAACTGTGAGGAGATGTTAGTAACGGATGAGATACTTGAAATGGTCAGTGAGGGATGGGCGTACAGTAGTATCCAGGAAAAGAAAAGAGCACATCACATCACAATACGTATCTAGAAATGAAATAAATAGGAAGTTAATGGAGGTTAAAGTGAAATGGCAACAAGAAAATTGTGAAGAAGTGGGATTTAATAGGGTCATCGGAAAGATAGATTCACCTTATAGATAAGTCAAAACAGTTTCTCTAAAATTTAAAAGCAAAGGTGTCAACATTAAAAGTCCAAAAGTAATTTCACTGCTAGATGTTGGGAAGAACGGGTAGCCGAAAGCCTACACTGAAGGCTTCTATGAGTGGAAGAAAAGTTTTTCTAATGTGAAAGAAGGAGAAATGTCTGTCATTATGGAAGACATAGAGGGTTCAGATTTAAGTAAGAGTTTGACAGAGCTTTGGAAGATTGGCGATAAAACCGGTCCGAAGGCGTATGTAACACTCCTGGGCAAAATTCTAAAATCATTGGGATAAGCGCCAACCAAACGATCTTTCAAGTTGATGTGCGCATCCTGTGAGATTGGAGAAATGTAATCAGACTTTCGGAAGAATATCATCAACACAATCACGAAGATATAAAATGAATATAGACATGGCATCTATCGCACAATCAGTTTAACAACCAATGCATCAAACGTGCTGACCAGATTAACATACAGAAAAAACGGTGAATAAAATTTAGGTAGTTTTAAAGGCTATCAGTTTGGCTCTGGAGGGGACAGAGAATCTGTTCTGAAGCTGAGCTTGGTCATGGAAGCAAGTCTTAAGAGAAAGCTACGTTCTTAGGACCTGTCGACCTAGAAAAAACGTTTGACAACATAATATAATGTAAGATGTTTAAAATCCTCAGAAAGATAGGTATACGTTATACAGATTGTATAAGAATGAAGAGGGAACAAGAAGAACAGAAGACCAAGAGAGAAGGGCTCGTATTAAAAACTGCAAAGACAATGAAGAAATATTTCAACTTTGCTGTTCAATCCAGAAGCGGGATTAAAATTCAGGGTGGGAGAACTTCAACGGAAAGATTCGTTAATGAATTTTATGAAGAATAAAAGGGGCTCTTGAATGGAATAACGGCAATATGGATTGCGAGTACACACGGAATGAGATGGAAGTACTGAGAAGAAGCAGGATTTAGATTAGCGACTACTTTATATAAAATCTGATACCAAGTAGGAGAGGAAGTGAATAAATTAAGTAAAATAAGGGATGACGGACGGATGAAGGAGGACGTAAGAAGACTACTAGTATCAAATAAGTGTTTTAAGCTAGAAATAAATTTCTGAGAATTTATAACTCGAACTGAGCCATGGACTTTAGAAAAACCGGAAAAGCGGAAAATTTAAGCGTTTGGCATTCGGGGTTTATAAAGCTGCTGAACATTAAATGGACTGATAAGGTTATACATAAGGAGGTTCTCTGTATAACTGTCCACAGAAGAGGTATATGGAAATCATAGACTAGATGAAGGGTTAGGATGATATAACATGTGCTAAGACACCGAGGAAGAACTTCCATGGGACTGGAGGAAGCTGTAGAGTGCAAACATTGTAGGGTAAAACTCAGATTGCAATATATCCACCAAATAACTGAGCTCGTTGAGTATTAAGTGCGAGTCTAAGGTGAAGCGATTGGCACAGAATAGAAAATAGTGATCGGGTGCGTGAAAATAGTCTCAAGATTAAATTAACGAACTCCGTCCGAACAGGCCTTGAAGGCGCAACGGTAATGACCGACCGCCATGTCATTCTCAGCCCATAGGCGTTATGCATGTGGATGTGGAGGGCCATTTGGTCAGCACACCACTCTCCCGGTCGTTGTCGGTTTCCGTGACCGTAAACGCTACTTGTAGTTCCTCAATTGGCCTCAAAAGGGCTGAGTGCATCCCGCTTGCCAACAGCCCTCGGCAGACCCGGACTGTCACCCATCCAAGTGCTAGCCAAGTCCGTCAGTGCTTGACTTTGGTGATCTGACGGGAACCTGTCTTATCACTGCCGCAAATGGCTCTGACCACTATGGGACTAACTGCTCACGTCATCAGTCCCCTAGAACTACTTAAACCTAACTAACCTCAGGACATCACACACATCCATGCCCGAGGCAGGATTCGAACCTACGACTGTAGCGGTCGCGCGATTCCAGACTGTAGCGCCTAGAACCGCTCGGCCACCACGGCCGGCTCAGGAGGATGATAACCCACAGTTTGTCTGCAGAGGTAAATGATGAAGACCTATGTCATTTTTTGTTGGGGATATCCATGACTGTTCTTCATTTGCTCTGCTGAAATATCTTTGCTTCCTATCACACAGTTGGTCCTGTTCTTCGCGAATCTTGAGTGTCGTGTCTTACAACATCTGCCGAGTGAAGTAGAATGCGATGAGCACGTCTAGAGTTTAGTCTCAAGTTTGGTGTTGTTGGCGATGGGAAAGAGAAGGGATGTAGGAATTCTGATAGCGACACGTAGCCTTGAGAAGCACTAGTGGTGGCGCCGATTACAATATGCCTATCCGACGGACGAATAACCATCAACTGTGTCACACTGCGCTCATGTTTCGAATATGAACTAACACACTGGCCTAAATTTTGGTGATCAGGAATTGCAGGCCGCCACCTCTCCTACCGCTAGCACAATTAAGATTCAACGCTGCTACCTACAATCTGAGCATCACTGTGCAGGCATACGTTAGCAACATCGGCTACGAATGCAAGCTCATTATTTAGTTACCTGATGACAATAGCATAAGCAGAGTATTGACCAGGTCATAGTAATATTTTTGGCTATGTATGTTTTTAATACCGTCTTACATATATTTTGTTCAACTTAATATATCGGAAACTTCACTGAGTGAATAGTCTTCAAAGTTGGAGAAATTTTGTACGACTTATGATCATTTTTACAACAGTTAATAAATTCAAACATGACTATATTACTCATGGAAAAGATTCTCGTGAAAAATGTTACAAAGCAGCAGTCAGAGATGGAAATATCTAAAAACTGCCTATTGTGATATTGGGTAACCGACGATTAAAGGTGTCTGAAACAGCTGGTGCTATAAACATGTAAGGAGAGAAAATACAGTACATTTCCCATGAAAAAATTAACTGTGTTACACAATGAATGTTTGACACAGCAACTGTCTATAATCTGTTTCGAAAATTCCTCCTGAATTGAAATTCTGTGCCTCACAAAGCCACAAAAATGGGGCCTTGGCTTTTGCGAATAGTGCTCTTACCGACAAACGGCTTTTAATCCACCAGGGAGCTTCAAAATGACGATCAATTCGTTAATTTTCGAAATAACCCCTAGACTGTGACTACATCATTACTCCGCGATACTAGTGCCGCGACGTATGAGACAAGAATACCGTAGAACGGCGGTTCAAATACCCGTCCAGACATCCAGATTTCAGTTTTCCTTGGTTTCCCAAATCGTTTAAGTCAAAAGTCGGGAAAGTTCCTTTAGACAACTTTTAATCCGCCTCTATGCTCTCGTCGTCGATGGGATGTTAAGCTCGATCTTCGTTCCTTCCTTCTGTAAGGTATGTAGGTGTTCATCTGTAATGTTTGAAAATTGAGAGAGAGATACGCGCAGAATCGATAATGTGAGGGCAGATGGTGACTCGTGCCTGCGTAGATCAGCCAGTAAGGACACTGCTCATGAAAGGTGAAGTTCGGAGCTCGAGTCACGGCCTAGCGGGTGGTTCTAATATGCCCAGTAATTTAAACTATCTGACATATTTGTGTAAAATTGGAATCGCCTTTGTTTAGTACTGACCAAATGCAAATTCGAAAACGAATATCTCAGCAATGGTTCTTGGTCATTTAAAGAATCTAACTGGTTTTGTGTTATGATACTCTAGAGGAGTCGTGCGTCCACCATTTCACTCCAGAATGGCAACAGTCCCCCCATGAATCATGGACCTTGCCGTTGGTGGGGTGCTTGCGTGCCTCAGCGATACAGATAGCCGTACCGTAGGTCCAACCACAACGGAGGGCTATCTGTTGAGAGGCCAGACAAACGTGTGGTTCCTGAAGAGGGGCAGCAGCCTTTTCAGTAGTTGCAGGGGCAACAGTCTAGATGATTGACTGATCTGGCCTTGTAACACTAATCAAGATGGCCTTGCTGTGCTGGTACTGCGAACGGCAGAAAGCAAGGGGAAATTACAGCCGTAATTTTTCCCGAGGGTATGCAGCATTACTGTATGGTTAAATGATGATGGCGTCCTCTTGGGTAAAATATTCCGGAGGTAAAATAGTCCCCCATGCGTATCTCCGGCGGGGACTACTCAAGAGGAAGTCGTTATCAGGAAAAAGAAAACTGGCGTTCTACGGAACGGAGGGTGGAATGTCAGATCCCTTAATCGGGCAGTTAGGTCAGAAAATTTAAAAAAGGAAATGGATAGGTTAAAGTTAGATATCGTAGGAATTAGTGAAGTTCGGTGGCGGGAGGAACAAGACTTCTGGTCAGGTGACAACAGGATTGTAAACACAAAATCAAACAGGGGTAATTCAGGATAGGTTTAATAATGAATAGGAAAATAGGAATGCGGGTAAACTACTATAAACAGCATAGTGAACGCATTATTGTGACCAAGATAGATACGAAGCCCACGCCTACCACACTAGTACAAGTTTATATACCAACTAGCTCTGCAGATGACGAAGAAATTGATGAAATGTATGATGAGATAAAAGAAATTATTCAGGTAGTGAAGGGAGATGAAAATGTAATAGTCATGGGTGACTGGAATTCGACAGTAGGAAAAGGAAGAGAAGGAAACATAGTAGGGGAATATGGATTGGGGGTAAGAAATGAAAGAGGAAGCCGCCTGGTAGAATCTTGCGCAGAGCATAACTTAATCATAGCTAACACTTGGTTCAAGAATCATGAAAGATGGTTGTATACATGGAAGAACCCTGGAGATACTAAAAGGTTTCAGATAGACTATATAATGATAAGACAGAGATTTAGGAACCAGGTTTTAAATTGTAAGACATTTCCAGGGGCAAATGTGGACTCTGACCGCAATCTCTTGGTTATGAACTGTAGATTAAAGCTGAAGAAGCTGCAAAAGGTGGGAATCTAAGGAGATGCGACCTGGATAAACTGAAAGAACCAGAGAGTGGAGAGAGTTTCAGGGGGAGCATAGGAGAACAATTGACAAGAATGGGGGAAAGAAATACAATAGAAGAAGAATGGGTAGTTTTGAGGGATGAAGTAGTGAAGGCAGCTGAGGATCAAGTAGGAAAAAAGACGAGGGCTACTAGAAATCCTTGGGTGACAGAAGAAATATTGAATTTAATTGATGAAAGGAGAAAATATAAAAATGCAGTAAATGAAGCAGGCAAAAAGGAATACAAACGTCTCAAAAATGAGATCGACAGGAAGTGCAAAATGGCTAATCAGGGATGGCTAGAGGACAAATGTCAGGATGTAGAGGCATATCTCACAAGGGATAAGGTAGATACTGCCCACAGGAAAATTAAAAAGACCTTTAGAGAAAAGAGAATCACTTGTAAGAATATCAAGAGCTCAGATGGAAACCCAGTTCTAAGCAAAGAAGGCAAAGCAGAAAGGTGGAAGGAGTATATAGAGGGCCTATACAAGGGCGATGTACTTGAGGACAATATTATGGAACTGGAAGAGGATGCAGATGAAGATGAAATGGGAGATATGATACTGCGTGAAGAGTTCGACAGAGCACTGAAAGACCTGAGTCGAAACAAAGCACCGGGTGTCGACAACATTCCATTAGAACTGCTGACAGCCTTGGGAGATCTAGTCCTGACAAAACTATACCATATGGTGAGCAAGATGTATGAGACAGGCGAACTACGCTCAGACTTCAAGAAGAATATAATAATTCCAATCCGAAATAAAGCAGGTGTTGACTGATGTGAAAATTACCAAACTATCAGTTTCATAAGTGACAGCTGCGAAATACTAACGCGAATTCTTTACAGACGAATGGAAAAACTATTAGAAGCCGACCTCGGGGAAGATCAGTTTGGATTCCGTAGAAATATCGGAACACGTGAGGCAATACTGACCCTACGACTTATCTTCGAAGCTAGATTAAGGAAAGTCAAACCTACGTTTCTAGCATTCATAGACTTAGAGAAAGCTTTTGACAATGTTGACTGGAATACTGTCTTTCAAATTCTAAAGGTGGCAGGGGTCAAATACAGGGAGCGAAAGGCTATTTACAATTTGTACAGAAACCAGATGGCAGTTATAAGAGTCGAGGGGCATGAAAGGGAAGCAGTGGTTGGGAAGCGAGTGAGACAGGTTTGTAGCCAGTGAAGGAAACAAAAGAAAAATTCGGAGTAGGTATTAAAATCCGTGGAGAAGAAATAAAAACTTTGAGGTTCGCCGATGACATCGTAATTCTGTCAGAGACAGCAAAGGACTTGGAAGAGCAGGTTGAACGGAATGGATAGTGTCTTGAAAGCAAGATATAAGACGATCATCAACAAAAGCAAATTGAGGTTAATGGAATGTAGTCGAATTAAGTCGGATGATGCTGAGGGAATTAGATTACGAAGTGAGAAACTTAAAGTAGTAAAGGAGCAAAATAACTGATGATGGTCGAAGTAGAGAGGATATAAAATGTAGACTGGCAATGGCAAGGAAAGCGTTTCTGAAGAAGAGAAATTTGTTAACATCGAGTATAGATTTAAGTGTCAGGAAGTCGTTTCCGAAAGTATTTGGATGGAATGTAGCCATATATTGAAGTGAAACATGGGCGATAAATAGTTTGGACAAGAAGAGAATAGAAGCTTTCGAAATGTGGTGCTACAGAAGAATGCTGAAGATTAGATGGGTAGATCACATAACTAATGAGGAAGTGTTGTATAGGATTGGGGAGAAGAGAAGTTTGGGCACAACTTGACTAGAAGAAGGGATCGGTTGGTAGGACATGTTCTGAGGCATCAAGGGATCACAAATTTAGTATTGGAGCCAGGGTGGAGGGTAAAAATTGTAGAGGGAGACCAAGAGATGAATACACTAAGCAGATTCAGAAGTATGTATGTTGCAATAGGTACTGGGAGATGAAGAAGCTTTCACAGGGTAGGGTAGCATGGTGAGCTGCATGAAACCAGTCTCAGGACTGAAGACCACAACAACAACAACAACAACATGGCAACAGTGGATGGAAGACTGTAACACGATTCTGTCACACGAGAGGTAACACATGAGAACGCTGAATGTCAGTACTTTAGAGCCGTCAGAGTTCCCCCTTAATCACTACCAGCCGTGACCTGAAGTCAAACTCGACGGCTCCGCACATCATGACGTCAGAAGTAACACATCTGTGCCTCTGCAAAACATTGCTAGGCTGGGACCTCTCCGCCATTGTCACCGACGACAGTCATACAGGGTAGTCTAGAGCCTTGATTCATCGCTGGACAGAACGTGCCTGGTCACAGCACGACTCAAACGCAGCCTTTTGCGTTGAGGTATTAACAACAGTCTACGCATGGGACTGCAATTCTTTAGTCCAATTACTGCTAGTCTCTGACCAATGGTGCGGGATGACACAAAGTTGCGAGGAGACCATTGCGTAATCTCGGATGACAGGACCAGATGTGGAGGGGTTACGATGTGCTTGATGCACAATACGGCGATTCGTCCTTGTGGTAGTTTAACGTGATCGATCGGAGTCTTGACGATGAGTGTACTTGCACTCAATTCGAACAAACGGAAACCCACAATGAGTCCCCTTTCAAACTCTGTTAGGTGTTGGTGACGGTGCGAGTCTGTTTTCTTCACAACGATAAATTTACATCTGATACTTTTCACGCCCCCCATACATCCTAGCAGGCCTGGTAACAACACTTAACACCAACAACTCTTAATGTGCGCTGGTGGCCTTTCTAACTGTTATAGCTGATAGCAACTCTCTTAAATACCTGCCGATGGTGTGTACGTGTACAAAGTTAAACTGAATCGCCGCGCGGTCTATGGCGTCTTGTCACGGTCCGCGCGGCCCTCCCGTCGAACTTTCTAGTCCTCCCTCGGGCATGTGTGTATGTGTTATCCTTAGCGTAAGTTACTTTAAGTTAGATTAAGTAGTGCGTAAGCTTAGGGACCGAGAACCTCAGCAGTTTGGTCCCACAAGACCTTACCACAAATTTTAAATTGAAATCCGCCCATGTGTTTTGCGTACTTCACTTTGTTTACCGAGCAGTGTAGCTTCCATGCGAAAACTACCCTAGTCTACAAATGTGTTTCACAAATGTGAGACCGACTAAATTGAAATACGAATAGTTGGGGCGTCCACCCTCCTATCCAGAAGTAGCAGATTATTAGAGCATCTAAAGAAATTCGAGAGTGAGGAAATGTTTGAGTAAAATGGAGAGGTTACACCAGTAGCAGTAGATATTATGTAGACCTTCAACAATCTCACTTCTGGGATAAAATCTACTTACCTGAAATTCATCTGACAAAGTGAATCTAATTAAATGGAGCTAATTGGGTGCATTTCTGTCATAATAACATAGGGTTTCACTACCCCACCGACGATTTTATTTTTTCATTGTCCTCGGAAGAAGCATAAGGAAGTGTAAACAAACTACAAACGTGGCTGCTTATAAAAGTTTCGTCCCAGCACTTTTTAAGTGTTGTTTGTAAGTCTTCAAGCTCATTAACGCATTGGATAAACACTTGTAGGATCACCTACTAGAAAGAAACACAGCCTCCGTTCCTCATTCAAATCTTCTAGACACCGAATGGAGTTTCTAAAACCCACCGCTTCTTTTTTCTAAAAATTACATCAGTACCTCCTACCTCTCCTTTTTTTAACGGTTTGTGATGTTTACACGAAACCGTTTACTCCTTGTCAAATACATTTATTCTCTATTTCAATCTTATTTGTACGCTACTGGCCATTAAAATTTGCTACACCACGAAGATGACGTGCTACAGACGCGAAATTTAACCGTCAGGAAGATGATGCTGTGATATGCAAATGATTAGCTTTTCAGAGCATTCACACAAGGTGGGCGCCGGTGGCGACACCTACAACGTGCTGATATGAGGAAAGTTTCCAACCGATTTCTCATACACAAACAGCAGTTGGCCGGCGTTTCCTGGTGAAACGTTGTTTTGATGGCTCGTGTAAAGAGGAGAAATGCGCACCATCACGTTTCCGACTTTGATCAAGGTCGGATTGTAGCCTATCGCGATTTCGGTTTATGTAATCGCGACATTGCTGCGCGCGTTGGTCTAGATCCAATGCCTGTTAGCAGAATATGGAATCGGTAGGTTCAGGAGGGTAATACGGAACGCCGTGCTGCATCCCAACGGCCTCGTATCACTAGCAGTCGAGATGACAGGCATCTTATCGGCATGACTGTAACGGATCGTGCAGCCACATCTCGATTCCTGAGCCAACAGATGCGGACGTTTGCAAGACAACAACCATCTGAACGAACAGTTCGACGACGTTTGCAGCAGCATGGACTATCAGCTCGGAGACTATGGCTGCGGTTACCCTTGACGCTGCATCACAGACAGGAGCGCCTTTGATGCTGTACTCAACAACGAACCTGGGTGCACGAATGGCAAAACGCCATTTTTTCGGATGAATCCAGGTTCTGTTTACAGCATCATGGTGGTCGCATCCGTGTTTGGCGACATCGCGGTGAACATACATTGGAAGCGTGTATTCGTCATCGCCATACTGGCGTATCACCCGGCGTGATGGTATGGGGTGCCATTGGTTACACGTCTCGGTCACATCTTGTTCGCACTGACGGCACTTTGAACAGTGGACGTTACATGTCAGATGTGTTACGAACAGTGGCTCTACCCTTCATTCGATCCCTGCAAAACCCTACATTTCAGCAGGATAATGCACGACCGCATACTGCAGGTTCTGTACGGGCCTTTCTGGATATAGAAAATGTTCGACTGCTGCCCTGGCTAGCACATTCTGCAAATTTTTCACCAATTGAAAACATCTGGTCAATGGTGGCGGAGCAACTGGCTCGTCACAATACGTCAGTCGCTACTCTTGATGAACTGTGGTATCGTGTTGAAGCTGCATGGGCAGCTGTACCTGGAACGCCATCCAAGCTCTGTTTGCTCAATGCCCAAGCGTATCAAGGCCGTTATTACGGCCAGAGGTGGTTGTTCTGGGTACTGATTTCTCAGGAGCTATGCACTCAAATTGCATGAAAATGTAGTCACATGTCAGTTCTAGTAAAATATATTTGTCCAATGAATACCCGTTTATCATCTGCATTTCGTCTTGGTGTAGCAATTGTAATGGCCAGTAGTGTACATACATAGCATCTGCAGTTGCTCCGTCTCTATAACATATTGCATGTGCTCAATACTAGGTTCCTTAACATGTTACCGGCATAGGGTCTTGGATGAAGGGCTACACATGAATGAGACACAATGGTCATAGCACTCAACACGCCTAGCTAACTCGAAGGCAGTTGTTTGTGCTTCTAAGTCTTCAATATTCTTTACCAATTGTCACTGTTGGTTTTGAGGACAGGAACTCAAGATGGACAATGAATTCAGGACGGGCTGACATTTTTATGTGCGCGTGAGGCGAGAGATATTAGAAGAGACACTTATCAAGTCGACGAGCATTGTCTGCTATCTGGAGGCATCCACAATGCACTTTCTGTCGACACCTTCGACAATCAGGGTTTCATCGACCTAAGTATGTTGGCGGTGGATAGCGTGATGTAAAAATATCGCATTTTGATGATACCATGAGAGAGGAGTTTACAAACGCGCCTTCAATTAGTAAGCTTTTTGAGGTGTATGCTACTGGCACAGTCTGCATAAGCTGTTTAGGTAGTACTGTGGGACTTCAACCTACAAGCGTACCAATTTCAGGAGATGCAGCTCAAAATATTACCCGATTTTGCACCTCATACGGAAGATATGTGTTCGTTTCCTCATGCCGGCCGCGGTGGTCTCGCGGTTGTAGGCGCGCAGTCCGGAACCGTGCGACTGCTACGGTCGCAGGTTCGAATCCTGCCTCGGGCATGGATTTGTGTGATGTCCTTGGGTTAGTTAGGTTTAAGTAGTGCTAAGTTCTAGGGGACTAATGACCGCAGCAGTTGAGTCCCATAGTGCTCAGAGCCATTTGAACCATTTTTTTTCGTTTCCTCATCAATATAGTAACGAATTTTTCTTCCATGCTCACGTCTCTTTTACATGTGGGGCTTATTTTATGCAGTACAGTTATTTTAATAGTCAGAATAGACAAACCTGAACTTAAGAGAATTCTCATGCTCGTAACGTCCACGTCATCACCAAATGTTAAGACAATCTGTTTGCAGAAATTCATCTCCAATATTTTTCATTGCAAATGTTCAGTCGCTATATAATAAGGCTACACTGATAGAATATCCTTAGGCTGTTTATATTCCTTATTCTCTTTCATATTAATCAGCAGGCAATTGTAAAAAAATTCCGATATTCGCTAACCTCTCCTATATTCATAAAGTCTGTTCCTCCCCTCTCTCAATACAAAACTTTTCACAGTTCATTGAAGCAACTGGTATAGATGTATCAAAAAATTATCAGTTTCAGTACTTGATTTCATTCCACTCTGATATGTCAGTTATTCTGCATAGGTAAACATTTTGTTCAGCTGGAAGGAAAAAAACTTTTCATGTTGCAGTGGACAGAGTTGTTTTATTTGACTCTATACCTGCGTTAGGAGCATTCAAACAAAAACAAAAACAAAATAGCGTTTGTGAATTGCTGCAATTAGATCTGCTATGAAGCGCTATTAACTTTTTTGCTTCAAAACCAAGTAATGGCAGATTTTCTTACAAGCGTTGACTACCGGAGGATCCTGTCAGGTGACGTTACCTTGAACGCGAAGACCCCGGCCTTTCTCCGCCAGGGATGCTGCTGGAGGCTGTGAATGACTACGCTCTATATTTAGCAGTGCTGCAACCGGTTCTCCTCTGCATTCTACCAAGATGAGCTCCGTGAAACGACCTTGCTGTCGCGTTCTGGGAGACTCCGGTGCTTCAGAATAGACTGCCTTGCGAAAACTGACCATCTCTCAAACACGAAGAAGGTACAGGTGGTACACAAAAATGTAGAAACACCACGACAAATGTATGCTTGAACGTAAATGAAGATGCTAGCCAAGCCTGAAGGCTGCACTGTTGTATTTTACCACCAACGGCTCACGTGCAATGTCTTCAAAACGTTGCAAGTGTCAGTTGTGGTTTTGTGTAGTTATGAGTGCATTATGTCGAAGCTCAGTGCATTCGAACGTGAGCAAATTGTTGATGCTCATATGGTGGGTGCTTCGTAACCAAGTAAGCCGAAGAGTTTGGTGTTTCAAGAGTCACTGTATCGAAGACATACCGCAAACAGTGAAAGCGGGAAAAAACATCATCCGCTAAAACACAACTGGAGCGTACGCAAAAGACGGTCACTGAAGAGGATTGTGACAAAAGATAAGAGGACAATAACTGCAAAAGTCTCTGAATATTGCTGTCGCGAACGCTGTCAGCACCAAAAAATACGAAGAGAGCACCATAAGCAGGAAATCTCAGGGCGAGATGGAATTCCAAAACCACTCATTAGTGATGCAAATACCCGTAACGGGAAAACGTGATGCCCTGACCATAAAACCTTGATTATGGAGCAATGGAAGAATGTCATTTTCTCGGATGAATCCTGTTTCACACTGTTTCCAACTTCTAGTCGAGTTTACACCCTAACAGTGAAACATGGCTGCGGTTCGGTGATGATCTGAACAGCCATATCGTGGTATTCCATAAGCCCCATGGTTACTCTGCAAGGATGCATTACTGCCAAGTTTGTGTTACCATTTTGGTTGATCAGTTTCATTTCATGGTACAATGTTTGTTCCCCAATTATGGTCTAAAGACGAAAGGGCCCCTGTTCAAACAGCTCGCATCGTTCAGAACTGTTTATGTGAACAAGAGGATGAATTGTTCCATCTCCCCAGACCACCAGATATTAATATTATCGAGCTTCTGTCTACTTTGGAGGGAAGGGTACGCGATCCCATTCCATCTCCATTATTGTTACATGAACTTGCCACTATTTTGCAGGAAGAATGGTATAAGACTCCATTTAAAACCATGCGGGATCCCTATTTAAGCATTCCGAGACGACTGCAACCTGTTTTCAAACCCAACTGTTTTCCTACATCGTCATTAGGCATTGTAATGGGTTGTGTTTTTGGGTGTTTCCATATTTTTGTCCATCCCCGTATGTCGACCAGCAAAGATGCACATTTACCTTATGGGCGTCCGAGTCAGTGTTTCTTTCGTTGTACATTATACATACTAAGTTGTGGTTCCTGAATATGTATCTAAGTCTTAAATTTAAGTCCTCGTCTTTCGACCGAAGCGAAGTTAACTTTTCACTATCCTTCATAATATGGAGATGGCTCCATTAAAAATTCAAAAAACCATCTCTCAGTTATGTTGTACTTCGCTAATTGGGAGGGACTCTAGAAATTGTCCTAGGCCAGCAGCAAAGAACTAGGTTTTTTTTAGGTCAAACATCAACTTAATTTTCGGTGTTTGCTCTATGTCCAGTGTCGTTTCAGTGGGTATATTCCATCCTGGGTATGCGATTCTGAGAAGTCTGCAAAGACCATATTCACGGCTCTTGAAAAATATGACCACGGCATAACTCGTTAAATACTTTAACAAACAGGATTCTCATAAGACTGGATGAAGTTCCGTTAATGTCAAACTGTTCAAATAAAAAACAAAAATTATGACAAGTCATAATATAAGCCAAAACTATGAACAAAACTCATACAACACCATTTCTACAAACAGCCGTAGAAACAAAACTATTAACGAGATAAATTTAACGTTACTGTACAAAAATTACCAATAATTAAAAATAAACGTTTATATCAACACCATCTTAGTGAAAGGGTGAGAAATTACGTAGTTCCACTAGTGAGTTTAAAGGGTGTATATTGTTAAGAATTGATTATTTGTAATAGTTTTTATGCAGCTTTGTTAGCTGTTCTCTCAACAGTCGATCTTCCTAAGCACGAGAGTTGTCACTGTTGCGTTTGGCGATGCTTGGAAAAAATCAGGAAAAGATGTGGAAAAGCAAATAAGGGGTATTACTGTATAACTTCCCAGTAATGTCATTACCGTGTTAGCACATACTGTATTTGACGTGTATAAGAAGGAAATCAGTCTTGCATTGTTAAAGAAATCTTGCCAATCAACTTAACTTCATCGGTAATGTGGAATAAAAAGCTCCTGATCAGGATCTCCAACTATTACACTTGTTGGCCTCACTTACTGTAACTGACAGTACAGGAGCAAGATACGTAGAATTTAGCACACAACTACACATTTAGTTAGCATTGCGACCGTCCTCGTCTTCCGTCAGATAATTATTCACCGATGTAATTTTGTTATATCAGTGACTGTATTGAATCTACGATTGTAAGAAGAACTTAGTAGGCGTTTATTAATATTTTAGAGAACTCTTGACTTCCAAACGTTAACAGTAAATTAGATAAGAATCACAGACTTCATCAACACATGGCATTATGGACTAGCATATCTCACTCGAAATTCAGCACATCTATGATTTTCATTATCCAATTATTATTGTTACTTTTACGTCTTAGATCATTCCTGACGATTACTAAAAGTGATTTTGACCCTGTAACGTGTTGACTATATTGATAGTAGCGTACCATTGAATTTTGTAGAGTCATTTCTACCAATCCTATTTATTACAGCCTCTGTGTGGATTAATTAATACAATCTCAAACATTTGCGATTAGATATCCAACATGTTCTTCTGAGACTTGTGTATTTCCATATTCGTTTACTTTTTTCTTTCCCTGATTTCCTTACATTTTCTCTACCACGAATACGAATATCGCATACTTGATAGTTTAAAAGCTAATTTGATAGTTTAAATTCGAATTTGATAGCTTAAACACGAATTTGATAGTTTAAACGCGAATTAGACACTATAAAAAACTAGCTTGTAAATTATGGACTCGGAAGTACATTAAAGTCACTGTGATTTGGAAATAATTCTCCCTTTCACCCCTTTCTGGTAGCAGATAAGGACGTGCTCAGTGATGCTTGCGACGGAACTTTAATAATTTTCAACACAATTGAATAAGCTGTGTGTGTGTGTGTGTGTGTGTGTGTGTGTGTGTGTGTGTGTGTGTGTGGTGCGTGAGGTGAGATGTTTTCAGTCTGGCTCTCTGCGTGCTGATCCAGATCATCTGAAAACAAGATGATGTCAATCAAATAGGCCATGCGTTTTTTCGGTTTAAACCCTCTAAGCAATACGTCTAACAAATGCTGAAATGTTTTAGGTGATTTTTTTTTAACCCGAAAGACATTCCCCGGTATTGGTAGTGATTGGATGATGTTGCAAAAGCTGTATTCGAACTATCTCCTGGACACGCTTCAATCTGGTAACAACCACCCTTTGAATCTGTCGTAGAAAACACTTTACATTCCCGAAGTTTCAGTTACATTTAGAGCTTTACATGCATTCGTTATTGTACATTCGTTTGGAAACCTATAATCAGAACACAGTCTATCTTTTCTTCCTCCATCAGGTGACTTTTTCAGCGTAATTATTATACGTGCTGACCAAGTACTACCACAGTACTCTATAAGGTTTTCTTAAAACTGTTGATCTATAAAGTGTTACAGTAGCGGCAGTAAATCTTTTCGTAACCTATACTGCTTACGGTGCACTGGTCCATGATTATCTGTTGGAACACGATGGAGTGTTATGGGTGACCGACCGCTGTGGCCGAGCGGTTCTAGGCGCTTCAGTCTGGAAACGCGCGACCGCTACGGTCGCAGGTTTGAATCCCGCTTCCGGCATGGATGTGTGTGATGTCCGTAGGTTAGTTAGGTTTAAGTAGTTCTAAGTTCTAGGGGACTGATGACCTCAAATGTCAACCACATACTTACATAGCACGTGGTATACTTCTTCATATAAAACAATGCTGTTAATCCAATATGTCATTACTTGACAGAAGTTCTATTAAACATAAAGCTTGTTGTGGAGCATCGACATCTATTACAACCCAAATCAACTTTCCTGAACCTTCTGGTTCTGTATTATGCGAGAAAACGTTTAATGCACTTGCACACAGTTTAGTTAGCACCACCTTACCAGTGGGTGTGCGTTGTGACACAGAAACATTCACAACTGTTGCACCAATGAGAAATAAATCCCCATTGAGTTCAACTGTTTGTTATCGAAGCTCGATTTTAGCATGATGCCTAACCAGAAGGTTTAAGCTCACTATTGCATAAAATCCCTGTTCCACAGTTGGCAACACTTCCATTGGCTCCTGAAACCATGTGTTTCCTAATCTAGTGTTGACCACACTGAATCAATTTGTTATCTCCTATTGCAGGCAATCCTTACCCTGGTGTTTTCAGTCTCTTCTTGTCCATGAAGTCCAGACGCCCAAACGATACATGTGCTCCAGCCCCTATTAAAAACTTAGACTCCTTATTCATCCAAGCTGTCAATCAACGATCTGTTTCTGTGCATGTTTTTACAGTACTGAAATTTACAAGGAACGCTTCCCGACGGAAGGAACATTTCCATTGTCTTTTAACTGTTTTATTTTTGCTTTGCACTTGCCCTGTTGCCTAGATTCACAATCCCGAGTCTTATGCCCGTAATGTTGGCAATTATAACATTGTAGTTGGCGACACTGTGTATTTAAATGCCAATGCTGACCACAATGGTAATATTCTTTACCAGATCTGAATATTTTTGATTCATTTTGTGTTCAAGTTGCGCTATCGTCCTTTTATAAATGCCTAGAAATGCGAAATCTGTCACACAAAATCTGGGTGGAATCCTCTGACCAACACGGACAATGCTCTATTTTCCGCTTCTCTGAGCAAGACTCTATCCGCATCTGCCTTTTGCATAAGCACATAACTCTGTGCATTAATGTTGCGTATTCTGCAAGAAAATCATTCTAATGTTTCACTTGCCTTATATGTTAAGCTATTGACTTTCTCCCTAGAAAGCCATTTACTGCTCTGTTTTCCATACCTCTGATGCAAACTCTCTACTATCTCACGAAATGTGGACACTTTATTAAGCACTTTATTACGCAAGATCAGGCTTTTGCCTCGCCGGTAATGTGTAACATGCCATCCGCAACCATGATCCATTTGACTAGCTACTTAACGAGGCCATGGCTAATACAGCATCTATAAACACAATATCGCCCTCTGTTTCCAGGGGAAGAGAGTTATTAGATTTGCATCTGAAGGATCAATGAATGATGAAGGAGCACTTACTGCTATTTTAGCCTCACAAAAACCCGATTAAGGCTGTTATTCTGTCAGTAAAGATTGTACTTGTTGGGTTACCGGTTATATAAGTGTTTTCGGCTGTTCATTATCGCACAAAAATTTAGAAATATGTTCCGTAAGAGTGTATATCGCCTTGTTAGCACTATCTGCCCCTGTCTGTTCTATGTTCGTGTTTTTTACCTCTCCCTCTTTTACATGAATCAACTAGTATTACTTTCGACAATAACTCAAAAGTCACAGTTCCAAAACTAAAACAGTTACATTTCATACTATATTGCACCGCCACTGTTATAGTGAATCATGGTGACATTAACACTCCACCACCACTAGCTTCCAACAGTCGATCAGTGGGACTGATGGAATTCATGTCGTCTCGATTCTATTGCTATGGTTTGGCAACATGCAGTGCATGCATGCATGTCTGAAGGAACAGGCACTCTGGGAACTACAGCCGTTATGAAATACATGAAATGTATTCTCAGTTTCTAATAGAGACAGCCATCAGCTGTATAATGGAATGACAACAAGCAAAAATTTGTGACGAAGCGGAACTTGAACCCGGATTTCTCGCTTATCGCGAGCGGTCACGTTTCTGTTAGGCTATCCGACCCAGACTCATACTTCCATATGACGTCAAGCATGTGTCTACAATCTGTACCCTTACACCCATTTAGTATATTCAGATATATGCGAGACATTTTAATTGAAAGTCGCTTGCCCCCTGTCAGCAGATAAACACGATATTGCAGTGTTTGTTATTCCGAGTTACGATGCAATGTTCCTTCGGACATGCATGCATGCACTGCATGTAACCATACCATAACCACAAGATAAATTCCATTGATCCTACTGATCGAGTGCCGGAAGATGGAGTGGGTGAAGTATTTATGTCAGCGAGGCGAGCCTCTGCTCTACGATGTCCTTCGTAATGACCGGACTGATTCTACTCTTCTCCAGACGTCATCAGTCTCCAGTTTCGTTACATTTAATTAACGAATCTGTTACAGGTTCTTTGCCGGCCGCGGTGGTCGAGCGGTTCTAGGCGCTCAGTCCGGAGCCGCGCGACTGCTACGGTCGCAGGTTCGAATCCTGCCTCGGGCATGGATGTGTGTGATGTCCTTAGGTTAGTTAGGTTTAAGTAGTTCTAAGTTCTAGGGGGCTGATGACCATAGATGTTAAGTCCCATAGTGCTCATAGCCAATTGAACCATTTTTTACAGGTTCTTTGCTGCTCAGTCAAACTCCCGCTAACTGTTGTTGCGACCTACCTAATGTCTCTTACGTAATTTTACGGTAGTAACGACAGCGGTTCGGTATGCACTGTTGTAACTGTCTTCTGCCGACTTGCTCGCAGTCTCTCTTAAAAGTATCGAAGTGGCTCTCTTCCTGACCCATTAAGGTGTTGAAATGTTTAGCACTTCCCGGCTGGCTGGATGTGACACTTCCGTGTGACTGAACAATGTTGGCTGTTCGAACTTAGAAAAAATACTCTCACGTTTCCTTACTAATTTTGTCGCGTAACAGTATGTATGTACACTGATAAGCCAAAACATTATGACGATTGCCCACCTCGACGTTGGATGTCGCCTGGTGGCGTTACGAGCACGTGACGCGGTAACAAAAATATGTCCGCGTGTAAGTAGGCTGTTTAGGTTTTCTTATTGGTAACGCCACATAGCGCTCTGTATGAAAAATCACTGGCTGTGCTGTGCGCAGTCTGTGGCTAGTTTGCATTGTTGTCTGCCATTGTAGTGTCGGGCAGCGGCAGCTGGATGCTAACAGCGCGTAGCGTTGCGCAGTTGGAGGTGAGCCGCCAGCAGTGGTGGACGTGGGAAGAGAGATGGCGGAGTTTTGAAATTTGTAAGAATTGATGTCATTATATATATATATATATATATATATATATATATATATATATTAAATGCATTTGCTAATGTGAACACTTTCTGTCGACAGATCTATTAATAATTATTTTATGATCCACATTCTTCGAAAAAGGAGCTCTTGGAATGGAAAGAGCAATAAGAAACGACTAATAACAGTAACTGTATATATAATTTTCTTTTCAAGTACTTGGTAATTTGTTGTGGCATTAGTTTTCGTGGTGCACCACTTTAATTGCACAGACACTAAGATGTGAATAGACATTGTCCTTATCTGCATTCTTATGTTATAAAATTGTAATTGACACCAGTTCATCAAATTAAGTAACTTGTAAATTACATTTCACTGCACACGTTTCTGTTGGTCATTGTATATGGACAATATGTGAGAAGTAGTGACTGATAGTGTTTGCACGTGTGTTAATAATTCAGTAAGGGACTGGATAACAGCATTGCTGGTTGTAAGGACATTTCAAAAACAATTTTTGTGAGTGCACAAGTGGTGGTTATGGACTTGCTATATTATCCGCAAGACTCTTCAATGGTGATTGTGCACCTGCACAGTCAAACAGATGGCTGCTGGCCATCTCTACAAGGACTACAGTGGGTCTACACCTTTGAGGACCCACCGATACCATTATTTCTACAAGGACTGCAGTGGGTCTGCACCTCTGGTGGCCCACCAATACCGTAATCTCTACCAGGACTACAATGGGTCTACTCTGTGACGACCTACCTACCAATATTCTTGAAAACTTCGACTGACTCTGCTGTGGGTTTGCTCTGTTGTGGCCCATTACCTGTCTGCATGTCAAGAGTGAGCACTGTCTTTCCGTTGGAAGGACAACACTACTTCTTCAAGACTGCATGGAAATCCACTACTTCCGTGTGCATTTTCTTTTACTACTCACACTTTGAGAAAAACACTGCAATTTTACTTTGATGAATGATCAGGACTGTCTTTATGGACTGCGAGAAAATTTTAGCTTTTGACCAACATTGTATCAATAAGTGTGTGCATTTGATATCTTTGTTATAGTAATTATGAAAAATTTTATCAAATCATTATTGGCCACTGCCCAAAGCAATTTGTAAAAATTTTGTGTGGGGAACATGGGGGCTATGTAAGTAGGCTGTTTAGGTTTTCTTATTGGTACCGCCACATAGCGCTCTGTATGAAAAATCACTGGCTGTGCTGTGCGCAGTCTGTGGCTAGTTTGCATTGTTGTCTGCCATTGTAGTGTCGGGCAGCGGCAGCTGGATGCTAATAGCGCGTAGCGTTGCGCAGTTGGAGGTGAGCCGCCAGCAGTGCTGGACGTGGGAAGAGAGATGGCGGAGTTTTGAAATTTGTAAGAATTGATGTCATGATATATATATATATATATATATATATATATATATATATATATATATATATTATGACTATTAAGGTAAATACATTGTTTGTTCTCGATTAAAATCTTTCATTTGCTAACTATGCCTATCAGTGGTTAGTGCCTTCAGTAGTTTGAATCTTTTATTTAGCTGACAGTAGTGGCGCTCGCTGTATTGCAGTAGCTTGAGTAACGAAGATTTTTGTGAGGTAAGTGATTTGTGAAACGTGTAGGTTAATGTTAGTCAGGGCCATTCTTTCGTAGGGATTTTAGGAAGTCAGATTGCGTTGCGCTAAAAATATTGTGTGTCAGTTTAAGCACATTCGTGTATAATTGTTCAAAGAGGACGTTTCACATAGACCAGTCCTGTATAATTTTTCTAAGGGGACGTTTCAAGCGGAGCAGACATGGACACGGTACCACCCCAGCGAAGATATGGACTGGAAATAGTAAATCCATTGAGATAAGTGATTCTGAAAAAGAGCAGATTTTTATTTCGGATAACATTTGACCGAGTATCCCGAAAACGGTGAATCGGGTCGAATGTTTACGTGATACTGTCTTGAGCATCTACGGAAAGAGGTAGAACAACAGTGAAACTACCTCTAGGCGCTAAGGGGTTGGACGTCCACGACTCTTCACAGGACGTGGGGTTCGTAGGCTTCTCTGTTTTATAAATTAGGATAGTGATCTGTGGCATCTTTGCCGAAAGTGCACGATGCCTGTGCGTGCACTCGTGTTTCGTTGCACACCGTTCATCATATATTCTTCATCATGGAGCTCTGCAGCAAACCACCCCTAGGTGTTCAGATGCCGGCCGATGTGGCTGTGCGGTTCTAGGCGCTGCAGTCTGGAACCGCGTGACCGCTACGGTCGCAGGTTCGAATCCTGCCTCCGGTATGGATGTGTGTGATGTCCTTAGGTTAGTTAGGTTTAAGTAGTTCTAAGTTCTAGGGGACTGATGACCACAGATGTTAAGTCCCATAGTGCTCAGAGCCATTTGAACCATTTTGGTGTTCAGATATTGACACAACAACATCAGTTACTATTGTAGTGGGCACGGGAACACTGGTATTTGACCGTCGATCCGTGGAAACCTGTTGGATCTTCGGGTGAGCCACATTTTTGCTCCACTAGGTCTTTGGTTGTCACGGCAAACGCTGTCGTCGAGGTGAAGGGCGGCTAGAAACCTGCAGCGCGCCATGGACGCAGACTGGTGGGAACAGTACTATGCTACGGGAGACGTTCTCTTGCGCTTACATGGGAGCTGTGGCAGTAATCGAAGACATACTGACAGCTGCGGACCACCTGCATCCCTTTATGCTCGATGTCTTACCCGACGACGATGTCATCTTTCAGCAGTATAATTGTCCGTGTCTCGGAGCCAGAACCGTGCTACAGTGGTTTGAGGAGCATTATGGTAAGCTGACGTTGATGTCTTTGGCGACCAAATTCGCCTGTTGTAAATCCTGTGCAACCCATCCAGGGTCGCTATCGGGCGCTATCGCCGCGTAAGCAAATCAGCAGACCGTTATCTACGCGAATTACATGACCTGTGCGTAGGCATCTAATGACACATACCTCCACAAATCTACCAACAAACTGTCGGATCCCTGATACGCAGACTCAGCGATGTATTTTTTTTCCAAAGACAGACAGACGAGCTACTAAGCAGGTAGTCACAATGTATTGTCTCATCAGTGTATGTACGTACGCTCCACATCTCCTTAACCACTGCATAAATTTTAACCAAACTTAATACACATGTTACCCACTATCTGGAAAGAATCGCTGTCAGGGTAAGAACGTCATACCAACTAAAAGGATGGGGGTGGGAAAGAAGGGAATACCCACACTTTATTCATCCAGTATTTGAGAAAGAGAGCACTTAATGACTTGCAACAGACTTTACACATAATTTGAAACCTTTACGAAACTTTTTCACACTGGAAACCCCTCCCCCGTCCTCAAATGATGAAAGGAGAAAAGTTTGTCGCTTACTATCCTCATGCAGTAAATCTGCCGCATCGACAGTCATGTTTTAATTTATTGCTTCTTTACTACTATCTCTCTTCGCAACACATTTCTCAGACAGGATCAACATACATTACTGAATGTACCGACAAAAATATGTTACTCTAGGACACATAATTCAGGAGATATGACGTCATTAAAAACGCGCCGCGTGAAAATTAAATTGCAGAATGAAATGCACTAGAGGTACAGGTGAAATATGTGAACAAATACGTCTGAAATGTGTTAAGTAAACGTGACATGTGCATACGCAGTCTAAGAAAAGAGTTAAAACCTTCTTCTAAAGCTCTACATCAATTTCGACCATATTTGAAAGACACATTGCTTACTATCTGGAAAGAAATTTTGTTAGGGGTAAGAAACAACACCCTCCTACTGGAATGGGGCAGATAACGTTGAAAGAGAATGGGGAAGGAGGAGATGGAGAAAGAGAGGCATGAGGAGAGGGCCAGCGAAAGGTGCAGATGAGGATGCACAGAGAGTGACGGATGGGAGCGGTGGACAGAGACGGAGCTTAGAGACGAAAATAGAGGAGCGAAGGAGGAAATGCAAAGAGAGAGGGGGGATTGAGATGATGGACTAATAGAAGATTGGAATAAATACATACCTGGACAACGCTAGCTACTCAGCTAGTATATATGTGTAATCTGTACTGGAATGAAACGTATCACGCTAAACTACAATGGACAGTGATCAGTGGTCTTACTTATTTCAGAGAGTAAGTGTAGTTACAATTGTGTACAAATGCAGTCTATGACAAAAAAACGAAGCACCACGAAGGAATTATCTCAATGGGACGGAAATAGGTAGATGTGATGAGCATGTGCAGGCAAACAAAAGAGAAAGAGCTTCACAAATTGAGCAAGTCAATAACGCGTTAGTGCACCACTGACCCTTATGCAAGCTGATATTCTGCTTGGCACTGATTGATACAGTTGTTGGATGTCCTCCTGAGGGATATCGTGCAAAATTCTGGCCAACTGGAGATAAGGTCGTCAAAATCCCGTGCTTATTGGAGAGCCCTGCCCATATTGCTCCAAACATTCTCAGTTGCGGAGAGATCCTGTGACCTTGCTGGCCACTGAGACAAGCAATAGTAACTCTCACTGTGTATGCAGGGCATTACCTTTCTGAAATGTAAGCCCAAGATGGCTTGCCATGAAGAACATCCAAACCTGCGGTGACATATCGTCGACGTACTGCTGTGAAATTACACCCCACACCATCACTCTTGGCTGTTGGGTCATATTCCCATTTGAGTTCCCTAAGCATCTCCGTAGCGCTCACGTGTTGTTCGAACCTACGAGCAACAAATCTAGCCGCCAGTCTCTGAAGTGTTTCGACGTCTTCCTTCAATCCGACTTAGTATGGATCCCAGACATTCGAACAGTACTCAAGAATAGGTCGCACCTGTATCCTATTTGCGATCTCCTTTACAAGTGAGTCACTCTTTTCTAAAATTCTCCCAATAAACTTAAGTCGATCATTTGTCCTCCCTACCAGAGTTTTCGTATGCTCTTTCCACCTCATATCGCTTTGCGACGTTACGCACAGATATTTAAACTACTTGCCTGTGTCATCAGGACACTAGCAATACTGTATCCGAACAGTACTAGTTTATTTTTCCTACTCATCAAGTTACATTTTTCCACATTTGAGGGTAGCTGCCATTCATCACACCAACTGGAAATTTTGTCTAAGTTCTCTTGTATCTTCCTACAGTCAGTCAAATTCGACACCTTACCGTACACCACTGCAACATCAAAAAAACAACCACAGATTGCTTTCCACGCTATCCGCTAAATAATTTATGTATATAGAGAACAACAGCGGTCCTATAACACTTCCCAGGGGTGCTCCTGAAGATACCTTTGTCTCTGATGAACACTCACCGTCGAGAACAACTTACTGGGTTCTATTATTTAACAAGTCTTGGAGCCACTCATATATCTGTGAACTTATTCCATATGCTCGTACATTCGTTAACAGCCTGCAGTGGGGCACAGTGTCAAATGCTTTCCGGAAGTCTAGAAATATGGGATCAGCCTGTTGCCCTTCATTCTTAGTACGTATATTAAGTGAGAAAACGGCAAGTTGAGTTTCGCACAAGCGATGCTTTATAAAACCATGCTGATTCATGGACATAAGCTTCTTAGTCTCAAGATAGTTTATTACATTCGAACTGAGAATATTTTAAAGGATTCTGCGGGAAGCAGAAGTTAGGGATATTGGTCTGTAATTCTGCGGGTCCGTTCCTTTACCATTCTTATACAACGGAGTCACCTGCGCTTTTTTCCAGTCGCTTGGGACTTCGTGCTGGACGAGAGATTCACGATAAATACAAGTTAGGTAAGGGACGAAGGCCGTAGAATACTCTTTGTAAAATTGAACTGGGATTTCATCCGGATCTGGTGATTTTTTTTCAAATCTTTCAGTTGTCCCTCTAGGCCAGGTATGCTTATTTCTATGTCGTCTATACGGTAGTCTGTCAGATGGTCAAATGACGCTATGTTTGTACTGTTCTTCTGTGTTAACGATTTCTTTAACGTGGAATTTAAAACTTCGGCTTTCGTTTTGCTGTCTTCAACTGCCACACCAAATGGTCAAATGACGCTATGTTTGTACTGTTCTTCTGTGTGAACGATTTCTTGGACGTGGAATTTAAAACTTCGGCTTTCGTTTTGCTGTCTTCAACTGCAACACCAGACTAATCAACAAGGGACTGAAAGGAAGCCTTAGATCCGATTAGCGATTTTACATACGACCAGTATTTTCTCAGTTTCTCTGCCAGATCTTTTGCTAAGGTGTGACGGTGTTAGTTGTTGTACGCTTCGCGTGTAGATTCTTTCACAGACGCACGAATCTCTACTAACCTTCACTTGTCGCTATTTGTGTATCCCTTTTTGAACCTAGAGTGCAACAGCCTCTGCTTCCTCAGCATCCGCCGAATGTTGTTATTAAACAGTGGTGGTTTTTTTCCATCCTTTATCCAATTACTAGGTACGTTACTCTCCAGACCACGATTTTCAGTCTGCTTAAACTTTGCCCATAATTCCTCTACATCCATGTTACTGGAACTAAGTGATGCCAGTTCACTATCTATGTGAGATGTTAATAAGTGCTTATCAGCTCTGTCTAGCAGAAACACTTTTCTAGCCTTAACTTTCGTAATCATAGTTGCTACAACATCATGATCGCTAATCCTCGATTCTATACTGAGATTGTCAATAAGGTTAGGCCTTTTTGTAGCTACAAGGTCTAAGATACACTCCTGGAAATTGAAATAAGAACACCGTGAATTCATTGTCCCAGGAAGGGGAAACTTTATTGACACATTCCTGGGGTCAGATACATCACATGATCACACTGACAGAACCACAGGCATATAGACACAGGCAACAGAGCATGCACAATGTCGGAACTAGTACAGTGTATATCCACCTTTCGCAGCAATGCAGGCTGCTATTCTCCCATGGAGACGATCGTAGAGATGCTGGATGTAGTCCTGTGGAACGGCTTGCCATGCCATTTCCACCTGGCGCCTCAGTTGGACCAGCGTTCGTGCTGGACGTGCAGACCGCGTGAGACGACGCTTCATCCAGTCCCAAACATGCTCAATGGGGGACAGATCCGGAGATCTTGCTGGCCAGGGTAGTTGACTTACAACTTCTAGAGCACGTTGGGTGGCACGGGATACATGCGGACGTGCATTGTCATGTTGGAACAGCAAGTTCCCTTGCCGGTCTAGGAATGGTAGAACGATGGGTTCGATGGCGGTTTGGATGTACCGTGCACTATTCAGTGTCCCCTCGACGCTCACCAGAGGTGTACGGCCAGTGTAGGAGATCGCTCCCCACACCATGATGCCGGGTGTTGGCCCTGTGTGCCTCGGTCGTATGCAGTCCTGATTGTGGCGCTCCCCTGCACGGCGCCAAACACGCATACGACCATTATTGGCACCAAGGCAGAAGCGACTCTCATCGCTGAAGACGACACGTCTCCATTCGTCCCTCCATTCACGCCTGTCGCGACACCACTGGAGGCGGGCTGCACGATGTTGGGGCGTGAGCGGAAGACGGCCTAACGGTGTGCGGGACCGTAGCCCACGTGTTGAGCAATTCGGCGGTACGTCCACCCGGCCTCCCGCATGCCCACTATACGCCCTCGCTCAAAGTCCGTCAACTGCACATACGGTTCACGTCCACGCTGTCGCGGCATGCTACCAGTGTTAAAGACTGCGATGGAGCTCCGTATGCCACGGCAAACTGGCTGACACTGACGGCGGCGGTGCACAAATGCTGCGCAGCTAGCGCCATTCGACGGCCAACACCGCGGTTCCTGGTGTGTCCGCTGTGCCGTGCGTGTGATCATTGCTTGTACAGCCCTCTCGCAGTGTCCGGAGCAAGTATGGTGGGTCTGACCCCCCGGTGTCAATGTGTTCTTTTTTCCATTTCCAGGAGTGTATTTCCATTGCGTGTGCGCTGCCGAGCTAGCTGTTCAATCCAATTTTCAGAAAACGTGTTCAAAAATATTTCGCATGACGCTCTGTCTTTACCCCAAGCAATGAATCCATAGATATTCCAGTCTAAACTCCGCAGGTTAAAGTCGCCTCCAACTAGATTACACGATCTGAGTATTTACGGGCTGTTAACAGTAGACCGTCCTTGAATGACTCTAGAACTGTCACAGTGGCCGGTAAAAAAATCCAACAATTAACTTTTTTTCACCTACACCTGTTTTACGCGACCAGATGACTTCACTATCACACTCAGCTTCGAGCTCAACAGAGACAATATTTTTATTAACAAAAATGAACACTTCCCCCCCCCCCCCCCGTATCCCTCCCCCTATGGCCTCTAATCTGTCTTTCCGATATACGTTCCATGACTCGTTAAATATCTCAGAGATTTCACCTTCGGGTTTCGCCAGTTCTCAGTCCGAAGAATAATGTGAGCGCGAGAACTATTCTGGAGGGCAGTAAATTCGGGAACTTTATTACGAATACTTCGACAGTTTACTGATAAAATTGTGACAGTCGAAATGTCTGTATTCTGAACGCCGTTTGACTACCCTTGCTGTGAACCGACTGACGAGTATTCACGTGAACACGAAGATTCCGTCTTCCTGGATTTCAGAAGTGTTCTCGACATTGTACCACGTCGTCAGTAACAAAACAAGATTCGATCATAAGGAGTACGTGATTGTCTCGAGAAACATCTGACCAAAAAAACAAGTACGTTCTAGTGGACGATGAATGTTCCACAGAAACGGAAGTAACAACGTGCCCCATGGAAGCATAACAGGACCTTTAATGTTCCCAATATACACTCCTGGAATTGGAAAAAAGAACACATTGACTTCGGTGTGTCAGACCCACCATACTTGCTCCGGACACTGCGAGAGGGCTGTACAAGCAATGATCACACGCAAGGCACAGCGGACACACCAGAAACCGCGGTGTTGGCCGTCGAATGGCGCCAGCTGCGCAGCATTTGTGCACCGCCGCCGTCAGTGTCAGCCAGTTTGCCGTGGCATACGGAGCTCCATCGCAGTCTTTAACACTGGTAGCATGCCGCGACAGCGTGGACGTGAACCGTATGTGCAGTTGACAGACTTTGAGTGAGGGCGTATAGTGGGCATGCGGGAGGCCGGGTGGACGTACCGCCGAATTGCTCAACACGTGGGGCGTGAGGTCTCCACAGTACATCTATGTTGTCGCCAGTGGTCGGCGGAAGGTGCACGTGCCCGTCGACCTGGGACCGGACCGCAGCGACGCACGGATGCACGCCAAGACCGTAAGATCCTACGCAGTGCCGTAGGGGACCGCACCGCCACTTCCCAGCAAATTAGGGACACTGTTGCACCTGGGGTATCGGCGAGGACCATTCGCAACCGTCTCCATGAAGCTGGGCTATGGTCCCGCACACCGTTAGGCCGTCTTCCACTCACGCCCCAACATCGTGCAGCCCGCCTCCAGTGGTGTCGCGACAGGCGTGAATGGAGGGACGAATGGAGACGTGTCGTCTTCAGCGATGAGAGTCGCTTCTGCCTTGGTGCCAATGATGGTCGTATGCGTGTTTGGCGCCGTGCAGGGGAGCGCCACAATCAGGACTGCATACGACCGAGGCACACAGGGCCAACACCCGGCATCATGGTGTGGGGAGCGATCTCCTACACTGGCCGTACACCTCTGGTGATCGTCGAGGGGACACTGAATAGTGCACGGTACATCCAAACCGTCATCGAACCCATCGTTCTAACATTCCTAGACCGGCAAGGGAACTTGCTGTTCCAACAGGACAATGCACGTCCGCATGTATCCCGTGCCACCCAACGTGCTCTAGAAGTTGTAAGTCAACTACCCTGGCCAGCAAGATCTCCGGATCTGTCCCCCATTGAGCATGTTTGGGACTGGATGAAGCGTCGTCTCACGCGGTCTGCACGTCCAGCACTAACGCTGGTCAAACTGAGGTGCCAGGTGGAAATGGCATGGCAAGCCGTTCCACAGGACTACATCCAGCATCTCTACGATCGTCTCCATGGGAGAATAGCAGCCTGCATTGCTGCGAAAGGTGGATATACACTGTACTAGTGCCGACATTGTGCATGCTCTGTTGCCTGTGTCTATGTGTCTGTGGTTCTGTCTGTGTGATCATGTGATGTATCTGACCCCAGGAATGTGTCAATAAAGTTTCCCCTTCCTGGGACAATGAATTCACGGTGTTCTTATTTCAATTTCCAGGAGTGTATATAAATAATTTATCAGGTAGGTTCAAGAGCACTATACGACTATTCACTGTTGATGCTGTCGTGTACAGGAAAGAATCGTCGTTGGTCGATCATAAGGAATTTAGAAAGATAATTTTTATATCAAAGAGGAAGAACCGAATAGTTTCGCATTACTAGTAGTGAACGTTATGAGCACGTCACATCATACAAGTCTTCTCAGGGAATACTAAGAAAAGATATGACATTGGACGATCACGTAAAATCAGTATTCGGCAAGGCGAAGGAAAGGCTTCATGGGTTGAAGTGCAATGCATCTACAAAGGAAATCGCATGCAAGATGCCAACGTGCCCAGTTCGAGGGTATTGTTGAGTTTGGAGTGCTGATCAAGTAGATATGACAACAGACATTCAATTAATTTAGAGACGCGGTGGTAGGACTGTAATACGTGGATTTAGCCCATACGAAAGTGTAACCAAAATGCTCCTCTAATCATGAGTGTGATGAGAATACGATTAAGAGAGATTAGGGCACGTACAGACGCAGATATACTGTCATTTTTCTTGCTCAATACCCCAAGGGAATTGGAAATAAAATCTATAATATTGGCTTAATGAATCCTCTGCAATGGACTGTGGAGTATACAGCGGAGTATATTTTTAAAAGCACTGAGGTTGGCCAAAAATATGGAAACACCCAAAACTCAACACATAAAATGTGTAATACGATATACGAACTCCGTTCAAAGCAGCTTCCACTCGTCTAGGAATGGATAATTACAGGTCCTGTATAGTTTTCAAAGGAATCATACCATTCTTCCTGCAAAATAGTGGCAAGTTCATGTACCGATGATGGAAATGGATAGCGATCACGTACCCCTCTCTCTAAAGTAGACCACAAAGACTCGATAATATTGAGATCTGGAGACAGTGCTGGCCGGGGAGATGAGACAATTCGTCCTCGGGCTCACAAAACCAGTCCTGGACGGTGCGAGCTATGTGAACACGGGTCCTGTCGTCTTGAAACGCAGCATCACCATTGGAGAACTTACACTGTACCATGAGAAGGACCTGAGCAGCCAAAATGGTCACAGAATTCTTAGCACTAACTCGTCCTTGCAGAGAAACCATGGTGCCCGTGGAATACCACAATATAGCTACCCAAATCATCATCCAACCCCCGCCATCTTTCACTCTTCAGGCGTAACCTCGGCCAGAGGTTGGAAATAGTCCAAAACAAGGCTCATTCGACGAAATGGCGTTCCTTCATTTCTCTATGAGAATTAACCGTTTTGGAGCTCCGCTCGTATTGTTCATGCTACTGACAGGGTTCGAGTGAGCGACATTCAGTTCTGCTGCGACTTTTGCAGCTATCGTCCCCTTATTTTTCGTCTTTCACTATCACTCAACACACACTTTTGTCCACGTTGTGACTTAGCAGATGATGTTTTTCGATTTTCCATGTACGTTGTATACAGGGTGGTCCACTAATAGCGACTGGCTCAAATATCTCACGAAATAAGCATCAAACGAAAAAACTGAAAAGAACGAAATTGGTCTAGCATGAAGGGGGAAACCAGATGGCGCTATGGTTGGCCGCTAGTAGCGCTGCCATAGGTCAAACGGATATCATCTGCGTTTTTTAAAATAGGAACCCCAATTTTTTATTACATATTCGTGTAGTGCGTAAAGAAATATGAATGTTTTAGTTGGACCACTTTTTTCGCTTTGTGATAGATGGCGCTGTAACAGTCACAAACGACTAAATACGTGGTATCACGTAACATTCCGCCAGTGCGGACGGTGTTTGCTTCGTGATACATTGTTGTTGTTGTGGTCTTCAGTCCTGAGACTGGTTGGATGCAGCTCTCCATGCTACTCTATCCTGTGCAAGCTTCTTCATCTCCCAGTACTTGCTGCAACCTACATCCTTCTGAATCTGCTTAGTATATTCATCTCTTGGTCTCCCTCTACGATTTTTACCCTCCACGCTGCCCTCCAATGCTAAATTTGTGATCCCTTGATGCCTCAAAATATGTCCTACCAACCGGTCCCTTCTTTTTGTCAAGTTGTGCCACAAACTCCTCTTCTCCCCAATTCTATTCAATACCTCCTCATTAGTTATGTGATCTACCCATCTAATCTTCAGCATTCTTCTGTAGCACCAAATTTCGAAAGCTTCTATTCTCTTCTTGTCCAAACTAGTTATTGTCCATGTTTCACTTCCATACATGGCTACACTCCATACAAATACTTTCAGAAACGACTTCCTGACACTTAAATCTATACTCGATGCTAACAAATTTCTCTTCTTCAGAAATGCCTTCCTTGCCATTACCAGTCTACATTTTATATCCTCTCTACTTCGAACATCAACAGGTTTTTTACTCCCTAAATAGCAAAACTCCTTTACTACTTTAAGTGTCTCATTGCCTAATCTAATTCCCTCAGCATCACCCGATTTAATTTGACTACATTTCATTATCCTCGTTTTGCTTTTGTTGATGTTTATCTTATATCCTCCTTTTAAGACACTGTCCATTCCGTTCAACTGCTCTTCCAAATCCTTTGTTGTCTCTGACTGAATTACAATGTCATCGGCAAACCTCAAAGTTTTTATTTCTTCTCCGTGAATTTTAATACCTACTCTGAATTTTTCTTTTGTTTCCTTTACTGCTTGGTCAATATACAGATTGAATAACATCGGGGAGAGGCTACAACCCTGTCTCACTCCCTTCCCAACCACTGCTTCCCTTTCATGTCCCTTGACTCTTATAACTGCCATCTGGTTTCTGTACAAATTGTAAACAGCCTTACGCTCCCTGTATTTTACCCCTGCCACCTTTAGAATTTGAAAGAGAGCATTCCAGTCAACATTGTCAAAAGCTTTCTCTAAGTCTACTAATGCTAGAAACGTAGGTTTGCCTTTTCTTAATCTTTCTTCTAAGATAAGTCGTAAGGTTAGTATTGCCTCACGTGTTCCAACATTTCTGCGGAATCCAAACTGATCTTCCGCAAGGTCCGCTTCTACCAGTTTTTCCATTTGTCTGTAAAGAATTCGTCTTAGTATTTTGCAGCTGTGACTTATTAAACTAATAGTTCGGTAATTTTCACATCTGTCAACACCTGCATCACCAGATGGTAGAGTTTTGTCATGACTAGCTCTCCCAAGGCTGTCAGTAGTTCTAATGGAATGTTGTCTACTCCCGGGGCCTTGTTTCGACTCAAGTCTTTCAGTGCTCTGTCAAACTCTTCCCGCAGTATTGTATCTCCCATTTCATCTTCATCTGCATTCTCTTCCATTTCCAGTACATCGCTCTTGTATAAACCTTCTATATACTCCTTCCACCTTTCCGCCTTCCCTTCTTTGCTTAGAACTGGGTTTCCATCTGAGCTCTTGATATTCATACAAGTGGCTGTCTTTTCTCCAAAGGTCTCTTTAATTTTCCTGTAGGCAGTATCTATCTTACCCCTAGTGAGATAAGCCTCTATATCCTTACATTTGTTCTCTAGCCATGCTTGCGTAGCCATTTTGCACTTCCTGTCGATCTCATTTTTGAGACGTTTGAATACCCTTTGGCCTGCTTCATTCACTGCATTTTTATATTTTCTCCTTTCATCAATTAAATTCAATATTTCTTCTGTTACCCACGGATTTCTATTAGCCCTCGTCTTTTTACCTACTTTATCTTCTGCTGCCTACACTACTTCATCCCTCAGAGCTACCCATTCTTCTTCTACTGTATTTCTTTCCTCCATTCCTGTCAATTGTTCCCTTATGCTCTCCCTGAATCTCTCTACAACCTCTGGTCCCATCTCCTTAAATTAGCACCTTTTTGTAGTTTCTTCAGTTTTAATCTACAGTTCATAACCAATAGATTGTGGTCAGAGTCCACATCTGCCCCTGGAAATGTCTTGCATTACCCGTGTTAAAATGGATGATTTACCAGTTGCGGAAATGGTGTATATCGTGTTGATGTATCGCTATTGTGATCAAAATCCCAAACGGGCGTGTGCTATGTATCTGATCAATATCCTGGACGTCATCCAAGTATCAGACCGTTCACCGGATAGTTGCGCTATTTAAGGAAACAGAAAGTGTTCAGCAACATGTGAAAGGTCAACCACGACCTGCATCAAATGATGATGCCCAAGTATGTGTTTTAGCTGCTGTCGCGGCTAATCCGCACATCAGTAGCAGACAAATTGGGCGAGAATCGGGAATCTCGAAAACGTCGGTTTTGAGAATGCTACATCAAAATCAGTTGCACCCGCACCATATTTCTATGCACCAGGAATTGCATGCGACGACTTTGAACGTCTTGTACAGCTCTGCCACTGGGCACAAGAGAAATTACGGGACGATGACTGATTTTTTGCACGTGTTCTATTTAGCGACGATGCGTCATTCTCCAACACCAGTAACATAAACCGGCATAATATGCATTATTGGGCAACGGAAAATCCTCGATGGCTGCGACAAGTGGAACATCAGCGACCTTGACGGGTTAATGTATGGTGCGGCATAATGGGAGGAAGGATAATTGGCTGCCTTTTATTGATGACAATCTAAATGGTGCAATGTATGCTGATTTCCTACGTAATGTTCTACCGATGTTACTACAAGATGTATCACTGCATGACAGAATGGCGATGTACTTCCAACATGATGGATGTCCGGCACATAGCTCCCGTACGGTTGAAGCGGTATTGAATACCATATTTCATAATAGGTGGATTGGTGGTCGAAGCACCATACCATGGCCCACACGTTCACCAGATCTGACGTCCCTGGTTTTCTTTCTGTGGGGAAAGTTGAAGAATATCTGCTATCGTGATCCACCGACGACGCCTGACAACATGAGTCAGCGTATTGTCAATGCATGTGCGAAAATAACGGAAGGCGAACTACTCGCTGTTAAGAGGAATGTCGTTACACGTATTGGCAAATGCATTGAGGTTGACGGACATCATTTTGACCATTTATTGCATTAATGTGGTATTTACAGGTAATCACGCTGTAACAACATGCGTTCTCAGAAATGATACGTTCACAACGGTACATGTATCACATTGGAACAACCGAAATGAAATGTTCAAGCGTACCTACGTTCTATATTTAAATTAAAAAACCTACCTGTTACCAACTGTTCGTCTAAAATTGTGAGCCAAATGTTTGTGACTATTACAGCACCATTTATCACAAAGCGAAAAAAGTGGTCCAACTAAAACATTCATATTTATTTACGTACTACACGAATATGTAATAAAAACTGGGTGTTCCTATTTAAAATAACGCAGCTGATATCCGTTTGACCTATGGCAGCGCCATCTGGTTTCCCCCTTCAAGCTAGACAAGTTTCGTTCTTTGTAGTTCATTCGTTTGACGCTTATTTCGTGAGATATTTGGCCCGGTCACGATCAATGGACCACCCTGTAGATCTTCGGTATGGTGTCTCTTGAAAAACCGAACACTTAAGCTCCCTTGGTTACTGAAGCACACACCATAAGAGCCCTAACAATCTGCCAACGTTCGAATGCACTGAGCTCCGTCATAATGCAATCACAGGTGTTCTGACTACGACGTGCACTGTCAACGTATTGAGGACCGTAAACAGATGCTGTCCGTGGTCAAATACAATAGCGCGACCAGAAGGCTAGGCTAGTATTTGGGTTTACGTTGATTCATGCATTTCTTATGATGTTTGCATATTTTTGTCAAACCCTTGTATGTAGAAGTAGATCTAGGCACAGAAATTTTCAATTTTCCTTGTATAACAAGTTTCGTAAAGTAATGTCACAGAGTTTTTTCTAGAAAACTGACAGAAGTTGCTCACCTTTATTGTTATATGTCACCTTCATAATTTTCCGTTCCTACACCGCGGATGAAGAGTTTGCGGCGGATGCTAAGAAAGAGTTTCTGAAGGACGAGTGGGCTTAGCAAAGGGCACTGGCCAAGACAAGAGCGCATCTCGTGGGAGGGGGCACAGCAAAAGGTCAGCACGCCGGCTTCTACTTTCTCCGCCACGCGGACGCGCCACAGCGCGGGAAAAAAGCGAGAGTATAGCTTGCGCGTGCGCCTGGAATGCGTGAATTCTCGTGTGAAAGCCTCTGCGGCACTCCGAAGTTGTTGGTCTATAGTCTTGTAAGTGCGGACTCCGCTTAGTTGTCTTCCGATATAATTGCTGTGTTTCACTTGGAGTTGGTCAGTTGCTGAGATTAATAGTCCAGGAAAATATTACTTACTTTCAATCCACCCATCGAATTTTCTCTACCAGAAATGTATATCTATGTTAATATTTTGACAAAACAAATGATTCACAAGAAAAGAATAACCTTCATCGCTAATGTAGGAATCACTTGAAAACACTGCAACTTTACGCTTCTGTATAGGTCTAATGATGTCACTGTGAGTGAACTCATCCTCATAATCACTAAACCATTCACTCGCATAGTCAACCGTATCTTCACGCACAATGGTAACATCTGAATAATCACCGTCGAAAACCTCCGACAATATTTCAAATTCGTTCATTTCCTTCCTTTTTCTGAATAGGGCCATCTCTAAAAGCAGGAGGAACTTGAAGACGAAAGTTGCACGTATTTGCAATACCTATAATCAAGATGCTAAATAAGAGAAAAGTACCTGAAAACGAGTTTGATATATTGCCTACTGGTGTAAAAACCTGATCAGACGAAGCAGCTAAAATATTCCACAGCGCATGGCATCTACAGACTACGTGTGGAAAACCCAAATTCTTTCGGGATCCTTCCGTAGCGAAAACCACTCGGAAGACGGGTAAATTCTGGATCCGTCTGCAGTGTGTTACAACAATTTCCCTCCTTACATCCGTCGCAATCTAATTCAGGCCAATGGTTTTGCGCTTCTTTTCTAGCTACAGGCAATTTTCTCCGAGTACTTAAAAAACTTGTTGAAATGAAGTCCTCTTTTCCGAGATTTTTTATCCATTATCACGTTCCACGGATTTCCAAAGTTCGCACAGCTACAATAACAAAATTGCCGTAAAGGAAGAGATTTCAAATTTACCATCACAGTTAATAATTAATCACATGACGTTGTGGCCGAGCGGTTCTAGGCGCTTCAGTCTAGATCCGCGCGACCGCTACCGTCGCAGGTTCGAATCCTGCCTCGGGCATTGATGTGTGTGATGTCCTTAGGTTCGTTAGGCTTAAGTAGTTCTAAATTCTAGGCGACTGATTACCTCAGATGTTAAGTCCCATAGTGTTCAGGGCCATTTGAACCGTTAGTCACATGAAACATTAACACATGAAAAGTAAAATAAGTAAAGCTGCTACTGAAACATCATAACTGCGCCGCCTGTGTAATCGCTTCACAAAAGAAATCATATGAGGATGGTCAGATCGTTAAAAAAGTGTTTATAAAAGGTAAAGACGCCCTGTTCGAACATTCTAAAAATAAAGCTGAGATAATTTCTGTTGTAAAACATATACAGCTTTCAGCCAACACAGTGATGAGACTATTTGACGTTATGAGTACTGACGTTTCTCGCCAACTGTGAAGTGATTTGAATGAGTACTGTTGTTTTTCACTTCAACTCGACTAATCTACAGACATCACCAATACTGCTAAGTTATTTATTTCTTGAAGATTATTTTTACTGATTTCACATCTAAAGAAAAACTTTTTATAAGTCTTTTTTCTTAAGAGGCACTCTCCGAGACAAGATGCATCTATGTAAAAAGAAGGATATAAAAGATGAAAACTTCGTCCAGTTCCATTCATATTATTGTATCTTTCACCAGGAAGCCCTGTTTGGGAAGTTTCTCAACATGAATGAAATTGGGACGTTTGCGGTGAAAATTGTAAATAAAATAATGTACAGCCTGTAGAACGGTGTTTGTTTGAAACATAGGTTAATGAAACAGACTGTGAATGTAAAGATCTACTGCTTCATAATTAGCAACGATATTTGAGCAAGGGACCAGTTGTACAGCGTTTCAGTGAACTATTGTCTCCATTAGGAGCATATTTCAAAGAACGACGATTCCATTTGCTGAAACAGAAACAGTGCGGGAACATCAAACAATGGCCGCTATGTAAGTCACTTTTAGAGACTAGGCGTCACGTTCTTACGAAACATTCATAGAACATTATTCTATTAGAGTAGGCCTACACCTGGTATGTTGTCTAATGAACATGCCTGATATTTTGTCATCAGTTTCAGGTGTCCTGAAAGGCAGATACTCTTTATCTTTGGAATATGACAGAAACTGTCATATTCTATGTTGTTCTATTTATACAACTAGCTGTAAATATTCATCACATAGTGATTCTGAGCATATGGTACATTTTTCATTGCTCTGAATATGTATCTGTATGTTAATCTCACTCTAGATCCAATGTCTACTGAAAATCAGTCATCTTCCATGACTTACTCGTTGCACCTCCGTGAACACGAACAATAGTATAAATCGAGCGCTTTTTCCATGTTCAAACTGTGTTCCATATCCGGGAATCCAACCTGAATCCTTCCTTGTCTTTTAATGCCACTGCGTTACCAGCCACGTTACCCAAGCACTCGTTGCGCACTGAGTCTTAACGCTTCACTTTGCCACTCCTACATTCCTGAGAGGCTCTGCCAAGAGGCAACACACTAGCATCGCTGAGCGAAAGGCTAATGCGGCAATTTAACTTAGCCGCAGTCTCAGGGATGGAATAGGGGTGACGCATTTAATCTTCACCCGGATATACGCAGCAATCAACAGACAGCGCGATAGGAAGGGCTTTGTTCTCAAAACGAAGCCATTTGGATTATAGTCCCTGTGCTGCGCATGCGTTTAACTACTCATACATGTTCACTGCACCGTCTACTCGGCAGAAAAAAAAATGTTACTGACAGAGTAACTGCACTGCCTGTGAATCGCATGGTCTTGGGTTCGAACCTCGGTCCGGTACACTGTTCCAATCTGTCACAAACACTTATATTGGATTATACTACACGTTTGCGTAAATATGTAAATTATTGTTTTGTTTCGTTATGGTTTTACTAGAAACGTGACCATAGGCTAAGTAATGATGTAAATGTAAGTTCTGAAGTACCCCTAGTGAGTATTATACGGCTGTTACTGTACGCTATATATATAAATCAAATGGATCATAATGTCTTAAACTCAGTGTGGATGTTCGTGGTTGATGCTGTTGTACATAGGAAAGTTGCAACCCCAGAACACTGTAGAGAAATGTAGGAAAGCCCGTAGAGGATAGATTCTTAGTGCTAGGATTGGAAGTGATACTCAGTGTAAATAAATGTAAAATATTACATATTATTGGGTGGCAAGACCTGTTACGGTTCGATTACACTATTGATGAGTAACCATTGGAAACATAACAACCGTTAAATATCTAGCAGTATCTGTGCGGAGCAAATTAAAGTAGAAGCTACACCGAAAAAAGTTGTACGAAAAGCATAAACCAGGCTGAGATTTTTCGGGAGAATCATATGGAAATTGAATTCGTCAATCAAATAATTATCTTCCAATAAATTCTTTCGACCAAGTTTTGACTTTTGCTCGTCAGTCTGAGACGTTCGCCGGCTAGAAGAAACTGTAACGCCATGTTTTGTGATAGGTTCATTCAGTAAGCACAAGAGTGTTACCGATATGCCCTCAAACTCCAATGGAAGATGTCACAAGAGAGGCGTTGTGCATCAGGAGACGCTTAGCGTCCAGATTCAAAAAATGGTTCAAATGGCTCTAGGCACTATGGGACCTAACATCTATGGTCATCAGTCCCCTAGAACTTAGAACTACTCAAACCTAACTAACCTAAGGACAGCACACAACACCCAGTCATCACGAGGCAGAGAAAATCCCTAACCCTGCCGGGAATCGAACCCGGAAACCCGGGCGCGGGAAGCGAGAACGCTACCGCACGACCACGAGCTGCGGACGTCCAGATTCTGAGAGCTATTTTCCAATAAGAGTCAGACAACAGTTTGCTTCCTTCCATGCACATCTATTTAAATGGCGACGACTGAAAAATAAGAGAAATTAGAGCTTATATCATGGTTTACCGACAGTCTTCTTTCAATTCACGCTTCGTGAGTGGAACGGGAAAGGGAAGAACTTACAGTGCTACCAGAAATACTTTACTCCACACACCGTAACGTTGCCTGCGAAGTAGAGATGTACTCAGATGCAGAAGTATAAAAAAAGAAAAAAAATTCTCTCAGAAGTCGGCAGCTGTGTATACACAATAATTTTTAGAAAAGGTCAAGTTGCTTGTGAAATGACTTGTCTAAAAGTAGGAAATTAAATAGATTAGAGGAACACCTGACACGCCTTTGAATGATTTTCGAAAGCATGTACAGCAAATAAGACTGTACGGTCTGCATAATCCAAGAGACAAATATCGTCTACTATTCTACAAAATTACAAGATTCTACGTGGAACTTTGAATTGTAAATTCACGGTTGGCACTTCATTTGCTGTACATCACTGCGAGAATTATTAAGTGTAAAATACGTGTCTCTATTTTATTTCCTACTTCTAGACAAATCATTTCCCAAAATATTTAACAGTTTTTTATTAAATCTTTTTCAATTTTTTTATTACCAGTTAAATAACACACCAACGCAAGTTCTTATGCTCCAAATAACAAGGTATTGAAGAGATGACCTTTTTAGCACTGCATTCACAGCAGCTGTTGTTCGTGAAAAATTTCAATTTTCCCTTAGATCACTAAGTTTTCCTTACTTACCCTTATGATTTTCAAGTAATTAATTTTTATTTTCAAACTTAGACCTCACGATGGTCAATTTAATCGGCCATTTGTCCAGTTTTCATTCTTTATTCGGCTATTAAAATTCGTATAAGTACGAGAGGGTGCTGAAAAGTAATGCCTCTGAATATTTTTGTGATTCTCGACGCCTTTTAAATAAAATGTACTTTATTACCATTCTACATCTTTATTCTTCATGTCTTCATTTATTTCTCAACAGAGTCACCGTAATGACAAACACATTTCTTCCAACGAAAGACCTGTTTGTTGATGGCGTCACTGTGAAATGCTGACGTCATTGAGAGAGCTACAGCCTCGCCTCTGCTTACACCGCTTCATCACTATAAACGTGAAGGCCTAGAAGGTGTTCTTTATATTCCGGAAAGCGATGAAAATCGGATGGGGCCAAATCGGGACTGTATGCAGTATGACTGATGACACGGAGCACAAGACCTGTATTGGTGCAAATGTCGCAGCGCTCATATGTCGTCTAGCAATGCTATGCTGGAGGAGAAGGTGCTCCATGTATGGACGAATCCTTCGAATTCGAAACTCGATCACAGCACTCTGTTTCTCACGCACTGACATAGTTACGTTACACGCTGCAATTCGAAGCCTTCTAAAGGCAGAGGCCTGCTAATAAGTAGACGTGAAGAATAAAAGTGTAGAATCTTAATAACGTTTGTTTTATTTGAAAAGTCTTAAGAGTTTTCATATAAAAAATTCGGTGGCACTACTTATCAGCACACCCTCGCATTTTTCTTCAGTTAAGTAATTAAGTTTTATTAATTACTGTGAATACTTTCAATCATTTATACATTATTTTTGCAAGTCTAGGCTTTACGCTGGTCGGTTTTATATTCAGTTTGTTCATTTTCCACTCTATGTTTTGCTATGAGACGATTAGGACAAGAATCCATTGTCTTCGCTCAGCTCAATTATTTGACCAAAAATGATATTGAAGAAGGAACTGAAACACAATATAGGATCTAGGCTTGGTGGTCAACATAGAGAGAAAACAGTGACGTCGAGTCTACCCACTGTAGTGCGTCCGAGCGCTTCTGATGGCTGAAGGCCAACACATTCATGCAAAAGGCTCAAGGCATGCCGTTTCTTAAGCGGGACATCCGGGATGCGGCAGCGAGGTATGCGCACTTCCGGCCTTGGTATTTGCCCTCCATGTGTTCCTCCCATACGCAACCACGAAGACAGGTGTTCACTACCTACACAACTGTTTGACTGTAGTTCCTTTCCCCTGAAACATGTTTTTTTTTTTTAACAACCGAAATATATTACTTCCGTTCTAGCGGCATTGCCATATTCCAAATACCAAGAAACGTGTACCTGAATGCCAACATGCATTCTTGTTTCGAAAATTTTCTTTGACCATGTGGTTTTCTCAGTTGTTGGAGCACACTAGAGTGTGGCATGGCACTACTGTATTTTACATGTTTTAATTTTACACACAATCTACATCCATATCTACATCTGAATGACTGTTCTGCAGTTCACAATTAAGTGCTTGGTTCATCGACCCACTATTTCACTACCGGTCCACTTTCAAGCAGCACGCTGTATAAAACAAACACTTAAATCTTCCTCTCCGAGTTCTGATTCTCTTATTTTATTACGATGACCATTTCACACTATCTAGGTGGACATTAATAAAATATTTTCCCGTTCAGAGTACCTCGGGCATTAGTGTGTGTGATGTCCTTACGTTAGTTAGGTTTAAGTAGTTTTAAGTTCTAGGGGACAGATGACCTCAGACGTTAAGTCCCATAGTGCTCAGAGCCATTTCTTTCGTTCGGAGGAGAAATTTGGTGTTGGAAAATTCGTTAGATTTCAACGCAGTAAAGACACCTTTGTTTTAATGATTACCACCCGAACTCGCATACAATATCCGTGACATTTTCACTCCTATTTCGAGATAATACTAAACGAACTGTTCATCTCCAAATTTTTACGATGCATGCTTCACTTTTCATTTTTAAATTTTTTTACATCATAGATTTGAAACTTGCCGCTGACGACCAAAAGTGGAAATTTCTTATTGAAATTGTGTTTGATTTTGTCGGAATATAATATACTTTCGAAACAAGTGTTTGAACAATCATCGACATCTCCACTACTTCTAAAATGTCTTCCTTTTCAAAACCTTGTATCTATTTGGTTTCTTGTCTATAAACTACAAACTCCTACATACTGCGCTATCTACATCGCAATATTTGTTAGCACAATGTGTAGTGTCAGAACTCCGCACAAAAAAGTTTTCGCTTCTTGTTAAAATTCATGTTTTCATAAAAAAAAAGACTGAAAACACACCCCTTAAATGAATAGTGCAGTTCACTTCCGTATATGGATGTATAGGTGAGGCATTCATAAGGTAATCAAGCAGAACGTTCTGATCCTAACAATACGCTTACACATCGATGGAGATAACAAAACACCTAGGCTCGTATTCAGACAAAAAAAAGGTTGAACCCCAAAGAAGCAGCCATGTCCTTCCAGTACCTTCAATAAAATATATTAGTGATTCGTCCCCAACGACCTCGATGTCGACGAGACTAAAGCTTCGTTCCTTGCAATAGGAGCTGATAATGCTGGCATACCCTTATTACTGAAGCTCCTAATGGTCTCAAGAGGTTCAGCAGATTTAAAACAGATGGCTACTGCGTATACTACGCTGAAGTGTTTTGTGATTACAAATACTAAATGAAGACATTTAAATTAGTGAACCAACGGAACTGAAAATCTTGAGAGATAAACCCAAAGTATTCAAACTTAAGTTGAAAAATTTCGTTGAGACACATTCCTATTCTGTAGACCAGTTCCTCTACAATGTATTAATTATTCGTATACTCTGTTTTCGTATTTTATTTATTCTTCAGTTCTTAGTTTATGACTTTACTGATCAGAACTCTGTAAACCAGTGTACTGACTCTTTCGACGACCAAGAAGATTTTACTTGCATCGCCTCAAGGAATCTTTTAAATAAGTAAATAAATAAATAAATATCAAATCGTTATGCAAAAGCGGTGTTGTACTCAAAGTGAGCAGCTAAATAGTGGGATACCATTAACACACACACAGTTTCCCACAAAAAATTGGCAAAAGAGGTATATAAGACTATCCCAAGTAATTTAAGTAACATTTATTCTTACAAACCGGACATTTCCTTCCCGATGTATCAACCATACTGCATTAGCCGGACGTCTTTGATGCGAACTACTTTTGATTTTATTTTTGTAAAACTGGCTTTTGTATTTGAACTAGCTAACCACGCAGTTCTTCGCAACTGCTACGTATGTATGAGAAATGGATATACGTGCTAATCTCCTTTTCCTCCCTCTCCATATCCATATCCTCCTTCCCCTTTCCAACCCCCCCTACCTCCCTCTGCCTCCTACTTCCCCTTTTCTCTGTCCATCTTGTACTTGCCCCTCTCTATGTCAGTTTTCTCCCTCTCTGTTCCTCTCTCTTCTCGCCTATCTCTGACCTTGAGCGTTGTTTATTGCTATTGCCAACGAATCATTCATTGGGACTAAAGTCACTGAAAATGAATGCATAAATCGTTCAGGATCATTGGTATACGGAGGATGAGCAACCTCCCGTGCTGCTGGACCCTGAGAATAGTAGCTTCACCGGCAGTATTTTGCATTTTTTGATCTGCTAAAGGGTGTGACTACAAAATTTCGAACAATTCAAATTCCATAGTAATGTTCTAATATTCAAGCCGATGGGCTTACAATACAATTTTCTTGTTTTCTGTTGAAACCGATTGCGAGAAAGAAATCAAAACAGTCTATAGTTGTGTCTACAATTTTTGTTTAAAATTATATATGAGGAGAAAGAATATAAACGGGAGAAACAATTTCTCCAATAGTTTAAATGCCCTGTTTTATAGTTGTAACTGACTATGATAAAGAAAATAAAACCGCACAATTTCTAAGGACAGCATAGCACAGCATTTCCTTCCTCGCCGTCCATTTTAATGGTAAACACTGTTGTTTATAAAAGTATGTAACCTATAACCATTTGAATACTTATTAGAGTGTCATGTAAGAGTTTCCAATAAATCGGTCAAGAACTATTCGAGATTTTTGCTAACAATGTTTTCCCCTTTATACACTCCTGGAAATTGAAATAAGAACACCGTGAATTCATTGTCCCAGGAAGGGGAAACTTTATTGACACATTCCTGGGGTCAGATACATCACATGATCACACTGACAGAACCACAGGCACATAGACACAGGCAACAGAGCATGCACAATGTCGGCACTAGTACAGTGTATATCCACCTTTAGCAGCAATGCAGGCTGCTATTCTCCCATGGAGACGATCGTAGAGATGCTGGATGTAGTCCTGTGGAACGGCTTGCCATGCCATTTCCACTTGGCGCCTCAGTTAGACCAGCGTTCGTGCTGGACGTGCAGACCGCGCGAGACGACGCTTCATCCAGTCCAAAACATGCTCAATGGGGGACAGATCCGGAGATCTTGCTGGCCAGGGTAGTTGACTTACACCTTCTAGAGCACGTTGGGTGGCACGGGATACATGCGGACGTGCATTGTCATGTTGGAACAGCAAGTACCCTTGCCAGTCTAGGAATGGTAGAACGATGGGTTCGATGACGGTTTGGATGTACCGTGCACTATTCAGTGTCCCCTCGACGATCACCAGAGGTGTACGGCCAGTGTAGGAGATCGCTCCCCACACCATGATGGCGGGTGTTGGCCCTGTGTGCCTCGGTCGTATGCAGTCCTGATTGTAGCGCTCACCTGCACGGCGCCAAACTCGCATACGACCATCATTGGCACCAAGGCAGAAGCGACTCTCATCGCTGCAGACGACACGTCTCCATTCGTCCCTCCATTCACGCCTTTCGCGACACCACTGGAGGCGGGCTGCACGATGTTGGGGCGTGAGCGGAAGACGGCCTAACGGTGTGCGGGACCGTAGCCCACGTGTTGAGCAATTCGGCGGTACGTCCACCCGGCCTCCCGCATGCCCACTATACGCCCTCGCTCAAAGTCCGTCAACTGCACATACGGTTCACGTCCACGCTGTCGCGGCATGCTACCAGTGTTAAAGACTGCGATGGAGCTCCGTATGCCACGGCAAACTGGCTGACACTGACGGCGGCGGTGCACAAATGCTGCGCAGCTAGCGCCATTCGACGGCCAACACCGCGGTTCCTGGTGTGTCCGCTGTGCCGTGCGTGTGATCATTGCTTGTACAGCCCTCTCGCAGTGTCCGGAGCAAGTATGGTGGGTCTGACACACCGGTGTCTATGTGTTCTTTTTTCCATTTCCAGGAGTGTATATTTCGCTTGTGCCTTGTCCCATAGTTTTCGCAGGGTCGGCACGGTTACAACGGATTTGGCATGGTTAATTTAAAGGGGTGGCCAGATGCTCTTCCTGCGACCAACCCATACCTCCCAGGACAGACTCAGTATACCCCAGCTATCTGGCCTAGAGTAAACCATGAAATAGTGCGAACGAGTTGCAAATGTCTGCGAGTCGTGTAACTGAGGTGGGACATTGACCTAGTGGGATGTGGAAAACCACCTAAAAAACCACATCCAGGCTGGCCAGCGCACGGCCCACGTAGTTAATCCGCCGGGAGGATTCGATCCGGGGCCGGCGCGCCTACCCGAGTCCAGGGAGCAGCGCATTGGCGCTCTCTGCTAAACCCGGTGTGTGTGTTTTCCCCTTAATATAGTCTAAATATATTTGCATACCATATTCATTAACAATATGTACTGCATGTCCATCGAATGCTTATTAGAATACCAAGTAAAAGTCTCAGGAAAAACTAGCCAAGAAATTTTCGAAATTTTTGGTAATAACCTTAATGGACTACTTCACTTTATATAGTAGTATAGATAACGATAACGACCAATTTTTTTGAAATTTAAGAGCCATAAATTATAAAGTACTGTTTTCTTTCATTTTCAACAGGTGTATTGAGCAGGAGGGGTGTGGGAGTCAGGGTGAGCTTTGCTTCGTCGTAAATAACAGAGAAAAAATTCAACAAGGGTTTATTTAATTCAGTAGCAAATAATAAATTACATACAGTTGCATTTATTGTCAGTGTACGATAATAGCTTTTTGTACAGCAGCGAGATTTCATACACACAAACCAATATGACAATACTTCCCTACCAAAATAAAAACCACAGTCTTCTGTTTTCACAATGTTGCTGCTAGTTCCACAAAGTTATTACCCTAACTCGCTTATTTCCGACCAACGAATCGGTTTCCCTTCGTTACTGGCATCTTGTTACATGCCTAGATTCTGTATTTTGATCCAGTCTCTTTCATATGATGGTTGTGTGTCTCATAGACATATACATACCTCATTTCCTAACTGTGTAGATGGATAAAGAGAAACAAAGATACATACATAATTACATTAGAAGTGTCTACGTAAACGCAAGCAGCAGGGAAGCAATATAAAATAATTACATGCTCTAACAGTAAAATATCTGAGCGAGCCATCTTAGTTGGCCGAGGTGGCCGAGCGGTTGTAGAAGCTATAGTCTGGAACCGAGCGACCGCTACTGTTGCAGGTTCGAATCCTGCCTCGGACATGGATGTGTGTGATGTCCTTAGGTTGGTTAGGTTTAAGTAGGTTTAACTTCTAGCGGACTGATGATCTCACATGTTAAGTCCCATAGTGCTCAGAGCCATATGAACCATTTTGAAGAAAAGCTGTTTTCCATAATCACCAATGCCAGCAATGTTCCGTAAAGTGAAAGGGTTCGCTGACCTATTGCGGACAAATTTTAACATGCCGAATTTACCTTCAGTTGATTACTTTGCACACCAAGAGACTCTATGTGCGAAAGTAATCTGTCTTCAAAATGTGATTGCGGACGTTGTAACCGAGCGGTTCTAGGCGCTTCAGTCTGGAGCCGCGTGACTGCTACGATCGCAGGTTCCAATCCTGCCTCGGGCATGGATGTATGTGACGTCCTTAGGTTAGTTAGGTTTAAGTAGTTCTAAGTTCTAGGAGACTGATGACCCCACATGTTAAGTCCCATTGTGCTCAGTGTCATTTCAACCTTCTTTTTTTTCAGAATGTGATGAACGTTGTGGTGCGTATTGTGAACTATCCTCGTTCTCACGGGCTCGTTCATAGTCATTTCAAAGAATTTTTAATTTCATTTGAAGAGGAATACCCAGATATCGCCTGCCATGCTGAAGTACGCAGGTCGAGCAAAGGAAAATGATTTCCCAAGTTTTTCGAATACGACATGACTCAGTTTTTGGTGGGAAAAAGGACATCCTGAGCCACTTTTGTATGACCCTGAATGGGTAGAAGATTTAGGAGTTTTAGTAGACATTATGGCTCTCTTAAATTATTTAAGTCAGGAACACCAAAAAATGTAATCTCATCAACGATATGGTCGGCAAAACAAAAGCTTTAGCTCATCAAAAACAACCTTTCGTGGGATAAATACCTAACACTTTCCTGAATTAGGTAAGAGGTACATAAATTTTACCTTTACATCCTTATTTTGAAAAGTGCTTCATTCAAAACGATACTACAGTTTTGTTTGACAGCAACTGCGGGGAAAGGAGCACACTTTGAAAAATTCGTCGAGGTGCATCAATCCATTGAAAATGAGATTAGCGACCGATTCCAGGTAATGTAGCGGTATATCACCACGAGCAAAGTAATGTCGATTTTTGTTACATGTGCAAGTGTGACATTATATTAAAAAACAATAGTCCATAGCATCTGTTTATTAAAACATATCGCCTTTTGGTACCTCCAAGCGACTTGGTATATTACTTACATATTTAACATTTAGTTTTAGTTTTGTTACAGAAAATTATTGACTTGCAGCCAGTACTTGATGTGTTCGTAAAGCACTTTTCTATAGCAATTGAAAGTCGGCCTCCCGATATACACCTCGAACTAATCCTCGTGTAACCACTCCGCCATAGACCATGCATTATGAACAGGTGCTCCATCGTGTTGATAGATGCAGTCGTCATCCCCCAATTGCTCTACCGCAGTGGGAAGCAAGTAGGTACTTAAAACATCAATGGAGGGGCCCTCCATATCAAACACGACCACACCATAACAAGAATGCCTCCAAATTTTGCAGTTGGCACTACACACGCTGGCAGATAATGTTCACCAGGCATTCGCCATACCGATACCCTACCATCTGATCGCCACATTGTGTACCGTGATCCGACACTCCACACAACGTTTTCACACTGGTCAATCGTCCAATGTTTACGCTCCTTACACCAAACAAGGCATCGTTGGGCATTTACAGGCGTGATAAGTGGCTTATGAGCAGCCGCTCGACCATGATATCCAAGTTTTCTCCACTCCCGTCTAACTGTCATAATACTTGCAGTGGACCCTGATGCAGTTTGGAATTCCTGTGTAATGGTCTGGATAGATGTCTGCCTATTACATGTTACAACACTCTTCAACTGTCGGCGGTCTCTATCAGTCAACAGCAGAGGTCTGCGTGTACACTTTTGTGCTCTACGTGTCCCTTCACGTTTCCACTTGACTATCACATCGGAAACAATGCACATCGGAAACAGTAAACCTAGGGATTAAGAGTGTGTAGATCTCACGTACAGACGTATGACACAAGTGACACCCAATCGCCTGACCACGTTCGGAGTCCGTTGAGTTCCGCGGAGCACCCCATTCTGCTCTCTCACGATGTCTAATTTCTACTGAGGTCGCTGATATGGAGTACCTTGGAGTAGGTGGCAGCACAATGCACTTAATATGAAAAACGTATGTTTTTGGAGGTGTCCGGATACTTTTGATCACATAGTGTAAATCGAGGTGCGGTTTTTGCCAAGTTATAGGGGACAATATTGCGAATTTCCTGGCTTTCGCAATTAATCCTGGTCGTTTGTAGTCGCCCAATAACGACATCGACTTTGGTTTTTTCTAATGGAACTACTGACTTTTCTCCGTGGCTTCTGAAAGAAGCTCCTAAGGGAACTTCAACGAGATAATATCTATGGCGCTTGACCAGATAGTATCAAGACAACCGCGTTGCAAATCACTGTCCCTCCGTCAGGAGAAGAGGTTGCATAAACGTCTGCCCTATTATACCAAATGTAAGCAAACACGTAACTCAGATATGGTTCTTGTGTTTACTTATGTGCTTGAAGCCCATCAGTCTGTTTTCCATTGTTGTAGCAGTCTTATAACTTTTTCCTAAAGCGTACTGAGACACTCATAATGTATGCGACAATCAAAAAAGTGGTGAGTATGGTTTATGGCGAATGTCGCCAAACTATTAGAGTAGCGATACGGTTACATATTGGAAAGTATCCAGATCGAGCAAGCACTCACGCTCGGTCTTTACAAACATTATAAAAAAAGCTCTATAAACTGGAAGTGCAGAGAATAAAGTACACCAAGGAAAAAGAAGAGTGATGAAAGAAATCAGACTAACATTTTAGTAGTAGTAACACACAATCCAAATTTCACTGAGAGGCATCTCTGAAGTACTAGAGGGATCAACCAATAGAGTGTTCTTCTAACATTACATTACGTCGCATTTCAAATGGCTCCAAGCACTATGGGACTTAACATCTGAAGTCATCAGTCCCCTAGACTTATAACTACGTAAATCTAACCGTAGCAGCCGCGTGGTTCCGGACTGAAGAGCCGAGAACCACTCGACCACTGCGGCCGGCCCGCCACATTTCATTCTCTTTACATTTGGCTAAATGTTACCTAGACAAATGTATTACCAAAATTTCATTACTTTACATTAATTATTTTTTGGTGTTACGATTTTTTCCGCTAGTTTAATATAAAGATAACAGCGTCGCAAACCACTGTCCTGCCGCCAGGTGAAGAGATTCGACTAGCAGCATGCCACCTGCCCTTGCAATCGATGTTTGGCTCTCCCTCCTCCATCTCTCTGAATCTATCTCAGCTGCCAAGGCCCTGCACGTACCCACAAAACATGCAGCACAGCAAAGACGTAGAGCCCGAGAAAGAGCCGCGACTGGCTGACGCCTTCCTCCTACCATTCGACTCGCTGATTCGTCAGTCACGAAGTTCTTTTAACTGAACAAAATATACACATTATTTTCGTACAGATACTACTGTTACCTCAGCCTGGTAAAACACAAATATTCTGGTTATACAGAGTTTTAAACGAATGTGAAATAACCTCGTAGAGATTTCATTATTTGCATTAAGTACTGTAATCAGGCGATAGTTGTAGATCTTACTTTGTCGGATTGAGATTGTTTCATGAGATACGACATCAGCCTCCTTCCGTGGAGTATTTCATTACATATCAGGGTCAACTCTGCACCAATTAACCTGAGTAAAACCTGAGTAAAATTCCACGTGTAATTCATGTACGCTTTGTTCCAGGGTCGCTGTTGTTATTTAAGTTTTGATCCAAAGGAAATTCTCAGACATTTACATTGACTTTTGTTTATGAGTGTACTTTCGTGAAATATCTGTTTGGCTACTTGATTTGTGTTTGCGAGTTGAAGACGATCGTTCTCATCCGTTGTGGTGTGTAGCATTCTTCATTTCTTACTTTTTATTTCTCTTATCACGTGTAAAATAAATGCGGTTTCAAGATCAAAATATGTATTGTTTTGTGTATGTATTTGTCTTTCACTATGCTTCTGGTTGCAGCAGTTAGTGTAGGCCTTCTTTAATTAAATTTAAAATATTTTTTTAGATATACAGGATAACTCCCTTCTAATGCGTTGTTTGCAGTATTCGATGCATCATAGATCCGGACTGAGAACATGTATGTCTTCTATAGATATGCGTCACCGACATTTTTTGTTTTGACCCTGAGTTAGACGTAAAGGTGCTCAACTGCCACGCATAGCGATCAACAAAGGTTCCTTGCCGGGCGAGTTTGATTGTAATCAGAGAAACTCAAAAGACCACATTTCGCAGACAGGGAGTCGTGACGAGAGCTTCGCGTCAGGCTGTCCTGTCAAACTTTATAGTGTGCTCTAGTCATTCCCAGAAACAGATTAGAATCAGTTTATACAGCCTGAGGACAGAGCCTGTGTCTTTCCGGCTACGGTCTTAGCGTATTAGCACATCACAGCGCAAATCTACGGTTGTAGTAAACGGAATGCCCATGTCGAAGACAATTTAGTGATTGCTGTTTCATATCTACGTGTCGACATCTTTGCGGCAGTTAATTTACTTTGCAGAAATCCACGTCTGCCAGACGTTACCGACGTAAAAAGGTAACCGTAAAGCGTGACTTACGGCGTGTTTGTTCCGCTAAGTAGTCGTGACTTGGATGCGCTGGAGGCCAAGGACGCAGTAAGCCGACGCTGCTGGCAGCCTTCCAGTTTTGCGGTCACGGAGGCCGAGGTTGCGCAGGGGAGGCTGAGTTTACGGTAATAGCCAGCATGACAAAGGAAACCGGTACTTAACGTAAAATAACATTTTCACTCTTACCGTCTTTTGGCAATAATTCCCGTAAGAACGTTACTTCTTTCAGACTGTTGCGGAGTACTCAAATCAAATCTCACCCGTAAATAGATACACTTAGTGCCTGCCAGAGTATACGAGTTATCCATTCCCAAATTTGAAGTTGTTATAGTAAAGGGATATGGAAGAGCCCAGTCACGTGGCAAACAGTGGTGACACAGAACGTCCTTGGAGATCACGCAATTGCCGGCCGGTGTGGCCGAGCCGTTCTAGGCGCTTCAGTCTGGAACCGCGCGATCTCTACAGTCGCAGGTTCGAATCCTGCCTCGGGCATAGATGTGTGTGATGTCCTTAGGTTAGTTAGTTTTAAGTAGTTCAAGGTTCTAGGGGACTGATGACCTCAGATGTTAAGTCCCATAGTGCTCAGAGCCATTTGAACCATTTTTGAAGATCACGCAATTGGAGTAATAACAGTAAAACACAATTTTCGAATTTATTTCTTAAATTCAAAGTAGTAGTCTCATTTCGCTATTATACTCAGTCGGGCTGGGTATTGTTGTGGTAAAGCGCTTGATAGGAAATTATGAGTTCGTGGGATCCAATTTCAGGTTGGGGGTACACAAGTAGTCGAAGTGACGTCCAGTTGAAAATCTTGCTCCAGGACAGTTCACATACGAAATTAATATTATACTAGAATAATTGTTTCACTGGCGTCGATTACAGTGTCTACTGCATATGAAAAGTTAATTCTCGATAAAACAAGTAAACAGATTGCTTAACAGTACCTCCTTTTCGTCTTGTTTTTTTCTTTTAATAAACAAACAATCATTCCATAAGCTTACATTTATTAGGCACGACGCTTTTCGGAAGCTAAGTTTCAGCTTCTGGTTATAATATTGTCTTTTAGCTAGACAGAGTAGCTCTCAGAATCGCCACGCCTTTAAATACGATATAGTATCCTAATACCTGCATCTTTGTCCCATTTACAGTATGGCTTATGATGGAAAGCACAGAACCAACTTTTGAGCTGCTAGTGGTAATGCCATATATGAAATGTTTTCACGCATCTTTTATCTTCCAGTGAGTCCAACACAGACTACACAGTAAAATGATAACAGAGAAATTACAAAACACTACCTGTGCTTCCTACACTGCTTAAATAGGATGGGACAGTTACTAGACGGTGGCTGAAAACCTGCTGAAGCCACTTCTTCTAGAAGAAAATAGTGAAAATGGTGATCATTAGAAAGAGGTACGAGTAATTATCTATGCCTCATATGAAAGTCCATGTGTCATTCTACTCACTTGCACAAGAAAAGGTTGTAGTCACCATCACTCAGTTAAAGAATTAAAAAACTCCAGATCTAGATTATATGGTAACGAAACACCAAAAGCAGCTATGAATCAAATCCTTCCATTCTTTACACACCAACTTAATCAGTCACCAAGACAAGAAAGAATTCCTGTTGCTTGGGAGTCTGCGCAGGTTGTGATAATTCAGAAGAGCATGGATAGGGATCCAATGATCTCGCAAAACTACAGACCAATCTGTCTTCTTAGAATGTTGGGTGCAAAGGAGCGTTTGCCGTGCAACAGACTACAGTTCAGACTGAGCTACATGGTCTCAGGGTGAGCCAGTACGGCTTCAGAAAGAGCAAACCCACAGACGCTGCAATTAACTGTGTTATCGGCATTGGGGGCAACTGCAGCAGCAAGGATGGCGTAAACATCATGCTAAAAATTGCGGACGCATTTGACATCCGTGATGCCTCACAGTATTTTCCCACCTCAGACAACTACAAGTCCCAAAATGTTTATACCAGAGCCTCCTAGATTAGTGTGAAGGACGCACTATGGAATAGGGAACAACCCCCAGTAAAACAGCCAGGCGATCACAGACGGTTGTCCATAGGAATCTAAACTGAAGAACCAAATAAAATAATATCGCGTAGGGCCACCGCGAGCATGCAGAAGTGTCACAGAACAACGTGGCATGGACCCAACGAAATCTCAAGTAGTACTGGAGGGAAATGACGCCATGAATCATGCATGGCTGTCCACAAATCCGTAGGACCACCACGGGATGGAGATCTCTTCTGAACAGCACATTGCAAGGCATCCCAGATATGCTCAGTAATGTTCATGTCTGGGTAGTTTGGTGAACAGCGAAAGTGTTTAAACTCGGAATAGTATTCCTGGAGCCTCTCTGTAGCAATTATGGACGTGTGAGGTGTCGCATTGCATTGTCCTGCTGGAATTGTCCAAGTCCGACGTCTAGTAAGGTCATCCGAAGACCAGTATGAGTTGCAAAGCGATTTAGAAAAGATTGCTGTATGGTGTGTCAGGTGGCAGTTGACGCTAAATAACGAAAAGTGTGAGATGATCCACATGAGTTCCAAAAGAAATCCGTTGGAATTCCATTACTCGATAAATAGTACAATTCTCAAGGCTGTCAATTCAACTAAGTACCTGGGTGTTAAAATTACGAACAACTTCAGTTGGAAGGACCACATAGATAATATTGTCGGGAAGGCGAGCCAAAGGTTGCGTTTCATTGGCAGGACACTTAGAAGATGCAACAAGTCCACTAAAGAGACAGCTTACACTACACTCGTTCGTCCTCTCTTAGAACATTGCTGCGCGGTGTGGGATCCTTACCAGGTGGGATTGACGGAGGACATCGAAAGGGTGCAAAAAAGGGCAGCTCGTTTTGTATTATCACGTTATAGGGGAGAGAGTGTGGCAGATATGATACACGAGTTGGGATGGAAGTCATTACAGCATAGACGTTTTTCGTCGCGGCGAGACCTTTTTACGAAATTTCAGTCACCAACTTTCTCTTCCGAATGCGAAAATATTTTGTTGAGCCCAACCTACATAGGTAGGAATGATCATCAAAATAAAATAAGAGAAATCAGAGCTCGAACAGAAAGGTTTAGGTGTTCGTTTTTCCCGCTCGCTGTTCGGGAGTGGAATAGTAGAGAGATAGTATGATTGTGGTTCGATGAACCCTCTGCCAAGCACTTAAATGTGAATTGCAGAGTAGTCATGTAGATGTAGAAATACATATTGGACATGAATAACGCAGGTGATAAGACAGGATGCTTACGTACTTGTCACACGTCAGAGTCATATGTAGCTTTCTCACGGCTGCCATATCACTCCAACTCCAAATGCCCCACACCAATGCAGAGCCTTCACCAGCTTCAACAGTCCCCTGCTGACATGCAGGGTCCATGGGTTCGTGAGGGTGTCTCCGTACCCGTACACGTCCATACGCTCGATTGAATTTGAAACGAGACTCGTCCGACCACGAAACGCGTTTCCAGTCATCAACAGTCCAATGTCGGAGTTGACGGGCCCAGGCGATGCGTAAAGCTTTGTGTCGTGCAGTCATCAAGGGACAAGAATGAGCCTTCGGCTCTGGGAGCCCATATCGGTTATGTTTCGTTCAGTGGTTCGCACGCTGATACTTTGATGTGGCCCAGCATTCAAATCTACAGAAATTTGCGGAAGGGATGCACTTTTGTCACGTTAAACGATTCCCTTCAGTTGTCGTTGGTCCCGTTCTTGCAGGATGTTTTTCCAGCCGCAGCAATGTCGGAGATTTGATATTCTACCGGATTCCTGATATTCGCAGTACACTCGTGAAATGGTCGTACGGGAAAATTCCCGTTTCATTGCTACCTTGGAGATGCTGTGTCTCATCGCTCGGGCGCCGACTATAACACCACGTTCAAAATCACTTAAACCTTGATAACCTGCCATTACAGCAACAGTATCCGGTGTAATAACTGCGCCAGACACTTGTTGTCTCATATAGGCGTTGCCGACGACAGCGCCGTATTCTGACTGTTTACATATATCTCTATTTGAATATGCATGCCTATACCAGTTTCTTTGGCGCTTCAGTGTATAAATGGACTATTTTTTGGAACCTCAGCCTTGGGCCATAGTTAACAACTCTGAATGATAGCGCTCAAGCGTTACGAGCCAATGCCTGTGCCGATGACACTGATTCTGGTGATAGGACTCAAGAGCCAGACTGGAATGCAATGCGTGTGATGTGCTTATTCAGATGGAAGAGTGTTGCTGATATAATCTAAATCTACGTCTACATGGATACTCTGCAAATAAACTTACGTGCCTGGCAAAGGGTTCATCAAACCAACTCGACAATAATTCTCTGTTGTTTCACTCTTGAGTAGCGCGTGGGAAAAACGAACACCTAAGTCTTCCCGTGCGAGCTCTGGTTTTCTTATTTTATCATGATAATCGTTTCTCCCTATGTAGGTCGCAATCGAAAAAATATTTTCACATTCGGAGAAGAAATTTGGTGATTGAAATTTCGTGGGAAGATCCCACCGCAACGAGAAACGCCTTTGGCTTAATCATGTCCCCGACAAATCCTGTATCATGTCCCTGACATTCTCTACCCTGTTTCTCGACAATACAAAATAAGCTGCCCTTCTTTTAACTTTCTCGACGTACTCCGTTAAGCCTGTTGGAGAACTTTGGAGTAAAGAAGGCATTGGTATCATGGTTCTTAAAAATGTTCAGATGTGTGTGAATTCCTAAAGGACCAACTGCTGAGGTTGGTTCAAATGGCTCTGAGCACTATGGGATGGTTCAAATGGCTCTGAGCACTATAGGAATTAACATCTATGGTCATCAGGTCATCAGTCCCCTAGAACTTAGAACTACTTAAACCTAACTGACCTAAGGACATCACATAACACCTAGTCATCACGAGGCAGAGAAAGTCCCTGACCCCGCCGGGAATCGAACCCGGGAACCCGGGCGCGGGAAGTGAGAACGCTACCGCACAACTACGAGCTGCGGACAACTGCTGAGGTCATCGCTCCCTAGACTTACACACTACATAAGCTAACGTATGCTAAGAACAACACACACACTCATGCCCGAGCGAGGAGTCGAACCTCCGACGGGAGTGGCTGCGCAATCCGTGACATGGCGCCTCAAATCTCGCGGCCACTTTGTGAGATGATGATTCTCAGAGCTTGTATGTCGTACAAACAGAGGCATGAGATTTTATAAGTTGCCAAAAACACAAAGACATGAGAATGATACGCCATGTGATCAAAAGTATCCAGATACCTGGCTGAAAATGGCTTACAAATTCGTGGTGCCCTCCGTCGGTAATACTGGAATTCAATATGGTATTAGCCCACCCTTGGCCTTGATGACATCTCAGCTTCCACTCTCGCAGGAATACGCTCAATTAGGTGCTGGAAGGTTTCTTGGGGAATGGCAGCCCATTCTTCACGGAGTGCTGCGCTGAGGAGAGGTATCGATGTCGGTCGGTGAGGGGCCTGGCACGACGTCGGCATTCCAAAACCTCCCAAAGGTCTTCTGTAGAATTCTGGTCTGGACTCTGTACAGGCCAGTCCATTAAAGGGATGTTACTGTCGTGTAACCACTCCGCCATAGGCCGTGCATCATGAACAGGTGTTCCATCGTGTTGAAAGATGCAATCGCCATCCCCGAATTGCTCTTCAACAGTGGGAATCAAGAAGGTGCGTAAAATATCAATGGAGGGGGCCTATTCATCGATAGTGCCACGCAAAACAACAAGGGGTGCAAGCCCCCTCCACGAAAAACACGAGCACACCATAACATCACGGCTCCGAATTTTACAGTTGGCACTATACACGCTGGCAGATGACGTTCACCAGGCATTCGCCATACCGATACCCTGCCATCTGATCGCCACATTGTGTACAGTGATCCGTCACTCCACACAACGTTTTTACACTGGTCAATCGTCCAATGTTTACACTCCTTACACCAAACGAGGCGTCGTTGGGCTTTTTTAGGCATGATACGTGGCTTATGGTCAGCCGCTCGACCATGAAATCCAAGTTTTCCCATCTCCCGCGTAACTGTCATAATACCTGCAGTGGACCGTGATGCAATTTTGAATTCGTGTGTGATGGTCTGGATAGATGCCTGCTTATTACACATTACGATCCTCTTCAACTATCGGCGGTCTCTGTCAGTCAACAGAGCTTGTACACTTTTGTGTTGCACGTGTCTCTTCACGTTTCCACTTGACTATCACATAGGGAACAGTGGACCTAAGGATGTTTAGGAGTGTGGAAATGTCACGTACAGACGTATGACACAAGTGACACCCAATCACCTCACCACGTTCGAAGTTCGTGAGTTCCGAGGAGCACTCCATTCTGCTCTCTCACTATGTCTAATGACTACTGAGGTCGCTGATATGGAGGTGGCAGCACAATGCACTTAATGTGAAAAGAGTATGTTTTTGGGGGTGTCTGGATACTTTTGATGACATTAACAGCTTTTGGGCCGTATTTTGATAAATTTGTCATACACTGTAAGGAAAGTTATAGTTTTGGAGGCTTTGTGGCCATAAATAAATGCTGACACCCTTTGGGGTAAATGTTCATTCGTTCAATACATAGCGAACAAACCAGCCAAGAAGGGCTTGAAAATGTTTGCTATTTGCGATGTCGAAATATTTTATGCAGCATCAACTGAGCTATATTGTGGAACACAACCAAATGGTCCTTACAATGTATCAAATAAACCATATGACATAATGTATCGATTGGCGGAAACTATGAATGGGTCCAGTCGGAATCTTAGTTTTGATAATTGGTATACTAGTTATTCATGGGCAGTATCATTTTTTCAGAAACGCATGACTTGCATTGGAACCCGTACGAAAAATAAAACGTAATGCCCTCGTAAATTCGTACTCTTGAAATCCAGAAATACTGGGTAGTCACTGTATCACGATGGTGGCGTACGTGACCAAAAAAAGTGTTGTTCTGCTTAACACGCGCAGAGTGAAGGCTGAATTGCTGACAGAATTAATAAACCACACATTATCGTGAACTACAATATGACGAAGGGAGAGGTTGTCACAGTCGACTGCATGTGCAGCAGAAACTCTGTGGCACGAGTAAGATGAAGATGGACAATGACTATGGTACGCTTGACTAAATACTGTTAGTACCCGTTACTAAATACACTGAAGCGCTTAACAACTGGCATAGGCATGCGTAATCAAATATAGAGACATGTAAACAGGCAGAATACGTCGGTGCGGTCGGAAACGCCTATATAAGACAAGTTTCTGGCTCAGTTGTTAGATAGGTTACTGCTAGTACAATAGCAGATCATCAAGAATTAAAGCGATTTTGAAAGTGGCGTTATAGTCGGCGCATGAACGATGGGACACAACATCTCCAAGGCAACGATGAAGTTGTAATTTTCTAGTAAGACTGATTCACGAGTGTACCGTGAATAACAGGAATCCGGTGAAACGTCACGTCTGCGACACCGCTGCGGCTGGAAAAAAGATCCTGGAAGAATGGGTCCAACGACGGCCCGTTCAACGTCAGAGAAGTGCAAACCTTCTGCAAAATGCTGCCGATTCCAATGCTAGGCCATCAACAAGTGTTAGCGTGCGAACCATTCAACGAAATATCATCGATATGGGCTTCCGGAGTCGAAAGCCCACTTGTGTACCCTTGATAATTGCACGCCCGTTCAGTCAACACCGCCATTGGACTGTTGATGACTGGAAACATGTTACCTGGTCGGAAGAGTTCGCTTCAAATTACATCGAGGGGATGAACGTGCATAAGTATGGAGACACCCTCATGAATCCGTGGACCCTGCATGTCAACAGGGGACTGTTCAAGCTGGCGGAGGCTCTGTAATAGTGTGCATCTGGAGTGGTATGGGACCCCTGACACGCCTAGAAATGACTCTGACAAGTGACACGTACGTAAGCATCCTGTCTGATCACCTGCGTCCATTTATGTCCGTTGTGGATTCCGACGGTCTAGGGCAATTCCAGCAGGACAACGCGACATCCCACACGTGCGGAATTGCTACAGAGTGGCTCCAGGAACACTCTTCTGAATTTAAATACTTCCGCTGGTCAGCAAACTCGACAAACATGAACATTATTGAGCATATCTGGGATGCCTTCCAACGTGCTGTCCAGAAGAGATCTCCAGCCCCCCCCCCCCCCCCCCCCTTACTCTTATGGATTTATGGACAGCGCTGCAGGATTCATGGTGTCAATTCCGTCCAGCAATTCATCAGACATTAGTCGAGTCCACACCACGTCGTATTGTGGTACTTCTGCGTGCCCTAGGAGCCCACACGATATTAGGTAGGTGTACCAGTTTCTTTGGCTCTTCAGTATATATGAAGAAGCAAAATTTAAATATATGTTTTAAATGCGATGCATGTTAGGGCAGATTTTTTCATGGCTTTATAGAACACAATGACTGGTTCACAAAGTGAATAACGCGACCACTGATGTTGCCAAAACTGATGCGACCAATCGACACTTACGTAACGTAGAGTCCTGTACCTTAGGAATCAAGGGAGAGGATGTTGTTTGGTGGCCGGTATCCTCTTTCTACAACACAGCTGCACTCATGTATTAACAGGGTTGTTTATTTACATGAACAGGAAGGTAATTGTGTTTAAGAGAGTTCATGTGTTGTGGTACCAACTCTTCTGCAATAGTCCACATTAGCCTCAATGCTTATGAAGTACAAGTCCCATTATGCGATGAATGACAGACTCCAAACCTTAGTGTGAGTTGATGCGTCAATGACTGAGTTAGTGACTGACCGAATGCGTTAGTGACTGAGAGTGTGAGCTAGTAACTGAGACTGGGGCCCTCCGGTCAGTGGCGGCGATCTAAATACTCGCGGTCAAGAGGGCGCTCGCGGCATGTTGCTTGGAAGTCTGTCTTTGGGCCGGCCGGAGTGGCTGAGCGGTTCTAGGCGCTACAGTCTGGAACCACGCGACCGCTACAGTCGCAGGTTCGAATCTTGCCTCGGGCATGGATGTGTGTGATGTCTTTAGGTTAGTTAGGTTTAAGTAGTTCTAAGTTCTAGGGACTGATGACCTCAGATGTTAAGTCCCATAGTGCTCAGTGCCATTTGAACCATTTGATCTGTCTTTGGCCTCTCGCCTGACAGGCGAGCTTGACCCAGCGTCTACTATCGATCTTCTCGCTATATCTTTGCCGACCGGTGTGATTGCGACAGCTTATGCCAGCACATTCTTCCCCCCCCCCCCCCCCTGTAATGCTGCACCGTTGGCGTGTAGGGAGGACACGAACGGCAACGGGGTGGGAGGCAGGACGCAAGACATAGAGATGAGCTGGATGCCCTGACTGTGGAGGAGGGCGTACTCCCCACCATACCTCGCTATCTTAATTGCGAGCGAAGCAATTGGAACATCCTCTGGAAAACTTCCGCCAGGGCACATGCCCTGGCCTGAGGACATGTCCTGAGGCGGTGACGTCGACGACCATGGCGATGGCGAGTCCAGGTCCATCGGGTCGGCGAGCGAGCGCGGACGGTGCGGACGAGGGTACGTCGTCCATCCACTCCTCCTGTGGTGCCCTGGTGGCACCAGCGGGCTGCTGGTAAGGCCGCGCGGACCGGTGAGGCCGTGAATCTGGGAGAAGAAGAGCAGCAAAATCACTGGCCAAACGACACGCACGAATTTGGCTCTGGTGGCGGCGCTGCAAACCATCGGGGCTTGCAATCGGGTACATAAAAGAGCCAATGCTTTCCTGGATCACACCTCTTTCCCAGCACCCATGGTTGCCATAAACCCTGAAAAGAACAAAATCACGCTGCGCAAAGCGATACATGCGGACCATTGGCGGCGCCGGGTGCTGCGGTGGGTGTAAAAAGTGTAGCAACGTCCGATGGCGGCGGCCATGCAGAACTTCCGCCGGTGATGGTTCGTCTCGTGGGTGGGAGCGGTAGTAGACGAGAAATAGTTGCAGCTCTTGTTCCCGTGTGTGGGTGGCTCGAAGCTTGGCCATCTGTTGTTTAAAAGTGCGTACGAAGCGCTCTGCTTCGCCGTTGGACTGTGGGTGAACCGGAGCACTTGTTAGATGACGAATGCCATTTCGTTCACAAAACTGTTCAAAATCACGTGAAGTGAATTGTGGTCCGTTGTCCGACACCAATACTTCTGGCAACCCTTCTATGAATAATATGAATAACAATGCTTGAATGGTGCTACGTGATGTGGTAGATGCCATATGCACCGCAAATAGGAACTTGCTAAGTAGTCTACCACTATGATTGGTTCAAATGGCTCTGAGCACTATGGTACTTAACTTCTGAGGTCATCAGTCCCCTAGAACTTAGAACTACTTAAACCTAACTAACCTAAGGACATCACACACATCCATGCCCAAGGCGACCGTAGCGGTCACGCGGTTCCAGACTGTAGCGCCTAGAACCTCTCGGCCATGGCGTTGCCATGGCGATTGAGAATGTCTATGGCAGAGCTCATTGGTTCCCCGCGCATGTGCGACACTATGATGCCATCTGTTCAATGTGTGAGTCCATGCCCTGCCAAGTATAATGCCCCGTGCTAAATGTTTAGTGCGAACAATTCCCCGGTGTCCTTGGTGGAGCAATCGCAACACACCCTTTTGCAACACTTTGGGAATAAACACACGCGAGTGTCCACTCTCATTTTGAACTACAATCACACCTTGTTGTACTGAAAGGTTATGCGACGTGCAAAATACCGGCTCACAACTGAGTGTGGATGCTCTTCAATGAACAAGGGCGAGACGTACGAATGTAATGCAACAAAATATTGAGATCAGGGTCCGCTTCCATGGCCTGTGGAATTTTTCTGCAGTGCAAGAGAAAAGATTCCAGCAATTCAGAGTCCTTCGCATCGATCTGGCAACAAGATGCGGCAGATGCATCAAAATCAGAATCCGGGCCAATCGGAAGATGAGACAGGGCGTCTGCATTGCCATGCTTCGCCGTAGGTCTGTACACCATTTCATACTGATACTGCGAAAGCAACAAAGCCCAACGTTGCAATTTTTGAGCAGTGCGTGTAGGGACCAGCTTTGATCGATGAAACAAGGATTACAAAGCTTTGCGATCTGTCACTAAAAAGAACTTGCGACCAATCAGATAGTGATGGAATTTTGTCACACCATACACAATAGCAAGAGCCTCTCTTTCTATTTAAGAATAATTTCACTGAGCTTGAGTTAACAAATTTGAGACAAAAGCAATGGTTCTATCTGGTGCACCGATTCCGTAGGAAGAAGCGTCGACTTGCAAAACTACCGGCTTCCAATGGTTCCAATGGCTCTGAGCACTATAGGACTCAACTGCTTAGGTCATCAGTTCCCTAGAACTTAGAACTACTTAAACCTAACTAACCTAAGGACGTCACACACATCCATGCCCGAGGCAGGATTCGAACCTGTGACCGTAGCAGCCGCACGATTCCGGACTGCGCGCCTAGAACCGCGAGACCACCGCGGCCGGCAACTGCCGGCTTGGCAGGATCAAAATGCGCTAAACATCTGTCACTGAGCAAAGCATTTTTGAGTTTTTGAAATTGGTCTTTACACTCTTTGGTTCACACGAAAGGCAGATTTTGTCCGACACAAACGGTACAATGGAGCTACGATCTGAATGGCATTCGGCACGAACCGAATGTAGTATGTCATTTTGCCTGCCTATTACTGACAGCAGTTCAGACACATTGCGAGGAACAGGCAGGTCACGGGTTGCAAGCAAATGAAATTGGAGGGGTAGCACACCCTGAATGCTTACCACATGACCTAAGTACTGTCGTTCAGTTTGAAAAAAGTCACACTTTTTCGGGACGACACTTGAGTCCTGCTTCTGAGAACACTCGAAAAAGAGTACACAGATTGACAATGTGTTCCTCTGGTGTACGACCTGAGAAAGCAATATCATCAAGTTAGTTTGAACGAAATGGCACTTCTGCACAGCTGTTCCAAGTAACGTTGAAAAATGGCGGGTACGGAAGCACTGCCGAAAGGCAAACGCAAATGCTTGAGCAGTCCTAAGTGTGTGTTACCAACAAACATTTTCTGTCATTCTTCATCCAGTGGAGTTTAAAAATATATCTTAGGAAAGCAACCAAGCCTGTTCATGAGTTACTCATGGCGAGAGAACGCATAAGTGTCAACTACTGTCTGTGGGTTCACTGTAGACTTGAAATCAACACAAATGCGAATGCGACCAGAAGGTTTAAGCAACAAAAGAAGAGGAATTTCCCATTGACTAGCTTGAATGGGAGAAACACCATTATCTTGGAATTCTTTCAGTCCACTGGTTTCTTTGTCTCTTAAAGCAACTGGAAGGGGTCGGGTCCAGAAAAACTTGGGCTGTGCATTGTCTTTCAATTAACAAGCGATACAAAGTTATTAGCTTTTCCCATTCCTTCTGAAAATAGTTCAGGAAATTCTTTAAGGAAGCTAGCGACACTGTCTTTTGGTGCAAAAGCCGATCCTGAAAGTACATTGTCTCAGATGAAAAGGCCAATCAAATCAAAGGCATCTAAATCGAAAATGTTCTCACTGTCTCTTGATTTCAACATAGTAAAATTCACTGCCCTAGTGTGAGATTTGTAAGCGTCAGGAAATCTGCTCTGTCCAAGCACTGTAGTTTCCTGTCCATTGTAAGCAGTGATGTTCTTGCTAGATTTAGAAAGGCGTGCTGAGCCTAACGGTTCGTACGTGGCACGATTGAGCAAAGTTGCTGAGGCACCTGTGTCGAACTGAAAGTTCTCATGACGGCCAGCAATTCGTAGTGAGACATAGTTTGTTAGAACGTCGTTGCACACCACTAAGTCGAGAAGGAGGCACAACCTTAATCTTACTTTTGTCAGAACTTGGCGTAGGTTTTGAGAACACAGCGTTCGCTGTGTGTGCATGGGCCTGTTTCTTTCTAGGAGTTGGAAAAATTGGCGTTTTCGTACCGTTGCAAAAAAAACTGCTTGGACATGGCCTTGTCTCCACATGTGTAACACGTTGCGTCTTCTATGGCGAGCACAACATCTAGGGCAAGACTTCACCAAATTCACAGGCCTGTTTACATTTCTACGTGGCTGTCCGCGCGGCTGTGTACGCGCTCGTTGTTGTTGCTGCTTGAAGGGGTTGCGATCAAGGGGCTACTCCACCCGGCAGATCAGGGCCTGATCAAACTTATAGACTGCTATAGCACCCGAATTATATTGCTCTAAGTTTTTTTTAAATTCTTTATTCACCTAATGATATTCATACGTAATAACCGACCGCCTTATACATTAGTGGGTCTTAATTACTACAGTAAAGTACAGCTTTCAGATTTGCAACACTTGGGGAAGTGATGGATCAGAGCACTTTAAGGTCTCTTTCCGTATCCTACTACCTGGGACACTGAACGTTATTGTATCGCGTATCATTAAATCACTGTAAAAGTTGCCACAACTACACTTAAATTTACACTTCTTAGTCATGCCCGTTAATTGCATGTAAGCAAAGTAGACAGTTTTGCTATCTTGTGGGCGCAGTGGAAGAAGTGGATCGTGAGGACGAATAAAAGACATACAATCCAAAGGCAATGCCTGGTTGTTATTGCAAATACGTGTTACAAAAGATCCTCGAGAAAGAATATCCCATGGGCCAGTCGCATCGGCAACGGGTTAGGTGGCCAGAAGTTAAAGTATGTTAAAGAGAACAGTGACATATAAGGGTTACAGAAAATAATAGAAAGAAGCTTACGCAGGAACTGAAACAAATTAAAATAGAGGCAGGAATAGATGGCCTTATCCATCTGCCCTCGAGAAGAGCTACAGCCGAAGTAACACTGAACAAAGGCAGGCGGCATAAAGGAGATCCAAGATAGGATAGAAAGAGAGAGAGAGAGAGAGAGATTCACAAGCGTTGTTCGGATGCTGGACTGTGCAGCGTCTTGGACTTAGGTCTGTCAATTCATCACTCATGTATCGGCATTGTAGTCTGCTGCAAGGACTGGGTACTGAATGCAAAACTTAGCAAGATTGAACTAAAAAAATATTAATAATTTTCTGAGCTCCACCATGCGACTGACAACTCTGCCTGTCGATACAAGTACTGTTTTTTTGTTAATGATATAGAGGATGAGGGCTTGCCAGTCTAAATTTACGTCAGTATCTACTACCAAAGATTTGGTGACCCTCTTAACTTCTTATTTTGTATTCTGACTTACAGGTCTTGATGGGACTTTGTTTTTCTGCAGGGAATATAATTATTATCTTTAAAGATTTAATTGTAGCTTATTCTTTCCAAACCATATTTGCATATATTCCAAAAGTCTGGTTGTAGATGTTGGCAATACCTGGTTTATGTCAGTTACAACAACGTTTGTGTCATCAGCAAAAAGACTTATACGAGTACCGTTGATTGGAATCTCAGTATCGTTTATATGAATAAGACATAAGAGAGGCTCTAGGACACTGCCTCGTGGAACGTCTGTTAGTCTAGTGTGAATATCGGATCTATGCACGATACTTTCGTTTCAGTGTTTGTTGAAATAATTTATACTACCTGTCTCCTATATTGGACATATGACTGAACCCATTTTTTCAGTACTCTTCGTATACCAATAGCTTTTAATTTATTTAGTAAGATATATAATAGACAGTATCGAATGCCTTCGGTAAGTCCACGTTTACTGCTGTAGTACGGTTGTTTGTGTCTAGTCAAATTAATCCCATTACAATATTTTCCTTAAACTGAGTAATGGCTGATTCTGTACTCATGGTTCTGCAAAAACCGTGTTCATTTACAGGCAGTAGGTTGAATTTTTCAATTGTAGCCCTATTTATCATGACTGTGTCTATTACTTTTGAAAATATAGATAACAAAGCTATTGGTTTATCTTATATATTGCTCTTTTTATTCACTGAAGAGCCAATGAACCTGGTACACCTGCCTAATATCGTGTAGGACCCCCGCAACACGACGTGGCATGAACTCGGCTAATGTCCGAAGTATTTGCTAGAGGGAACTGACAACATGAATCCTGTAGAACTGTCCACAAAGCCGTTAGAGTACGAGGGGGTGGAGATTTCTGATGAAAAGCACGTTGCAAGGCATCCCAGATATGCTCAATAATGTTCATGTCTGGGGAGTTTGGTGGCCAGCGGAAGTGTTTAAACTCAGAGGAGTGATGCTGGAGCCACTCTGTAGCAATTTTGGACTTGTGAAGTGTCGCATTGTTCTCATGGAATTGCCCAAGTCCGTCGGAATGCACAATGGACATGAATGGATGCAGGTGATCAGACAGGATTCTTATGTACGTGTCACCTGTCAGAGTCGTTTCTGGACGTGTCAGGGGTCCCATATCACTCCAACTGCACACGCCCCAAGCCATTACAGAACTTCCACCAGCTTGAACAGTCCCCTGCTGACATGCAGGGTCCTTGGATTCATAATGCTATCTCCATGCCCATACACGTCCATCCGCTTGATACAGTTTGAAACGAGACTCGTTCAACCAGACAACATGTTACCAGTCATCAAGGGTCCAACGTCGATGTTGACGATACAGGTGAGGCGTAAAGTTTTGTGTCGTATGGTCATCAAGGGTACACGATTGGGCTTTCGTACCCGGAAGCCCGTATCGATGATGTTTCGCTGAATGGTTCACACGCTGAAACTTGTTGATGGACCAGCACTGAAATTTGCACGAATTTGTGGAAGGGCATTTCTCTCACGTTGAACCACTCTCTTCAATCGTCGTTGGTCCCATTCTTGCAGGGTCTTTTTCCGATTGCAGCGATGTAGGAGATTTGATGTTTCACCCGATTCCTGATATTCACGGTACACTCGTGAAATGGTCATACAGGGAAACCCCCACTTCATCGCTACCTTGGAGAAGCTGTGTCCCATCACTCTTGCACCGACAATAACACCACGTTCAAACTCAATTAAATTCTGATAACCTGCCATTGTACCACCAGTAGCCGAGCTAACAACTGCGTCAGACACTTGCTGTCTTCTGTAGGCTTTGCCGACCGCAGCGCCGTCTTCTCCTTGTATAAACATCTCTGTATTTGATTACGCATGCCTATACCGGTTTCTTTGGCGCTTCAGTGTATAATGGTTTAACTTTTGAAATATTAAATATTCGTGGTAACGCTACACTTGACAATGATGTATTTATGGTATATGAGAATGGTTCTTACATGACACTAGCACATTTAATTATGACTGAACCAGGTGGAATTGGGGGTTTACCCCTGAAGCAATTATGGATCAAGTTAACTGGAGCATTTTTGAAGTAGTCATTTACGTAATTTTACAAAGTTAGATTTCTGTGTAACACTCCACAATCATCTTTTAAAGCAATGTCATCGATATTTTTAATATTACTCTTTACTTCTTTTTTTAATACTGTTTTTAAAAACATGCCTCAAATAGGGACATGACTAACTCATTAGTTGTTAGTATAGTGCGAATATCGGATCTGTGCACGATCCTAGGTTTTTTTTCTAACATTTGAATAAATATATTCACATGTTATGTATTGTTATACAACAGTTTTCATACTTCTTGAAATAATGTGATTTCTTAAAGAAAAACATAGAGATTTCAAATCAATTATCCATTTTTTTATTTCAGTTTCAACCTCCAATATACTTCTCCAGCACTTTATTTTATAACAAACTTTACATTTGTTGTATATGATGTTTGCGTCATTTTACCGATTTTTTCTGGTCATTTTAGAGCTAATTTCGCAGGCCCTTTTTCATATTCGGAAACTATATGAATTCTCACCTGAGGGCGCCCCTGCTAGAGTGCCCTAGTTATGAAAATCAATGGACTCAAATAACAAGGACTGGTTCACGAAGTGACAGGGTTATTGAAAGATATGGAACCTTGTAAACGAAGTAGCAAGTAAGATATCCGGAAGGGAACTTAGAAAATAATTGGAAAATAATGCCACTGAAAAGAAAATCAGATTGCACGTGCTATTGCTAATGTAAATAGTGAGAGTGCAGTGAATATCATCGGGTATTCACCGACGAAGGAATTAACTCCTACACAGAGGACGACCAGAAGGAGTGGATATGTGGCCAATAACGTGGAAACTATGGCAGGACCAGCAGAAAGAATGAGATATTGCAGGTGACATGTAGGTCTTTCAGCAAGAGCGGGTTGTAGTTAGTGGTGTGATGGATTCATTAAGTCCCATTCGTTGACCCCACTGAGATTGCAGACTACGAGGGTAACTCATCTGTGGCACAGTCTCAGGGCTGTTTGTGTGTGATATGGGTTTCCTAGAAACCCGGCTCTAGAGACTTAGCATGTTGTTCCCAGAAATCAGGCGCTCACTCGCATAGGAATAAATAATGCCCTCTCCCTCCAAAATGCAAGTCCACTGCGTCAACCACTGGGCCACCCCGCCGCTCGGTGTTATGTGTAATGGTTCAAAAGGCTCTGAGCACCATGGGACTTAACATCTCTGGTCATCAGTCCCCTAGAACCACTTAAATCTAACTAACCTAAGGACAGCAAACAACACCCAATCATCACGAGGCAGAGAAAATCCCTGACCCCGCCGGGAATCGAACCCCGGAAGCCGGGCGTGGGAAGCGAGAACGCTACCTCACGACCACGAGCTGCGGACTTTTGTAATGGTATTTGCTACATATCATTGTGGTGACTGACAGTGATGTTGACCCCGAAGACCAGATACAGTTCCAGAGGGGACGTCTGCTCCACGCACATTATTAGCAGTACAGCACCTGTTGCGTGTGCCTCTCGCACCCTACTTCCGATAAAGGACGTCTCATGTTTCTGGCCACATCACCCATACTTCAAAAACTGATTTTATTGAGGGTAAATGTAAACAGTGAGAAGGTTTATAATGATTTGTGGATATGACTGTGTTTAGCTGTAGATGGGCGACCTCTCCCAGACAAGTAGGTGCTCCCGTTAGATCACAGAGTACATCTGAGTTGTCGATGAGTAAGTAGGATGTTCAGGTTTTTATATTGGTAACGCCACGTAACGTTCTGTATGAAAATCACTGGCTGTGCTGTGTGCAGTCTGTGAGTTCAGGTTTTAATATTGATAACGCCACGTATGCGCTCTGTATGAAAATCACTGGCTGTGCTGTGTGCAATCTGTGGCTGGGTGGCATTGTTGTAATATTCGCTATTGTAGTGTTGGGCGGTTGCCTGTTAACAGCGCGTAGCGTTGCGCAGTTGGAGGTGAGCCGCCAGCTGTGGTGGATGTAGGGAAGTGAGATGGCGGATTTTTGAGAGCGGATGATCTGGACGTGTGTCCATCAGAAACAGTACATTTGTAAAAATGGATGTCATGAACTGCTATATATATTATGACTTTTGAACACCATTAAGGTAAATACATTGTTTGTTCTTTATCAAAATCTTTCCTTTACTAACTATGTCTATCATTAGTTAGTGCCTTCAGTAGTTTGAATCTTTTATGTAGCTGGCAGTAGTGGCACTCGCTGTATTGCAGTAGTTCGAGTAACAAAGATTTTGTGAGGTAAGTGATTTGTGAAAGGTATAGGTTAATGTTAGTCAGGGCCATTATTTTGTAGAGATTTTTGAAAGTCAGATTGCGTTGCGCTAAAAAATATTGTGTGTCAGTTTAGTGTTGATCACAATAAGTAAAGAGCGAAATGTCTGAGTACTTTCAGTTATGCTCAGCTGTTTGAAAATCAAATAACGTAAGGGATTTACCAGCACAGTAATTCACTAATTTTCAGATGTAGTCATTCAGCTTAAAAAGAATCACCAGCTACCAGAGGTACAGTAGATTAAAACCCCAACGCTTACGTATCGTGTTATTTTACTTGTTGTTATGTAATATTGTTGTTGTGGTCTTCAGTCCTGAGACTGGTTTGATGCAGCTCTCCATGCTACTCTATCCTGTGTAAGCTTCTTCATCTCCCAATACCTACTGCAACCTACATACCTCTGAATCTGTTTAGTGTCTTCATCTCTTGGTCTCCCTCTACGATTTTTACCCTCCACGCTGCCCTCCAGTACTAAATTGGTGATCCCTCGATGTCTCAGAACATGTCCTACCAACCGATTCCTTCTTCTAGTAAAGTAGTGCCACAAGCTCCTCTTCTCCCCAAATCTATTCAATATCTCCTCATTAGTTATGTGATCAACCCATCTAATCTTCAGCATTCTTCTGTAGCACCACATTTCGAAAGCTTCTATTCTCTTCTTGTCTAAGCTACTTATCGTCCACGTTTCACTTCCATACACGGCTACACTCCATACAAATACTTTCAGAAACGACTTCCTGACACTTACATCAATACTCGATGTTAACAAATTTCTCTTCTTAAGAAAAGCTTTCCTTGCCATTGCCAGTCTACATTTTATATCCTCTCTACTTCGACCATCATCCGTTATGTTGCTCCCCAAATAGCAAAACTCCTTTACTACTTTAAGTGTCTCATTTCCTAATATAATTCCGTCAACATCACCCGACTTAATTCGACTACATTCCATTATCCTCGTTTTGCTTTTGTTGATGTTCATCTTATACCCTCCTTTCAAGACACTGTCTATTCCGATCAACTGCTCCTCCGAGTTCTTTGCTGTCTCTGACAGAATTACAATGTCATCGGCGAACCTCAAAGTTTTTATTTCTTCTCCACGGATTTCAATACCTACTCCAAACTTTTCTTTTGTTTCCTTTATTGCTTGCTCAATATACAGATTGAATAACATCGGGGATAGACTGCACACCTGTCTCACTCCCTTCCCAACCACTGCTTCCCTTTCATACCCCTCGACTCTTATAACTGCCATTTGGTTTCTGTACAAATTGTAAATAGCCTTTCGCTCTCTGTATTTTATCCCTGCCATCTTCAGAATTTGAAAGAGAATATTCCAATCAACATTGTCAAAAGCTTTCTATAAGTGTACAAATGTTCGAAACGTAGGTTTGCCTTTCCTTAATCTTTCTGCTAAGATAAGTCGTAGGGTCTGTATTGCCTCACGTGTTCCTACATTTCTACGGAATCCAAACTGATCTTCCCTGAGGTCAGCTTCTATCAGTCTTTCCATTTGTCTGTATATAATTTGCGTCAGTATTTTGCAGCTGTGTCTTATTAAACTGATACTTCGGTAATTTTCACATCTGTCAACACCTGCTTTCTTTGGGACTGGGATTATTATATTCTTCTTGAAGTCTGATGGTATTTCGCCTCTCTCATACATCTTGTTCACCAGGTGGTAGAGTTTTGTCAGAACTGGCTCTCCCAAGGTTATCAGTAGTTCTAATGGAATGTTGTCTACTCTAAGGGCCTTGTTTCGACGCAGGTCTTTCAGTGCTCTGTCAAACTCTTCACGCAATATCATATCTCCATTTCATCTTTATCTACATCCTCTTCCATTTCCATAATATTGTCCTCAAGTACATCGCCCTTGTATAGGACCTCTATATACTCCTTCCAACTTTCTGCTTTCCCTTCTTTGCTTAAAACTGGGTTTCCATCAAAGCTCGTGATATTTATGCAAGTGGTTCTACTTTCTCCAATGGTCTCTTTAATTTTCCTGTAGGCAGTATCTATCTTACCCCTAGTGAGATAAGCCTCTACATCCTTACATTTGTCCTCTAGCCATGCCTGCTTAGCCATTTTGCACTTCCTGTCACTCTCATATTTAAGGCGTTTGTATTCCTTTTTGCCTGCTTCATTTACTGCATTTTTATATTTTCTCCTTTCATCAATTAAATTGAATATTTCTTCTGTTACCCAAGGATTTCTACTAGCCCTCGTCTTTTTACCTACTTAATCCTCTGCTGCCTTCACTACTTCATCCCTCAAAGCTACCCATTCTTCTTCTACTGTATTTCTTTCCCCCTTCCTGTCAATTGTTCCCTTATGTTCTCCCTGAAACTCTGTACAATCTCTGGTTCTTTCAGTTTATCCAGGTCCCATCTCCTTAAATTCCCACCTTTTTGCAGTTTCTTCAGTTTTAATCTACTGTTCATAACCAATAGATTGTGGTCAGAGTCCACATCTGCCCCTGGCAATGTCTTACAATTTAAAACCTGGTTCCTAAATATCTGTCTTACCATTATATAATCTATCTTATACCTTTTAGTATCTCCAGGATTCTTCCATGTATACAGCCTTCTTTTATGATTCTTAAACCAAGTATTAGCTAAGTTTAAGTTATGCTCTGCGCAAAATTCTACCAGGCGGCTTCCTCTTTCATTTCTTAGCCCCAACCCGTATTCACCTACTATGTTTCCTTCTCTCCCTTTTCCTCCTGATAAATCCCAGTCACCCATGACTATTAAGTTTTCGTCTCCCTTCACTACCTGATTAATTTCTTTTATCTCATCATACATTTCATCAATTTCTTCGTCATCTGCAGAGCTAGTTGGCATATAAACTTGTACTACTGTAGTAGGTGTGAGCTTCGTATCTATCTTGGCCACAATAATGCGTTCACTATGCTGTTTGTAGTAGCTTACCCGTACACCTATTTTTTTATTCATTATTAAACCTACTCCTGCATTACCCCTATTTGATTTTGTATTTATAACCCTGTAGTCACCTGACCAAAAGTCTTGTTCCTCCGGCCACCGAACTTCACTAATTCCCACTATATCTAACTTTAACCTATCCATTTCCCTTTTTAAATTTTCTAACCTACCTGCCCGATTAATGGATCTGACATTCCACGCTCCGATCCGTAGAAAGCCAGTTTTCTTTCTGCTGATAACGACGTCCTCTTGAGTAGTCCCCGCCCGGAGATCCGAATGGGGGACTATTTTATCTCCGGAATATTTTACCCAAGAGGACGCCATCATCATTTAATCATACAGTAAAGGTGCATGCCCTCGGCAAAAATTACGGCTGTAGTTTCCCCTTGCTTTCAGCCGTTCGCAGTACCAGAACAGCAAGGCCATTTTGGTTAATGTTACAAGGCCAGATCAGCCAATCATCCAGACTGTTGCCCCTGCAACTACTGAAAAGGCTGCTGCCCCTCTTCAGGAACCACACGTTTGTCTGGCCTCTCAACAGATACCCCTCCACTGTGGTTCCACCTACGGTACGGCTATCTGTATCACAGAGACACGCAAGCCTCCCCACCTTTCATGTGCGACGTTTAGACCTGTGACTCAAACTAGTAGCGCGATCTTAGTGTAAAGAGTGTGTAGGAAATTCATAGGCAGTGAATAGCTTTTTTTTTGCCGACAGTGCGAAAATATGTAAAATTACGTGGCGTATGGCTGCTAGCACAGCTATCGGCATGTGGACCCAGTGTGCTACAATAGCTCAAATAGACACCAAATAATCACACTTTATCCAGAATAAATGACTGCCATTCTGCCAACTGCATCATCTCCAGCACCTCCCTTTTCTGCTGAAATGTCATACAAAGAAACGAGAAGTATAATATTCATAGCTATTCAGTCTAGTTTTGATATCAATTACAGTGAGAAATCCATAAAATTCTACAAAATTCTGACGTCATGTGGTACGTTTTGCATCGAGTGGTCGTGTGCTGACTGTTGAGTGGGGGAAGTGATGGGTAAGGAAAAACTGATGTGAAACAACGTTTGAACAAAAGTTCGTATAGTTGTCTCCAAAGATAATTAAATCACAATAGAATGTGTGACATTAATGCTCAAAAACATGTGGCATGCAGAGTTCCAACACGAGTGAAAATCAGACAAAGCAAAACTTTTATAATTCGCAAAACATTGACAAAGAGTCACTGATAGGGAGCACAATGAAATTAAATATTCTACCATTCCGATGAATGAGAAACAAACAGCTTCTATACCAAGTATCGCAATGTGCTCTCCTCGCCAAATGACATAGAACATATCCCCACATAAGAGACATGATTCCAGGCCATGACATTATCAGTGATATTCTCTACCTCCAATTTCGCGAAGCGAACCAAGAACATATTTATAGTTGAGCCACACGATATCCGGGAACAAACTAAAAACTCAATCTACGAATGTACTCTCACTGCACGCCGTCGTAGTACATACCACACTGCCAAGTGCAGATAGGCAAATACTCCATCAAAATGCAAAACGACGCTTACTGCAAGCACCCCAAAACGCAAAGTGAATCTTTAATCCTGAAGCCCAGAATTCCGCGAGACGGTCTGCGACCTGGTTGGTCAGCTCAAACGAAAAAATTGTTCAAATGGCTCTAAGCACTATGGGACTTAACATCCGAGGTCATCAGTCCCCTAGACTCAGAACTATTTAAACCTAACTAACCTAAGGACATCACACACATCCATGCCTGAGGCAGGATTCGAACCTGCGACCGTAGCAGCCGCGTGGTTCCGGACTGAAGCACCTAGAACCGCTCGGCCATAGCGGCCGACACCTCAAACGAAACTCAATGATTATTTCCTCAATACATCACAGACAAACCTAAATATCTACTGTGCTGTTCGCAATTGATAACTAGGCTAGAACTATATCTTTGTAGAGGACCTTTGTTAGCTAAAGCATGATATAATTCTATAGTGAAAGTTGCAGATTAAACAGTCAAAGTTACTAAGTATGTGTGGTATGCTACAAGTGCAGCTAACTTGTTATACATTTACCTTCCGTATCGTCAACTGAGATTGTATTATTACACATTTAGTGTTATGCAGAACGCCACATAATACATTACCGTTAAATCTGTGGCCATGTAACTTCCTCATGTTAGTCAGCATAACAATACAATCTATGTAATAGAGGCTTATGTTAATTCTATATTAAAGTGTATTTTACGGTGGAATGTGGAAGAATTGTTTACGTTTGCAACGTTTTCTGAAAGTGTAGGGGAATATGTTATTTCTGTCAAAAATAACGACAAGACATACTTCGTTATACCCATCCTATATCGGAAAGCCATCTATTTCTGTGTTAAACTCGAATTAGTGCATCCATCTGCAGAGACAATAGAAGAACAAAGTAATAATGTTCTGGTCAACTGGAATTCTGCACGTACTAATAAGTTCCTTGTTTTTTTCTCTTCGAAGCATCAATAGAAAGAAACAAAAAATTACAGAATATTACAAATTGTGTTCGTAGCATCAATACAAAGATTCACAAAATTACAGAATAAATAAAGCAAGTTACGTTAAGTAAATACACACATCAAAAAAAGTTTTGCGTCACCTCGGTTCCGAGAGTTCCGGAACCTGTACAGAAGATTGGAATAGAGATCAACATAAACATCATTTCCGCCCTTTTTATTGCTAATGAAAACCACCATACAGTGAGACCTTTAGAGGTGCTGTACACACACGTACCTCTAATACCCAGTAGCACGTCCTCTTGAATTGATGCATGCCTGTATTCGTCGTGACATTGTATCCACAAGTTCATCAAGGAACTGTTGGTCCAGATTGTCCCACTCCTCAATGGCGATTCGGCGTGAATCTAGAGTGGTGGGTCACGTATTTCCTAAAAAGCCCCTTTCAACCTCTCCCAGGCATGTCCGATAGGGTTCACGTTCACAGAACACTCTGGCCACTGTAGTCTAGCGATGTCGTTATCCTGAAGAAAGTCATTCACAAGATGTGCACGATAGGGGCGCGAATTGTCGTCTATGAAGACGAATGCCTCGTCAATATGCTGCCGATATGCTACCACTATCGGTCGGAGGATGGCGTTCACGTATCGTACAGCCGTTATGGCTGTTTCCAGGACCACCAGCGGCGTACGTCGGCACTACATAATGCCACCCGAAAACATCAGGGAACCTCCACCTTGCTGCACTCGCTGGACAGTGTGTCTAAGGGGTTCAGTCTGATCAGGTTGCCTCCAACCAAACACGTATCAGACGATTGTCTGGTTGAAGGCGTATGCGACACTCATCGGTGAAGAGAACGTGATGCCAATTCTGAGCGGTCCATTCGGAATGTTGTTGGAAACATCTGTACCGCGCTGCATGGTGTAATGATTGGAAAGATGTAGCTCGCCATGGACGTCGGGAGTGAAGTTGCGCATCATGCAGCCTATTGCAAACAGTTTGAGTCGTAACACGACGTTCTGTGGCTGCACGAAAAGCATTATTCAACATCTTGGCGTTGGTGTCAGGGTTCCTCCGAGCCATAATCCGTAGGTAGCGGTCATCCACTGCAGTAGTAGCCCTTGGGCGGCTTGAGCGATGCATGTCATCGACAGTTCCTGTCCCTCTGTATCTCCTCCATGTCCGAACAACAGCGCTTTGGTCCACTCCGAGACGCCTAGACACATTCCTTGTTGAGAGCCCTTCCTGGCACAAAGTAACTATGCGGACGCGATCGAACCGCAGTATTGACCGTCTAGGTATGGCTGAACTAAAGACAAGATGAGCCGCGTACCTCCCTCCTGATGGAAAAACTGGAACTGAACGGCTGTCGGACCCATTCCGTCTTATAGGCGTGACACCATATCCACAGTTAACGTCTTTCTTCAGGAGTTCTGGGAACCGGGGTGATTCAAAACTTTTTTTGATGTGTGTATGGGGAGGTACAAGTACTTGGAAGTTTCCAAAATGGAAGTCATATTGGTAAACAAAAACATGACGAGCATTTGCAGCCACCAGAAATAAATCTACTTCCGTAAAGGATACGACACAAAGCCGACAAAAGAGCATACAGGCCATATTTTGAGCTTCTGAGTAGTCAGAGTTGTTAGTGACGCAGTGAAACACCCAGATTATTAAGACTACGTCTGGATCTTCAGACTCCACCGCTTAGACGTTTGAGGACACGCTAGTTTGCCGACTTATCTTGGTGGCCAGGATGAAGATTTTTGGATGACAGGCCAATGAGGATCGTTTGCAGCTTGTACTATCTACATTTCCACATTACTCACTTTGAGTGTAATCGTTTTCAAAATATTCCTGGTTTTCATTAATCTTTTCCTTGACCCCAGTCTCTGTATTGTTGATACATCATCATATAATAGATGACTTGGTATGGTTGTAACCTCCCCCTTCCTAATCGGCATACTGGATTGTGATATAATTGACCGTGATCAAGTATGCCTAATGAAATTTTACAGTGGGTAGGGCTATTGTTACCGAAGGAAAATAATTCCGGTTAGTAGGAGGAAATTCTACAACAGACCGTTCTGAAGAAAGAATCTATTCTAAACCTAATTTAAATACTGATAATAATTTTGAAGTGGGTGGAATATAGCGCAATCGCTCAAGACCGACTCAGGGGCAAAGGGTACCATGTAATATTTTTAATACAAAAAATACTGATAATACAAAAAATTACTGATTATCAGCTAGTGGTTAAATAAATGACTGGCTGTAACTGAAACTTTATTTGGAAAACGGCAAATAGTTTCTTTTAATTGTTGAAAGATTGAATTGAATTTACTTTAAGCAAATGAACAATTGAATTTACTTTTAACATCAGAGCAATAAAGTACTTACCAAGCCAGAAAAAGTCACACGCTAAGCTAAATACAAAATAAATTAAATTGCGCTCTTTTAATTTGTACTGTACTTTTCGTTATTAGTTTTAGCAGTGAAATTTTACGTTACATTGAGAGAAGTTAATGCTGAAAATTGCAAATTCGTTAAGCCTGTGTTATGCAATTGAATGAATAGTTACTGAGACAGCAACATTTAGGCTGAAACGGGTCATTACCAAAAAATAAAATTGGCAGTAAATAGTTAATCAATTTTCATATTTTTCTGAAACTCGGTGCATGGAAAGGAAAGGGACTCGTCTTGGTACTAATGTCTGAGGACAATTGAAACACAGGTGCCTACCAGTTTTAACTATTGCAGGTTATTCTTGAAGAAAATTATTAAAGTTTGTGAAAGAAATGCCACAGGGTAATGGCTGCACAATATTAGTAGTAATCTGTCAGTTAACAGTCTTACTATGTTGTAGCTGTGAGGACGCCGGAGAATGTAGCCGACGGCAATGCTGAACTGCAGATGCTGCTACTGTTTGCGAACCACGAGTCGTTTCCAGAGCCAAGGATAATTATGAGACAGGCAATAATTAGAATTGCAACTCCTTCTCAGGTCCACTCCAACCGTGATCTCAATACTCGCAAGTTAACGAAGTAGGTGCGCCTACACTGCCGCGATCATGGCTGCACATCGCGTCCAAGGGAGCGCCTAACAAACATTTCCGCTCTCTTCCATGACTCAATCTGCTCTCCTTGTCTGCTCTCAGCGCAACAGAGACTCTCCATACGCAAAGATAAACAATGACACAGCTGCTGCCCTTTCGTCGTGGCTACCGATACACCAAAATCAAGTTCCTTTGGCCCTTACACAGCAATTTACAATATTTGCATTATAATTACAATCTATTCTATACAGTCAGAAACAATAGCACTATGACATCCATTACAAATGTCTAGGGGAACTATGTTTTCCATCTCACATAACGTGGCAAATGCTTTACGGCAAAAACATTTAGTAATAAGCACATACGTCTCAGTCAATTACTAGTCGACTTATTTGGTGTCGTAGAGCTGCACCAGACAGGACCGTGTAGTAGCAGACTGACAATGTCATTGTTCTTAAAGTTCGTGGCTGAGAGTCCTAGTTTCTACCAGTTATCTAATTAAGGTTATTGTTTGGGCATCCACTTTCATCCTATTATTGTAGCTCACTTGCTTGTACAAAGGTGAGATCAAAATGGTTCAAATGGCTCTGAGCACTATGGGACTCAACTGCTGTGGTTATTAGTCCCCTAGAACTTAGAACTTCTTAAACCTAACTAACCTAAGGACATCACACACATCCATGCCCGAGGCAGGATTCGAACCTGCGACCGTAGCAGTCGCACGGTTTCGGACTGCGCGCCCGGAACCGCGAGACCACTGCGGCCGGCTCCAAAGGTGAGATCAAGTGTGACATTTAAATACTTTAGATATAGTGTAACATTAGTCGTATTCCTGCCCATGAGATACAGTTAACGATATACTTTTCTCTGTTTAACACGGAAAGCACACAGTTGGGATTTGACTGTGTTTGGGAGAAGTGAATTGTTACTGTAATACTTTCTTTTTCAAAACATATGTCAGATGGTCTCCTATTTCTTCAAAGTCTTGGCCTGAGATTACAAAGTCAGATCGCAGTCATAAAGAATATTCCATGTCCGCTTTAAAAACGGTTTATCATTAGTATATATGTCTAGAAATAGCATACCTTCTTGTGGTAGCACATTTTACCTGTCAATTGAATAAATTGCACGTGAAAGTCGACATAGTACCGTCTGCTTGTAAGTAGTACTTTAATAAATATGATGAAATCATAAACCTTGCGAAGCCCACAAATCTATTTCATCAATATACGATATTGATAATGACTGCTAGTATCATAAACAGCTGACAGGTCGATGAAACCTCCATTTGTAAAATGGTGTGTTTCTATCCGTCTTTTACATATTAGCTAGTAATAAGAACCTGAGATTATATTTACTTTTCGCTGTAAAACCTGAATCTTGACGAATTAATGCTGGATATATCACGTGCTGTAAGCGACTCACCAATATTCTTTCATAGATTTTGTGTTACTGACACAGTACTACACTCCTGGAAATGGAAAAAAGAACACATTGACACCGGTGTGTCAGACCCACCATACTTGCTCCGGACACTGCGAGAGGGCTGTACAAGCAATGATCACACGCACGGCACAGCGGACACACCAGGAACCGCGGTGTTGGCCGTCGAATGGCGCTAGCTGCGCAGCATTTGTGCACCGCAGCCGTCAGTGTCAGCCAGTTTGCCGTGGAATACGGAGCTCCATCGCAGTCTTTAACACTGGTAGCATGCCGCGACAGCGTGGACGTGAACCGTATGTGCAGTTGACGGACTTTGAGCGAGGGCGTATAGTGGGCATGCGGGAGGCCGGGTGGACGTACCGCCGAATAGCTCAACACGTGGGGCGTGAGGTCTCCACAATACATCGATGTTGTCGCCAGTGGTCGGCGGAAGGTGCACGTGCCCGTCGACCTGGGACCGGACCGCAGCGACGCACGGATGCACGCCAAGACCGTAGGATCCTACGCAGTGCCGTAGGGGACCGCACCGCCACTTCCCAGCAAATTAGGGACACTGTTGCTCCTGGGATATCGGCGAAGACCATTCGCAACCGTCTCCATGAAGCTGGGCTACGGTCCCGCACACCGTCAGGCCGTCTTCCGCTCACGCCCCAACATCGTGCAGCCCGCCTCCAGTGGTGTCGCGACAGGCGTGAATGGAGGGACGAATGGAGACGTGTCGTCTTCAGCGATGAGAGTCGCTTCTGCCTTGGTGCCAATGATGGTCGTATGCGTGTTTGGTGCCGTGCAGGTGAACGACACAATCAGGACTGCATACGACCCAGGGACACAGGGCCAACACCCGGCATCATGGTGTGGGGAGCAATCTCCTACACTGGCCGTACACCTCTGGTGATCGTCGAGGGGACACTAAATAGTGCACGGTACATCCAAACCGTCATCGAACCCATCGTTCTACCATTCCTAGACCGGCAAGGGAACTTGCTGTTCCAACAGGACAATGCACGTCCGCATGTATCCCGTGCCACCCAACGTGCTCTAGAAGGTGTAAGTCAACTACCCTGGTCAGCAAGATCTCCGGATCTGTCCCCCATTGAGCATGTTTGGGACTGGATGAAGCGTCGTCTCACGCGGTCTGCACGTCCAGCACGAACGCTGGTCCAACTGAGGCGCCAGGTGGAAATGGCATGGCAAGCCGTTCCACATTACTACATCCAGCATCTCTACGATCGTCTCCATGGGAGAATAGCAGCCTGCATTGCTGTTAAAGGTGGATATACACTGTGCTAGTGCCGACATTGTGCATGCTCTGTTGCCTGTGTCTATGTGCCTGTGGTTCTGTCAGTGTGATCATGTGATGTATCTGACCCCAGGAATGTGTCAATAAAGTTTCCCCTTCCTGGGACAATGAATTCACGGTGTTCTTATTTCAATTTCCAGGAGTGTAGATGTATAAATAGACAGTCATACAAACTGAGGAGCCAAAACATGATGGCGACTTGCTTAATGGCGTGTTGGTCCATCTTTGGACCGCAATATAGCAATGATTCTGGCATGGTTTCTGAAAGTCCAAGGTCGGATTCCGGAGGTATGTGGAAGCAGATGTCTACGTAGTCACGCAGTTTCCGCAAATTACAGGCCGGTACTTTCTAGGCGCGGAACAGCCGCTAGGCAGCATGCCAGATGTGTTCCAACGGATTCAGATCAGACGAAGTTGGTGGGCAATATATCAATGTGGGTTAACTATCACGCTTCTTAAACTATTGAAACATGAATTGTCTGTTGATGTGGACAGTTATCCTGTTGGAAGATGCCACCGCCGACAGGAAGACAACGAGAGTGAAAAGATGCTGGTGGTCCGCAACAACTTTCACGCAGTCTACAGCTCTCATAGTGCCATCGATTAATAACACAGGCCCGATTGAAATTCAGGGGAATGGCCTCACAGCGTATTACTGCTCCCATGAGCATGCGTCCATGGCACGGTGCACGTTTCGAGAAACCGTTCGCCTGGATGATGATGTATCCGCACACGACCACCGACGTGTGTAACGAGAAACGTGATACATTACACCAAGCCACACGTTTCCATTGATCCACATGCCAACCTCGATGACCCCGTTCTCACTGCATTCGTAACCGTCTATTTCGTTGGGTCAACATGGGGTAGCGTAGTGATCATATGTTGTGTAGCTCGAGTTAAACAATGTGCGCAAAATGATGTGCTCCAAACAACTTGTGCCTGTACCAGCATTGTACTCTGTCGTCAGATCTAACACAGATCGCAGCGCACCCTGCTTTGTAGAATGGTCGAGCTTTCTACATCCACGTTCTGTGCTGAAATGTGGACGTCCAACAACTAGTCACCAATTAATGGTTCCATCATCCTTCAACTACTTGCCGTAGATGCTCATGACACTATCACACGAACAGCAGACCAGCTCCGTCTTTTCCGAGGTGCTCGTTCCCAGACGTCTTCTCATAAAGATATACGCTTTGTCAAAGTCACCTACGTCGATGCATTTTCTCATTTGCGGCCCGTACCGTTGCTGGAATGGTTCTCTATTTGCCTCTCGTTCTATTATACAAACAGCTTGATAAAAAAATGCTAAGCACTCAGAAAGGGAGGAGGAAAGGAAATGAACCATCACGGGTTGAGAAGGTATGTTACATCACTTCAGTGCTTACAAAATCAAGTCGGATGTACAAAGCACTTGGTAGTATAAAAGGCAGGTTAGTGTTTACGTCCCTTGACCATGAATTCAATAGATACGAAGCACCAACTCGGATTAAGGAATTATGTGAAAGGAAAGGGCCGTGCCCATTCAAAAGAACCATCACAGCATATGACTTTGGCAGAATGAGTGCGATGTTGCACCACCTCAGGCTCCGTTTCACCACTGATTCGGTTGGGAAGGCTGTCATAAGGTCGTCTTATCATCTCCTGAGGCAAGCTGCCCCGCAACTTTTATAGCTACTTTTTGATGTCCTGGATACAGACATTGGAATGGAGGTGACGTCTGAGCTGGTTCTACACGTGTACTATCGGAGACAGGTGTAAGGATCTTGCTAGCCACAAGAGTACTTCCGCATCACGCAGTAGTTCATGGAGACACGTGTCATGTGTGCACGGACATTGTAATGTTGAAAAATAACAACACGACACTGCCACAAGTGAGGAACACATGAGAATGCAGGATGTTGTGACATACCGTTCAACCGTCAGAATTCCCTCAATCACTAGTAGCTGGGACCTCTCCAAACCATAATCCCAGTAGCAATATCTTCGTACGCCTCCGAAACATTAGAAGAATGCAACCTGCTCCCAGGTCGTTGCCATACTCGCTGTCAATGTTAATCCATTGTAGTGAAAAACCGTGATTCTTTGCTGAACACAATACGACGCCATTCGTCAGCAGTCTATGCTTTCCAGCTATGGCATCAATACAAACTCAGCAATCTGTGTTGCGGTGTTAACACGACAGCCTACGCATGGAATATTAATTCCGTAGTCAGTCTCTGATCAGTGGTGCGGGATGACACGTAATGTGGTGGGGAGTTCTCGGTGGCACATGCAGGTGTGAAGGGGTTACGATGTGCTTGGCGCGCTTCAAAGCAGTCGTCCCCTGTGGTGGTCACACGTGGTCGACTGAAACCTTGAGGACGAGTATGCCTGCCCTCATGTTCCCATGCGGTCCAACATCGGACCACTGTCACATATGAATGCCCTACAAATGTGGATACTGCGGGATCCGACCAGCTGACCAAATGAATACCCACATGAGGCCCTGTTAAAACTGTCAGGTGCTGATAACGCTGTGTCCTTCGTGCTGATTACTCTTAATCTGAACATCATTATACTGTACTCAATTGAGCAGAAATCCTTTTCTTTTCTTCCACTGGACTTCAGTAACTCCCACTACATCCAACTTCGATCTATCCACAGATGCCCCTCTGATGTGGTTGCAACCACGGTACCGCTGTCTTTGTCGTTGAGGCACGCAAGCCACCCATCCGCAGTAATGTCCAAGGATTGTGGGAGGAAGGTGGGAAAGGCAGGGTTTGTGTATCAAGTATGTAGCAATTTTGGACATGTTCTTTTTTAAATTTCCTTTTTTCAGTAAAATCTAAAATGAAATTTACCAGTATCGATTGAATGGATCTGATGATTTATAAGTTTCTGTATCTTCATGCTGATGGGGTGTTTAGTGAATGTTATTCTCTGATGAGCATACGGATTTTTTCCTTATTCGCGGTGACTTAACTCATTTGTTGTTCACAGATATTAAATGTGGCTGCATCTACTTTGTTGCATCCTACTTAGATCAACAAGTATACGTGATTTTGATTTTGACTAAACTTATGTCACATACTGATTTCGTGTGCCTTTATTACGACAGATTTGTACACAGCACAGGAGTTCTCAAAATTTCATTTGATGTTTTTTTGTTATTGTTAGTATTGGAAATTTATTACGGTTTGAGGCACTTACAGATTCTTCTTCTTCTTAGATTACTTGACTGCAAGTGTTTTACAAATGTGCATCGTAAACATTCTTTTGTTATGACTCACTAGTGCCGGCCGCGGTGGTCTCGCGGTTCTAGGCGCGCAGTCCGGAACCGTGCGACTGCTAAGGTCGCAGGTTCGAATCCTGCCTCGGGCATGGATGTGTGTGATGTCCTTAGGTTAGTTAGGTTTAAGTAGTTCTAAGTTCTAGGGGACTAATGACCACAGCAGTCACATAGTGCTCAGAGCCATTTGAACCATTTTTGACTCACTAGTGCCTCAGATTTGAAAGATGCTATACGAATTTATTTGTCTATTATTGAGTTTTGTGACTCTTACAGCTTGCTGAGTTTTCTTTTCTTTTTACTTTTAACTTGGGCCCTAAATTTCCCCTTAGTAAGAATTTTGTAATTTAAATCATGGAATTTAAAAGTACTACATTAGTATATTGTACCTATAGGTTGCTATCAAAGTGAGACTTCTTATTGACTATGATAAATTTAGATGTTCTTTTGTTATACCTATCGTTTTTGTTTCAAATTTTCTTCATATTATTCGTAAGCTTTGTATCTGAACTAATAGCATGTTAGCACTCACTATCATTGCACTAATTAGCTACATGTTTTCATTTGCTTTATCGAGTATGATTCATAAAGAAATAATGAAGATTTTGTTTTTGCAACTGTTTGTGACGTTTTTAGTAACAATTACTAACGTTTCACTGACATAAGGTAATCTATTTGAATCTGCCTTACGTGTGACACACAGATGCACGCCAGACGTCCGTGCTCGAACAGAAGTAATCGATAGATTTGTCCGTAGCCTCTTTAAAATCCAACTAGCTAGCCATTACTCTAGTATATCTACGTTAAGTATCCTGTTCAGGACAAATTTCATCTTACGCGTAGAAAGTGGGGACTGTGTAATGTGTCAGTTTCGAGCTAGGTCGAACTGCTGGACGAGTAATTATTCGATCTGCATCATTTCATATGGTATTTCTACGTATATTAATTGTGGAGTTGGAGACCAGTGTCGTTGAGGAAGGCGTGAGTTTCGGCACGTTTTTCGGAAGGCGTTCCTAACTGCACAGTAGCTGGGATACTCGGATTGTCGAGACTCTTAAGGGAAAGGGAAGGAGTGGAGAGATGTTCCCAAAATCCAATAATAATTTCACACTTGGAGAAGTTTTCTCCGCATGACGGTTCTAGCGGGCTGCCTGTAACGTCACGAAAACTTTTGTGGTCACTGTTTTTGAAAGATACGGTTGCAAGTGATTATGCCTAGTGACAGTACCAACCAGAGAGTGGTTGTTATTTCTAGAGGGGCTTAACGAATGAGAATCAACACGCGTGAGAGATCGTTACTGCAATTTTTACAGTGCCTAAGAGAGCGATGTAATTTATAAAATAATAGTCAAATGCATTCTTCATTAGTCAACGAGATAGCCGGTTCGAGTAGGCAGCACGGTTTGTGGAAAAGTAAAGCTCTTCTACTCTTCTAGTGGGCACAGTGTCATACGGATAAGCGAAATAGTGCAATAATAACTGCGTTTACCGCTGAAACTGTAGTGTCCGTACACAAGAGGAGCCAAATGGCATGGTCCTCATCAGTGTGGCAGAATTCTGAGACTGGGCTAGTATCACTCACAGTACGTTGAAACAAGCTCCAACCAGTCGATCCCCTTAGACGCGCAATACCACAGACTAAGTGCCCTTACACGACCAACCAAACAGAGCAAGGTGGTGCAATGGTTGGCACACTGGACGTGCTTTTGGGAGGACGACGGTTCAAACCTCTGTCTGATCATCCAAGTTATTTTGCTAAATCGCTCCAGAAAAAGAAGAGGATAGTTTCTTTGAAAGATCACGGCGGATTTCCTTCCCCTTCCTTGAAACAATCCTAGTTTACGCTCCGTCTCTAATGATTTCATTGTCGAAGGTACTTTAAACTCTAATATTTTCCTTCGGGTTTTTTCAATCAGTCAGTCATGACTGTACATGCTAGTTCGAACTAAACTGCGATATGAATAACTTCGCCAATTACCGTAATTAATATTTCAAGCTTATAATTCCCATATCATAAATAAAGTACAGGCACAGTAAATGTATCATTAACGAACAATATCGTGAGAAGAACTGTGGCTTCCTATTGGTTGAGTAATATCACAGAGTTTCAGTTCAGCTGGAAAGAGCTATGCTCCGACAAGATCTTAATTCATGGACGACGGTTGGGCTGTTAGGAGGTGTTCAGTGAGGGCCCTGGAGCTGTGGTTAAATTTATATGGCACTATTTCAGTAAGCAATCTTTGAGAGATACACTTCTCTTTCCTTTTGGGATTACCTTATTCATGAGAACTACAGCATTAATGTGAATGTTGTTGTTCTGGTCTTCAGTCCTGAGACTGGTTTGATGCAGCTCTCCATGCTATTCTATCCTGTGCAAGCTTCTTCATCTCCCAGTACCTACTGCAACCTACATCCTTCTGAATCTGCTTAGTGTATTCATCTCTTGGTCTCCCTCTACGATTTTTACCCTCCACGCTGCCCTCCAATACTAAATTGGTGATCCCTTGATGCCTCAGAACATATCCTACCAACCGATCCCTTCTTCTGGTCAAGTTGTGCCACAAACTTCTCTTCTCTCCAATCCTATTCAATATTTCCTCATTAGTTATGCGATCTACCCATCTAATTTTCAGCATTCTTCTGTAGCACCACATTGCGAAAGCTTCTATTCTCTTCTTGTCCAAACTATTTACCGTCCATGTTTCACTTCCATAGATGGCTACACTCCATACAAATACTTTCAGAAAATACTTCCTGACACTTAAATCTACACTCGATGTTAACAAATTTCTCTTCTTCAGAAACGCCTTCCTTGCCATTGCCAGTCTACATTTTATATCCTCTCTACTTCGACCATCATAAGTTATTTAGCTCCCCAAATAGCAAAACTCCTTTACTACTTTAAGTGTCTCATTTCCTAATCTAATTCCCTTAGCATCACCCGACTTAATTCGACTACATTCCATTATCCTCGTTTTGCTTTTGTTGATGTTCATCTTATATACTATTCTCAAGACAATGTCCATTCCATTCAACTGCTCTTCCAAGTCCTTTGCTGTCTCTGACAGAATTACAATGTCATCGGCGAACCTCAAAGTTTTTATTTCTTCTCCATGGATTTTAATACCTACTCCGAATTTTTGTTTTGTTTCCTTTATTATACAGATTGAATAACATCGGTGAGAGGCTACAACTCTGTCTCACTCCCTTCCCAACCACTGCTTCCCTTTCATGTCCCTCGACTCTTATAACTGCCATCTGGTTTCTGTACAAATTGTAAAGAGCCTTTCGCTCCCTGTATTTTACCCCTACCATCTTTAGAATTTGAAAGAGAGTATTCCAACCAACATTGTCAAAAGCTTTCTCTAAGCCTACATATGCTAGGAACGTAGGTTTGCCTTTCCTTAATCTTTCTTCTAAGATAAGTCGTAAGGTCAGTATTGCCTCACGTGTTCCAGTATTTCTACGGAATCCAAACTGATCTTCTCCGAGGTCAGCTTCTACTAGTTTTTCCATTCGTCTGTAAAGAATTCGTGTTAGTATTTTGCAACTGTGGTTTATTAAACTGATTGTTCGGTAATTTTCACATCTGTCAACACCTACTTTCTTTGGGATTGGAATTATTATACTCTTCTTGAAGTCTGAGGGTATTTCGCCTGTTACATACATCTTCCTCACCATATGGTAGAGTTTTGTCAGGACTGGCTCTCCCAAAGCCGTCAGTAGTTCCAATGGAATGTTGTCTACTCCGGGGGCCTTGTTTTGAGGTTCAAATGGCTCTGAGCACTATGGGACTTAACATCTATGGTCACCAGTCGGCCTTGTTTCGACTCAGGTCTTTCAGTGCCCAGTCAAACTCTTCACGCAGTATCGTATCTCCAATTTCATCATCATCTACATCCTCTTCCATTTCCATAATATTGTCCTCAAGTACATCGCCATTGTATAGACCCTCTATATACTCCTTCCACCTTTCTGCTTTCCCTTCTTTGCTTAGAACTGGGTTTCCATCTGAACTCTTGATGTTCATACAAGTGGTTCTCTTATCTCCAAAGGTCTCTTTAATTTTACTGTAGGCAGTATCTACCTTACCACTAGTGAGATAAGCCTCTACATCCTTACATTTGTCCTCTAGCCATGCCTGCATAGCCATTTTGCACTTCCTGTCGATCTCATTTTTGAGACGTCTGTATTCCTTTTTGCCTGCTTCAGTTATTGCATTTTTATATTTTCTCGTTTCATCAATTAAATTCAATATTTCTTCTGTTACCCAAGGATTTCTACTAGCTCTCGTCTTTTTACCTACTTGATCATCTGCTGCCTTCACTACTTCATCCCTCAAAGCTACCCATTCTTCTTGTACTGTATTTGTTTCCCCCATTCCTGTCAATTGTTCCCTTATGTTCTCGCTGAAACTCTATACAGCCTCTGGTTCTTTCAGTTTATCCAGGTCCCATCTCCTTAAATTCCCTCCTTTTTGCAGGTTCTTCAGTTTTAATCTACAGGTAATAACTAATAGATTGTGGTCAGAGTCCACATCTGCCCCTGGAAATGTCTTACAATTTAAAACCTGGTTCCTAAATCTCTGTCTTACTATTATATAATCTATCTGATACCTTTTAGTATCTCCAGGGTTCTTCCATGTAGACAACCTTCTTTCATGATTCTTAAACCAAGTGTTAGGTATGATTAAGTTGTGCTCTGTGCAAAATTCTACCAAGCGGCTTCCTCTTTCATTTCTTAGCCCCAATCCATATCCACCTACTACGTTTCCTTCTCTCCCTTTTCCTACACTCGAATTCCAGTCACCCATGACTATTAAATTTTCACCTCCCTTCACTATCCGAATAGTTTCTTTTATTTCATCATACATTTCTTCAATTTCTTCGTCATCTGCAGAGCTAGTTGGCATATAAACTTGTACTACTGTAGTAGGTGTGGGCTTCGTATCTATCTTGGCCACAATAATGCGTTCACTATGCTGTTTGTAGTAGCTTACCCGCATTCCTATTTTCCTGCTCATTATTAAACCTACTCCTGCATTACCCCTATTTGATTTTGTGTTTATAACCCTGTAGTCACCTGACCAAAAGTCTTGTTCCTCCTGCCACCGAACTTCACTAATTCCCACTATATCTAACTTTAACCTATCCATTTCCCTTTTTAAATTTTCTAACCTACCTGCCCGATTAATGGATCTGACATTCCACGCACCGATCCGTAGAACACCAGTTTTCTTTCTCCTGATAACGACATCCTCTTGAGTAGTCCCCGCCCGGAGATCCGAATGGAGGACTATTTTACCTCCGGAATATTTTACCCAAGAGGACACCATCATCATTTAATCATACAGTAAAGCTGCATACCCTCGGTAAAAATTACGGTCGTAATTTCCCCTTGCTTACAGCCGTTCACAATACCAGCACAGCAAGGCCGTTTTGGTTATTGTTACAAGGCCAGATCAGTCAATCATCCAGACTGTTGCCCTTGAAACTACTGAAAAGGCTGCTGCCTCTCTTCAGGAACCACATGTTTGTCTGTCCTCTCAATAGATACCCCTCCGTTGTGGTTGCACGTACGGTACGTCTATCTGTATCACAGAGACACGCAAGCCTCCCCACCAACGGCAAGGTCCATGGTTCATGGGGGGATTAATGTGAATATGACATCAATAATATGATAAGCTAGGAGCTTCCATTCACTGCTGAATGACTACAGCCTTCTGCAGTTATGTATCGAGTAAACCACTCAATGGGTAAAATTACACCAAAAAATTCTTATTTCCAGGGCGCATTTCCAGTGGGAACCTCCTAACGCTGCTGCAAATTTGCATCCGTTTGATGTTGTAGATGCCTGTACCTAATGTTGTGTCGTCTTGCTTACACAACAGATCGTACCAACCATAGCTGGGAAACTGCAAAAGTACTGGCTGGAAGAGTAAGTAAATTATACAGCCTTAACACATTTTTACTAGCTTCCACCGCAGATGCGTTTCTCACCACCTCTGTCGGCAGAAATCAGCACTAATCGGTCGCCTTCGTTCAAATAACTTATTTGCGCTAGCAACAGCTCGCCAATCTTTTAAATCCTACAATACTGCTACAAAGTAGCAGCAGGAACACTACTAATGAACATGAACGAGACACGTAGGTGGATGCTTTATCTATAATAAGCGCACTGTTTTTATTTAAACCGTGTTAGTGATAGGTCTGGTCTGTAGTAGATGTTTCTTTGTGATGTTACTTGGACGAAATGACACTGCCACAACAGCATGTTTACAGTCTCGATCCGAGGAAAAAGCTTTTTCTCATAGGCAAACGATGGGAACAGTGGGTTAGGAGAAATGACGTACCTCTCTCGGTTCATTTTTAAACCTCCTCTCTGCCTTGGTTGTTTTTTCCCGTCGGTTCTTGCAACCCCCCTATGCCCGCGCCCTTGTCAGTGGCCTATATTGCCACATCCACGGTACTGTCTTCCTCATTATTCCCTTTCTAATTCTCTAGCCCCGGTATTTAGCAGTCTTGCCTTTCATTGATTCTACAGTTCACTTCTCCCTTTATCTTTTGTTTCTTTTTCTCCCACTTTTTGTCTGTCTCTCTCTTTGCTCTGTCCCTGCTTCCCTTTCCTGCCCCCCCACTCTACCCTCCCCCCCTCCAAGCACACACTCCCACCCCCCCTCCCAACTCACAAACTTTTCTTGTCCTCCCTCTGTTCTATGACTTCCAAATGCGTGTCTTCTTCCTCCTTCTTGTCTTTCTCCATTTTCTCCCTATCTATTATATTTGTGAAATATGAAATAGTTTTCGATAAGCCGGCATCTGAGACTGAGCGGTTCTAGGCGCTTCAGTTCGGAACCGCGCAGCTGCTACGGTCGCAGATTCGAATCCTGCCTCGGCCATGGTGTGCGTGATGTCCTTAGGTTGGCTAGGTTTAAGTAGTTCTAAGTCTAGGGGACTGATGACCTCAGATGTTAAGTCCCATAGTGCTTAGAGCCATCTGAACCATTTTTTGAAGTTTACGATAACAGTGGCCATTCTTGTATTGAGCCACAAGACAAAATTAAAAACATAACTCTGGCACTGTAGAATACTGCCCTGTAGCAATGAAATTGTACTCGCAGAAATTCCAGTATGTCACCTATGCTCTGGAAACATAGAGCCCTGGCAGCCTCCATAGGGCTTCTTCTTAACCTCGACAGCCTTAACAACAAAAAGTCTCCCTCTCTTCAACAGTTGCATCTTACGATGTGATCCTAATACGGCTCACTACTAAATTATCAGCTCGCTTAATTTCTTCAGAAGTGAGAAACTCTTTGCAAAATATAAAATGAATTTTTAAGCACCTAGCGTCAACAATAGACTTATATGTAAAGGATTAATGGCTAAGTGTTTTACTCTATTCAGGGCCGGTTCGAGAACATTTTTCCATACAAACGACATGTCACTGGCCATCTCTCCCCTTCCCCTACACTGTCAGTTGTACCACTTTTTGCTACTAAATGTAGTAAGCAATGAAACAAATCTTGCGTTTGCGCGCCCCTGGCGCACTAAGCGGCCGCTGCTACACTATGCTACGTCCTTTGTAGAAATTTTGCAGTTGTGGCACCCTCGGCACCCCTCTCAGCTTGGCCCTCCAAGCGGTGGCTTGTGTTGCTTGGACCTCAAGCCGGCACTGCCTGTATTTCACTAACATTATTATCGCCCAGTACTAAATTTAAAAACTCTTGTGCAGCTGTATATTTTAAGTCTGAAATTCCACAACAAGCAGTATCAATATGAAAGTCCTTATGAAAAAATCAAATCAGATTTCAGTAGAAGAGGAAACATACTTCGCGCCCTTAACTTTCCTTCCGTTTCAAATACTAGCCTTAAAGACATGTGGCAATTCCCCCCATTTACTTGGCAATATTTCCTAAACCTGTCATTTAAACCGACTGTAATTTTTAAGACTCATTTATGTTCTCTTTTCCTCACTGAGCCAGTAATTACTAGAATAAATCAAGGCAGCATTCTCTGGACTGCTTCCATACATTTGAGAAATCTTGTCATGAACACCATGACAGAAAGTTTTTCAAAAAACTGGGAATCTGTTGTTACTTGACAGTCACAGGCTCCTGTAAAATATTTCTCAGCCTTTGACCTTTAACTAATGTTCTAACGTTAACAACATCTCATCAATGACATAATATTTTTAAACATGTGACAGTGCAATCACAGTTTTCAAATTCTTTCCTTTAGCCTAATTTGTGCAAACCAACAACTGCCATGTTGTTAAAATTATGCATCTCTGGTTTCAAACTTTGTCCCTTAATTCAACTTGGACGTACGGATGGAAGTGTGAAAATGTTAGCAGTAGATCATCTTTTTCTATTAGCTTTACTTTCTCCAAAGCTGGACAGAGGTTAGACCCTTCTTGAAGCAATCACTTAAGTTGGGAAAGTAAAGGCTTTGCTGATTTTGATTAAACTACGCTGGCATCCAAAATTAAAGCAACAAACCACTATTTCGCCGTTCTGTGTCTAATCCACGATATAGTCATACAAACTGTCAACGGATGTCCGTACGATCGTATTATGCACGAAGATGGCATTTCGGTCAACGAAAAACCACGCCAAAGATGACGTCAGGGCACCTATCAAACGGAGTAGTGTTTTCCGGGTAGTGCCACATCCACAGTCGCCCAGTACATAGTCACAGACGGTGCAGTATTGCACAGAGAAGACGCCTACCAGATTCTCTGCGGTGGAGGGCCATAGGTAGAATGGAAGCAGGACAGTCGCAAACTCATGTGGCCCGATGTCTTAACCTGAATCGTTCTGTCATTTCTCGGATGTGGCGACATTTTATAGGGACCTAAACTATATCCCAAAGATCATGGCAGGGCCGACCACGGGCGACATTAAAAAGAGAGGCTTGTTATCTGGCTGTCAGGGCACGACGGTACCACCGTAGTAGTGCACAGCAGTTGGCATCTGACGTCTCAGCATCCGCTGGACTTGTCATATAGAGGCAAACAGTGTAGAGAAGGCTTCGACAGAATGGCCTTTATTGTCTCAGGCCTGCTGTGCGTGTGCCTCTGATTCGTCTTCAGAGAAGGGAACGTCTGGAGTGGAGTCGACAACATGCAACCTGGACAGTCGGATAGTGGGCCAATGTTCTTTCCACAGATTAGTTCCGATTTGGTCTGGAGAGTGATTCTCGACGGATTCGCATTTGAACACGATTTCGAGATCCGAACATAGTAGAAAGAGACCGATATCGAGGAAGATCGCTAATGGTGTGGACAGAGATTGTCTTGATGAACACCTCTTCATGAAATTGAACGGGTGAATCGGAAAGTTTTTACTTCTATCAGGTATCGTGACGAAGTCTTGGGACCTCATCTACGGTTGATGCGAAGTGCTGTGCGTCCAGACCTCGTATTGATGGATGATAGCGATCGACCTCATAGAGACCGAGTGGTTGGTGTTTTCTTGGAAACGGAAGACACTGCACTCATGGCGTGGTCTGCTCGCTCTCCCGATTTGAAACCCATAGGTCACGTCTGCATTAGGCAGACTGGTTGCATCACCTCAACGTTTACCAACCACTCTCCAAGAGTCGCGAGCAGCTGTGAATGAAGAAAGGGCATTACTGCCTCAAAATGACATTGATGACGCAATTCACAGTATGCTTCGTAGTTGTCAGGCCTGTATTGCTGCCAAAGATGATTACACCCCATAGTGAGTTCATTAACCAGTTGTCACAATGTGTGTGCAGATATGTTAAGTATTAAAAGACAAAGAACATTTTCTTCTACTGTTACGTATGTTACAGTCGTTTATGTTCTGCATTCTTCACGTTGTTTTTACTTTGCTATTAGCTGTTTATACTGTTTTGTGGCAAAATAAACGCAACCTTGTAAAATTTCCGTATGTTGCTTTAATTTTGGACATCAGTATATTTGTTGCCGATGCATTTTAAAAAGTGAACAGTGTCCACAAAATAGTAAAGCAGGTGTTGTGAGAAGAACTGCACGAGAATAATATATTTCATCTTAACATTAGGCAGGTTGTAAAAGTATGAAACAGCTTTTCATTACTGGCATTATTGTCTATTACTGGACTCACCTTAACAAACCTCATTGCTTTTAGCTTAAAATTACATTGTTAAGGTAACAGTCCATGGAAATACGCAGAAGTTTAAGGGGAAACATTCTGAAATTAAATTTTTTTTATATAATTGATTCAGTGAGTTTTGAAACATTTGGTGACCAAAGAAGTAAGAAGAAAGTATACAATACTTATTTAACTCAAACGGTTAATATTTAATCACATTTCAATAACATATGAAAACTTCTTTCTTCATCTTTAAGTTTAATGCTTTTTATTATTAATGGTGACTTGGATAAATGAAGTTGAATGAAATGTGTTTTGAAAACGTTATTTTTTTGGATTGGTTAGGTGAAATGAAGACCAGGGGCAATATACGACTATATAAATGCGAAAACATCCCAAAATCGTCCTCAGCTTGCCCAGTAAACTCCATCTTAACAACCTAGGAATAAACCTAGAAGAACCTAGATAATCCTCTTCAGTTTATCACCTTGCAGTGCTGCCATGTCGTCTGGACTGCAGAGTTCACAGGTGTATGAATGCATTTCCCGTGAAGAGCATCACGTCCCACTTATCGGCGTTAAGTCTACAGGTTAGTAGAACCGCAGCGGTTGAGCACCATAATACCGTAATGAACATAGAGCAAGTACCCGCATTCCAGGAAGAGGTAGGTGCCCCCTCTTCCTCCCCACCCCCTTCCCCCCTCTTACGCACGCATGTGCGTCAGTCTCAAGAGTGTGAAATGGGAGTATATGTACCACATCTTTGTAAACTGAACCCATGCTGTGGATCATGGAAAAATAGATACAGTTTACACAGGAAAACTTCTCAATATTAAAAGCATCACCTATAATATTTCCATATTTATAATCAAGATGAGACTTCAGACGGCTCTCATGAATCAACTAGAATACAATTCTGCCATTTATAGATCAAGTTCCAGTTTTATTTGTGATATACTAAAGAACTCTACTGATCAGCTACTGGGTTTGTTGAAAGTTTGTTAGAAATCCTTAACAAAGTATTGAGACTTGATATGGAAAAACTGCAAGCACTTCTCAAAAATCGATCAGCATGTGGACTGATACAATAGACGGATGACCATAAAGTCATTTAATTACTTACAAAACTAAACTGTGTTGAACTTTCGCATCTCATAAATTAAATTTCTTTTTTAAAACATTTAATTTTATCTCCATTTTTTGATATTTTTTGTAAGATTTTATCTCAAAAGTTTTCAATATAGGACAAACTTGCCTTAATAGGAGTTCCAGATATATCATTAAACATTACATAAATTTCATCCGGAGCATTACTTACCACATGAATGTCACTTTCATCATAGGTAACTTCATCTATCCAGAATTCTTTCAGCCTGCAACATTAACGAAAGCACTTAGTAATAAATCACGATTTCCCTAGGATAAGTATCACCCTTTAACAAAATAAGGCACACGCTAGTTGGATTGTTTATCATGACCCAGTCACTGTGCGTTTCACTACTGCATAATTTACTTTTAAATTCTCCTAAACTGCTGAATGAAATCCTCTCAACCGTTTTTGCAATTGATACCACACTCTTCTGTATGGCTGTCTTATGTCTACTATTTCCTAAATGTTCTCAGTGACTATCTGGATCTTTTAGAGCAGACGTCTGCTTTGAAGACAAATACGTTTAGCATCTTAACAGCTCTGATGAACATAATTTGGAAATAAAGAGATACATATGAAGTTAATCTAGTAATTCCTTACACTGTTTTTGTCTTTTTGGCGTGTATCATATACTGATACTTGACTGTTATCAACAACGTATCAAAATTAAAGCGTACTTCAATTTTTATTTTTTAAATTGATTAAAGTTTTTTCTGCTATCTTCTGAGCAAATCTTGACCTACCTTCCTTCAAACATTGACAGTCCAAAAGTTATATAAACTGTGAGACAGTTTTTTGATCGTACGTGTTGGTACTGCTTAAAACGTCATCCATATTGAAATTCAATTCATGTATATAAAAAGAAACATAAAATTTAGCGCTAAAGATTTAAGACAAACTGAACAAAGAAAAACTGACTAAAGGTTACTGCATGTGGAGAGGTTATATAATGCTTTGTTATACTTTATACTTAGAATTTTCAGTGATGTAGCATTACGTTGTTAAAAAAAGTAACAGTTCACTAATCAAAATAAATAAACTGATACTTACGACAGACTATTTTCCGGGGATCCAGTCATTCCTGTACTTCAGAGATCCAATTTCGTCTTAAAACTCCATCAGAGTGAATGTAAAAACAGTGACTTCAATACGACTTGTTTCCTCTACAACTGGGCATATAACACTTGCCAGGCATTTTAAAGGGACACAAAGTAATAGTCTGATGTGTGTAGCACATCAGTAACGAACGAGACTTCTAGCACAAATGTAACAAACATAGTGACTACAAACATGTGCTTCAGTTAGCCCCGCCACATACATATTAAAGACCCTTTATATCTCATATATTAGCACCGACTTGTATGTACAGACAGCGTTCGCACAGACTATTTGTTGCATGTGAATGAATTGCCATCTGAAAAATTTGTCTCTGTTATTATGTTTGGTCTGTGGGATGTCTGGCGGCGCTAGAACTGACACAGAACAGATGTGCACACCAGACGAAGTGCTTCAGTTCTTCATATATGAAACGACATGTTTCCAAAATGGTATGGGTCAACGATGAAGATGATAAAACAGCAGAAAATTTAAGATCAGCATAGCTCGATATTACTATTAGTCTTTCAGAAGCACTTGTTGATTTTCTCATTACAGTGTCATTTCTTATTAGATACGGCGCAACATACTGCAGCAACACAAAGAATGTTCTTGGTTATAAGTAGTTAAGCCAGTCCACTTTTTCAATTTTTAGCTCACTAGAGAGATTAGCATGCGAAAGCATTACTCAGTTTAGATGCCACTTTTTTATCCATCTTCTCCGTACTTGTCTTTATCTTTTTATAACATCCGAAATTATAGCATAAGAGAGAATAATCATGTTACAAGCATATTTATTTAATCTGGACACGGTCAAAAAATACTCTGCACTTTTGAGCTACTGATTCAGGACTCTGCGAAATCTGCATTGTTGTTGGAAGGTGTAAATGCGAGCTGTATACTGAAAACCAGGTGTGCAGACGATTTTTGCAAACAGGATCTGCTCAAACAAACCTGAGCATGTAAAGGGCACTTTACGGTGCGTATCTTTCAGCCATACGAGTAGACGGTCTATTCGTACATATTATTTATCAGCTATCTTGTCTGTGGTAGTTGACAGGGGACCAAATAATGCAGCGAATGAGTTGTGGTAACTTTACGTGATATTTTTTAATTGCGATGACTATCGAAAGTGTTGGTTTTTTAATTGTGAGTAATGTTATTGGACTGTTGTTAGCGTCTTTGAGGCAAAACCCATGTGGTACACTAACCTGTCTATACTTTGACGTGCAAGCACTGCACCAGTGCCATATTGGAAGGCATCAGTTGCTACCTCTATAGTTTTTATAGGCATATACATAGACAGGGAGATATTCGTAGTTTCATGTCCAGTATTAGAAATGCACGGTTTCTTTCTTCTAACAAAGTAAATGTAACGACTTCACAGTGTACTTTATTGAGCAGATGCTTGAGACAGCTGCTTGCACAACTAATTTCGTGTAATAATTAATTTTCACTAAGAGCGCTTGTAGTGCTGGTAGGTTTCTTGAGCTTGTCAGTGCGTTAGTAATAGCGAAATTGTGTTCTGTGGGAGTAATGATTTTTGCACTAAGCACATGCCTAATTTACTTTAAAAACTTTGTCAGCGTTACGCTTGAGGTCCCTTCTCATATACTACAGAGAATACGGCATACAAATCATTTATATACTCAGATTTGCTGTGACCTGTCACTACAATAGCGTCAAGATAGTTTGCACAAAACTGAATTTTTGCAGTAATTTGCTCAAGATATTGTTGTATTCTTTATTCCGAAAACTGGTTTCATGCAGCTCTCCAAGCTACAAGTCTCTTCACTTCTTCATAACACATACCTTTGAACCTCTTACTGTACTCGAACCTTTTTTCCTCTCTACAACGTTTACATCCCATATTTACAAGTTATGCAACAATTGTTTCCAATTCGATTCAGTAACTCTTCAGTCATTGTCAGTACTACACAGTTAATGTAGATCATTCTTCAGTGAGATTATATTACAAAAGCTTTTGTTCTCTTCTAATCGGAGTTGCTCATTGTCCACGTTTCACTTCTGTACAAGGCTACGTTCCAGACAAATATTTGGAAAAATGCCTTATTAAAATTACCCTTGTTCAGTTTGTCTGCATTTTACACTGATGAGCCAAAACATTATGACTAGCTGCTTAATAGTATGTTTGCCCGTCATAGGAACGAAATACATCACTGATTCTGTGTATCAGGGATGCGACAGTTTGTTGGAAGGTTTGTGGAGCTACGCGGCATTAAATGTCTGAACATAAATAACGGGCCGCTGATTTGTGTACTGGGTGAAGGCGCCCGATAGCGACCCAGATGGGTTCCATATGATTTACATGAGGTAAATTTGGTCGCCGAAAAATGACCGTGGGTTCACTATAATGCACCTCAAACTACTGTAGCACGGCTCTGGTTCCGAGACACGGACAGTTATACCGTTGACAGATGACATCGCCCTCGGGGAATACATCAAGCATGAAGGGATTCAGGTGGTTCGCAGCTGTCAGCGTGTCTTCGATTACTGCCATAGGTCCCACGCATGCGCAGGAGAATATCTCCCATAGCATAACACTGATCCAACGAGGCGGCGTCCGTGTTGCGCTGCACGTTTCGAGCCGCCGTTCACCTCGATGACGGCGCTTGTGGAGACGACCATAGACCTAGATTAGCAAAAATGTGATTCACCAAAGAGCCGACTAGCCTCCGCAGTCGACGACTCACGCATGTGCCAATGCTAACATCACGACATCGGCAGCTACGACTGAAACGGGCACGTGACCATCGGCTCTGGAGGTCGGTGCAGTGAAAGAGCGCTGCATGGTCTGATGAATCCCGATATTTTCTTCATCACGGCGATGGGAGAGCTTGGGTCCGTCGCCCTCCAGAGGAACAGCTCCTTGACACTTGTACTGCCGAAACGGAGACATGCTGGCTGCGGCTGCATTATGCTCTGTGGAACATTCATGTGTGCATCCATGGGTCCAGTGGAGCTCGTTCAAGGCCCCATGACTGTCAAGGAGAATCGTACACTGGTTGCAGACCACGTACTACCCTTCGTTACGATCATGTTTCCCGACGGCAGTGGCATTTTTCAAAAATGGTTCAGATGGCTCTGGGCACTATAGGACTTAACATCTGAGGTCATCAATCCCCTAGAACTTAGAACTACGTAAACCTAACTAACCTAAGGACATAACACACATCCATGCGCGAGGCAGGATTCGAACCTGCGACCGTAGCGGTCACGCGGTTCTAGACTGAAGCACCTAGAACCGCTTTGCCACACCGGCCGGTTTTAGGCGCTATAGTCTGGAACCGCGCGATCGCTACGGTCGCAGGTTCGAGTCCTGTCTCGGACCTGGATGTGTGTGATGTCCTTACGTATTTAGGTTTAAGTAGTCCTAAGTGTAGGGGACTGATGACCTCAGATGTTAAGTCCCATAGTGCTCAGAGCCATTTGAACCATCTTCACTTGAAGAATAACTGACAGAATTTTCACATCAATTTCTGCCTAAGACATCTAATACGGTGGTGTCCTATCTAAGCCGATGTTGTCATCGTAATCGTTGACTGAGAACTGGGTCGAGCGTTCCTCTGCTCAGCAATAAGTAGACCGTCGATTGCAGCGGCGTAGCGAAATTCTAGGAGGCGTGCCTACGCCGACATTCCTCATTCCTTCAGTGTGGCTTGCAGCACCTATATCCGCCCGAGGCTTCATTGCGAGCTGCCACCCTAGCTTTGGTACCCCGCTCTTCAGACGACACCACACCAGAAGTTTTAAGGGAAGTCAGAAAGTCAACTAAGAGAGAAGATTATTAAACGAAGTGGAAAAGGGAAAAATAAATTTTATTGGATATGTCATCAGGCACAACACTTTCATCCAGAAGGTTCTTGAAGGAATGTGCTGAGAGAGAAAGGAAAAGGACAGCCTGGGATGAAGAATTTGGAAGACATTGTGAAGAGTATAGTATATGACAATTTTGTGGGACTAGTGGGACTGAAACGAACAGCCAATGACAGGAGAGTGCGGTTGTATCGAAAAAGCTAATGCATGTAGTCGCGTACTGAGACTTTGACGATTCTAAAAACTTTTGAGGCGAATTAGAGTTTAAATTTTAACTATGTTAATGAAAAAGGAGAGCTATTTTCGAATAATTTCAGAGTAAGTACACTACTAGTTTTTAGTTGTAGTGTTGCAGTACACAAATTGTGAAATGTAAACTTTCGCTGTCAGAAGTGTCACAGTTAATCAAATATTCTGAACTAGTATGCCGTGGTCAAAGGGATTTCACATATAAACCCAAAGCTACATCCTTATCTCTGGAGAACATTTTCAAGGGGAATCGAAGCTTCTTCAAGTGTCCGATACACATTCTGGTTCGCTACTGACTGCAGCAAAATTCAGTTTACGCGTGCTCCCGCGTAGTGGCATGACGTTACAAGTTTTGAATATCCGAGCGCAACTGGCCATTGTCGCTTGCCGTCGTCCACTGTTCGTTGCTGTTCTTCAGTTTCATATCCTCTTCTTTGCTATTGAAATCCCTGGGCTGTTCTACAATCTCTACGGCCTCTGTGTATAGTGTTTCATGGTATCCGCTTGTGGCTGTCAGTACTTGAGTCATATCGAATCTCCTGGCAGCAAAGCAAGTTCCGCAACACTTGATCTGTCAATCTCCCCCCGTCTACGATTACCTTTGTGATCTTATAGTTGTTTTTTGTCCATTCTTTTTGTAATACTCACCTACACACCTCCCCCCCCCCCCCCCCCACGACAAACACACAACTACACGGAATATAAATTCGTGCTTTTCTCAGCGGTTTGGGAGAATCCTTACCACATTTTAGGTGATCTTGTATCTACCGGGTACGTTTGTAGGTTACCACGATGTTCAATATTTTCAAGATTTTTCCTATGCGGTAAGTAAGTCCATAATGAAAGGAAAGAAAACTTCCAGTTTCACAATCGGTACGATTTTAACGCGGCGGTCTTGATGCTCTTTTTATCTCAGCGGGCGGACAACCATTCTTTAGCAATGCATTTGTGAGATGTTTTTATCCCGCGCTCAGCAGCTCTAGTTCGGAGATGCCCCGCTTTTGTTGTGGGTGGTGGTTCGAATCCCGGAGTAGGTGACGGTCTGCGTGCCCATAACAAATACGAGGTATCATAAAAACATTGGCAGAGAATGAATGGTCATTGAATATCTGCGAACCAGAGCTGCTGGACGTGTCAATCGGACACCCGAAGAAGCTACGATACCCCCTGAAAATTTCTTCCGCAGATGAGGACGAAACGTTGGGTTTAAATTTGGAATACAATCGACGACGGCATAATATTCCGGGCATTTTATTAATTGTGTACACAAATTTTAAGCCATTTTCTCCGTTCCACGTGGTACCTAGAGATAGGTAGATGCCAAATCAGAGTATATGAGCCATCACCACTATTAAAAAAATGTTAATCCTATGCATCAACTGTAAGTAATGTTCATACACTAGGTAATCAGAAGTAATTGGACACCACGAAAAACATACCTTTTTGATATTAGGTGCATTTTGCTGCCACCTACTGCCAGTTACTCCATATCAACTACCTCAGTAGCCATTAGACATCGTGACAGAGCAGAACGGGACGCTCCACGGAAATCGCGAACATCAAACGTGGTAAGGTGATTGGATGTCACTTGTGTCATACGTCTGTACGCGAGATTTCCACACTCCTAAACATCCCTAGGTCCACTGTTTCTGATGTGATAGTGAAGTGGAAACGCGAAGGGACACGTACAGCACAAAAGCGTACAGGCTGACCTCGTCGGTTGCCTGACAGAGACCGCTCACAATTGAAGAAGAGTCGTAATGTGTAATAGGCAGACGTCTACCCAGAACATCACAAAGGAATTCCAAACTGCATCAGGATTCACTGTAAGTGCTATGACAGTTGAGCGGGAGGTGAGAAAACTTGGATTTCATGCTCGAGCGGCTGCTCATAAGCCACACATCACGCCGTGAAATGCCAAACGACGCCTCTCTTTGTGTAAGGAGTGTAAACATTGGACGATTAAATAGTGGACAAATGTTGTGTGGAGCGAAGAATCACGGTACACAATCTGGCAATCCGATGGCAGGGTGTGGATACGGCGAATGCTCGGTGAACGTCATCTGCCAACGTGTGTAGTGCCAACAGTAAAATTCGGAGCCGGTGGTGTTATAGTGTGGTCGTGTTTTCATGGAGGGGGCTTGCAGCCCTTGCTGTTTTGCGTGGCACTATCACACCAGAGGCCTACATTGATGTTTTAAGCACCTTCTTGCTTCCCACTGTTGAAGAGCAATTCGGGGATGGCGACTGCATCTTTCAACACGATCGAGCACCTGTTCATAATGAACGGCATGTGGCAGAGTGGTTACGCTACAATAACATCCCTGTAATGGACTAGCCTACACAGAATTCTGTCCTGAATCCTATAGAACACCTTTGGGACGTTTTTGAACGCCGAATTCGTGCCAGGCCTCACCAACCAACATCGATACCTCTCCTCCGTGCAGCACTCCGTGAAGAATGGGCTGCTGTTCCCCAAGAAACTTTCCAGCACCTGATTGAACGTATACCTGCGAGAGGGAAGCTGTTATCAAGGCTTAGGGTGGGCCAACACCATATTGTATTCTAGCGTTACCGATGGAGGGCGCCACGAACTTGTAAGTCAGTTCCAGACAGGTTTCCGGATACTTTTGATCACATAGTGTACTTCATCATATCCACCGGTAGAAAGACACACAAGGGACTAAAAGTTGCATATACCATTTACACCGCATATTGCAATAACTTGGAACGAATTAGTGTACAAGCTGTTTGACATATTTCAGCTTCATACGTGAGTACATGCTGTTCATTCACAGTCTGAATGAATAATACAGAACAGTACATTCCGTAACGAAAAATTTTGACTTTAACAATAGCTGTTTTTAAGTTGTTTATTTAAGTTTCACGTGCTACAAGTTTGAAAATAAAAATTAAATAATGTACGAAATAGAAAGAGCTATGAAGAACAAATAATTGTATTTTGCTGTCGGAGTTATCTGCAGTTTTTATGATTTTCATGTAATTAAGAATAGGCAGTTAATTAAAACAGTGCTGTCGCAATGTAATTCATCCCGCGTTAGGTAAAACAATTTTAATAGATGTAATGTTTAAAAAACGTAAGGAATATTATTTTCATTTGACGGTGATATTACAAATGTTAACAATCAGTTATAAATCTGTTAAATTAATTTCAACAAATTTAATAGAAAGATAATTCCTCGTACTAAGAAGCCTTCGTTGAAAGATCTGAGTCTTGTATGTGGCAGTGCAAGGCTACATCTTTCTCCTAGGATACCCTTTATTGGACTTTTATTTGGAATATTAGCATCTCCATAATAAACATACCAAGTCACTTGCCTATGATGTATACTGAAACCAAGTCCATACCATCATAGTTACTCAAAAAAATGTAAATGTCGTGTGATTAGGGCCTCCCGTCGGGTAGAGCGTTCGCCGACTGCATGTCTTTCGATTTGACGCCAATTCGGTAACTTGCATGTCGATGGGGATGAAATGATTGTGATTAGAATAACACAACACCCAGTCTCTCAGCGGAAAAAAATCTCCGACCCAGTCGGGAATAGAACCCGGGCCCTTAGGATTGACATTCTGTCTCGATGACCACTTTCTTTAATTTTTACTTTTTAATTGCATCGTAGCGGACGTCACATGACATTCGTTGAAGTTCGTTGTTGATCTTTTCACTCAGTTTTTTTTTAATTATTTATTACAGAGGCCAGCCAGCTCTCTGACCGAACACGCTGAGCTACCGTGCTGGCGCTACATGGTTCTCAACCACTCAGCTACCGGGGGCTCACATAGTTACTCATGAAGATCCCAGTTGTCTTTCTTCCAGTTAATTGTGTTTAGTTAAACTCTAACTGTTAAGTAAGATGCGAAACTTAGGCGACGTCCGACTGCAGGCAGTGCACACAACGGTGTATATCTTAGCCACTGACGCAATCCGACGGCGTTACAAATGCTGTTTGTGAAACTAATAACAGACACTTCAAATTACATATTTCTAAGTAAAACACAAAAAGGCACTTCAACAGCAGTTTTTTTTTAAGATTAAGTCGTAAGTTTTTACCACGTATACAAAAATGGAAAAAAGGGTATCACTTTCCCTGTGTGCGTCATGTTTGCTGTCTGCCTCAGAGTAGTGTTTATTGAGTAACCGCTTTTTCTCGTACAAAATGACTTCACACTGATTGACTTAATGGTAATGGTTGAAGCCGTTAGCCTTGAAAGGCTGAAGAGTTCCCAGGTAGCATGACGGCAGATGAGCAAGTCCGCCTGAATTACCGCTTGTTCTCAAATGTCAAGGACGAAAAGCTACCGCACAATGGTGGCTCATCCAGGCTGCGCCAGGGTGACGTCCTCACACTGATTCAGCTCGTATCCTTCCAGTTACAGTGTTCATTTTTCACTCCGTAACGATCGTGATGTCCACATGAAATCAGTTCTGCCAGAAAATAAAACGAGACTACGAACAACATCAGTGTAAACTTTACCCAGTCTTTTTATGGACTATTATGCAGATGATGCAGAACCTCGACTGTAGTACTCTAACATTCTACATGTCACTATTTCTTAGTAAAATCAGAGAAAGGCTTTACAGTCACTATCGTAAGAGACTTATACACATCTCGAGAATGACAATAGGCATATCCATGTGATAGCCTAGATACGCTAGAGATTTTGTTCGACCGCAGATAACTCTTACGTATTCTATCAGTTTTTAAGAAACCTTTTAAATAATAAGAAAAAAGGATAGAGTTTAACGTACAGTCGACAACTACATCATTAAATTGAACTATTAAATACGGCTCGAAATGGATAACAACAGGGAAGAAATCGGCTGTTTCCTTATTGAAGAAACCAATGTAGCATTCGCTTAATCCGACTCATGAGAACACTCTTTTCAATAATGTCTTCCTCACCAGCGTAACTACTAGATCTACAAGGTGACAAGTACTAATAAGTAAAAACTTTTTAATCGTGTATCAGACTTGTTTAGCTCTATAAACTACAATGATCTGATTATCACAACTAATTATTGTATACCATCATTTTATGTACACATAAAACACATTATGCATTGGTTTCGTAACACCTGCTTATTTAACTATTGTAGGAATGGTTATCCCACACTGTTAATGAGTCATAACTGGAATTCGTCGTGTAATGCCATGTCTGAATCGGAGACTGCGTGCAATATGAACTACAACATCATATAGCTTAAGTGTGGATAATGCAAGAGGTAGGCTTGTCCATGGAAGAGACATTCTTTACTTACCTGGGATTCATATCACGTACGGCTAAATATCTGTAAACAAGGAAGGTACGAATAATCACATGTTTTCCAATGAAATGTGAGTGAAAGAAGTTGACGGAACTATATACGTGAAAGTGGATCGTGAATTGGGCTTGGATCACTCAGTAGGTAATAGTACTGTCCTTGAAGAACAAGGGCCTGTTAATATGACAGGAAGGTTCAGTCATCTATTAGCTCGATTCGCAGGATAGTTCAACAGAAATGCTGGCATTTCTTAATTGAGATATTTTCAATAAATGATGCTAATTACTTAGGGACATTGTACTTTATTTAAATTTGAAAACTGATTTTATATGATGAATCTAAATGCGTACTACAGTTCCTTGTATACAGCTCCCATAGAGGTCGTGAAGATAGAAGCAGGTCAGCAACAGTGCCCACGGAGCTAAAAAGAGACATTTCTCTTACAAACTTCCTGGTAGATTAAAACTGTGTGCCCGACCGAGACTCGAACTCGGGACCTTCGCCTTTCGCGGGCAAGTGCTCTACCAACTGAGCTACCGAAGCACGACTCACGGCTGGTACTCACAGCTTTACTTCTGCCAGTATCCGTCTCCTACCTTCCAAACTTTACAGAAGCTCTCCTGCGAACCTTGCAGAACTAGCACTCCTGAAAGAAAGGACATTGCTGGAAACATCCCCCAGGCTGTGGCTAAGCCAGGAGAGCTTCCGTAAAGTTTGGAAGGTAGGAGACGGATACTGGTAGAAGTAAAGCTGTAGGTACCGGCCGTGAGTCGTGCTTCGGTAGCTCAGTTGGTACAGCACTTGCCCGCGAAAGGCAAAGGTCCCGAGTTCGAGTCTCGGTCGGGCACACAGTTTTAATCTGCCAGGAAGTTTCATATCAGCGCACACTCCGCTGCAGAGTGAAAATCTCATTCTGGATTTCTCTTACACTTTACGTTTTCTCTAGAACGGGCAGGAAGCTTAATACATACGGTTCAGTACAAAATACTACGTGTCTCGTAACTTACTATGAATGTGGAGCTGAACTGTAGAGTGGAATGTAACAGTAATCTATTGTGATTTAGTGATACCCTTCCGCGTGGAGTGGCCGCGCAGTTTGAGGCGTCCTGTCACGGGAGGCGCGGCCACGCCCGGCGGAGGTTCGAGTCCTCCCTCGGGCATGGTGGTGTGTGTTGTTCTTAGCATAAGTTAATTTAACTCAGTTTAAGTAGTGTGTAAGTCTAGGAACCGATGACCTATGCAGTTTGATCTCTGAGGAATTCACACACATTTGAACATTTTAGTGATACCCGATTTTTATGTTCTGATCCGCTCTGAATTAGAAATAGCTCTCTAGCGTAGTACACCCTTTCATCCAAATGACGGGTTGAATTGTCAGGGAACAGTGGCTCAAAAAGCAGGAAAATTATTCGGAGAATAGTTCATATCGTGCACATATATCTGGATATAATCTCAGCTGTGCTCCTAGCATTCAGGTACTGGGTCCCGGAGTCTCTGGGGGCCAGACAAGTGCACTTTTTCCACAGGGTGCATGCCGAAACATCCTAATCAAATTTTCAAACGAAAGGGTGGAAAAATACCGTTCTGGAAGTACAAGTGCCCATCAGGTTGTTTGAGAACAATTGAAGATTACGCAGTATGTTTTGTTCCTAAAGGAAAATGGACATTGTCTTATTAAAGACTCAAAACCGAACTGGTGGCAGTGAAACATATTGGTACCGCACTGCTGCTTATTCTGGTTGATGCGTCATTAAGTACTATTAGTTTTTCTTCCTCTGTTACTTCAGCTATAATTTTATATTCTCCTAACGTGTAGGTTATCTCAAATTAAATAAACAGTAGTGAACAACCCACTATTATATGCTTCTGCACACGAAACAATACATTTTGTCTACTTCTTCATTTTCCTTTTGTGGTTCTGCCACATTTAACGTTTCACGTTGTAAGTTAGTATCAACGAAAAGCCACACTAACTTTCCCATACCTGCAGGTATTTTATTATAAAAAGCAGTCTTTAGCGTACGTGTTCGCACTTTAGTCGGCAACACATTCATGAGGGGTGTGCCTCGCGACGATGCCTCGCTTGCAGTTGTATCCCTAATGGAAACAACGTTCCACTCAGTTCTACTGTAAACTGCGAAAGATCGATTTTGGTATGACGTTCGTCGCGAAAGTTTAGTCCAAGAATATTGCTATATACCTTCACTCTCGTACAGTAATATTTCCATATGGTAAAGAAAATTTCTGGTTTTGACAATAAAACTGAGCAACATCGTACCCAGTGATTCTCTCTACATTATTATCACTCACTCCACGCAATTTGTAACGTGGGGTCCGAAGTCTCCTTCTGCCTACGAGGTTCAGACTGACGTCTGACACATGCACACCTGTGTCCATGAGAAATTTATTTTTCTTGGCTCCACAAAGTCTGCTAAACATGATTCTGTCTGAGTATCTAATTGTGCAGTGTCACGTGCTACTTAATATTCTTTCCGAAGACCGATACACTCCCATTTGTGTTTAACGGCTCCTTCCGTTGGCATTGTTCTCCCTGTCTTTGCTACTCACAGTCCTATGTTCGGTACCTAACTTGGCCACAATTGACCAGGTTACCAACATTGTTTCTGTACATAACTTTACGGCCTCTTAAAAAAAAAAAAAAAAAAAAAAAAGGAGAGAGAGAGAAAGACAGAACGCGACGTTCGGTATATATTCTTGTTGCAATGTCAATCTCTTCTAATTGCCCTAAGAGCAGCAGCCCAGTCCCCACGATTTCCCATCCTTATCCCACATTACATCTCGGATTCCACGTAGAGAAACATCCAAAGCCCTATTTTCGACTCCCATCAGAAAGACTCTCTCCGCTTCTGCGTTTTGTGTCAGTCGGTACGTCAGCGCATTGATCCTCCAGGTCCTATCTGGAAAGGTCTCCTCTGATTCCTTATGCTTCTGCGAAGTACTCAGTTTTTCTCGAAATGAACGTGTGCTATTTTGCTTCTGATAACGCTGTTGTAACCCGTCATATAACTGTTGGAACTTCTATACCTTAGTGAGAACTTCATAGTGCAACACACATGTTTTCGTCTTGCCTGTGAATAATAAATTATCCACACGGATATAAATCTCGTCTAGTTAATCACTCAATATGACGGCAGCCCTCACATTGCCAGTGAAAGCAGTTAAGTCCTCTGTTGATTTGCAAGAAATTGCTAGTGAACGCAGTTACGTCCTCTGTTGATTTGCAAGAAAAAGGCGTTATTAAAGTAGCCTGCAGTGGATCTAGGGAGGAGGGAAGGGTACACATACTACTGCCTTGGCTTCCTCTGGCTCTGATAGCAATTGCTGAACCTCAGTTTTTAAAACTTCAACCTGCCCACATAGCTTATCTTTTTCCTGTTGTTGCTGAGATGTCTACTCTGATAATGTGAAAGCTGTCCGAATAGTAAGGGCCGATGGGTTGCGAAATTGAAATCAGTGTGAAACTCAAAAACGTTTTATTTTTCAACAGTTTGCTAAACTTTACAGCTACTTTCCTACATAATTGTCGTTCCGACTTAGCCACTTGTCGTAGCGTTGTACCAACTTTCCAATACCCTCGACATAGTAGTCAGCCGCCTGCGCTTTCCGCCACTCCTCTACGCTGGTCTTCAGTTCGCTGTCTGTGTCAAAACGTTGTCGTCATAGCCATCGGTTCATGTGAGCAGAGATGTACATCAGATAGAGCCAAGTCCGGGCTGTATGGTAGGTGATCAAACACTTCCCATGTTAAACTCTGCAGGGGCGTCCTCATTGCCCCTGCAGTGTGCGACAGAGCCGGCACTTGTCGCCGAGCGGTTCTGGGCGCTACAGTCTGGAACCACGCGATCTCTACGGTCGCAGGTTCCAATCCTGCCTCGGGCATGGATGTGTGTGATGTCCTTAGGTTAGTTTGGTTTAAGTAGTTCTAAGTTCTAGGGGACTGATGACTTCAGAAGTTAAGTCCCATAGTTCTCAGAGCGATTTGTGCAACTGATACCTGTCATGAAGAAGGAAATGTATGACAGGTAAGTTATGTTGGGTTGCATGAAATCAGGCGAAACCTCGTAGCGGACACCCACACTTGCTGGGGGACACTATTGTTCTAAGCATCTTTCCCTTTACGTGTTCACTTTGAGCTCAGAACTGAAAACAGCGACAAGATGCGATCGACAGGAATATTAGAGACTCTCCCCAGCATATCTGTGCAAAACTGGATTTTCGCTTTCGTTTCCATCGCAACTTACTTTCCAAATAGCCCTCGTACCAGTACATGCTCCATCAAAACAGCAACAGTCTCGCCCATAGTAGCAGAACGTGTGTATGGTAATTTGTGTAATCTGCCACTGCCGTAAAATAGAGAAACTGCAATCCTAACACATAACAATAGTTATGCACTGATTCTTTCGGAGTATCATTGCACAATAGGACTCAGAACAAGCTGGTGCCAAATGCCAAAATTCTTTACAAGTACTACACGTGACTGGCACAGTCTTCGTACGTGGTACGAAACTGACTCCAAACTGGTGTTAAAATACGTTTCCCCAACATTCCTTCTAAATAATAACAAATCAACATGCTTCTCAGGTTTAAGAAATGACACTTTAATAAAGATGCTGATGTTTGTGCCACTCGTCATGGCCCAAACAGAGCCATACATACACTAAAATTGCCATCAACAAAAAAAAAGTTCACTCACCTCACCATATTGTTGGTATTATTAGACGATGATCTTTACTATAGACGTAGCTCCACTGACCCCAAAGTCCTTAGGTGACACCCAATTACGATAATAACGTTGCGACCAAGGGAGCTGCGGTCGTGCTGTGTGCAGAAGGCCAGGCATGAAGTGTGGGAGCGTAGTCCAGTTTATGTCCACAGGCGTCAATGACAGTGTTATGTGCAATAACATTTATTTCTCAGGCTGGCTTTACAGAGTTATAAAGTGTCTCAGGGGATTCGACGTCGACTGGACGTTAGCGCATGCTGCGAAGAAGTAGTGACGCCTCGTCAGTGAATCGTGATGTTGCAGCAGCCACGGCAACATGCTGCGCTGTCGGCAGCGTGAGAGCGGAAAGGCATCGCCTGCCCAGACGTTCTGTAGTATATTGCAAATCACACCTCAGCACTCTTGTAGGCAGCCTGTTGCGTGCTGAGGTGAGAGCAGCCGACTGTGGGATCCAGGATATCGCTTGTCGTGGAGACTAGGCCCTGGTCATCCACCATGGATCTACCAAAACTGATGTTCAAGAATCGGCTAGGAGGCCGTAAAAAAGCGCAACGCTTGGGCAGTGTGAAGCCGACAGCTTGCTGACCATTCGCAATTGACCCTCAGTGGATGAAAGTTGATCACACACCAGTCTTCTCCTCATCCGTGTTGTCCCAGCAGGCAACAATGTACACCACAGTCGTGGTATGCATCACGTTGACTGTGTCAGAGCGTTGAGATCACCAAGCGGGTAGCAGACAGACTATCATCGACCAGTTTGTTGGTTTCCCTGAAACTCAATGTACCATCATTCTCTCTAGCTCTAAGTACATGAGCACAATGGCAGCACGGCTGGATGTGCCCTTGACATCCGAAAACACGAGCTTGTACGTATGACATGGTGCCTCTGAGAGTATAATCGCGTTTGACCTCGGTTGTTGGTCTCGTCAGCGCTCCTCGCCTCGCTTTCGTAATTCAGTAATTATTATGGGTCACTGAGGTCGGATGTTTCTGTAATGTTTGGTTATTTCAGTGGTACTCTAGTACTGAAGTTATGAAGTGTTACTTCGTAATACCTTGTCTGTGTTTCTGCTTTTCTCACTTGGATGTTGTGTCGCAATGCATGTCTGTTGCCCTGACATCCATTACATCCGCAGTACAGCTGATTGACATTCCGACTGGCATACTGGCCCAGAGCTAGCCTTCTCGGCTCTGAGCTGGCCAGGTGGAACTTAAAAAAATTTAAGCATTTGCAATAAAATTATTCTGTGGCGTAACATAGTGACACACTTGACCACCACTCCTCCCGATCCTATGTCGAACTCAAACTGATAGTGGTAGGGCAGAAGGTCCAAGGCCCAAATGAATAAAATTATGATGACGCCAAACTCTGAAGAAACCTTGACACTCGTGCTCACTATGTACAGTTTTACTCCCGTACACAGACCAAGTCCTACCTATATGCTGCATGGGTGTAAACACCATTCGCTTTAACGATTTCTTGTGCCCAATACTGTGAGCCAAGCCTTCGCACTAATTCTATATTACCTTATAGCCATACATATATAATCTCATGGGCTCTCTACCCTGGGCTCGCATGTACCTGTATTACTTTTTGGGCTTGAACATACCTGTAGTACCTTATGGGCTCTTAGACTGGGCTCACATATGAGATCATGCATCACGGTGAGCTGGCACTGGTCGAGGTTTGCAGTAGCGGCTGGACAAATGCACTTCATATGACATCAAAATTAACTTCGAGAACAACTAAATGACTATCCGATACTGACACGATGTCGTTAGGATCAAAGTATGTTCCCAAGATGAGGATTAACAACGAGGGCTGGTGAGCTGGCCAGCCTGGAGGTCGTTTTAAGGCGGTTTCCATATTCCACTAAGTGAATATCAGGTTGGTACTCACGTTCCGTCTGAGATACAAGTAATCCAAACATTTAGAAAACTTTCTCACATTTGCACATAGGATTAATTCTAGCCGTGACCGATGGGGAACACACATTCTGTCCTGATGGTTGAATAAGAGACTAACGACCTTTGATTTTTAGTGCCTTTGAAACCTTAATGAGCAGCAACAGCAATAGGTTCCCAAGACTGTTGCCGCTGCTACATATGTCGCCCAGCAGGTACAGGTCCAGTTGCTTAGTTTTGGGGGAAGGGAGCAAATAGCGAGGTCATCGGTCTCATCGGATTCGGGAAGGACGGGGAAGGAAGTTGGCCATGACCTTCCAAACGAACTATCCCGGCATTTGCCTGAAGCGATTTAGAGAAATCACGGAAAACCTAAATCCTGCTCCACTGCGCTCGGTACAGGTCCAGTCCGCTGCCTCCCAAATCTCCACATACTACCCCATCCACCCGGAATCTCTTCGCCTTCACCCCCCCCTCCCCCGCCGCAAGTTGTTGGTACTACTTCCGCTCCTATGAAGAATTTGTTGGGCCATGTTCGCAGCTTATTTTCATCCGGAAAGGAAGTTCCTTGAAAGTTGATCGGCAGAGAGCGGAAAAGATGAAAATATGAGGCCGCAAGATCAAGTGAATAAGATTGGTGTGGAATGACTTCCCAACCCAACCCCTGTATACCGTTTTTAGTCTGTCTAGCAGAATGCGGGCGGACGTCATCATGGAGAAGAATCACTTCACCTGGTCACTGTTCTTGGACTGTGTCTGCACGACGTCTCAGTTGTTGACAATAAATGTCAGCAGTGATGTTTTCACATTGGTGAAGCAACTCGTAGTACACCACACCATCACTATCCCTCACCCCCCCAGATGCATATCATTATCATTTTTGGACGCGGGCAGGTCTTTGTATGGTGAGTTTATGCTTTGTTTGGGATCAACCATTCCTTTCGTTTCCTAATATTAGCATAAAGATACTATTTCTCGTCACCATTAACGATAGAGTCTAGGAATTGCCTGTATTGTTCACGAGCCAATTGATGACGAGCAAGCATATGACAACCCTCTGATTTTTGTGATTTTAGCTTAGAGCATGCGGTACCCATACATCCGATTTTTGAACCTTCCCCATTGCATGAAAATGTCGCACTGTGGCGCAATGATCACAGTACATAACATTCGCCAGTTCTCGAGTACACTGACGTGAACCATATGGATCAATGCGTTTAAACGGTATTCTTCAAACCCCGAAGGCCTTCCTGAACATGAGGTGTCATGTCAAAACGATCCTCCATAAAACGAGAAAACCATTTTCTTGCCGTGCTCTGTCCAGTGGCATTATCTCTACACACAGCGCAAATGTTCTGGCTGCCTCCGCTACTGTCACCTCTCTATTGAACTGAAACAGGAGAATAAGTCGGAAACGCTCCAATTTCTTCACTTGGCACTCCATTTTGCAGCGACCACAGCTCCACTCACTATCTCTGAACGACAAAATTACTATATGTAAACTCAAATAGCAACAGTTAAGTACAAGTAAAAATGACAGTCAACAAATAAACACATAGCAACCAGAATACCAACATGAAAACAAAAATGCTACGAATTTATGCACCAGCCTTATATATTATTTTTGTGTCAGATTATTCCAGTTTTGACTGCTGAAACTCCAGGCGTTGCAGCATGTACGTCACATGAAGATGGCCATAGACCCACTACAGTAAATAAATATCCGATCGACTGGGGGACTGGCATTTAATATCTCATCTTTGAATCTTTTGCCATACGATTCACGAATACAGCTGTTCCTCTCATTTCTGTACAGGACGTTTGGAACTCTGACGTGTGCTATTGCTTAAGACAATTTCAGCATTTTCTCATCAGTATTGGTTTCAGTTACCGTTAAGTGTAGTCGTAACGTTCACTCTGTAATGTGTTTCGAGCTATCGACTTAGTGTCAGTATCCACGTGCTGTATTACACATGGTACAGAGGAGTGACCTGCCCAGCTTGTGTCATGCCTCAGCACAAAACTACATTGACGACAGTAGCTGACGCTTGCCACTGTGACCTAGAGCCAACAAACTGAGCCGCTACAAAGACCCAGACAAAATATTAATGACATCTATTTGGGTTCTTCCACTATTTATGGACAGATAAACCCTGGGTAACATACGGAAGCAACGAATTTGCTTTGGTCGTGAAGTGATTGATTTTCTGCGCCTGTTGCCTTACCAGTTTAGGCTTTTTAACCATTTTTGCAAGTTCTTTCGTGGTGACTGTGAGATTCTTAGTCTTCACGTCTGTTTATCGTTCTCCTCTTCCGCTGTTCCTACGACTTCCAGTTTTTTAGTTAAGCAAGAACTGGGGACAGACTGATGTGATCAAGAGCTATCCTGAAGAAGTTATCGAGCCTTTATGATAGTCTAAAACTTTTATGATTGCTTTTTGACATGCCAAAACCTCGTAGGGTTGAGATACAACAATTTCATTTATGTACCATTAACAAGATTTAAGTTTCTGCAGTACCTCTTCACCCGAGGGTTTTAGCTCAAACAGGGAACAACATTCAGAAAAAAAATCATTTTATTTTATCCAGAAACAAAATTTGTGCGATGTCCACAAGGAGACGCATGGGCGCAGGCTCGCTCATAGTCTGGAACATTTGTTTACAGCCTCCACAACCTGGTCGAATCTAGTGCATAAGAAGTTACATTAACTGCAGAAAGGCTTAAACTTAGGGCATACTGCTGCAATTAACTTTCATATAGTAGGTATTTTTCGAGTGCGTGTATAAGGAAGTTGCTGTTCTTCACACACTGCTCATAAATTCCTTGGTTAACAAAAAAAAGAGCAACTCAGATTATAAACCTATTGCCAGTGAGTGCTGTTGAAAATGGTTGCGGTTTCCATCATGGATCAGCAGCAACTAGATAGACTCCACCCATTACAGTAAAGTGGGCCTGTTCCTACTATTGCATTGTATCCCTAGAGTTTACTCCGGGGTACTGTTTCTAAAACCTATTCGAAGCTACAGTTTTTTACTTTCTTATTGAAGTACTTGCTGTTGTTGAGCTTCGCAGCCGAATAATCTCTGAGTTATTTTATTAGTTTCTGGATAGAGCACCATGCAGCTAAGTAGGTTTATCCCTTACAAGAGGAAAGAGCTTTCTGCGTGTCTGCAGTATGATATGATTGTCATAATTTCACGAGAGATAGAACATAATAGTTGGAGCTGTTCGGACAACATTCCATATGTCATGTGGATCAAACAAAAATTTGCGACTCTACCTGAATCATTTTTACTCACAAATAGGAGTCTATTCTAACAAACATACTTCGATAATTCTCGTATGAAGTTACGAATAACGTACAGGCATTGTTTCTATGAAACCATCAGACATTCAGCTAAGAGCAAATAGCGCCATCTGTGAGGTGCTGCATAAGAACTATGTCCCACGCTCAGCTTTGTGAACATTTTTATGTTGGATCACAGTATTTCAGTATTGCAGGAATATAAGAGATTATAAATGACAGGATAGAACACTCTCCCGTGCTGTTTTTGTGGTAATACTAGTTTGGGTTCACGGTTGTGAAGATTTTACCTTTATATGTTTACTATATTTCATAAAGAAATGGGCAGTTAAGGCAACCGCTGGAGGGAAGCGGAGCATCCAGGTCTGAATTCCAGTCCGGCACAAATTTTCAGTCTAGGCATTGCATTACCACAATGCCCCGTACGACTGGAATTCATAACTTCCTTCTTATCTCTATTCCATCCCGTTTCCTTTCCATTCCTTTCACCCTAATTGTGCGGGAAGTGCATAGTTGCGCTAGAGAGCGCGCGTTATTTACAGTCTCCGCTGTGTTCTACGAAAAGGAAACATTTCAGTTTTCTATCAGATCTGACGTGCTGTTTGTTTAGTCCAAGTTCGCTTTCGGCTGAAATCTGGCCGATGTTTAAAAACTTTGCCGGCCGCGGTGGTCTTGCGGTTCTAGGCGCTGCAGTCCGGAACCGCGGGACTGCTACGGTCGCAGGTTCGAATCCTGCCTCAGGCATGGATGTGTGTGATGTCCTTAGGTTAGTTAGGTTTAAGTAGTTCTAAGTTCTAGGGGACTGATGAATTAAGATGTTAATTCCCATAGCGCTCAGAGCCATTTAAAAACTTTGCTATCTTTGAAACTGTCTGATCTACAGTGAACAACAGAATTAAAGGATCACTTTTTCGAAACCCAGTAATTGTCTCCCACCGCAACTCATAACTTTGAAGTTTGGCTCAAAGATGTCTACAACCTTCCTATGTAATAGTGCAAAAGCGTGGCGCCCTCCGACATCGCTCAAGGGCTCAACAACGCTTCAAACAGCAAGGTGCCGACACACACGAAAAATAGGCCAGAGCTCTGAAGTTCGTGTGGTCTATAAAGTGGGTTAATGATACCACATTAGCACGGAATTTCACCACAATTCTGCGCAATATCGCCGTGGGTGTGTTACACGATGTGAAGGTCGTCACATTCTGTCTTATCCACATTTCATCCATTCTTTTAACGCTTCTACGATGGAGGTCAGAGCCGCGACGCCCAGTGATGGAATCATGCGGTTTTTTTATGAGTGGCCGAGGAAAACATTTCAGACACACCACCGCTCAGTATCGGCAAGAAAAAGACATTAATTCCCACACATTTTGCGGACGAAAACCGCAATGCGACGAGCAACAGGAAGACGTTCCTGACAATCTTTGATACTGCTGACGTCTCTAAAGACATCATGGGCTAGCAACCCCACTGAACGTGATCTCATCCCTCTGGAGTGCAGTACGACCACAAATTTTGCTCTCGTGTCCAAGGTGGAATCACCAGGGACAATTCAAACCATTCCACTAAATTTGAACATGGTCCGAAGCAGTAAAGGGTTCTTCTGCTTTTTCACTGCTCATGTTTCACGCCTTCCTGTAGAGTGATCATGGACGTGTGCAACATTGAAACACGTGCGAATAAAACGACAAATGGTCCCTCTAAGCCCTGCACCCCCTCCCTCGCCCACACCCATCTCTCCAGTTCGACAGTAACCTCAGTGGAATCCGCCGATATTTACACACATCAAAAAAAGTTTTGCATCACCTCGGTTCCGACAGTTCCGGAATCTGTATAGAAAATTGGAATAGAGATCAACATAAACATCATTTCCACCCTCTTTATTGTCCATGAAAACCACGCAGTGCGTGTTGTACAACCATACAGCAAGACCTTCAGAGCTGGTGGCCCAGATTGGTGTACACAACGGATTCTCAAATAGCCAATAGCACGTCCTCTTGGACTGATGCATGCCTGTATTCGTCGTGGCATACTATCCACAAGTTCATCAAGGCACTGTTGGTCCCAGTTGTCCCAGTCCTCAACGGCGATTCGGCGTAGATCCAGTGGTTGGTGGGTCACGTCGTCCATAAACAGCCCTTTGCAATCCATCCCAGGCATGTTCGATAGGGCTCATGTCTGGAGAACACGCTGGCCACTCTAGCGATGTCGTTATCCTGAAGGAAGTCATTCACAAGATGTGCACGATGGGGCCGCGAATTGTCGTCCATGAAGACGAATGCCTCGCCAACATGCTGCCGATACGGTTGCACTATCGGGCGGAGGATGGCATTCACGTATCGTACAGCCGTTACGGCTGTTTCCATGACCACCAGAGGCGTACGTCGGCCCCACATAATGCAACTCCAAAACAGCAGGGAACCTCCACCATGCTGCACTCGCTGGACAGTGTGTCTAAAACGTTGAGCGTGACCGGGTTGTCTCCAAACACGTCTTCGACGATTGGCTGAAGCCATATGCGACACTTATCGGTGAAGACAACGTGATGCCAGTCCTGAGCTGTCCATTCGGCATGTTGTTGGACCCATCTGTACCGCGCTGCATGGTGTCGTGATTGCAAAGATGTACTTCGCCGTGGACGTCTGGAGTGAAGTTGCGCATCATGCAGCCTATTGCGAACAGTTTGAGTCGTAACATGACGTTCTGTGGCTGCACGAAAAGCATTATTCAACACGGTGGCGTTGGTATCAGGGTTCCTCCGAGCCATAATCCGTAGGTAGCGGTCATCCACTGCAGTAGTAGCCCTTGGGTGGCTTCAGCGATGCATGTAATCGACAGTTCCTGTCCCTCTGTATCTCCTCCATGTCCGAACAACATCGCTTTGGTTCACCCCGAGCCGCCTGGACACTTTCCTTGTTGAGAGCTCTTCCTGGCACAAAGTAACAATGTGGGGAGCGATCGAACCGCGGTATTGATCGTCTAGGCATAGTTGAACTACAGACAACACGAACGTGTATCTCCCTCCTGATGGAATGACTGGAACTGATCGGCTGTCAGACCCCCGTCCATCTATTAGGCGCTGCTCATGCATAGTTGTTTACATCTTTGGGCGAGTTTAGTGACATCTCTGACCAGTCAAAGGGACTTTGTTCCGAATGGTTCAAATGGCTCTGAGCACTAAGGTACTTAACATCTGAGATCATCAGTCCCTACAACTTAGAACTACTTATACCTAACTAACCTAAGAACATCACACACATCCATGCCCGAGGCAGGATTCGAACCTGCGACCGTAGCGGTCGCGCGGTTCCAGCTTGAAGCGCCTAGGACCGCTCGGCCACTCTGGCCGGCAAAGAGATTTTGTCTTTGATACAATATCCACAGTCAACGTCTATCTTCAGTAGTTCTGGGAAATGGGCTAATACAAAACTTTTTTTGATGTATGCACTAAGAATTTGAAAAATGTGCCTTTACCGAGAAAACCTACTAAATTACAATGAAATGAACACCCTTAGCTGCTTACAGGCGTTGACATACGTCAACGGGGAGAGATGAATATGTATGTCGCGACCGGGACTCGAACCCGGGATCTCCTGCTTACATGGTAGACGCTCTATCCATCTGAGCCACCAAGGACACAGAGGATTGCAGGGATTTATCTCTGTCACGCCTCCCGCGAAACCCACATTCTCATCGTATTGTGCCGCACTACATTCTTAGTGCCCCCGCCCATTATACTCATTACTCGCGACGCGTTGCCGATTCCCGTAAGAGTTCGGGCACTGTTTGTGCATTCGCACAGAAGAAGATGATGGTCAAGTGGCCGGTGAGCCTTAACTATATATTTACTAAGATGGTATCTGTTCTTTCGGACATGTCCGAAAGAACAGATACCATCATAGTAAAAAAAAAAAACTGCGAAGTAGTTATAGGCGACTGCAGGAAGGCGACTGGCACTGGAGGTGTGTCAAGTGGTTGCCTACCAGAACTATTTGCAGAACTTATTCAAGTAATGGAGCTGTTAATTATAATGCTTCATGGTGGATTTATGTATCTGACGAGTGATACACTAGACATTAGTGAACCCAGATATGATACATGACACTGGTTCCTCTGAATTGAACGCTTGCAGCCTGAAAGCTCAGTTTTTACAGGTTAGATCTACGTTTCTACCTGACCAATGAAAATACAATCTACCTGCTCCTAGAAGCGTTTGCTTCAGATGGAATACTATCAGCATTTCATACATTTCTGAAAAAAAATATGAAGTGAGGTCCCCTGCTGGGGCCAAGTTAAGGAATATTTTAAATATGTCTAATCCGTACCAAAAGAGGAAGAATGTTTACTGCTTATGCATACAGTCTTCCTTAAATTCTGTGAAGTGATGCTGCAGTTGTTTGACCTTCCATTCCCAGTCATTTTTAACGTCACTGAGTGCTGGGAATGCAAGTTACAAGACTGCAGGCAGCTGTGGAACTGCTGCCAACTGCTGGCGGGTTGTCGATGGTGCTTTCTGTTTCATAACGAAGTAGTCCCACAACCGCTTCTGCTGCGACTCCAACTTTTCATCTTGCCGCTGCTGTTACTCAATAAGTGGCTGCTGTTGATATCGCGCATCTAATGTTTCTCTTCGTCGCTGCTCTTGTTCCATTTACTGTTCGTGCAAGTTCATCTGTTGTTGCCGAGCTGACAGGAATTTATCGTCCGTTTTTTTGGTTGCTGTGCAGTGATCCTTTTTCTAAAATTCACAGCATTTTCCCCACACAAGGTATGCCATGTTCAGTGGCTACTTTTAAATTTATACCCTTCTGCCTAGCTAATAAATTAATTAGGATGAGATATAAGGAATGTTCTTACCGTAATATATTAATGCGACGGACATACTAACAGCGCGAATCGTTCGTCACAAATTGTTGCGCATGGAGGGCTACATTGACCAACCGGTAAAGAGAAGGTCCAGCACACCTGCAACTTCTCTAATGCATGATTAAGTAGTTGCCTTGAGTCGAGTCTTGTAAAATTGTCTCGATGTCCCAACTAGACTTCTTCTCCACCGTTCGCAGATTTTAACATGCATACAATCAACTGTGAATGATGGAATGGCTAGTGGGATAGTCTCAACGCTACTTCAGTGAGTCTCAAAATGAAGAGATTCCAGCTTTTCTAAATAAAACTAAGGGAAAATAACAGTTTTCAGGGCCATTCCAACGGTAATATTTGAACCTAAGTTCGCGGAGTCTAATCTTCACTTATCGAAGATCAACTCAACCTCACAAAAATCCTCACAAGGCTTTAATTACCACACGAGATCGCACACACGTGCGATCGCACATAGACGTTTCCCGAGGCAGAATAATGCTTTCACTTAAGTTGGAAAACATAAAATATCCACATGCAATAAGTACATGTTTTCTGCCTGAATACTAATCGAAGATCAACTGTCACTGTACTGCTTGAAAGTTCGTTCTAAACTGGCTGATGATCTACCTTCAGTGTTTTGCGCCTACCTACACAGGGTGCGTTACTTACTGGTCGGGTTAGTCTGCCAATGACTGATAATATAGTATAAAATTCCATTTAAAATGCGAGCTTCTTTTTCGAATTACTGAAATCGTGGAAAGAAGTTGTCAATGTGGATAATGTCGACAGTCTAATTGGAGTCGTACATAAAAATTTGAACAGTAAATATTAATAACCAAAGTTACGCTTTCGCCGCTAAATGATCTGACGAATCCAACTGACAGATGAACAGCGGCTGTTTGCTCATGATGCTGTGGTGTACGGGAAAATGTCTTAGTTGAATGACAGTAGGAGATACAGAGTAACTTACTCTAAATTTCTAGCTGTTGTCATGAGGGGCAGCTACCTCTAAATGTAGAAAAATGTCAGTTAATGCAGATGAGTGAGAAAAACAATACTGTAATATTCGAATACAGCATTAGTATGTGTTACTTGACACAGCCAGGTCGATTAAATATCTAGGTGTAACGTCGAAAAGCGATGTTAAATGGAACGAACATGTAGGGATTGTAGTGTGGAAGACAAAAAGGTCGACTTTGGTTTATTGGGGGAGTTTTGGGAAAGTGTGGTGGTTCACCTGTAAAGCAGACTGCATGTACAGGGTATCCCAGAAATGTTGCAAAAGACTTCAAGGGGTTGTAGAGTGTATCTTGAGAAACAAGTCGAGTACAGAAGCACGTGTTCACGAAAGTCATCCAGAGACGCGACAGAGAGTCGACGTTATATGCGCCAGCGCCTACTACTAGGCCACTACTTTGGTAGCAAACGTGACTTTGTTCGCTGATGGACCTTGGGCGAAATGCCTCGCGACGTGGTTTGTTATTCAATGATCAGAACTGAATGCCACAATCGCCGGTGGAGAAGATGGAGCTAGCTGCTGCATAGGAAGACCTTGTCTCCAATGAATGCCTCGGTGGATGACGGTTTCACACACAGGTTTCCACTTTTCTCCTGATCCCTTTAAAATACAGGAGAAAAATGAACTGCAGATGGAAACCCGTGTCCGAAACCGTCATCCACCGAGGCAACAGAGCATCGCATTCATAGGAGACAAGGCCCGTCTACGTAGCAGCTATCTCCATTTTCTCCACTGGTGATCGTGTCACTCAGTCACGATCACTGAGCCGGCCGGAGTGGCCAAGCGCTTCTAAGCACTAGAGTCTGGAACCGCGCGACCGCTACGGTCGCAGGTTCGAATCCTGCCTCGGGCATGGATGTGTGTGCTGTCCTTAGGTTAGTTAGGTTTAAGTAGTTCTAAGTTCTAGGGGACTGATGATCTTAGAAGTTAAGTCCCATAGTGCTCAGAGCCATTTGAACCACGATCACTGAATAACAAACAACATTGCGAGACGTTCCACCTACGGTACAAAGTCGCGTTTGCAGCCGAAAAGGTGGCCTAGTGGGAGGTGCCGGAGCCAACCATGTCGACGGATGACGTTTCCCAACACTGGTTCCTATGTTCGATTTGTTCCTCAAGACACTCCCTACAGCCCTTCGTAGTCCGTGGCAACATTTCTGGGACACTTTGTAGAACACTAGTGTGACCTGTCCTTGAGTACTGCTCGAGTGTTTGGCATCCTCGCCAGGAGGTATTAAAGGAAGACATCGAAGCAATTCATATGCGATCTGTTAGATTTGTTACTAGTGGGTTCGATCAACATGCAAGTATTATGGAGATGCTGTGGAAACTCTAATGATAAACACTGGAGCGTCGCCGACGTTCTTTTCGAGGAACGCTATGGTCACAATTTAGAGAATTAGCATTTGGAGCTGACTGCAGAACGATTCTACTGTCGCCAACGTACATTTCACGTAAAGATCACGAACACAAGAGAAATTAGGGCTCTTACGTAGGCATATACATAGTCGTTTTTCCCTCGCTCTGTGTGAGAGTGTAAGAGGAAGGGAAATGACTAGTAGTGGTACAACGTACCCTTCGTCACGCACCGACCGTGGCTTGCTGAACATGTGTGTAGATGTAGATGTAGAAGCCTCTCAGTGTGAACCACCGCATTCTCTGTAGCCTCTAATAAAACACGACTCCTAATTGCATCTCCGTCCTCACGCTCTGTAAACAGCTGTCGGTATATACACTCCTGGAAATGGAAAAAAGAACACATTGACACCGGTGTGTCAGACCCACCATACTTGCTCCGGACACTGCGAGAGGGCTGTACAAGCAATGATCACACGCACGGCACAGCGGACACACCAGGAACCGCGGTGTTGGCCGTCGAATGGCGCTAGCTGCGCAGCATTTGTGCACCGCCGCCGTCAGTGTCAGCCAGTTTGCCGTGGCATACGGAGCTCCATCGCAGTCTTTAACACTGGTAGCATGCCGCGACAGCGTGGACGTGAACCGTATGTGCAGTTGACGGACTTTGAGCGAGGGCGTATAGTCGGCATGCGGGAGGCCGGGTGGACGTACCGCCGAATTGCTCAACACGTGGGGCGTGAGGTCTCCACAGTACATCGATGTTGTCGCCAGTGGTCGGCGAAAGGTGTACGTGCCCGTCGACCTGGGACCGGACCGCAGCGACGCACGGATGCACGCCAAGACCGTAGGATCCCACGCAGTGCCGTAGGGGACCGCACCGCCACTTCCCAGCAAATTAGGGACACTGTTGCTCCTAGGGTATCGGCGAGGACCATTCGCAACCGTCTCCATGAAGCTGGGCTACGCTCCCGCACACCGTTAGGCCGTCTTCCGCTCACGCCCCAACATCGTGCAGCCCGCCTCCAGTGGTGTCGCGACAGACGTGAATGGAGGGACGAATGGAGACGTGTCGTCTTCAGCGATGAGAGTCGCTTCTGCCTTGGTGCCAATGATGGTCGTATGCGTGTTTGGCGCCGTGCAGGGGAGCGCCACAATCAGGACTGCATACGACCGAGGCACACAGGGCCAACACCCGGCATCATGGTGTGGGGAGCGATCTCCTACACTGGCCGTACACCTCTGGCGATCGTCGAGGGGACACTGAATAGTGCACGGTACATCCAAACCGTTATCGAACCCATCGTTCTACCATTCCTAGACCGGCAAGGGAACTTGCTGTTCCAACAGGACAATGCACGTCCGCATGTATCCCGTGCCACCCAACGTGCTCTAGAAGGTGTAAGTCAACTACCCTGGCCAGCAAGATCTCCGGATCTGTCCCCCATTGAGCATGTTTGGGACTGGATGAAGCGTCGTCTCATGCGGTCTGCACGTCCAGCACGAACGCTGGTCCAACTGAGGCGCCAGGTGGAAATGGCATGGCAAGCCGTTCCACAGGACTACATCCAGCATCTGTACGTTCGTCTCCATGGGAGAATAGCAGCCTGCATTGCTGCGAAAGGTGGATATACACTGTACTAGTGCCGACATTGTGCATGCTCTGTTGCCTGTGTCTATGTGCCTGTGGTTCTGTCAGTGTGATCATGTGATGTATCTGACCCTAGGAATGTGTCAATAAAGTTTCCCCTTCCTGGGACAATGAATTCACGGTGTTCTTATTTCAATTTCCAGGAGTGTATGATAGGGACTGCAACCGATCTTAAATGCTTGCTCGCGTGCAACAGCGTAAGCATTTCTACACTCACAGCCGCACTTTATTGCACGAAGATAAGATGGCATACATGACTGGATCATCCTCTGACCTACAAGTAGCACTGCGAGAATACAAGAATGAAGGTTGAAGTCAGAAATAATATAGTGCACAAGATCACTGGTAGCACTTGAGGCTCTTGACCTCAAACCCTGTGAACGAAGGTACTAGCAACGTGTTACAGCGCTGGAGAGCATACGTACACAAAAAAATGGCTCTGAGTAGTATGGGACTTAACATCTGAGGTCATCAGTCTCCTAGACTACTTAAATCTAACTAACCTAAGGATATCACACACATCCATGCCCGATGCAGGATTCGAACCTGCGACCGTAGCAGCTGCGCGGTTCCGGACTGAAGCGCCTACAACCGCTCGGCCACAACGGCCGGATGCATGCGTACACAGTCTGGTACAAATCCACCAACGCAAACATAGTGGCAAGGTGCTAAACGAAACGTGTAGGCTTGTTACAGGTTGTAGTAAACTTACGCCATTTGTAAAATTCTACTAACTCACCGGCAGAGTGACACCAGAAATTAGTCGTTAAGTAGCTGCAACGCGGAGATAGACAATCAGGTTCATCAGGGAAACCATCCACTACATGGCCACGTTCGAGCAGATCCAAGACTTAGGTCCAAAAGGAGTTTCCTCAAGACCGCTTCAGTCTTCCAAACAACAGCGTCTACAGCAAGGAAACAATTGTGGATCCCTCGATCTGAGAGTAGCTCTGCCCGACCTCTCCCTTCTGAACCTCTCCCACCTGCGCGCGCACGGAATTCTACAGCATGGAAGTCACTCAACTGTGTTCGTTCTGTCCGGCCGAGTGGCCGAGCGGTTTTAGGCGCTGCAGTCTGGAGCAGCGCGACCGCTACGGTCGCAGGTTCGAATCCTGCCTCGGGCATGGATGTGTGTGATGTCCTTAGGTTAGTTAGGTTTAAGTAGTTCTCAGTTCTAGGGGACTGATGTCCTCAGACGTTAAGTCCCATAGTGCTCAGAGCCATTTGAACCATTTTTTTTTTTTTTTTTTTTTTGTCTTCGTTCGGGAGTTGGAAGATCCAAGGGTAACATACCACAAAGTGTGACTCGAAGAACTACAGACCATGGAGCACCCACTGGATTGTCAACTGTACGCTGCATCTTACATAGAAAAAGATCTTTTGCTTGCAGCTGAAGTTACAAGATCTTGGTCAAGAATAGTATAGCTTAGTAATTCTAATGTTGGTGGTGATAATTACGATGTACTATATTTCTTTTCTAACTCGAATAAAATAAACAGGAATTCCATCCTGTGTAACACTAGTCATCTCCCTTCAGGAACCATTTTGTAACTAAAAGACGTCGGCAGCACAAGCACCAATAAATCAAACCGAGAACGTGAGAGAAAACCAAAAGTCGGCTGTGTAACGAGATACGTAATTTAGCTAGTAATTAATTGTTTTTGCTGGATATTCTATAGTATTTACGTGAATTAGTGTCAGATAGACTTGATAAATTGAAGGTTTCAGTATTTATTTGCGTCTGAATAGGAAAAGCTAAGTTTTTCTTTAGGACTGTTTCTCGTGTACGCAAACGTTTGTTTACATTCTTAACTGACACTAAATAAGTGAAATTAATAATTAAGTCAGTGTACAATACTCAGTAGTTACGTTTATTAGTGTCATTTAGACTCGATACATTGAAGGTAGCAGTTTTCATACGTTTTATTAGGAAACGTGATACTGTCAGTGAATTGTAACCTCACTTGTATAGTTTGACTAGCGTAAGCTGCGAGCGTTAACAGTTAATCAAACGTAAAATACGTGGTAAATTAGTGTTACACTACAATATCTGAGTAAACCAGTGTTATAATACAACTTCTGAGTCCTTCTTGCACAATGTTTAGTTAGCAGAAAGCTAAAACTCACCTCACCGTCTGCTTAAATTCCTCAGCTTGTTGTGGGCTTTGGTGATCGTGTACTGTAAGCCCATCGGTTCCTATAAAGTAGAGTTCGTATCTGTGGTTTACATTGTGAGCTCTTACTGTTAGCTAAAGGTTTTGTTTTGTACCTGCATCTGTCACTGTACAATACTCAGTATTTACGTTTATTAATGCCATTTAATTAAGTCGAGTGATGCTGAGGGAATTAGATTAGGAAATGAGACACTTAAAGTAGTAAAGGAGTTTTGCTATTTGGGGAGCAAAGTAACTGATGATGGTCGAAGTAGAGAGGATATAAAATGTAGACTGGCAATGGTAAGGAAAGCATTTCTGAAGAAGAGATATTTGTTAACATCGAGAATAGATTTAAGTGTCAGGAAGTCATTTCTGAAAGTATTTGTATGGAGTGTAGCCATGTATGGAAGTGAAACATGGACGATAAATAGTTTGGACAAGAAGAGAATAGAAGCTTTCGACATGTGGTGCTACAGAAGAATGCTGAAAATTAGATGGCTAGATCACATAACTAATGAGGAAGTATTGAATAGGATTGGGGAGAAGAGAAGTTTGTGGCACAACTTGACCAGACGAAGGGATCGGTTGGTAGGACATGTTCTGAGGCATCAAGGAATCACCAATTTAGCATTGGAGGGCAGCATGGAGGGTAAAAATCGTAGAGGGAGACCAAGAGATGAATACACTAAGCAGATTCAGAAGGATGTAGGTTGCAGTAGGTACTGGGAGATGAGGAAGCTTGCACAGGATAGAGTAGCATGGAGAGCTGCATCAAACCAGTCTCAGGACTGAAGACCACAACAACACCAACAACTATTATGTCGTTCTCTGTTGTTCAGTAAAGGGCGCAGTCTAATGATTGGCCACAGACGAAGCGCGGTGGAGATACAGGCCCCGGTCCCTCTACTGGTAAACAGAGAAGGAAAGATAAGTCTGATATCTTGACAGAGCTTCGCTGTTAAAAATTCTCAATGCTCATGATGGTGAGATATCTGATGTTTGCGATTTGAGTGACGACAATGATGATGACTACGCGCTTGACGAAGCTTCCTCACCCAAGCAACGTACAAGTGTTTTTTACAGGGACAACCCAGTCGCTAGAACTATGTTCCTTAATCGACTTCAACTGCCGTTGAGCTTCGTCCATTTCGAGGACAACGCAGATAAAAGTGATCATATAGCCAAGATCCGAAAACTCCTTGATATGATCCAGAGTAAAATTTGCTCGCAATATGAACCAGTTGAGATGCTAGCAGTGGACGAGTCGATGGTACGCTTTCGCAGCCGACTTTTATTTCGTCAGTACATCCCCAGCAAGAACCATAGACATGGAACCAAGGTATTCAAACTTTGTAACCAAGCTGGTTATACGCTGAGAATGATTCTTTACACAGGACTGCTGTACAATGTCAATAAATATCTTGCAGAAAAAGTAGTTTTAGACTTAATGGAAAAACATGTAGACAAGGGTGTAGATAAGGGATGCACCGCTGTTAGTGACAATTATTACACAAGCGTGTCATTAGTTAGGCATTTGCTGGATAGAAATACCAACATCGTAGGTACCCTGAGAGAAAACAGAAAGCATTTGGCTACTACCATCACGATGTCACAAATAAGAAAAGGCAAACTCACTGGAAGAGTGTCTAATGGAATAGTAGTAGGAAAATGGCAAGCCAAAAGAGATGTGATTTTTCTCACTTCTAAGCATGACATCGAAATGCGAACCACTGGAAAGAAAATCAAGAAAACTGGCTAGAAAATATTTAAGCCTGATGACATTCTGGATTATAATGCGACAAAGCAAGGAATCGATGTGTCAGATCAGATGTTACACTCCTGGAAATGGAAAAAAGAACACATTGACACCGGTGTGTCAGACCCACCATACTTGCTCCGGACACTGCGAGAGGGCTGTACAAGCAATGATCACACGCACGACACAGCGGACACACCAGGAACCGCGGTGTTGGCCGTTGAATGGCGCTAGCTGCGCAGCATTTGTGCACCGCCGCCGTCAGTGTCAGCCAGTTTGCCGTGGCATACGGAGCTCCATCGCAGTCTTTAACACTGGTAGCATGCCGCGACAGCGTGGACGTGAACCGTATGTGCAGTTGACGGACTTTGAGCGAGGGCGTATAGTGGGCATGCGGGAGGCCGGGTGGACGTACCGCCGAATTGCTCAACACGTGGGGCGTGAGGTCTCCACAGTACATCGATGTTGTCGCCAGTGGTCGGCGGAAGGTGCACGTGCCCGTCGACCTAGGACCGGACCGCAGCGACGCACGGATGCACGCCAAGACCGTAGGATCCTACTCAGTGTCGTAGGGGACCGCACCGCCACTTCCCAGCAAATTAGGGACACTGTTGCTCCTGGGGTATCGGCGAGGACCATTCGCAACCGTCTCCATGAAGCTGGGCTACGGTCCCGCACACCGTTGGGCCGTCTTCCGCTCACGCCCCAACATCGTGCAGCCCGCCGTCAGTGGTGTCGCGACAGGCGTGAATGGAGGGACGAATGGAGACGTGTCGTCTTCAGCGATGAGAGTCGCTTCTGCCTTGGTGCCAATGATGGTCGTATGCGTGTTTGGCGTCGTGCAGGTGAGCGTCACAATCAGGACTGCATACGACCGAGGCACACAGGGCCAACACCCGGCATCATGGTGTGGGGAGCGATCTCCTACGCTGGCCGTACACCTCTGGTGATCGTCGAGGGGACACTGAATAGTGCACGGTACATCCAAACCGTCATCGAACCCATCGTTCTACCATTCCTAGACCGGCAAGGGAACTTGCTGTTCCAACAGGACAATGCACGTCCGCATGTATCCCGTGCCACCCAACGTGCTCTAGAAGGTGTAAGTCAACTACCCTGGCCAGCAAGATTTCCGGATATGTCCCCCATTGAGCATGTTTGGGACTGGATGAAGCGTCGTCTCACGCGGTCTGCACGTCCAGCACGAACGCTGGTCCAACTGAGGCGCCAGGTGGAAATGGCATGGCAAGCCGTTCCACAGGACTACATCCAGCATCTCTAAGATCGTCTCCATGGGAGAATAACAGCCTGCATTGCTGCGAAATGTGGATATACACTGTACTAGTGCCGACATTGTGCATGCTCTGTTGCCTGTGTCTATGTGCCTGTGGTTCTGTCAGTGTGATCATGTGATGTATCTGACCCTAGGAATGTGTCAATAAAGTTTCCCCTTCCTGGGACAATGAATTCACGGTGTTCTTATTTCAATTTCCAGGAGTGTATATTATTTCTCACCACTGGGGAAAACAGTAAGATGGTAGCATAAAGTGGCGTCCGAAATTACGTTCAACACAGCAATAGTAAACGCTCACTTTAAAAAAAATATTTAGCGGGACAAATATTCCTATAAATAATTTTATGGTGGAAAAAATCGTGAGCCTCTTGGAGAACAACGTCGATACACCGACTCCCAATCGATTTTCTAAAAGTTTAAAGAGCTATACCCTTGTAGAGAGCATGCAGACAGACAAGCGAAATAGAAAAATACGGAGGAGGTGCAGAAGTTGCTACTCGAAGATTTCAAGAGATAAAAGAAAAAATAAAGCGCGGAAACTTGTAGCAAAAGCAACCACAATCTATAAGGAATGTCATGAATTTCTTTGCATTTACTTTTTTTTCAAAAACACACTAATTGTTCCTAGGTTTGTATACTATTTATTGATGATGATGAGGTCCCATACTCTTAGGAGCCTAGGGGACGATGCGGGAGACCCGCACCGCCCAACTAGGCGAGGTCGTAACGGAGGTGGTTTGCCACTGCCTTTCTCCGACGCTGTTTATTATATACACCTGATAAATAACAATCAACTGGATACATTTTCATGTAATTTGTATCCTTTTTCTTTATCACTTCCTGTAAGAAGTGAGGTAGCCGGGTCCTCACAACTCACCATGACAACCTCTTTGGAGCTGGCTTCACTTCTGGGCCATGAGGACTCCGGCTACCCCACCATTAAACCCTCTTTTGAAGCATTTCGAGCTTTCATACATTCGGGGTGCACTTCATAACATTATAACGTATTCAATACGTAGTTAGAAAGAAAAAAAAATTGTTTTGCTTTTTTGGCCTGGGGCGACCACAGTCAGTCCCATAAGCCTCGTGGCAGTGAAAGTGTTACAAAGTTTTAAGTGTTTTCACATAAAAAATTCGGAGGCATTATTTTTTAGCACGCCATCGTACACAGTGCCTTCTTTGTGCCACCAGGTGCAGAAGGTTAACTTTTATGGATGCACATCTTTCATGGATTCTTGAAGAGATGTTTTTTGTTAGAGCTCACCCTTTACTTTCATTTTATGAAGTTGACACAAAGGTACTAATATTTAGATCACTATTAACGATAATAGACAGAAATAGTCAGTGTAATTCATGAAAAAACCTACAATGTTCGAGAAAAACGCGTGTATAGCCACCCAGGGATTTACATTGTTTTGAGTTGTAACGTGCAGTATCAATACACCTCTATTTCGGACCCTGACCATTGAATTAAAATAGAGCACAAAGATTAAATGGTCGTAGTTCATCACATTTGATACGTATCGGGTACACTGGCGTAGACAATCATGAATTGTAACCTTTAACCAGTCTTTATCAAAGCTCTTAGATCTTGCAGAATGTGGGGAATAATTCAAGATCTCCCTGAAACGAGAAAACCATTTTCGCCCGTTAAGGTAAAAACTCCCTGGGTATGGTACCACCTAACATTGTCTGAATAAACCTGTGGCTGAAACGTCAACTTTATTCAGTGACAGTTGTTTTACAATGTGAAGCAGTACCATACCCTCTAAAGTTTAAGGTAACTGTCTCTGGCTGTGACAGCCTACACACGTCCATCACTTTCTGATGTGATATTTCAGCTGGCACTTCCCCCCAAACCTCACCCCCTCACCTCCTTACGTAGCACATGTGCTTCACACTGCCTCTGCTGCCTTCATACCTCTGTTACACCAAAAATGAACAGTATATCACAAACGTTTGACTTTTTAAATTGGCATTCAGTTTTGACACTCATAGAAATATTCAGTAACTTTATATTTGCAAAAATTCAATATACACTGAAGAGCCGAAGAAACTGGTACAGTTCCCTAATATCGTGTAGGGCCCCCGAGAGCACTCAGAAGTTCCACAATACGACGTAGCATGGATTCGATTAACGTCTAAAGTAGTGCTGGAGGTAACTGACACAATGAAACCTGTAGGGCTGTCCATAAATCCGTAAGAATACGAACAGGTGGAGATCTCTTCTGAACAACACGTTGCAAGGCATCCCAGATATGCTCAATAATGTTCACGTCTGCGGAGTTTTGTGACCAGAGGAAGGGTTTAAACTCAGAAGTGTTCCTTGAGCCACACTGCAGCAATTCTGGACGTGTGGGGTGTCACATTGTCCTGCTGTAATTGCCAACGTCCGTCGGAATGTATAATGGATATGAATGGAGACAGGTGATCAGACAGGATGCTTAGGTACGTGTCACCTGTCAGACTCATATCTAGACGTACCAGGGGTTCCGTATCATTCCAACTGCACACGCCCCAAACTGTTACAGAGCCTCCACCAGCTTCAACAGTCCCCTGCTGACATGCAGGGTCCATGGATTCATGAGGTTGGCTCCATACCCATACACTTCCATCCGTTAGATACAATTTTAAACGAGACTAGTCCGCAAAGGTAACATGTTTTCGGTCATCAACAGGCCAATGTCGGTGTTGACGGGCCCAGGTGAGGCGTAAAGCTTTGTGTCGTGCAGTAATCTAGAGCACACCAGTGGGCCTTCGACTCCGGAAGCCCGTGTCGACGTTGTTCCGTTGAATGGTTCTCAAGCTGACACTTGTTGATGGCCCAGAATTGAAATCTGCAGCAGTTTGCGAAAGTATTGCGTTTCTGTCACGTAGAACGATTCTCTTCAATCGTCGTTTGTCCCTTTCTTGCAGGATCTTTTTCCGGCCGCAGTGAAGTCGGAGATTTGGTGTTTTAGCGGATTCCTGATATTCACGGTACACTCGTGAAGTGGTCGTACGGGAAAATTCCCACTTCATCGCTACCTCTGAGATGCTTTGTCCCATCGCTCGTGCGCCGACGATAACACCACGTCCAAAATCACTTAAATCCTGATAACCTGGCACTGTAGCAGTTGTAACCGATCTAACAACTGTGCCAGACACTTGCTGTCTTATATAGGCGTTGCCGACCGCAGAGGCGCATTCTGCCTGTTTTCATATCTCTGTATTTGAATACGCATGCCTATACCAGTTTCTTTGGCGCTTCAGTGTACAACCACTTGAAATATACTAGAGCTCGTAACAAACAATTATGGTTGGTAAATATACTCGTAGTAAACTGTACGTCAAAAATCCGTAGAAAAACGCTACAAACCTATGCATCAACTTTAATGTATTCAGGTAAACTTTAAGTACGATGGTATATTTGTTATTGCTGCTATGGTTGTCAGTCTCAGCAACGGTTTGAAAATTACATGCCGTACTTAAATATTCATCACGATATACTCTCCATGCGTGATTCTTATATCGCTGTATCACTGCGTGATGTTTACTCCTAGATGTACCACCCTAGCGGCCAGTATTTGGCGGGCACCCGCGCGGAGTAGCCGCCCGGTGTGGGGCGCTTTGTCATGGTCCGCGCAGCTCCTTCAGTGGACGATTCGAGTCCTCCTTCGGGCATGGGTGTGGGTGTTGTCCTTAGCGTAAGTTACTTTAAGTTAGATGAAGTAGTGTGTAAGCTTAGGTACCGATGATCACAGCAGTTAAATTTGGCGGCCAGCATCAGATGCACATCGAGGGCAAACACTCAAAGCAAAAAGTGTTCGGAGCTGAACAGACAGCTCTACACTATTTCACTATTAGGTTTATCATAATCATTGAGCATGTGGAACAATTTGCCAGTTTCATGCAGATGAATCGGTTTCTTCTTGTGACAATCTTGAAAATATTCACAAAACACGTATTTCTGCCCATTTTCTGAACTATTCAACACCTGCTAATAGGAAGTGTATTAAGGAAACTCCAACTTGACTTGATTCATGCTTTAAAAATAAAATTATTTAGCAAAAATATGGCAGGTCGTTATTCGGTTAACTGTGTAACCTTGCAGCACTGCAGCCCACCTATTTTACGCAACAGATAAAATACTTATCTGAAGTTGAACAGGAGAGAATATGAAACAGTGGCTGTACTCACAGGGATTTTAATATGCAGGTGAATCAACTAAAAGTTGCACTGCAAATATTGTTGAAATAGAAAGTACTATTGATGCGCCGTTTTCACAGAATGGATTGGTAGTCAGCGGCTCGTATTGTTAGCCAAAAACAGATTGTAATAATACTTATAAAGTGTATTTTTTGTGGAAACATACCCTTTTTAAATCGAACAGTGCCTATTGACTTAACAGACTAAAAGAAGGGTAAGTTACAATGTCAGTGGTGTTTGTTGCACGATTCTAAAAATGGTTCAAATGGCTCTGAGCACTATGGGACTTAACATCTGAGGTCAGCAGTCCCCTAGAACTTAGAACTACTTAAACCTGCCTAACCTAAGGATATCACACACATCCATGCCCGAGGCAGGAGTCGAACCTGCGACCGTAGCAGTCGGGCGGTTCCGGACTAAAGCGCCTAGAACCGCTCGGCCACCGCGGCCGGTGCCGGAATCTAGCGAGAGTCGTTTGCGAGATGTCGTATTTTGAAAAGTTTCGACAACGACAAATGTTTCTGTGCCATTGATAATGTGCAGTTGCTACGAACTGTGTTATTATGCCTGCTTACAGTGTGCTTGTGTGTTACTTGAGTGTGATGTGACTTGCTAGTAAGTTGGTATGCGACAGTACAGGCAGTAGGTCGTGAGCGGACAAAGGGATTTACTACTGCAGAAAAAGCCGACATGCTCATGGTGTATAGAGAGTGTAGGAAGGCAGTACTTCCTTCTTATACGGTGTAGGCGGCAAGATATTCCAATAGACAATAACCATCTCTTCAATTGCTTATCATCCTCTTCAACCATTTACGTGAAATTGATAATGTACCACTTAGTCAATGTTACAGAAGGAAACAAATGACGACAGAGGAGAGAGTAATTAATGTTCTAGCTGCTGTTGCAGTTGATAAGCACGAGGAAGTGGCATGAGTCAGGTAAGTGTCCTACACATTCCCCATCGATATAGGTTCCATCCTTGTCACGTCCCTCTGCATCAAGAGCTGAATGGAAACGATTGGAAGAATCTTTTAACTTCTGTACATGGGCATTAAGACAGGATACTTCAGATGTGTCGTGTATCATGTTTAGTGATTAAACCACATTTACCAATCATGGCCAGGTAAACAGCTGAAACGTGCCCTATTGGGCTGCTGACAATCCCCGTTGGAATCGTCAGGCGAAAGGTCGGCGTCCATGGAGTGTAAACGCGTGGTGTGGGATAGTGAACCATCAGCGCATAGGCCCAGTTTTCATAGACAGAATGCTGAACGCGTGCAAGTATCGCAGCCTCCTAACAGATCATCTTCCACGGAAGATAGGAAACGTTCCTCTGCAGACTTGGGAGAAACTTGTGGCACCAACGTTATGGCTATTTAGCCCGTAGTGCACGAAGTACTATAGCATGTCTTCAGGAATTGTTTCCAACTCGTTGGATTGGACATAAAGGATATGTATATTGGCCGGTCCATTCCACGGATTTGACACCTGCAGACTTTTTTCTGTGGGGAAAATAGAAAGCTGCTGTTTACAGGGACATAGCAACTGCATTCAATGATATGCAACGATGTATTACTACACCCTGCTCAGACATATCCGCTGAAATGCTAGCACGTGTGCAGAATTCGTTCCATACTAGAATGGAAATATGTATTGCCCCCGTCGGTGCGCATTTTGAACACAACCTGTGATGGTCAGTTGTCTTGTTACTAGTCAGAACCCACATAGCTAGTGTACGCACTTGTCTTGTTCTTTAGTCTATGTTACCACTGGTATTGTACAAATGTCGGTGTGAGAACTTTTCAAAATGCGATTAGGAGTAAAATCCTGCAACAGACACCACTGATACTCTAATTTACCCTCATTTTCGTTTCTTAATGTCGATTTAAAAAAAGTGTATGTTTGCACGAAAATTTCACTTTCTAAGTATTCTTACACTCTGTTGGTAGACTAACAATACGAGCCTCTGACTAACAATCAATTCTACGAAAATCGCACGTCAGTAGCACTTTCAATTTCCGCATTTTTTGCTGTGCAAGATTTTATTCTGTATCACGAAAACTTACTGATTTAGTGGTACATCCCTCAACTGATACCACTCAAAGACGTTACTTGATTCGCACAAAAACGCTAAGGCTGCAGTTGCTGTCATTACAGATGTATTACCATGACTGAGGCATCCACCTTTCAGGTGATCAATATGTTAAACAATTTCCTGACAGTGTTAGTCTCGTTAAATATTCTCTTTGTGAAGTTATACTCTCTAGAAGAAAACTGAAATAAAACGTAGCAACTGCTTGCACAGAACGCTCACTCAAGGGACTTTGTTGTTGTGGTTTCCAGTCCAAAGACAGGTTTCATTCACCTCTCCACGCTATTCTGTCCTGTGCAAGCGCCTTCATCTCTGAATAACTACTGGAACCTACATCTTTCTGAACCTGCTTACTTTATTCCTCTCTTGGTCTCACCCAAGATGCAGCGATTTGGAGCCCTTGCACTGACCGTCCTGACCGCATGTTATGCGTTACAAAATACTTTTTTTTTTATCCCGAAACCGGCCGTGGATGGAATAAATTTATTGGAACAAATGGGCGGAACTCTTTAAGTTAATTAATCGTGCCTCACAGCTGCAGATGTCCTACATACCAAAACTTGTTCAGTCATCGAGGAAATTAAAGGACACGTTATTGTGGACAACTCACATTACTGACTGCATAGCTGCACTTGAGACGGCCATGGTTCATATAAGTAGGCTACGGGATGATGTCACTACCACAGAACCTTGGACAGCACGAACCGGCAGTCCGCGTCACAGCCCAGAATACAGCATTGTACTACCCACCACATCTTCATTACGCTGGGAAACGCCGCTTGCTTCCAAAGCCCGCCGGTTGGCACTTACGAAATATACTACAGTGAAGAAGGAATTTGAAAAATTACTGGCTGCTGATATTATTTGACGTTCTCACAGCCCGTGGGCACCCCCTCCCCCCTCTACATTTAGTAAAGAAAAAAGATGGTTTCTGTCGTGCTTACGGGGAATATTGCGCCTTTAAGGCGCAGACTACACTTGATTGCTACACTGTTACTGATTTTACGGCTGTGTTTAGCAGGCACCCGATTCTTGAAAGAGACTGATTTTCAAAAAGCATATCACCAGATTCCATCACCGCCCCAGCAGATATACAAAAGACAGCACTAATTTATCAGAATGCCTTTTGGCCTGAAGAATGTGGATAAAACATGACAGCGATTGGTTGATGAAGTCCTTCGTGGCCTGCTCATATGTTTCACGTATATCTACTATTTATTGTCTTTCTCGGCCTCTGACACTGAACACGGGAAACGTCTGCAAATTATTTTTGATGGACTTTCACGTTAGGGAATAAAGATCAACAAAGATACATGTGTGCTCTGACAACATAGGTGAACTTCTTGGGACGCTGGGTAACCCACTCAGGCATTCGAACTTTACAAACCAAGGCTAACATGATTCAGTCGGTTCCCCTCCCAGAGAACTTCCAATTTTTTGAGTGTAACGAGCTTCTACACATGCCACCTACCCCTCGCCACTGCTATACAAGCACCACTAACAGCTGCACTGTAGTGGCCAACTTCATGAGGACAACAGTCCGTAACATGGAACCCAGAAATGTTGTCACCATTCGAAGATGTCAAATCCAGCTTAAGAGACATTGTATTAACTGTCTTCCTTCTACACTACTAGCAATATTGTTGTGGATGTGAACCAGACCGTGACAGGAGCCGCCCTAGAGCAGTAACTTAACGTTACGTGGCAGCCACTTGGGTTCTTTTTCTGTAAATTGACCAAATAGAGTGCCTGCAACAGTGAACGTTTGGAGGTCTATGAAGCCATCAAGCATTTTAGACTGTATGTAGAGGCACGCCATTTTACAGCTTTTGTTGATCACAAACCAGTTTGCTTGGCTTTCTCCACCCACGCAACCCTTTCTCACCACGCCAGTTCCACCATATACAATTCATCGACCGATTTACAACTGAACTTCGTCACTTGCAGGGTGCTGTCGAATAAATGCAATTTCTACGAGCCTCGACTTAAAACAACTGGCTGCTGTTCAAGACACCGACGCAGAGCTACAGGAATTATCGGAAAATCAAACACAGCACTGTGTCAGCAGAAACTACCAATGGACATCTTCTTCATATGGCTCCACATTTGTTAAAGCCAACCACAATTTTTCGTTCCATCGAATTTTCGAAAACAGGTTTTTAATACCATTCATCAACTCACTCATGAAGGAGTCACCACCACTGTATGGTCACAAAAAGATTTGTGTGGCCGGGCGTGTGGCATGATTGTCGGTTATGGGTGAAAACTTGTTTGGATTTCAGTCAGCTAGAGTGGGACGTCAGGTCCACCAACCTTTGGTACATTCTGTTGGGTACTGCCCACTCTTGTAATATAGGGTGCCTAGGAAGCTGCGTTCTCGGATAGCTAAACAATATACAAGCAAATCTTATTAAAGGAGTTTATTACAATAATGGAATTGACAATACTGGTGCTCACCCCCATACAAGGTTTTAACTATGTATTCAATGCAACTGATATGTCCACCCGACGAGTAGAAGATGCACTCATCAAGGGCATCTCGGCAGAAACAGGTCGCACAAACATTAACTATGTGGACCTCATAATTTGGCTGCCCTGCGGACGCGCAGATGGAGCAAGGCCGCCAATGTGAGTGAACTTTGTTTCGTGTGAACTGGTGGATTAATGTGGTTTTATACATCATCATACCGCCAACTACCACCTATCCAGCAACAGCATGGTAGACTATTGGCACCGGACTATCACGTCGACCCTAATGTGTCACAACTCTTCTTGGTTGACGTGTTTGTCCCTTGTATCATTTGGTTTGCATGTAGCATTCAAACCTGATCTCCCCGTCAGACTTACGTCGGAATTTTTCAGTGAACAATGGACTACCCTCCTCAAGACCCCTCTCCTTCTTAATCCAACATATCTGAAACTTCATTTCCAGTTTCTATCCACCCACTGTGTCCCGCCACATACACTCTCCCATTTTTATGCACAAAGACTTGTCTATATGTTCTCACGTGATGCTATGTACAGACTCCATCAGCCCCTTTGCAACCGCCTTATACAGGTTCGTATACGCTTTTGCACCATAGTACTCACATAGTGACGATTTTCACTAATGCTAAACACATCAAGGTTTCCGCAGAGAATGTCGAGACAGTTTATCGGCTCCAGACGGACAATGCTGTGAGTTGCTGCCTCTATTGTCACCCAACGATGACGTTGCAGTATGATGCAGCCAATCAACCTATGCTATTACCAGACGGATCCACCGCTCTCCTACCTTCCCAACAGATGCAGCTACTAATGACGCTACACCGCCACAGGAAGAACACTCCCAGAGCACTCACCCAATTCCTCCAACACAATATGCAGTACGAGCCAGGGCTGGCAGAACTGTCCAGTTCAAATATTAATTCTTCCTGGGAGCTTCGCTCCACACGGCAGGAGGTGGGCAGGGGTAGGGGCTTTACATATTGCGATGCAAACAGTTGATTATTATGACAAAAAGCGTGGAATTTATGTCTTTTCTTTGACTGACTTACTTACTTTGGAATGGTTTCCGTTTCCTGCCTTGTCTTTGTGTAATTCTTTTGTGTAACATGTACGATTTTCTGAATTACATGTGTATCATCAGTAGTATAACAAAGCATTTGGTGTTAACACGGTTCTTATTTAATTTTGCCTCATTGTTCTCACAGGTTTATTTCACAGTAACCACGTGTCATATAAGAGGAGGGAAAGAGCCATAGGTTTATAGAACTTGTTTCTTGTGTCTTGCTAGTTTTTTTTCTTGGAAATATTGTGGATAGTTCAACATATATGTTCAAGTCTTACCAACCTTGCTTCAGGATCTTTATTGGAATCATACTCGATTTGACAAACCAAATAGCTGCATAATGATAGACTGCTTTCTCAAAGACCTTCTCTTCTAAAATAATTTTACCTTAAACAGGATTTTTTTCCATGTAACAGAACAGAACAAGAAACAGTCAGACAGATATCAAGAGAAACGACAAAACTGCTAAAAGGACGAAAGATTTGGAATTTGCACAAAAATTTAATGTTTCCACCTAAAATGTGAGGTCTTGGATATAAAGATACAGAAGCAGAAAAAAATTGAAAACAAGAAAGGTACAGCGTTGGACATAGATTTCATAATTCACAAGCACTTTACTTGAATAGCGTTATGTAGCAACTTATGAGGTAAAAACTACTCAAAGAAATCAGGAGGCACCACCAAACATCTGCAGTACCAACAGCAGTACTGATAACATCACGAGATACAGTAGCGACAGTAGAATCTGCAGCAAAAGTAACAGCAGCAGCACTAGTACCAGAAACAGCAAAATGAACGTCACTAGTAGCACTAGAATCGCACAACAGTGGCAACAGCAGAATCATCAGTAGCAGCACCAGAATGATCAGAAGTATCCAAAGTAACACCAGCAACAGATAAATATCAAACATGAGTGACAGCAGAGTTATACCAACAGCAGTAACATTACCAACGAAAGAAATGCAAACAAATGGTTCAAATGGCTCTGAGCACTATGGGACTTAACTTCTGAGGTCATCAGTCCCCTAGAACTTAGAACTACTTAAACCTAACTAACCTAAGGACATCACACACATCCATGCCCGAGTCAGGATTCGAACCTGCGACCGTAGCGGTCGCACGGTTCCAGACTGTAGCGCCTAGAACCGCTCGGCCACCCCGACCGGCAAATGCAAACACCTACAGAAAGAAATCAGAATTAACAGGAAGCTCTTAAGATAAAAAGAGACAAGATTTTATCTCAGGTAAGTGATTCACCTGAAATAATTAAAGCAATACCAGCAGTAAAAAAAGGAAAACCAACTCTCTCTCATTTAAGCTAACGGTCCATAATGTTCAATCTCTAACCTATAAATTACAGAGATCATAAATAATACTAATATCAGACATAAATATTGATGTTATCTGCATAACAGAATATGGAAAGGACAACTGCAAATAGAAACCATTAATATCCCTGGTTTTCTCGTAGACAGCTCATTCTGCAGATCTTATTACAAACATAGAGGCATTTCCATCTTTGGAAAGCAGAATTTAAGGCGTAGATAAATTCAAACAAATTGGTTTTTAGGCGGTTTTTCACATCCCCCTAGGTGAATGTTGTGCTGGTGCCTACGTTCCGCCTCAGTTACATGACTCGCAGACACTTGAAAACTTTCACGCTCTTTCACGGCTTATACTAGATGCACACAGCTGGGGTTCACTAATTCCATCCCAGGGGGTACGGGGTGGCGACAAGAAGGGCATCCGGCCACCTCTCACTGTAACATCGCCAAATCTAATAACAGGGCCGATACAACGTTGAAGTGGGACAAAGACCCAAAGCAAAAATCCATTCAAACATATATCGATCTGATAAAGGAAAACGACTTTGAAATGAAAGCTACTGACCGTAACTTTTTTATGATCCCTTGATGGAGAGTTTGAACACTTCTTTTTTAAAATTTAAAGATCAGTAATTACTTCAGAAAACACAGATTTCCTGAAATCCTCAGATTACAAAGATGATTTTCTGAACGTAACACCAAGACTCAATTTAATCCTATAAGTAGATATACCAACTAGAATCTCAAGGGTTACTAAAAGTACTATACATGATTTTTTCAAGAAACATACTCTCCATACAATACTAAAGCACTAAATACAGTCTATACACTCACAAACTATGTTCAGAAAATAGATCATCCATCAAAGCAAGTGGGTGTAGGGACCTCGGAAATGGTAGTACTAAAACCTTACGCTACACTCTAAGATGGGGTGAAGTATTCAGTGAGACAGATGTAACTAGCATGTTCAGTAACTTTAATGAAAGATGTAGGTATTATTTTGACCAAGCCATTCCAGTTAAACAATGTAGACTTATACCACCTGGAAATAAAGGTTGGGTTACAGCTAGCATAATAATGTCTAGTCCACAGAAAAGCTTTCTCCATCCATACAGCTAAATAAATCGTATATTACTAAAAATTCAAAATTATATCAAATTACACAATACGATTTACCACTACAAAGAACTTATTAAAGATATAAAAAGAAGGTAATGATGAATACATCTCCAAATAAAAAAAAGAAACAGAGGCCAGATGAATTGAATCTGAAACATGTCCACAACCAATGTCGAAACCAAAGGATGACAGCCTACATGGCTTTGGAACTCATAATAGACACCACTACGAAAATAGCACACTACACGGAGAATCAATGTTTCGTAACCAGTCACACAAGATGAGCTCATTTTAGCAATGAGATCACTAAAGAAATTGAAATGTGATTTTGATGATGTTCCACGTTGTATCACAATATGGCCAGGGCGTTGTATTGTAGACCCTCTGAAGTCTATAATTAACCACTCGTTTCCCTCACGAACATTTCAAAATATTCTAAAGGTTGTTAAGATCACAAAAATGGAGCTACAGACAATGTTCACGATTATGTGCTTGTGGCACAGCTTAATGGTTTCTCAACTATCTGTTCTATAATAAGCTACAAGATTTTATGAACAAAACTCAGTGCTATCAAACTACTAGCACAGTATCAGAGCACATACACTGATCGGCCAGAAAATTAAGACCACCGACCTACTATCGAGACAAACCCATACAGGAGACAGCAGTGTCACTTGGCTAGGAATGACTGTTAGTCAGACACACACATGTTACATTTAGCATCACTGAGCGTATCATCAGTGTGTAGAATGGGAAAGGTGTGTGATCTATCTGAATTTGACAGAGGGCAGACTACTATGGCCCTGAGACTTGGCATGAGCATTTTGGCAACTGCACGACTTGTCGGGTGTTTGGAAAGTTCTGTTATTAGTGTCTCCAACATGTGGCGAAACCAAGGTGAAAACAGATCCAGACATTGTGGGATTGTGCATCGCCCCTCATTACAAATGCAGTATGTAGGCTGGACAGACTGGTCAAACAGGACAGATGACGAACTATGGCACAACTAACATCAGATTCTAATGCTACGTCTGAACACACAGTGTACTGAACAGCCCTAATGATGGGCCTCTGCAGCCGATGGGCCATGCATGTGCCAATTTTAACACCATAACATCAGCAAATATGACAGAAATTGGCACTAGACGTCGCAGTGGTGGGGCGTTGCATTGTCTGACGAATCCTGATAACTTCTTCATCATGCCGATGGAAGGGCCCGAACCCATCGTCTTCCAGGGGAACAGCTCTTTGACACCTGTATGGCAGGATGGAGACAAGCTGCTGGTGGCTCCATTATACTCTGGGGAACATTGATGTGGGTACTTATGGGACCAGCGGAGGTCGTGCAAGGCACCATGAAGGCCAAGGGGTATTGTACACTGGTTGCGGACCATGTACACCCCTTTATTATGTTCATATTTCCCAACGGCAGTGGCATTCTTCAACAAGATAATGCACGAAGTCACAAGACTCGGAGTGTGATGGAGTGGTCTGAGGAATCTGATGACAATTTCCAATTGATGTGCTGGCTCCCAACTCGCCACATCTGAACCTGATCGAACACATCTGGGATGTGATTGAACATGGTGTCAGAGCTCATCGCCCCCTCTCCAGAATGTACGGTAATTAGTTGACTTGTGTGTGCACATATGGGGCCAACTCCTGCCAGCGACCTACCAAGGCCTCATTGCTTTGGTGCCATGTGTCGCCAATATTATCTCTGCCATAGGTTGACATACTCGCTATTAGGTAAGTGGTCATAATTTTCTCGCTAATCACTGTAGATCCACAGACACTACTATCCACAACTACCTACATGCTGTCCTAAAAGCTACAGCTGCCAAGAAAATGGCTGCTGGAATAGTTCTGGACCTGTCCAAAGCGTTAAATATTATAGGTCATGCTGCTCTACTGAATGATTTCGAAATAAAATGGATTGGCAGTACAATATATGAATCGATTAAATATTACCTCACTAACCGTAAAAACAAGTTGTTCTTAAGCAAGACATAACCATTGAAAATATCACAAAAACAACCACAATCTCATCAGATAAAACTTTAATGAAATATAGTTCTCAGCAAAGATCCAAATCCAGTGTAATTTTCTTTCTCTTATACCGTACGTTACTGATCTAATTGATAGTGTTTATAGTAAACAGAAAACTGTACCGCCTACAAACACCGGAATTTTAACTATGAAGTTAGGAAGACAACTACCATATCTTGAAAATAAACAGAAAAAGTTAAAGATTGCTTAATGATATGAAATATTTATGTGTAGTGTAAGTAGGCTGTTTAGGTTTTTTTATTGGTAACGCCACATAGCGCTCTGTATGAAAAATCACTGGCTGTGCTGTGTGCAGTCAGTGGCTGGTTGGCATTATTGTAATACTCGCCACTGTAGTGTTGGGCGGCTGGATGTTAACAGCGCATAGCGTTGAGCAGTTGGAGGCGAGCCGCCAGCAGTGGTGGATGTGTGGAGAGAGATGGCGGAGTTTTGAAATTTGTAAGAATGGATATCATGAACTGCTATATATATTATGACTATTAAGGTAAATACATTGTTTGTTCTCTATTAAAATCTTTCATTTGCTAACTATACCTATGAGTAGTTAGTGCCTTCCATAGTTTGAATCTTTTATTTAGCTGGCAGTAGTGGTGCTCGCTGTATTGCAGTAGTTCGAGTAACCAAGATTTTTGTGAAGTAAGTGATAGGTGAAACGTATAGGTTACTGTTAGTCAGGGCCATTCTTTTGTAGGGATTTTAGAAAGTGAGATTGCGTTGCGCTAAAAATATTGTGTGTCAGTTTAAGCACAGTCACGTATAATTGTTCTAAGAGGACGTTTCAGTAGTTTTGTAGAGCGACCTAAAAGGGTACACACATGTTCAAACTGTTCAACCAAGTTATCATCTACAGCTACATCTAAATCTACATTGATACTGTTCAAACCATGCACTTCAGAGTGGCAGAGGGTACATCCCACTTCATTAGTTATTAGGATTTTTTCCTGTTCCATGCATGTACTAAGCACAGGAGAATACTTTTTTTAAGTGGCACTGTGCATGCTGTGATAAATCTAATCTGTCCTCACGATCTCTGCAAAAGCGATATGTAGGGGGTTGTAGTATATTCCTACAGTCATAATTAAAGACGGTTCTTGAAACTTTATAAGTAGACTTTCGTGGGATGGTTTACATCTGTCTTCAAGAGTCTTCGAATTTAGTTTCTTCACCGTGTCTGTGCCACTCTCCCATGTGTCAAACAAACCTATGACCATTCGTGCTGCCGTTCTCTGTAAATGTTCAATATCCCCTATTAGTCCTATTTGCTATGGATCCCACAGGCTTCAGCAATATTCTAGGATAAGCCACTTGAGTGATTCGTAAGCAATCTTCTTTGTAGATTGATTGTATTTCCGCAGTATTCTACCAAAAAACTGAAGTCTACCGCCTGCTTTACCCATGACTGAGCCTATGTGATCATTACATTTCGTATCCCTGTGAAGTGTTCCACGCAGGTATTTGTATGAGCTGGTCGACACCAACTGTGAATCAGTGACACTACAGACATAGAATACCAGGTTTTCTCGTTTTGTGACGTGCAGAAGTTTACATTTCTGAAAATTTAAAACAAATTGCTGGGCTTTGCTCATTTTGAAATCTTATTAAGATCTAAATGAATATTTATGCAGCTTCTTTCAGACGGCACTTCATTATACATAACTGCATTATCTGAAAAAAGCCTGAGCTTACTATTAGTATTCTGTACAAGGTTATTAATGTACAACACGAACAGCAAGGCTCTCTGTACAATCACCAGGAACACACCCAAAGTTACTTCTATAACTGACGATGCCTCTCCATCCAGGATAATATGCTGCGACCTCCCTACCAGAAAACCCTCAGTCAGTCGTAAATTTCGCTTGATAATCCATGTTGTCATATGGGTACACACAGTGAGGGTAAGTAGATAATAAATGTAGGTCCTGGACCACTAGCCCGACTTCATAAAAAATAAAAACATGCTCATTAAATCTCATATTTTTTATTTTCCATAAAATTCATCTAATAACCCAGAACCCACACTTAATATCTACTATCCATTTTATCTAACAATAATATATTATTACAAAGCAATATAATATATAAAAATATATTAGGGAATTAAATTTTATTTTAAAAAACAATTTTAAAAAAATCATTTTAACCACTTTTTCTTAGTCCTAATAATTGTCCTATTTTTAACTTTTGTGAAAAATGTGTGTTTTACAATTATATTCAAGAATAAGTACATAAAATTATTTACTTTCTGCTCTAGCAGCCATAAGATTATTATGAGTTGTTGTTTGTAAATGTTTTTTCAGATAAGACTTATTTACCGTTCTACCACATTCAGATACATAAGGAAAGTACTTTACTTTGCTTTCAGCTACCTGGTTTCAGCTGCTTTTTGAAAACAAATAAATAATGTATGAGTTAACAAAAGTAAATTAAATTAAAAATTAAATAGACAGCAAAAAAGGGACACACCAATAAGAAAATAAATAAAATAAATTACTTAATGAAGTACATTATTTTAAAAATCATAGTCAGAACATAAGTAAATAATTAAAATGTATTAGTTAACAAAAGTAAATACTTAAAATGAAGTATTTAAAAAAATAAATTATATTAAAATCTTCAGTATTTATTTTAATGTCCTTATTAAAATGTTTCAGAAATGTATATGAACATTAAGTTAACATTTTTAATAAATTTTTAAGTTTTTCATTCATTTATATAGAAGCAAATATTAATAATAAAAGTTTTTAGTAAGTTGTGCATCATGTGTCAGATTCTTCTCACCACACATAATTACATAAGCAAGTGAACCATTTGGAATTTTATCACTAAAAGTTGTACAAAGTTTCATAATAGTTTTTGTGTAGTTACAACATTCTTTATACATGTCATATTGATTACATAAATTGGATAATTATTTATAAAACTAAACGGATTAATATCAATATCTGATTTTAGTAAATTAATAGTTTTAAAATTAAGAGATGCATCATATGGTTCAAGAAAATTATTTGGTGGAATAATATTCCACATTTCTGGAGGATGATCTTCATTTTTACCAATTTTAAATATATATTCTGTAGTTTTACATTATCAAATACTGATGAATCAACTAATTGAATATTTGTACAATTTGTCTGAAATACAACCAATACAAATTATGGCATATCAAATTCTGTAGAGTTGTAGTAATTTGTTACATCTAGTTCAAAACGGTTTTTACCAGCAACTTCTTCTGTTGGAAGTTCATAAAAAGAAGTAGGAATTTTAGGGTTTTCAAAACTATTTGCACGTTGTTCAAGATCATAATTGAGTTCATATTTAACATCAGGTAGACGAATTTACATAGATCCTATAATAATTTTACCTTCTGTAGGTAACCTATCTTTTATTTCAATTCCAGGATCATTTGCATCAGACCAATGTAGAATTACATCTCCAGTAACTGAACTACATGTAAAAATTACTTTAAGTCTTCTTGAAACATATTTTCTTTATAATCTTTAAAAAATCTAACCTTTATTGATGATGGATAAAGTACTTAATTTTTTTACTATTTATTTTTCCTGTATTAAGAATATGTCCTTCTAAACATATTTTGTCAGTATCAGATGATGAAATAAAAGGATGTTCAATTCTAGATAAACTGTTATTTATTTACATAATTATCAATTAACTTTTTGTTTGAATTTCCATCATAAGTTGGATAATCTGTACCATCATTTCCAATAATACTAAAATTCATGTGTAATTGTGCATGATTTGGATGTAGCCAACCATCAACAATATTTGTATATTTATTAGGAACATTTAAATTAATTTTAGTTTTTTCATTAACAGGAAATGAATAAAACTGATAACTTTCAATTTTAATCATGACACCATCTAAAATTATTTTAGTATTTATTAATTAAGGAAAATTTTTATTAAGACATTTTTAAAATAACTGTTACATTAGCACCTTTAAAGTCAATTAAATTAACATTTACCTCAGTTATAGTAACTTCTAATTCTTGGGTTGTTTTTAAATTAGGATATTTTGGTTTATAAATTATGGGTCCACCAAATTCTGCATTAGGTTTACCTGAAGCAATAATATTAGTTTCCTTACGAAAATTATCATTATGTTTTACATATTTTCCATCAGCAAGATTAAAATTTAGACTTATTAATTCAAAAGGAATCATTTTAAGAACATCTTTAGCTACAGATTTTTCATTAGGAAAAACAACTTATTGAAACAAAGTAAATTAACAATACTATCCTTTACATCTATATATATATATATATATATATATATATATATATATATATATATATATATATATATATATATATACATATTATATCGCTTTCAATAATTATTCTATATAAGAATTCATCTGCTTTAATGCCTATATTCGGTTTTCCGAATTGACCTCCAGAAATTTGTATAATTTCACCATCACAATAAAGTTTATTACTTTGTGTTATAATATTTGAGTTAAGAAAGTTGAATAAAAGCCAACTAATGAAACATTAGCATAATTATCATATAATGGAACAGTTAATCCATTTCTAAGTATATTAGATGTATCCCTAAAATGAAAAAGGTGGCTTATTTACTACTGCAAAATATTAGTAAGTTTAAAATTATTAACAAGAAAAAAAGTAAAATTATAAATAAATGAAAAATTTAAATAAATAAAAAATTATTAAGTAATTGAACAAAACCGTTTGGGAAGCTAAAGTAAGAATTCCAGAAATTAATTTAAAAAACAAACATGGTTAACATTTACCAAATTCTATAAGATGTGCAATAATTGGCTCAGTGATTGTGGAAAAACAACATTAATGATTGGTAATTATGTTTCAGCTCCACGATGGTTAAATTGGAATTAAATATTTGTATCATTTGTATATTTCTTCATAAAAGTTAGAACAACCAGAGTAATAACAATTTATAAAACTATGTAAAAAATTGAAGATAAAAATTAATAAACAAATTGTTGGTTTTATCTCAAGATAATTGAGGAATTGTACCATGAGATCAATGTAAAGAAAATTCAGGTGCTTTATTTGGTGATTTAATTTTAGAAACTCAAGATTGTGTTAGAGATTATTTTACTAGAGCCAAACACAAAGGTATAGATTGTTTTTATTTAGCTCAAACATATTCAAAAATACCAAAAGAGTTAGTTAGAGAAAATTTAAATATTTAAAACATATTTAGACAAGATGATACAATTTTAAATCATCTGTATCATGAATTTGTTGGTGGAGATTTAAAGATTTAAAGAAATGTGTAGTAAATGTTGGAATGATGATTTTGCTTTTTTAACAATAAATATGACTAGAAAAATGAAGGAAGAATTAAGAAATTTAATACAACATTTCTTAACAACATAATCATTAGATAAAAATTTACCTTCACTTTAACTTAAAAATTATACAAAAATATAAATATAAACATTAAACACAAATATAAACATAATCGTTAAACAGATATGTTAAACATGAACATGAAACATAATTAATATTTTTTTTCCTTAATAAATGTTTTGCAAAGTATGGTGAAAAACGTATTAAAAAAGGTAAAATATGGAATGAAAACTAAAAATTAAATGAAAATTTTAAATTTTGGAAGAAGCAACCGAGAACAGAATATAAAAAATTTAAAAAGGAAGATCATATAGGAGATTTAGGAAATTTATCACCAATTAAAACATTAAAAGATTGGTCAGATGATACTCCTGGAAAATATGATTATACATTTGGTGAAACAGACAGTAATGACATATTTAATAAGTATGAATAATGAAATAAAAGTAAAAATATAAATAAACGAAATGATAAATATTACTGAAAGAATGATAAAGTATATAAATCATTGTGAAGATAAAGTAATCCAAACAATTTTTTAAAATTTTTTAAAATTTAAAAATTGGAACTGTGGTTCACAGTTACCAATTTTTAAAGTAAACTTTCAAGATCAGCATAAATTACAAATGGTTTTTTGTGTAAATTGATAGTTATTAAAATAATCAAATTCCTGTTTACTTTGCATTTCAACTTATAATGGTTTGTGAGTTAAAAAGTATGATTATCTAATTTTTCTTTATTATTAAAATGAAGTAAACAAAAATAACAAATAAATTTTACTTTAGTATGTTTAGCCATTTTTCCTTTGCTGTAAGTCTAGATAATTTTTTTTAACAATAATGTGAATTATTATCTTCCTTGAAATAAAATAGATTTAGATGTTTTCCTTTTTTAGATTTTGTTTCTTTTAATGTATATACTTGATAGTTTTCTACATCATCATCATCATCAAATGAATAAACATCAAGAAATATATTAATTATATTTCATATTTTTGGAATATGATCAACTAGTACAGGAAATTCAAAAGTTTAATTTTTTTATCAATATCATGACCAACATATTTATATTTTGTTATTCTTTCAGCATTTTTATCTCCAGGAATTAGAAAATATTTTTCATCATAATTGTTTATATTAATACAAGGTATTTAGTTTTTATTACTTCAGGTGAATCAATATAAGTTAATCCTTTTAATGGAACAAAATTATTAATTGCTAGTTGTAAACATATAATTCTATTTAGTGACCATTCTAATCGTTGTGGTTGAAAATTAGAATTTTTTTTTACAATATGTCTTACACCAAATTCGAATTTTTTATTAAAACCTATTTATGTTAAAATCGTACAGTTTCGTGTTTCTTGTCCAATTCTTGAACTTTTCCATTTATTTCATCTTTTTGTGATTTATATTCACAATATAAATTAAAATTTATATTTACACCATGAATTACTTTCAAATAATCTTCATCATTTTAAGAGTTTTTTGTTTTTTCTGCATTTAAGAATTGTTTAGGATCAGCTATAACTACACTATTTTCTAAATGTATAGTTTGTAATCTATTTTCAAATGTTCTTTCAAATAAGTTATCTGCAATTGATTTTCTGTCTCTTAGTTTTACAAATATATTTGTACAAAATTGAAAGATTCTTTTTAATGGTTTACATATTTCAGTTAAAAAAACGTAATAAATATAAAAATGGTAACTTTTTTCACAGATTTTCACTATTCAAATATTTATTATTATTTTTAACAATATTTTTATTATTTTCACTGCATTCAGGTATATAAATATAAGCAATATTTTCAAATTTTTTGTTAGTTCATTTAATTTTCACTTACTTCAGATTTATTGTTCATTCGTATTATTTTTAATTGTTTCAGACATATTATTTCTAACAATATAATGTGATTACTAATCATAATTGAACGATTCCTAATAAAAATCTAATTAAAGAAGATTTATGCAAATTTGAATATCCTAATAATTTATTTATTTTACAAAACTCCTCAAGTCTTTCAACTTTGAATTGTTGTAGTTAACAGCAATTTTACTTCCCATTTTGCTTTTCTACTTATTCCATAAAATGATTATTACATTTGTAAAAAATCTTTTTTATATAAAATGATAATATTTAATAGATTGATACGGATTATTATTTAATAAATAATTAATCAAAATGATAATTAGTAGATTATTTACGTTAACAATCAATCAGTTTTTAAAATATTAGTTTAAAACAATTAGTTTTTAAAAGAATTACTTTAGTACTCATTTTACTGTTAAGTTTAACAATCAACTTGTTTGCACTTAAATTCATTAATTTGTAAGAATTATTTTTATTAAAAGATGGTAATTATTTAATAGATGGACAAGTATTATACTATGATAGATAATTAATTGTAAAGGATTATTATTTAATAATTAATAAGTCATAAGGTTAATGCTTTCTTATTCTCAATATATTATAAATACCTTTCTTCGATTTATTAATATGTTTATCATTATGTGATGGATTTATTTAAAATCAATATTAAATGTTTAATTTCTTGACAAATTTTGCTTTTCCTTGCAGATGTGAATTTTTCTTCATTCATAACTTCTTCATTATTCATTGTAGATTTAAATTTTTCTTCTTTTCCATTATTAATAATAGTTTTGTATGTTCTTCACTTGTATTTCTTCTTAAATGTTCTGTAAAATAATATTTAGCAACACATTTCCAAAAACACAAACATTAGGTTTTATTGTGATTTTGTACATTATATTTATTTATGCATGGTCTACATATATTTCCATAACCATCTTCTGAAAATTTTTGCAAAGTAAAATTATCAAATGATTTCTCTGTATTACTATATTTACAAAATTTAGTTTTAACTGAACATACTTGTTGACCTTGTTCCATTTATATATAAGAAATTTATTAGAATTGCAAAAAGTATGCTTTTATATTTTTTATATTTTAATTTAAAATTATTCATATAAATTAGTTTAAAAATGATCATCATCAGGATCATCATCAGATTCATAATCGTGATTGCTAAATTGTCAATTTCTATCAAACAAATGATGAAAAGTGCTTATAGTTTCTGGTAAAGAATCAAAAATTAGATCAATAATTTTAATTATACTTACTGGTAAAGAATCAAGTGTTGTCAATATCCCAATTGATGTTGGTTGTCTATTTTTAATAATAGTTTCACAAAGTGGGCAATTTTCTTTTAACCATTTGTCAATACATTCTTAATGAAAAATATGATTTCAATTTGTTTTAATATAGAGAATATTACTTTCATCACTTAAACAAATGGGACCATCAATATCTTTTTCACATACCTCAGTTATTTCATAATTATCTTTTTCTTTAACTTGCATTTCGTTTTGATTGTCTATTTTTAAGAAATAATTTTTATTTGATTTTTAAAAAATAAATCATTTAGCTATAATTTCAAAATTACATTACTTTAAAAAAATCACATTGTGAAAATCTATGTCATGAAATCCATTATTTCTGTTTTTAAGTTTCTTCATTTGCCCTTTTCTAATTATTTCATGTTCCTAAGGATCAATTAATTTGTAATTTCTATTTGGTAAAATAAATTTAACATCATTATTAAGGTCCATACAAATATTTTCTCCATGCCTAATATTTAAATTTTCACAGTCAGTAATATCATATAAAACATTTATCCCTAGTTCAGTTATTTTCGTAATCTCTTTCGAGACACTAACATCACTGAGTTTCTTGATTATAGTCTCCATTTATATAGAAAAATTTTTATTACTTTTACAATAATACCTTTTTAGTTTATATTAAAAATATTATTCAAAAAATGTACTTTGTAAAACAATATATATTCATTTACTTGGATTCACAATTTAACTTGCATTTCGTTTTGATTGTCTATTTTTAAGAAATAATTTTTATTTGATTTTTAAAAAATAAATCATTTAGCTATAATTTCAAAATTACATTACTTTAAAAAAATCACATTGTGAAAATCTATGTCATGAAATCCATTATTTCTGTTTTTAAGTTTCTTCATTTGCCCTTTTCTAATTATTTCATGTTCCTAAGGATCAATTAATTTGTAATTTCTATTTGGTAAAATAAATTTAACATCATTATTAAGGTCCATACAAATATTTTCTCCATGCCTAATATTTAAATTTTCACAGTCAGTAATATCATATAAAACATTTATCCCTAGTTCAGTTATTTTCGTAATCTCTTTCGAGACACTAACATCACTGAGTTTCTTGATTATAGTCTCCATTTATATAGAAAAATTTTTATTACTTTTACAATAATACCTTTTTAGTTTATATTAAAAATATTATTCAAAAAATGTACTTTGTAAAACAATATATATTCATTTACTTGGATTCACAATGTAATATTACTTTCCTTATTAATTTTATTTTCTTTAAATGGACAAAACTAAGTCACAGTTAAGACAGTGTAGTGAATGTATGATTAAAAAAGAATTGAGGACATTTATAAAGGTTGTTATCTCAAAAGACATTTTACACACAACAATTCATAATAATCTTATGGCTGCAAAAGCAGAAAGTAAATAATTGTATATACTTATCTTTCAATATATTCTAGAAAACACGATTTTCACAAAAGTCAAAAATACGAGAAGTTTTTGGACTAAAAAAATGTTGTTAAAAATGATTATTATATACATATTCTTTAATATGATTTTGTAATCACACTTTTCATTAATATAATTAATTACATTACATTCACCTATGGGAAATGTATCTAAAATAAATGATTTTTGTTATAACTACTATTATATTATTTTCTTATATTATATTATTAATAGGTAAAATGGATTGTAGTTAATAAATGTCGGTTCTGAATTATTACATCAGTTTTACGGAAAATAAGAAATGCAAGTGTTAGCGAGCAATTTTAAATATTTTTGTAAAATTGGTCTAGTGGTCAAGAACCTTCATTTATTATCTACTAGTGTAGATATAGTACTGAGTGAAACGTAATCGGAAATCAAGAAATACTGCATCTCCCTGACTGCTTACATCCAAAGTCAGTATGTATTGTGAGGAAAGTCTTAGTTTGGTTTCAATGATCAATGATTTCTGAATCCATGCTGGTTAGCATGGAGGAGATCATTCTGTTCGAGATATCTCCTAATTTTTGACTTCAGAATATGTTCTCACATACTACAACACATCGATGTCAAGAATACTGGACGGTAGTTATATGAATTAGTTCTACTATCTTTTTAGTGACTGGGTGTGACCTGTAGTTTCTTCAAACGACTGGGCAAGGTCTTTTTTTCGAGAGATCTATGATAGGTTATAGTTACAGGAGGGCCTCACTAAACTGAAAATTCATTGTACATTGCTCAGCAAGTATATTGCTGTTAATTAATTAATAGACAGTATCTCCAACTTTGGCACAGATGACAGAGGTGAAGTTTCGTGCCAAGGAGGCAATGAAGCCTTGGTAGGTCGCTGGGATGAGATGGCACTATATTCGCATACACAAGTCACCTAATTCCCATAAATTCCATAGAGGGAGGCGTTGAGCTCTGACGTCACTTTCAGTCACATCACAGATGTGTTTGATTGGATTCAGATCTAGCGAGCTGGGAGGCAGCACATCGATTGGAACTCGCCACTATGTTCCTCAAACCACTCCATCACACTTCTGCCTTGCGACATGTTGCATTATCTCATGGAAAAATGCCACTGCCATTGGGAAACTTGATTGTTATGAAGGGTTCTAAGTAGTAGGGCGAAGGATTTGTGGCTCCACTCTGCATTCTTGCCAAATCCATTCAAGTTGGTGGATCCAAGATGGCGGCCATAGATGTGGCAACGTCACACTGGCGTTATGGCAGGAAGTTCCCCACCCCACAACCCTCCCCCCTCCACTCCCCTCCCCTCCCCCATCTGCCAATTGGTGGGAAAAGAACTCAGTCAGTGCTGAGCTGCTGGATAGGAAAAAAGTAAGTGTTTATTTTTTATACATTGTGGTATTCTGTTTATTTAAACAATTTGAGTTTTCATTGACAGTAGCTGCATCCAGTGTGTTCACGTTGAGGTCCAGAGTCCAAGTGACCTAATTCACAACAACACTACCACAGGCTGTTGTTGGCCTTCCCCTCTCCCCTATCCCTTCCTCCCCTCCCATGATGTAATCCAAGATGGTGGTCTAGGAACAAAATTACAGGAAATTCTCTCAGTTGGAGCTGAGCTTCCCAAGAGGACGGACGTTATTGTTTACTGTGTACTATGTGTTCAATGGATGAGATTCCTGTGCTCGAGAAGGAATAGTTTAACAGATATATTAACTGTGATCGTGTAGCTGAGGACGGTGTCTATAGCCACCTGCACGATGCTTGGAAAGCAATGATATTTGGTGAATGTATAAATAAGACGAATAAGCTTCATCAAATAATGAAGATGCAGAAGGTTTGGGCTAAGTTACATTTCGCAACCCATGCTGATAAATGTGTGTGCTATAACTGTAGGTCAGTCGCCGTAGTGGCGTTAAAGAACTTGTGGAGCGGTGGCCGAACTGCCCTGCGAGGGGTCTCCCAGCCACCAATGCCATACGCTCATTATTATTATTATTTGATAAAGATCCAGTCAGTCTTCCGAAGCCCAAGAGGCAAGACGTTCATCCGCTCCGGAGCGCGCGCTCCCTGCCCCCCCCCCCTCCCCCCCCCCCCCCCCCCCCCACAGTCTTCGCGCCCACAGGAAGAAGCCTTGCGCCAGGGTTGCAGCACCGGCAACCAACAACCACAGGGCGGTCGTGCGCTAAGCACGTCCTGCCACACTGGAAATACCTCTGCCATCTTTGTAGCACACGGATGTCCCTTGTCGTTGAACCGAACTGCTTCAGGAATTATTAAATCTAGTGTTTAAGCAATGTGCAGAGCATTGTCACATACATATCTTGGAGATGTTACAGGAACTAAATGTACCACTACACTAACAGAGAGAGAGAGAGAGAGAGAGAGAGAGAGAGAGAGAGAGAGCAAGAATATTTAAAGAATTTGCGATGTAATTATACGTTTTATTCCGAGGAATACCACCACCACACTTGAACTCTGACTCTAAAAAAAAAATATCACTCCCCCCCCCCCCCCCCCCCCGCCGCCCCCTCTCCGAGACACTTCGCGAGCTTTTGTGGGAAACACCACAGACTTCTCTTGTCTTTGAGCGTGAGCTGCTTCAGGAGTTACTAAATTCAATTGAATATGTCTCTAAATACACTTTCCAAACGATCACTGCACAGTAGTTTGCTTCAGTTTTGCGATGTATACCGTCACACTTGAACACAGACCCAAAAAGATCAAAGCACACTTGTCAAACCTCCCTGAGACACTTCGCGCGCTTTTGTGGGTAATACCACAACCTTCCCTTGTCTCTGAGCAAGAGCTGCTTCAGGAGTTATTAAATCCAATTGAATACGCCTCTAAATACACTTGCAGAAAGATCGCTGCACAATAGTGTCCTTCAGTTTTGCGATGCTTACCGCCACACTTGAACACAGACTCTAAAAGATTGTGGCACACCCGTGAAACCTCTCAGTCTCTCTCCACTGCCCTGGAAAAGTTCCGTTCATAAACAAATTATGTAAAGTGTTTAACGCCTCAGTACATTTGCAAATGTTGCTTTAAACAACTTCTTTCAAATACACACGCACACAAAGCACTGCATTGTCTTCCCAGATGCATGTGGAATGGAACTACATTATGGCAATAGCACTCGAAAGTACATTAGGCAAGAATATTGTTTATAAATTGTAACTAAAATAAATGAACTCAAATACACCGCGTCGAAACTCTGAAGACGATTGTTAAATACGCTATCTCAGTAGTTTGCTTACACGAGGCACTGTCATAACTCGCGACCCGCGAAACCGCGGCGCATCCGTCAGCGGCCGCAGCTAGCTCGCCACAGAGTAAAACGGTGACGGGAAGCGGAGCCACTCCAGCACAAAGAATGGATCAGCAGAACAACTAGGTATTTCCAGAGCCCCACGTGCAAAAGCGCACGCAATCCATGGTCAGCAGACCTTGTCCTGCGTACTCAGACCAGCATCCATCGGTAGGTGGGGTGAAATGCTGCACTCGTATTGGCTCCTGAAAATATTTTTCAGGACATTCCATTAACCGCGCTTCCTGATTGGTTCCCGCCTGGTCTCATTCTGCCAGTGTCAGTTCTCCAGTATGGTTGCTATTTTAGTTGCATGTGGGTCAGTTTGTTGTTGAAAATGAAGCGTTCAGCGACATCAAGCACTATCACTTATAGTGGCAAACGACGTAGAATAGTAGTAGTAGTAGTAGTAGAAGAAGAAGAAGAAGAAGAAGAATATAAACTGCCATGTAAGCAAATAATTTGTTTCTGTAAATATGTGGTTATGGTGTAGAAATCTGGAAAAAATTTAGTGTGTTAAAAAAAAGTCTCTTCGGTAACTCAGTTTTTTTTCCTAGTTTTACAGCGCAACTCCAGAATTTTATCTTAGAATTCGATGGTAGACGGGAGTGGGAGGAGGAGGAGGAGGCTGGACCACAGTGAACTCTCCATTTTGAGGTCCAGTCCCCTATGGAAAGCATGCAACAGGAGCTGCCACGTGAGTATTAAAAAAATTCATATTAGTAGCAGTGTAAATTGTTTTTGTATCGTTGGTTTATTTCCCATTTCATACTTGTTCTTGTTACAGCTCACATGGTGAAAATGCAGCTCGAGCTGTCGGCAGTGTGGGAGGCTGAAAAAATCGCCGGCCATATACTGTGGAACAGTCACCAGCAGCGAGTACACAGCGCCAACAGTCGCGTATATAGAAAAAAATATCTGTGTAGTAGTAGCTATGAATTCTAGAGAGGCACCTGGAGGCTATTCACCTATTGCAGCAGCAATTTCCGGCACCCAGTGAGACAGTAGAGTAGTCCTGTAGGTGGAAAATAATAACTGTAATTTTTGTTTGTTTGTGTTTGTTGTTGTAGACGGGATGGATCGTCGGCACCATAACGATTCCGATGAGGATGAGATACCTGAATGGGTCAGGAAATCCTAGACGAAGAGCTGCAAAGGCAGCGTGATCTGGCCACTTTGGAGGATGAGTTTCCTGAAAGGCTAGTAGAGATATCTGACGAGCACCCAGAGCGTGAAAGGTAATTACTCACTCCACTTACAGATAATCAGTGTTCTTTCTGTCCTTGCACCAGCAGCAGCAGCAAACAATGTCTACAACGTTCTACATAACTGCGTTCGTTATTCTTTCTCTCTTCCACAGCGGCTACAGCACACTATGATGTGGGTACCGGTGACGGTGAATCCTGTAACATTAAGGCGAAGTTTTGTGCGACACACTTCGCCAGCAAGGGCGCCGCTAGTCGCCGAGCGAGAGGCCGCAGCCGCCACCGCTGCCGCCACAGCCGCCCCAGCACCGCGTCTCTGTATCAAGCAAGGAGCTGCCACCCCTCAGGCTAGGGGGTCAGGCCTACAGCAGCAGCAACATCGGCAGCCGTCGCCACAACCAGGCTGTTCCCACTGCTCTGAGCCGGTAGTGCCACCTTATTCTCCTTCTCTGCTTCGTCAAAATGATCGTCGTGTACTAAAGGTGCAGATATCCCTGTGCACCTCGCCGACTCCATCATCAACAGGATGGATCCCATCGCCCTCAAGAAGTAGCTTTACTTGGTAATAGAGATGATCCTGTGACTAGAGGCAGTTCCCTCTCCTGTCCTTTTAGTGAAGCACATAAGGTCAGTGACACCACACCGCAGTTAGAGTACTCGATGACTGCAGACGCCTTGGCGGAGCGTATTTCGCTCACAAGGATCGAGAATCCAGCAAGAGGGTACCAGGGCCCTGTCCAGTTTCTAATAGGGCGCCTTTCTGTTGCGGAAACGGACCTCTTCAAAAAATGGTCAAATGTGTGTGAAATCTTATGGGATTTAACTGATAAGGTCATCAGTTCCTAAGCTTACACACTACTTAACCTAAATTATCCTAAGGACAAACACACACACCCATGCCCGAGGGAGGACTCGAACCTCCACCGGGACCAACCGAACAGTCCATGACTGCAGCGCCCCAGACCGCTCGGCTAATCCCGTGCGGCAAACGGAGCTCGTCAAAGTAGTCAATGATCCGCGGTATCTCGCGATTAAACGCAGTGCAGTGCTCTGCGTCGAACTATTGCACCCCCGCCAGAGTTGCCTCTGGCGCTGAAGAGAAAAGTCTTCATTATCATTATTGGTAAAATAGCGTGATAACACTGAGCACGTCAATCGGCGAGTGGTTTCGTGAATCCACCTTGAGTACTATACTGACCTGATTTTCCGAGCATGGTCAGCTAATGCACTCAGCCCAATACTACACCTGGACATCCATACACATGTCTACGATCCGGTAAATGGAGGATCTGGCTATAAAAACGCCCTAAGGATATAGCTAATAAGCAGTTATGCACTAATGGCGAAAATAGAAAAGATCAGGTTTGTTTTGCATGCTCAGTCCTGGCTTGCGAGAGAAATTACAGTCGTAGCAATCATCCTAAGGGTCCCGTTACATTCCATGTAGGTGATAATATTTTTAGGCGCTATAACTTTGATCGTATCGAGTTCCCCGTCAAGATCCAGAACATACCCTAATTTGAGGCCCAGAATACCAGAATATCGGTTCATGTTTGTGGCCTGGAGAGGAAAAGCAAGCCAATCGAGCATGAAAAGCATCTAGCCGTCGGTCTTCTCTATTTCTCAGAACCTATCGGTGAGCATGAGATCCATGTAAACATGGTATTCTTCTCTGGAGGCGATAATTATTATTATATTTGGATCAAAGGCATGTCCCGACTTCTGTTCTCTCAGTTGAGTAACCGAAAGTGTAAAACGCATATTTCCTTAAGGTGCCTCAATGCCTTTTCTTCAGACAAGTTATTAGCAGTACATCTAGTCGAGTTCCAATGATCCGGTACGTGTCATTATGCCTATTGAGGAAAACAAATTCATTAAGTTTAAAAATGCTGACCACCAGGAGTGATGCCCGTTTGTAGTGTGCGCCGACTTTCAATGCCTCCTCGCTCCTGTGACCCGCTGTGGAGGTCACCTGACATGCCCCTTTACAGAAAAACACGTACCATATGCGGCAGCGTACCAGATTGTATCGTCCTATGATTCGACTCTTAACCGCTATAAATAATATGTCGGATGTAATCCTGCAGTTTGGCTGCTCACTGAGCTCGAAATACTGTCATTGAAGGTTGTTAAACTCTACAGCGACAACGTTCCTCGTGACGAAACAGAAGGACAAGGAATATTTGTACAATAACACTGTTGACTGTCACATTTCGGGCTGCCGTTAGACAGAAAAGAGGAAACTTCTAATAGGGACCACTGTCATCTTACAATGAAGTTCCGTTTGTGCAGCTCACAATTCGTGCAATTTGATGTACCAGCTACTAAGGCACATACGCGTTTTCTTCCATAATTTAAGTGGATATGATGCTCACTTTCTAGTTGAGGACTTGGCTGATTTTGGCTGGGGACGAATCAGGTCAGTGCCCTACCTGAGAGCATCGAGAAATAAATTTCCATCTCCAAACTAATGACGTCAAGAATTACGCTCTGCTTCTTTAACACGCTACGTTTTATGCAGGTGCCACTCCAGAAACTAGTTGAAACTCTACCTCGAGGTGATATGCATATCACTCGAGCTGCATTTCTCGACGACGAAAAGTTTCGACTTGTAGCTAGGAAGGGGCTTTTCCCATACGAGTATGTGGATAATATGGCAAAACTTAACGAAACCAGGCTACACGACATGACTGCATTTTCCAGCAACCTTACAGGCGATGTCATCACGGACACAGAGTGTAGGCATGCCGTGAATGTCTGGCAGGAATTCAACATCTCCACTTTAGGAGGGTACGCATGGCTTTACATGGACACAAACGTGCGCTTGCTTGGGGACGTTTTCGAGAAATTGCGGAGTCAAGGCATGATCACATATTCTCTATTCCGCCTTTTATTGTAGGGCACCTGGGTTGTCTTGGAACACAATGCTCAAGAAAACAAAGTGCAGCATCGAATTATTGACCGATGCTGAAATGCTTCTTCTCTTTGAGCGAGGGATCCGCGGGGAACTTTGCCAATGTGTCTGTAGGCATGCAACGGCAAATAACCCACGGATGGGTGACAGGTTCAACGCATCCCTTGATTCGAGTTACATAATTTATTTGGATGTAAATAACTTATACAGGCACGCCATGCAACCATCACTCCCTATTGGTGAGTTTCGATGGGTTCGACGAATGCAAGGGATTAGGTAGAAAAGTCATTGGGGGTATGGCAGCTGATTCTGATGTAAGGTATATGGAGGAAGCTGAACACACATACCCTATTAGTTTGCATAATGCACCCTATTCGTTTTCATGATGCGCACGCCGATTTGCCTCTGTATCCAGAGCAACTAATTCTGTGAGGAGGATCCACCCTAAAACTGATCTTAATGCTGGGGAATAAGTGGAGATACATTATCGAGTATCGTAATCTCCAGCACTGTCTCATCTTGGGAATGGAGCTGGTTAGAATCACCCACGTTAACTCCTTCAAGCAGTCCCCCTGGTTGAAGGAGTATATTGATCTGAATATGATACAGACAGCTTCCGCAATGTGTGACATTAAGTACGATTTTTATAACTTAATGAATTTTTGAATATTCGACAAAACAACGGAAAATTTGAGGGAATGGCGTGAAATTTTGATTAGAACCGAATGGGGTGGGCACTATGGCGTAATAAAATTCATTGCCAGATCAAATTTTAGGCGGGTCACCATATTAAATGAGAACTTTGTTGCTGTGGAGATGACGAAGAATGCAGTAGAATTTACGAAAATTATTTATGTGAGGATGTGCACCATATGCTTAAAAAAATAAAAAAATAAGAAAGCATAACACATCCATTGTGTCTGGATGAAAAAATATACGAATAATACAAATAGATTTTTTGTTTATGCTTCCGGAGTTTTAAAAAAAATTTTACACACATGGTGCACATCCTCACATAAATAAGTTTCGTGAATTCTACTGCAGTCTTCGCCATCTCCACAGCAACAAAGTTCTTATCGAATACTGTGACCCGCTCTGGCTGAAAATGAATTACACGTTCGTTGCACCCTTCATCGGTAATGCTAGAATTCAATATGGTGTTGGGGCCCACCCTTAGCGTTCGTGACAGTTTCCACTCTCGCAGGCATACGTTCAATCAGCTCCTGGATGGTATCTTGGGGAATGACAGTCCATTCTTCACGGAGTGCTGCACTGAGGAAAGATATCTATATCGGTCGGTGAGGCGTGGTACGAAGTCGGCGTTCCAAAACATCCCAAAGATGTTCTATAGGATTCAGGTCAGCCGGCCGCAGTGGTCGAGTGGTTCTAGGCGCTTCAGTCCGGAACCGCGCTGCTGCTACACTCACAGGTTCGAATCCTGCATCAGGCATGGATGTGTATGATGTCCTTAGGTTAGTTAGGTTTAAGTAGTTCTAAGTTCTAGGGGACTGATGACCTCAGATGTCCTATAGTGCTAAGAGATATGTGAACCATTTGATTCATGTCAGCACTCTGTGCAGGCCAATCCATTACTACGATGTTATTGTAGTGTAACCAATCCGCCACAGGCCGTGCATTAAGAAAAGGTGCCCCATCATGTTGAAAAATGCAATCGCCATCCCCGAATTGGTCTTCAACAGTGAGAAGAAAGAAGATGCGTAAAACATCAATATAGGCCTGTGCTGTGATAGTGCGACGCAAAACAACAAGGGGTGCAACCCCTCCATGAAAAGCATAACCACATCATAACACCACCACCTCCGAATTTTACTGTTGGCACTACACACACTGGCAGATGACGTTCACCAGACATTCTCCATACCTACACCCTGCCACTTGATCGCCACATTGTGCACCGTGATTCGTCACTCCACACAAAGTTTTTCCACTGTTCAGTCGTCCAATATTTACGCTACTTACACCAAGTGAGGTGTCGTTTGGCATTTACCGGCGTGATTTGTGGTTTATGAGCTGTACTCAACCCTGAAATCCAAGTTTTATCACCTCCCGCCTAACTGTCATAGTACTTGATGTGGATCCTGGTGCAGTTTGGAATTCCTGTGTGATGGTCCGGATAGACGTCTGCCCATTACACATCACGATCCTTTCAACTGCCAGTGGTCTCTGTCAGTCAACAGATGAGGTCGGCCTGTATGCTTTTGTGCTGTACGTGTCCTTTCACGTTTCCACTTCAGTATCACATCGGAAATTTTGGGCCTAGGGTTGTTTAGAAGTGTGGAAATCTCGTGTACAGACGTATGACACAAGTGACACCCAATCGTCTGCTATAGAATTTAGATGTTCTGCAGACAAAAATTGACACAATTTCTTACCACCATTCTGGGTGAACAAAGGGCCTAAAATCACTTATATTATTTTGATATGGAAAAGGTTTAGCGGTAAAGTAATACAGGTGCACGTGAACAAGTTAATTAGTTTATTATGCAGTAACTATTACATTTTTGAACATTTTAAATAACATAGGGTAACATTTTCGTCGTACTCACTGTCCATAATGTCTCTAGCAACATCTGTTAAATCTTCCATGCCTGTTGCTACTTCCCTAGGCCTGTCAAAACATTCTTCTTCACCATGACGTCGTTCTGCCTCTCCATGTTGTCATGCCACTCCTGTCGTCCTCGACATCCTGAGCTGTTTGTACTTGAAGATTGTTTCTCACACTTCAGATTATCAAAGAAAACGTGGTGAATAGGGGAAATGAAGCATTTCACCTCTTGCAGGTTCTTCCACTTCGCAAACGTTATGGGTAACTGAGCACTGTACAGTGTATTCAGTGTAATCTGTGGGGGTCTCTCACGATGTGGTTTGGAGAAGTCAGCTGTATAAAATTCAACATTCTCATTTAAAGAAATGTTAAAATGCATGATGAATGGACATTCGTTTTTTACGTGAATCCATCTAATTGACCGCCACGCAAATGCATTCCCTTCGGTATCTCCTGGAACGGATGACTTGGTCAAGAGTTTCATTTTATCGATAGCTACAAAATCTGCCTGGTTCATTTTGAGTAACTGTGAATTGTTTGCTGGACCTTTTAACGACGTCTACCCAATTCTGAGGCATGTACACATGAGTTCAAGCTTGATCACACTCGTTGAACGTGTGCCCAGGTTCTAAGAATTTGTGATGGGCTGTTTCAATAGGTGTTTGAAAAACGATATGCATCCACTATTTGGCAATATTTTCATTGAGATTTTGTCCAGAACAACAATCTGAATAAGCTATGATCTGCTTAGGGTCACAATCCAAAGATTTTACAAACTTCAGCGAACAAGAACCGATTTCCTCTCAACCTCCTCGAGTAGTGCTTTCATCTCACATATAGATATTGGCCTTGCCAGACACTATGTTGTGAATGCCAAGATTATAAGTCTACAACTGACGAAGATAGTGCCCTTTGTTAGTAGAAAGGCGTGGACATGGTACAGTTTTCTGTAAATCAAAACACATCACCGCAACATTATTCTAGTTTGATGCTCTTTCTTTGTGAGATTTCTTTTCTTGTCATGCACGTTCGGCCTTCCAGTGATGGAGCATCTGTTCTTCCCGTACTTATTTTGCTCCGTTACTATTACGGTCACAGCTGCGTAACAAATTGTTATACTTGTCACATTTATTGCATGTGTCAGTGCTAGGACGGCGAAAATCCAAAATAAAATGGGTGTTGAAAACGTGGCGCTATGTCCACTCTTTCACAGGATCTATTCCTTCACATATCTCTGTAAAGTTGGTACGTTATAGAAATATTCAGGCTTTCAGGGAGGTATTTTTTGTTAGGGTTCTGAATCCTGCTGTAAAGTGAGATATATGTGGGAAAAGACTAAATATCTTCTTCAACAACCTTCAGTTCAGTAGTATGTATTTTGTTTGATGGTGCACTTTGCTCTCTCTGGTTCTTCGGTGATACTCCGATGATGGATTTATTGGACACGACTCTACTGAAGCGAACATTTGATATATCAAATGTCTTTAGAAGAAACTCTTTATAAACGCGTACACCACTAAGTTTTATAACAGTACTAAGTTTCCTGTTTGTGACATTTCCCCTTCTTCGCTTTGGTTCTTTCAGCTCAACACAGCCCCCAAGAAAAGCAGTTTTTACATTCCATGATCCAAGTGCCCAATATGCAGTAAATAACTCTTCACGCTTTCTCTCTGCAAAATTGCTGTTACATTGATATCGACACTTGTGATGTTCTATTCCTCTTTGTCAAACATAGGATTTCCCAGCATTTCGCAGCCGTTTTGCGACTTCACACCTATGGTCAGCTGGATTTCGAAAGCATTTTCTTCCCCTACTATTAGAATTCTCATCAGTTAGTAAAGTACCACTAGCAGAAGATGAGGTTTCTTCTGACACAGAAGATTCTTCTGACAAAATACTTCTAGAATTCACGATATCTGAAGATAGAGATGATGTTGATTTTACTAGTGATTCATCATCACTATCACTACGATCACAATGCAATGGCCTGAAGTCGCTATCATCAGCAGATGGATGCGAAGAATCGGAACTGGACCCGTTTACAATAAAACCATCTGGTATTTAATTACACAATAACTCATGTTATATGACAATTTAGCGTACATCACTAGCTGATAAAACTATTACTACTTCCTAGGAAAAGTACGTTTTTTCCATATAACTGCACACTATTTTAGTACAAGTACGCGTTTCCTGTACTGGATACGCAGGTGTACACAGTACATCAAGAAACATTGTCCAAAATCGTATCATAGCCTCACACATTACCACACAAAACAAACTTGCATCATTTTATCGATTTTCCTACATATTCACAATCTATTTACCAAATAAGTTCACTCTATAAGGCACTAACTTCATATTATTAAATCAACAATAACTCACCTTCGTTCATTATGGCAAAAAAATGCACGAACAGGAACAAGGAGCAACACAACGAATGTAGACAATGCACTTGTATTACTTTTCCTTGTAGCCAAAACCTCAGAGCCAAAGTAGTACATGTATTCAGAAACCAGAGTCCAGCTCTGAATGGAGCATCACGTATATTACGTTTCCTCACAACAGAATCAGATTTCTAGAACATATATATGCACTTATCTCATTTTCTTCAAAAATATCACATATATCACTTTGCTTCTGACCCCCTCAAATATCATAGATATGTGGCTGTCTGCAGGGCTGTATCTACTGCTGCAGCTGATGCTTCATGATTCTTCTTCTTCTTCTTCTTCTTCTTCTTCCGCTGTTGCTGTTGGCTGATTGAGTGAGACTAGGGTTGGGGAGCTCTTGAGCCCGCCCCACATCACCTCTGATGACATCACCAGATACCGTCATTCTATTGGCCAAAGCCTATCACGTGTACAGATTCAGCATTCCTATTGGTTCCCACCCTTTTTTTCTGGACTGACATATTGGATGGTGTTATGGGAGGGTAGTGGGGGAGAGCCGACAGCGCCCTCTGGTTGTGGTGTTGTGAACTATGCCAGCTGGTCTCCAAACCTCGAGGTGAACACCTATGGTTCATTGTTCAATAGGGCGAAGTTGATATGGGATGTTAGACAATTTCAAACGATGTAGACAGTTCCAGCACAAGTATCTATCTGCATGAGTTCTGAAATGCATCGTCACGCCATCCTGCTGCATTGCCATTATTTGTCAAAAAGTATTCACCATACACTCATCCATTATCTCTTCTTTCCATTCATTGTATAGGATGCTATGGAGACAGTCGTTAGCTGTGCACTTGCATGTAGTACAAGTATCAAATTCGTCCCTGCTCATCACCAGCATTTCCGCAGTTGTAGACATGGATGCTTGCGCCAGAGTGGGTGAACGTCTTGCCTCTTTCACTTTAGAAGACTAACTGGACTTTTATCTACAGTTACAACACATGCATTTACCAGCATGAGTTTCGAAGCGTAACTTAGCCTCATCCTGCTTCATCTGCATTATTTCATGAAGCATATTGGTCTTCTTCATACATTCACCAAATATCATTGGTGGCTGTAGGCACAGTCCTCAGCTGCGTAGTTACAGCTAATATTTCTCCAGCACAGAAATCTCAACCATTGACCACATAGTACACAGTAGACAATTACGTCTATCCTCTTGGGTAGCTCAGCATAGATTGAGCGAATTTCCCACCACTTTTCCCCAGATCGCCATCTTGAATTACATTACAGGAGAGTAGAGAAGGGGGAGGGAAGGGGAAGGGGGAGGGCCAACAGCAGCTTCTCAGGGTGGTGTTGTGAACTAGGTCGGTTGGACTCTGGACCTCAAAGTGAACATATTGGATCGAACTACTGCCAGTGACAACTCAAATTGCTTAAATAAACCATATACTGCAATGCCTGCAAAATAAGGATTTATGTCAATCCTATCAAGCAGCCTAGCGCAGACTGAGACCTTTTCCCAACACTTTCCAGATGAGGGAGTGGAGGGGAATAGGGGTGGGGAGGGGAGGAGAGGGTGTGGGGTTAGGTTAGTAGAGATACCCCAGTAGACCTATTTTCAATTTGAACTTCCCATCAAAACATCAGTGCAACATTACTGCATCTATAGCTGCCATCTTGGATCCGCCAACTTACATAAATGTAGCAAGAATACAGAGTGAGGCCACATCCCTATGCCCAACTACTAGTGTACATGGTCTGCAACAAATGTACAATACTCCTTTGCCATCATGGTGCCTTACATGGCCTCCACTGATTCCATAAATGCCCACATGAATGTTCTCCAGACCATAACGGAGCCACTGCCACCTTGTGTGTCCCACTGTACAGGTACCAAGGACCTGTTCCCTGGAAGATGAAGGATTCGCGTCCTCCCATTGGCTGATCGACATAGGTATTGTTATTCATCAGACCACACAACCCTCTGCCAGTGTGCTGACATCCAGTGGTGATGGTCACATACACATTTCAGTCATAGTTGCTGATGTCATAGTGTTAACATTGGCACATGCATGGGTTGTCGACTGTGGATGCCCATCATTAGGAGTGTTCAGTGCACTGTGTGTTCAGATACACTCGTACTCTGCCGGCTGAGGTGGCAGAGCGATTCTAGGCGCTACAGTCTAGAACCGCACGACCGCTACGGTCGCAGGTTCGAATCCTGCCTCAGGCATGGATGTGTGTGATGTCCTTAGGTTAGTTAGGTTTAAGTAGTTCTAAGTTCTAGGAGACTGATGACCTCAGAAGTTAAGTCCCATAGTGCTCAGACACATTTGAACCATTTGAACTCGTACTCTGCCCAGTTTTAAAATCTGATGTTATTTCCATCACAGTTTGCTGTCTGTATTGTTTTACCAGTCTGCCCAGCTACGATATACTACGTCTGTAATGAGAAGTGGCCCCGCAACCCCTCGATGCCTGGACATGGGTTCACCATGATTTCACCACGCTCACCACAGTATTCCTCGAACACCTGACAAGTCGTGCAGTTCCAAAATGCTCATGCCAAGCCTCAGGGCCATCACGATACCCACTCTGTCAAACTGAGATAGATTGTGTACCTTCCCCATTCTACACATGGGCAGCAAGCTCACTAATACTACACCCACCATGTGTATGCTGACTAGCAGTCATTCCTCACCAAGTTATGCTGCCACCTCCTGGATGAGTTTATATCATTACTAGGTTGGCGGTCAAATTGTCCTGGCTGATCAGTGTAGAATGTAGTGGGGATTTCAATAGGCCAAGGAGCTTTGTTCAGTTTCAACTATTTCCATTGTTTCTGGAAACCACTGACACAACACTTTTTTTTAATTCTTTGTTCCACTGTTATGAGTATTAAATCGGAGAAATTCTCATGGGTTTTCCTTTGCAAAGGAACTTTAGGAAACAGAGTTAAGCTTTTCAGCTTTTGCTTTGCTACCCTCAGTTTCAGTTCATCTCTCATTAGCGAGTGCCAAACAGCCGTTACATTCGACCAGAATCTCTTTGGGATTTGTGAAAGATCTTTTGATGTATTCTACGAGAGTTGCCCAGAAAGTAACGCACATTTTTTTCTTCAACAATTCTTTATTGAACATAATGAGAGTTACATACACGAAAGAACGGCATTTTATACACACTCCCTTTTTTTCATTTAATTTCCACACCGTTCTAATGCCTTTCCAGTGCAAAACAAGGGCGTGGGTGCCCTGTTGGTACCAGTCCTTGTCCTGGTAGCAGAGCCAGTACTTCACTGTGTGAACTTCCTTTGCTGACTGACAAATGCAGCGCCAACTGCCGAGTCATAATGCGTCTGTCTTCGCGAATGACAATATCAGCTCGCTGCAGCTTGTCAGGTTAACAGCCTTGGATGGTCTCCCCGACCGCTGCACATCGTGGAGCTCCGCCGAACCGCCTTCTGATGGCCTCGCCCTCCACAACTAGCGACTAACGGTAATTCTGTAATTCTGTTGACAGCAGATGCTCCATATATTTTACACAAGCGTTTCTGAATATTTACCACAGTTTCGTTTTCTGTAGTGGGGTGTTCAATGACGGCACGTTGCTTGTAACGTACATCACGTACAGACGCCATTTTGAAACTGTCCTGCAGCTACACTATCTGTCGGAAGTGACGGGAATTTGGCATACTCACTCAGGGGATTTCAAATAATACATACGTAGTAACGTTTCACATAGGTAGCACTGTTTTCAGCCGAGAAAAAAAAAAAGTGGTGCATTACTTTCTGGACAACCCTCGTACTATGGCAATCATTGAAGATTTCAAGCATTGCTCTCTTGATATTCAAACATGTTTCATTCAGCTTCCGTCTATCTATGGTTCTATACTTTGTCTTACACCTATTGTGCAGTAGTCTCTGTTTCTTTAGAATTTTCTTTACAGTGACTGTATATGATGGAGGATCCCTCCCAGTATGAACTGTGCTACTGGGTGCATGTTACAGCGTAAAGTCAAGCACCGGCACACCAGTCGGGAACGATAGAGAAGAGATGGCTGTGAGAAGACGTCAGCAATCGTATGCTGACTGACCTGTCTCCAGGACAACGCGACAGCAGTGACCCCTATGTGAAGAGAACATAAGCGCCATGACCGATTGGTGACGGCCCAGTTCAACAGCAGTTTCAAGACGAGCTACTTGGAAGCGTCACCACTCTCTATGTAGCGGACTTGGAACTATTTTACATCTACATCTACATCCATACTCCGCAAGCCACCTGACGGTGTGTGGTGGAGTATACTGAAGACGCTTGATTATTTCGTATGTCGTCATTTGCTTCCGACACATCTGGGCAATTGCAAAGTTAAGTGTTGTATCTTTTCGTTTTGTATTAAAACTCATTAATACGATTTGTTTGAATGTTTGTTTAGTGAACCAAGTACACTGGTTTCCTACACACCACTTATTTGATGACGAGCATGGAGAGATAACATTTGACAACGAGCATGGAGGCATAATATTTGACGAGGAAGTGAACGAACACCACAGCCACAACCCAGAGCCTGGCTGCCACAATTGTTTTTTTTTGTCTTAGGTTTTTGGCACCTTAATTCTACCTTGCCTTTTCGTTGCAGGGGTGTGTGTTCATGTTTAACAGTGTCTCTTGTAGTGTTTTTTCTACTCCGCGTTTTCAGGTGGGCGTTGCAGGAATTTTCTTTCCTTGTGTGCTTATTTTTTCATTGTCTGTTTATTGCATTTGCTTTTTTCAAAATGAGTAACCAATCTCTCTCACCTCCGTGCTCAGAAGCCTCAGCTGCAAGCGATAGATGCAACGCAGCTAATACAGATATTTCAGTTTCAGACACAGCAGATCTCAACTCTACTAAACTCGGTACAGCAGTTACTGGTAAATTTTGTATGCCCAACAGGACAACCAGCATTACCTTTAGCTCCAAGTGCTATACCGCCTTTTCACCAGGTTACTGAAAAAGAAGAGGAATAGCTGGAGTGGTTACAACAGTCTGAAGCTCACATAATTGCTGACAAAGTATCTGGTACTGTGAAACTACATTACTTTGTATCAACAGTAGGAAGTGCAATCTTTCACCTCATTCAGAAATTGTTCCCTAACACCACGCCAAGTGAACTTCCCTATGATCAGGCTGTAGATTCGCTAACTATTATGACCAACAAGTGAATGTGGTGGCAGCTAGGTACCAATTCTTTCGTTGCAAGAAAAGTTTGGACCAAACTTATCGCTAGTGGATAACAGATTTGCAAGGTATGCTGAGGAAATACAAATTCAAATGTGCTTGTGGTGCTTCGTATTTAGATGTTATGCGACTGTGTACAATGTAACTGATGTCAAACTTAGGAAACAGATTTTCAAACAGCCAGATCCATCATTGGAGCACGTAGTGTAAATTCTAGACCAGTATGATTCAGGTGCTGTAGCGGCTGATTAAAATTTGAGCAGCCACCAATTTTTCGGGTTGAGTCGTCCTTTGCTTCCGACCGGCACAGTAGGCAGCGACAGCCCGCACGATCCAAGCTGCATAAACAGTCCTATAAACAGGCAGATAGAATTAAATCATGCCACCGGTGCTATTCACGGCACAAAATCCAAGTCTGCCCATCCAGATGAGCACAGTGTTATGCCTGTGGCAAGAACGGTCATGTGCAATCCATATGTTCGCAACGGAACAAACATGAGAAGTATAAGAGGTCTGCCCATTCACAAAAATCTAGTCCCAAGGCCCATGTAATCAATGCAATGCATTCGAAGCCTGCTGCAGGCATTAGGAAAACTAGCAAGCAGTTTCTTCAGTGCTACACCAGTCCAACAAACTTTTTGTTCATTTGCTTTGTAGTGGAAAACGTGTGAAATTTCAGCTGGACACAGGTGTCTCTGTTACAATGTTGAATCGTAACACATATGAGCTCTTAGACTCCTCACGCCTGTCTAAAACTAGCACGCACCTGACGGCTTATAATGGACAAGACATTCCCGTTCTCGGAAAATGTAGTTTGCCTGTCATGTATCGCTCGCATACGCGAACTGTAACTTTCACTGTGCTTTAATCACTCGATTTTGAAAACTTATTTAGGCTTGATTCGTTTGATTTGTTTGGCTTTCAAATTCAGGACAATGTGTTGTCAGTGACTGCATTCAGTGCCAACGACAGTATTGCTAGCTTCCTGAGAGAATCCCTGAACTCTTTTCTGAAGGTTTAGGCAAGTCTAAAAATTTTGTTGCACGTATTACTATGAAAGACAATGTTCAGACGAAATTTTGCCGGGCCAAAACTGTTCCCATTGCATCATGGGACGAAGTGACTGCTAAACTTACAGAACTGAAAGTTAGTGGAGTTATTGCGCACATAAAGGCTAGTCAATGCGCAAGTCCACTGACTTTGCTCCCCAAAACCTGAGGTCGCATTCGCCTCTGTGTTGACTTTTAGTCTACAGTCAACCCACAGGCTGTGATTGATACTTATCCATTGCCACGTCCAGAGGACCTCATGGAAAGATTAGGCGCTGGTCGCTACTTTTCAAAAATTGAATTGCACGAGGCATTTCTTCAAATACCACCAGATGAAGAATTAAAACCGTGTGTGTTGTGAATACTCAATCGATCTTGTTTCAATATTTGCATTTGCCTTTTGGCAGTGCTTCCGCACCCGCCGTTTCCCAACGGTATCTGGAACAGCTGACTGCTCAAGTACAAAACTGTTCAAACTATTTGGACCATATTTTCATAGCAGCTCGTACACCAAGAGAACACATTGCAAATTTGGGTGCTTTGTTTCGTGCGTTATCTGATGCAGGACAAAAGTGTAGACTGGACAAGTGTGATTGTTTTTATATCTGAGTTGCAGTATCTTAGTCATGTCATAAACAGTCAAGGTGTACATCCTCTTCAGTCACATTTGTTAGCCATACGTGACCTGCCAGTTCGTCGCAATGTCACAGAATTGCAGTCAGTCTTAGGAAAAAATGAGCTATTATATTCGGTTCATGCCGAATGCTGCACAAATCGAAGATCCATTGCATGGCTTGAATCGCAAGACCGTTCCCTTTTTTGTGGACAGATGAATGTCAAGAAGCTTTTCAAAAACTTAAAGCTGCATTGCTCAGTGATCGATGCTTGGTTCACTTTGAGTCTGACAAACCAGTTGTGTTGCTAGTTGACACTTCCTCTTATTGAATCGATGCAATGTTTTCTCACAGAATTGGTGATCAAGACAGGCCTATTGCTTTCGCATCAAAAGTGTTGCCCAAAGCTCAGTGTAACTATTTACAAATGAAGGAAGAGGCATTGGCTATTGACCTATTGTGAATGGTGTCACCAAATACCACAACTATTTGTATGGCAGAAAATTCTAATTTGTAACGGATCGCAGGCCACTGCAGTTCTTGTTTCACTTGACGAAGCCGGTTCCTGTACGAACTGCCCAAAAATTGCAACGATGGGCTTTGTTGTTGTTTCAATAAAAAAATGGTTCAAATGGCTCTGAGCACTATGGGACTTAACAACTTAGGTCATCAGTCCCCTAGAACTTAGAACTACTTAAACCTAACTAACCTAAGGACATCACACAACACCCAGCCATCACGAGGCAGAGAAAATCCCTGACCCCGCCGGGAATCGAACCCGGGAACCCGGGCTTGGGAAGCGAGAACGCTACCGCACGACCACGAGATGCGGGCAATACCAGTACGAGATGGTGTATCGTCCGACAGCTCAACATGGTAATACGGACGCACTTTCACGTCTTCCGATTGGCCCTGATACAGACTTTGACGCTTCTGCTGCATCTTGTTGTCACGTCGATGCTCAGGGTTCTGAATTGCTTCAATATTTTCCTCTGAGATACAGGAAAATTGCACAGGCCACGAAAGCTGATTCAGATTTGAACATTTTGCTAAAATACATTCGCCCATCTTGGCCTGGCCCATTGCAAAGCATAAAGAACTCTGTATTGTGCCAATACTTTGCCCGTCGACATAGCCTCGGTATACAACAAGGTGTGATTCTTGTTCAAAATGACAGTGGACAGTCACGTGTGTTGATCTCTAAAGCTTTGCAAAAAGACCTGTTGCAGTTTCTCCACCGTGGACGCTGGGGGATTATTCTTACGAAACAGATAGAGCGTCGACACTGTACTTGGCAGGGTATGGACGCCAAAATAGAACAGATGACGTCACAGGGTTACGCATGTGTGGAAAATTAGTCCTCTCCGCCACAAACATTCTCTGCTTGTCCTAAGTCGCAATCAGCATGGCAACGCGTGCATATAGACTTTGCAGAACCTTTTTGGAACACTCGTTGGTTGATTGTGGAAGACTCTTCTAGCAAGTCTCCTTTTGCTGTACCAATGAACTCGACAATGTCATGTAGCACAGTTTCGGCGTTCTCCTCTTATCTTTTACCTCGAAGGTTTACCTGAGGTTATAGTGTCGGTCAACGGCCCTCAGTTCACGTCAAATGAATTTGAAACATTCTGTGATCGCAATGGCATACAGCATCTATCCACAGTCAAACGGTTAATCGGAACGTTTTTTCAGAACCTTCAAACAGCAAATGGATAAACTCCGCACCGCACACACCTGGGATCAAGTATTGCAACTGTTTCTCACCTCCTATCGTACGCATCCACGAGATGGACCATCGCCGGCGGAATTGCTTCACGGCCGGCGCCATCTACATCTACATGGATACTCTGCAAATCACATTTGAGTGCCTGGCAGAGGGTTTATCGAACCACCTTCACAATTCTCTATTATTCCAATCTCGTATAGCGCGCGGATAGAACGAACACCTATATCTTTCCGTACGAGCTTTGGTTTCATTTATATTATCGTGGTGATCGTTTCTCCCTAGGTACGTCGGTGTCAAAACAATATTTTCGCATTCGGAGGAGAAAGTTGCTGATTGAAATTTCGTGAGAAGATTCCGTCGCAACGAAAAACACGTTTCTTTTAATGGTGTCCAGCCCAAATCCTGTATCATTTCAGTGATACTCTCTCTCATATTTCGCAATAATACCAAACGTGCTGCCCTTCTTTGAACTTTCTTGATGTACTCCGTCAGTCATATCTGATAAGGATCCCACACCGTGCAGCAGTATTCTATAAGAGGACGGACAAGTTTAGTGTAGGCAGTCTCCTTAGTAGATCTGTTACATTTTCTAAGTGTCCTGCCAATAAAACGCAGACTTTGTTTTGCTTCCCCCAACATTTTCTATGTGTTCCTTCCAGTTTAAGTTGTTTGTAATTGTAATTCTTAGGTATTTAGTTGAATTACGGCCTTTATATTTGACTGATTTATCATGTAACCGAAGTTTAACGGATTCCATTTAGCCCTCATCTGGATGACCTCACACTTTTTGTTATTTAGGGTCAACTGCCAATTTTCGCACCATTCAGATATCTTTTCTAAATCGTTTTGCAGTTTGCTTTGATCTTCTGATGACTTTATTAGTCGATAAACGACAGCGTCATCTGCAAACAACCTAAGACGGCTGCTCAGATTGTCTCCCAAATCGTCTATATAGATAACATGGACACTGCTCCACATGCTCCACTCTTCTCAGTACCCGACGCTGAAGGAAGGCCGCAAGTATCCCTTCGCACTGCATGATATTGTGTTTTTCAAGGTTTTTAGCTGCAGCAGACGGTGGGTGCGAGGCGAGTTCCTTCGTCGACTTGGCTCATGAATTTGTTTCATTGCAGACCCAGAAAGGTTGCACCGCAGATATCACAATCAAATTCGCCACTATCATGTGCAGGAAGATCCTTCTGTATCTCTTCACCCAGACTCATGGATCCCAAGGACAGCGCGGCCACAGCAGCCGCCAGAGGGTGTCATCAGGACCCCGCGGGACGACCCCATAGAGGCGGAGCCTTCGCCTCCTCCGCCTCCTCTCGTCCTATCTATGGAGCTGGACCCGCCCACGCCGCAGCAGCCGACGCCTTCTACAGCGTGGTGTCGGCCTCAGGAGGTGGACGCGTACCCATCTGGGTGGTTTCTGGGGGACATCTCCGCGAGAGCGAAGGCCGGATGGCGGGGTACAAGCAGAATTCTGAGGTCCCCTGCACCCACAATATCCGGCCCCACAAAGGGTCCTCCCTCCCGTCGTCGTGCTTCATATACAACGACGGACGAGGTCCCCTGCACCCACAATATCCGGCCCCACAAAGGGTCCTCCCTCCCGTCGTCGTGCTTCATATACAACGACGGTCCGTCGCTTTGGGGGGGGGGGGGGGGGGGGAAGAATATTGTGGCTTCAAGTCAAGCGCCAGCACGCCAGTCGGGAACGATAGAGAAGAAATGACTGTGAGAAGACATCAGCCAATCGCACACTGACTGACCCCTCTCCAGGACGACAACACAACAGCAGTGGCCCCTATGTGAAGAGGATATAAGCGCCGCGACCGACTGGTGGCGACTCTGATGTTCAGGAAGCCGGGGAAAGACCGCTCCCTCCCACAACATTACCAACCCATCAGTCTACTGAGCGCCCTCAGCAAGATCGTTGAGAAGTTAATACTAAAACGTCTCACTAGGCACTGAATCACAAACGACACCCTGAGGCCAGAGCAATTCGTCTTCAGGAATCACCACTCGACAACCCAACAACTCCTCAGCGTCGTTGAATACATAACACACGGATACAATACAAACAAAGCAACTGGGGCGGTGTTCCTGGACATCGAAAAGGCCTTCGATCGTCTGTGGCACAACGGCGTCCTACGCAAACTCAGTGGCGCAGGGTTCCCCGACTTGCTCGTACGTCTCATACACTCATATCTCATGGAGAGCAGTATCAACACCGACGTGCAGGGCAAACAATCGATACGACATGGTACCCAGGCAGGAGTACCCCAAGGAAGCATCCCAGGGCCGTTACTGTCTAACCTCTACATTAACGACCTCCCAGCTACACGCAACACGACGGTGGCAATCAACGCGGATGACACTACCATCCTTGCGCAAGATTGGAAGCCGTCTAACATCAACTCACGATTACAGACTGCACTCAGAGCAGCAGAGCCATGGCTGGTGAGATGGCGTTCTAGAGTAAACGTCGACAAGTGGGAAGTGGTTCTATTCACTAGAAGACCGAAACTACTGCGCAGACATCAACACTGCAACCCAATAACACTACATGCAAGCCCAATACGTTTCCGCGAGAACATCAAATACCTCGGTGTCTGGCTGGACCGTAAACTGCTTTGAGGGTTCACATTCAATACATGACGAACAAAGCAAACACGAGGCTCAAACAACTCTACCCTAAGCTTAACGGGCGTAGCACACTGAATAGGAGGGTGTCCAGGTCCATGTACATGACACTTATTCGACCCCCCATGACGTATGCAGCCTCTGTCTGGGGATACGCTGCGCCCACACACCTGCGCCGTCTGCACCTCATACAGAACAAAGTACTCAGAATCATAAGCAACGCTGCGCGCTACACACGCACTGCGGATCTTCACCGGGAATATCGGCTAGATACCATCTTGCAGGTATTCCAAAACTCTCCACACGGCTGTACAGTAACACGAGACACTCGCGTAACCCGTCCATCCTTTCTCTGGGTAACTACGTCCACAACCATAGATGGAAACATACTAGACCAAAGACACTATTAGCAAGCAACTAAACATCTATGGTCCATAGCACGCTAACATGACAGTACTGGCGAGCCCCTGCAACACAGCTACTACTGGCAACCCCAGATGCTCGATAAGCCGAAAAATAGGCAATCGCAGAGAAACCGTACTGTACACAGCACGCAAAGCAGCCACACACACACACACCCTACACTGTGAGCTGATCTATGACCGATCGCCCACTAATGTGTGACGCCCCTGAATTGTTATAGGGACGCAGCACATGCAGCAAGCCCTACAGCGAGCTTCTGCAACGACAAAGGTAACGATGTACGATACCTCTCACTAACATAACAACATCTTGCATGCACTGTCGCAGCTAGCAAGTGACTTTTGCCCTTACTACCCGTCCCACTGTCGCAGAGGTCTTTTTCCCTTGGCGCTTTTTTCCCTCTGCCCTTACCAACCGCTACCCTTCCATCGCTTTCGTCCACTTTCTGTCTCCTGATGGGCCATGTCAAAGAGTAATCCTACCCAGACACATTGATAACATCACAGCCCGCATCCTGTGACTCACGATTTGAAAACTAACATGTTATACGGAGGTGACAGTAGAACTTTTGGTTTGATCACCACGTTGGTGTGGGCGTGGATGGGCCCCATCCTTTATAAAGAAAATTATAAAAATGGTGACGGCCCAGTTCAATAGCAACTTCAAGATGAGCGCCAATACTCTCTGTGTAGCAGATTTGGAATTGTTTATACGGAAGAATCTAGATTATTTCGTATGTGGCCCTTTGCATGCGAATGTTTGTCTAGCGAAATGACTATGCAGGATTCCTAGGCACCTCTTATTTGACGACGAGCATAGAGACATGACAGTCCATATCCACCCAGTGCTTGATCAACTATTCTTCTTAAGTTGAGCCACAGTCCCTGTCCCTGTCCTGTGCTGAAAGTTCCAGGTTCTTTATGGAAATATGATACTACTGCTTTTTTACCTATTCAGTGAACGTATAAATCTTTCTATTTATTGTAGTTGCTCTTTGTACTTTGATATTTATTGTTGCTGTACTTACCTCATAGCCACTGATACCAGTTTCAATGCAGACTTCCTCAATGAGGTTGGGTCTGTTAGTTGCCATTTTCTCCAATACATTTGCATCGTGAGTGGGGTTCCAAACTATCTGTTCCAGCTCATTTTCAGTGGAGACATTTAGTAATATTTCACAGATTGTCTTGTCACACCCACCACTAACAAAACTGTAATTTTCCCAATTGATAGTTGGACGATTGAAGTCTCCACTGACGATAAGAGTGTGACTGGGGAACTTATGTACAAGTGAACTGATGTTTTCTCTAAAATTTCCCGTTGCAACAGGAGACGAGTCTGGTGGTCAAAAGAAGGATCCAGTTGTCATATTTGTCCGCCCCTGTTATTGAATCTTGCCAAAACTATATCGCATGCAGCTTCAATTTCTATCCCAGTAGATTTGTTTACTGCAACTAATACACCGCCTCCATTTCCCAGTAGCATATCGTTTCGATATACACTAACTTTTTTCCGAAAGATCTCACTGTTGTCAGTTTTAGATTTCATCCAGCTTTCTGTACCTCGTATTATGTGAGCCTTATTGCTCTTCAGGATGACTTCAAAGTCTGGAACCTTGTTGCAAATGCTTTGGCAGTAAAATACTTGGATTTTAATTCTCTCGCCTGTGGGGGCATTCTTTGGAATCTTATACTTATACTTCTGAATCTCCTACAGTTGTCGTTATCTGGACTGGATGGAGAATCGTCTATCTAGAAACCCCTTGTGTGCACTCCACATGGGCAGTAGCCTCTCATGTGTAATGCACACCTGACCCATTTATGAGAACCTTGCAGCTCCTACTCTACGGCGCAAGTCCTGAAAATCATAGCCTAGCTTCTCTCAGAACCTCTAAAATCTCTGGTTCAGTCCTTCCACTCGACGTAGAACCAGGGGGCCACGATTAGTTCTGGGGACAATGCTGCAAATTGTGAGCTTCGTTGGAACTCAACGCACAAAGCTGATCTTCTCAATCTTCTCTGCCAGTCACTGGAAGGACACAAGAATGACTTCAGAGCCCAAACAACAGGCATCATTTGTTCCAACGTGTGCCACAGTCTGCAGTTGATTGTACCCTGTTCCCTCAGTGGTTGTTGGAATAGCCTCTTCAGAAAGTTGGAGAAGATCCCCAGGCATACATACAGACTACACATGGCACCTCGTATTCTTTCCTCTCCCTTGTTGCAATTTTCTTAAGAACTACCATTATTTACCATATGTTTGAACTGCAGATGATTAATCGACCCCTACCCTTTTGTCTTTGCACCCTCTTGACACAGGACAAATGAGGTTTCCCTAAAACAGGCGATGTGAGTACCACTGTCTCACATTCAGTTTCACTGAAAAACAGAACGTCAAACTTGTTGGTTAGGGGATCAGTATAACATCATAAGTCCTGCCTAGCTCTCACCTGTACAGGGTGCCTAGATCTGCCACTGACGCCATTTGCAGTCAAGTGGACGAGTAAAGACACATTCTGTACTTCCTGCAGAGGACACAGGACAAGCAGTACTTGAGGTACCTTTGGTTCCATTACCAGAGCTACACAATTCTCGGAAGCTCTTCCAACACACTAAGCTGCAGCAGTTGCTAACCATTGGACAGTAGTCAGGGCGATTTCCAGCTGCTTACAAATGTCAACCAACTCATCCCATGTTCGATAGCAACATTCACTGTGGGGCTGCATTGTGGCTGGTACTCTGTATTACAGGACAGTTAACGAATAACTGTAAAATTTGCCTGCTGATTATCTTTTAATCTGTTGAGCTAAAAAATTACCAATTGGCTATAAGGAGTGAAGCAAATACACGAAATGAGGTTTCTATTAAGGCAACAGAAAAATCTGTGGTAAACATTACTAGTTTCCTAAAACTTTTTGAGGTTCATTATAGTCCTTAAAAAACTCGAAAATAGAGTACTGTAAGATACGTGTAGATAATATATACTCCTCTTGAAGGGAAAACTAGATGCAACACACGATGTTAGTTCTGCAAATTTTCAAAAAATGTACGATTGTTTGCGTTGATATACACTGACATCGGGGGTGATCTATTCTTCAGCAGTAACTGTGAGTCACAAACGCTGATTTGTCACGAAATAAGTTACCTGCAACACACATATCGGTAACATACGAAAATTTTCAAAAACAGTTTTGTAAGTGTCTGAAAGTTCCCAAAAATAACCTATTTCTCAAGTAGTTATACAATGAAATTAGAGAAAGTTTGTTTTGAATAAGGACAGGCCTGCTATTCTCAAAACTTTTAAAAGAGAGCAAATAACAGTAAGCCTACCGCTGACTGTAAGCAAACAAGTTTATGGCGGCACTCGCAAATGTTCGAAATTTTACAATAAATCACAATAAAAGCAAGTGTGGTATTCACATTATCAATGAAAGATTATGGTGAAGTGACACGAACAGTAAAATATGAGACTCTAGAATTTCAAAAGGACACACAAATCTGACACATGTGGTCTCACACGAAGGAAAATTCAGAAGTTAGCTATTAAATATAAATAAAAGTACTAGCCGATTGCATGGATTTCTACTTACCTGATTCTGTGACAACTTCTACACCGTCATCCTGCAGTGTCAGTCTGTCTCAGTCAAAACCTCGAAAATGTGCAACACCGACAGAGCATGTCTTCTGCCTGCTGCAGCTAACAATGTTATTCTGTTTGTTGTGTGCTACAAGTATTGAACACTAACTGTAACACAGAATTGGCATTAAACGCATATATGCACATTTCCAAGCTGTTATCAGGTACAGAATAATATCCTGGTAAAATGTACCATGCAAGTAATCTACATTTAAAACTCAAAAACAATGCATCAAATTGATATCTAACAGCAAGAGACAAGTTTCATGGTGCCCTCCTTTCCATATACTAAAATACTTTTATTCGCCTGTGCTGTATTTGAAACAGTAGTCTTTCTTACAGAACATGTAGTCATGTCCAATGCTTATCAGCAAGAAACTGCACTAACAACTATGTTCTACATATACCAGTATATATCTGCCAGACTTTTAGTGCTGTTCAGTAAGTGACCAAAGATTTTTGTGGCAGCATAATTCACCCATCTCTGTGACAACGTCAGATTTAACCTAGAATTGTGAAGATCATCCTTTCTTCTACTGTTGTAGCTATGCACTTCACAATTATTTTGGATTGGATTGCGTTATAATAAAAAAAAATTCGTAAGTCAACATGTGTATTGTGAAGGTTCCGTCAATATGCCAAGTTTTTTAAATAAATATCTGCAAGGTGATCTCAGGTGGGTTCCAAAAATTATTGTGATTATACACTTTTGTGTAATGAATATGTTTTCTCATAATGATGACTTGGCCCAAAATATGATGTCATATGACAGTAGTGAATGAAAATAGGCATAGTAGGCTATTTTTCTGATATGTCTATCACCAAAATTTGCAGTAATCCTAATAGTACAAGCAGCTGAACTCAAACGTTTCAACAGTATGTTTCTTCCAGCTCAATTTCCCATCAGTGTACACAACCAGAAATTTTGGATATTCTGCATTAGCAACAGACTTCTGTACAAACTAATATTTACAATGGTGTTATGCCATTTACTGTACAGAACCGAATATACTATTTTTTTCTCTAATTTTAGTAAGAATTCATTAGCAGAGACTTGATAATTTTCTGAAAGACATTATTAACAATTTCCTCACCTAATTCCTGTTTGTTGGGTGTGATTAATCTACTTGTATCATCATCAAAAAGAACTAGCTTTGCTTTTTCATGAATATAGAGTGACAAGTTACTAATAGATATTAAGAACAATAAGAGTTCCAAGACCGCACCCTGTGGGGTACCATTCTTGATACCTCCCCACTCCCCTGCTGATTTTTGCAGACTATCTGTACTGTTAATTTCAACCTTCTGTATTCTTCCAGTTAAATACGAATTAAACCATTTGTGCACTGTCCCACTCATGCCACAATACTTAAGCTTATCTAGAAGAATTTCAGGATTCACACAGTCAAAAGTCTTTGAGAGTTCACAAAAAATCCAATGAGTGATGTTTGGTTATTCAGGGCATTTAATATTTGATCAATGAAATCATATATAGAATTTTCTGTTGAAAAGCCTGTCTGAAAACGAAATTGACATTTTGTTAGTACTTCATTTTTACAAATATGTGAAGCTACTCTAGAATACATGCCTTTTGTAAAGTATTTTGGATAAAGCTGTGAGAAGTGACATTGGGCTGTAGTTGTAAGGATGAGACCTATCCCCTTTTTTATGCAATGGTTTGACAATAGTATATTTCAATCTATCTGGAAAAGCTCTGTTTCAGTGAGTTACTACATATGTGACTGAGAATCCTACTTATCTGTTGGGAAAAAGTTTTTAGTACTCTGTTGGAAATGCCATCAATTCCAAGTGAGCTTTTCTTTTGAGTGAATTTATTATTTTCCTAATTTCAGTAGCAGACGTGGGTTGAATTTCAGTTTTAATCCAATTCCATAGGCATTGGCCCTTCCATTTACAACCTAGTGTTTTCTAATGAATAGGTGGATCCCATTTTCTCTACAATACTTAAAAATGATTATTTAAAATATTTTCTACTTCTGACTGTTTGTTAACAAACATTTTATTGAGTTTGATAGAAACACAGTCTTCTGTGCTCTCAGTTGCCCTGTTTCCCATTTAACAATACTTCATATTGTTTTAATTTTATTATCTGAGGTGCTAATCTCAGACATAATGCACATCCTTCTGGACTCTTTAATAGCTTTTCTTAATGCAGTACAGTAGCTTTTATAATGTTTGACTGTTCCGGGATCATTGCTCTGTCTAGCTGTAAGATACATTTCCCTCTTTTGCTTGCAAGATATTTTTATCCCTTTAGTAAGCCATGGCTTTCTAGATTTTCTTGCAATTATGTTTCACTGTTTTCTTAGGGGACACTGCCTTCAAATGTACTAGTAAAGGTATCATAAAATAGGTTAAATTTTAAATTAGCATCAGGTTCTCTGTACATCTCATCCCAATCTAATTGTTGCGAGCTTTCCCTAAAATTTTGAACTGATCGATCGCTAATTGAGCACACTATTTTGGAGGACTGTTTTGCATTACTGTATGGAGCTCTGTCATAAATTGTAACTTGCTGTGCATCATGATCATACGTACCATTCTTAACATGAAAAGTTTTTATTTGATTAAATTTATCTTCATCTATAAAAACATTATCTATCAGTGCGCTGCTTTCCTGTACCACCAGAGTGGGAAAATCAATTACTGATCTCAGGTTGAAAGAAAAAAGTAATACTTCATGGTCAAGCTCCCTATCAGACTCTTTCAGAAAATCTACATTGAAATCCCCACAAACAATAATTTTCTTGTTCTGATGTTTGCGTAAATCTCCTGCCCATACAGGTGCGTTAAATGTAACCGTAGGCTTCCGCGGCCGTTGTCAATGTCAATAAAATTCTTCTGGGTTAGAGACCGCATTGTCATTTATAAAATTCCAACGTTTCGGCGTCTGTTGCAAGACGCCTTCCTCAGGGTGTGTTGCTAACTGCTGAATGCGCAGCAAGTGTGGATACATATATACTATGGAAGAGTGTTGTGATTGGATGTGAGGATGAGGAGGAAGGGTACTAGGAGTTCATTTTATTGGCGTTTGCATTGCGTCTTGTTATTGGCGGAAATAGGCGTTTTCCACACCACCGTGCTACCGTATGTACAAGGGGTTACTGAACGTCTGGGCAAAATTCTCCGTCGGGCAGGTATTAAGCCGATTTTTCGTAGCAACAACAAAATAAAAGACATTCTGGGCTCGACAAAAGATACAATTGACAAGTTCCATGCCGCCGGAGATCATGAAATCGAGTGTGAATGTGGACTGGTGTATGTAGGTGAGACTGGACGTCCAATAAGCACGAGGCTAACTGAACATGAGAGATATATCCGCCTCAAACAATATAGCAAATCAGCGGTGTCAGAACATCATGAGCAGTGCAGGATGAACATCGAATTTCGAGAGGCCCGAGTACTGGCGAAACAGCCGTTTAGTTTGAGGAGGAAGATTAGAGAGGCTATAGAAATAGCCAATCGACCCGATAATATGAACAGAGAAGACGGGTACAGACTTCCAGCGTCTTGGCTGCCTGCTGTGACAGCTTTGCGGAAGGACAGCTCGCGCAAAGCAACAGGCGTGCGGTAGGCCACAGCGGAGGATGGTACACAAAGCGCTGACGCGACCTAGTCGATACTAGGCAGTTAGTAAACAACGCTACGCTGCAGTCGCCGCTAAGTCTCCTATTCGCCGATTTCCACCAATGGCAGGCAGTAAAGAAAACTCCAATGGAAAACGCCTATTTCCGCCAATAACAAGACGCAATGCAAACGCCAATAAAATGAACTCCTAGTACCCTTCCTCCTCATCCTCACATCCAATCACAACACTCTTCCATAGTATATATGTACCCACACTTGCGCGCGTTCAGACGATCCCCAGTTCGATTATTCCCTCTTCCCCGATGTCCGCGATCGAACTGACACCTCTGTCCCTCCACTCGCTCCTGGCTTCCAATACTTGGACAACATTACACACACCGAACTCAATACCCCTATCACTACTCAAGGCATCATAGCTATACTCCGCACCAAACGCAACACCGCTCCTGGTCGAGACCGTGTTACTTACCGTCACCTCCGTGAAGCTCCCGCCTCCTTCCTCTCCACCCTGGCCAGACTGTACAATGTGGTCTTGTCCACCGGCTTCTACCCCGACCTGTGGAAAACCTCCTGGATCCTGATGTTCCTCAAACCCGATAAACCACCTTCCGATGTCTCCTCCTACCGTCCTATAAGCCTTACCTCGGTCTTCAGCAAGGTCCTGGAATCCATTCTTACCCGCCGCATCCACCAGCACCTCCACCAGCACCGCTTCCTTCCCTCCACCCAATGTGGCTTTCGGCCATCCTTCTCTGCCGATGACCTTCTCCTTCACCTCACTCACCTCCTCTCAGAACAACTCAACTCCTGTCGCTCTGCCATCTTCCTCTCCCTCGACCTTGAACGCGCATATGACCGTGTATGGCATTCTGGTCTCCTCTTCAAGCTCCAAACCTTTGCCCTTCCCATCAACTACGTCCGTCTGATCGCCTCCTTCATTTCCCACCGTCCTTCCTATGTCACCATCCACAACACGGATTCCTACACCTTCTACCCCTCCGCCGGTGTGCCCCAAGGCTCCGTCCTTTCCCCTCTTCTTTACCTTCTTTATACGGCGGACATGCCTCCGCCTGCACCCCCCCTACACCTTCTCCAGTACGCCGATGACACCGCCTTCCTTGCCCTCGCCCCCACCCTGCAACGCTCCCAGCACCTTCTCTAATCCCATCTTGACCGGTTCACCTCTTGGTGTAACCAGTGGTTGCTCAAGGTCAATCCTTCCAAGACCCAGGCAATCATCGTAGGCAAAACCACCCCTTCCTTCTGTCTCCTTGATTTCTATCTTACCATTTATGGCGGTCCTATTAACCTCACCCCCACCCTCAAGTACCTTGGAATCACCCTTGATCGTCGCCTCTCCTGGACCCCTCATCTCCGGACAATCCAAGCCAAGGCACGCTCCCGACTCCGTCTCCTCAAGCTCCTCTCTGGCCGCACATGGGGTCTGGACCCGTCCACCGTCCTCCACACCTATAAATCCCTCATCTGTCCTATCCTTTGTTATGCCCATCCCGCCTGGATCTCCGCCCCTCCTACCTTTTACCAATCCCTTCAAATCCTTGAACGCCATGCACTCCGCCTCGCCTATCGCATCCGCCTCCCTTCCCCCACGCGGATCCTCTGACCTCATCCCCTTCCCACACCTCCTCCTTTTCCTCGAACGGATACGGATCCTCTACACCTCCCGCAAGCTTGATCCTCCCCACCCGCTTGTCTCTCCCATCCTCTCCCACCCCAACCCGCTGCCGCGCCTGTACTCCTGTATCCCACCTGCTCTCCATCTTCACACTCTCCACACCCTCTCCCAAGGTGGCTTCCGCCAACTCCCCCTCCCGGATGATACCCTCCTCCCCTCCATCTACCCCTCCTACCAACTTTGAGCCTTGCCTTCCCTCTCCTCTCCTTATCCTGTGGGCACCCTCTCTCCCTTCTCTCCCTCCCTCCTTCCCTCCCCTCCCCCTCTCCCTGGGCTTCCACACACCACCCCTCCCTCTCCCATCCTCTCCCCATTGGCATCAACCCCTCCCCCATTCCCTCCTACCCTCGCCCCTTCCCTCTGGCAGGTCCCCGGCCTTACTCGTGTGACAAGTGCATCACCAACCGCCGGAGATTGTCGCCACAGTGCTTATGTGTTTTGTCGTCCTGTTAGTGCATCCGTGTCTCTTGTTCCGTACTCCATCGTTCACGTGTGCTACTTTGTATCTCTCCGTTATGTGCTGTGTGAATCGCTTTTAACTTGACTGCTCCACTGTGAACGGCTTCTGTTATTTTACTCTGTTTGTCTACTGTTTTTTAACCTCCATGTCTCTTTGTACCTCTTACTGCTTGTAGTATGTTCATGTCTGTGGCCGAAGAGCGGCTTAGTTACGCCGCTGCTGGCCTACCTATGTATAGGTATAAAATAACAATAAAGAAAAAAAAAGAAGCGCATTCAGCAGTTAGCAACACACCATGAGGAAGGCGTCTTGCAACAGACGCCGAAACGTTGGAATTTTATAAATGACAATGCGGTCTCTAACCCAGAAGAATTTTATTCACAAGTAGCTCATGCACTTTATTTTTTTAATTCCCTGATATTCTGATGCAATATGTTAACATTATTTTTCACTGTGCTTTTACGAGAATCTTGTGACATACTAACATCATTTTTCACTGCACTTTTATGAGACTCTAGCAAGATCTCACCATCTCTAGAACCTGCTTGTCTGATCTTCTTCTTAAACTAAATTTCATTCAATGTTGAGTCACTGGAAACTAATCTTAGCTTAAAAAGTGGTACTTCCATGATTTTCAGTGCCCTCTCCTTAAAAATTTTTGCTGTCATCCAACCCAATTTACACTTTTCTTTCCTACTGAGTAGCAGGCAATGCCTTGTGAAGTCCCACCTTCCAACAGCATCAACAGGAACCAAACCTATGCCTGACAAAGTAGCCGCCTGAAGCAGCTGCTCTAGCTCCATATTCATCCTCCTGACAGACGTGCTCAGTTGGAGCTGATCACACCACATGAAAGCAGGAACCAATCCAGCATTTGTATGGTTCGTTGCAGATGCTATATTTACCAGGTCACACTTAATATTGTAGAACTGATGCTTATCAATACTGTATCCAGCTCCACCCACTACAATAATATGACCCTGCTGCTAAAACCCTTGTACAATGGTCATACATGTTCTGTCACATGGCTGAGACATGCATTGGTCTTGAAAAAAGCTTGTGTATTGGTAACTGTTACCTAATTTTTCCTTTAAGATCTGGTCCTCATCTACTGCATGGCTACTACCTAACAACTGCACTTTCCTTCTACTTTCTAGTTTTTTGAAACAGTTGGTTGCCTGTCTAAAATTTGTTTAGTATTAACTACACTTAAATCTACCTGAGCTTCTCCTTTAGTGAACTGAGGTAGCAAGCAAATCTATTGTTTGTTCAGTGGTGGCACTGCACTAAATATTTGAATGTGTGTGTCCATTCTCAAATAATCTGTCCAGTCTTCCTGATCGCTGTTCTACTGCCGAAGGAAATAAACGTGAGATGTCCATCGTGCTTAAGGAGGTACCGTTAGTGCCTTGAGGATTTCGATGTTTTCCCTTGTTTCGTGCATCTTTTCCTCCTCGTAAAATGTTGCATTTCATACAGAGGTCTATCAAAATGTTATAATATTTTTGTAGTTAGAGATGTTAATATCTTCTGACAGTCTTTGGCCGATGCATAAGTTTGACTGAGTTGCCAAGAATTCAAGTTTTGGTCGGAGAAGTAAGCGGACGTGGGGAGTAGTAGTATCTATGGTCGCAACTGTAGCGTCGTTGGTCTGTACTGTGCTGTTTTGTTATGTAGATATGTATACATCTCTGCCTAGTAAACAAACAATGTTTGTTATGAAGTAAGGGTCCAGAAAATGGTAGTCTTTATTTGGGAGACATGCAGCTATAACTCTATATCTCGAATTGAATCCTGTAAGATTTAACTCTAAATCAGTGATATATTAATTGTTCGGCATAATTTTGCGTTTAATTGATGCGTGTTTCGTACAAAAATAACACACACATTCAATACAAATCCTCAACACTGTTAACTGCTAATGAACAAATTTTATTTCTGCACTAGTATTAAGTTGCTGCATTGTGTGTAGATCACGTATGTCATGGCAAATTTAATCGCACCATCAACTGATCTCCTTTACAGTGAATCTGAAAATATCAACACAATAAATACACTGTTGTATCCAAATAAAATTTAAAAATCAGTCGTTTGCTACATTTTACAATTACGTGACTAGTCTCAGTGTAAACATGTGTATTGGTAACTCCAGCAAAAAAGATCGATAACGAAGTGAAATTCATGTTGTACGGGTATACAGTATAAAGAGGGTCAGGTGTATCTACAATTTTTGTAAAATTCTTTTTAAACTACTATAAACCATCACTAGAGTGAAATTTTTTTTTTAGAGTTGTATAGCCAACAGTAACCGAAAATTACTTCATTGCTGATGTAGATGGTCACCCGATTCCTGACAGTATTTTCAGAAACAACTAGAATGATGTAGAATCCGTATGTTACGATAGCAAATCGTGTCGCCTAATGTTCATTGCACCGTGTGCCTTTCTCCAAGCACAAACATTTGTTTTGGTTAGCAAATAGAAGTTGCCATACATGTATCAAGTTCTCCATTTGCTACATCACAGATGGATATTGTTATATTTTGGGTAACCCATATGATCTGTTAGTTACAGGCTTGCCACATTATTATGATCAGCATTGACCACTTTGAATAATTACTAGATTCAACACCCACAACAGTTTAACTGAAATTATTTGGAGAACATTTTCTTGGCTGCAGGCATTACCCGCAGAATATACATATGAAATTACTTAGTAGGAGACTGTACTGCTGCAGTCCTTCCCATTCTTTTAAGACTTTCTTCATATCTGATCCAATGTCAGACTGTTCTGCAGTTGGTTCTGTATGGTCTAGCTTAGTTGACAACTATCATCTACTTCAGACCAGAGATTCTCAGTTGAGACGAGTTCATGCTACTGAGATGAGTGATTCGTTTTGTTTTCTCCCATTCTATGAGACTCCTACATGAAATTTTCTATTGGACTGGTGCATTTTTACATTGTAAAAAGTACAAGCCAGTTGCATATTGTTGGTGAAATGTGGGCAACAGAAGAGGATAATGTCCCCCTTCAAAATCTTGGATGTGGTGAATCTCGTGTAGCTCAAGTTTTGAGTCATGCATGAAATGTCAGCTTTGACCAGTGATGTGAAACTAATGGCTTCTGTGATGTTACATTTTGGTGAGTATATTCACACTTTTTTGTTACTTGATAATGCCAACAAAAAGCAAAAGTTTTGACAGATTGATCTGCCACTTAACCTGAGGTCTAGGTTAAGTTAGGAGATGACAGTTTGTTTGAGAGTTTGCATAGTCAACAAATGTGAAAGTAAGAAAGAACTTAGTTGTGGTGCAGGGCTGTGAATAGCCCTTTTGAAACAAATTATCACTGACATCATATTAGGTTCACCATGTTGTTTGCACCATTTATTGCATGTTTACTGTGTCACTGGTAAAAGCTAATGACTTGCACCAAATATTCCTCTTTATCCCAAGTTTTATGTCTGCTCAGTTCATAATGCGATTTTTGTTATGGATAACTAAAACAGCAAAATAAATCAAAATACAAGGGGGGTGTTGCCACTAATGAACTATTACCTAGAAGAGAGTTCATCTCAAAGTATATTGCAATCCATAGTTTCTAATACTATCATAAAGCCAGTAGTTTAGAATGAAGTTTTTGTTTTTCCCAGCTGCTACTCTGTTATGCTTTACACAGGGAGTAATGCACCATTCATCTATCATGTTCCAGCTCTGTGTGCATCCATAAGAATATCAAAATTTTACAGATTAGTGTTTAGTTAGTCTATGCCCATGGACATTAGCTGATAATTTTCAGCTGAGAGTACCGGGTGCATCGTACAATTTTTTATTACAATAAATGTACAGTAAAGAAAACAGGATTACATTTTACAGGTGCATACAGGGTTATTACCTATTTTCCATTACAGTATGGCAGCTAACATATATTTTGATATTTAATACTCACTCATACTGTACCAGTATAGACATGTGTTTGTAAGATCCATTTTCAAACAATTTAGAAATAAATTTTAATTTCTGTACTTGATTAAGTTTGGTAGCGTGGTAAAAAACTTTTGCCTACTCCATCTGGACCACTCATTGTCAGTTTGAGATGTCATTGTCCTGTGTAATAATTTTCCTTTCCTTTTGGTATTAGTTGATGTATGTCTTTATTTAAGAGGTATAATTATAGTGGGAAAGGTCTAATAGACTGTAAACCCTTTAGAAGTGAAGAAGACCAGTCCCCAAAAAGCAGAAGCATTGAGTCATTGACAGGTAGAAAAGAGAGAAAACTTACTTGGTTTTGGGATTTATCCTTTCTCCATCTGGGGTACAAATACACTTTCCAGTGAGTGATCTCCTTTACTCCTTGTTCACTCCCCCCCCATATAAATTGAGTAGGACAAGTGTGAGAATGCAAGCGTCTTCAGAACTTTATCACCCACAATGTTTGCAGTTTTGTGCATGAGGAAAATCTGTGTGTTTATCTTGTTACACAGTACATCTACATTCTCCCCCCTCCCAATGTCAAATGACTGTTTATAATAATTCCTAAAAAAAATTGTGCTGCTCACTTCTTTAATTGTTTCACTATTTAATGTACTATTTACATTACACATTTCACTCTACTTTGGAATGCTACATGCATTATTTTAGATTGATTCTGTGCAAGCTTCTTCATCAGTGATTAACTACTGCAACCTATGTTCTTCTGATCATGTTTACTGTATTCATATCTTACTCTTACTGTCTCTACAGCTTCTACCCCCCCCCCCCCTCTGCCTGTTTTTCCTCCAATACTAAATTGATGATTTCTTGATGTCTCAGAATGTGTCCTATCAACTGATCCCTTCTTTTAGTCAAGTTGTCCCCATTTTTTTTTTTTTTTTCAATACCTCCTCATTAGTTACGTTATCTACCCACCTATCAGCATTCTTCAGTAGCACTACATTTCAAAAGCTTCTATCCTCTTCTTGTATAAACTGTTTATCATCCATGTTTCACTTCCAGACATGGGTACACTCCAGACAAATGCCGTCAGAACAGATTTCCTAACACTTGTTAACAAAATTTCTCTTCTTCAGAAATGCTTTTCTTGCCATTGACACTCTGCATTTTATATCCTCTGTGCTGCTTCTAGTCAACCATTGCCTATTGCTCTCTCTGAAATTATCAACAACCTCTGATTCTTTCAACTTATCCAGGTCTCATCCATTTAATATCCTACCTTTTTTTGCTATTTCTTTAGTTTTAATCTACATTATACAATCAATAAATTGTGGTAAGAGTCAACATCTGTGCCTGGAAATGCTTTGAAATTTAAAATCAGTTTCTAAAATCTCTGTCTTACCAATGTATAATCAATCTGAACCATTCCAGATCTCTTCCACATAGACAACCTTCTTCCATGAATCTTAAACCATGTTTTAGCAATGTTACTTTAAGTGCCTCATTTCCAATGCTAATTCCCTCAGCATCACATGATTTGATTCAGCTACATTCCATTTTTTGCTTTTGTTGATGTTCATCTTATACCCTTCTTTCAAGACACTATCCATTCCGTTCAGGTGTTCCAAGTCCTTTGCTGTCTATGACAGAATTACATTGTCATCAGTAAACCTCAAAGTTTTTATTTTTTCTCCATAAACTTTAATTCCTGCTGCAAATTTGTCTGTGGTTTCCTTTACTGTTTGGTCATTGTACAGTTTGAATGCCGTTGGGGATAGGCTTCAAACCTGTCTGACACATTTCTCAACCACTGCTTACCATTCATGCCCCTTGACTTGTATAACTGCCATCTGGTTTTTGTACAAGCTGTAAATAGCCTTTTGTTCTCTGTATTTTACCCCTGCTGCCTTCAGGATTTCATAGAGAATATTGCAGCCAACATTATCAAAAGCTTTTTTAACTCTATTACCTTAACCGATCTTCTAATGTCATGGGTCAGTATCACCTCATGTGTTCCTACATTTCTCCGAAATCCAAACTGATCTACCCCGACACCGGTCTTCTACCAATTTTTCCATTCTTCTGTGAAGAATTCGTGTTAGTATTTTGAAACAATGACTTACTAAACTGATAGGCTGATAATTTTCACACCTGTCAGCAACTGCTTTCCTTAGAATTGGAATTATTACATTATTCTAGAAGTCTAAGGGTATTTCACCTCTGCTGTGTGGAGTGGCCACGCAGTTTGAGGCGTCATGTCACAGGCTGTGTGGCCCCTCCCTCCAGAGGTTTGAGTCCTCCCTTGGGCGTGTGTGTGTGTATTGTTCTTAGAATAAGTTAGTTTAAGTAATGTGTAGGTCTAGGGACCTATGACCCAAGCAGTTTGGTCCCATAGGAATTCACACACATTTATTTCGCATGTCTCATATATCTCGCACACCACATCAAAGGGTTTTTTCTTGGCTGGCTCTCCTAAGACTGTCACCAGTTCTGATGGAATGTTGTCTATTCCTGGGGCCGTGTTTCGACTTAGGTCTTTCAGTGCTCTATCAAATTCCTCTTGCAGTATTGTATCTCCCATCCCATCTTTAGCTACTTCCCCTTCTATTTCTATATGATTGCCTTCAAGTCCATCTCTCTTGTGTGGACCCCCTATATACTCCTTCCACTTTTCTGTTTTCCCTTCTTAGCTTAGAACTGGTTCTCCATCTGAGCTCCTGACATTCATACAGCTGCTTCTCTTTCCTCCAAAGGTCTCTTTAATTTTCCTGTAGGTGGTATCTGTCTTTCTCTTGGTGAAATATGCTTCTAAATCCTTACATTTCTCTTTTAGCCATTCCTGTTCAGCATTTTACACTTCTTGTAAATGTCAACATCTGCCCCTGGAAATGTTTTGAAATTTAAAATCGGTTTCTATAATCTCTGTCTTACCATTGTATAATCAATCTGAACCATTCCAGATCTCTTCCACATAGACAACCTTCTTCCATGAATCTTAAACCATGTTTTAGCAATGATTAAATTATGCTCTGTGCAAAATTCTACCTGATGGCTTCCTCTTTCATTCGTTTCCCCCAGTCTGTATTCACGTACTATCTCCACATACATTTCTTCAAACTCATTCTCACCTGAGGAGCTAGTTGACATATAAACTTGTACTGCTGTGAAGGGTGTGGGATTCATGTCTATCTGGCTATGAGAATGCATTCACTAAGCTGTTGATAGTAGCTGACACACATTCCAATATTTATATTCATTATTAAACCTACTCCAATGTAACCCCTATGTGATTTTGTAGTTATAAACCTGTATTTACTTAACTGGAAGTCCTGTTCCTCCTGCCACTGAATTTCACTAATTCCTGCTATATCTAACTTTAACTTATTCATTTCCCATTTAAAATTTTCTATCTACCTGCTTGGTTAAGGGATCTAACATTCTGCACACTGATTCATAGAATGCCAGTTTTGTTTCTCCTGATGACAACATCCTTATGAGTAGTCCCCACCAGGAGATCCAAATGGGGGACTGTTTCAACTGTTTCACCTTCAGAAGTTTTTACCCAATAGGATGCCACCATCATTTAACCGTACAGTAGAGATACGTGCCCTCGGAAAAAATTATGGCTGTAGTTTCTGCTTGCCTTCAGCCATTCCCAGTAGCAGCACACCAAGATCATTTTGGTTCATGTTGCAAGGCCAATTCAGTTATTCATCCAGACTGTTGTCCCTGCAACTACTGAAGAGGCTGCTTCCCACCTTCAGAAAGAACATGGTTATCTGACTTCTCAACAGGTACCCCTCCATTGTGGTTGCACCTACAGTATGGCTGTCTGTATTGCTGAATCATGCAATCCATCCCACCAACAGCAGAGTCCATAATTCTTTCTTTATTAGGTTTGAAACTCCTGTGTCAGCTATTGGGATGAGTACAGTGGTATGGTTGATATGTGGAAGTTTTGGTATCGTACTTTCTTCATCTGTTTTATTTTGTTTTATCAGTTCATCTGCTACAGTTATGTAGTATCTGTTAAAGGTGTTTGCATTTTTAGAGGATATATTCATTTTTGGCATCTTTCAGTTGGCAGGTGTCCTCTGTGCATTTTGTTCCTTTACCCTCTCTTCCTTAAGAAGGACCACAAGTCATTTGAATAAATCATTTGAGTAATTTTCTCCTTTATCTACAGCTGTCTTAGCTTTGTTTCTGTGATGCAACTGCAATACTCTCACTTTTTTATTTTGTGCTTATATGTATTGTATTGTATGTTAACTGGGGACCTAGAAACAATGGAGAGGCTCCGTCCCCATTGCAGCCGCAGTAGTCCACAACCCCACGACGACTACTGTAGCCCACTTCATTTCATCCCTCCGCGGCCCCACACCGAACCCAAGGTTATTGTGCGGTTCGACCTCCGGTGGACCCCCCAGGGAGCGTCTCACACCAGACGAGTGTAACCCCTATGTTTGCGTGGTAGAGTAATGGTGGTGTATGTGTACATGGAGAACTTGTTTGCACAGCAATCCCCAACATAGTGTAACTGAGGCGGTATAAAGGGAACCAGCCCGCATTCGCCGAGGCAAATTGAAAACCGCCTAAAAACCATCCACAGACTGGCCGGTTCACCGGACCTTGACACACATCTGCCGGGCGGATTTGTGCTGAGGACCAGGCGCTCCTTCCCGCCCAGAAATCCTCTTTTGTGCTTAGTATTATATGATGTTGTTGTTTTTTTTTCTTTCTTGGAGAAGTCATAATAGACTTTCAGTTTATTTCTTGCATGGATTACCTCTCCAATCACTCAGCTTTTCTTTTCTGGTATTAGTTAAATTAGCCTTTTTATGACAGGACATGTAACAAAATAATAATAATAATGTTGTTGTTGTGGTTCTCAGTCCACAGACAGGTTTGATGCAGCTTTCCATGCTACTCTATCCTGTGCAAGCTTCTTCATCTCCCAACCTACATCCTTCTGAATCTGCTTAGTGTATTCATCACTTGGTCTCCCTCTACGATTTTTACCCTCCGCGCTGCCCTCCAATACTAAATTGGTGATCCCTTGATGCCTCAGAACATGTCCTACCAACCGATCCCTTCTTCTGGTCAAGTTGTGCCACAAACTCCTCTTCTCCCCAATTCTATTCAGTACCTCCTCATTAGTTATGTGATCTACCCATCTAATCTTCAACATTCTTCTGTAGCACCACATTTCGAAAGCTTATATTCTCTTCTTGTCCGAACTATTTATCGTCCTTATTTCACTTCCGTACATGGCTACACTCCATACAAATACTGTCAGAAATGACTTCCCAACACTTAAATCTATACTCGATGTTAACAAATTTCTCTTCTTCAGAAACGTTTTCCTTGCCATTGCCAGTCTACATTTTATATCCTCTCCACTTCGACCATCATCAGTTATTTTGCCCCCCAAATAGCAAAACTGCTTTACTACTTTAAGTGTCTCATTCCCTAATGTAATTCCCGCAGCATCACCCAAGTTAACTTGACTACATTCCATTATCCTCATTTTGCTTTTGTTGATGTTCATCTTATATCCTCCTTTCAAGACACTGTCCATTCTGTTCAACCACTCTTCCAAGTCCTTTGCTGTCTCTGACAGAATTACAATATCATCGGCGAACCTTGAAGTTTTTATTTCTTCTCCATGGATTTTAATACCTACTCCAAATGTTTCTTTTGTTTCCTTTATTGCTTGCTCAATATACAGATTGAATAACATTGGGGAGAGCCTACAACCCTGTCTCACTCTCTTCCGAACAACTGCTCCCCTTTCATGTCCCTCGACTCTTATAACTGCCATCTGGTTTCTGTACAAATTGTAAATAGCCTTTTGCTCCCTGTATTTTACCCTTGCCACCTTCAGAATTTGAAAGGGAGTATTCCAGTCAACATTGCCAAAAGCTTTCTCTAAGTCTACAAACGCTAGAAACGTAGGTTTTCCTTTTCTTAATCTATTTTCTAAGTTAAGTCGTAGGGTCAGCATTGCCCCATGTGCCAGTATTTCTGCGGAATCCAAACTGATCTTCCCCGAGGTTGACTTCTACCAGTTTTTCCATTCATCTGTAATAATAATAATAGTAAAGATAATAACTGGTTCAATTTAGTATTTGCCTCATTGTCTAGATACATTACCTTCCATTTTTCTGTCATTACATTCATTTTTTACACACATCACAAAAAGTTTTTCCTCACCCCAGTTCCCAGAACTCCTGAAAATTGAATGTGGATATTGTATCACAGACACAGTCCCTTTGACAGTTCAGAGATGTCACTAAACTCACCCACAGATGTAAACAACCATGCATGAGCAGTGCCTATTAGACAGTGGGGGTCTGACAACCGATCAGTTCCAGTCATTCCATCAGGAAAGAGGTACATGGCTCATGTTGTCTGTAGTTCAATCATGCCTAGATGGCCAATAATGCGGTTTGATCGCATCCACATTGTTACTTTGTGCCAGGAAGGGCTCTCAACAAGGGAGGTGTCCAGGTGAACCAATGTGATGTTTAGACATGGAGGGGATGCAGAGAGACAGGAACTGTCAGTGACTTGCCTCGCTCTGGCTGCCCAAAGGCTACTACTGCAGTGGATAACCACTACCTACAGATTATGGCCTCGGAGGAACCCTGACAGCATTGCCACAATGTTGAATAATGCATTTCGTGCAGCCACAGGACGTTGTGTTATGACTCAAACAGTGTGCAATAGGCTGCAAGATGCGCAATTTCACTTCCGACATCCATGGCGAGGCCCATCTTTGCAACCATGACACCATGCAGCACAGTATAGATGTGCCTAACAACATTCCGAATGGACCACTCAGGATTGGCATCATGTTCTTTTCGCCAATGAATGCCACATATGCCTTCAACCAGACAATTGTCGGAGACCTGTTTGAAGGCAACTTGGTCTGGCTGAACTCCTTAGACACACTGTCCAGTGAGTGCAGCAAGGTGGAGGTACCCTGATGTTTTGGGATGGCATTATGTGGGGCCGCTGTACACCGCTGGTGGTCATGGAAGGTGCCGTAAGGGCTGTGCGATATGTGAATGCCATCCTCCGACCGATAGTGCAACCATATCAGTAGCATATTGGCGAGGCATTCATCTTCATGGATGACAATTCGCACCCCATCGTGCGCATCTTGTGAATGACTTCCTTCACGATAACGACATCACTTGACTAGAGTGGCCAGCATGTTCTCCAGACATGAATCCTATCGAACATGCCTGGGCTAGATTGAAAGGACTGTTTATAGACGGCATGACCCACCAACCTCTCTGTGGGATGTACACCACATCGCCGTTGAGGAGTGAGACAATTGGGACCAACAGTGCCTTGATGAACTTGTGGATAGTATGCCACGATGAATACTGGCATGCATCAGTGCAGGAGGACATGCTAGTAGGTATTAGAGGAACTGGTGTGCACAGAAATTTGGACCACCAACTCTGAAGGTCTTGCTGTATAGTGGTACAACATGCAATGTGCAGTTTTCATGAGCAATAAAAAGGGCAGAAATGATGTTTATGTTGATCTCTATTCCAATTTTCTGTACAGGTTCCAGAACTCTCGGAACCGAGGTGATGCAAAACTTTTATTTATTTGTGAATTATGTTTTTGATAACTACAAGAAGTCTTTTTGTTAATGTCTTATCATGATGGCAAAATGGTCTATTGGTACCTGGGTGTCACAGTAGCATGAAGGAATATTTGATAAGGGGTGATCAGAAGCTAAGGTTACAAAGCCTGCAGTGAGACATTTATGGTTTATTTCACAGCCAGCTGATAGTAGTCCTACATACATTAGGTTATTTTTTCTCATAGTCTCCATGTCAGTTTAGGTGCTAGTCACTTTGTAGGTTGATTGTATTCATGCCCCTTGTAAAAATCCTGTCCTCGCCTGTTCAGACACATTGTCACAAAGTGTTTCACCTTCTCCCAGTTCTACTAGCATATGTCATGATATGACCTTCCTGTTCCTAAATCATCTCCTCCATGTAAACTGTGTTCAAATCTGTTGATGCCGAGCTGAGTCAGTCATTGCAATTCTCATCAGTGACATTTTCTCTACTGGCCACAAACTTTTGACAACATTCTGTTGCGTACTGATAAAACATTACAGTATCTTCATAAATCTCTACAGCTGCCAGTGAATTTCAGCTGTGAGTACACATTCCACAGAAATCAAATAACTGAGAAGATTTCTTTGTGAGACCAGTTTTCCAAACGAGTTGCCATTTGTGTGTACCCACAACTAGTGCTGTAGGTGGCAAGTGGCTGAAACTTTCCACAGTTGCAAAGCACAGGTATGAGAATTATCACACACTACTAATTTCTGCATAACAGGTGAAACTCCAGGAATATTTGTCTTGTAACCTTAGTTTCTGATTCCCCCCTGCTTTCCCCTCCCCCCCCCCCCCCCCTTATTATATGACCAATATTAGTGTTGTATCTTGCCTACTTGTCAGATATAGGGTGCCTAGGAAACCTGCTTCTCGGACCGCTAGACAATAATTCAAGCAAATTGTATTAATGAAGTTTGCTACAAAAGGAAATGATTAAAATACTTAATTTTAAGAATACAGATGTGTTGCGAGCAAAGAGCAAGAGACAAACAAGAAATCCCTTCAGTATACACAATTCATAATAAAAGAGAAGTAATACAGTTCCAAAGTCGCTGCTATACAAGTGCCTGTTCTTGATGTCGCTGTGGAAGTCGTAGAACTGCCAGTCTTCAACTGGGCCACGGGCAGGCGGCACTACGCTTATGTCCTCTTTGTGTCAAGGCGCTGTCATCGGGTTGTCGTCCTAGTGCAGGGTTGGTCCACGTGCAGTTGGCATGTCTTCTTCACAGCCCTCTCTGCTCTCTTGTTCCCGACCGGCATGCCAGTGCTTGACTTTATGCTGGAACAATTAGTTTCATTATTTCACTATGTTTAGTTACTCTGGCATGCTTTGTCAATTTCTATTTTTAGGTTGAATGTATGCTGTAAGTCCAATAGCATCTTGTGTTGCCAGTATTTTCCCTAGTGTTTATGTTCAAATCCACAATAATTATTAAATAAGCACGTCTTTTTTGACAAGTCTTGAATTGTACCTTCTAGTTGTTCAAGGAATGTTTTTATTTCTCCATCTGATGATTGGTACAGGCCTACAGCACAACTTTGCTACAATTTTTATTTCCACAGTTGTAGTTTCAAAGCTCACTGCATCAGCATATTTTAGGTATTTTGGATGGGTTTAGTTGATATGTAGCTAGAGAAAATGGTAACCCCACCACCTTTATCCAGTGTTCTGAAGAAACTGGTTATATTTGCATATTCGTTTGCTTTATTATTTATGTTCCATACAGCCCGGTGAAGTATTGTAACTGTTGTCTTTAATTTCAATGATTCCCCTTTGTGTGATGCACTAAGCATTTCACTAGCTGCCCATACTTCAGTTACATTGCATTGAATTGTTGGAGGTTGTGGCGCAAAAATGACTCATCTCTTTGTATTATGTTTAAATTCCAGGTGATATTTTTATACTGGTAACTAAATTGAGTTCTTTCACTTATGTATTTTTCCAAGGCCTTCTGCGGCTCCCATGATGCCATAAAAAAACTCACTTAATGTAGGAGGCTTCCTAGGTCTCAGTCTCAGTCACCTACCCTGACTGGATGCTTCTACTGCAGATCTCCCAGGTCTTGGGCAGCTACACTGTGTGACTGCTGTTGCTGAGGGCTACAGTGTCCTTTGTCTCAGTTGCTGCCCTCATTTGGTTGCTGCTGTAACTGATGACCCTTCTGTGTTTACTTTTGGCGCCAGTGAATACTTAGTTTGCTCTTCTGCATGAGGTAGCAGGACATTCGCCAAAGGATTTTAATCCATGTCTTGCATTTTGAAGCCTTCTTGTTAGTATGATTTCACAGTCCATATCATGTGCCTACTCTTACCTTGTTCTACAATACACCTGTGTTAGATTTTACATTTGCCTAACATGTGCTGTTTTTCAGTATCATGATCCTTGGTTTGTGCTGTAACTTTACTGTAATGTGTAAGTGCTAACATCTCCTGATGTGTGGTATTAGTATTGGTATCATTTGCAGGGCTTCTGTGTGTTTTTGGCTTCCATCACTGAGGTGACATTGTATTTACATTCCACTGCTGCATCACATACTGTTCAGTATGGTAGTTTATATGGTGGAACTGAATCTGTGGATGCTACTAATCATACATCTTTCAGTTGCTCTCAGCTCTTGTTTTAAATCAATCTTAACTGCTGTACCTGCTAAACATTTCAACTGAGCACACATGGTTGCATATAGACCAACAGCAGTTTTGACAGCATCTGTTTTCATTCCTTACAAACAATGTAGATTTATTAATGATCAGTTGGTGTTGCTGAAACCATATTACTGTATATGGAATGTCACCCACATTTACTGGAGAGATATGGTTGCAGATCCTTAAAATAAACACGATTACCGGTGTTGTTCCAACATAAGTGTAGGATACACCAGGCTGGATATACGCTCTCATTAAGCCAAATATTGAGTACCTCATCAAGCGTAGACAGATATAACTTGTTTCTCATTTGACAAATCTGAAATTCCTGCATTGCATGTTGATTTGTGCTACAAAGTGTATATTACTGTAAACTATGAGTTCATTTCGATGACCACCATTGATGAATAAAATATTGTGTGTGTCAGCTGAGAGTGGTCTTAACCCAATCATTTTCCCCTCAGGCTGATATATACCTCTGTAAAAAGGATCTCAACCTTAAGATGAGCAAAGTACAAAACCAGTAAGTGGATCAGTTGCGTGACTGGGTATTGAAGTGAAGCTGTTCGTAGCATGCTGTCTGTGATGCATTTTCTGCATCTAGCTTGTATCAGGCTTACTCTGTTATGTGTGTATTTGTTAGGTTCTCTAACCTTTCATGGAACCTATATGCACAGACACTTAAAATCGTTTAATATGTCTAAATTCTAGTTTGGCAGGGGCTCAAATCTGTGCCTGGTAGTCCCAGTTTAAGTTTTCTCTAGTCTTCTGTAACTATTTGAGTCAATCAGTCACCTAGTTCCTTAAATAAGGCAATGAATTATTTATTTTCCCCAGGAGAATTGTTTGTTCTGTGTCAGTAATAAAATGCTGTTGAACGCAAACCTTCTTTCTTTATATGTATGGACTTACTACATGTATGTGTAAAGGACAAGTAGTACACAGTAAGTGTGATCTATCTACACATGAAAAATGCTGATTGTTCTCATCCTCACTAGCCTGCATGTGCTGTTCAGGTAATCATCAGATGTATAGCAGGAAGTGGTGAAAATGGCAGAATAAAAATTTCCCACTGGGTTACCACCTGCTGCTTCAAACATTAAAAAGATATTTTGTATGGGAACTGAGGAACCCATATTACACACAGCAGTACTTCAACATGCAGGTGTGCTGTCAGACAAATCTAATGAGAGCACCATCATCTACAACAGAAGAAACATAAACCAAAAATTAAATTTCCCAGCTGAGAAATCCATTAAAAATAATGTGTGATGAAACCTACATCACAAAAAAAAAAAGAGAAGAATGCAGTTGAGACCATCAGGCAGTAGAATTGTGAGAGATAATCTTGCTTTGTCCATAGCGTTTGGTAAGCAACATGTTTTACAGTGGGTTGTGCCAAATGGCAAGCACTCATTTTTTGCTTTGGTACGATGTTTGTAAACTCTCGGTTTCTTAGCTGTGGGATGGTGAACACTGCTACATACCAGAAAAAGACAAAGGTGATGAGAAGTACGAGAAATGAGAATAGTGAGAAATTGGTGATCAAAAAGTGGGCAAAGCCAAGCAATTCTCTTACCTTGGTAGCAAAATAGCCCATGACAGATCACACAAGGACATAAAAATAGACTAGCACAGGCAAAGAGGGCATTTCTGCCCAAGAGAAGTCTACTGGTGTCAAAAATAGGCCTTAGCTTGAGGAAGAGACTCCTGATAATGTACATTTGAAGCACAGCAGTGTATAGTAGTGCATCATGGACAGTGGGAAACCAAAACAGAAGTCAGTCGAAGTATTTGAGATGTGATGCTGTAGAAGAGTGTTGAAAATTGGGTGGACTGATAATGTGAGGAATGAGACATTGTCCACATATCTGATGAGGAAAAGAATGTATCTGAAACACTAACAAGAAGAAGGGACAGGTTGACAAGAGGTTTGTTAAGATATCAGCAGAGTGTAAAAACTGTAGTGGAAGACAGAGATTGGGATATATGCAACAAATAATTGAGGTCATTGGATGCAAGTGGTACTCTGAGATGAAGAGGTTAGTGCAGGGGAGGAATTTCAAGATTACACCAGTCAGAAGACTGATGACTCAATGTGTCAATGGGATTGATGGATGTGAAACAGTCATTAGTAGGTAACTTCTGAGCTACCTGATACTCTCCATTTGTATAGACTTTGTTCAGGCAAGTAAGACTGTCTAGATCAGTCTTTATTTTCCAATTCACTTGTGGGAACACCATGACATCGAGTTATTAATTTAAAACATAAAGCAATAACATCCACTCAAGAGAAAAATGTCTTCAGGTAGGCCACTATGAGCTACATCTTATACAATAATTTCAATGGCTAACAATAAACTAAATGCATTTCAGAATCTGTTCTTTATAAATGAGAGAGTACTGTGAAATTTTGAAGAGACAGAACCTTTTTATGCACACAAAGACTTGCATTGTATAGCAAGTATGCCAGAACCTGTCCAGTGTTTGAGAAACATGTACTTTGGGTGGAAACAGCTTCATAGTGTCAAGCAGAACAAATACACAAATCAAAAGTGCTTGATGAATGTTCATTTGTGCATAAATCACACTCTACCCACAATTTTCATATGGTGGTTGTTAGCAGGTGTCTAATGCTTGTAGATGTGGGAATAGCAAACTAGAGAAGACAACTGAATTTTTACTAACTTCCAGTTATCCATTGATGTCTCAGTTATAAAAGCTGGATTCACCCATCTGCAAATAAGACAGTACATTCATAACCCAGTTCATTGTCTACAGTGCAATGGACATGCAACAACTGGAAAGTATGGTCAAGTTGTGCTTGGAGATGAGAACCTTGTTAATATTTGCTGTTTTTAGTGAACTGCAAAGTCAACAGTACTATTTAGTGCCTTGACTGTCAAGACATAATTGATGAAAAGAAAAACCAGGAATTAAAAAGCACAAGAAGAATACTCTATTCAGTATCCAAAACATATGTTTTTCTCAGAAACCACTAATTTGTGACATAATTTGCTTCAGTGGTCAAAGAAATAGTTGTGACAATGGTTACTCCAAAGCAAACTTTACAGGTTGAAGTGGCCATGAACTCTGGCTTATCCAAATTCACTTGCAATTAATGAATTGCCATAAACTAATTTGACTTCTCCACACTGCCAGCAAATTGAGCAGGCCACTCTTGCTCCACACAAGGAAAAAGGTGCAGTGAAGAAACTGGAGATCAAAAGAAGTAGCCCAAGCCATCAGACTGTGCTGCGCTGTTCTTGTATGATGGATGTGAAGAAGATGAAAGTATATAGTTGACCCAGACATTGTAATCTGTCTTACAGAACCATCAAGCCCCTTAGAGAGTCTCATCTCAACATCCATGCCATGATGGAAAGATATTTGTTGAAGATCATGCAAAATTTCATGTACAAGTTGGGTTGCATTTTTCAGTGGAAGATATGAAACATGAACCTTGGCGAAGTGGGATGGCTTGTGTGCTTCAGTCATACAGTTAGCTGTACCGTAGGTGCAACAGCAACAGGTATCTGTGGCAAGACTAGATAAACTTGTGGTTTGTGAAGGGGGCAATAGCCCTTTCAGTAACTGCAGGCGCTAAACTCCAGATGATTGATTTTTACCTTATAATATTTAACCAACATATCATTGCTATGTTGATACTGCATATGGCAGGAATTAAGAGGAAACTATAGCTGTCATATTTCCTAGGGGAATACAGCTGTACAGTATGGCTTAATGATGATGGAATCATACAAAGTTAAGGAGATGAGACCTGGATAAATTGAAAATTTGGGTTTGTTGAGAGTTTCATATGGACCACTAGGCAACGATTAATAGATACAGGGGAAAGAAGTACAACAGAAGAGGAATGGTTAGTTTTGAGAGATTGAAATTCTGGTACCCGCCTCCACAGAATTTGAATGCCCACCAGAGGAAATGGACTTGGATAGCCATTAGAGAGCATAATCACTGCAATGCTGCACTCGCATAGTGAGTGCTCCACCTGCCTCACTATGGACTATTTGATAACAACATCTCTTGGCACTTGGTCTTTCTCTCTTATCACAATTTGGATAGTGTGTTTGTCTTTTCCCTTGGCCTGTTGACAAGGTTGCTTTGGGATTGTGCTAGTCTGTGTCTTGTCCACCATCAGTCAGCCATGTTTAGCTTGACTACCACTTGATGTCATATTGACTTCCACAAGTGGCCTTTCTGCATTGTGGCTTCACCCATTTCTCTTCCAGGTTCTGATGTATGCACTAATATCCAATTACTTGCTCATATAGCATTGGCAATGAGGAAAAAGGAATTATTTTGGTGACATGGATGCTAAATTGGTTTGCCTGCTGGAGCAACAGCAGCAGTTTCAGCCAGATCTGTTATAAAAGTCACTTTAGCTTCATATGAAAAAACTCGAGTGCACAAGGCCACTTCACACCATGCCTCGGCACCACCCACGGTCAACAAAGCTATTTGTCCTCCATCGTTTTCACCTCTCAGTGAAACTACGGAGGACTAGGTCACATTCTAGCATTGACTGAATCAACATTGCACTGCATTTCAAGTCATGGATGATTCATTTCAGTGACTGTTATTTCTGTCATGTGCATCACCAGACACATTTCTTCTGCTCCAAAAATTGGTGCCTCTGTCTGACCCCACCACACTCTCCTTTCAGGAGATATTCTCTCTTTTGACTAATTGTTATTCCCAGAGATATCATTTTGTTGCCACCAGGCTCGAGTTTCACTAATACCGTACACAGCCTGGACAGCGGTACTTCTCCCAGGTCACTGACTTGCAAGCTCTCAGCTTCAAATGCGATTTCACTTGTACCAGTCAAGGTTGCAAGGCTTCGTACATGGACTCCATGATTCATGATGATGTGGTTCAGCTGGCACCTGAACCTGATACCTACACACTGGCACTGCAGCTGAATGGAGGACATCTTGCTTATTGTGCAGTCCTTCGAAATTGTGTTGGCTTATGGCAGGGTCACAAATTGTGATGGGTGGAAAACGTGGTGGTGAATAACAGGTTTGGGTCAACCCCTAGGTTGCAACAATATTGTGATTCATCATTGGCCAGTGTCTCTATGCCATTAGACCCTCTGGTCGCACCTCATTAATGGTCATGGGATCACACTCTTTGTACTGGCAGTATTCTTTTGCTTGCTCCCAAGCAGACTGTCCGGATCAATGGAGGTTCTGCATCTGCTATGGCAAAGAGGGGTAACATACTATTGTGGGCGATGCAAGCTCAATAAGAGAAAGGTGCCCAGGAAGCAGAGAGCAATAGAACTTTATTATTACAGGGAAAGTGTCTAGTAACATGAACAGCAGAAACAGCTTCCTTGTACAGACAACTTATTGAGTATCCTGTTCTATTGAAGAATGTTACTATTACAATACTGTTTTGGAAAGTCCAAGTGAGCATTCTGCCTGTCTCAGTCAAGAGTCATTCCTGTAGGCACAGTCAGTACAGTTGACAACCTTGTTCAGATGTAACATGCTACAGTCAGAGGAAGAGACTCATAGCACTTCTGAAATATATATCAATGTCAAATCCAGATTCACATTCACTGGCAAGATGCTGTGCAGCATCCTGTAAAGGTCACCTGACAGGAATTCCTGGAAATATTCTCATGTCAGGTGGTGTGCAGATACTAGTTGGTGACGGCTGTATTGAATGGATGTGGTGCCCTCAGTACTGCAGTGTCCAGTGCAGGCAAGCTGAGCTGTGTCAACTTGCAGGTGTTTTGACAGGACAGCAACCTGCAACGCTGTGTTGTGATGTGTGTTGCTGGATCATAAGGCACCAGCTGTATGCCACATTCCTTTTCCATTTGGAAGCAATGGAAGAGCCATCTTGTTGTGTAGACGGTGGCTGCAATGGAGATGACATCAGAAGATACATCACTCTTCTTCCCAATGGAGGAGATGACAAAGCCATCCAGGAGAAGTTTCCCGGTGAACAGAATCACCAATGAAGGCCAGTGGAAGCCCTGGTGGGGGGTGGCACAAAGAGAAGACTCCGGCACCTTGTTGTGTAGATGGTGGATGCAATGGAGACGACATCAGAAGATACATCACTCTTCTTCCCAATGGAGGAGATGACAAAGCCATCCGGGAGAACTGGCCCGGAGAACAGGAGCACCAATGAAGGCCAATGGAAGCCCTGGTGGGGGGTGGCACAAAGAGAAGACTCCAGCACACTACAGAGAGGGGAAGACCATGGAAAACATGAGACAGGAGCACAGTTGGAGATGTCTGCAACCCGCAACCAGAGCAGAGTGGCACAGAGCGGCATCGTGACAAAGGTGTATGGCATGCTGCAAAGATGTCTATTATGAAAGAAAAATCCCTGTGCAAGAGACATGTGAGAGTCACAATTGGAAGAGTAGTCCCAGGAAGGAAGCAAGGCCTGGATAATGGAGACGGAATGCTGACAACAGGCCTTGCAGCCAGAAGGGACAAGGGGTGACTTTCAGGGGTGAAAGAGAACAGAAAGATGCCACCAGATGACTGAGTACGTGCTGGCATGCTGGAGGCTGAAGCCGATGGCATACAAGATAGCAGGGAGAGGCTGTCAGTCAGTAGCCAGCAATGTGTGGCCTGCAGTGCACTGCTGGAGGTATGGAGGGCACTTGTGTTGCTGTAACCTGAGGAGGCACCAGGGCTAGTGGTGAGAGTGCCGCTGGCATTGGAAGAGGTCTCAGGAGCCACCAGTGTGGGGACCACAAAGCATGTCATGTCAGATCAACGCAGGCTGGCTGAGAGGACAGTGTCAGGGTGCTGGCACCTGACGGGAAACAGGTGCTGGAACCAACAGTGGTCAGCAGTATGCAAGGGTGCCAGCGGTGCCAGCCAGGCAAGAACCACAGTAGAGAACATGCCAGCAGCCAGATGCAGATGTGACAGAGCATGGGAAACATTCCAGCAGATTGTCAGACATACCGTTGCCATTGGTGGGAGGAACCCAGAGTAGTCAGCTGCGCACAGAAGGAAGCCAGCAATGGCTGTGGGCTTCTAATAGAAGGTGCAAGCAGTCTTGAGCACTCCAGCTGCCAGATGAGCTGAGGAGCAGACCTGGAAGAACGAAAAACATGCAGAGCCATTGTCAAGAATGGACAACCAAATTGCCAAAGCTGGCAAGATCAGGTGCAGCCAGATCTTGTGCACAACTTTCAAGACCAGAGAACAGGAGGTGCAAGGAAGTCCTTGAGGCCACTAGAGGTAGCCGTGAGAAAGGACATTTGAGAAAGGTGACCAGATGTGGGCAGCACCAGGCAGGGCCCCACTGAAGGCAGAACATGTACTGTGGAGGTACCTGTTAGAGAAGATGAGAATGAGAGACTGGTGACACCTACACTTATAAGGGTCAGGAGGTGTAAAAGGATAGCGGAGCTGGACATGAAGCAGCTGTACCAAGCAGAATGATTGGAGATGTGTCAAAAGGTAACAGTCTCGAATCAGCAGAAGTGGCAAAGAGATGAGGAATGGCACCAGTGGATAGGGTAGCTGAGTCAACAAAGTGGTTGGCCATTGAGGGCACCAGAAAGACAAGAGAGGGTACAACAGATAGGGGTGCTGACCAGGTCAGCTGTGGAGGAGGCGGAGCTGGTACTGGCAGAGCTGGAAGCAGCAGGGGAGCCTGACCCAGTGGTGGGGACTGCAATGGGGCAAGAGCAGGCAGTCCAGGAGCCAGTGGTGGTGCAGATGGAGGCACCGGAGCTGGTGACACCAGATCAGAGGCAAAAGAGGCAGCACAGGAACTGAGTGTGCAAGGGACATAAGGATTGGTGTCTGCAGGTGGCCAGGAGAGAAGCATTGAGAAAAGTAGAAACGTGCAGGAGTTGGTTCAGTGCAACAAGGAACATGGGCCAAGGATCTAAGGCAAAATCTGAAGGAAGGAGACACACCTATGTCGAGTCCAGAGCTGGAGAGGCTCCTGGACAGCAAGGTGCCATTGAAGAAGCTCTGGGGTGCACAGGAAGTGCCTAGCAAGATGCAGAAGCTGTGTTGTCCTGGCTGTAGCACTTGTGGATGTCATCACTGAACAGTGCTGCATCGGGTGAGTGATATTCCAGGTCAACTGAGCCACAGTTGACCTTGTAACTGGGAAAGCTGCCAAACTGAAAGGTGTAGACCGTAAGGAGTCACAGTAAATGGGTAAGCAAGACCAACGGAAAAAAAAACCACTGAAGAGGAATCAGCATTGACAAGAGAAGCAGATTGTGAGGAAAATGACACTTGCATTAAATACAGACAAGGCAAAACAAATAAGAATAGGACATAGAAGCACAGAACAGTGGAGAACAAAGTGTGCACAGCAAATGACACCCAAAGGAAGCAGAAACAATGTTCTTGAAATGTGGAACAGAACTGTGTAATCTCCTTAGGGAGACACAGAGAGAAGTGCCATCTGGTGGAGCACAGGATCCAGAGGTTGAAGATCCAGAGTCAAAAGTGTCAGAAAAGTTATCCTTGTTGCCAATGAAAGTATCCCATTGTGGGTGATGCATGCTCAAGAAGAGAAAGGTGTGCAGATAGCCAAGAGCAATAGAACTTTATTACTACAGAGAAAGTACACAGTAATGTGAACAGCAGAAACAGATTCCTAGAATAGACAACATAAAGAATGCCAACGTCTTTTGAAGAACTGTCGCTATTACAATACATTTCTGGATGGTGCAGGCGAGCACTCAATCTGTTGTAGAGCCACTGCCTTAGTAACGGTCTGTATAAATTGTGCTGGTGATGTACTGGATTTGTTGTAACATGCTATAGTCAGAGGAAGAGACTCACAGCACATCTGAAGTGTACATCAGTGTCGCAGCTAGATTAGCACTCACTGGTAAGCTGCTGAGTGTTATCCTATAAAGGCCCCTTGGCAGAGGAATACCAGGAAATAGTCTTATGTCACATGGGTTATGGATATAAGCTATTGGTGGCTTTATCCAGTGAATATGATGACCTTAGTACTATAGTGGTTAGTGCAACCAAGATGAGCTGCGTAACTCTCAGATCTCTTAACAGGACTACAACACTGAGGTGTGTGGCTGGATCTTAAGGCACCAGCTATATGCCACAAGGGGCATTTGTGCTCAGTGCATCAAAGCTGTGCAACCTGCTTCCATCCTACCCCCATGAGTGCACCAGGACACATTGTACATGCATTGTAGTCAGTAGTCCCTCCGGGCAACTCCTTCACATATAAATTGTTTCTCACACTTTGCATTTTTCACTAGGATGTTTCCAGGTGGACACAGAGACTGTTGTTTCTTTAATAAACCAGGTGATGTATGCACAACTGGTTTCGCCCAAATTGTCCCCTTTGTCATGGTGTTTGGTGGCCTGTAGGTGCGGTTCTCAATCACTGTGGTCTACAAATGCATTACGTGGCTCATCACAGTGTTTGTCATTCATCACCCACCTGCCATCAACAGTTTTGGCTTTGACACCTTTATGTTGTTTTGGTTTCGTATTTCATATGAAGCCAAGATGATATTAACTGCAATTTGTTTCTTTCCAGAACCTGGGTGATCTCTGCACTGTGTTTGCATCCATATTTCAGCTGGATTTTGGGCGAGCCTCAAACTTTAAGGCTCATGTCAGCTTTCAGCCACCCAATATGTCTCATTTTTACTGTTCCATACCAATTCTGGTAGCCACATGTGCTGTTGTGAAGGAGGAGCTGTATCATCTCCATCATCTCCAGGCTGCAGGGCTTATCAAGCCAATGAAATATAGTGCATGAGCCATTCCGCTAGCAATTACAGAAAGCCCATTTTTTCTTTCCGATTGTGAGAAGATTTCAAGGCTACAGTGCCCAATCACAGGTGGAAACTTATCCTATACCTTGGCTGGAAGACCTTGCTGGAGGGGATTATAACTCTAAGATTGACTTTGCCAATGCATACCTCCAGTTACCCTTAGATGATGAATCACAGAACATAATTGTTTTTAATACACATTTTGGATTATACGAGTATCAGTGTCTCCTATTTAGTATTGCCTCAGATCCTGCAATTTTCCAACAGTTTCTGTAACAGCTGATGGAGCATATTCCAGCTTGCATGGTTTACTTGGATGATCTCATTGTTGCAGGAGCATTTTCAATACCTCCACACCATTCTTATGACCCTGTAGGATGCAGACCTGAATTTTTGTTTGGAGAAGTGCAGGTTTTTTCAACCAGAAGTGATGTATTTGGGACATTGGCTCACCAAAGAGGGAATCTGACCTACTGATAGGAATGTTGCTGCAATAGGCATCTTCCCCCCTACTCCCGACAAACGTATCTGGATTGCAGATGTTTTTGGACAAAAATCAACTTTTATTCCAAGTTCCTGTTCTACATGACCCACATTGCGCAACCCCTCAATTAGGTGCATAAAATGGTGTGCCTTGAAATTGGGCCCATGCCTGTGACCACATTCTTATTCACTTGAAAACCATGCTAAAATACGCTCCTTGCTTCACACCATTCTGTCTCGGTCACCTGTTGGTTGTGGTGGCTGATGCATCCACCTATGGCATCAAGGCAGTCTTGTCACACAGGAATGAAGATGCATATGCATCCAAGAGATTGAATCCTGCTCAGTGAAACTGTTCCCAGATCAAAAAGGAAACAATGACGATAGTGTTTTTCATTAAAAAAATTTCCTTTTTGGAAAGCAGTTCTTCCTAATTACAAATCACAAGCTGTTGGTGGCATTATTTGGATCATGTTTCAGTGCCCCAGAGCAGACAGCCCAATGCCTCCAGTGCTGTGCATTGTTCCTGACTGCACATTATACCATCCTGTATAAACCCAAGACCCACTGTTACAAAGCTGATGCGTTGTTGCACCTCCTCACTGGGCCAGACCCCAGTTTCAGGCAACAGGAGGTCCAGTGCCTCCACATCAATACTGAGCAGCATCACAGCTGCTTGTGTTGCCACTCTACCTTGTGGCAGGTCATCTTCATGATCCATACCTAGCCAATTTACCTCATTCATTGGTTGGTAAATGAGTCCAGCTCATGGAAACATATTTCTCACAGGCTCTTGGTTGTCAGTGACATCATTCATTTGAACACATTTGAACACTGAGACACACACACATTGGGTGGCCATCCCAGCAATATTGCAACAATGGATGCTAAGCTTGTTTCAATGGGGACATTGAGGGATGTCCCACATAAATGCATTAGCTTGCTAACATATCTACTGGCCAGGGATCAACAGCAATATTGAAAGGTGTGTGCTGCAGGACATGCACAAGCATCAGACAGCACCCCAAAAATCTTTTATCCTCTGGCTTTCACCCTGCATCCCCCGGGACAGCATCCATCCCGAATTTGCAAGCTGGTTCTTGGAATTGATGTGGGTTCTCGTTATGGGTGCTTACTTGAAGCACACATATGTTGTACATGTAGTGTCCACCGCAACTGATGCCACCATCACCACCTTGGCCCAGGTTTTGGCCATTGTGGGGATGCCTTGTACATTGGTCTCTGGTAATAGGTCACAATTCATGGCATCTGCCTTCAAAGATTTCTGTGAGGCCAATGGCATGAAACATATTTGCAGCCCTTTGTTCCATCCTTCCTCAGATAGTGAAGCAGAAACTCTCATTTGGACTTTTAAGCAGCGAATGAGAAAAGCTGTTGTTTCCTCTACCACTTCATTAGCCCTCACCCTGTTTGTGAGCACTTACTGCACTACACTGATTAACAATTGTAGGCCCACCAAGCTACTCCACGGGCAGCAACCACAAATCTTGATTCACCTTTTGGCACCACTGCTTTCAGAGTTCCTCTCCCATCCCTTTCAGCACTACACGACTGGTGTGGCAATATGGACTTGCTCCTATGAGAGTACTGAGGCTTGGACACCAGAAATGGTAGTGGAGACCCACAGGAAGTGGGTTACATCAGTCCAGGCACAGAAGGGGCTCATCACTGCCAGCAGAGCCCACTCAGGCCTTGAGTGCAGGTGTCGCACTCACTGCCACCTCGTCCACTGCCTTCAGCTGGCAGTTTCGTGCCACAACTGGTGCCCCTGGTGGGTTGCCTGTGAATCCACACAGTTACACTTGATTTCCATTTCACATCCATGTGGATCAGTGGAAACCCCCAAGGCATGCCCATTGCCAGCAATATTGCAATGGATGCTGCCAAACACACTCTCTTCCCTCAGCTGTCAGTCGAAGGGACCAGAACTTCATCTGCACCTTCACTCCACTCCCTATAGCACCATACAGGGTGTTTCTGCCCTTACACACCTGATATGAGAGGAGGTATATGGTATGTGACCCAGTGCCTGCTGGAGGAAATGGACATAGATGGTCATTAGAGAACATAATATCACAATATTGATGTACTTGTGTAGTGAGTGCACTACCCATCTTGCCACTTGAATACATCAGCCAGTGGTGTTCCTTGCACCCAGTATAAATACGGCTGCCCAGTGAACAGTCAGTTCCATACTCATGTCTGATATTGCTAGTTATCATCATCACTTGACACTTGGTCTTTCTCTCTGGTCATGATTTGGAGTGTCTCTCCCTGTGCTCTTGGTGTATTGACATCATTCTGGAGAACGTTTCTATTTTGCACCTTGTTGTTGCATAGCGTACTTTTGGCTTGTCCTAGTCCATGTCTTGTCTGCCATCAGTCAGCTGTGTTGACTACCACATAGTGTTTGTGTGTTTTTGTTCTCTTCCACAGGCCTTGCAGCATCACCTGTTTCTTTCCCAGGTTCTGACTTGTTCACTGATATCTGGCTACTCACAGACATAGCAGAAATAGAAGGTAGCAGAGGAATAAATAGGCAAATTGGCAAAGCTTATTAGAAATTCTTGGATAGCACCCAAGATACTGAGTGAAACTGATGAAAGGGTAAAACATAAAAATGCAGTGAAAAGAGAATATAGATGCCTTCAAATGAGATGACAAAAAGTGCAAAGTGACTAAGAAGGTATAGCTAGAAGCCAAATGCAAAGCTGTAGAAACATTCATGACTGGAGGAAATATAGATGCTGTGTATAGGAAAATGAAAGAGACTTTTGGAGAAAAGAGAATGTGAATATCAAGAACTCAGAAGCCAATCCACTACTAACATGGAGAGCACAAAGAACATAGTAAGGGCCATAACCCTATTTCCCAGAAACATCGCACAGTGAAAGAAGGGTCAAAATAAGTGAACACATGTCTCAGCTTATACAGATACTTGACATTTCTGAGAGAATGATTGTCAAAGTTTTCAGTATAATGTAGATGCCTTTTGGTGTGTGGTAAGTTCAACTGAAGTGGTGGCACAGTGGCTAGTGTTGCAGCTTTTGTGCCCCATGTTTGAGCCCAGTTCCTAGGTAACATTGTTTGACCCTCTCTACATATTCACCCTTAAGTGCAACATATTTTTCCCAACAGTGGAAGAATTGGCAGAGACCTTGGTTGTAGAGTCTGCATTTTCTCTGTTCAGGAAAAATTGCACCTCAAAAGTCACCTTGTTTTCCTTCTGAAAATATCTGCTCTGCAATGGTTTTCTCATCCGGGTGGAAGTGGAAGAAGTCATCATATGCCATTTCAGAAGAATCTTGATGTAAGACGTAATTTGATAGCCCTGAATAGCAGCATGTGTTGCCTCAGTTTGGCAGACTTTTTGAGTGAGTGTGAGCAGTTCCTAGGTAACATTGTTTGACCCTCTCTACATATTCACCCTTAAGTGCAACATATTTTTCCCAACAGTGGAAGAATTGGCAGAGACCTTGGTTGTAGAGTCTGCATTTTCTCTGTTCAGGAAAAATTGCACCTCAAAAGTCACCTTGTTTTCCTTCTGAAAATATCTGCTCTGCAATGGTTTTCTCATCCGGGTGGAAGTGGAAGAAGTCATCATATGCCATTTCAGAAGAATCTTGATGTAAGACGTAATTTGATAGCCCTGAATAGCAGCATGTGTTGCCTCAGTTTGGCAGACTTTTTGAGTGAGTGTGAGCAGTTCCTAGGTAACATTGTTTGCAGGTGGCAGCTTTTATTATGTTTAGAATTTTGTGTAAGCTTTTGAAACTTGATCCATGACTGATTTTCAGTTTTTCATCAGGCTCTCTACTTTTCTTGCAATTCCCAGCTCTTCGGAGAGAAATGGTGAGTTATTTTGTTCTTCATCATTCAGACTTGCTCCACCAGTCCACTGTATCATACTATATAATTTCACTGGGTTGTTGCAGGCTTGGTCCCCTTCAAACATAGATAATGAATTGCCATATTTTACCCCTGTCATAGTGGACCCTTATTTAGAGGGCCCACACGACCGATGTGCAAGTTGGGTTGCCGACCTCCTTATAGGAGTGCAGAGAGAAACATTGCCGGCGGATATAAACAATAATAGGTTTTCCAAATAAACGCGGAACTATTTCGTCAGACAACATGTAACAGTGTTCCACCAATTGGAACTCATATGACGCATGTAGCACTCTGCCGACCCGGCCTTATAAGCACCCCCAGGCAGTCAGAACAGCAGTGTTTACCTACCACTAGGAACAGCTCCGGCCAGTACTTCTGCTGTCCTTAGCATTGTATACACTCGCCGTAGCATTGTAGTAGCACGTTGTATTTTGTGATTGGTAGAGTAGATTTTGGTCAGTATTTTCTTCCATAGTCGTGTTTCCTCATCTGGTTTACCACCACAAGAGTTGTGGGTTTTCTTGTTGTTCTTGTGTTTAAGACTTAATGTATGCCAAGAAGGCGTTTTTCTTTGATTATAATAAAGTGTGTTCAAATTGACTGTTAGTTCTTTCCTGTCAACTGGAGGACACTACAACACCACTTTATCAGTGGGCTGTGCTATTTTTTCTAGGCTCCTTTAGCTGCATGCTAGGGTTGTGAGGTGTGGGGATTTCAATGTGTACCAGGACTAGACATGTACCTGCAAACAAACAAAATATTATTTTTGCAACTTTATTGCTTCAAGGTGATAATTAAAAGTTTATGGCCATCCTTTTTATTACTTGCCCCCAAAAGCCAAATTGTTGAGAGTCTTGCTATCAAAAAGTGTTTTTTTTTTTTTTTTTTTTTTTTTTTTTTTTTTTACTATTGGAGAAAGCACATTTATACAGCCATAGGGTTATTCTTTGTCATTAATTTTTCATTATGCTCTCCAACTCTTGCACAGAAATGGCTCAGTGGGAGGTGGGTGGTGATCTACACTCCAGTGATCACTTCACCATATGGATACAGGTTCCAGACAGACTGGGGCTCAAAAGAAAACCTTCAGTTTGAGTGCTCAGCAAAGCAAAGTAATGCTGTAGAACAGTCAGCAAGTCACGTGGCTCTGTGTGAACATAGACGCATCATTCAGAAATGAGTGGATCATTTCGCCAGCTGATGTACTACATTGCTGATGCCACCAAACCAGTCTTCAAGACAGATAAACTGGAAGCCTGTTCTCTGATTGATTTGCTGCCCATCTGTGGGCTTCCCAGTCTTTACTGAGAATTTTACTGAATGCCCCAACACGTAACAGTAGTAGGACAGGGAGTGTTGGCATTCACTTGGATTGGGAGGGTTGGTGCTCACTGGAAGTTTGTTCTCATCTCCTAAATGTTCACATAATCAAGCATTCTCAATAAAATGCTGGTTTGTGAATACCATTTCATGTTGAAAAATTCATCATGACCCACCCAGGTAGCTGCCTGCATTGGCATGACATTTCTTGGATTTGGAGAGGCATGCTGACCCCAGATCGAATCCAAATGGTTGATTAACAACATGGGCCAGCGTGCCAGTCATCCTGGGTGTGATTTTCACTTGGTTTTCCACATCAGGCTAGATGAAAACTCAGTTACACAATTCGCAAACATTTCGAAAAAGTTGGCACACTTTCACATGGGATAACACTTTATAGAGACAATATAGAGACAAATGGGATGCACAAATTACATTCTGTGGGGAAGAGGGGGGGGGGGGGGGGGACAATTGGCCACAAGAAGGATATTTGGCCACCCTCTACTGTTAACATGGCCATATCCAGAAATTAATATGCCGACTCTGTGAAGGCACAGGATAAAGGCCTGGAAGAAAAAGATGAAATATTAATCTACAATACCACTTTCTCCATGTCTGGGTATCCCAGTGTTGTGAGGAAATGTTTCAGAATGCCATTGCAAGAGGCAGCTATAGGACAGGCACTGTTAGTGTTGGCATGGATTGAGGAAGTTGACTTTCACTTCTTATCTGGCCTAGAGACTCTCTCCCTCACTCTCCCAAATGTTGATATTGTCAGGTGGTCTCCATAGTGTTCATTGGAGATTGCCAAAAGAAGATTGCTTATGAGGAAAGAGTTTGTTCCACTCACTAAACGCATATATTCCTATCTAGCAAGAGTGCTGATAACCATGCCACTGAGTGTGTAAAACTATCATCATCATAGATCATGGCAGAAATTTGTGAATGCCATACATTGTTCTGTGATGCCTTTCATTGTGATGTGACAATTAAGAGGCTTTCAGGAACACTCTCAAAAGTGCACTACACATCATGAGAATGAATAGCTGTTGAGATGAAACAGCCATTAGTTCTTCACTGGGCAGGGTAATGTGTTGTGTTTTTGGTGTTACCATATTTCTTTCCAACTCCTCATTTGAGGAGAATATACACAAACAAGTCTGTAGCATGGCCATGGGCACTCAAATGGCACACTGCTGTGTCAACCTGTTTATAAGCCATCTACAGGAAACCTTCCTAGCCACCCAAAACCCCAAACCCCTTATTTGGCTCAGGTTCATTGAGAATGCCTTGTAATCTGGACCCAGGGTCAAGACACCCTATCCTCATTCTTTTACAGCTTAAACACCTTCCCTCTTATCAGCTTTACCTGATCCTCAGCCCAATGTGCCACCTTCTTGGACACTGACCTCCATCTGTCTGATAGCTCCATCTATACCGTTGTGCATATTAAATCCAATAAACATCAACAGTACCTGCATTTTGATAGCTATCATCCCTTGCACACTAAAAAATTTCTCCTGTATAATCTGACCACCCATGGATAGTGCATCTGCCATGATGAGAAATCTCTTGCCCAGCATGCTGAAGGTCTAACAAAGGGTTTCACTGAAAGGCACTATCCTCCAAATGTAGTCCACAGACATATGTTCCACACCCCGCACATTGCTAATCTCTTGACAGCCGCCAAGACCCAGCTGCAAATGAGTGCCCCACTCCTCACCCAATAACATCCCAGACTGGAACAACTGAATCTTATCCTTCACTTGTGATGTGGCTAATTATCATTATTCTTGGAAATGAGGAACATCCTACCCACAATTCTCCCTACCCTCCCAAAGTGATATTCCTCCACCCACTCAATCTGCACAATGTCCTAGTCCTAGTCCATCTTTACTCCACACCCACTCCCAACTCCCTGTCCATGTGTGTCATACTTGTGAAAGACCCAGGTGCAAGACCTGTCCAATACACAATACACTCATTCAGCACATCTTACTCCAGTACACCACAGGCTTATCTTACCCTATCATAGGTAGGGCTACTTGTGCAAACAGTCATCTCATATACCAACTCTGTGGCAGTTTCCGCACAGCATTTTATGTGGGCATGACCACCAACCAGCTGTCTATCCGAATAAATGGCCACCACAAAACTGTGGCCAAGAGCAGGATTGATTACCAAGTGGCAGAACATACTACCGAGCCCAAGCTTGATTTCAATGGCTGCCTCACTACCCTTCTGGATCCTCCCCTCTAATATCTCACGTGCCTCAAGATGACTGGGTGTTTGTGTTGTCCTCATCGTTTCATCATCATTCACGAAAATGGCAAGATTGGACTGAGCGAAGGTTGGGAATTTGTGTGGGCGCTGATAACTGCACAGTTGAGTGCCCCACAAACCAACATCATTATCATCACCCTCTAAATCAGGTTCTTTGAATTAGATAAATGCATGTTCTCCTTGCAACACGTTTCTATCCTATAATCTTTTTGTCTCATGCCCACCTCCACCTGCTCCCCCTCCAGGACCCTATCTTCACTCATCTTGCATAGACACCCTCTTCGCTGCAGTATTCCCTTCCTCTATAGTAAAAGTAAAGTTCTTTATGTGACTAGTAATAACTCCGCCTTTCGCGGGCAAGTGCTCTACCAACTGAGCTACCGAAGCATGACTCACGCCCCATCCTCACAGCTTTACTTCTGCCAGTAAAGCTGTGAGGACGGGGCGTGAGTCGTGCTTGGGTAGCTCAGTTGGTAGAGCACTTGCACATGAAAGGCAAAGGTCCCGAGTTCAAGTCTCAGTCCGGCACGCAGTTTTAATCTGCCGGGAAGTTTCATATCAGTGCACACACTGCTGCAGAGTGGAAATCTCATTCAGTAATAACTCATCACCTGTACAACCCAGTGAGTTATTACCATTATTCCTTAAATTTATTTATGATCAAAAACTGAATAAATCATTATGTTTCAAACATCTCAGTTAGGAAAAAAAAATTAAATATGTAATTACTTATCTTAATTTTACCTATTTTAACTGATTTGAGAGGATTGCACTTAAGGCATGTTGGTTTATAAGGATAAAAATTAGGTGTTGTAGGTACTCAGAAATTTCATTTGCCAATACAGGTCTGTACAGTATCTTTTTTCATTTAAATGCATTTAAAACTGTCCAATGCCATATTCTTCTATGCACTCTTCTTGATTTTGTAACATGCAACAATAATTTATCCGCTTACACTCCATGCTCCATATTTATTGCTTTCATGTAGCTCACACCAGACTGAATTCTTATTTGTTCTGAAACATATTTCCTGTTTGTACACTATCATTGAAACATTAAACTTCATCATAAATTCAGATTGTAAGTGTGTTTTGTCACACAATAGTGTTTCTTGGAACCTACCCCACACATATTAGTTAAAGATCTGATTTGGTTTTTGGGTACTGCTACGAAAATTCATCAATAAGTTTTCATTTGAATCATCTCTGATGATAAGTTTGATGGTCTCTATTTCTATTTGCAGAAAAAGCCTGTGCATGGTTCTTCTCTGTCAGCAGTTATTGAAGTACACTTTGCCATGTATCAGTTCCTGTGATGATGTTTATTACTGATGAAGCAACATATTCTAGGCACCTTATGCACTAACATGCCACAATGTAACAAAACAAAACTTGATTGGAAATACACAAAGCTACAGTGCAGAACTCTCATAACAGTGAATGAGTGCAGCCAGATACAATAAGAGTGGAAAACAGTATTGATACTGAAAATTCTTTATTTTAGACTTGCAAATTTGTGGCAAAAACATCATTTTAATTTCAACAGGGGAATGACATTTGATGGAAGAATGTTGAGCAAAGATCAGTTAACATTTCTTAAATTACATCAAACACATAAATTTCTTATATCAAGCTCTTCCAGAAGGCATCCAGTATACATTAATAATTTGTTTTTTAAATGAATGTTTTTATCAGTTTTGTCATCATATCCCCTGAAGATAAACTCAGAGAAGGTTCCATTTAAAAGACCACAATGATTTACCTGCACCATCCCTGTCCAGTTTGAGTTCGGGGTTTCCTACGATCAACAAAGTGTTAAGCCCTAGTCCCACTTCTTTCTTCATGTTACCCAGGCCCAATTTGAATTTTTATGTATCTTCAGATGACATCCGAATCATTTTCATTATTAGATTTACATACAGTAACCTATTTTCCTCCTATTTGATGTCCTCTAATGTACTATTGCGAAGAACAATCTCTTAAGTCTTGACCAAAGCAATGAAATGTGTCTCACCAACACATTTTTACATTATTTCCAGTTTTAGTTCCATACTTATCATTTATGTTTTCCTTATATTAACATCATATTTAGTCACAGATTGTTGGAGACACTTTGAACTGGTTTAAGCTGATAAGCAGTTTTGCTAAAAATTCAGAAAATATACTGAAGCCCCACTCGGGTGAGAATTATCAGCTGTAAGAAACATAGAGTGAAAGAGATATCACAAATTTTCTCATCTCTCTGCCAGTACTGTTGTAATGTCACCATGTTAGATATAAAATGGTTCATGTTGCTTACATTTGATGTGTATTATTGTTGTTACTGTTTGAGGAGAAATGTAAATCAGACATTTAATCTCTTGTTGCACAGTTTTGTTACAGAAATGTATTGTGCCGTCTTGATTGCTGCCACACTTTTGCTTTCGCCTCCAGTAATAAATGCTGAGAAAGGAGATGAGGATGATAACTGGGTTGATCCATTCTATATAGACAGGTACAGTCACAGAATAATAAACTGATTACATGACTTTCATAGTTGTATCTATTTTATGACTAAAAGGAAAATTTTGTGTCTGAAATAAGGAAAGTATTTAAGATGTAAGCAGTAACTTTCTTGAGAACTGGGGAAGTAAGAAAGTTAAGACCAATGATAATATTTATGCAAGTGTAATGCATAGATTCTTAACCTTTCTCCGTCAAAATAACTGTGGTCCGCGTGGTACAAGGTGCTGTCCAAAAGTTCTGAAAATTTTTTTTTTGCAGTCAAACCGGTAAAAGTAATATGTAGCACTTTGTGTATCACTTGAAATAAAATACCAAATGAAGATAATTATTTTTGGTGAGTGCTTTTGTATCGATGATTTCTCTATATGTTGATTATTCATGATTTATGTTAGAGATTAGTATAGCCATTCTCCATTTGGCTTTAAATGAGGGAAAATTACACTCCTGGAAATGGAAAAAAGAACACATTGACACCGGTGTGTCAGACCCACCATACTTGCTCCGGACACTGCGAGAGGGCTGTACAAGCAATGATCACACGCACGGCACAGCGGACACACCAGGAACCGCGGTGTTGGCCGTCGAATGGCGCTAGCTGCGCAGCATTTGTGCACCGCCGCCGTCAGTGTCAGCCAGTTTGCCGTGGCATACGGAGCTCCATCGCAGTCTTTAACACTGGTAGCATGCCGCGACAGTGTGGACGTGGACCGTATGTGCAGTTGACGGACTTTGAGCGAGGGCGTATAGTGAGCATGTGGGAGGCCGGGTGGACGTACCACCGAATTGCTCAACACGTGGGGCGTGAGGTCTCCACAGTACATCGATGTTGTCACCAGTGGTCGGCGGAAGGTGCACGTGCCCGTCGACTGGGACCGGACCGCAGCGACACACGGATGCACGCCAAGACCGTAGGATCCTACGCAGTGCCGTAGGGGACCGCACCGCCACTTCCCAGCAAATTAGGGACACTGTTGCTCCTGGGGTATCGGCGAGGACCATTCGCACCCGTCTCCATGAAGCTGGGCTACGGTCCCGCACACCGTTAGGCCGTCTTCCGCTCACGCCCCAACATCGTGCAGCCCGCCTCCAGTGGTGTCGCGACAGGCGTGAATGGAGGGACGAATCTAGACGTGTCGTCTTCAGCGATGAGAATCACTTCTGCCTTGGTGCCAATGATGGTCGTATGCGGTCGTATGCGTGTTTGGCGCCGTGCAGGTGAGCGCCACAAACAGGACTGCATACGACCGAGGCACACAGGGTCAACACCCGGCATCATGGTGTGGGGAGCGATCTCCTACACTGGCCGTACACCTCTGGTGATCGTCGAGGGGACACTGAATAGTGCACGGTACATCCAAACCGTCATCGAAACCATCGTTCTACCATTCCTAGACCGGCAAGGGAACTTGCTGTTCCAACAGGACAATGCATGTCCGCATGTATCCCGTACCACCCAACGTGCTTTAGAAGGTGTAAGTCAACTACCCTGGCCAGCAAGATCTCCGGATCTGTCCCCCATTGAGCATGTTTGGGACTGGATGAAGCGTCGTCTCACGCGGTCTGCACGTCCAGCACGAATGCTGGTCCAACTGAGGCGCCAGGTGGAAATGGCATTGCAAGCCGTTCCACAGGACTACATCCAGCATCTCTACGATCGTCTCCATGGGAGAATAGCAGCCTGCATTGCTGCGAAAGGTGGATATACACTGTACTAGTGCCGACATTGTGCATGCTCTGTTGCCTGTGTCTATGTCCCTGTGGTTCTGTCAGTGTGATCATGTGATGTATCTGACCCCAGGAATGTGTTAATAAAGTTTCCCCTTCCTGGGACAATGAATTCACGGTGTTCTTATTTCAATTTCCAGGAGTGTACATTAGAAGCATATCAGATGATAAAGCACATTGGTGTGTCTGAGTCAACTGTTTGAAAATTACCTCAATATTAGTTAATAATGTTGATTTTTCAACAAGAGCAATAATAATCTTGGCTGCAGAAAATATGAGTGCTGCCAACTTGTAATCCAGTCTGCAACCTCTTGTAATATTGTACAACAATGCCAGAGATTTGTGCCTGACAGACTGTATGTGAAATAGGTTATAATGATGTGTATCTTCATATTCTCACAACACAATGATTGTTCCATAAAATTTTGGGTATGCAGCCTATGAATTTCAGTTTTTCTAATGATATTTCATCTGTATACTGTCCAGCCATCTTCAGAGTGAGCCGAGGTGACTCACTCTGAATATGGCAGTACAGTATACAGCCAAAATATCAAAAGAAGAAGTGAAATTCTTGCAGCTACACACCCAAAATTTTATGGAACAGGTTACAGTGATGTATCTATCATCAGTCACCAAAGACAACTTTACATGAAAATCTACTGGAATCATAAGAATTTGTCAATTCTGCGTGGAGTGGCTGTGTGGTTATAGGTCACTGATAACGTGGCCTCTCCTGCCAGAGGTTTGAGTCCTCCCTCGAGCATGGGTGTGTGTGTTGGTCTTAGCATAAGTTAAAGTTAGTTTAAGTAGTGTGTAAGTCTAGGGACGGATGGCCTCAGCAGTTTGGTCCCTTAGGAATTCACACACATCTGAACATATGAACATTTTTCAAGTTAACCGTGGTCCCTAAGGGGCGCTAGGGCATAAACTTTAGGAATCTCACTTAGACATTATTGAGTTGACACTTCATGGATACATTACTAAGCTGGGAGCTGTTCAGCTTTCCCAGTTCTGTATATTACTTTCTGTACCCACTTCAGCAACCATTATTAGACATGGTGGTGATATATTGTGCATTTCAGAGAATGGGGAACAAGCAGTCTCACACTAACTTGCATCACCCTATTTGTTATGGTTTATTCAGATATGTCAGACTCTATGTTTCTGTAGGGCCCCAGAGCCAGAGGCCTTGTCACATTGGATTTGAAGTCACCAGTGGCATGGGGATGCTGGAGTGGAAGCTGCGGGGCAGGGCACATGGCAGGACAAGGCTGCAGAGAGACTGTGGCAACCTGTAAACATGTTATTTTTCTTTGCCTCAGGTTATATGGGTGTCTGTTGTCCTGCTCATATCAAATTCCGCTCACTTGGCAGTTTGGTCCCTTTGCTTTGCTGAGGACAGAGCCCTGTCGCCCATGTCCCAGTTGCAACAGCTGCGGCGAGGTGCACTACCCCGACAGCAAACTGTCCAATGATAACTGTGCTCTGACCTCCGATGACAAGTGGCACTTGCATCACACCAACCCACTCCCCTTAAGTGTGAAGGCAGATGTGTTTTGCAGCAGCCACGATGCGACCCCCATGCCTCTGGGCAGGAGTTGACCACGCTGCTGGAAGACCTGGTCTGTCCTGCTGCTCTTAGTCCCTTGCGAACTCAGAAGCTCGTACCATTTCCCTGCCACTGACTGGTATTGTGATCCTCCATTGGAAGCATCTTGTGGCCATCTGCATAGCACAGCACCATTGTGCAACAGAGCTGTGACACTAAGACACTGGTATTACTTGACTGCCCCCATTTATACTCGTCAGTGCACATATGTTTTGAGAATCCACCTCTTCTAGTCATGTACTGCCATATATTAGGTTAGCACCAGTGCACTGGTTTTCATGATGGTTTGTAGCAAAAGTTGCTCGCAGTCCTGCTGAGTACACCATTTTGGCAACTCGTGCGCCCATGTTAGCGTGACATACTTTGATACTCCATGTTGTAAAAAGTTAACAACAACAACCTGTGCCTTACTTACAGGTACGGCTACAATCTACCGCTGCAAATTCACACTAAAACTACCTTATGCGGTGATGCCACTACAGTACTTTCCCCCTGTGGGAAGACTCGGTTGCATGTGTTTCTCTAATCTATTACACGTCTTCTTCAAGTGTTCATAATAACATATATTATTTGTGGTACCCCAGGTGTTTTGTTTTGCCCACACGCACATGGATCCTACTGTTACACTGTTACTTAAGCACTAGGCACCAAGAATTTTGGAGTTCCCTTTCCTCTCCAGCCCTTGGCATCCAATCCACCGAGATTTTTACCACATATGGTTCCCTTGGTTTGCTGGATTTTCACTTTATAAGAATAAAAGCAACACATAACAGGGCCAGGGCCACTATGGCATTTGGCACGTTGGCACTCAGAAGGATTGTTACCAGCTGTTGTCCTGCTCTGTAACGCGTGACATGCTGCATCAGCTGCTCAACTGAGATGTGCCCTTGTTGCTCCATGAACTGCATCAGGCTCGGCTCCAAAGGCTGATTCAAAAAGGTTATACTGTATTTCATTGAGACAAAAATCCTAACATTGCCGCCAGCCAGTACAGCTGCAGCTGTGTGATGTTCAATTGTGTGACCTTTGAAACTGATGCTGCTAGATGAAAAGTTGGTCCTATTATATTGCACACAGTCCCATTAATCAGTATTCCATTTCCTCTGAGTTCTATGTGTGTAGCTTCTGCAAATCACCATGCTCAAAGCATCTTGCTACTACCTCCAGACTTTCGCAGATGGGGTGAACCCAATGCAACCCAACTCGCTGCAGACTCAGCTTGAGTTTCACTATACCCCCTGGGCAAACTATCTCCTTTTGTCTGGCTAGAAATAATTGCACCACTCCTGCATTTGGATCAGTGTTTATCTCTTTAGATGGACACACAGTTATCCTTCCTCTATAGCAGTTTTGAAATTCTGCCCTTGAAATTTTAGTTTACCTGCTACGATTTGCCAAGATTAGTGTAATCCCCTCAATCCTCACCTTCATGAACTTCCTCAAAGTACCCAACTTTACTGAAAGTGAATGGATGGTATAGCACTAGAATTTTGCATGCTTCCCCATTCCTGGGAATCAAACCACAATACATAGTTGTGCTTCGTCAGTTTTTGCTACCACAGATGCAATGTGATAGTAAAATGGTACGTTTTGCTTTCTAGGTTCCATTACCAAACTTAACCCCAGTGGCAGTTCTTTCTGTGCATTACATAATGCCAGCAATCACCAGCCCGGAATTAACAAATTAGCACTCAGCTGCCCATGCAAGGTGTAATGCAAAGCTTTCTGCAGGTTCATCACTACTCCCTGCACATCTCAAACACTGTGAGCTACTCCCTGCAAAAGTCTCATCAGTGCAATCATGATAGCCATCACTTACAAGCATCCCTGTAAGGCTCCTAGATTTTGATTCATGTTTTATAATGTTTAAGCATAGTCCACCACATTTTGTGCCAACTTATGAAATAACCACATGTTGTTCAGGAGTTCCCCTTCCAAACTCTCTACCTGCCATGTGCTACACATCTGTTGCTTTACTCTCCTCTGCCAATTTATTTATAGTTTCCTATATGCTGTTTAGATCCCTAACATCACTTTCATCTGCCGTTCAAAATACTGTCTTCAAAACACATTTATGTAGCATTCCAATAAGCCTGAGGCAATTTCCCACATTCCCCTGCTACTTCCCTGAGCAGTCCTTTTATTTTCTGAACCTACTTAAGCTCATCAAATGTCTCCTCCAATATTCTCACTTCATTCCATAACTCTCATGTGTTCAATACTAAGCCTTACACCCACTGGTGACTTGTCACCATCACATCCTCCTGTCTCGTGTACAGTGCTCCACGTTCCAAGTGCTGGACCTGCAAGGCATCCATCCCAACAAGGATGATGAGATGCATCACTGCCAAGATTTCCATTTTCAGTAACTTGAGGACAGGGATCACCAGCAACCTTCCTGCCTTTTCAAAAGACTGCTGCCCCTAGCAGGCTCTACATAAAATCAAACAACATAACTAAATTACAATTATATGGAACAGTCATTCACTACTACCTAATATAAAAAATTGCACATGCTTTCTACTACTCCCTAGCACACAACATGTATGGCACCTCATTCTCTACCCCAATCACATCTTTCTGTTCCTACCTTCCTCTATCATTTTTTTTCCTTCCCTTTTTTCCTTTGTGAAATAGTGGGATTTACATCTGGACAATCCTTAAATAGCCACATATGCCCAGATGCACAATTGTCATTCTGGTGGGCACTTGAAGTTTAACATTTCAGGTGAGCTGGTTTCTTCTACATGACATGCCCCTTGATACCTGGTGGTGAATTACTTGGTCTCATTTTTCAGTGTATATGGGCTGGACAGCATCACCCATTGCCCCACTCTGCTCTGAGATAAACTCGCCATTCATCTCAGTGCCTCCTCCTGCTTTTCCAAAGCTCTTGTATTTGCCTTTTGCACCCATTTCCATATTTCTTAAACTGTTCTTGCAAACTCGCACTCTGATTCCCCATTTCTTCCGTTTCCTACCTTTATCAGGTCAAATGGAGATGGCATTTTCTATCCATATATTATCTCATCTGGAAACAACCCCATATTTGTGTGTACTTTTGAGTTGTAGGTGCAGGCAACATATCCCAGATATTCCTCCTAGTCTTAATGTGAGTTTACATAGTATTTGAGCATCTTACCAATAATGGCATGCACACATTCCATCATCCCATTTGCCTGCAGATGCAGTGCACTCATCCTCAACTTCTTTATGTTCAGCAACTGACAAAGTTCCTTCAATAGACCTGACATAAAATTGGTGCCATGGTCAGTAATTATCATTTTGGGTACACCCAACTTCAGAATCCAGTTGTTCACCAACACCTGTGTGACCATTGCAGCTTGTTGATTTGGCATGACCGCCATTTCTACATACCTCAAAAAATGTTCCATTAACGTTAGAACGAATCTGTTCCCTGCTGGTGTTTGACTGAACGGTTCCATGACATCAATCCCCAACACAGATAATGGGCTTGATGCTTCTGTCAATCTCTGCAGTTGTACCTGCTTATGACTCAAATCGGCTCATTGCACACACTATATACTACTCCTCACATGCTGGTCTATGTCATTTCTCCTTCCCATCCACCAGTACCTCACCACCAATCTCCTGTTCGTCAACCTACAGACAACATGACTGCCCTTAATATTTCCTCCTTCAACTTTGCTGGCATTACTACTCGTGGTGCTATCCTCATTTCTCTGCACAGAAGACTGTCATATGTGCTAAACTGTGGCTGTGTCTGGTACTGCTCACAATCACCATCAGCGTCCTGCATTTTCTACCATATTGCAAGATTGTAACCCAGGCTTTCACTATTGCCACTTTTCTACTTAGTGTGTCCGTATTACTGTATTTTTTTCCCTGGCTTGTGTATAACTTCGTAGTTGAAATCACTAAGCTTTAAAGCCCACCTTGCAAGTCTGTTAAATGTGTCTTTTAGTCTGAGTGACAACTTCAAAGTGACATTGTCTGTTACCACATGAAATTTTTTCCTGTACAAATAACACTTAAAATACGTAGAGCCATAAACCACACTAAGCATTTTCCTCTCTGTCATTGAGTAATTCCTTTGCAGTGTATTCAATTGTCTTGATGCATAGGCCACTGGATGCTTCTTCCCATCAACTTCCTGCCTGATTAGATGTGTCTCATGCCAGAATAGTCTCTTTCTCAAAATCTGGTGAAACAAAAACCGGACTCGATGTCAACACTTCCTTTAACTTGTCAAATGCTTCCTGGCACTTCCCGCCTACTCAAATTTCACACCTTTTCATAACAACTGTGTCAACAGCTGTGCTATGTCAGCAAATCCCTTCCCAAATTTTCTATAGAAATTCAAAATCCCAAGAAAGGACTCAACTGCTTTAATTGTGTATGTTTCTGGAAAATCCCATAGTGCCTTGCCAGCCTCAGATTCATCCAAGCTCCATTTGTACTAATAATGTGGCCCAAATATCTCACCTTCTCTGATGCAAAATGACACTTCTCCAGTCACAATGTCAAACATGTTGCTCATAACACCTGAAACACTTTTGTTAGATGCTACTCATGTTGTTCCATGCTACTTGAAAATACTATGATGTCATCTAGGTATACGAGACACTGCCGTGATTTCAAATCCATCAACAGACTGTGCAACAGTATCTGAAACATTGCGGGAGCATTCCTTAGACCGAATGGCATCCTATATTGGTAGTAGCTTACAGGCATGGAGAATGCAGTTTTCGGATAATCTTCTGGAGCCACGTATAACTGATGATAAGCGCTCATCAGATCCATGGTCAAAAAGTACTGGCAATGTCTGGAGTGTTCCAAAATCTCAGATACATTTTGAATGGGGTGCACATCTGTTACTGTCTTGCTGTTGAGATGATGATAGTCACAGCAGAACATGTATTCCCTTGTCCCATCCATAGACATTTTTGGCACAACCATGATCCCAGCTCCCAAAGTACTATTCCTATGTTCTATTACACTGACAGCTAGCTGCTTGTTAATTAACTCCTCCACTGTTGATTGCAGACACCTTGGAATACAATAGGGTTTACAGTAAACTGGTGCTTCGTCCTCTGTTGGCATTCTATGCTGAACTTTTGAAGTTGCTGGCACTGGCCCTTGCGGACAAAACAAATTCTCAAATTCCCATAACAACTCTTCCATCCACACCTTCTCAACTCTTTCAAATGCTCAATTTTCTTACGTAATGCAGTTCTATCTGTGGTTCATGGTTGTCCACTGTGGGCACCCATTATGGACCAATCCTCCTCATCAGGAACATTTAAATTTGCTATCAATATCCCTTTCCTAAGATTCACTTCCATAACACTATATGTGGTGTGGTGGTTAGTGTTTAACGTCCCGTCGACAACGAGGTCATTAGAGACGGAGCGCAAGCTCGGGTTAGGGAAGGATTTTGTAAGGAAATCGGCTGTGCCCTTTCAAAGGAACCATCCCGGCATTTGCCTGAAACGATTTAGGGAAATCACGGAAAACCTAAATCAGGATGGCCGGAGACGGGATTGAACCGTCGTCCTCCCGAATGCGAGTCCAGTGTGCTAACCACTGTGCCACCTCGCTCGGTCATAACACTATAATTACCCCTGTTCACAGGCACTACTCACCCAACATTCCCCTCTTATACAAGTACAATACTACATTTCACAAAACAACCTAATGGATCCAAGATGCCATTTTCTTCTAATGGTTCGACAACACACGCCATACCTACAGTTTGATGTGACTCCACATTCACCCAAAATGGCTTCCTGCTGCCACTAGACACAAAATCATGCGAATTGAGCCTTAATGTTAATGTACATTGTTCAGTTGGTTTGTTCATTACTTTTAACACCCCTTATGACAGTTTCACATTGACAATGGTTTCCTCTAGCTGAAATAACATTCCAATAAGCTCCACAGTTTTCTGTCCACAGTCAGTTTTGGTATGATGCTGAAACAAGAAAGCTATCCCAAGGATCATGTCATAGTCTTTGCTCTCAATTGGTATAACCTCCATGCACTGGTCAAATTAAACCTTCCCTATTCGAAAATCCACGTGCATTGTCCCCAACGGTGTGACCTTCCCATCCCCCACTCCATGCAACTTATAACGTGGTGGGTTCAACTTCTGTTGACCTACTAGGCTCTTACTAGTCATGAATGCATGTGCTGCTGTCTCCAACAGAAACTTAAATTTCCAGGTTCCTGTAAATCCTACCACTGAACATGCTTCCTACACATATGTACTTGTAGCATTGAAATTAAATGGGAAATCCCATAGGTGAACCTTGAGCTTCCTCTGCCATTTAACAACTGCTTAACATTACCACATCCTCCCCTCCATCCTCCACATTGCTGGTTATCACTTCTACCCGTATGCCCTGGTGGCTTGCAACACTGCTTCTGCACACGTCCCATACGACCACACTTGTAACTCCTTATGCTAGTCAAAAACACTGTCTGCTTATCACATAGCCCCATTACTATGTCTGTTTCCTCATACTGAATTGCCATCTAGCAGAACACAAATCCCTCAGTGTTCCTGCATGCACATTTCTAGACATATTCGTCAGCAACCCCTTCCAAAAGACATTCTGTGCCCTCTGCTTGGCCTCTTGTACCAGAACCTTATTTGCCTTATGACTTGGTTCCAGTTCATAAGTGTGCTTGTTCATCTCTCTTATCCTATATGTGAATTTCTCTGCTGTTTCCCCTTGCCTCTTTAACATCGTACTCAACCTCTCCCAAAAGTACCATGTGCTATTCTGTTTCATATGTCTCTGGAACAACCTTTCCTTCAATGGCTCAAACACTGTCACCTTTTTCAAAGCCTCAGAACACTTAACATACATTTTAACTTCTCCCACTAACAGCAACTACTTATCCATGTGCAACAACTGATTATCGGTCCAACCATTCATCACAGTCTACATCTCTAGATCCTCTACGAAAGAATGCACATCCTCAAATTACCGAAAATGGCACAATCAACCTTGTGGCAGCCCGATCTATCTCCTGCTATTGCATTTGAGGCAATGATCACTGGTTACCCCTCACTGCTAACTGATAACTCAAATGTGTATTATCCACTGTTAACTGAGCTACCTTTTCCAGTAAAATCTGCACCACCTCGGTTTATGACATGCCTTGCATCCCTGACTCTGCCATTGTACTGCTTTTAGGCTTCAAAATCACAAATCACAAACTGCACAACCACAAAAAGAAAAATTTCTCAGCCTGGTCACGCCACTACTCCTCACACCTATTATACTAAACCACACAGATACAACATAGACCAAAACAACCCTAATTTCTATGTGATACTGCTTAAACTGAAAACATTGATTCACACTATGGCTGAAACGGCAACAAATGTAACACACTAGTGCCGCAGACTTATTATAAGGTGCAGAATAACCCAACAAATTACAATGGTTGTGTCCTACAGGTACCAAAGAATTATGATTCCTACCCCCACGAGACTGTAAAACAACAACAGGTTCCACGTACTACAATTTCACTTATGTTCACAACAAAACAATTCTGAAATGCTTCTCAGCACCCTTTTCTTAATAGCCAACACACTGATAAAAAAACATATGTAACTGTACAACTCCCATGCCTTTTCCACATTGCAAAACAAAACTGTTCATCACTCGCTACACCTTGTGACTGCTTTATCCGAATAGCTCTTACAGATTATGTAGGCGGTGGATCCGAACGCTGTACTGCAAAGATAACACCAGTTACTGTGACATCAAATGAAGTCGCCAGAGTAAAGGGATGCTGTAGCGGAGGCCATAGGGCAGAGCACAGGGCAGCTCACGGCTGCAGAGAGATACTGCGACAGTCTGTAAACATTATGTTTTCCTTTGCCTCAGATGATAGAGGTGTCTGTTGTCCCACTCACTCAACAGTTTAGTCTCACTGTTTTGCTGAGGACATAGTCCTGTTGCCTGTGGCCCAGTTGCGACAGTGGCACTGAGGCATGCTACCTCAGTAGTGAACTCTTTTATGACGGCTGTGCGGTGGCCTACCATTTCAAGTGGCACTCGCACCACACTGACCCACTCCCCACAACAGCAGAATGTGGATGCTGGTGGGTAAATGTCCTCTGCAGTAGCTGTGATTGTGGCATCCCGCCTGCCTCTCTACAGCAGTTGACTGTGCTGCTGGAGACCTGGTCTGGCCCACTACTGGCTGGTTGTGAGTCCCTTGCCAAATCAGAGGGTCAAACTGTGGCCTAGCCACAGACTGAAACTGCAGTCCTTCATTGGAAGTTTCATGTTTCTACCCGTGTAGCACAGCACTGTCGTCCAAGAGAGCTGTGACACTGACTGCCCCCAATGTATACTCGGCAGTGCACATATGTTTTGCAAATTCACTTCTTTAAGCCATGTACAGACACTCATTAAGTTAAGCCAGTGCGCTGGTTTTGATGGCTGTTTGTGACAACATTTACTCGCAGTCCCACTGAGCGAGCCATTTTGGCAGCTCTTGTGCGTGTGTCATCCTGCCATACTTTCATACATCATCTTGCACAAAACTATTATCAACAAGCCCACACCTGATTTACAAGTATGGCTGCAAAATACTGCTCCAAATTCACACTAAAACTACCTTATGCAGTGGCGCCGCTACAGATTTATCAGCTCTCACCCACTCACTGAAGTTAGGCAATGTCGGGTCTGGTTAGTACATATGTGGTTGACCACATGGAAACACTGGGTGCTGTTGGCTCAGGGACTCACGATTCACCAAAGTGGCATCCAATTGTAAGACTTGCACCGTACACCATTATTATTAAATAAAATCCCAGCACCTTTTGGGATCTAAGTAGTTCAGAATCCATAAGGAGAAATTAGCTCCCAGTGGTGTGTCAGAAGTAGACAGTGTAATAATATGGAATGTCATTATGTAAAATTTTATCTCTCCTTGTAAAGAGAAAGAAAAAGTATATAAAGAAGGTTAGAGTTTAATGTCACATTGACAGACAGGCCAATAGCTTAGTTGATAAGTGTCAGACTACAAATACTAAGTTTTGGGTTCCAATGCAAAGTTCCTTCTAGGATTTTTTCTGTGGCTTATTACACCTCTAGTACCTTCCGCCGCGGAAGTCGAACACGCGGCATAACAAATGGACATGGTCAGCTCATAGAGGGCTCTGCCTCCACGGCGGCTATTCTGCGCAGTGAGGGCACCACCGCTAAGCCACGTGCAGACAGCGGCCAATAGTCGCTCCCTCCAGTTTCATATATAAGGGCCCGCTCTGCCCTAGTCCAGCCAGTCTGGTACTCACTCTGGATTTCGTTTCTATCTCAGCGGTACTGCATTCTGGTCGTTGCTCATTGTTGACATTTGCCTGGCTCTGGTTCCGAGTGGATTTACGTTCGATGTTTGGTGTTGTGGTTTCCACAAGCCTCCGCTGTTTATCTCTTCCTAGTTGTGTCACTCATAGTCGGTCGTGGTCGGTTGTTGTCAGTTGTCGTTGGTCTGTCATCTGACTCGTACTGTGTTTACCCGGTGGTGTGTTCTCCACCGCCGGCGGCTTTCCCGCCTCGCGGCTCCGATCCGCAGCCCAAGGCATTCCTGCTGTTGGTTGTGGTTACTACAACACCTTTCGCCTCCAGTAGAGTCTCCTTTCTCCTCCAGCAATGAGTTGTGTATGTTAAAAATGCCAAGTTGAACTGTGGTTCACTTCACATTTAGCTGTGGATCCCCCTAAAGTTACCTGGTTAAGTCAGTTCAAAGGTGGTCAAACTAACCTTGAGGTTGTTGAAATCGCTGCTGAATCGGAGCCAAATATTTTGCAGCCACAGCAAGGTCTGGCGTGACCTGTTGATGTTTTTTAGTATTCTTTAAATGCAAATTTGCCTCCCAAGAAGTATAAAAGCCAGTGTACCAGATGTTTTGCTGCTACTATTGGTGAAGTTTTTGATGGTAAAGCAGACATTCTTGATGTATTCAAGTTGATTGGCAAAGTGCAGGAAGGTATTCACTGTCATTCTTTTATTAGATATGCTACTGGTCAAGCCTTCAATGATATATCTGAAATGATTAGATATAATTTTAGTGAAGATGTTCATTTGGATTTCCAGTCCTGTAAGAGACTGCAAGATTGGTTGAAGTATATAAAAAAGCTGGTGCAAATCCTTTGACTAATATTTCTGTCAGTCATTTAAGATTTTTGTGTTCAAATTCATAATTGGGCATGTAAAATATCTGTGCCTGATTATATGCTCCCATTTATGGTTAGTAACTGGACACGTGTGAAATTTATTGAGAGAGAAGTTCCATGATGTTTACCATAGGAAGAATGTGGAGTGTGGTAGACTTTGACCTTATCATGGGCAGTATTGTGGTTGGGCTGGTGAACTAGTGAATTGGTATTATGATTCTTGGTGGAATCACATTCTGCAAAAGAAACTACTCTATATATTTGGTCCCATCAACATTCATAAATTTACTGTTGTTGACAAAATCATTGTTCATGATGAGTTCATGGGGTCGAACTTTGTGTTCCAAATTTGGCTTTGGTGGCTATATTTCAAATGTGCATGAGGTAATTTTGTTTGATGAGTTTTATTGGTCAAAGTGGTTGCAGTATGCTGATATTTTTAAATTAATTGTTGAAGGTAGGAGAGTCACCGTTAGTGTTAAAAATGCTCCAGGATTTAGTATTCAGTATCATGGTTTTGCATCATTTATTTCTTATGAAGATATTGTTTATGTTAAAGAATTGAGAAATCATTTAAGGTTTGTGTATGCTGAGGTGCATGTGTCATCTTCACAGTGTTCAATAATTAAAATAGAAGATGAGGTTTCAAAGGAAGTTATATCACCCATTGTGCCATACATTGACATCGAGGCGGCAGGGAGTAGGTTGTGTATGGAGGTTTCAACATATGATTGTAGGTCAGAGGATTCATCAGAGGTGGACATGATGTTATTATGCGACAAACCGTTATCGTTGTCAACATCATTGGACTCGTAGATTTGCCCAATATTTATATGGTCGGAAGCCTGTGTGCTCCACTGTAGCATCTCCAGATATTCCATTTAATGTGGAATTTAATTATCGTGGTGGAGATTTTACTGATTCTGCAATCAGATCTGAATGTGATTCTAAGAGTGTTCTTAATCAGTTGTGTGTGGAAAATGTCTTTTAAGTATTGTAACCTGACTGTGAGGAAGTTTAGTTTTGTGTTTCATAAGATTAATTGTTTAGTTGAAGAGTGGCGGACTGTTGCTGGCAAAAGTAGCGAAATTAAGCAAGATACTCTGTTGACTAGAACAATATTGAGTGATGCTAAAGTGCAAGTCGAAAAGGTTGGATTTTTTGAGAAGTCCCTGTTGGCTGCATATCCCCTATGCATGATGTATCTCCTTTATATATAGGTAGCATGCCATATATTAGGTGGAGGAATGTAGAATTAAAAAAAGACTATATGGTTAATTATCTTAGTACATGGGAGGGGGGGGGGGGGGGGGGGGACTTGTCAGTGTGAGATTCTATATTTCTCTACTGCTAATCAACATATCCATCTTCTTCTACAAACAGATTTGTAATAAAAACTGTAACAGGTTATATGAAGCTAAAAGTGTATGTTACGTTCTGTAAACAATTGGATGTAGTTGCCAATATTGATTAGTATATGAAATCGCTATTGTAATTTTTTGTAATAAATCTCCATGTTGAATACACTGCTATAATGTTTTTTGAACATAATTGGATATCCCTGACTGCCCATCCTGATATTATATAGTCAGATAGGGCATTAAAGATGGAATGCTAACTGAGTTGGGGAAGAGTTAGAGTTTTTTTTCCCAAAAGAACCTCTGCTATACTCTTAAGAAAATTGTGAGAAACTATTATATTGCCGGAAGTGGGTTTGAACTTTGCTTCACCTTAAAGCAAATATACTGTAGTGCCTCAAACATTATCTTGTCACTGACAGATGAACAGATGTCATTTTGCTCAGACTTCCTTACTGCCTTAGTGACAGCCAGCTGTCACTGGCGAGGCATAAAGTGCTGCTCTTTGATTTTCATTTTTGGTTGTGTTCTTCTGCGTACATACTTATATAGTTTGCTATACTCAAGTCTGTGAACTTTCCTACTGACTGGATTCTAGTTATATATGAATTATTGATTGGGCATTTTGTGATGGAACAATAGTGTCAGCTACAGTGCAATTGGCATCTAAAAGCATGGAATTACTGATGAACTGCAATCTACCCTTAGTTACAGCAAAGGTTTAGTAACATTCAATGGTGTCACACACATCAGCTTACCTGAGTTTCAAGAGGAGTGGGCAAAGAAATTTGTCAAGAGAAAGTTAAATGGATTGAAATTATGAAGAGTAAAGTTGATACTCATGATATAGTGAGTTGTTGAATTGCAGATAGACGTCCGCAGCTCGTGGCCGTGCGGTAGCGTTCTCGCTTCCCGCGCCCGGGTTCCCGGGTTTGATTCCCGGCGGGGTCAGGGATTTTCTCTGCCTCGTGATGACTGGGTGTTGTGTGATGTCCTCAGGTTAGTTAGGTTTAAGTAGTTCTAAGTTCTAGGGGACTGATGACCATAGATGTTAAGTCCCATAGTGCTCAGAACCATTTGAACCATTTGCAGATAGACACAACAAAAAGACTGTGAGAAAGTGAGATTTCGGCCAACATTTTCCATTGTTTAAATATAATGAAACAGTTCAATGGTGCACTTGGGAAAATTCAGTGTTTATCTTTTCTCATACCTGTGCTATGTCATTGCCGTGTATAACAAACCCATGCATTGTTTTAAATGTCTGTATTTTGGGCACACCAATGCATAATGTAAAGCATAGGCAACATGTAGGAAGTATGCCTCAGCAGATTCCCAAGTTTATGTAAATTGTTCAGGCAGTCTTCCTGTATGGGGTGTAGTGTGTCCTGTCTTCCATGATGAAAAGAAGATTAAAGACTTTAAAGTGATAAATGAATACCATAAACTGTGGACAGAGTGGTACATATAGTTCTATGCCCCCTTGCTTTGCAGTATTATTCACATCATGTACTTGTCCATTTGCGTCAGCTGTGAATAATATTAACAAGTACGGTGATGAAGAGAGAGACTGTACTGAGAAGCCCTCTAAGTTTAAGTTCAAAATGAAGTACTGCTTTGGAATATTAAATGTAAATTCTTTTCAGAAGATTGAGAAACAGAAGGAATTGAAAATATTTCTGTAGAAAAATGATATAAATCTTAACAGTGCAGGAAATGAGATTCTTTGATAAGAATGTAGTTGAACCACAAAATTACAGAATTTGTAAAGAGAAACCAGCAGTAAGGATAATGGAAAACATGCTAATGTTTGGAACAGAATTTTATGCAAGCAAAAAAATTGTAGATAGTATAACAGAATTTACGTTGAAATAAGAAAGAATGTGCATGTTGACAATACAGTGCTAGAATAAAAGCTATATACCCTAAAAAATTGCCATGCGCCTTTAAATGATGATAACAGAAGAAATCTGGAGAAAGTAAATCAGGTTTAGGGTCTTTTAGAAGCTGAAATGGACCTTTTTAGAATCTGAAATCTCCAACACACCTAAAAACAGTATTCAAATATGTCTCAGCAACTTCAGTGTGTAAGTTGGAAAAGAAAAGAAGTTTAAGAATATTATGGGTGAATATCCAGCACACATAAAAATGAACAGAAATGGTGAGAGACTGATCAATGTGTGTAAAATATTCCAGTTAGAACTGATGTCTACACATTTTTGCAACTTACAAGAAAAGCCAAAACTTGGAAATCTCCAAATACAAACCTAGGAGAATTTCAACTGAAACACATAGCCATATCTAAAAGGCATATATGACAACATTGAATTGTAACAGGGCACAGCTGTGTCAATATTTATGTATAATTATTAAATGGGATGAAGGGACATTTGAAAAAAAAGTGTCCTTTCTGCATTCAGAAAGCACTAGAGTGTGTTATTACATCACTCAGATGAGTGAAACAGCCTAGAGATCTGATGATATAATTAGAAAGAAGCACAGCTAAAAAAACTGACCAGCTGCTTAAATGTAAGGAGCTATGGGAATTTCTGTTTTGATAGAAAAACGTAAGTCACTTAACTCAAACCGGTTATGTATATAAAGATGAAGGAATTGCTGGTAAAATGGTCAGATGAAGGAGTAATAGATGCATAAAACATGATTAAATGCTTCAGTGGTGGGCTTCAAAAGACTGATTCATTTATTCTAAACTTTGACTCACAGAATGTGCTGCAATATGTTAAGGCAGGATTCTTCCAATTGAAAGTGTGGCCATATATCTCAAATCCCCTGTGCTGTTTTAAATGACAGTAATATGGTCACACAACCCTAGCATGAAATGGGAATTCAGAATTGTATATCAGTTGTGGTGGTGACCATGCAGAATGGAACTGAAGCTGCAAAATATTCCAGAAGCAAAGAAGGTGCAAGAGGTTAAAATAAATAAGCAGGTACCCTACACTGAGGGAAGAAAGTTACACAAGATGATGCAGCAGCCCATATTCATGACATCCTTTGTGTCAGTAATTAAGAAACTGTTCACTGTTGAAAGTCTGCATGTCAATACAGATGCAGACCAATAGCGTAACCACAAATACATGCTCCTGTAAATGCAGTTACAAAGCAACCAATACTGTCAAACCAGTGCTAAGTAAAACAGTTATGGTAAGTTCTAGAGAGCACCAAAAAGACAGCTATATCATACCAAAGAAAGTCAAAACTATAAAAAAAAAGCAGCATGCCAAAATGTCCATCACCATTGAAAAAACAATGCCAGGTGAATAAACAAAAACATAAATGTGCTTCACCACTAGGCCACTAGATGTATAAAAATAAATCCTTCTAGAACTTTTCATCACAACATGGTAGACAGGACAATTTCTGAACTTGTGGAGGGCAACAGTTTTAGTCATCTTCCTTAAAATGGAAGGACCAAACTACCCCCATTGGTTGTCAGAGTGTTTCTTGTAACTAGCTCTAAGTTGAATGCCATATCTGTGAGCATGCCAGGGAATGCGGCCTGCCTTGACTGTCTACAGGTTCGACTAACCTGGGGTTCCTGACATGGAGATTAGTGAACACCCTGTATATGCTTCAGTGGCTGCCATTCTTGGTTTATCCTCCTGAATCTTGAGGATGGCAGATGCCTCTATAAAAAAGCACTGAAAATTAATATATGCTATGTGGCAGTGTGTATAGCTCTTAAGATGGAACAGTCATTATCACCATTGCACTCTTTCCACCATTGAAATATTTGTTGTCAGTGGTGTGACCCTGGTGAGTGCATGGCAAATTTCACTGAATATTTCTTCAGTTGTGTTAACTGATAAAGTGTAGGTGGCTTGTTCCACACTGTATACAATGTCCACAATTAGTAGTGATGGTGAAGTCAGGATGAAGTTTAGTCCTTTCCTGAACACCAACATTATTGCATCATTGATCACTCTTTGTGTCATCAGGAATCACTTGAAGAAGCAATGATTCTGCTAAAATATCATGGAGAACTTACAATGTGACTGAGTGGACATCCACGAATTCTACAAGATCAAATAATATACCTATGAGATGCTGTCTGCACAGGAAATATTGTTGTGTTGTGGCCTCCATCAGGATGAGATTGTCGATGGCCCAACAATACCTCAACAACTCACACTGGAAGTAAGTAAAGTAGTTCTTCCAATTCTAGATCCCAGGTCAGCCACCTGTTGACCATGCATTATAGTATCTTTCCTACACACCCAGTGAGTGCCATGCAGTGATAACTACTGAGGAAGGTGCAAGCCTTCTCTAGTTTCAGGAAGTGTACTAAAACTGCCTCACTCTGTGAATCAGGAATGTCTCCAAACAGTCAAATTTTATTATGAAGAGATAGGAGGATTGCTTACCTTCATGTTACTTTTTAGGTTTTTTAACAGGCTTTCCAAGCTTTTCACTGTACTTTCATATGTAAGTTGTTATTTACGACAATATGCTCTCCATCCCACTCTGTAAGGGTAAGTTGGATGGTATTGTCAACTGAAAATTACTGAAAAAAGCAGTGAGTCCGACTATCTCCCTAGCTGCAATCCCCTTGAGATATTTTCCATGTAAAATTAGATTTAGATGTAGTAGATTTAGATGTAGTAGAGTGGCAACTGAATGCAATAAAAAGAAACACAATCTGTAGACCATTAGATAGACTAACAAACAGTCTCTTCAGAAAGATGTAATATAATCAAGTCCTTTACAGCAGTTGTTTGTGCAGTAATACAATAGATTTCTCCTGTCAGAGGCCACACTCACCATGGCTTTATAAACTGGCAGGGGAGTTACAAGTTATGTTGGCAAAATCCACTTCAGAGCTTGCCCTACAGTGCATTTTTGAAAGCGTGAAGTTAATACAAAATGAATCCACTCATCATGCAGTAGTATAAGTTGGCATTTCATGAGAAACTGTTTATAACGTGTACAGTGCTTCAGCTACTCGACCAGATTTAGAGTCTGAAATCAGGTGGTGAGTAGATTTAATTCCTAAGTCCCCCATCTAGCATGATAAAAAAAATCACACACAACAGAGTTTTTGAGGCAGAGTGCAAACTAACACCAGTGATAGCATCCTTGTACTGTCAAGACTCTTCCCTGGCCAGTAAAGTGAGCAGATTTTGTCAGATGGAGCAGACAGCAAATGGGACAGCCACCCTTAATTCACTAGTGGCTGCTTTCAGCTGAAGCAAAATGTGCTCCATCCAACTAACTAAATTACACATAGCATTTCCATTGTAGTCTGTGCTGTAGCTTGATAATCTTTTAACATTTGGTGATCTTTTCTTGACTGAATTGCAATTAAAAGTATCATTGTAGTCTACAAAACATGATATAGTCAGATGTGGGCTCTGAAAGAACTCGTTGTGACTTAATTTGGCAGTAACTGCACATTGCTTTGAAACCATACTTCCTCATGAATTTCGATAACATACAACATATCAAAATATCTATACTGAGGTTTTACAATATTTACTGAAATCATTAATTTCAGAATAACTCAATCCGATTGAAAGTTATTTCTACATAGGTGCAGGGAATGCTTTCTTTATATAAAATACACATTACTGTTTACTTACTATCTCCATTCCTTACTGGACATAACACATCAAAAAGACGTATGTTTCATTTTGAACCAACTTTATAGATTGTGCTTTCATGGTGCACTCTATGCACTGACTATGTATTTACAGCATAAACTTTCCTTAACAATTCCAAAATTAATGCACAACAGACTGTGACATCACAACTACACTCTCAGCACAGAATGCTGTGTGTCAAAAACTATTGTCAGATGGGAGAAAACCTCATTTGCTTTCCCACATGCTGTACTTATTTCACACTTGGCATGAGGTAATGCACAATCCTGTTCCCATATAAAAAAAGGGCAGTTACCTTTCTTGGAGCTGTTGGAAAGGAAATTCCAACTGCCCTTCTCCCTTAGTAGCCGATGGTGATTTAAAGTTGGGTCTTGGTTTTCAGTTGCAGTGATTGAGCTGAGGTACTGGACTTTGCCATTGCATACACAATGTCTCCAGTACTGGAGACACCCCAGCTTTGGTACAACAGTTATTGATATAAGAACAGTTATTTGCTTCAGTACATCAGTTATTGGTATAACAACAGTTATATGCCAAATATCCTGTTGTGGCTTCCCATACCTTAGGAGAACTGGTGTAACAGAGTACTGAGTTCAGAAATAGTTGCCATCCCTTTTCTTGAGCTATTTCATTGATCTAAATCTCATTTCTCTATTGACCTGAAAGGCTGTGATGTTCCCAGCAGATGGCTGGTGTTTGAACCACAACAAAGCCGTGCACATGATCCTAATTGCTGAGTGGCACATGTCTCATCATGGAATCTACTGAGTGAAGTGGCACAATGGTTAGCACACTGGACTAACATTCAGGAGGACGACAGTTTGAAACCCACATCCGGCTATCCTGATGTAGGTTTTCTGTTGATTTCTCTAAATCATTTCTGGCAAATGCCTGGATGATTCCTTTGAAAGGGTATGACCGACTTCCTTCCCCATTCTTCCCTAACCCAATGAGACCGATGACCTCTCTGTTAGGTCCACTCCCCCAAATCAACCAACCAACCATGGAATGTTTTGCCTTTGAAGTCAGGACTTTGGGATAGATACATCAGTTGCTTGATGGCATATGCTTTTAATGTGGTCCACCAATTTCTGGATGCTGTATCACGGTTCAAAAGCAGCCACTTGGCTGTACAGCATCCAGTTTCCTCTGCTGAGGATCCAGGGTGGTGGTTACCTTTTGGGAACTGCTCAATCTGATAGATGGCTCCAGATGTGGAATTGGTCATTACTCGACTGAAAGTCATTGATCACATCCCACTGAGCAATACCTGTGATGTCAGCAAAGTAGAATGACACCACTAAAATGCTGAATTGTGTGCTACTAGGCCTGGTTGACATCAATGCCCATGGCGTATATTTGCATTAAAATTTCTTACATGTAGGAGTAGTTAGGGTAGATGTGAAATCAGGTGAGAGAGTGCATTTCCAAACAGAGCTTCATTGAGTGGTAAATAAATGTTACTCAATTTAATGTTACTTGGAATGTGCACTTTTATAGCAACTGCCAGAATAACTGTTCCAAGGCAGATGGGAGTGGAATGTTGTGTGTCACCACATGGATGGATACTTCACCTATAGCTCCATCACTGCTGAAGTCACCTTTTTGGTGGAGGCTGTGTCTTCTGACCACAGGGGCATCAGTCTTTCCTGGGCTAACAGTTTCAGCATCTCCACATATCTTCTGAACCTGTTCATGTTCAGCTTTGGTACAGAAACTATTTGTCAATGAGTTTTTTGTCTCCCCTGTTCTCTTCTGCTTCTTGGAGAACCCATTTCAGAAGGGGAATAGCTGAGAGGACATGAGCGTTCACTCAAGGAGACCCTAGTATGAATGAGTAAGCTCTGATGTATCTTATGGTTTGCTTGTTTTGATTCAGGTTTCTAGAGGTTTTAAATCACTTTGTTTTCTTCTTCTGATTTGATGATGTCACTGCAGGTTGAGGCAGACTGTTATTTCAGCAATTTCCCATCCAGTGCTATTTATACTTCAAGCACCAAAAACTGGAGCTAATTCAGAGGTGGCAGCAGGGTGTAAGACCACCACATTGAACAGATATTATGTTGAAAAATAGGTTTTGTACCCAAAAGAGCGGGGAATAATATGGTTATTGGAATCCCAAATCAAACCAACCTGCTTCCAGAAAAAGAAATATTGCATTATGTATTGAATGCCGTTGTACTTGAAATATCTTCCACATCCACATTTTGGGAGGGCTGAGCTATAAAAGCTAGAACAGATTCCATTTACTTGAAATCTGAAAATCATTTTCAGTCTCTGTCTTCAGTGCTTGCAGGTTAGTTCAATACTTCTTTGCAGCTTCTTGATCCAGTGATGTTTGTTGATCCAACAGTTCTGATCAAATTTGAGAAAAGTGTTTCACATTTTTATTTTCTGTAACTATGCTATCAAAATGTCAAGTTTTCACATGAAACATTTTATAGAAGACATAAAGAGTTATGACTGTTAGTTTTTTCCTTGGAATTCTTCATTTAACTCATTTAGTTTAACTGTTATATCAGTTACAGATGTCACATCCTACAACCAACTCAAATCATTCAGTAGTGAGTAATCTTCCTCTCTTTCAGACACAAAAGATTTTATCATTGACAGAAGTTCTTTAAATCTGTTTAGAAGCATACCTGTACTCATCAATCGAACATCAGTGTGCATTAGCTGTTCAATTCTTGTAACAGTGCTGTAAGATTTTTTCTCTGCAGTGATTGTGAGCGAATTGAAATCACAATTTTTGTGAGAGTAATATAACATGTGCCATTTTCAAAATATTTCCATAAAATGCTTTCTGATGAGTACAAAGATACTTAAAGAAAGACAGGAAAGATTTGTTGTTTGGACACAAGGTAACAAAACCTTTGTGTTGCCTATCATGCAAGGCACTCCATCAGTAGTAATAGATGCAAGTTTCTGAATTGGCAAATCATATTCAGAAATGAAGAATTTGAATGCATTGTAAACATCTTCTGTTCCCCCCCTGCGGGTTTGGGGGTTAGAATAGGCCCGCGGTATTCCTGCCTGTCGTAAGAGGTGACTAAAAGGAGTCTCTAACTTTTCGGCCTTATATAATGGTCCCCTGTTGGGTTTGACCTCCATCTCTCAAAATTTTCCGAAGAGTGAGCCGATTGGGGAAGGGCGCCTTACTTGGTGCATTGTGTCCATCTTGCGATCAGACCTTTCGCCAGCTTATACACCGTTGAACTGCAGTCCTGTCCGCTCTCCATCTCTTGGGCATGACTCTGTTTCTGCGCGCAGATTACACCTTGCACTGTGCAGTGCCTCTTTCTGCACCGACGGCGACCATCGACCACATGTTACCTAACGTCCAGCACGGTAGCCAGTCCGTTGTGGTGGGGCCGCCATGTACCCTGTTGGTTGTAGCCCCCTGACAACACAGGGATCGCTCTACTGATGCCTGCGCCGTTAACTCCCCACGTATGCCAAGGAGTAGATGCCCATCCTCCTGGGGTATCGGGACTCCTGGCAACGGCCATCCTACCAGGTGGCTCTTGCCGTGGCTGGGTGGCGCCCGTGGGGAGGGCCCTTGGTCGGAGTAGGTGGCATCAGGTCGGATGACCCGCAATGAAGCGTGGTACATCGTCTCTTGCTGGTGGCCAGCCGCCAGCAGTCTCTAAGCGTTCTCGGGCTCAGTTTAACGCTCAGAAGTATGATCCAAAAATGTTCCCCTCCCTGGCCACACCGTGGGAAGAACGTAAGTCTCAGGATGGCAGTAGCAGTTACTCGCCCCGCTTCTTAGTTTGTATGAGGGCTGATGGGGAGTCTTTTCTCTCCACAAAGTCTCAGTTCTTCGTCGAGCATTTAGAGGACAAGTTTGGGGAGGTGGAGGGCTTGTCAAAAATGCGCTCTGGGTCAGTCCTGATACAAACGGCATCCTCTGCCCAGTCACGACGGTTACTCACTTGTGACAAGTTGGGGGACGTTGCCGTTACGATCACACCCCATAAGAGTTTAAATATGGTCCAGGGAGTTATTTACCATAGGGATCTTCTTTTGCAGTCTGATGAAGAGCTGCACGACAATTTAGAGTGTCGGGGTGTACATTTCGTCCGGCGCGTTCATCGGAGTCCGAAGGAAAATCAGATTGCTACCGGTGCCTTCATCTTGGCCTTCGAAGGGGATACATTACCGGAAAAGGTCAAGGTGATGGTCTACCAATGTGACGTTAAGCCCTATATCCCTCCCCCGATGCGGTGCTTTAAGTGCTGGAAGTTCGGCCATAAGTCTTCTCGCTGCACTTCCAGCCTCACATGTCGAGATTGCGGACGCCCATCACATCCCAATACTCCATGTACCCCGCCTCCCATCTGTGTCAACTGCGGGGAGCACCATTCACCTCGCTTGCCAGACTGCCGAATTTTCCAGAAAGAGCGTAAAATCATGGAATACAAGACCGTGGACCGACTAACCTATACTGAGGCCAAAAGGAAATACGACCGACTCCATCCTGTGAGAATGACATCTTCCTACGCTGCTGCTACAACACCTGTGCTAGCCCCGTCTGGTTCTCCAATTGTGGCCGGATCAACGAGTAGTACAACTCCTCCTGCCCCCTCGCCAGTGGGGGGCTCTACCCATCGGGTTGCTCCTGCGCCACCTACCTCAGGAGCAACACCATCCTACCCATCGGGGACGTCCGTCCCCACTTCTAAGCCAGAGAAGTGTCCAACTTCTTCGGCTTCTCAAGCTCACAAGGGGTCCCTTGGGTCCCTCGCTTCCCACGCTTCCAACAGCGAGAAGGCTGACGACCGACAGTGGCGCAAGTGCCCACCATCAGCTGGTCGTAGGGCTTCACGATCCTCCTCCGTCCCGGAGACTCATTCGGTGAAGCCCTCCCAGTCGGTGCGACCCAAGGAATGGCGTGAGAAACCCAAGAAGAGCTCTCAGCCCAAGGAACTTGCGGTGGCAGCCATCCCACCGCAATCTTCCGGCTCTGCGTCTGAGGATGCGGTGGAGATTCTGGCGTCCGCTGAGGTCCTCGATCTCGCCGGTCCATCAGACGCCATGGAAAGCACTATCACAGGCGCTAAATCGGAGGCAGCAGGTGACCCAGCGGCGTAATCTCCCTTCCCAGTCCCATCACGCCTTTCTCAGCCATGGACAACACCATCCTCCAGTGGAACTGTAGCGGTTTCTTCCACCATCTAGCTGAGCTCCGCCAACTTATCAGCCTTCACCCTTTCTTCTGCATTGCTCTGCAGGAAACTTGGTTTCCGGCAATGCAAACCCCCACCATCTGTGGCTACTGGGGTTATTATAAGAACCGGGCAGCTTATGAAAGGGTGTCTGGTGGCGTCTGCATATATGTCCTGAACTCATTTCACAGCGAGTCTGTACCTCTCCAAACACCTTTAGAGGCTGTCGCTGTTCGGGTGTGGATGCCACAGGCTGTTACCGTCTGCAGTCTTTACCTTCCACCGGACGATGATATCGCGCAGCATGTCCTGGCTGCTCTGATAGCCCAGTTGCCGCCACCTTTCTTGTTACTGGGCGACTTTAACGCCCATAACCATCTGTGGGGTGGGTCGGTGGCAACAGGTCGAGGCGCCATCGTTGAGCATTTATTGGCACAGATCGATCTCTCGATATTAAATGATGGTGCCTTCACACACTTCAGTGTGGCGCATGGCACATACTCCGCCATTGACCTTTCGATCTGTAGCCCTAGCCTCTTACCCTCTGTCCAATGGGGAGTGCATGACGACCTGTGTGGTAGTGACCACTTTCAGATCTTTCTGTCACTGCCACAGCGTCAGTCTTCTGGGCGCCCTAGCAGATGGGCTCTGAATAAGGCTGACTGGGACTTTTTCTCCTCCACCGCCGCTATTGAGCCTCTCTCTACCGATGACATTGATGCAGTGGTTCAATCAGTCACCACCGGCATCGTTACTGCTGCCGAATCTGCCATTCCCCGTTCTTCTGGGTCCCCTCGGCGGCGGACTGTGCCTTGGTGGTCGCCTGAGCTCGCTGAAGTGATTAAAGCTCGCCGGCGGGCGCTCCAGCGTTACAAGCGACATCCCTCAATTGAACACCTTATCGCCTTCAAACGGCTGCGTGCTCAAGCCCGCCGCATTATCCGCCAACGCAAGCAGGAGTGCTGGAAGCGGTATGTGTCCACCATTGGCCTCCATGTCACCCCATCACAGGTCTGGGCCACGATTCGCCGCCTCTATGGCTATCGGACCCCTGTCAGCATCCCTGTGCTCTCACTGAATGGAGCAGTTTGTACTGACTCCGACGTCATTGCAAACTGCTTGGCAGAGCACTTTGCTCTGAATTCCGCTTCTGCCAACTACCCCTTGGGCTTCCGCTCCACTAAAGAGCGGATAGAATGTCGGAGTCTTTCTTTTCGCACCCACCATCCTGAATTGTACAATGTTCCATTCAGTGAGTGGGAATTCCGCAGTGCCCTCGCCGCTTGTCCTGATACCGCTCCTGGCCCAGGTAGCATCCACTCTCAGATGCTGAAACACCTTTCAGTGGACTGCCAGCGACGCCTCCTCAACCTTTACAACCACATTTGGGTCGAGGGTGAGTTTCCGTCGCAATGGCGGGAATGTCTTGTTGTCCCCATTCTGAAACCGGGGAAGAACCCTTTGGAGGTGGACAGCTACCGTCCCATTAGCCTCACCAACGTTCTTTGCAAGTTGCTTGAACGGATGGTGAGCTGGCACTTGAATTGGGTCCTGGAGTCTCGGGGCCTTCTGGCTCCGTCTCAGGGTGGGTTCCGTAAAGGCCGCTCCGCCGCCGACAATCTGGTGAGCCTGGAGTCGGCCATCCGTACTGCCTTTGCTCGCCGTCAGCATCTGGTCGCTGTCTTTTTCGACATGCGGAAGGCGTATGATACGACATGGCGTCATCACATCTTTTCTACGCTTCATGGATGGGGCCTTCGGGGCTCTCTGCCGATCTATATCCGCAATTTTCTGTCGTATCGTACCTTCCGCGTGCACGTCGCGGCCTCATATAGTGCCTCCCAAGTCCAGGAGAATGGTGTGCCACAGGGTTCTGTTCTGTCTGTCTGTTTTTAATAGCCATTAACGGGCTCACTGCGGCCATGGGAAATTCTGTCTCTGCTTCCCTGTATGCTGACGACTTCTGCCTTTACTACAGCTCTATTGGCATTGCAGCTGCTGAACGTCAGCTACAGGGTGCAATCTGCAAGGCGCAGTATTGGGCTGTAGCACATGGTTTTCAGTTTTCAGCAGCCAAGACCTGCGTTATGCATTTCTGCCGGCGACGCACTGTTCACCCGGAGCCGCGGCTTTTATCTTGACGGCGAACATCTTACAGTGGTGGAGTTACATAGGTTTTAGGGGGTGGTTTTTGATGCCCGGTTGACTTGGCTGCCCCATATTCGGCAGCTTAAACAGGCGTGTTGGCGGCATCTAAATGCTCTGCGATGCCTGAGCCACACCAGGTGGGGCGCCGACCGATCTACTCTCCTACGGCTTTACCAGGCGTTGAGCCAGTCCCGTCTGGACTATGGGAGTCTGGCATATGGCTCAGCGTCCCCATCTGCATTGCGGCTGCTGGACCCAATCCTCCACAGCGGGATACGCCTTGCCGCTGGTGCCTTCCGGACCAGCCCTGTGGATAGCATACTTGTGGAGGCAGGTGTCCCTCCACTGCGGTTACAACGCCAACAATTACTGGCTGCTTATTCTGCCCATGTTTTTAGCTTGCCCGGGCATCCGAATTATCGTGTCCTGTTCCCACAGTCAGTCGTCTGTCTGCCAGAACGTCGGCCCCGGTCGGGTTGTCCGATCGCCGTACGCGTCAAACAGCTTCTCTGCGGGCTTGGGTGTTTCCCTGTACCACCTCCTTTCCGGGCCCCTCTGCGTACACCCCCATGGTGTGTGCCTCGCCCTTGCCTTTGGCTGGACTTGGCACAGGGCCCGAAGGACTCAGTCCCTCCAGTGGCCTTCCGACGCAGCTTTTATTCCATCCTAGCCACGTATCAGGGCTCTGGTGTTGTCTAATCCGATGGTTCGATGGTTGCTGGTCGTGTCGGTTATGCACTAACTCTAGGGGACTATTCTGAACAACGTTCGTTGCCGGCTGGCTGCAGTGTTTACACTGCTGAGCTGGTCGCCATCTTTCGTGCCCTAGAGTATATCCGCTCCTGCTCAGGTGAGTCCTTCGTTATCTGTAGCGATTCCCTGAGCGGTTTACGAGCTCTCGACCAGTGTTTCCCTCGTTCTCGTCTGGTGATGGCTATCCAGGAGTCCCTGCATACTCTTGCCCATTGTGGCAGATCTGTGGTCTTTGTTTGGACCCCGGGCCATGTTGGGATACCCAGAAATGAAACTGTTGACCGCCTGGCGAAAGAGGCCACTAGTGCACCATCTTTGGAGATTGGCCTCCCGGCGACTGATTTGCGGGCACTATTACGCTGCAAAGTTTTCGATTTATGGGACACTGATTGGCGCAACCTGCCTGTGCCAAACAAACTCCGCCGTATCAAGGAGACGACTACTGTGTGGCAGTCATCCATGCGAACCAACTGCAGGGATTCAGTCGTCCTTTGTCGGCTCCGCATTGGCCACACCCTACTCACGCACAGGTATTTACTGTGTCGTGAGGATCCCCCTCTTTGTCGTTGTGGGGCGTCCTTGACGGTGGTCCATATTCTGTTGGAGTGCGCCCTTTTAACTGTTCTCAGGCAGACTTTTGCGCTGCCTGATACGCTCTCTGCACTTTTATCTGACGACTCTTCCATAGTGGACATAGTTCTGTGTTTTATTCGGGCAGGAGGATTTTATCGCTTAATGTAAGTGTGTGAGTTTTTGTGTTGATTCTGGCCTCTGGCCTACGATTTGTCTGATTTTTAATGTGTTTCTTGGTGGTTGGCTTATCCCTTTTTGTTTGTATGGTCAGCCAACCACTGTCACTCTGTGTGATTTTAGTTCGTCTTGTCTGGTCTTTGTCTACGTTTCTCTTGTTCTGTGTCGTCTGTCTTAACGTCGGTTGATCGTTTTCATTCTCTGTGGGTGTTCTTAGTATTTGGAAAAAGGGACCGATGACCGTAGCAGTCTGGTCCCTTTAACCCCCACAAACCAACCAACCAACCAACCAACCATCTTCTGTTCGTGTGATATATTTCAAGGTTGCAAGCAGGACTGCAAATCTGCTATCAGTTGACCTTTTATATTTTCTACCACTAATTCCACTTTCATTGTTATAGTAGCTCTTGACAGAGGCATGTTTCAAATGGCTGATGTTTCCTCTGATTTGTTGTTAAATGTGGAAAACAAGGACCCAAGAAAGAATTGCATAACTACTGTGCCATTGTTAAAATTATTTTGCATATTTGATCAGTATTTCTGATACATGAAATGATGCTATGTTTGATTAAATACTCTTTGCAGGCTTTACAAAAAACTACTTTACTTTTAAGACTAGAAAGTTTCTTCTTTCTCAGCTCACTGTCCACAGCTGCTTCTTCTTCTAAATCTTTGTGAACTGTTCCAGAATGAGGTTCCATACTTCACTTCTTAGGTATTAAGTTAGAGCCACATATCAAATGTGTACACCTATCTTTATGCATTGTAACAAAAAAACTGTTCTTGCCACTCACCATGGAAGTGGTATATTTTTCTGTGTTAAGGTGCACTCATTTTCACAAACACATTACTAAGTGAGTACTATAACTTGACGCGTAGACTACCTAGTTCTGATTGGTAGCACTCAACAGCAGTTGGGAGGCTTTGTGCTGTAATGGTTTGTGGATGATTGTTGCCAACAATATAGGATACTGATTGTAGGTGGTGACTGCATCCTAGCTGAGCTGTTCTGTCACTGTGGTGTGTACTGTTGTCCTATATTGATCATGATTGTTTTGAAAATAAGTGATGAGACAATTGTTTGACTTGTGAATACAAACAGCAATCTCAGTTTTGATAACACAAAGTATTTAACTGGTCATTACCTCTGTCAAACACATTTTTATTTTATGGAAGCTCGAAAACAGATATTGGCTTCTAGAGGCGGAGCTTGTTCCCCTGGCCCTCTCCTCCTCTCCCTGCTTATTGTTAGAATATTTTGGTGTAGTCCAACAAAAACTTAAAATTAGAAATTAATGTCATTGTTTTTGCAGTACCTGGCATTTTTGTATTATAAATGATTTTTTACTAGGTTTTGCTTACTAGGTATAAAATGCATACAATAATGCTGAGTAAAGTCATGTGCACTATGATAAGTGTCTTTCAAACTTGAGTATTCTTTGTCTGTTTCAGTAAGATGAATACTGCTGCCGATGACTGGATGGACCCATTAGATTTGGAAGGTCACAGGAACTTGCAGAAGACTCTAATGTATGTATTATATGTTGTTACTGAGCTATATTAGTGTGTGGAGGCATTTTCCAAGGCTGTGTTAATGTGATCATTTAGTTCAAATATGACAAACATAGAAATATTGTGACCAAAATGCAGACACATCATAAAAATATTTTAGAGAAATTTTTCCAAAGGAAGCCAATAAAAGATAGAAATGTCCCACCTCACTTAAGTAGCACCATTCAGAGACTGTTACAAATGCTCATACCTAAACTTGTAATGAAATACATTCTAGTAGGTGAGAGGAATGTACAGTGACCACATAGGAGGTAGATAGAATTGTGAAGTTAAAACAGCAGCTGTGTAGTCCCTGAAACCCAGAAGAAGAAGAAGAAGAAGAAGAAGAAGAAGAAGAAAAACAAGAAGGATCAGTTATTTTATAGTGAATGATGAATGTTTAACACAGATTAATGTAATGTTTGGCTTACCCCATAGAAGTGTGATGGAATCGTTAATGCTCTCAGTATCCATAAATGATTTGTCTTACAAGGCCATTAGCACACACATATTGTTCACCATGATGATGTTTACTTGAAAGTAATATTGCTGCATGACTGTGAGGATATACCAAACTACTTGGACAGCATTTTCAGCAGGTTTAGGTCACCTCAGATTCATACAAACGAATGGTTATGCAAAGAACAAGAAAAAAACATGATGTTTCAGGCTATAGCATTAATCATAATTTATCCAGCATTTCATGTAACTTAAAAACCTCAGGTCATACCGAAGAAAATGAAACAATCACATCAGTACCAAATAAAGTATAAGTAAGAAACATATGTGTTAGGGAGAAAAGGGGATTGCAGATTTTGGGAAGTTCAGTGCATGTGCTAAGGAAACTGCATGTAAGATAAGTGACAAATATTCTAGCATGCTATTTCAATGTTAAGGGTATTTATTAAATTGACCTGATAGAAGATGCAGAAAGAAATCATAAATGCTGTGTACCATATTGACATGACTATACAAAAGTGTGACAAAATGTTTAGGAAATATAAGTGAAAAATGCTCAAATAAATGTTGATTAAATATGAAAAGTTTTTACTTTGTGATGGACTAGGGGCTGAACCCAGTTCATTAACATCTGTGTGTGCTATCTTAGCATGTCTAATGGTCTGACTCAAACATTTAGTTAGACATGGGCTTCTGTCCATTGCTTTCAAACTTGTCAAGATGATGTGGCATGACATCTCCACAAGAAAGGGTAAAACAGGGTGTTTTGGTTTGTTCACTGTCTCATGGTTACAGCTGAGACTGAATTCTCTTATCATATGCCCCAAAATACCATAATGGTTCATTAACCATCACATATCTTTGAAGCTTAAGCAAGATAGCAAATGCACTAAGGGGTATATTCATAGGAATTAGTCGTTACTACACTATATAGGGCATGTGGTTCAAACATGGCTCCCACTGTTCCATGAATCTGTAGTAGCTGGGATGCGTGGGTCTGACTGCTGATCTGTGTTTAGTTCCATCTCTGTACTGAAGTATGCGGACTTGTAGGCATTAAATGCGAATGTGCTGACAGTGTCTGTGAGTTTTGGAGTCTCTTTGGCAATACATGGAGCCACAGTGTGAACCTCCTTTAGGAGTCAGTGGAAACAGAAATGAAAATATTGATGAAGAGCACAACCCAAAGTGAGGGGAAATGGCAAAGAGAATGGTACCTCCCCCATGATAGACACTGGTTCTAAGGAAAATACTAGGATACCACCACAGTAGGGAAAAATGTAACCATGAAGGACATGTTAATGTCTCCCTCACAAAGAATTGCTAAGATTTAAAAAAAATAAATCAAAACAGCAATTAGAAAGGACACAAAATTGACAGAAGAGATAGATGTGTTAAAGGAAAGCAACAAATCATTGAAGCAGAAGTCATTTCAAGACAAGGAACATATAGGAATGCTGAAAATGCCATGTTGTGAAGCCCAGCATCTCAGAGAAGAAAATGAAAAGTTGCATGTGAATGATGTAAAGACAAACTGTGTCATTTGCAGCTGTGGTGGCTGTGGGGGGAGGGGGGGGGGGTCATGTCAAGGAAACATAGGATGGTTCAAAAATAGCAAATGTCAAGGCCAAAAAAGCCATGATGCTATTTGTTAATGGGAATGAAAAAAAAAAAACCTATAAAGGATACACTTACCAAAGTGATAATTCTTTGACAAGATAAAGACAGTTAGATTACCAGCACACATTGTGATTATGGAGACAAACTCAAAGGAAGACTGCCAGAGAATCATGTAAATAAATAGCCTGTTTGAAAGAAATTTGTTGTGAAGAATTGAAAAGGAGGTGTCCCCTAATGGCAATTTACCAGCACACATTGTGATTATGGAGACATACTCAAAGGAAGACTGCCAGAGAATCATGTAAATAAATAGCATGTTTGAAAGAAATTTGTTGTGAAGAATTGAAAAGGAGGTGTTCCCCAATGGCAATTTACAATGTGCCAATGACTTCCTGGAGGAAATGTATGAGCTCAATTTGAGTGAAATCCTTTCTAGCAAGGACATCCAAAATGAAGATAGATTGAGATTCAAGACAAGTCCCAGGGACAGAGGAGTGGAAAATAACATTATTGAGATAAGCCCAAGGGCGCAAAGCCAGCTCCTTAACCAAGAATGGGTCTCCATAAACTTCCATGCACTAAGTATACAGAACTTTGTGTCAGTAACAAAGTGCTTCAATTGCTGTGACTTTTGACATTCCTTAAAACTCTGTAGGCTACACAAACAGGAGTACTCTGTCTATGATGAAGTAGGACACAAACAGAAGGATTTTCAAAACACGGATGCCCTGTGTGTCCTGCAAAATACAAAACCATGAATGCAAAGGTAAAAAGGGCTTCCAAACATATGAACAATATTAGCAAAGTTAGATATCTCAAACAGACTATGGACTAGATGATGCAGAATGCTGATGACATTCCAAACAAGTTTAGTCTTTAGCTTTTGTCACTATAAAATGTCACCACATCCAAGGAACAACAGAACGATTCACATTAAGCAATTGGACCACATCAGGTTGCGACTGTCCTGTTCCTATAGCCTTCCACCACAAAGTTTCTTGTAGGTGTCTTCTTTGTGTCATACTGCACCGTCTGTGACTGTATACAGAGCAGCTGTGGATGTGGGACTACCCAGCAAACACTATCCTGTTTGATAGGTGCCCTGACATCATCACTGGCAGGGTTGTCCATTGATTGAAATGCCATCCTCCATGCAGAACATGATTGTACTGATGTATGTTGACAGTTTGTATGATTATATCATGGATTAGACACAGAATGGGGAAATAGTGATTTGTTGCCTACATTTGGACACCAGTGTAATTCGTAACGATATGAAATGGAGATAGATTTCTACTAACCACATAAAGGAGGCATTGGTTCATTTCTTGACTGACCACAGCCCATTCCCTGTATATCTGCATCACATCCACCTTCATCAAGACAGCAAGTGGTCATGTGAGGAGAGAGGCTCCCCCAAGCACATCAACAATAAAAACTGTTGACAGTTGCGATATGAATATAATGACATCAAAGAAATTTTGTGTGTTGCTGACAGATGGGCTGAACTGAGCAGCACAGCTGACACAGTATTGGATCACTTTCAAAATGAGTAGAAATGGCTATGAACATACAGGAGTTTTATAAGTATACATCTGTAATACATAAAAACTGTGTCATATGAGCTGAACTTTGGACAAACAATGTACTAACTTTGTAGACTTGTAAAACAGATCGGGGACTGATGACCTCAGATGTTAAGTCCCACAGTGCTCAGAGCCATTTTAACCATTTGTAAAACAGATCACGAAGTAGAAAACTGTTTGGTTATTAAATTAACATACTTTGGAAGGCAGTGCCATCTGAATATAGGACAGGGTTATAAGCACAAATACAATTTTGTAATCTTAACAGCATGTTGAGGCAAAATATATTTAACACTAAAATTTTATGTGGCTATTGTGTAGATACAGTAGCTGAGTACCCAGCATTGCCTGATCAAGTATTTATCCCAGCCTTCTAGTAGCCCATCTCCTCCTTCCTGTCCGCAGCTCATGGTCTAATGGCTAGCATTGCTGCCTCTGGATCACGGGGTCCCGGGTTCGATTCCAGGCTGTGATGGGGATTTTCTCAGCCCAGGGATTGGATGTTTGTATTGTTCTCATCATTTCATCATCATCATCATTTATGACAGTGGCTAGATTGGATCGTGTAAAAATTGGACTGTGAAAAAATTGGGACTTTGTACGGCACTGATGACGGCACAGTTGACCACCCCACAAACCAAACATCATCACCTCCTCCTCCTCACTCTCTCTGTCTATCTCCTTCTACCCTTCTCTCTCAGTTGTTCTCGTCCCTCTCTCTGTCCATCTCCTCCTCCCTCTGCTTATCTCTGTCCAACTCCTCCTCCACCTATCTCTGTCCCTCTCGTACTCCCCTCTCTCTATTCATTTTCTCCTCTCCCTCTCTCTGACCATCTCCACCCCTCTATCTGTGCCCATCTCCTCCTTCCCTTTCTGTGTGTCTTCATATCTTCCTCCTCCACTCATCTCTGCCCATCACTTCCACCCCAATAAGAGGTTGATGGCTCTTATCCCACAGTATTTCTTTTCAGATAGTAAGTTACATGTGTACCAAGTTTGACTGCAACCAATCTAGGGTAACATATTTCACACATTTGTGTACATGTATTTCACCCATATCTCTAGTGAACTTTGTTTTCACACACCTCAATTTTTATGAGGTCTTATCCTTTCAGCTATGTGTTGTGCATTTATATAATTCTGCAGGTACATTTAGCAGCATATGTGGATACTGTCTGTGAAATGAACTGGGAATAGAGTTAGTAGTAAAGAAGTAATAAATTAAAATGTCATGCATGCTGCAGCAGTTTTTCAGTGCCAATGAATATCATGTCTCACCTGTTGTCAGCCTCACCACAGCTTTTCAGTTAATAATGTGCACTCACTGCATCTTCTGAAAAGTGAGCATGTAGACAGTGACACTGCTGGTTTGCATTGTTCAACTTCCCAAATCATTCCTCAGGGGAATATTAAAGAACATTATATGCCATGAGACTTGTCTGCATGCACCATAGGAAGAATCTTTGAGACTCTTATCTATTCTAAGAACTTATACCTCCTCAAGAAATGATTTATGACTTTTTAGCAGTGCTTGATGGTCATTCTTCACTATTGTTATGTCATGTTTTGAGACATGCTGCTTGGTGGTAAATGGCTTCATATCTTCCTCAGGCAACTGCTCCTCCATATAAAGCAACTTGTGAGGCAGAGCAGCCCAGAAAGGAAAGTGCCAAAATGAATTGTCAAGACAGGAGTTCCTAAACTCAATCAAAGAATACATTTCACTAAAGAAAGGGAAGCTATCAGAAGGATCTTCAGCAAAGAATCCAGGCCACCTATATCAGCTGCAGTGATGGCAATGGTGGAACCTTATGTTAGTGTAAATGCTGCAGCTATCGCAGATCTAGGTTTTATATGCTGTAAAGCATATACATGGGTGGTTGCTATTTTATTTACAGCTATGAAGTAAAGAACAACTATCATTTCCTCAAGAGTGAGCTGGAATCAGTTCTGTCCCAAGCTCCACACACTGTTCCTGATAGTGATCATATTCAGTACTACATGTTGCTACATCTTAATAACTAGTGAGAGGAAATCCTCCACATAACTTTCGATCAAATTTGCCAGATAGGTATGCTCATACCAACAATGTGTCCTTCAATCTGTTCAGTGATTGTACCTGGCAGGTGGCAGTGTGCAAACCCTCCAGGACTTACTTTTTCACCTACTGAGTCAAGGAAAGAAGTATCATTCTACTAGGTATCAGTGTATGTGAGAATTCATGGAAATGGCACTGCAAATGAATCAAATAAGCGTGCTTCCACAGGACATATTGTGGCAAAATTTGTTGTCACTTTACATGCTATCTCCTTGCTGTTAAGACACAAGATCATGTATCAGTAAGAACAGGAAAAGCTGGATGTACAGAACATAAAGCTGTAGTTGGTCAAGCCAATTCATTGAGGTGAGAGGAAATATAGGTAATGTGCCTCTGGGTAGCCTATAGCCCTATCACACAGGCTTCTCCTTCAGCAAGAAGGCCCGTCACAGTTCACCATTTGTGGTGTATGATCCTCTGTATGCCACATTTTAATTGAACGTGTTTTGTATCATGACAAGAATGCAGAAACCAGTTTGTAAGCTAATCTGCCCTCTGTTTTCAAGTGTGGCAAAACATATATTGAATGTGTTTTATGACATCTGACTTACTTGAATTGTTAGTTACAAGATTTTAGAGTCTATCTGGATTTCCCCTCAACATTGTGAATTAATTGTTTTGCTTGCCTATTTGTATTTTAACATTTGCCTACTTTTAAAACAAATGTGTTGTTACAGTATTGGATTTTGTGTGAAGGAGTGTTGAATGTTTGCTTGTGTGGGAGTGTGTCTGATTTTGATAAATAATTTTTTGGCTTCAGTTCTAAAGTTTTAATTATTTTATTGTTGTTGTTGTTGCTGTTGTTGTTGTGGTGTTCAGTTCGAAGATTAGTTTGAGGCAGCTGTGCTACTCTATTCTGTGCAAGCCTCTACATCTCTGAATAACTACTGCAATTTACATCCTTCTGAATATGCTTACTGTATTCATCTCTTAATCTCCCGCTACAATTTTTACCCCTCACACTTCCCTCCAGTACTAAATTGGTGATCCCTTGATGTCTCAGAGTGTGTCCTATCAACCGATTTCTTCTTCCAGTGAGATTGCACCACAAATTTCTTTTTTGCCCAGTTCTGTTCAGTACGACCTCGTTAGTTATGTGTTCTACCCACATAATCTTCAGCTTCTTCTGTAGCAGTACATCAGTTATTCTGCTGCCCAAATAGCAATTCAGTTAATCTTCAATACGATGACTGCCATAGATGACAAGCCCTGACCACTATGAAAGTCTGTAAATATTATGAAATAGCAAACACACAAAAAAGATCACTGTGTATCGATGTTTGAACTTAAGTAGACCACCAATGAAGATCCAGAGAGGGATGCTTGCATATCATTGGCAGCAGTGTTTGTGTTCATGGCAACACTCTCTTACTGCAGTGGCGGCTGTAGGGTATCCAGCAGTATGACTAATGACGTGCATATTTTAATGTAGGACTGACCAGATGCGGCCAGTGCCGCACACCTGATTTAATTCAACTACATTCCATTATCCTTGTTTTACTCTTGTTGATGTTCATCTTATATCCTCCTTTCAAGACACTGTCCATTCCTTTCAGCTGATTTTCCTTTACCACCTCAAACAGAATCACAGTGTCCTTGGCAAACCTCATTTTTTTTTTATTATTTCTTCTGCCTGAACTTCAGTTCCTACACCAAATTTTTCTTTTGTTTCCTTTACTGCTTGCTCAGTGTACAGACTGAATAACATTGCCAATAGGCTACAACACTGTCTCACTCCCTTCTCAACCACTGCCTCCCTTTCATGCCCCTAGACCCTTATAACTGCCTTTCATTCCCTGTATTTTACCATTGCTGCTTTCAAAATGTAAAAGAAAGTATTCCAGTCAACATTGTAAAAAGCTTTTCCTCAAGTCTACAGATGCTATAAATGTAGGTTTTCCTTTTCTTAACCTATCTTTTAAGATAAGTTGTAGGGTCAGTATTGCATCACGCCTTCCTACATTTCTCCAGAATCCAAACTGATTTTCACTGAGTTCAGTTCCTACCAGTTTTTCCATTGTTTTATGAAGAATTCATGTTAGTATTTTGCAATCATGACTTATTAAACTGATAGTTCAGTAATATCCATGCCTGTCAGTACCTGCTTTTTTTTGGAAATGGAATTATTACATTCTTCTTAAAGCCTGAGAGTATTTTGCCTGTCTCATACATCTTGCTCGCCAGATGGAAGAGTTTTGTCATGGCTGGCTCTTTCAAGGCTGCCAGTAGCTCTGAAGGAATGCTGTCTACACCCACAGCCTTGTTTCGACTTAGGTCTTTCAGTGCTCTATCAAATTCTTCTCACAGTATCATATCTCATCTTCATCTACGTCCTCTTCCATTTCTATAATGTTGCCTTCAAGTTCATCTCCCTTGTATAGGTCCTGTATATACTCCTTTCAGCTTTCCCTTCTTTGGTTAGTACTGGTTTCCCATTTGAGCTCTCAGTATTCATTGAGCTGCTTCTCTTTCCTCAGAGGCCCTTTAATTTTCCTGTGTGTGATGTCTATCTTTCCCGTAGTGAAATATGCTTCTAAGTCCTTATATTTGTCCTCTAGCAATTCCTGCTTAGGCATTTTGCACTTCCTGTCAGTCTCATTTTCTAGGCACCCTTTGTGTTCCCTTTCACCTGCTTCATTTGCTGCATTTTTATATTTTCTCCTTTCATCAGTTAAATTCAATATCTCCTGAGACATTCAAGGATTTCTATTAGGCCTTTTCTTTCCACCTTTTATTATTGTATTGAAAGTAGGTTGTGGTGAGGCAGTGTCAGAATAATGCCACAATGAAATTCCTTGTAGTTGTGGACAGGTTTATATCTGTACCACAAAGATAAGTGTGAACACCCGTCTTGTTGAACATAAGAGGAATTGCCGCCTGGGTCACACGGATAAGTCGGCCATAGCGAAACATGTTTACCAGGAAGGTGATCATGAAATAAAATTCAGCAAGGTGAGCGTTATATCAAAAGCCGGCCTATCAGCCCGTAAGTTTTAAGTACCTCTATTTCATTTTGTATTTATAAATCTGTATTCACCTGACCAGAAGTCTCGTTCCTCCTGGCACTGAACCTCACTAATTTCCACTGTATCTAACTTCAACTTATCCATTTACAGCTACATCTATGTAGATACCCCACAAACCTAAGGTGCATGACGGAGGGTACCTGTACCACTACTTGTCATTTCCCCTCCTATTGCACTTGCAAATAGAGCAAGGTAAAAATGACTGTATGTACACTCCCGTATGAGCCATATTTTTTTGTTTATAATCTTTGTGGTCATTATGTGTGATGTATGTTGGTGGTGGCATTAGAATCCTTCAACAGTCAGCTTCAAATTCTGTTTCTCTAAATTTTCTGAATAGTATTTCTGGAAAAGAACATTGCCTTCCCTCCAGGAATTTCCATTTGAGTTCCCAAATTATCTCCTTAACACTTACGTGTAGTTCAAACCTACCAGTAACAAATCTAACAGCCTGCCTTGGAATTGATTTTATGCCTTCCTTCTGTCCTACGTGGTATGGATCCCAATCGCTCTATCAGAATAGGTCGCACCAGTATCTTGTATGCAGTCTCCTTTGCAGGTGAACTACTCTTTCCTAAAAGTCTCCCAGTTAACCAGAGTCGACCATTTGCCTTCCGTACCACAGTTTTCAAAAGCTCATTCCACCTCACATCGCTTTGCAACATTACACCCAGATGAAGGACTTGGCCGTGTTAAGCAGGACACTAATAATACTGTATCTGAGCATTACATGTTTGTTCTTTCTACTCTTCCGTATTAACTTACATTTTTCTACATTTAGGGCTAGCTGCCATTCATTACACTAACTGGAAGTTTTGTCTAAGTCATCTTGTATCTTCCTAGAGTCATTCAACATTGACACCTTTCTGTACACCACGGCATCATCAGCAAACAACTGCAGATTGCTGCCCACCCCATCTCCCAAATCATTTATGTATATAGAGTACAACAGCAGTCCTATCACACTTCCTTGGGGTACTCCTGATGGTACCCTTGTCCCTGATGAACACTCGCTGTCGAGGACAGCATACTGGGTTCTGTTATTTAAGAAGTCTTTATGCCACCCACATATCTGTAAACTTATTCCATATGCTCATACCTTTGTTAACAGCCTTCAATGGGGCACCGTGTCAAATGCTTTCTGGAAATCTAGAAATATGTAATCTGCATGATGCCCTTCATCCATAGTTCTCAGCATATCACGTGAAAAAAGGACAAGCTGAGTTTTGCATGAGTGATGCTTTCTAAAACCATGCTGATTCATGGGCATAAGCTTCTTTGTCTCAAGAAAGTTTATTGTATTCAAACTGAGAATATATTTTCCATTTTAAATTGTCTAACCCAACTGCACAATTAAGGAAACTAATATTCCATGCACTGATCTTTAGAGCACCAGTTTTGTTTCTCCTGATGGTAGTATCCTCCTGAGTAGTCCCCACCTGGAGATCTGAATGGTAGACTATTTTATCTCCAGGATTTTTTACCCAAGAGGATGCCATCATCCCTTAACCATACAGTACAGTTGCATGCCTTTGGGAAGAATTATGGTTGTAGTTTCCCCTTGCTTTCAGTCATGTGCAGTATCAGCACAGAAAGGCCGTTTTGATTTATATTACAAGGTCAGATCAGTCAGTCACCCAGACTGTTACCAATACAACTAATGAAAAGACTGCTGCTCTCCTTCAGGAACCACACATTTGTCTGGCCTCTCAACAGATACCCTACCACTGTCGTTGCACTTCCAGTATGGCTATCTTTAGCAGCCAATGGCAAGGTCCGTAGCACTGGGAGGGTGTATGATAATAATATTAACAACAACAATAATAACCAAACAGTGCAGTAGTACATTAATAAGGGTTACTCCCTCTTTTTTTATGTGTTGTATGGTCAGTCACATTAACATCAATGCAGTTACAAATAGTCTTTCAAATTACAGTGACCCATTAACCTCTATAAACAAAATGACCACCCATAAACAGTTGTTGACAAGGAAAATTGTGTTATTTCATAACAGTGAACTTCACACATTGGAATGATGTAAACTGATGGAAAAGAATCATAACATCAAAAAATTATTAATGTAGAATAATGAAATTTTGGGAATAAATTTGTTTAGGTAACATATCTAAGTGATTAATGTTCTTAGAGCACAGGTTAATGAGTAACCATGAGAATGTTGAATGCAAGCATGCAGACATACATGCATTGTGTTGTACAGGTGCCGGATGTCATTTTGTGGTATGCAGTTCCTTGCCTGTTGCATTTGGTTGGTCATTACAGGGATGGTTAGTGCTGTTTATGGATGACACTGGAGTTGTCATATGATGATGTCCATATGTACTCGGCTGGAGACAGGTCTGGTAATCATTCAGGCCAAGGCAACATGTTGACACTCTGCAGAGCTTCTTGGGTTTCAACAGCAGTATTTGGGTGAGCTTTATCCTGTTGGAAAACACCCCCTGGAATTCTGTTCGTGAATAGTAGTGCAACTGGCCAAATCAGAAGACTGATGTAGAAATTTGCAGTCAGGGTGTGTGCGATAATCATGAGAGTGCTCCTGCTGTCATTTGAAATTTTACCCCAGACCATAACTTGAGGTACAGATTCAGTGTCTCTAAGATGCACACAGACAGGTGTGATAACTATATGCAAAGAGAACAAACTGGGATAGAAGTTCCAGTGGTTGATTCCAGGAATAATAAATAGCTAATTAGTATTACTGTAGCTTAGGTGGCTGCAGTCCAGGCCCTGCTATTCCAATTCAGGGTTGAACCATCTGTAACTATGAGTCCAAAGATGTTATGATTCAGTTCCTTTAAACCTATAAACCTTCATGCTGATTTAGTGGAAGTTAATGTAAATGTTGTTGGTAATTATGTAGTGATACAAGCTTCATTAATATTCTGTAAGGTGTTGGTTAGGGAACAAAATTATTATCTAAGTCATTACTTGTTATTTCAGTATATTTTCTTAGCATTCTATAGAGAATCATTTATAAATTTTAATTGCAGGTGGTTTTATGCAATGACTCAGGAAGAAAGAAATTTTGCACTACAGTGTTGCAATCCTTTAAAAAAATATAATCATTCAATGAAAAACATAAAGAAACTAAGAAATGTGCCTGAGTAGATGTTTGATATGTTTCCCGATACCCCAAAGATATCAAAAATTTTTGATAATTGTAGGAAGCAGTTTGGTTCATTGAAAAATATTCAAGAAAATAATGACTGCAAAAATTCTTTGGATGATGATGAAACAAGCTATTTTCCTCCACCTTCAGCTGTTCTGGAGACACTAAATATGTCTCTTCAGGATTAGGAGATTCCCATGTACATCAGATGAAGGAGCAGTCCACAAAAAAATTAAAACCCGTTGAGTTAGCAGTAAAAAAAGACAGTTATTTGTTACTGCAAAGCATTCCTCAGAATTTGAACATGAGCCATTGCAGCAGTCTGTAATAGGTAACTTGAAAGCTAGTTTTTGTTCAAGTAATAGGAAAAATAAAGTAATGCTACTAACTTGTTTGCCTGAATCGTGGAGTATTAGGAAGATAATGCGTGAATTCAATGCTCCCAACTACATGGTACACCAGGCAAAAAGGAAATAAATATATTAGAAAATCCTGATCAAAAACTGGGAGAGAATTTATTGTCACAAGAAGTTGTGCAATCAGTGAGTAATTATTTTTATGAAAATGACAAAATAAGCAGAGGAAGAAATACTGTGTAACTGTGAAGGGGGGAGATGGAGATAGAATAGTAATACCTGAAATACTTATTATTTCAAAACTAAATTACAGCAATGAAGATTTGGTTTTCTAAATTTGCAGCTGGCTGGTTTGGGCGAGCGGTTCTAGGCGCTAAGTCTGGAACCGCATGACCGCTACGGTTGCAGGTTCAAATCCTGCCTTGGCCATGGATGTGTGTGATGTCCTTATGTTAGTTAGGTTTAAGTAGTTCTAAGTTCTAGGGGACTGATGACCTTAGAAGTTAAGTCCCATATGCTCAGAGCTATTTGAACCATTCTAAATTTGCAGAACGGTTATTGTAGAACACACTCGGTATGCTTTCGCACTACACATCAAAATGTCAAACTAATGATAGAAAACACTAAGTTCAGTATCTTAAGCAAAGGAGAATTGACCTTGTATAAACACTATTTGGCAAAAGTGCTGTGCAACCCAGCATCATTCCACTGCATTATGGAAACTGTAGTTTTCCTAGAATTCACACACATTTGATTTTGAAAAGCCAAAGGCGTAAAAGGCATCAAACGCAAAAAGGTTCGCTGAACTAGCATCGTGCATGACCGTAAAGGTAATAGGCCAAGTCACTGATCTATAGGTGACATCAATCATGAAATGGCCAGGCAAGGGGATTTGCTGTTCACCATATCTCTGTAGGCACCTGTTTACAAGTGACAGCAGCAGTGGGCCTAGATCTGAATATGTTCGGGCATTAAGGAGGGGAACAAAAGCACCGGTGCCTACCTGCAGGCACAGATGTCGCAAAAGAACCAAAACCCTCTATAAAAGCTTTTAGAATCCTGATTGAGAATGGACTTTGATGATGACTCTTCCTGGATGTCTATATCCATGTACTCTTATGCTGCATTCTGTGCAGTTATGTGGCAGACTACCACAATGTGCGCTCTTTTTTTTTTTTTTTTTTTTTTTTTGGCAGACAGCCCAATGCTGGAGAAACACTTGATCTCTCATGTTTGGAGTAACAAGATGCACACAATGGCAACAGGGAACGGCAGCTGGAATACTGTTTATATGCTGTGCAGAAGCTGCCTGATTGTCTGGCTTGCACCACCAAGAGGTCGTCCTCTCTGGATGCAGTGGATGCCACTGGGCCACACTGTACTGCTGCGACACCACACAGTGCTTCCAGCTGCTGGCCACAGTTTAGATCTCATACAATGGGGTGATGGACAAAACCTCTTCGAGGGAGGGGCTTTCTAATTGGAGGGCCCATTGCCAGACTTCCTTATTCAGGGGGAGGGAGCAGATGATAACATCACAAACCATGATGTCCGCATATGACTCTTTTGACTTTGCTGTGACAAATTGGTGCTTGTGACTAAGGCCATGGATGGTCAAGGCCTAGGCATGATTAGACTGATGGGACTGCTTCATGCATTGGTGCTCTTCAACCCTAGGGGCCATGACGTGCGTGTGGGACAGTAATAGGAAGACAGCAGTGAGCATAACTTTTCAAAATTCCAATTGGGAAGGTTCCTGCAATGGGACAACTGCTGCAACACCTGATGAATGGTGGGAGAAATCAATGACAAGAACAGCTAATAACATACCCTCACATCCATAATGTGGAAGGCATGGAAATGTTGCTGTAGGCAAAGTTACTACATGTCCCAATCTTCCACTGCCTCGCCAAAGGCAGGAACTGAGGAGAAAACATAGTTGGAGATGAAGGGGGAAAGCGCAACACCAGCACAGCTCGTCAAATGACCATAAGTAGTTCCTACTAATGTTGCAGCAACATCTGAAGCAGTCACTCAATGTCAAAACATCATGAGAGAAGCAACAGCACAACAAAACACATTAAAAAATGGACCCTGCTCATTGCCAGTGTGTTCTGAGCACAAGTACTCACAAATAATAACAGACACAACACTTTGTTATGCTTAGAATACTTGTACAAGAAGACACTTGCCATGGACTGCCTACACAACTAGTCTGATAAACATAAGCCGAATGTCATCATATGATGGAGAGTGAGGCTGGCCAGGCCTGACTCTATAAGCCATCACCCGACTGGTGTAGTGCACTGCAGAGAGGCTTGATGCGCATCCAAGAGTGATGGCCTCTGCCAGTGCTAGCATCATTTCACACCTTACAACTGTGCAACCCAATTGTGGGTGTGGAAGCTATGCGGATCCCTACAGAGGGTATGTCAATAGAAAAGAGAAATGTGGGCAACTGAACTATCATTTTGCGATCCCTACAGAGGGTATGTCAATAGAAAAGAGAAATGTGGGCAACTGAACTATCATTTTGCCAAGTCAGTCACCTGACTTACATCTCATTGAACTCTTACGGGATGAACTTGACAGGGAGATCAGAAAATAGGCTGAAAATCTGGGGAATAATTCACAGGCAAAATTTGCAAAAACACTACAAAATATTATCTCCAGAATGCTGAGATTTTGTGCAGCTGTTCTTAGATCAGCTGGTGGATACTTTGAAGAAGCTAAAATCTAAATCATATTGTGTCGTACTTAATCTTAGAGAGAGAAAATATTTATTTTGTTGGTCTGTTTAGTTTGTACAATGTGTTTGTACATTGGAATATAGTATATAACTTCTTTCATGGGTGAGTGAAAACTTTTGACCTGTTGTGTACATTGATATCGGACAGAGACTGGGATATGGTACTGCCAGTCAAGACATTCAAGTACGTGACAGCAAAGCAAGACAATACACATTGTCAATCAGTTCACGTGAACCATGGTTGAGAGTCTGAAACAACAATGGATACTCTCTTTTCATTACAACCTGATAGTGCTGAAAAGGATACATAAAACAGCTCATCGCTATTCAGAACTAAAGAAGAAAGACAGTTGGCATGTGTTCAACCCTTGGATGCCCAGGATAAGGACTGCGAAAATTATAATTCCAAATACCAACACTCATGTGTCTTAGTAGGCAGTTTTTCACTTTGTGGATGGTCAGGCTGTAAGAAAAATTATAAAAGCACTACTTTAGTGTGTACCAAATCCTATGTCACGTGTCAGACATCACCTACAAAGCCAAGGATGATGATCACAAAATTGGAGTGATCTTGTGCCCTTTGCATGAAATTGTATCTTAATTCTGAGCTGCAGATCAATAATAGGGGTTTTCCATATATTGAAGATGAATACCTGCCTGATGATCGATACCTTGATGGAATAAACTCAATTTTGAATGTCATATTGAAGATGAGGAAGTGACAATACAACTTGTATGTGACATTCTTCCAGTAATGTCATATGAAGATCCACCAACTAGATCCAGAGGCAGAAAGCTCTAGTTCACTCTGAAACAATAGGTTGCAGTTTTTCCAGGATGAGGAACAATGCTTTATGCTGTACATCATATGTTGGGGTGTAGCTCTTGTAATCACTAGCAGGTAACTTGCAGATTGACAGTTTGATTCCCTCCTGCATTTATTTATAATTTAAGAATTCTGAAATAACTTGGGACCTAACTTTGGAATTTACGTACATATAAACAAGAGCAATGTTTGCTGAGACCATCTGTTCAGTTCTGTCTGTACGTTAGTGTGTGCAGAATAAATGTGCTTTCAGAGGAACTGTTACTTCTTGTTGATGCTCTGGCTGTTGGAAGTGGTATTTGATCCTGGATTATGTGTGGCAGTATAATGCATTAGGTGTCATTTGTAAGTTTAATATATTTCTGGCTAAATTTATGTACACCTTTTTAATCTGTTTCCATGTGGGAATTATGAAATGTTCTTGCTGAACATGGATAAAGAAGGAAATTAAAATATCATGAATAGGGAACTATGTGGACAGGTTAGGACAAGCACAGAAGTACATCACCTTTCACATTGCAGTAACAAATAAATTTATAAATTATCTATAAAATTAATTAACCCAAAGCTAAAAGTAAAACTATATGGGACTTTGTCAAAAGGAAAACCAGGAAGCCTCAAACAGGACCCAAATTTAGTTATTATGGGAAATGACAAATGAAATGTGGTTACATGTAGATAGAAAACATTTTTGTCACAACAAAATCATCCTTCAGTCATTCAGAACAAAATAAAATATTCAAATGACAGAAAATCACCAAATGAATCTTCTGTTATTTTAGTTATTTGACTGCACAAGTGACAACATTCATATAAAGAGACTTAAATGCTTTAACATTGAAGAAAAGTAATAACAATTTCGCTTCCTATTTAACCATTTGAATGCAGGGCCCATCTGTTATGTTGCAAGTGTCAGTTGTGGTCAGAACAGTGTTGTGTGTAGTTGTGCATGCATTATATTGGAGACAGTGAATTCAAATGTGGGAAAACTGTTGGTCCTCGTATGGTGGGTGCTTCTGTAACCACGATAGATGAAGTTTTTTTTGTATTTGAAGAGACACAGTAGGAAAGAAATACCACATGGAGGGATACTAGAAAAACTGCTGTGGCATGCCTGAACAATGTGCGACTGCAAAGTTTATATCTGACACTAGTGGCAGCTGGGTGCCACCATTGCCCACAGCCAGTATCATTGGCCGGCAAATACAAACATGTTGAGTTGCTGCCAGCAGGTCCTTGTCCACTTACATCTTCTCCACTGTATGCAAATGTTCTTGAGTCAGTCCAGCACTGTGCCAGTGTGTTTTTGTTGTTAGTGATAGCAATCTGTACTTGGACAGTTGTGTCCATGTTTCCCTAACCTAGTCATTATTCAGCATGCAGTTGTTTGGCAGCAATGTAGTTCATTCCACACATGTCTTTCATAAGTGAAAACAGATCCGGTATTGGTTCAGTTCCAACAACTTGAGTGACAGCAGCAGCAGTTAGGATTTTTTCATCAATTATATTTACAAATTCGCTGGGAGCAATAGCCCCCCCCCCCCCCCCCAGCGACTAGCTCTTATGTGCCTGACCGTGCAGCTCCCCCCCTCCCTCCCCCACCTCTCACCCCCAGGTTTCCCACCATTCCAAGAAGCATAAAAAGATTTGAACACATAAGTATGATGTAAGCAGCAAAATTTTGCAGCGTTTCAGCATTTTTCTTGTCATGGACTGCATCTGAAACATTTCATTTGCTTCAAAAACTTGGTCTATTGAAAGATCATCTGCATTGTCATTTTCTGAAATGTGTGACTTCCTTATCATAAGCAAACCCATGTGGTAGTTGCCTATTTGGAGTTCACCAACAGCAAAAGAACTCTGGTCAATCTTATTAAGTGTGGCTATCTGGCCTCAAAGATGTCGATAGCACCTTAATGAATTGTTCACAAATAGAAGAGGAAGAACAGACGATAGACTACACAGTCTACAATTCCATGCCTTCCTATATGGAAACAAATTTCATTTCATTGCCAACCATAAACCATTTGTGGCACTTTTTTGCCCCTGTTCTTGGCTTCCTTGCAGGACCACACAAAGACTTGACCAGTAATCAGCTGGTGATTGTTGATGAAACCCTTCTCCTTAGTATGGATTCGGATAAAGCCCACCTGGCATCCCATCAGTCCTGTGGTTTCTCCACTGTGGCATAACCCACATGAAAATGCTAACAAGATATGTTGTCTACTGGCCCAGCCCTCATTCAGTGATTGAGAAGCTTGCCCCTCCGCGTGGCTGCAAATAGTGTGCCAAGCAACAGGGAACCCCAGCCCCTCCTCGAAATTTTGCTCCATGGCCCACTCTTTTCTTTCTTTCCAACCCACTCCTGATCAGCCGAGGGACTGCACCCATATCGATTTTGCGGGTCTTTTCTGTCATTCCATGTATTTAGTAGTTGTGGATGCACTGTCAAATTACCCATAAGTCATGCACATAAGCTGCATCTCAACAGACATGACTGTGCGGGCTCTAATGCAGATTTCTGCAGATGAAGGCTACCACAGACAGTTGACTTTGATAATAGCTCACAGTTTGCCCTGACATTGTTCCAAGATTTCTGCAGCCAGACTGGTATTTCTCACCTCACGTCCACACCATTTCACCCCCAATGGAGTGGTGAGGTGGAACGTATGGTGCATGCATTTATGATCCAAATGGCAAAGTGCTTGGTGAACTCGTCTACTGATATGATGTAGCCTCTGTTCCTAAGCACCTACAGGACCACGCCCCTGAATAGGTGCAGCTTAGTGGAAGTCCTACACAACCAACAACACCTACACTGCTACATCCACTCCATCCTGCACCACAGCCTGCCAGCAGGCATCATTGATGTCAAGATGGATCTACTGCCCGCCCTGGACCCTTAACTGATGTTGGAAAGTGGCTGGCCAGATATCGCCTGCTCATCAGAGCATGGGGCAGACATTCCCCCGTTGTTGCAGCCTGCAACGCTTGTTGCCATTTGGCCCACGGAGCCTCCACATGTGTAGTCATCACAGTGGCCAGTGCACAATTGTCGGGGCCACTTCAGCTCTTACACCCCGCCAGGCCAGAGACAGCTGACAGTCAATCCCTGTGGGGCTTCTGCCTCTTCAGATGTGGATCAACCGATGGAAGCCAACATCGTTGCCATGAATTTGGCATTGCGCCACTGCTGTCACCGTTATCATTGTTGTCGGGTCTTCTGGATGCACCTGGTGGTTTCTTCACCTATGCCAACCTTCTGCTAGCATAGACCTGGCCAGCGTGGTCCTCCTGTTTTCACCAGTTTTGTAGAAGAGGGGAGGGATGTGGCGCGCACCTGCACGATCTGCCACTGCAGGATTTGTATCTGGTGTCAGCGGCAGCTGGGTGAAGCAGGTGCACCTGCAGCCAGCACCCTGACCAGCAAATACAAATACAAATATAAATATAAATATATCAGGCTGCTGCAGCAGGGCCTTATCCACATGTGTTTTCTTCACTGTATGTGAATGTTCTTGAGCCAGAGACATGTCAGTCATAGGACTCTGTACTTGGGCAGTTAATGGTTCTGTTAATGTTTCTCTAACCTTGTCATTATTTGGCATGCAATTATCACCCAGTGTAAATCTGTGTATGTTGGGGATCTCAATAAGAAGTGTAGATACAGCAAAAACATCATCATCTGCTAAGTCACAATGCGGATGATAATGTGTGTTGAATGACCATGACAGACAGTCATTAAAGATGATTATGATGGAAAATAAGGGGACAGCAGCTGCAAAGTCACTGCAGAACTGAATTTCACACTCATGAAAGGTGTCAGCACCAAAACTACATAAAAGGAGCTCCATAAGCCTGTAATTACAGGGCAAGCTGGAATTCTGAAGCTGCACATTAGTAATGCAAATGCCTGTAATAGGTAAACATGCTGCCAAAGCCATAGAACTTGGACACTGGAGCAATGAAAAAAAATCATTTGGCCAGATCAGTCTTGCTACACACTGTCCCCAACTTCTAGCCGAGTTCACATTTGGTGTATGCTGTCACAAGCCTATGATGCAGACTTCTTTTTGCCAAGATTGAAATGTGGTGGGCATTCATTGATGATTTGGGTAGCAATATCATAATACTGCATGGTCCCCATGCTTACTCTGCAAGGTTCCATTACTGCCAAGGATTATGTCACCATTTTGGCTGTTCAGGTCCATTCCACAGTACAATATTAGTCCCCCAATGATGATGCTGTGTTCCAAGATGACAGGGCCCCTGCTCACATGGCTCACATCATCCAGGACTGGTTTAGTAAACATGAGGATTAAATGACGCAGCTGCCCTGGCTGCGACTGTCACCAGATCTCAATATTATTGAGTCTGTGTGATATACTTTGGAGAAAACGTTGTGTGGTCACTACTGGTTTCCATAATCATTACCAGAACATATTTTCTTTCCTTGCTGTTCATAATGATAGCTCTGGTCACACATTATGAAACTTCTTGCTGACCATATTCATTTATGTTTTTACATTGCTACATCTAATTACTTTTACCAGCTGCAATCATTTAAATAAAAGTAAGAAAAACAAAAATTAGTGTCACCTGATAGAAAAATTTTGAATTCTACAGCAGGGTGTTCAGAGGCCACAATAAATTCTACATCATCAAAAATGTTTTCATATTGGATTATTTCAATTTTTTTTAATGTAATGGGAGAAAAAAGAGATTCTACATCATCTCCTGTTTGTGAGTGATGTGGTAACCAATTGTTGGTATCTGGAGGCTGGGGACACACATTAATCTGTAAATATTACTGCAGAACCCAGTTCTGTTTTTAACGATAATAGAACAATAATTTTTTCCCAGTTATTACCATTTTGACAAAGTTTACTATAATCAATATTGTGTTGATTTGATTTTTGTGTGTGTACTTGTGACAAAACTTTTATTACATGTAAGAGATGATACAATTAGTCTCTAAATGGAATTTCAGGTGTCATTGCCTTTATTCCTCTAATTTCCATTGGTGAATATGTTCTATTTCCCAATAGGAATAATATTTTCCTCTTACTTTTTTCTCAGAATACAGGACTTTTGGCTTTTATTACTGTAACAATCATAAGGTGTCATCTTATAAAGAACTATGTGTGTTTAGTATTTGTTCTTTTCTCTCATTACAGAAAATCTTCATCTGAGAATGAGATTATCAAACAATTACCAGAAGAAAGTAAAAATGCTGAACTACCAGGAAATGTAGAGAACACCAAAAAAAATCTACAAATAAATGAAGAGATGGAAGTTTCTACAAATATGCTTGAAAAAAATGAAGGAGAAAGTACAGAAACTGAAAGTAAAACAAAGTCTGATGAAAATTTACCAAAGGAAGACATTTGTCGATGTGCAAAAAATGAAATGGAGCATAACTTCCTGCGAAGATTTATTAACTTACTGGTGAACATTTGTGTCAGTAAAAATAATGAAATCCAAAAAAAGATTTCAGTTACATTAGAAATTTCACCAGAGGAACTGAAGCAACTACAAAGACTGAAAGATGACACAGATGTTGCCCCAGCCATCAGACTGCTAAATACCATAATCTCAGATATGAAATTTAATGACCATGAGGAAGACAACTCTTCATTTTTTCATGGGGTTATACGAATGATTTCTTCAAAAGAGGTAAGAAAACATTAGAGAGATGCACACATGTTTTTGAAGACATGTCATTATGCATTTATCTGACTTTAGTCATCTACCCTTAGTCTGCCAGTCAGTGCTCTTTATAGGGTGGCCAATGCATGGATAACAAAAAGTTGTGTTGCTGAATGATGTGTGATTTAATTGAGAATGTGGATGAAAGAGATAAGTGGCCTCTAGTGCAATGTTACAAAGCTGTAGCTAGTTTTCAACAATTTTCTAGACCTATTTTTAAGAATTTCCATTATACTTCTCAATAAATGGCAGGAAAATAATGAATTTTATACCTTTCAGAACTATAATTCAGAACTTTATTTTATCTTCCTTTTAACATATGGTCTTAGGAAAGTCAACCATTTGCCTGTGAGAAAATCCACTGAGTAGCATACAGCTATGTTTAACAGAATGCAATTTTTTCCACAAATGAGGAGCACTGAATGCCTTAGCACATTTCTCAAACTTTCAATTTTTTATCAGACACTAATTCCGTAGCATAACGCTAGTGAGCAGTGGTATCAGCTCTGATGAGTGGGGTGAAAGGAGAAGATGTAAGAGGTAGGGAAGAAGAGTAGGGAAAGAGATTTTGACAAGATGCATCGTAAATGAAGATGGTCTCCTCAGCACTGTTTTATCAGTGACACTAACAAAACCATCTCCAGTACAGTCTTAACTGTTGCAGTCACTAAATCCAAGCCAGTTGCTAATGTTAAAACAGACTTGACTGCTATCAAGATTCAGAGTTTGGAAATATGCCGCTGCTGGCAACACCAAAGGCTTCGGCAGCTCATTCATCTACATTAATACTCCAAAGCCACCTTATGGTGCATGGTGGGGGCAACTGTTTCCTGTTCAATTTGTGAATTGTCTGATTTAGTGTAATGGTCAGTTTGTGAAATACATGTGACTGTAAGTAATTTTTTTGCTTCAATCGTCTGACATAGTATATTATTGTAATAATATTCTTGTTGGATCTGCAACTGGATCATACAATAATCTTAACAGAATATTCTAGCAGTCTAGCCAGTTGCCATCTTTAAAGGCAAATGCTGTTTGCTAAATCTTTCTGTAACTGATTCCTACCATGAACAGCAGCTGTTTTTAATGCCTCATTGGACTAAAAGCATCTATCAGAATTAATAAAATGTTGTGGGCTATTATGCTGTGGTCAAATTGATTTCACCTTAAAACCCGGCATTATGTCCTCATATGCAGAAGACATTTTCATGAGGGATCGTAACTTTGTTGAATGTCTGATTCTTATCCTGGCTCAAAGAATAACCGTTCTTGAGCAATGCATTGATGAGATGTTTTAATTCTGCTTCAAGCAGCTCTGGTTCACAGATTTTCTTTGTTCTATCTGCCAATATTTTTATGATACCTCGCTTTTGTTGTGAGTGGTGGTTCAAATCCCAGTGTAGGTAATGGTTTATGTGTGTGGGTTTTCAGTAAACCATGAGGTCCAAGTTACCATCTTCTTTCTTGAAAACTAGTACATCAAGAAAATTTAATCTTCCATCTGCCTCCTCCTACATAAACTGAATCTTCAGATGTTTGTGAAAATGATCCAGTTCCTCCCTGCCATGCCGCCACAAAACAAATGTATCATCCACATAACAGAACTAGTTATTTGGTTTCTTGTTCGCAGTTTCCAAAGCCTACTACCCAACTTTTTCCTTAAAGATGTTCACTATAACCAAGATTAAGGGGCCTCCTATAGTCCTATCGAACAAACGTTTTTGAATGCTTCTTTATCCACTGCATAACACTTCTAAGAACTTTGTCAGTGGGGTCTTTACTTAGTTTCATATATGTTTGCAGATCTAATAAGTCATTAATCTTACTATAATAGTTAGTCACATTCAAAACAACCATTGCATTTTCCTTGTCAGTGAAGAGAGTGACGACACCATCCTTCTGTTCATAGAACTTTTCGTTCCGTTTGAAATATGTGGTTGTGTGGCAATATTTAAACAGTTCCGCAACATCAGGAGGAAACATGTGATTCAGCTGTTGCAACAATTTACTGAGTGGAACCATTGTAAACAGAGACACCACATCAAAATTAACTAATATGTCCTCCAGTTGTATCACTATGCCATTTAATGTACTGATAAAATGTGCTGAATTTTTTAAATATTAATCTGATCGGCTCACATACAGTCATAATAATGTTGTCAAGAACTTGACAATTGAATAGGTGAGTGAACCAATAGCACTCACTATAGGCCTTAGAGGAACATGTTCATTGTGCACCTTTGGCAATCCATAAAGTCTTGGTGCTAGGATAACTGAATCGAACAGACGTTTTTGAATGCTTCTTTATTCACTGCATAACACTTCTAAGAACTTTGTCAATGGGGTCTTTACTTAGTTTCATATATGTTTGCAGGTCTAATAAGTCATTAATCTTACTATAATAGTTAGTCACATTCAAAACAACCATTGCATTTTCCTTGTCAGTGAAGAGAGTGACGACACTGTCTTCCTCATTCAGGTGTTTTATGGCATTCCTCTCACCCACACTTAAATTACCTTTTATAGGCTCTGTGTGAGACAGTACTCTTACAGCTCCTTTATGAATTTCTTCAGCCATAACCTTGATGATGTTGTTGATGTTTGGTTTGTGGGGCGCTCAACTGTGCAGTCATCAATGCCTGTACAAAGACCCAATTTTTTACACAGTTTAATTTTTCTCAATCCAATCTAGCCATTGTCACAAATGATGATAATGAAATGATCACGCCAACACAAACACCCAGTCCCTAGGCAGAGAAAATCCCCGACCCGGCCAGGAATCGAACCCAGCACCCCGTGATCCAGAGGCAGAAAGGCTAGCCACTAGACCACGAGCTGTGGATAGCCGTAATCTGGTCCACACTATTAATGCCTGCTTCTACACTGGCTATTATTACTTCCATGGGCACAACTCACAGGCTAATGGCAAAATATCCACTCTTGGCAAACACAGATCTCTCATAGTTAGATAACAACCAAGCAGGAAGTGCCTTATTATGCTGCAGATAATCAAATTTCTTCATCTGTCTATTAGACATTGTCAACATACGCTTCCTAATAGTATTGTGCAACGGTCTGTCAGTTCTATCCCAGTCACCACTACACAATTTATTGCTGATAGTAATATGAAGAGACATTAACTTACAGTCTGTGCTTGCCAGGTTCCGATGGATCTGTTGAATTCGCTGTCATAGTAAAGCCTCTTCTGTCCATTTGAAAATCCTCTGTGCCTTGGCCGAGTTGTATAGTAAATTAATTCTCAAAAACTTTGGAATAACACTGACTGCTCTGCAGTGAGACAGGTATGTGAAGGAACACAAAAGCTGCACTCTCTTCTTCTGGAGACCAGAATTGGAACATCACACCTACACGGAAGATACAAGATCACCTAAAACTGGCCAACAATGCTTGATAACCATTGGGAAAGCTGTAATTTGTAGGATTCTGTGTATTTGTCGGGAAGTGGGCGTGGATACTACTAAAAGAACTGTCAAAAAAGACTTGAAGAGTACAGGGGCAATTGCAGAAGAGGGGAGATTGACAGATCAGCTGTTGCGTAACATGACTTACAGCCAGGAGACCATCACATTCATTTTGATAGGACTCAAGTACTAGCAGCTACAAGTGGATACCATGAAAGGCTATACAGAGAGGCCATAGATATTGTAAAGTGCCCCAGGAATTTCAAATAGGAAGGAGGACAACATTAAATTGAATGATGTTTGGATTTCGGTGCTGAAGAAGATGTGGTCCATTTTTGCACTACGGGATGATAGCAACAACGAACGATGCCAGTCAACAAGGGCCAAGTGCACGTGCATATTCAATATGTGTGATGTCATGCCACTGTGCAGAAGCAGAATTTTGCAGTAGTCAGTAGTGAGGTCTGAATCAGACGTTCAACAAAGCTATGATCCTCCTTGAAAATATCCTCAGCAGATGAGAATGAAACATCAGGTTTTAAGATGAAATCCATTCAACCATGGCATAACAGCCTGGAACATTTTATTAAGTGTGACATTTCCGGCTGTGGAAGTTTACATTTTACTAAAAGCATCAATGTGAGAAATTGTTGCTGCTGCTCCATTACTTAAATTGAAAGTACAGTGCCTCGGTGGTGGAAAACTGGCAGAAATGATGAACTGCTGTGGAGCATGTCCTTGCCGGCCAAATGAAAGTTTCTTTTTCATATATATTATAAAAATGGACGTATGTGGATGTATGTGTGTTCGTTCCACATCTCCTCCTAAACCACTGGACGGATTTCAACCAACTTTTCACACATATCACTTACTGTCTGGAAATCATCATTATGAGGGCCAGAACCACCTACCTAACAACAGAGTGGGGGTAGGGGTGAAAAAGCAATGTAACCAATAACATGCAAATACCAATACTTTAGTCATCCAGTATTTGAGAGTGAGAGCACTTAGAGACTTGCAGCAAACCTTACACATAATTTCAAACCTTTAAGGAACTTTTTCACACTGACTACCCCAACAGAATGATAAAGGAAAAAAAAAATATTATCAACATTTTCACTGTTCATGCAGTAAAACAGCAGCATGAAGGGTGACATTTTAATTTGCTAGTTCTTTACTGTTAACTGTATTCATGATACATATACGACTCATAGTTCAGGACATATGACATCATGAACACAGATGCATGAAAACTGCCTCATCTTGCAAGACATTTAAATCTATTACTTCATTGCTACTAACTCTATTTACAACACTTTTCACTGACAGTAGCCATATATGCCACTGGAATGTATCTGCAACATTATGTCATTGTCCAGCACATAGTTCAGAAGATACATCATCATAAACATTGAGCAGCATGAAAATGATACTGCAGAGCTAGAGATACAGGTGAAATATGTGTACAAATACAAACAAAATATGTTAAATACATGTGAAATATATTTGACATGTGTGTGCATGGGCAAAGCCTCAGGTAAAAATTTCATTGAAACTGCTGGAATGATTTCAGTCAAATTTTGTACACATATTAGTTACATTGTGGAAAGAAATACTGTTGGTGTAAAAACCACCAGCCTCCCATTGGTGTGAGTGTGATAATGTGGAGAGAGAAGGGGATGGAGGAGCTCAACAGACGAAGGATAGGCCTTGTCTCTGTTTATAATAGTAGCTGCCATATTATTTATAATTGCTCCTGCATCTTACTATTAAGGCTGTTCCTTACAGGGATCACCTGAAATTAGATTGGAAGATAATATAAATAGAGAGAAGGGTTATCCTTTAAGTAAAATGTGAAATCATGTTTCATTCATAATTATGATATTTAAAAAAGAAAAGTCTTTGACTTGACCAACAGAGGCACGTACTTCGCAGCAACTCATTGTTTCTGCCAACTTTCACCACTGGGGATCTATACCTTAAAATTACATTATGGCAAGAATATTACCACTAAATATGCTGGGAAAGTTTATGTAGCGATGTTTGTTCTTGCAATTCAAATAGTAAACTGTTGTGTGATGCACAACATATCTCTTTTAGCATCTACTGCTGGAGTTGGCTGAACATTTCCATGATGCTTGTGCACTTTCCATACAAACATGTGATGACTCATCAGTTGGTGAATGAAGCGATAGTGTCTACAGACACTGGTTATTTAATATTGGCTGCTGTTATGGCTGCACATGAGATTGGATTCCTTCCAGTTTACATTGGTCAAGCTTCCTAAAGATGGTATAATGGATCGTTGAAACTGGTTGCATACATTAATGAAATGGAAAAGAGACAGTGGCAGGTTGTTTAATTTTTATTTCATGTTCATAAGGAGACTGTCCTCTCTGCTCACATGGTCAATAAAGAGTTCAGTAGTGATGTTCTAAGAAATTTGAGGAAGGATATGGGGAAACTGTCCACAGACGTGTCATACAAACAGTTGGGTTAGTATATTCACACCAAGGGGACTACCATGAAGGTGAGGGTGCAAAATAAGATCTAGGTAAGCTGTAATAATTTTAACTATTATATTTCAAGAACGTTTGGACACCACATTGTAACAAAGCATGTCATTCACAATGAATTAGCTGATGAAATATCAAAAAGTCCGCAAGGCTATTTGTAGATGACATTGTAAACAGGGAAGTTGCAAATGTAGCAAATTATAACCAAATGCAGGAATCAGTGCATAATGCAAGGGTGGATAATTGACTAACAATACCGTGTGTCCTAGGAGGAATAGTCAATATTCAGGAATATGAGATGAATGATAATTTGAAGCAAAAAAAATCATATGGCTATATGCCCTATTCCAAATGGTTTCCGAGATAGAACAGATTTAATTTACATTGATATTTCTTGTATTATGGTGTACATTGCCAGGTTTACACATGTTCAACAGTTAGTTAACATTCAGCATATGTATTATAATCAGCTGAAAAATACATATTTTCAACACATTCACCTTTTAGTATTACCATAGATATCATATTAGAGTTCACAGTAACAGGCAGCTCCAAAAGTTGGGATTCCACAACCATCTGCCTATATTCATTTAGTCCACAATGTATTTTCGGGTACAATGATGATGAAGTTTAGCCTGACAGCAATGACCATGGGTTTGCTGTCCCCAAAGAGTGTGTTTTAAGTGTTATCCTCCTTACCATAGTCATAAATAGTATAACATCCACAATCAGAGGCCATGTGCAATGCTCCTTATTTGTAGACAGTTCTAACCCTGCTGCAGCAACTCATTAGTTGCAACTCTGAGTTAGAAGATTTGAGGAGTGGGCTGCAAAGATAGGTTTTAAATTTTTTTGGATAAGTATATGTATTTTTAATTGTTCTTGATGTGTTTTTAATTTCTCAAACTTGCAAATTATGCACACTATCTCATGTTTTACAGATTCACTTAGGTTTCTGGGCCTCATATTTGATTCAAAACTGTTGTGGCTAACATAGCTAATATTCCTCAAATTCCCCATCATACCAAGTTATGGATTGCCCTACTATGGAATAAATTAGCTCAAATCATCTATGATGAATCAGTCCATTTGGGATCTGTTTGAAAAATGAACTAGAGACAAGTACTGATCAAAACCCAATGTTGGAACCAACTATCTCTTAGGTTACTGAAGAGGCCCAGTGTAATTTTAGTTTTGGTGAGGTACAGAAGAGACTGCATTTCTGCAAATGTTTTTAATCCAGTGTTTTATGATATTTTAAATGAACACTACAACTCTCTGCCTGTGTTCCCAGAGGGGTCCAAGCAGGAGGACTGTTGCCTGTTTTGTGGTTTGTCCTCAAGATTCAGTACCTAAGAACTTTGTTGTAAGTAATGCAGAATTACATGTGATCTTGAAGAGACTGGAGCAGATTAAATGTACAAGGTGTATTCAAAAAGTAACCGAAATTTTGAAATGTTGCATGTTGTGTTAGCCCAATGCAGTTTTTATTTATTTGTGTATGTATATACACAAAACAGGTCCGAACACTGTTGCAGAGGCAACGGAAAAAGCATGCGAAGTTCAGAAGAACACGAAATCCCAAAGATTGGCTATAATTTACAGACGCGTGAAATTTGGCATGGACTTCAATGCGAGGTGCCTTTAATAGGTTCCACAATGAAACGTTGTCTCGAAATTTGGTAGAAAATCCAAAGAAATTCTGGTTGTATGTACAGTACACAAGCGGTAGGACGCAGTCGATGGCTGTGCCGCTAAAGCGGAGTTATTGAATACAGTTTTCTGAAATTCCTTCACCAGGGAAGAGGAATGGAATATTCCAGAATTTGAAACACGAACAGCTGCTAGCATGAGTTTCTTAGAAGTAGATACCTTAGGGATTGCGAAGCAACTCAAATTGCTTCATACGGGCAAGTCTTCAGGTCCAGATTGTATACCGATTAGGTTCCTTTCAGATTACGCTGATACAATAGCTCCCTACTTAGCAATCATATACAACCGCTCGCTCACTGATAGATCTGTACCTACAGATTGGAAAATTGCGCAGGTTGCACCAGTGTTTAAGAAGGGTAGTAGGAGTAATCCACCGAACTAAAGACCTATATCATTGACGTTGGTTTGCAGTAGGGTTTTGGAGCATATATTGCATTCAAACATTATGAATCACCTTGAAGGGAATGATCTATTGATACGTAATCAGCATGGTTTCAGAAAATATTGTTCTTGTGCAATGCAGCTAGCTCTTTACTCGCACGAAGTAATGGCCACTATCGACAGGGGATCTCAAGTTGATTCCGTATTTCTAGATTTATGGAAAGCTTTTGACACCATTCCTCACAAGTGACTTCTAATCAAGCTGCGGGCCTATGGGGTATCGTCTGAGTTGTGCGACTGGATTCGTGATTTCGTGTCAGGAAGGTCACAGTTCGTAGTAATAGACGGCAAATCATCGAGTAAAATTGAAGTGTTATCAGATGTTCCCCAGGGAAGCGTCCTGGGACCTGTGCTGTTCCTGATCTATATAAATGACCTGGGTGACAAGCAGTAAAAATGCTACCCATTAATGAACAACTACATACAGATGCACTAAATTTAGTTCAGCAGACACTGCATGTACAACCAACAGACATTAATGTCAAAACTAAAACCTCTCAGGAAATTTCAAAATTAATCAAGTGACAAACTGTTAGTAATTCTGCTAACTGTGAAGGTATTTCATGTAGAGTATTATCATGTTGTGCTGACTTGGAAAGATTACCATGATATTTGTGATCCGTCAATGGCACATGGCATATTATTAACTCAAAGACTTAAATATGCTGGAGTGACACCTCTGTATGTTTTCATAAAGAATTCGCCGTACAGGAAGCTATACAAGATATCAGAAGTGAAGTTCTGACAAAGCTAAACAAGAAGAAACACCCTGTTGGTTGGTAGTTTGTGACACAAGTTAACAATTGGACAGATGGTAATATACTCATCCACTGTATGGTGGTTGTTGGAAATCATAGGCAATGGTGGGGGACCTGATGTCATACAAGAAAATTAAACAGCTTCTAACTTTCATGGCATGATAGTGTGCAAGTAGGGTATTTTCAGATGTAAGTTGGTTTACCCAAGTGGTAGCAGGAGCATGCATGTGTAATTCGTGTCTGTGGAAACCTAGCTTATCTATATATATATAAAAGAAAGTCGTATTAGTTACACTATTTATAACTCAAGAACGGCTGGACCGATTTGGCTGAAAATTGGTGGAGAGGTAGCTTAGAACCAGGAGACGGAAAGAGGATACTTTTTATCCCATTCAGTCACTATAACACATGGTATAACAAAAACGCATTTGGCATGGAATAACAAAACGCACATGTCAGCTAAACGTCAGTATAAAACGGTATAACAAAAACGCATCTGACATGGAATAACAGCAGTTGCTTCTTCTGGAATAGCAGCCACAGTGTTAGAAGGATGCCGTATGGCTCATTCAGAATTAAAATTACCATTAAATCTTCAAGCTATTGAAGAACCAACATGTAATATTACAAAAAACTCAGCAATAGCTAAAGTTTTATCAACATCCAAGATCATCATCTTGGACAAATGCACAATGGTGCATAAACGTGCATTAGAGGCACTTAACCAAACATTGAAACATCTACACAATGACTCTAGATCTATTGGAGAAGCAACTATTTTACTGTCTGGTGATTTCTGCCAAACACTGCTAGTATTTCCAAGATCAACAGCTGCAGACGAAATAAATGCTTGCCTCAAATCATCAAATCTATGGCGCTATCTGAAGAAACTTCAGCTGACAACAAATATGAGAGTTACATTGCTTAATGATACATCTGCTCAAGATTTCTCTGAGCAATTGCTGACTATTGGTAATGGCCGAGTACCTGTCGAAGAATCAAGTAGATTACTTCATTTCCTCATAATTTCTGCAACTTTGTCTCATCAAAAGATGAACTTATCAACAAAGTATTCCCAAACATTATTACTAACTACAAAAGTAATGAATGGTTGAGTGAGTGAGCAATTAGCTGCTAAGAATAAAGATGTAGATGATCTAAACTACATAATTCAGAATGAGATCATTGGTAAAATGCATTCATTCAAATCTGTTGACTGTGTAACAAATGAAGATGAAGCCACCAACTATCCAATTGAATTTTTAAACTCCTTGGATGTGCCTGGCCAAAAGTTGGCTCCATAGTAATCGTGCTTCAAAACATAAACCAACCAAAACTGTGCAATGGTACGTGTTTGGTGGTAAGTAAATTGATGAACAATGTTATTTATGTGATGATACTCAAAAGGAAAATTTGAAGGTGAGGAAGTTCTCATTCTGAGGATCACAATGATCCCAACTTATACGCCATTTGAGTTTAAAAGACTTCAATTTCTGATCCGTCTTGCATTCACCATGTCCATTAACAAATCACAAAGCCAATCCTTGAAAGTTTGTGGTTTAAATCTGGAATATCCATGTTTTTCACATGGTCAGTTATTTGTGGCATGTTCAGAGGTCGGAAGACCATCTGCATTGTTTGTTCTTGCACCTGATAATGAAACAAAAAATGTCATGTATCACAAGGTACTTAATTTAAGAGTGGAAGCTATGCACCAAAAAACATAAAGAATAAATAATCATTAAAATACTTATTTTTTTATTTGTATTCCCATTAAAAAATTGAACTTAACATCCAAAATCTGATTATTTATTACCTTTAAGGTGGAACAGAGTTCACCGGGTCAGCTAGTTTGATATATAGTCTGTTGTCAGCTGTCAAAGTAACACTTGTGTTTTGGTAGTATCAGTGATTACTTATTTTGAATGAAAAATTGATCATAGTGCTTGTATCAATTTTTCCTAAAATAAAATAGAGTGCACAGAGTTTTAAGAAAGTCAAATTTCACTTGTGGGGAACCTGCTGTGCAAAATTTGTTCCGAATTAAGCTGATCAAGAGTCACCAGATGTCAGCAGTGTTTCAGATGCCGAGAGAGGAAAAAAAAAGAAAACAAAAATCTCAGTAATTGCTGTCAGATGTTAAGGTTGTGCTTACTGTGATCTTCAAATTTAACTGCATAGTACACTATGATTTCCTACTACAATGTTGAGCAATCAATAAGGACTACTTCTGGTAGTGCTGTTGCATGAAGGAATCTGAATAAATGCTCTGATTTCTGATGAAACAGTTAATGACTTTTGTATCACAATAATGCACCTGCTCATACTTTATTGTTGGTTCATTAATTTTTGCTCAACAACAATACTGTAACAATGTCCCAGTGTTCATAGCCACCAGGCATAACTCCAGGTGACTTTTTTCTGTTCCCAAAAATAAATAAAACCTCAAAGATCTTTGTTTTACAAGCATAGATGAGATTAAAAATGCATCACTCTGAGAGCTAAAAGATAGCTGACACATCAAGTTCCAGGAGTGTTTCAGGGATCTGAAGAAGTTGTGGCATAAATGTATAATATCTAATGGGGGACTAGTTTGAAGGGATAACACTGATGTAGACAAGAAAACACAATTCTTTCCAAAAAACAGACATTCCAATTTTTATGATCGCCCAGTCTTTTGGATTGCAAAGTTGCACAAAGGCTGTTGAAGCAGATGTCATTCTGTAGGGTTCCAGGAACCATGGGAATTAATGGAAACAAATTAGTACATGTAGCAAGTAAGGAGCCATGTAGTTATAATGAGATGGGTCAGTGTGCTACCCCCTACATCCTGCCTGAGGAGGCACAGAATTGTATGAAGCTCAAGAGAAGAACAGCAAGAAGTGATAAATAATAAGCTGTGGCTTGGAAAGTCAGCAATACAGCAGAGTCATGCCTCCTCCCTCACAGTTGAAATGTGGTTACCTGCATTTGCCTATTATACAGGACATTGTCCTAAGATGCTTGACCTCATGCTCCAACAAGAGGACCCTCCAGTGTACAATGCATGTCGGGTACAGATAGCAGATGTGGATCTGCCCTGTTTTTCAGAAGCTAGTGAGGTGAATGTGATGAAAATTCTAAGATATTTAAGAAGTCATGCTTAAAATGACATTGGAGAGGAAATTTTAATAATTTAGAAGGGTGGTGGGTTGATTTGTGTCTTTTTCTTTTCTTTTCAAGTGGTCAGTTAGCCATACTACTGCGAAAGCAAAGAGAGCTTCACTCCAAGTTTAAACGCAGCCAAAACCTCTCAGACAAACAGAACCTAAATGATGTCAAAGTTAGCGTAAGGAGGGCTATGCGTAAAGCGTTCAGTGAATTCGAAAGTAAAATTCTATGTACCGACTTGACAGAAAATCCTAGGAAGTTCCGGTCTTACATTAAATCAGTAAGTGGCTCGAAACAGCATATCCAGACACTCCAGGATGATGATGGCATTGAAACAGAGGATGACACACGTAAAGCTGAAATACTAAACACCTTTTTTGAAAGCTGTTTCACAGAGGAAGACCGCATTGCAGTTCCTTCTCTAAATCCTCGCACAAACGAAAAAATGGCTGACATCGAAATAAGTGTCCAAGGTATAGAAAAGCAACTGGAATCACTCAACAGAGGAAAGTCCACTGGAGCTGATGGGATACTAATTCGATTATACACAGAGTACGCGAAAGAACTTGCCCCCCCTTCTAACAGCCATGTACCGCAAGTCTCTAGAGGAATGGAAGGTTCCAAATGATTGGAAAAGAGCACAGGTAGTCCCAGTCTACAAGAAGGGTTGTCGAGCAGATGCGCAAAACTATAGACCTATATCTTTGATGTCGATCTGTTGTAGAATTTTAGAACATGTTTTTTGCTTGAGTATCATGTCATTTTTGGAAACCCAGAATCTACTCTGTAGGAATCCACATGGATTCCAGAAACAGCAATCGTGTGAGACCCAACTTGCTTTATTTGTTCATGAGACCCAGAAAATATTAGATACAGGCTCCCAGGTAGATGCTATTTTCCTTGACTTTCCATACAGTTCCGCACTGTCGCCTGATAAACAAAGCAAGAGCCTACGGAATATCAGACCAGCTGTGTGGCTGGATTAAAGAGTTTTTAGCAAACAGAACACAGCATGTTGTTATCAATGTAGAGACGTCTACAGACGTTAAAGTAATCTCTGGCGTGCCACAGGGGAGTGTTATGGGACCATTGCTTTTCACAATACATATAAATGACCTAGTAGATAGTGTCGGAAGTTCCATGCAGCTTATCGCGGATGATGCTGAAGTATACAGAGAAGTTGCAGCATTTTCTATGTATTGCGAATACATAGAAAGAAGGATCCTTTATTGTATGATTATATGACAGCGGAACAAACACTGGTAGTAGTTACTTCTGTAAAATATCTGGGAGTATGCGTGCGGAGCAATTTGAAGTGGAATGATCATATGAAATTAATTGTTGGTAAGGCAGGTACCAGGTTGAGATTCATTAGGAGAGTCCTTAGAAAATGTTGTCCATCAACAAAGGAGGTGGCTTACAAAACACTCGTTTGACCTATACTTGAGTATTGCTAATCAGTGTGGGATCCGTACCAGATCGGGTTGACGGAGTAGATAGAGAAGATCCAAAGAAGAGCGGCGCGTTTCGTAACAGGGTCATTTGGTAACTGTGAACATTACCGAGATGTTTAGCAAACTCAAGTGGCAGAGTCTGCAAGAGAGGCTCTCTGTATCATGGTATAGCTTGCTGTCCAGGTTTCGGGAGAGTGCGTTTCTGGATGAGGTATCGAATATATTGCTTCCCCCTACTTATACCTCCCGTGGAGATCATGAATGTAAAATTAGAGAGATTCGAGCATGCACGGAGGATTTCAGACAGTCTTTCTTCCCGCGAACCATACGCGACTGGAACAGAAAAGGGAGGTAATGACAGTGGCACGTAAAGCGCCCTCCGCCACACACCGTTGGGTGGCTTGCAGAGTATAAATGTAGATGTAGATACATACTCATGGTATTATTTTCTCCTCCTCCTTGTATTACCTGTGTTTTACAAATTTTTAGAGCATTTGGCTAAAATGTGCAATATTTTACATGGTGTGATAAAATGTGTGAGTGGATGAGAGTGAAATTTGGAGAGAGTGAGCATAGCTTTAAGCAAGTTTGAATTTTATACTTTTTCAAATATTTGAGACAGTTTAAGCACACTTGTTTTAATTATTTCAACAAGGGCACTGATATAGCCACAGCAGAACCCCTTGAAACTACACAAATACCCCCATGTTTGACACCCCGCCCCCCCCCCCCCCCCCCCTCACCCCAAGGCACACAGATCGACATACCAGAGTAACTGCTCTTTCTCATTGGAAATTATCAGGTAAGGTTTTTTTTGTATTTAAAGCGAAATGAACTAGTAAAGAGTCATATTTGGAAAATAGTAATTTGGGAAAAAACTAAAATTGTGTAGACTGAACATGCTGGATCTGTAAACAACTGAAAATTTAGATGTTACTCAGAATACATATTTGAAATGTATTCTTGATGTCTTTGCACCAAATCACCAGATGAAACCAAGATTCTGGAATGCTTTTAAGCTCAATTAATGCAATTTCTTTTGCTATAAGAAAGTAATTGTTGGAATTGAAGTAAGTAAAAATGGAAATCTACTTCAGTTAAATGACTCTTGGGAAATGAAATTATGTGAATGTAGCTGGGTGCTGCACAGAACTTTTCAACTTAGGTGAAAATAATTTTTACCATGCAACATCCACTTCCATTCCCCAGCCCAAAGAAGTCATAAATGTATTTGGTTTTCCATGGCATCAGTCCTAGGCATCTCTAGGCATCTTGAAGGAAATTCTAATGCTAATACCATTCACAGCATAAAAAATTTGTACAGAATTACTTGATTGTATATTATACTAGTATTACTATGCTTTTTTTTATTTGTCATCTATGGTGATTGCCATGTCAGTGACTTGAGACCTTCATATCTGAATTATTAGGCTGTAAAACATTAATATTATAATTTTAAGATTACAATGCTGTTGTAAGAATACAATCTATGAAATAAATTTGTAAATGAATTTTCAGGTCTGGATGGAAATTGGTGTAATCAGTTTTGCCATCTTACCATTATTTTTGTTCATACTGGGTGGAAGAATAACAAGAATTATTTGTATCACATTACTTATGACTTTTTCTGTGAGCTACTATGGAACTTATAGATTCCTTCGGATGGTAAATTTTCACAAAATTAATAATGAAATGGTAAATCTTTGGTAGTTGTGTAGTATTATGAATTTGTGAGTGACTTCCCTTTTTTTTGCCACAGAAAGCAAGAGAAAAGAACGAGAGAATATTATCAGACACATTAACATGTACACCACAGGAACGATCTTGGTATCACAGTATATTTGGGTCCAGCAGTGATAGTGAATGCCAGAGAAGATGGAATGCTTTGCACATTGACCCCTCTGATGAAGTTACACCAGTGAATGTCATATCCCATATGATAGGAGTTATCATCTTCCAGCCATTGGAGCAGTTTGGGATCATGTTTTCAAGTTTTTCAAGCCAAATATTTGGTAAGTTTACTGTATGTTTTAATGTCATTCGTCTGAAAACCATTTACATATTTTCAGAAGCCAAAGAACATATTGCAAGGCAGTACTTTTTGCAACCACAGCTTTAAAAAAATACAAATTTCAAACTTATCTGTCACAATGGGAGACTATTATGGGGCTTCAGAAAAGTGATCCTGTAATTTTGTTGGGCAATAACAGTTACACTGCTAGAAACAAGGAGGAAAGAAACATACAGAACATAAAATTGTGAGTGACATGTCAGAAACATAGTTATTTAACAATGACGCATTGATCCATACAGTTACAAACATTTAGAAAAGTAAAACAATTGTACTGAACTGAGGATTGGAATAAAGCACAAAACTAAATCTGTGGATCACAATAATAAGCATGTTTATTTTAAGACAAATAAACAACACTACACTACTGCAGACTGTGTTGAATAGTGAAGCAAAACTTTGCACAATGTCAGGAGCAAAGGAGAGAAGCTAGCATCACAGTTTATATTCTGAACACTGAGAAGTTGTATACAATAAGAAACAGGCTAAGCATTAACTTTTTTTGTATGTGCTAAAGCATTTGGTCATAAATAAATTCTGTATTTATGATCTCATGCATACTGAGAACTATTTCAGAATAACATTTTCACCTTTTATAAAGAATATAAAATGTGTGATTTTACGTTTTCCTGGTATAGGAAGATTTTGAATATTTCTTGGGTATTCAGCAGTTCTGCATTGTCCAGAAGGCACGATATTTTGCAAGCCAATTTCTTGGCATTTTCAGGCAGTCCTGACAACTGATTGTCTTTTGCTGGGCCCCACCTTTATATCCCCTACACCATCACCAGCATCTATCCAACCTTCTGTATTTTTCCAGTTAAATATGAATTAAACCATTTGTGCATTGTCCCACTCATACCACAATACTTAAGATTATCTAGAAGAATTTCATGATTCACATGGTCACTAGCCTTTGAGAGGTCACTAAAAATCCCAATGGGTGATGTTTCGTTATTCAGGTCATTTAATATTTGATCATTGAAATCATATATACAATTTTTTCTGTTGAAAATCCTTTCTAAAAACCAAATTGACATTTTGTTAGTCCTTCATTTTTACAAATATGTAAAGCTACTCTAGAATAAATCCCTTTTTACAGAATTTTGTAGAAAGCTGTCAGAAGTGAGATTGGGTTGTAGTTGTTAGCATGAGACATATCTCCCTTTTTATGCAATTATTTAACAATAGCATATTTCAGTCTATCTGGAAAAATGCCCTGTTTCAGTGAGTTGTTACATATGTGGCTGAGAATCCTACTTATCTATTGGGAACAAGATTATAGTACTCTGTTGGAAATGCCATCAATTCCATGTGAACTTTTACTTTTGAGTGAATTTATTATTTTCATAATTTCAGTAAGAGAGGTTGGCTGAATTTCAATTTTATCAAACTGCATAGGCATTGCCTGTTCCATATACAGCCTTGCATTTTCTAATGGACATCTGGTTCCTAGTTTCTCTATAACATTTAAAAATGGTTACTAAAAATATTTGTACTCTGACTTTTTGTTAACAATCTTTTCATTGGATCTAATAGAAATACAGTCTTCCTGTGCCTTGCCCTGTTCCCCTTTTAACAGTATTCCAAATTGTTTGAATTCTATGATCAGAGATGCTAATCTCAGACATAATGCACACATATAATATTATGTAACATTGTCGGAGAACAACGATCTTATTGTGATATTCAGTGCTAACTGGTGCCATTGCAGGCATGTGTTCTGATAAGAAAAGTGTATAAATTGGAGCAGTGATCAATAAGGAAATATTATATTGACAATGCAGGCTGAAAATGGGAAGGTTAATTGAAATAAGTGACATTGACAAATAGCAAATTGTTATGGCCTGGCATCTGTGTATGAGCATCTTGTAAATGATGAATCTGATCAGCTGTTCTCATAGTGCTGTCGTGTACATCTGTGGAAAGTGGTTAATATGATGGTGAAGTGACAAGATGTTCGAAAGCCATCCCTTATCTCATCATGTGGAGGCAGAGGCTTGCCTGCTCTGCAAATCAGGATAGTTGGTGATCTATGGCAGATATGATGACAGAGTACATTGCTGATGCAGGCACAATTGTTTTGGAGCATGTTGTTCAGTACACATTGTTGAATATGGAGCCCCCCCCCCAGTAGATGACCCCTACGTGTTCACATGTTGACCTAACGGAATCATGAATTTTGATTTCAGTGGGCATGATATCATTGAGATTGGACTGTGAGTAAATGGAAACATATTGCATGTTCAGATGAATCATTTATCTTGTTACACCAGCTTGTTGGTCCTTTCCATATATGCTGTTATCCAGGTTTGAAACATGCACCATGCCATGGACTCTGCCTGGTGGGAGCAGTAAGTATGGGGGACATTCACAGGGACTTCCACGGGACCTACAATAGTAGTCGAAGGCACCATGACAATTGTGGACAGTGTGAACATTACTGCAAACCAACCACATCCCTTCAGGCCTGATGTTTTGCCCTGTCATTATGGCATCTTCTGGATAACTGCTCATATCACAGGGTGAGAATCATGCTACAGTGGTTTGAGGAGTATGACAGTGAACTCACACTGATGTCATCACCACCAAATTTGCCTGATTGAAACCCAATGGGATGCATTCATGATGCTATTGGATTCCAGTTTTGTGTCCACAGATTAGGAGCCCATAATTTTAAGTGAAGTGGCCTATGGGTAGACATCTGGTGCCAAGTGTTGCTAGAAACCTATCAAGGACTTGTTGAATACATGCTACGCAGATCACTGCTGTATTGTCTTCCATTGGTGGACTAGTGCTCAATAGAGCACTGATTCCTCAGTTTATGATATGAAACAGCTGATGGACAGTCAGATTTGATACAGATTCTTTTTCATAATTCAAGACTCAAATAAACAATGAAAAATTACTTAGAATAGTTATAGGTTGCCACAGTTTATTACACAACATTAAAGGAAAACACAGTGCTACATCATAAGCATCCTGACACAACCTGAGAAGAATATTGTAAAAGTTGCCAGGGAGAAATAATGATGACCAGTAGCAAACACAACGGCGCACAGCACACTGTGAGAGAGCAGACTGGGTCAGTCTGTGGAGTTCATATATCAGTCTGATTAGGTTTTGCATTTCTAAAGTCCCTGAGGTGAATAAAAAATTGCCAGTGTCCTACCACTGTCCATACCAAGGTCCTTCACCAAGTATCAAAGATTTACATGATATACATGCTTTCAAGTAGATTAAATTATTTCTTATGTTTTGCGTATTTTGAAAGATTTCTCTGCAGGTGTCATCTAAATCTTAAGGCTTTTTCTACTATGCAGAAATTCATTTTCATGGAATGGACTGTAGAATATTTAACAGTTAGGAAAAAAAGGTATCAGTGAAACAAACTAGAATCAGTTCTCCTTCCACATTCAGAACAGTTACTGTCAGTTTGTGAAATCGTTTGGTCAGTTTTTCTTATTCCATGTCTGGCACATGAGCCACAATGACTGCCAAGAGTGGGGTTTCATTACAGCTAAAAAAAAAAAAAAAAAAAAAAAAAAGGAAATGAAAGAAAATTAATGAAATAGTCCTCTTAAAACATTTAAACAACAAATTCAGTCAGTCATTTAAATCTTCAGTTGCTGTAGAATGATATATGAATCTTGAAAACTGTATGATGTGTTTATTATTTCTTTGTGTGTTCTAGTGTATATGGTTATCCAACATTCCCTAGGCTGCAGCCTGTCCAGAAATCTGCTCCCTAACTGACTATCTAAGATTATTTGTTATTTTTACTATCTTTTTCTTTCTTGGTGTTGAAACATAGTAGCTTATTGTAAGATAATTGAGAAGATACATAGTAATTCTAGTATTTAATTTTCAGAATCACAACCATTCTTGCGTGGAATGGTTGTCTATGCAACAGCTGTCATGATCATTATTAGTGTGATCTTTTTCTGCTGTTATGGGCTGCATGGTAGAAGCAGAGGTCTTGGAAGCCACAATTATCCTTATACATTTGCAGGTCAGCGATTTTGTGATACAGAACCAGATGCTAGCCCATTTCATCCAGATAGTAGAAGCCAGGTAATGATCCTCAAGTAACATACTTCATTGCCATTCTTGGTTGAGAAGTATATTTTTGTCTGTTTTTGTAATATGTGTTGTATTCACAATTTATGTAAAACTCTTATGCCCCTTTAGGATTTATGCATGAATTTTAGAATATCTGTATAAGAACATGTTGTGACAACTTCTTCATAACACAGCATGTGGCTATCTTCAGGCTCAGGTGCTCCACATCACAAAATGTGAAATAATTTATGTTATATCGAAATATAGAAGATAGCTGGAGCTTCTGTTTTTGCAGATTTACTCCTGCAGAAGATTTTTTAAATTAATTAATTTATTTATTTTTATTTTCATAATAATTTTTGTAAGAAAATATAAAATATGAGCAGCAAATTAGCAGAAAATTTTATTAACACTGTTATGTACCCTGGTCCATTGGGACATTTAATGAGCTGGTTTTGAATCTTCTCCAATGGAGGCATCATAAGCATGGTAAGACAAAAGCAAAGTGTTGCATCAGTACAGAAGGGTTGGAATGTAGTTGCCATTTTCCTCTAGATTAGTTTAAATGTAATTTTTTCCATAGACCCATAGTGAGGTGATTATCAAGGGTGTAGAACATTCATAAAACAAGAATAACTAATATGTATTTGTAGCCACAAAAAGGGAATATGCTAATGCCTTTTCTGCAGGTCCCAAATAAAATTATCCTCACAGATGTGGAATAATATGGCATCCATTATCAAAGAGAAAGTCGGTTTACTGCACTTATTTACATTTACCACATTCATGCAGAAGTTAGATTTTACATAACACTCATATTTGGTATTATTAATAATACAGGGTATTTGGAAAGTTGCTGCACATTTACAACATATATTGAAAATAATGTCCACAGTCAGCTATACAAGAAAAAAAGTGTGGTGGTGTAAGGTCTGTTCCCCAAAAATTCCTCCAGAATACACATAGTGGTGTTAGCTATGTGCGCAGTAGCACCAACATGTTGAAACCATGAGTAGTTGATTTGGCGTTCCTTTAGCTGGCCAGTAAAGTCATGGATAATTAAATAGCAGTGATCACTTTTTATGGTTTCGTCAAAATATAGAAGTCTGATAATGCACCATTTGGATACGGTTACCCACATTCCAATTTCTTAATCACGCAATGGCATTTGAAGCATAGCATGAGGATTCTTCATTGACCATAATCATGTGCTTTGTGTGTAAACATGATTAGAGAGTTAGACTAGGCCTCATCTGTATGGGAGGTGACATCAAGAATATCAGTGGTATTCCTTCAAATAAAAGATATAAACCATTTGCGTTAATAGATTCACTTTTCATTATCTGTATTTTTCAGTTCCTTTACTGCTGTTGCTTTATATGAGAAAATTTTCAGTAAATTTTTCTTGTGCCAGATTGCATAATGATTTTGCTAGGCTGTGCTGTGTGAAATCATAAATATCCAACAACTTCTGTTCATTTAGCTTAGATGATCTTCCATTTCATTCAGAATCTTACATGGACTGCGTCCCTCAAAATTTCTCAATAAATTGATGAACCTTATTACTATGAGGTACAGTTGTTTTAGGAAATATTTCAGCAGATGCCTGCTGCACTAAATCCATGTACTTATCATCTTGATGAACAATATGTTCGACAAGAAAAATATGTTCCTCAGTTGAAAGCACCCTAATTTAAAAGCAAATTGAACATTTAAACACTACAAAATGCATTTGGTAGCATTCATCAACTTAACCAATCAGTTAATTGCTAAGCAACAGTAGCAAACACATTTCTGCCAACTCTGTAGCAAACTTCCAATGTAATGTTTGTCCATAGTCCAGTGCACAGAGACTTTCCAAACACACTGTATATACACGTCATTTGGTTCTGCTAAGAAATTTCTCTCTGGAGGAGAGTGAGCTGTCCACCAATGAATCCCTTAGGCTTCTCTTAAACTGAACTTTATTAGTAACTGAAGTTTTCGTTCCTGGTGGAAAGTTATTGAAAATGTATGTTACTGACAAGGGGATTGCACCTACCTGTTATCACTTGTTTTGTCCAAACTTTTGGTATATGCAGGCCTTAGCCAAAAATTAAAATAATGGAAATGGGGGCTCCAGGTGTCCAGGTGTTTAGAAAAAAAGCTTTTTCCATCTGGGCCAGGCATGGTTCCCAGGCAGGAGGTGACACAGCAGAAATGATACAGAACAGAAATGCTAAGTTCATGGGGTCAAGCCCCATGCAGAAACTTTTTTATTTTTTTAGTTTTCAGTTTTTAAGTTACAGTAAAACCCCCTTTTTAAACTTTTCAGCAGACTGACCCAAAAATGTATAAAATGCAGGAAAGTGTAAAATCCATGAAAGCGTATGGAACACAAGAAGTGAAAATGGATAAATTACTCATACTGACATTCTCCTAATATTGTTCAGAATTTAAAGTTAAAGCATATTAAATTTTGACTATTTTTTAAAAAATGTGAAATAAGTAATTGTTTTTGTTTCTTTCTAACAGGCGTTAGCTCTACTATTTTGTGAAATCACATTGAAAAGATGTTCACGTGAGACTTATTATTGATAATCATTATAAAATTATGGCAAAAAAAAATTTGTAACACAATATTGGTTGAAGCACTAAAATTGGTGGTCTTCATAAACAGAGGACAGTAGACAAAAAATCTGCAACTTATTTATGATGTGGAGGTCACATGGTTTAGGGCGTTCTGGGCAGAAAAGAGGGTGGAAATAGTCATCATGTTTTGGAGCATCTTGACGGGGAATATTTGTTTTGTAAATAAAAAACGCTTCCTCTTGCTGCACTATATTTTATTCTCCCAGACGCGTTTCGGCTGGTGGAAATAGTCATCATGTTTTGGAGCATCTTGACGGGGAATATTTGTTTGTAAATTAAAAAAAAAAAGCTTCCTCTTGCTGCACTATATTTATTCTCCCAGACGCGTTTCGACTTTTTTCACTTTAAGGCATCATCAGTTGGATGGTTCTCCATGTTTTTAGTTGACAGCGGTGTTTCCTCTCATCTGGTCAGATGGAGGTTACACTACTGCTCTATTTATGAAACACAATAAATGTAGATATTTATTCGTAACCATCAGAATTTTTTGATTTTTAAAGGTATAATGGTGGTCATTAATGGTACTAATGTTGTAAGAGTCATATTCATATTACTGAAGTTATTTGTAAGGGCTGGTTGGAGGTATTCTGTGGCTGTATCTATTGAACCTGACAACCTCATCTTCCAGTAACATTAATGAAATGCTTGTTAAAATATTTAACAACACTGAACATATCTGTTATCAATATATCATTTACTCTTAATGCAGTCTACTTCCGTTCATCGCTGGTTCTACCAGATTCCTTCTTCACTGTATCCCATATTGTCTTTACTTTGTTACCTGATGTGACTATTTTTTTTTTTATCGTAATGAATTTCCTTTGATGTGTGGATCTTCAATATTTTGAGGTATCACTTGCAGTGAGCTGTAGCATCAACATCAGAGCAATTTCTGTCTGACAGGTGCAGTTTCCTTTGTGTCTTACTAGATACCTTTACTTCTTCTGTAATCCATGGATTCTTTTTTGTAGACTTGTCTAATCTGGGTTACTTTTGAGAGGAAATAGCTTTTAAAGAATCTGAGAAATTCATTCATGTCATGAACACTATATACATCACTCCAGTTCATGTCTCTGAGGAGTTTTCTAAAATAATCAGATTTGTGTCCTGATCTGTATTATCATATAACATAAAGAATTGGATGTCTCGGTGTAAGAGGTCATTAACTATTGGAGTTGTAATATACACTATCTGATAAAAAAAAAGTGAAGCACCCAGGAGGTGAGGAGTAAATGAAATGAAACTTCATTGGTTGAGAGGGTATGTCATGTTATTTCAATGATTACAAAATTGAAGAAAGATTAGGGTTTAACGTTCCATCAGTAGCAAAATCATTAGAAATGGAGCTCAAGCTCAGGATGTTCCAAGGACGGGAAGAAAATCAGCCATGCCTTTTTGAGAGAAACTATCCTAGAATTTGCCTGGAGAGTTTTAGGGACACTGCAGAAAACCTAAATCTGGATGCTGAGATGCAGATTTGAACTGTTGTCCTCTCCAATGTGAGTCCAGTATGCTAACCACTGTGCCACTTGACTTGGTTACAGGCACGAGACAAATTTACAAGAACTTGGCAGTGTGTGTGTGCTTATCAGTATGATGTTGCACCTCCTCTGGCCTGGGTGTTTGCACTGATTCAGTTTTTGAAGGGTGCCATAAAGTCATTGAGTCTTCTCTTGAGACACACTGGCCTCCAAATATTGTAACTAGGTCTTGATATCCTGGATACTAGCACTTGGATGGGGCATATGTCTGAGATGGTCCAACACATGTTCTATCAAGGATAGATCTCAGGATCTTGCTGGCCATTGGAGTACCTCGAAATAAAATAGCACCACAATATTGTCACATGAAAGGTAACACATGGACACAGGATGTTTGTGAGAAACCATTGTGCTGTCGAAGTTCTCTCAATCACTAACAGTCGTGACCTGACATCTTACTCAATGGCTCCCCAAACCATGATGTCTAGAGTAACACAGCTGTGCCTCTCTAAAATATTGGAAGAATGGAACCTCTCCCCAGATCACTGCCGCACTCACTGACAATCGTCATCGAGGGTAGTGCAGGACGTTGAACAATATGTGAAACTATTCATCAGCAGTACATGGTTCCCAGCTGTGGCACCACTCCAAAAACAGTAATTTGTGTTGCAGTTGTAATGGCAGCCTGCACATGGGATGGTAATTCCCTAGTCAGACTGATGCTAGTCTGCAACCAATGGTTCAGGATGACACAGAATGTTTCAAGGAGTCCATTACTTGTTCTCAGGTGACAGGCACTGATGTGAAGGTGTTACGATGTGATTGGTGCACAATATGATGATCCTCCCTTGTAGTGATCAGATGTGATTGGGCAGAACTGTGAATGATAAGTATCCCTGCCCTCACATTCCCAGTGCAACATTGGGTCACTGTCGTATCTGCATGTCCCACAAACGTGGATACTTCGAATGTTAATTGGTCAGCCAAATAGAGACCCACAATGAGGCTCCTTTAAAACTCTTTTAGGTGCTGGTACCAGTGTATCACAGATGCAGTATCTCTGTGTCATTCACAGTGAACACTCAGCATCTGACACTGATCATGCCTAAAATATACAGTACCAGGTGTGGTAATAACACTAAATGCAAGCAACACTAACACAGACATGTGGCCGTTCTACGTGTCACAGAGAATTGCAGTTCTAATCATTAATACATGTACAAAGTTAAAGTAATATCAAACCATGTCTTGTTGGTGCTACATTTTTGGTCAGGCAGTGTAATTGTGTTCATTACACCTTCCTACAGAGATATAATCAGTGGCTTTTTTTGAACAGTTAGCTACCCTACTTGAGAAATTGACAGTGGGAGTTATCTTGAATGGTAATATTGTTACTTTGCCATAAATTCTTATGGGAAGAGGTGTTAAGTGAATTAAAATCACTGCTAACCACTGTTTCTTTGTTTTTTACTGTTCAATAGCTCTTCAAGGTGATTTTTGAACTGATTAAAATTACTTGCAGGTGCTTGATAGACACGTACAATTATGAAGAATTGCTTATGAAATTCAACTTCTGTTACACATGCTTCCGTATGCTGGTCTGAGCAAAATTTATAAATGTATGTCTTCTTAAATTCATGACAGTTTCTGACAATGTGGCCATTCCTTACTCCATTTCTGGTCTATAGAAGTGAGATGTTAACCTAAACCCTATAAAACTGAACATGTCTACAGGGTATTCTGAAACTATTCTTTCAAATTAATACGTGAGGTACAGAACATAAAAACAAATGTATTTATATATTATTTTATATATATGGTCCTTGATAACAGTTTCTGATGGTAGGCATGATATACACAGAGGGTAGTTTAGCATGCTAATTACAATAGTGGCGTTCACAGGAACTGCTCGAATGCATTTTCCTGTATACAAGCAGTACATCACCATTGTCCTGTATACACACAGTACATCATCGAACCATTGAATGCCATGTCCATTAAAAGATTCAGGGCATGTCCACAATGGTACCAATTCTATTGATGAGGTCTTCTTCTGTTTACACAATTCTTTCATTCAAGAGTTGCTCCATATCCCCCCCAGTGGAAAAAGTCCAGCCACATGATGTCAGGTGATGTTGATGGCCAGGCCACAGGGCCTCCTTGGCCGATCCAATGATTCCTGATAGTGACTATCAGACAATTTTTCACAGCAATGCTGAAATTGACTGGTGTCCCCATTGTGCTGTAAGTACATCCTGTGTCTAACATTCAGATGTACCTGCAGTTCAGGCAACACATATTCCACAAAGACATGACATCTCCATCCATTGAGGTGGAATGGAAGAATATACAGGATAAACATTAATAAATCCGACAAACTGCAGGGGTGGATTGCTGACTGGAAATGGAGAAAGAAAGGTCCTATGAACATGTGTTCGGAAATGGATGATGTGCATGCAACATCAACAAATCATCCCAGCATACAGTACACAGCTGCACTGCATTCACATCATATCAGATGTTCAAAGTGGCCTCTGTGGGATGCAGTGCACGCATTCACAAGTTGCATCATGGATTGCTGACTCTTTCACATGTTCTGGCCTCTCTCCTAATAGGGTCACAGATGACGTGAATACTCTGTTGAAGGGTCTGCACATCAGGAACTGATTTAGTGCTTTCCAGATGCCCTGAGAGGTAAAAATCCTGAGTGTTAATCTGTTTATCTAGTAGACCATGCTATGGGGCCTCTGTGTCCTATCCAATGTCTCAGGAAGATGTTGTTGGGGTGTAGTAATGCAGAAGTAGGGTGGTGCTCTATCATGCAGAAACCACATAACCTGTTGTAGTGCCAAAGGTGCATTCTCAAGCAGCCCAGGCAGAGTATTCCCTAAGAAGTCCAGTTATGTTCCTCTGTTGAGGTGCTGAGGAGTAATAACTGGTCCAAGTACGTGGTCACCAAGAATCCATAGCCACACACTGATGCTGAACCATTGCTGATGAAATGCCTCAATCATTCCCGAAGGATTGTAGTCCACAGATGATGATTATGCAGATTGTTGAAGTCAGTTCCGGTAAAGGTTGTTTAGTTGATAAAGTGGACTGTTGACAGAAATACTGTAATTGTGATGGTGTCATGCAGAAACCATTGAGAAAATCCTTCCTATAGAGAGAAATCCATTGCTGATAATCCTTGCAGGTGATAGGGATTGAAGCAGTTGTCCATGCGGGTTACACATAATCATACATTGGCTTACACCATGTTGACAGGCCACTTTCCTGGCACTTGTTGTAGGATTCCTCTCAATATCCTGTAGAATCCAGTCCTCCAAAACAGGTGTCCACACAGTCTGCCACCTCTCAAAGGACCCATGATCACACAAATGCCCAAAAAGGGCTTTAAATGCTGTGAGATGTGGTTGGTGACTGTGAGGGTACTTGTTTTGGTATAGCCATGCTGCCTCTCAACCGTTTCCATCTTTTGGGCCATACAAAAACACTATATCGCCTTGTTCCTCGATTATTCTGTTGCTTACAGTATGCTGTGTCAATCTCACAGCCTGCAGCACACAAGGAACACATGAAATATGGTCAGTGGGCAGAGGAACTTCATTTGTCACTACCTCATTTGTCACTGCCATCTACTGTGGCAATGATGCATTTCTGGGTTCATAGGACCCCTTTTCCTCCATTTCCAGTCAGGAATTCATCCCTGTAGCTTGTCAGTTTTATTTATGTGCATCCTGTATGGTCCAGTCAACCTGTTACTGAGAATGCTGGCCCACACATTAACACTGAACTACTGTTGATGAGCACAAGGTTGAGTACCTCATGGATTCACATGTCTCTTAATGTGCAAATAGTTGATATTGAAATGGCAGTCACAAGTAATTAAAGCCTTGATGGTGTAAATGACCTCATCTGGAAATAAGGGATGTAGGTCAGTCTGTTGTGAAAACCATTGTAGAAACTGTTAGGGAAAATCTTCAGGTGCTAATGCTGCCACATGCTGAACATGAAAAGGATGAAGCTGTTGGTCATCTAACACACTTCGCACTAGGATATGTCTGACACCAAGAATGTGTGCAATATGTCATGCACTTGTAGATGCAGTGTCTTCAACATGTTGCAGAATCTTTCTTCCATTTTGGGAGTTCGCACTGTTCAATTCCAACCTATACCATGCATGAGCAGATGATGCAAAAGTCCAATTGTTTGTTGTAGAATTTGTTGGGTGGGAAAGTGCTGTCAGTACTACCTCAATGCTGTTTGTCCATTTCCATTCACGTACACTTCCCCATGAATATTAAACAAAACGGCCTTGCTGTTATGGTACTGCGAACAGCTGAAATCAAGGGGAAACTACGGCTGTAACTTTTCCCGAGGGCATGCAGCTTTACTGTATGGATAAATGATGATGGCGTCCTGTAGGGTGAAATATTCCGGAGGTAAAATAGTCCCCCATTCGGATCTCCGGGCGGGGACTACTCAGGATGACGATGTTATCAGGAGAAAGAAAACTGGCATTCTACGGATCGGAGCATGGAATGTCAGATCCCTTAACCAGGCAGGTAGATTAGAAAATTTGAAAAGGGAAATGGATAGGTTAAAGCTAGATGTAGTGGGAATTAGTGAGGTTCGGTGGCAGGAGGAACAAGACTTTTGGTCAGGTGAATACAGGGTTATAAACACAAAATCAAATAGGGGTAATGCAGGAGTAGGTTTAATAATGAGCAGGAAAATAGGAATGCGGGTAAGCTACTACAAACAGCATAGTGAACGCATTATTGTGGCCAAGATAGACATGAAGCCCACGCCTACTACAGTAGTACAAGTTTATATGCCAACTAACTCTGCAGATGATGCAGAAATTGAAGAAATGTATGATGAGATAAAAGAAATTAGTCAGGTAGTGAAGGGAGACGAAAATTTAATAGCCATGGGTGACTGGAATTCGAGTGTAGGAAAAGGGAGAGAAGGAAACATAGTAGGTGAATACGGATTGGGGCTAAGAAATGAAAGAGGAAGCCACCTGGTAGAGTTTTGCACAGAGCATAACTTAATCATAGCTAACACTTGGTTCAAGAATCATGAAAGAAGGTTGTATACATGGAAGAATCCTGGAGATACTAGAAGGTATCAGATAGATTATATAATGGTAAGACAGAGATTTAGGAACCAGGTTTTAAATGATAAGACATTTCCAGGTGCAAATGTGGACTCTGACCACAGTCTATTGGTTATGAACTGTAGATAAAAACTGAAGAAACTGCAAATAGGTGCGAATTTAAGGAGATGGGACCTGGATAAACTGAAAGAACCAGAGGTTGTACAGAGTTTCAGGGAGAGCATAAGGGAACAATTGACAGGAATGGGGGAAAGAAGTACAGTGGAAGAAGAATGGGTAGCTCTGAGGGGTGAAGTAGTGAAGGCAGCAGAGGATCAAGTAGGTACAAAGACGAGGGCTAGTAGAACTCTTTGGGTAACAGAAGAAATATTGAACTGAATTGATGAAAGGAGAAAATATAAAAATGCAGTAAATGAAGCAGGGAAAAAGGAATACAGACGTCTCAAAAATGAGATCGACAGGAAGTGCAAAATGGCTAAGCAGGGATGGCTATAGGACAAATGTAAGGATGTAGAGGCTTATCTCACTAGGGGTAAGATAGATACTGCCTACAGAAAAATTAAAGAGACTTTTGGAGAAAAGAGAACCAGTTGTATGAATATCAAGAGCTCAGATGGAAACCCATTTCTAAGCAAAGAAGGGAAAGCAGAGAGGTGGAAGGAGTATATAGAGGGTCTATACAAGGGCGATGTACTTGAGGACAATATTATGGAAATGGAAGAGGATGTAGATGTAGATGAAATGGGAGATACGATACTGCGTGAAGATTTTGACAGAGCGCTGAAAGGCCTGAGTCGAAACAAGCCCCTGGGAGTAGACAACATTCCATTAGAACTACTGACAGCCTTGGGAGAGCCAGTCCTGACAAAACTCTACCATCTGGTGAACAAGATGTATGAGACAGGCGAAATACCCTCAGACTTCAAGAAGAATATAATAATTCCAATCCCAAAGAAAACAGGTGTTGATAGATGTGAAAATTACTGAACTATTAGTTTAATAAGTCACAGCTGCAAAATAATAACGCGAATTCTTTACAGACGAATGGAAAAACTGGTAGAAGCCGACCTCGGGGAAGTTCAGTTTGGATTCCTTAGAAATGTTGGAACATGTAAGGCAATACTGACCCTACGACTTATCTTAGAAGAAAGATTGAGGAATGGCAAACCTACATTTCTAGCATTTGTAGACTTAGAGAAAGCTTTTGACAATGTTGACTGGAATACTCTCTTTCAAATTCTAAAGGAGGCAGGGGTAAAATACTGGGAGCGAAAGACTATTTACAATTTGTACAGAAAGCAGATGGCAGTTATAAGAGTTGAGGGGCATGAAAGGGAAGCAGTGGTTGGGAAGGGAGTGAGACAGGGTTGTAGCCTCCCCCTATGTTATTCAATCTGTTTATTGAGCAAGCAGTAAAGGAAACAAAAGAAAAATTCAGAGTAGGTATTAAAATCCATGGAGAAGAAATAAAAACTTTGAGGTTCGCCGATGACATTGTAATTCTATCAGAGACAGCAAAGGACTTGGAAGAGCAGTTGAACGGAATGGATAGTGTCTTGAAGGGAGGATATAAGATGAACATAAACAAAAGCAAAACGAGGATAATGGAATGTAGTCGAATTAAGTCGGGTGATGTTGAGGGTATTAGATTAGGGAATGAGACACCTCAAGTAGTAAAGGAGTTTTGCTATTTGGGGAGCAAAATAACTGATGATGGTCGAAGTAGAGAGGATATAAAATGTAGACTGGCAATGGCAAGGAAAGCGTTTCTGAAGAAGAGAAATTTGTTAACATCGAGTATACATTTAAGTGTCAGGAAGTCGTTTCTGAAAGTATTTGTATGGAGTGTAGCCATATATGGAAGTGAAACATGGACGATAAATAGTTTGGACAAGAAGAGAATAGAAGCTTTCAAAATGTGGTGCTACAGAAGAGTGCTGAAGATTAGATGGGTAGATCACATGACTAATGATGAAGTATTGAATAAAATTGGGGAGAAGAGGAGTATGTGGCACAACTTGACAAAAAGGAAGGACCGGTTAGTAGGACATGTTCTGAGGCATCAAGGGATCACAAATTTAGCATTGGGGGCAGCGTGGAGGGTAAAAATTGTAGAGGGAGACCAAGAGATGAATACACTAAGCAGATTCAGAATGATGTGGGTTGCAGTAGGTACTGGGAGATGAAGAAGCTCGCACAGGATAGGGTAGCATGGAGAGCTGCATGAAGCCAATCTCAGGACTGAAGACCACAACAACAACACACATGTACTAGACACATGTCGGCCATTTCAGCTTAAGTAAACTGTTCCATGTTCACTGTTGTTGTCACAAGGCAGTAACGATAGCGATTAAATTGGTGCATTTATGACGAAGTCATCATTATTGTCACAAGGTGGTGACACTTGTGAATGAATCGGTGTACTTCAAGGCAGACCTCAGAGCAAACCATCCATACACAGAGCAGTTTTAGATGTCAGTACACATACCCAGTGCTGGCCAATGTGGCCGAGCAGTTCTAGGTGCTTCAGTCCGAAACTGTGCGACTACTACAGACACAGGTTTGAATCCTGCTTTGGGCATGGATGTGTGTGATGTCCTTAGGTTAGTTAGGTTTAAGTAGTTCTAAGTTCTAGGGGACTGATGACCTCAGATGTTAAGTCCCATAGTGCTCATAGCCAGACATACCCAGTCAGTGCCACTGATTCATTTCAGAACACCATGTATACCACACATTAAATGTGTCTATGCAGAAACAGAAGTCAAAGCTAGACTCAGCAGAAGGGAAACCCTTTTTTCTCTTGTGTATATTATTTTCTGGTAAAAGTGAAAACCATGTGTATAGTAAAATGCTTATTCACTACCACTGAGCTGATCAATTTCGATGAAACTTGCTGTACGATAAGGACTCTGTACAAAGTGAGAAAGCAGTAATGCACTGATTACCATTAATGAATTATATGAGCAGTCATATTTATTTTGTGTCGAGGGGTAACATTGCAAAAGTCACTAGAAAATGGCCACTTATTGTATACATGAGTGTTAAAAATTGAACTAATACATATTGAGTACACGTGTCAGATAGACAAAAGGATACTTTTGTAAATTGGATACTGTGCTTGGCCACGAATACAACTTATATACATTATTCCATTAAATAGTGTCAGATATTTCAGATATTTACATTCTCTGAGTTTTACAAAATTAACTGAAAAGTGAATTTTGCCTGCTAAAACAAGCAACATTAAAAACTGAAAGTAGTTGAGCAGTGTGTACCAGCTGATGTCACAAACAGTTATATTATTGTGCTGACTGAGTGCATTTGTATCCATTGAAGTTAGAACCCCAGCTGCAATATGTTATGTGCTGGGACCAAATGATTAAGCATCTGGAATCACACTTGGGAAGAGCAATGTTTGAATAATTGTCTTCAAATTGGTTTTCTTCTAAAGAGCATAACCAGTTTCCCTATCCACCCTTGCCCAGTCCAAACCTGCACTCCATTTCTAATTACTTCAATCTCCGTGTCATGTTAAACCCTTATTTTCCTTCCTCCCAATTGCAGTAAGAATAAAAAAGATAATTCTACTATTATCAGCATGTAATCTGCATTACATCTATATCTATATCTATATCTATACTCTTCAAAAGACTATGAAGTGCATGGCAGCAGGTATGTCCCACTGTACCACTTACGAGGATTTTTCCCGTTCCATTCACATATGGAACATGGGAAGAGTGATGTTTAAATATCTCTGATTGTTTAAATGCCTCTGTGGGTATTGTAATTAATCTAATCTTGTTCTCACGATCCCTATGGGAGTGATGTATATGAGATTGTAGTATAATCCTATAGTTATCATTTAAAATTAGTTCTTGAAATTTTGTTACTGGACTTTCTCAGGACAGTTTCTGTCTTTAAGAGTTTGAAGTTCAGTTCCTTCAACAATCGTCTGACTCTCTCCCGCGTGTCAAACAAAACTGAAACCATTTGTGCTGCCCTTCACTGCATACGTTTGATATCTCACACTAGTCCTATTTGATACAAGTCCCACAAACTTGAGCAATATTCTATTGTTAGATTACTTCAGTTTTAGTGAAAAGAGACATCAGGACAACAGTAGATTTGGTTTAATTAACTTCTTTATTCTGGCCATCGGCCATAGTACGTCAGGAACAGTTTGGTGGATGCGCCCAGTTGCCTCTCATGCAAAACAATAGACGTCCAGCATTACTGACAGAGCAGGGAAGGGTGAGGCCAAGCATGACATCACTCAAATGCTGCTGTCAGCAATGTCTCTGGCAGCACCTGATGTCAGTGGGGCAGAGCAGCTAATGATACCGCAGGGGCAGCCATTACCTCACTCCAGTGAGCAGGCTGCTCTCTGTTCCAGTGGCAGCACTCTCGTGACTCTGGGTGAGCTACGCTGTCCCATGGTCAAACAGCAGACCCTGTACTGCATGCCAAGATGTTGCTCCATGTGTCAGAGGCTCATGGTGGAGGTTGTAATACTGAGATGAGAATATCTTAGTACACAAATGACAGAGTACTTATAAGCTCCAGAATATGTTCATTTAGGGCTTAAGGCATGTACTCTTAAAAACTTTCATGGTTGCAAGTAAGGAAAGGCTTCTATTCTTCCACTAGCATTAATCTTTCTTTGCTTCGCAATGCCTATTGGCAACTCTATAACTTAATCTTACTTATTTCAAACTTATTTCATTACTAGGCTTGTTGCACAATAACTCCTATCTCTCTATTCCAAACTTGGAAGCTAAAATGAATCAATTATCCAAAGGTCCCAAGTTCCAATCTCAGTCTGGCACATGGTTTTAATCTGCCAGGAAGTTTCATATCAGGGCATACTCCACTGCAGAGTGAAAATTTCATTCTGGAAACGTCCCACAGCCTGTGGCTAAGTCATGTCTCCGCAATATCCTTTCTTCCAGGAGTGCTAACTCTGCAAGGTTTACAGAAGAGCTTCTGTGAAGTTTGAAAGGTAGGAGATGAGGTACTGGCAGATTTGAAGCTGCGAGGATGGATCGTGAGTTGTGCTTGGGTTGCTCAGTTGGTAGAGCACTTGCTCGTGAAAGGCGACGCTCCTGATTTCATGTCTTGGTCCAGCACACAGTTTTAATCTGCCAGGAAGTTTCATATCAGTGTACCCTCTGCTGCAGAGTGACAATGTCCTTCTGGTATCCTTAACACTCCCCCCTTATGCATTCATCTATCTTCTGCTGCTTTTATGCTTGGGGTATCCAATCCACTGAAATCTGAAAGATGGCTGGGTCCGAACTCAGCCGTGTGCTTCATCTTGTACATAGTAAAACAAGGACTATGTTCAGCAGAACAAGTGCTGCTCTGGGGGTTGGTATGACAATAGTCAGTGTTGTCTCTTTCCAGTACTGATTGTCGTGATATAATGCTACACTAAGGTTTCCAGGGAGACTCGTAACTCCTGCTGGTTCAGAGGTGTGTTTATAGACTGCATTAATTCTGTTCCTGTAGTTCAATTTAAGCTGATTAGATTTGCAGCAGGTAGTACTTCCATGGGCTCCTCTGGCCAATACAAACAAGACTGTGAAATATTCAGGTGAGTTATCCCTTAAATTGCGGTGAGCATATGGAAAGTAGGCCCCATTATCTTGCATGCTGTTCCATTTAATAACAAACCACTCCTGTTTAATTCTAGCCTCTTTGTGGAGTTGAACTTGTACTGCTCGAAAGAACTAGCCGCTACCACAAACTTAGAGTAAAGGTAGAGTACAACCAATATGCCTCTACCTGCTGAAAGTACAACTCTGGCTCAATCACTTCTTTATTGCATTTTCTTACCTCCTTTTGTCCCATTGGCAGTTTCACTGCACAGGAATCCTGCCCCTGTCTTATGACTTCCTCTCAGTAGCATTTTTGTAACTTTACTGCTGCCATTTCTACTTATCTTCCCTTGTCTTTTACAATGAATAATAATCACTGCAAGGAGTTTCCTTTACTTTACGTCTATGGTTACATATTTTTATTAACACATTACCGGTTTTGGTCTATAATGACCATCATCAGATCTGTTTTATAAAAACAAAGTCGCAGCTTATGAATAATCACTGCATTTTTACTCTTTCAAATTTCTTCAATATACCCCACTTGACGGGATATGTGTGAGATATGTAGCACTCATATAATGTGCTTGTTTCCCAGCTATTGATAAATAAATGGAAATGTTAACTTTTGCTCCATTAGTTTTCACCAATACTGTGGCTGCCTTGATAATAAAAGGTATGTTTTTGTTCTCGGGTTCTAAAACCAACCCTAACTCCAGCGGTAGTTCCTTCTGTACTTTCCTTAGACCCTCTAAATACTGCTCTGATGACAACAAGTTTACCCCTAGCTGACCTCTTATGGCGTACTGCGTAGCCTCCTGTAGTTCCGGTACCTTCTATTGTGCTTCCCAAACACGATTACTTCCCTATCTAAGACTACTACTTCAGTTTGTAGTTCCCAGATAATCTGATCAACTGCCTTTTCTGCAGTTCTGGCATAACGCATACTTCTCCACTCAGTTGTCATGTCAGTTGTGTGATATTCAATATGTCCTTCTTTAAACTTGCAATCTGTGTAGTGTGCCAATCACTCATGGATTTGACTCCTTTTGCCCACTGCTTAACCTCTTCTACATGGTGTTGTTCACTCTTTAAATGTCTTCCTCATCATCAGTGCCAAATATAGTTTTCATAAGCCATCCTCCAATGTCAGTCTACCCTTCTTCCTTCATATATGTGGAATGACCCCCCCCCCCCCCCCCCCCCGAGTGGGTTATCTCACTCCTTAATTTCTCGTATGCTCCATGTGCTCTCTCACATACCCCAGCACTTCCTTTGAGTATCCCGTGCCTTTCCATTCCCTTTCATTTTCAATTTTTTTATTAGTTCATTTGGCATCAAGGATACAGTACTTGAATTGAACAGCAATGATGTTACTGGTAACACAATATGCATATACTACAAATAAAACAGATTACATTCATTTATGGTAATAAAAGTCTTAGATTAGATCGATAAATCAATAATATTCATATGGATAAAAACACTAGGATGAGTTACATGTAAAAGAGAAAAAGTGGTTTTTATAAACAGTAATACTGACAAACAGAGTTTCAAGTTGTAATAAAAACTATAGGTTAATATCTAAAGCACCCAGCCAGGAGATTGCTTCCTCAGAGACCTCATGTATGCTGGTCATAGTTCCAGCATATTTCCGTAGGGGACACTCGGTGACTATGTGGTGTATTGTTTGTCGTTGGTGTCCGCAGTCACACTTGGCACTTTCAGCGATTCCCCACTTATGCTTCAAGTCCTGGCATCTTCCGTGCTTGGTGCGTATGTGATTTAGGGTGGTTCACGACCTCCTAGGTAAGTGGAATCCAGGAGGGACTCGTGTAGGATCAGCAATGAGACCTGCAGAATCGGGATTGGCTGGCGAACCATTCTTCCCGCCATGCTGTTTCTGGTTGGAATCCATCAGAAGTAAGCCTTTTTCCAAGTCTCCAGGAGGGTTTCCTGGACTTAAGACGTTGCCTTTGAGTGGAATCTCAGTCCTGGTGTAGCGGTAACTTGGGATTCTTGGAGCATTTTTCCCATTCCCTTTTCAACGCTGCTTGACGTCGTAACTTCGGTGGTGCAATATTAGACAGAACAGGTAGCCATTCTGTGGGTGTGGATTTTATTGTCCCGGATACGCTTCTCATGGCTACATTCAGCTGCGTGTCTACCATGGCTGTGTGAGTGCTGTTCAGCCATACTGGGCTGCAATATTCCCCGACAGAGTATACAAGTGAGAGGGCAGTTGTTTTCTATATGTTAGCGAACGATCCAAGGTCACACCGAGATATTTTGGGAATGGGTTATATAACAGCAACTGATTTTTAAAGGAAATTTGCGGTTTATAACGAGCATGCCTATTACTCAGATGGAAGGTGGAGGATTCAGTTTTATTTCTGTTTACTTTGAGTCGCCATCGATTAAAAAATTCATCTAGAATTCGCAGATCCTCAGTGAGAGTCATTTCTGAAGTTGTAAAATCGTTAGCCTGCGTCACCAAGGCTATGTCATCAGCATAGATAAATGTTCTTGCTTTCGTTTCTGGCAAGTCAGCGACATATAAATTGAAAAGTAGGGGGGCCAATACTGATCCTTGTGGTAGTCCGTCATTTAAATTGTATCCCTTGCTTACTTGACCTTTTAGGTGAACTTGGAATTTTCTGTTGGACAGCATGTTATTGAGTAGTTGTGCAATTCTTTTACATGGAATTATTCTTAAGAACTTAAGAAGCATGCCTTTCCGCCACACTGTATCATATGCTGATGTTAGGTCAATAAACACGGCCATTGTTTTCTTCAGGTCTTCGAAGCCCTTCTCTATGTATGTTGCCAACGCTAGCACTTGATCACTACAACTGCGGTCTCGTCTGAAGCCAGCCTGTTCTACAGGAATGTGTTTCAGGATAGTTGGTGCAATTCTATTATAGAGTACTCTCTCCAGCAGTTTATAGCAGATACTTAAAAGTACAATGGGTCTATAGTCTTCAGGATTGTTACCAGATTTTGACGGTTACAGGATGGCAATTATTTTAGTTTTCTTAAAAAGATTTGGCAGTCTTCCTGTTGCGAGAATTTCATTAAACAGTGCAGTTAGCCACTGCACTGCACCTTGGCCAGCATGTTTAAGGAACTCCGGGTATATACCGTCACAACCAGCCGCTTTACCAGATTTCAGAGTGTCTAGGGCTGAAACAACTTCGGTTGAAGAGATTATCTGTGCAAATTCGGAAGGCTGTGCTTGAGACATTTTAGACTTTAGCTCATGTTTTATTTCTTTGGCTTTCTGTTTGTTGTTGTTGCTTGGTGTTCTTGTTATATTAACAATCCTGGCTGCTATTTTGTTAGGATTTATTTTGTCTGATAAGATATCAACTTTTGTGGCACTGCCAAGCTTTCGTAATAAATTCCAAGATTTCTTGCTCGAGTGTTGGAAAGACATGTTTTCAGTTAGTTCCATCCATTTCTTTTGCCTAGCTGAATCTAGGGCCGAAATCAATTCATCTGCTACCTTGGTGTCTTGAGTCGTTTTAAATTCGTCATACAATTCATGACATCTAGGGCTCCATCCAGGGATGTAGTTCTCTCTGTAGCCTCTTGGAATATGTTTTCTGGCAATGGAATGAATTAGTCTAACAAAGCGGTCATAGTGCCTAACTTTAGGTGGAATAAACTGAATAATATGATCAACCTCTTCAGAGAATTTTTCCCACTTGGCTTTTTGAAAGTTCCATCGTCGCTTTGGTATAGACTTCACAACTGGGATTTCGAGTCCAATTTTCACCAGTACAGGTCGGTGTTGGCTTCTAGGGAAATCACTGAGCACCTTCCTGCTGCTCTGCAAGGGTAATCCTTTGTTGTTAGTGGTAACGAAACAGAGATCAGGAGTGTAGTCTTGAGCCCATCTAGCTGAGCGGAATGTCCCTTTGTCCTTCCCGTCAAATAGTAAGAAAAGGCGTTCCATTTCAGCCCATTCTGATACTTTCTCACCATCTTCATTCGTGGTTCTGTAGCCCCATTGTGTGTTATGGCTGTTGAAGTCTCCAATTACTATTCCTGGATGTGGAATATTTTGAGCAGCTTCATTTACCCATGGTTGTGCTGGGGGCTTATAGATGTTCACAATCTCTGTGTTGGTGACTTTCAGCCTGATGGTTTGTTTGGACATCTGTTACCTTTTCAACATCATTCTTGATATATGTTGCAGATCCGTAACTTGCATGGTATGTCGCAGCAGCTAACGTGTAGCCAGGGAGCTTACACCTGGAATGAAGTTGGGTTTCGCCTGAGCAGTGGGTTTCCTGTAGTAGAACAACGTCCACCTTGTTTTCAATCAATATTTGAGTGAGATACTCACTTTTTGCTCTGCTTGTTCCTTCTATGTTTAGCTGTAAGAGCCGGAGGGTATTCCCTAAGTCCTTTGTCAGGTAGTTATTGGCAGAACTGTTTTGCTTCATTGCTATGTATCCTCTAACAGCTGGGATATCCTAAGAAAATTTGCAACCACCAGAGGTCCAGCAGCCGATATCTGTAGACTATTTAACCGTAACTTAGTTACGTTGCCCGGGGTACACCACTTGGAGGCTAGTCTACTTTGTACCCCATTTTCAATATGTTGAATGGTGATGGCATTTTACAACCATATACTACCTCATATGGTGATAATCCTGTATTGGTATGCTGTTTCGAGTTGTAAGTGGAGATGAAGTACTTAAAATAGATGACCTAGTTGGTGTGATGTGAGTTGATGTAATATCCAATCATCTTCCCAATTTTCCTGTGCACTCTTTCAGTTCTTTCATTTGCTTGTGGATGGAAAGCACTCGTTCTTAACTTCTTCACATTCAATAACTTATACGATCCTTTAATAGATCTCACTTGAAGTTTGTTCTCTGGTCTGTACTATTGTTTCAGGCTCATCAAACTCCAGTATTCAATTATTCACAAATGCTTGTGCTACTGTTGCTGCCTGCTGGTTTGGCATCATGACCATTTCTATGTATCTCTGATTGTGAGTATATACTTATTTCCTGCAGGTATTTTATTGAATGGGCCTAAAACATCAATCCCCAGAAATCTGAATCTTCAGGTAACCTCTTCAATGGTACTCCTGTTCGAAACATATCTGCTCTGTTTGTATACTTATGCAGTTCCTCACATACTGGTTTATTTATGTCTGCATACTCCTCCACCAATACCTTTCCATTACTCTTACATTGTTTAATCTGTGGTCTCCATGATCCACTAATATGTGATCAAGAGCTTCTTGTCACACTCTATTCCTTAGCTTCACTGGTCCCACAACCTATGGTCCCAGCTTGGTTTCTTTGCGTAGCAACCCATCCTGCATACAAAGCTGTGACTGCCTAAAATACTGCTTACATTCGTTATCCACTCTGTCCAGTTTGCTATTCCTTATGCTCATTATCCCCAATATGTAATACTGCTGCTGTTCTACTTAAGCCATCAGCATTTTCGTGCTTCTTCCTAGATTTATCCTTGACTTTGAAATCAAATTACTGCTCATCATGGCAACCTACTACAAGTATCCTTTAACCCCCCACATGATCTGTTATTACTCAAAACTTTTTATCATACAGATAACATTTGAAGTATGTGATTCCATAAATAAGGCTTAACATCTCTCTTTCTGTTGTGAAATAATTTCTTTCTGCAGAAATTAGTTGTTTTGATATCAAAGCTACCAGATGTTCTATGACTTTTACCTCTTGTGACAACACACAGCCAAGTGCATGGTATGATGCATCAATGTTAAAACAAGTTCTGTATCAAAATCTGGAAATACCAATATTTGACTGGGTGCTAAAGCCTCTTTTAGCTCCTTAAAAGCTTACTGGCACTCTTCTGACCACACAAATTTAGTACCCTTTTTTAACAGTTTGGCAATATCCACAAATCCTTTTATCGACTGGTGGTAATAGTTTGCGACTTCTAAGAATGATTGCAACTCCTTTACATATTCTGCTACAGGAAATTCATGTACAGATGTAATTAATCTTGGGTCTGTCTTAACCTAATCTTTACTTACGGTATGACCTAGGTACACTACCTCTTCCATGACATAATTACACATTCAGTGTTAACTTTGCTGCTTTTAACCTTAGGAATACTTCCCTTAATCATTTCATATGCTGTTTTATATTACTCTCATAGATGCTTATGTCATTGAGATACACTAAGCATCGCCATTGTTTTAAACCTCTGAGTACTCTGTCCAACACTCCCTGAAACATTGCAGGTGAATTCTTTTCTGTGAATGGCATTCTTCTGAATTGGTAGTGTCCCAAAGCTGCTCAAAATGCTGTTTTGTGTTGATCTTGTAGTGCAACCTCTGTCTGGTGGTAACCACTCCTCAAATCCATTCTTGAAATATATTTACACTGCTCTACATGATCCAACGTTTCTGTGATGTTTCACAAAGGGTAGGCATCTATTATGGTTTTCTCATTTAGGTGTCTGTAATCACAACAAAACCTATATTTTTGTGTTCCATTTGTTGATTTTTTTGGCACAATGACTATCCTTACCCCCCACTCACTATTACTTTCTTCAATTATTCCATCTTTCAGCTGTTGATTTATAAATTCCTCCAAAATTGGCTGCAAGTACCTAAGTATTCTGTACAGTTTGCCATAGACTGGTGATTCATTTCCTGTTGGTGTGCTGTGCTGTGTAAAATGCATGGCTAGTAATAGACGTTTTGAAGAAAATAAATCCTTAAATTCCAAAAGAATTTTTCCAACTGTTCCCTATTGCTTCTCTCTAGGTGCTTCTTTTTTTTTCATAAGGCTGTTTGCAGGGCATCCAGCAATTGTCTGTGGCTGACACCCCTCATGTTCCATTCTTCTCCCTCCAGGATATCCATAACATTGATTAAAACCTTGTTAATTCTTTGTCCTGTGTGCTAAAATGATCTGTAGAAACAGGTGCCTTCCTTTCATCCTTTATTTCTTGTATCTGTACAGTACCTCTTTTAACTAAGTGACCTGCCTGATCTATACGTCATTCTCTTCCAATGGTTCCACCACACACAAAATTCATACCGGCAAGCTAGACTCAACACTGACTCCAGTGATTTCCCAGTACCATTAAGTATACAATCATGTGAATAAAGTCTTAGTCTGATCGGTTTGTCTTTCAGGACAGACTCCCCTCGCAGCATCACTACACTGGCTGTGGCTTCACCTAACTGAAACATTTTTCTGTTAAGTTCCAGCCTATGTTGCCAGAGATCGATTATGGTACTAGGCTGATATAAGAAATCTAATCCTAGAATCATGTTGTAGCCCTCACTCACATGTAGCAGAATTTCTACACATTGTTTAAATTGTACCATATCCCAGCAAAAGTCTGTGTTCACCGATTCTAATTGTGTGACATCTTTATCCCTCACCCCACACTAATTGTACTGTTGTGGGTCCAATTGCTTACATTTCATCAGATCACTACTGGTGACTGACATATGCACCCCAGTGGCCAGTAATAGCCTGCAACCGTTTTTCCTAATATTCCTCTTGTTGCACAATCCACCTCTGCATATGATTTTGTAGCACCCAGTGTTACTGGGACTGGCCGTAGGTGGACCTGGGGTTCCCAATGGCATTTAACACCTTATCCTTCCCTTGTCATCTACTTCTAAAACTATTATTTCCCCTTACTTTATTCACATCACCCTGAGGCTGAGGGCACTGCATCTTACATGCCCTGTTCATTCACACCTGAAACATTTTATACTAATTACAAAATCAGACTATTTACTCTGCATTCCAGTTGACGAATCGATCTTCTCACACTCTATAGCTAACCACACTCCTGTGTGCAAATCTGTCGGACCAGCTGGCTGTACATATTTTGACATGTCCATGTGCAACTCTCTGAAAACAGCATCGAGCACCCTCTGCTCAGCTTCTGGCAAAATAATTTCATTGACTGCATCATCTTGTCCTAATTCATAGGCACATCCATTAATTTTCTTATCCTTTCTGCAGATTGTCCCACAGTTTCTCTTAGTTATTACCCCTAAGTGCTCCTTATAGTGTCTGCCACTATTTCATTTCATATATCTCTGAATTATCCCTTCTGTAAATTCTTCGAATGTTGTGACTCCTGTGAGAGCTTCTGTATACCCTGCACAAGTCTTAGCTTCCACTTTTCAACACTCAATAACACCTTATCAGACCAACTTCCCATCTCTGGTAGATTTGCAAGGTCTCACACAAAGGTTTCATATCCTCAGTTGCCTTACCAGAAAGAGAAGCAGTTAAACTTGTAACTGACAAATCTGCACCCAATTGTGACAATCACGATTCTAGTACTGTTGAAGACTTGAGATCTAGCACTCACAAGTCAAGAAAACAAAATACATTAACTTAATTCTTACATCTAATAATGAGCCATCTCAACTCCAGGCATTGCCTAGCTTCCTGCCCCTAACAGTTACACTTATAACATTTTACTGGAACTGATTCTGTACCTGATGCAGCATGCAAAACAGTAGATGTCTGGCATTCGTGACAGTGCAAAAGTGGGGTGAGCATGACATCACTGGAATGCCACTGTCAGTGATGTCTCCGGCTGCAGCTGTGATGACAGTATGGCAGCACATCTGACAATACCGTGGAGAAGGCTGTTACCTTCCTCCAGCAAATGGGCGGCTCTCTGCTCCAGCAGCGGCACTCTCGTCACTCAGGGTAGGCTGCCCTGACCATTGATTGTACAGTGGACCCCATACTGCATTCCAGGATGTTGCTCTGTATGTCACAGGCTCATGATGTAGGCTGTGATACTCAGATGAGAATATCTTAGTACACAAATGGCTGAGCACTTACATGCTCCAGACTCTGTTCATTTAGACTCTAAACACTTCTGTGGTAGCAAGTGAGGTAAGGCTTTGCAGCGTTGGCTGTTGCTATACCGGGCCCAGCTGGCTCTGCTTCGCAATGCCTGTCAGCCGTGTTCTGCTTCACAACACATAACACTGGTGCCTGCCTGCAGTTGGCTCTGTTGCAACTCACTTTCATTCTGGCATACTTTTTGACCAAATATGGTGGATACACTACACTGCGATGCTTACAGGAGCGATTTTTAAGTGATCTCCTTTGTAGACTGACTGAATTTCTCTAGTGTTCCACCATAAACCAAAGTCTGCTACCAGCTTTACCCATGACTGAATCCATATGATCATTCAATTTCAAATCCCTACTAAGTGTTACACACAGGTGTTTTTATAGATTTACCGATACCAGCTGTGACTCACTGATGTGTTCATAGGATACTATGTTTCTTCATTTTGTGAAGTGTATAATCTTACATTTCTGAACATTTAAAGCAAGTTTCCAATCTTTGCATTACCTATATATCTTATTAAGGTCCGACTAAATGTTCCTTCAGACTGCAGTTCATAATGGATAACATCATCATCTCCAAAAAAGTCTGATGTTACTGTTAATATTATCTGCAAGTTAATTAATATACAACACTCAAAGTTACTTTTACATCTGTCGATGACTCTCCATCCAAGATAAAGTGCTGCTTCCTCTCTACCAAAAATCGCCAATCCATTCGCAGATTTTGCCTGATACCGCATACAATGATACTTTTGATAATAAGCATAGATGTGGTACTGAGTCAAAGATTTTCAGATATTGAGAAATACTGCATTTACCTGGCTGCTTTGAGCCCTGGCTTTGAGGATGTTATGTGAAAAAAGTGCAAGTTTTGTTCCACTTGATATATGTTATCATAATCCATGCTGATTGGCATGGAAGAGGTTGTTCTGTTCGAGGAACCTCATTAGGTTTAAGCTTGGAATATGTTCTAAGATTCTACACCAAATGGACATTAGTTTTGTGGGTCACTTCTGCTACCCTTCATGTAGAGAGTACTTAACAGAGGGGCTAACTCAGCTGCAAAGTGGATATAGAATTTGATGGGGATTCCATCTGGCCCTGGGGCTTTGTGCAGTTTTAACAATGTCATCTGGTCGTGCGGTAGCGTTCTCGCTTCCCACGCCCGGGTTCCCGGATTCGATTCCCGGCAGGATCAGGGATTTTCTCTGCCTCGTGATGGCTGGGTGTTGTGTGATGTCCTTAGGTTAGTTAGCTTTAAGTAGTCCTAAGTTCTAGGGGACTGATGACCATAGATGTTAAGTCCCATAGTGCTCAGAGCCATTTGACCCATTTTTGAACAATGTCATCTGTTTTTCACTGTCACCAACACAATATCTATTTCACTCTTCTTTTCTGTGGTAACAGGATTAAATTGAAGGAATAGTCTTTTGTTTTCCTTGGTAAAGGAAAATTTGAAAGCAGAGTTCAGCATTTCTGCTGTTGTTTGACTACTCTCAGTTTCAGTTCCTGTCTTGTCCAAGAGTGACTGGACACTAACTTTGATGCTACTAACAGCCTTTACATACAATCAGAATTTCTCTGCATTTTGTGAAAGATCTTTTGACAATATTCTGATTAGGTAGTCACTGAAGGCTTCACACATTGTTTTCTTGACAGCCAAATGCATTTCATTCAACACCTATCTGCCTATAGCCCTGTGCTTTGTTTTATATCCACTACGCAACAGTCTCTTTCTTTAGAAGTTTCTTTACAGTGACTGTATGCAACAGCCTGTCACAAATCATTCAGTTGTATGTGTCTATCCAATGCATAGTGAATCATTCTTTTAAGTTTGAGCCATATCCCTTCTACATGCACCTACTCGCTGCTGAAAGTTTCAGGTACTTCATTGAGATACGACACTTGTCTAGTTCACTGAACGTATAAATTTGTCTACTTATTTTAGTTGCCCTTTGTACTTTGGTATTCATTGTTGCTATAACTACATCATGCTCACTGATACCAGTTTTTATGTGGACTTTCTCAAAGAAGTCAGGTCTGTTTGTTCCCATTAGATGTAGTATATTTTTACCATGAGTGGCAAGTTTTTGGTTACATCAGGAGATGACTAGTGGTCGATAGAAGGATCCCATTATAATATTATACCCAGCCTTGATACTGAGCCTCGACCAAACAATCTCACATGCAGCTTCAATTTCTGTCTCAGTGATTTGTATTTTCATGCCTACAGGGACAAATATACCACTTCCAATTCCCATGTCCCCATCCTTGCAATATATACTTCAATTTTCTCCAAAGATCTCACTGCTCTCAACTTCTAGTTTTAAAAATCTTCTGTGTCTAATATTATGTGAGCTTCAGTGCTTTCTAGGAGTACTTCAAACTCTGCCACTTTGTTGCAAATGCTTTGGTAGTTAACTATTAAGATTTTAATACTGTCACCTGTGTGATGGCATTTCTCTGGATCTTATGCTTATACTTCTGGGCTTCCTACAGCTGTTATTATCTAGATTGGATGGACAGTTGTCTAGCCTAAAAAAAAAACCTTGTGTGCATCTCTTACACAGTCAGCTACCGGGGTAGTTGTCTGTGATGTGTAGTGCACACCTGGCCCATTTAGGGAACCCTACAATTTTCAACCTACTGCACAAGTCTAGGAGGTCACAGTCTAGCTTTTACAGAATCTCAGAGTATCTTTTTTGAGCTTTTCAGTTGACTCAGAACCAGCCCCCCCCCCCCCCCCCCAGTCTCTTCTGGGGAGAATGGTGCAGATTATGAGCTTTGTTAAAACTCTGTGAGCAAGGCTGGTATTCTCAACCTTCTCTGCTAGTCACCAGAATAATCCGAGTATTACCTCAGAGCCCAGATGACAGGTATTGTTTGTCATAATGTGCACACAGTCTGCAGTTGATTGCACACTGTTATTTTAGTGGCTCCCAGAATAGCCTCTTCAACATGCAACATGCTGAATGAGGCCTCCAGGTATACACACTATGTGCACCTGATGTTCCTTCCCATCCCTTGGTGCCATTTCCATAAGCAGCACAATTATTTGCCATGCGTTTGAGCTGTTGTTGATTACTAGACCCCTACCCCTTTGCTTTTGCTGCCAGTTGACACAGGACACAGCAGGTTTCCCACCATGTGAAGGGAGTCTCACTGGTTTAGTTTTGGTTCCAGTGGGAGAAAGTACCTCAAACTTGTTGGTTGGTTGGTTGGATGGTTGCAACATCTTGAGTTCTCCCTGATCTGTCAACTCTATACAGTACACCTAAATGATGGTTAGAACATCCTGAGTTCTCCCTAATCTGTCTACACTATACCATATGTCTAAACATACATTGAACCATTGACATGCCACTCTTTAATCACTTGACAGTAGTCAAAATGATTTCCAGCTACATGTGAGTAGTAACCTACTCATCCCTGTTGAAGAATGGCAAGCACAGTGGGGCTGCTTTGTGCCAGGTGCAATATTTTACAGAACAATTAACAAATACCTTGTGCCTGATGCTGTATTTTACAGAATAATAAACAAATAAGTTTATACTAAGCTTGCTGATTCTCTTTTTAATATCTGAGTCTGGGTTTCTACATGCATTACCAGTAGCCTATTGGAAAGAAAGTGATCTACAACCAACTATGACATGTCTGTTATGACAACAGAAAACTTAGTACGGGTTTTATTGTTTCTCTGAAATTCTTTTAAGGTTAAGGTCACTGAAAAAATTCGACAGTAGCATTAATTTATGATAAATGCAGACAATATAATTTCCTATTAAAAACAGAGCTAATGTGGCATGATATGTTGGTTATTTATAGTAACTGAAAAACACAAACACCGATTTGCTATGACATAGGATGTGATGTTGTTATAACCACAGTCCTGGAGTTTACTGTTATTAATCTTGGAGTTAAAACATAATGCTGCTGATGCCAGAAGCTGTAGTGTTTCTCTACAAATTGTATTATTTAGGACAGTTTCAAGTGTAGTCCGAAAAGTTCTCAGAATCACCACGAGATGTCAGCACTAGCGCAATGAGTTGTTCACGTCATATTGATTGGACTGTTGCCTGTAAACACATGCCATGTCAGTGCTCTTGGAAGATAGCTGTGGCGGTGATGTGACTCTGTTGTTGTTCCCGCATAATGATTTGCAAAGATGGAAAAAGTCAGGATTCGACCAGTGATTAAGTACTTTCTAAAGAAAGGTATGAAAACAAAGGACACTCGTGCCAGTTTCCAGAACACACTGGGGACTTTGCTCCTTCATATTCAACTGTTGCCAAGAGGACAAATATATTTAAATTTGGTCAGGAGAGCTTAGATGATGATCTGCACAGTGGTTGGCCAAGATGTCTCACTACTCCAGTAATCTTTGCAAAAGTGCACAAAATGGTCATAGAGGATCACTGATTGAAAGCGCATGTAATTGCTCATGCTTGCCAGATGTCATCTGAAAGGGTATATCACATTTTAACTGAAGAATTAGAAATAAAAAAATTATCCGCAAGATGGCTGCCACAGCTCTTGACGCTGGATCAGAAACCCATGATAGTGGACATACTGGAACAATGTTTGGCCCATTTTAGGAGAAACGAACAAGATTTTTTGCAATGGTTTGTGACCACAGATGAAACTTGGGAGCACTACTATAACCCAGAGGCAAAACAACAGTCAAAGCAGTGTAAACATGCTGATTCTCCACCACCAAAGAAAGTAAAGACAATTCCTTCGGCAGGAAAGGTCATGGTATCAGTTTTCTGGAATGTGAAGGGGATTCTGTTTGTAGATTATCTCCTCACTGGGCAAACAATTACTGGAGAATACTATGAATACTATGCTAACCTCTTGGACAAATTGCAGCAAAAGGTATGTGAAAAAAGGCCAGATTTAGTTAGGAAGAAAGTCGTCTTCCATCAAGACAATGCACGCCCGCACACGTGCCATTGCTAAGGCAAAATTACATGAACTAAGGTATGAATTGCTGCCATACCCACCTTATTCACCTGATATGGTTCCATCAGACTTCAATCTCTTCCCAAAATTGAAAATTTTTCTTGGTGGATAAAGATTCACTTCAAACGAAGAATTGATAAGCGGAGTTGACAACTATTTTGCAGGTCTGGAGGAAACTCATTTTCAAGATAGGGTCAAGGCACTGAAACTTTGATGGACCAGGTGCATTAATCTACAAGGAGACTACATAGAAAAATAAAAAAAGTTTCAGTGGTGTAAGTACTCTTTTTCTATTTCATTCTGAAAACTTTTCAAACCACCCTAGTAAATCAAACAAGCTGCACTAAGATTTACAGAACTCTTCTACACTACCTTTTCCCACCTCCATGTAAGTAAACTGTCACAGAAGCCCATTTCTTTCATTGGAAACATCTAACTTACCAGTAACTAATATTCAACATGGAACAAAATAGGCCTGTTATGAAGGTTGGAACTTAAATAATACACACTCATCTGCAGAGTGGAAATTCAGTATGGAAAATATCTCTGAGGCTTTATGTAAGCCATGTCTGCACAATATGCTTTCTTCCAGTGTATTTTCAGAAGGTGGTGCACCATACCTTATTAGTGTTTGAAAAATGTCATAGTTTCCCTCTTAAGTTGCTGCTAAAATGCTTTATTTAACAATCAGTTTCAGTCTATAGACCATCGTCAGGTTTTTAAATCATTGGTGTCTGATAATAAAACCATGAATTAGTTACTGTCCCCACATTGTAATATAAATTACGTCATCAGTATATATAAACTATGCTGGGCAGTCAACTCTTTTATGTAACATCAGCAATTAGTGATAAAGCTATGAATGAATATGTTACTAATAAGCTGTGGGTCACCACCTCCTGAAAATATATTGGAAGAGAAAATATTTTGGGCATATGGCTAAGCCACAGCCTGAGGTTTTTTTTATTTTTTTTATTTTTTTTTTATTTTTTATTTTTTATTTTTTTTTTCCAGAATGAGTTTTTACTCTGCAGTGGGCTGTGTGTGATTTGAAACTTCCTAGTAGAATAAAACAATGTGCCGCACTGGAACTTGAACCTGGACCTTTGCCTTTTGTGGGAAAGAGTTCTACCAGCTGAGCTACTCAAGCACAACTCATGACCCATCCTCACAGCTCTATGTCCACCAGTACCTCATCTTCTCCCTTCTAAACTTCAGGCTATGGCTAAGCCATGTCTCCACAATATCCTTTCTTCTAGGATTGGTAGTGATGTAAACTATGCAGTAGAACTGTAAAGTCGGCAGGTAGGGGAAGTAATGGTGGAAATAGAGCTGTGAGGGTGGGTTGTGAGCCATACTTGAATGGCTCAGTCAGTAGAGCACTTGCACACAAAAGGTAAAATTCCCAGGTTTAAGTCCCATTCCAACACACAGTTTTAATCTACCGGGAAGTTTCATTTCAGTGCACAGTCCTGTACAGAGTGAAAATTTTCCTTTCTTCCAGAAATTCTAATCCTGAGAGGTAAGTAGGATAATTTCTGTAATTTTTGGAAAGTAGGATACAAAGTACTGGTGGAAGTGGAGCTATGAGGGCAGGTCATGAGTTATGCTTAGATAGCTGTCGGTAGAGAACTTGCATTCGAAATGCAAAGTTCCTAGGTTTGAGTCCTGGTCCTGCACACAGTTTTAATCTGCCAAGAAGTTTCAAATCAGCACACAATTCCCTGCAGAGTGAACATTCTTTCTGGATCCTAACAATTATTTGTACATTTTCTATCCTGCCTGGCATAGCTAGAAACTAGCTAGGAACTGTTTATCCTCTCTTGCTCCAGTGGGTACACTGAACCACAGGGAAAAGAACATGTGGCCCTATAAGTCTGCAATAGACTGAGTTCACGAAGTGAATGATGCACTAACAAGTTCAGGATGTAGCAAAGTCCACGAAGCAATACAATGGTTCCAGATTAGTAACCAGAAACAAACTAAATCAACCTCGACGTGCAATGCTGTGTTTCAAACAGCTACAAAATATAGCAAGGAGTAAGCCATGCTGTGAGCCCGGGTCACAAGATCAATGACAAACAGTTGACACCGAATGGCACCAAGTGGTGTGTGTATCTCAGCAGTGGCTCCCCTTACAATAGCTGCCTGCAACCACTGTTGACAGCCTTAGTACCTCTGAAATGTCCATGTCCATGCTAGGCAAGGAATCCAAATCACTGTTGGATCCAAAAGTATACTACCTAAAAAAGACTTAACTAAGTAACATAACTTGCTAGAAATACTGAAAATTAAGCATGTAAATCAAGTAAAAGCTATTGCAAGCAGACTGCCTTTGGGTATCTCAGCATGCTGGAAAGCAACTACAGTTCACAAAAAATATGTTGTTTTGGTATGGATGACATGAGATTACTAAGATGCTTTATCAGCAATAGAAAATTATCTGACTAACATTGGTACTCTGCCAACCATCAAATAATTCACAAACTGATTCTCTGCAGAGGGAGTTGAGTGCCATTTGGATTTGGCAACAGAAAATATTAAATGAAGTCAAGAACAATATGGATTGAATGTTAGTCTCTTAAAAAAATAATTTTAGCAATCTGTAAGTCTCACAAGCCCATTATGATGGTAGATTGGCATAGAATACAGGCCCCAGGAAAACGTTGGAGCTGTGTGAAATATATTTGTAAAATATCAGATGAGAGAAAATTAGATTACAAGGAGGATGAAAGTGTTGGAAATGATGAGCTGGGTAAAAGAATAAAAACATTAAACTGAACCAAACACTAGATTCAAGCCAGTAGGCTTTGTCATCTCATCACATGTCCAATCCAAATGATATTAGAGATTTACCTATCTTATACATACCACTATCATTTATTATAAATCATATATTTGTATACATGTGCAGTCAAAAGCTTTATTGTTTTCCTTCGAGATAGATTGCTGTCAGAATCACTCCAATACATGTGTCCAGTAACAATTGAATCTTTCGCTTATTGACTGTTAAAAATACTTTTAACTCACAAGTCAAGTGCTATTGTAGTGATTTTTGTGAAGATTGGAACAGGGATTTGTATAAAATATCAAAGTCATCATTGTCCCAGAATAGTATGGTTTCCATCCAGACCACAGCACGAATTCATTAATCAGTGTGTGGATTGAGGAATCTGCTCAGAGTACAACAGAAATCACTCTTTGTACGGAGAACCCATGTAATTATATCACAAATCATTAGTAACAAAATTAGCAGTGATTACCTTGGCATATTCTGAGGTCATTGGTTCTTAATGTTTTCTTCAAATATTCCTCCACAAAGGAAAATCAAGAGATACTGCCATCTTTCAGCTGTCATACAATAGAACTGATATAACTATCATGGTTATTGTTGTTGGAAAGCAACAAACTCAAGGCCTCAAGGCCTGACAGAGTGGCTGTTGGATTCTCTACAGAAGTAGATTTGTAATTGAGTTAGCACTGCTATTTATCATAATTTACTGACACATTAGCAGAGAACTGTTCACACACACTCAAAAGGATCACATGTCACACTCACCTAGGGAGAAAAAAGCAAGGCAGCAGAACAGATCAACAGAACTACCACCAGTCTCTATCTGGATGTAGCATAATTCCTCGACAATTGCATCCATTGCATTGAGTAAGAACTCTGAAAACATCAGTCCTTCCTCTCTTGCCTGGTCTAAAGTAATTGTTTGACATCCCCATGGAACTGATTCCCATTGCGGTATTTGGAAAATTTGTCATATTTTTGGTCTCATGTTCAATGGTGGTTTGTGGAATGTCGATATAGACTTAGGCCATGTGAAGCTCAGCTGGCAGTATTTGTTTGTGACATCATAAGACCTGCTAACATAAGTACTTGCTGACTTAGTGTTCCTATACTTTCAAAATTTTTAAAGACCACACCAATTCTTATTGAATACCATATGTTTGTATGGGGCATCTAAGCAGATTTCTGTCTCGATTGAAAACTTCTTCAATGGCAGAACTTAGCATTTCATTTTAGATGTAAGGAAGATAAAGTAAGTGACTGTTTAGATGGAGAATCATCTACAAACTCGAAAATCATTTGGAGTGGGGACCATAGAAGTTTTTAGAGCCATTACTACTCTTGTTATATCTTTGTGACTAGTGGATAATGTAGTTCCAACCTCAAAGCTTTTCATAGGTAATACAGTTATTTGTTGTAAGTTGTTGTCCTATGAATTTTGTAGTGATATCCATATAAATCTTTGCCAAAGCATCAGCATCATACTAAAACTGACAAATTGTTCTTAATGAAGAGAAATACATTAGTTTACAGTTCACAAAATGTAAAATTTCAGCAGCCTTTGAATACATGGTTATCATTACAGCTTGTAGCTCAAATGGTTCAAATGGCACTATGGGACTTAACTGCTGAGGTTATCAGTCCCCCAGAACTTAGAACTACTTAAACCTGACTAATCTAAGGACATCACATATATCCATGCCTGAGGCAGGATTCGAACCTGCGACCGGAGCAGTCGCGCGGTTCCAGACTGTAGTGCCTAGAACCGCTCGGCCAACCCGGCCGGCCAGCTTGTAGCGTTCAGGTCATAAAATACCTTAGAGTAACATGTGGGTATTTGAATATCACATAGGCTAGTAAAATCAAATTTTCTGGAGAGTAAAAGCAGGAGGAGTTTGATTATAGTTCAGTCACAAAACTAATTTGTTTTAAAAATCAATACTACCTCATCTCCCCTGGGGGCTCACATCTTTTTCATGGGTATGTTAATTCCCTTTCGATGCTACAAGTCTATCTTTCCCTTATTCTTTTTTCCTCTCTACCTTTCCATTGGATAGTCTTCTTGTGCCTTTCTATTTTTCCATTGGGTAGTCTTCTTGGTACCAATTGTGATCGGATCTAGTTTATGTTCTGGTCTCTCATTTTCTTACCTTCCTGCCTTCTTCACCCTGTCATAATTAATTATATGCTCCCCTTGTTGGATTTGACTTGATACTCTTTTTCTAACTTTTGCAGAAGTCCACATTGTGCAGGGAAGCTCTCCCAGTGCAGCATATATTCCTCCTTTGCACCTTTTTCTCTTTACACCATTCTTTGTTGCAGTGGTACTATGTCCAAAACACAGCATGTTAGCCATTCCATTGGGGGGAGGTCATCAAGGTCCTGCATGGTGGTAGCCCCCTGACCACACAGGGGTGCACTGTTGGTGCCTGAGGTGGAAACTCCCCACCTAAACCAAGGAGATCTGCCTGTCATGACTGGGGCAAGAAGATTCTATGCAATGGGTTACTATACATGTAACCATTGCTGTGGCCTGAGTGGCACCTGTGAGAGGAGAGCCCACATTCGGAGTGAGTGGTACCATGGCAGAACATTCACACATGAAGCAAATTAAACTTTCTTCTGCGGGTGGCCGCACAGCCCCAGCAGTCTCTTCTGAAGGTAAGACATGTTACAATGCGGAGAAGTATGACCCTATTCCCTTCCTGGGCTACGTCATGGGAGGAACATAGGGCTCAGAGACAATGCGAGGACTACCCCTTCCCCCAATATTTGGTATGTTCTAGGATGATGAACCATGATTCATTTTTTACTACAAAGCATATGTTCTTCGTTGAACATCTCAAGGACAGGTTCGTGGAAGTGGCAGTGATTTGAAAAATGAAAAGTGGCTCCATTCTGCTTAAAACAGCTTCCCCTTCTCAGTCATGGGCACTGTTCACTTGCGACAAGCTGGATGATATTCGTGTTGCTATAACCTCCCATAAAAGTCTTAAAATGGTACAGGGTACCATTTTCTACTGAGATCTTCTTTTACAGACTGATGATAAGTTGTGTCCTAATTTGGAGTGTTGAAATGTGAATTTTGTGCTTTGTATCCAGCAAGGTCCAAAAGAAAACTGAGTGGATAGTGAAATGTTCATCTTGGCCTTTGAAGGTGACTCATTGCCTGAGAAGGTCAAGGTGTTAGTGCATCGGCATTATGTCAAGCTGTACATTTGTCTTCCCATGCAGTGCTACAAATGCATGCAATTTGGACACATGTCTTCGTGTTGCACACCAGCTTAGCCTGAAGGGGCTGTGGCTGTCAATTGGAAAAGAATGCACCTTTTGCCCTGTCCCCATCTGTGTCAACTTTGGAGAGTACCATTCCCCCTGTTCACCAGATTGCACCATTTTCAAACATGAAAAAAAAAAAATCCAGGAATACAAGACCCTTGATTGCCTCACGTATCAAGAGGCCAAGAAGAAGTACAATCACCTAAATCTGACACACGTGACATTGATGTATGCTACTGTTACAACGATGTTGTCCACTTTAGTGATTGCACTATCACCCTCCATATCTTCTACATCTGACCCACAGGGCCACCTGACTTCACCCGTTTCCCTGGTGGCTGTGGTCTTTCTCATACTGCTTCCCCCACACCCCTTTAGGGAACGTCAGCTTCCTATCTCTCGGGAACATCTGTACCCAACCCCCAGCTGTAGAAGCAACTCCCTCCTCCAGCACCGATTACCTGGAAGGGGTTCCTTCAGACATACTCTTCCCAGGACTCTGCTGACCTGCAACTGGAAGCCAGCTGGTGACCAAAGGAGCCACAGGTTGCGGGTCATAGGACTTTGAGTTCCTTTTGTTCCAAAATCTGGGGGGAACAGTCCCTTGCCAAAGTCTAAATCATCTTAAGGACAAAAAGATGGAGATTCTGATGGCCCCCATGCCACCAGACCCTGCATGTTCTGCTTCTGTGTCCAAGGCAGCATTCATGGTGGCCCCAACGGCCCCAAACCCTCTCATGGACCCTGCTTTGGGACAAATGTGTATTGATGGTGTATCTTCACAACCAGTGGCAGCATGTGGCATGAAGGTGTGATATGTCTTCTGGGTCCCTTCATGCTCCACAAGATACTGATAGCATGATCCTCTAGTGGAACTGGAACAGTTTTTTCTGACACTTTTTTGGGCTACGACATCTTCTGTGCACTTCCCCTATTTTGCATTGTCCTCCAGAAAACTTGTTTCCCAGCAATGTGGAGCCCTACCCTCTGCGACTGTTGGGGCTATTTTAAGAAGAGCACAGACTATGAAAGAGCATTGGGTGGTGTTTGTGTGTATGTTCTGGACTCGATGATGTAAAGACAACTCTGGAATTTACAATCTGTACAGCGTATCTCCTTCCTGGCGGTGAAGTGTCCCAGAATGCATTGTCTGCACTGTTCTCTCAACTCACCCCATCCTTCCTAGTATTGAGTGATGCCTGCACCCCTTTGTGCGGTGGAACTACGACCACTGGCTGATGTAAAACTGTTGAAAATTTGCTTGCAGAGCTCAGTCTTTGCCTCTTGAATAATGGTGTTGCCACACAATTCAGTGTGGCATATGGGTCTTATTCAGTCATTGACCTCTCCATTTGCTGCCCAGGTCTTCTTCCATCCATCCACTGGAGAGTCCATGATGACCTATGTGACAGTGATTATTTTCCAAACTTTTGACACTTTTACAGCATCACTCGCCTGGGTGCCCAACCAGATGGACTCTCTCCATAGCTGATTTGTATGCTTTTACCACTGTCGTTGCCCTTCATAGTTCGCTACATGGAGGTATTGTTGCAGTTTTCCACAGCACAACTGTAGCCATTCTGTTGGTAGCTGACTCAGCAATCCCCTCTTTCTTGGGATCCACCTGTCAGAAGACAGTACCTTGGTGGACCCCCAAAATAGCCATTTCCATTACAGATGGCAGGCACCATAAGTGACATCCATCGATGGAGCACCTCGTTGCCTTTAAATGCCTCCATGCTAAGGTCCGCCAACAGAACTGAGAATGCTGAGAGTAATGTGTTGCTACCATTAGACCTGGTATCTCTTTGGGTAGTGATGTCTGCACTGATCCAAATGCTGTTGCTGAACATTTTGCTTTTCATTATGCTTGAGCCTTTGCATCTGAAATTCATCAGCCTGCATTTCACATCCTCAAACTTTCTTTACCATTTACTACAATACCACCTAGAATCTTATAATACTCCATTCAGTGAGTGGGAATTCCTCACTGCCCTAGCTGTTTGCCCTGACTCATCTCTATGGACAAATCCTCAAACCCATATCAGTGGATTTCCAACACATCTTTTCCATTGTCAATCATATCTGGTTGGGTTTCTGTCTCAATGGTGAGAAAGTGTGATTGTCCAAGTACTGATACTGGGTAAACATCCCCTTGATATGGACAGCTGTTGCCCAATTAGCCTCACTAATGTTCTCTGCAAGTTGCTCAAACATATGGTGATCCAACAGCTGTGTTGGCATCTTGAGTCTTGGGTCTTTTGGTTCTGTCCCAGGGCGGTTTTCGCTAAGGCTGCTCTTCCACTAACAATTTGGTCTGCCTCAAATTTGCTATTCAGTCAGCTTTTGCTCGACATCAATATCTTATCGCTGCCTTCTTTGACTTGTGTAGGATGTATGACACTATATGATGTTACTACAACCTCGCTACCCTCAATGAGGGGACCATCAGGTCCATCTCTTGAGTGTTATCAGGAATTTTTCATCTCACTGTGCTGTCTGGGCTCAAGTTGGTGCTTTCCATGGTTCTCTGGTATCCCGGCCCAACAATTTTGACAGCCCGCAAAAAGGCATGGACATAGACAGCAGCCACTAGGTGATGCCCATATAATCTGCGAGTGCTGCTGCCATTACCACAGTGCTATGCTTGGGCCATACTTGCTTCGCCTATCCATCAGCACTCACAGGGGTTCTATAAAGCCAGTAACACCAGGCCTCAGACCACAGTCGTGTTCTGACAGTGCACATGATCATATCTCTAGTCATTGTTGCTTTGGTTGCTGATGGATTTGTATGCTCTCTTTGTGGTTAATTGTTCCTGTTGTGTGTGTCTGTGTTTTACCAGGGATTCCCCGTTGACACTGTCACCCCGTCAGCTGGTGCACTCCAGTCTCGTTCGGTTCTGCTTACTAGAGGTAGTTCCCATATACAATAGAATGGGCTTCTACAGGGGTCTGTATTGAGAGAGCACCTTTTATAGTTGCCACTGTGGGGTCTACAGTGTCACCCACCCTGTATGCTGATGACATTTGCATGTACTATTGCTCCTCAACTGTGGGTGTTGCTGATCTTTGACTGCAGGATATCATACACAAGGCACAGTCCTCAGCTATCACCCATGGCTTCCAGTTTTCCACCACCAAGACATGTGTCATGCAGTTCTGTCACTGTCATACTGCTCATCCCCAACCCAAACTCTATCTCGAAGATCAAATGCTCAGTGTGGTGAAGTCTTATAGTTTTTTGGGATTTGTCTTTGATGAGCAGTTGAAGTGGCTTCCCTGTCTTCGCCAACTTAACCAAGATTCAGGTCAAAACAAACATGCTGCTCACACCTTAATACTCTTCACTGTCTCGGTAACACCATCTGGGATGCGGATCACTGTACACTTTTGTGGCTCAACAGAGCTATGATCCTGTTGTGTCTTGATTATAGGAGCTTGGCATATGGCTCAGCATCACCTTTAACATTGCGGATGTTAGACCTGATACACCATTGGGAGGTCTTACTTGCAGTAGGTGTCTTTCTCACCAGCCTTGTGAACAGCCAACCCATGGAGGCTGGCATCCCTCTCCCACAGATCAAACACCAACAACTGTTGCTCAGCTATGTAATACACATTTGCTGCTTCCATGAGCATCCAAACTACTGTGTCCTATTTCCTGGTAGGGATATCTACCTCCCACAACAGAAGCCAAGGCCTGGAGGCACAACTGCAGGTCACATACAGTCTCTGCTCTGAACTCCATCTTTCTCCCCTGTCTCCTCTTGGCAGTGAGAAACTGTGAGCACCCCCATTGTAGGCACATGCAAGATGCAGCAAACTACACTCCCTTCTGAATAAATGCAGTATATTCAGTGCAGAATTGGTGACCATTGCTTGAGCCCACAGTCACCTTTGTTCCTGCACTGGCTAGTTGTTCTTAATTGGCAGTGACTCCTTCAGTAATCTTTAAGCTGTCAACACCCATTGTTTGTCACTAACCAGGACCTCCTGTATGACGACCACCACAGGAATGGTGAGTCATCCTGTATGGACCTTTGATCACAGTGAGCTCCCAGGGAATGAACGTGGTGACTGGTAGGCCAAGTTGTCTGTCAGGATGCTGACTTTAGAGGTGGCAGTACTGGAACCAGATCTTTGGTTGACTCTATGCCAACAATTGTTGGAGGCTTGTAATGTGGATTAGTGTGCTCTGATTTCTCCGAATAAACTGCAAACCATAAAGGAGACCATGACCGTGTGGTAGTCTTCCCTTCATGCTTCTCAGAGGGAATCTACTGTCCTTTGCGAGCCTTGCATGGGCCATACTTGGCTCACCCATGGCCCCATCCTTCAGTGTGAGGATCAACCCTACTGTCGGTGTGGTGCCCAACTCATGGCGACCCACATCCTACTGGATTGTCCTAATTTGGCAACCTTACAGCAAAACCTTAAACTGCTGACACACTGCATCAGTTGCTAGAGGACAATGCCAACGCAGCTGGTTTGGTTTTACATTTTACCTGTGAAAGTGGTTTTTACTCATCTCTTCATTCCAGGGCACATTAGCCTCGTCGGCCGACTGAATGATTTGAGAGGTACCCCATTGCCTGCTCTGATTGAGAGGCACATGGTGCCTTTGCTCAGTGGTCTGACCTGGTTGCTGCCCTTCTTGCCATTTTAATTCTTATTTCATGCATATGTCACTAGTTGACAGACCCATCATTGTTCTGTTTCCTGAGATTTTATCTTGTCTGTGTAGCTAGTATTCTTGTAGTTATAGAGGGTGTGGAAACAACAGTCGGATGCAAAGGATGTGTTTCCAGTCATATAATGTCTTCTGGGGACCTCCAGCTGCTTTATGGATGGGGAAACTCTTCCACCTTCACCCTTTTACCCATTTCATTTCTACTTGTTGCTATCTCATGGCTTTCTTGATTCTTGGACACAGTCAAGTCCATTTGGATTTGTCTTTCTGTACTTCCTCTCTGGGGACTGTTCTCAGCTTGAAACACAAAGGATTAAGGGACTGATGACCTCATAGTTTGATTCCTTTAACCTCTTCAATCCATCCAACCATCTCTATCTCATTAGACTAATAATTTTAGGTAGGTAACTAATTCTAAAATTGTGAGATACAAGCATGCATGACATGACAAGGCAGCAGTCACAGCAAATGCATTAATTACTTTATTTGAAATCCACATGCAGTTGGCGATGACAGTTAGATACAGCTGGCCACTTCCTTGGCGTGGTATGCTCATTGTTGGTTCCACCTAGTTATTGGCTTGCTCATGGTTCTGCTTTTGTTAGTCAGTTGTATGCTTGCCATCCAAGTTGACAGACAAGTGAAGTGAATCCATTGTTGCTGCTTCCCATTTCACTACTTTCTCAGTGTGTTTTGGGTTGTTAAGAAGAGTCTCAAGAAGAGGTTAATGAATTTTTCTTGTTCAAGTACCAACTGCTGGTAATTGCTAATTTACAGCACTATCTTTCATTCAGTATTGAACATAAATATCTGAATAAGTAAGATATAAGTAGGTGTGTCAGTTTTTTTATTGTTTGTAATTGTGGTGCCACTGAGCAGTGATCATGAAAATGTCACTATAAAGAATGTACACAGTTACAGACTAAAAATTACTTCACAGTAAAGACAAAACTGAATTCAGCATGTGCTTCAATCCATCTATTTCGCTGCAGAATAAAAATTGCACACATAGGTTGACATCTGGTCATATCGCAAAAGAGATCACACAATTTGTAATGCATTTTATCATGGCTCTTGTACTTGCCAAGTCACCTCCTGAACATGCATGTTCTAGACATGTAGCATGTGACAACATTCCTCTAGTAAAGCTTAGTATGCACTGGAATGAGATTTTCACTCTGCAGCGGAGTGTGCGCTGATATGAAACTTCCTGGCAGATTAAAACTGTGTGCCCGACCAAGACTTGAACTTGGGACCTTTGTCTTTCACGGGCAAGTGCTCTACCAGCTGAGCTACCGAAGCACGACTCACATCCGGTACTAACAGCTTTATTTCTGCCAGTACCTCGTCTCCTACCTTCCAAACTTTACAGAAGCTCTCCTGTGAACCTGGCAGAAATGAAGCTGTTAGTACCGGACGTGAGTCGTGCTTCGGTAGATCAGTTGGTAGAGCACTTGCCCGTGAAGGCAAAGGTCCCGAGTTCAAGTCTCAGTCGGGCACACAGTTTTAATCTTCCAGGAAGTTTTGGTATGCACTGATTCATTGTTCAGACTAATTACCACAATTCCTTGAAGTTTGAAGTTAAGTAACTCACAGCCCATTGTTTGAACAACTTGCAGAGTGTGATTACTAATCTGAAGGAAGCAAAAATTGGCAATCTAAAATTGTCATCTTGTTTTGAAATTCGTCCCCCAAACCATCTCCAGAAGTCTTACAAAATCTTCTGTTGTCATCTGCAAGAAATTTTCCACCCTTCATTTGTGCCCAACTCTGTTTCCTTCTTTAAGCTCAGGACTCGACCAAATGTTTATACATTGCCACTACTATTCAGCTGGTGCACTTTAAGCTATATGTTGGTGCAAACAAAATGCAGCTGTCATATCAAAATAAATATTTATGATTGTAAAACACTTATATCTCTTTATATCCAGTGGAAAATAGTTTACCAGTCTTGTGTATAATTTCAAAGTGTCCAAACAAATAATATCTTACTATATGAAGGTGCGTCCCAGAGGCAGAACATTTTTTCACTCTCAGTTTGGATGGGGCTGCATCACACCATCCAAAGCTTTTCAGAGATACACTGTGAATAGCGGTGAGTTTGAGTGAATGCAGGCTTGCAGCTGGAGGAAGTCAAGACAGCAAATGCAGCATTTATTATGCTGTACCATCATTTTTTATTTAAGAAAAAAGCCATCATTGGTGGCTGAAATCATTTCTAACAGTGAGGCGGTGCATAGCAAAAATAGTCTTTCCTGTGAACTGCATACTGGTGAGAATACACAGTTCAGAAGGGTTACCAAATTTCAGTTGGACGCTCTGAACAGGTGTTGTATCTGAACCATGAATAATGAACACAATTTGTACAATTGTAATATCTCACAGAGAGGCTGACAACAACTTTGCACTTTCTGGCAACTAGATTCTTTTATTAATTTGACATAGCTATTCAAGATATCCAAAGTATATCAACAATTGTCACCAAAGTTTACATATTGTTCTCCTTTTCCATTGTTTTGCAGCACACACAATTCGTGACACATTGCCAGTAACCATTTCTTTTCCATACCGAAAGAAAACACACAATACATTGATTTCCAAAGTGGCATATTTTGTGGATTTCTTTGTAGGCATAAATATACATAACCTCAGTTTGCAAGTAAATATGATGAATATTTTGACAGCACAAGATGAAGTTGTCAGTTTTCTTCACAGATTGGAGCTTTACCAATGCAGGGCTGAAGCTAACACATTTTGATGTTACCAGAACTGATAGCGATCCTCAACACCAGCAGCAGTGAAGCCATTTCTTATCGTCAGTAGTAAATCCTGTCATTAATTGTTTTTTTCTGAATGAGACAATTAACATGTAATAAATCAAGGAATATTTTTGGGTAGTGAAGTTCAACCCAGAACACAATGTATGGGACTATGTGGAGGCAACACATGGAAATTAGATTTCTCTAAAACAGAATTAGCAATATTGTGGAGAAAGATTAGTGACAAGTGTTCGTTATTATCAGAAAAAGTTTTAAGAATATTGATTTTATTCACCACAACTTGTACGTGTGAAAGTGGATTTGTGAATGTGGTGGCAATGAAAACAAAAGCAAGGGTCCAAATGAACCTGGAACACAATTTACGATTTGCACTGGCCAAGACCAAAGCAAATATAAAAAATATTGTTAGAAATAAGCAGTACCAATCATCTTATTGACCTTCATTATATTTTGATTTAATATAACACATACAAAACATGTGAGTTTTATTTGTTGAATGTTAATGAAATACTATTTATTTTTATGTAATTTTAAGAATAGAAATGTTGAAGCAAGTTTTTTTTCCATTTTAAACTTTAGTTAGATACTAAACTCTGTTGGGGTATTGGTTTCTGTATGATTTTGTTGAGAGTTAACAGTATCAAAAAGGTTGGGAACCACTGACATAGACTCTGGTGTAGGTAAGGCATTTGGCAGATTTTGATTTATCGGTAGGATAATGCATAAGTATCATCTGTGTATGAAAGATATTGCTGATCAAAACACTTGTGCCAGAGTAATAGGAATCTTTAGGCATATAGATTAGACTAGATGAGATTAAATTACAGGTACTTTTCGTTCCATTAGGTCCAGAATGAGGAGATCCTCTAGACCGTAGAACATCTCAGAAAAAGCAGGAATACCCAATAAATATTTAAAAAGAAAAGCAAATATGCTAATGTACCTTGCACAAATCCCAAGTGGAATGGTCCTCATGGATGTGGAATAAATTAAAAAAAAATCTTAATCATATTTTAATCTAAATGGTAATAATGAACACTCACAAAACATGTAAATGTTCAGTACAGTGAGGTGCATTTGATAATTCTTGAAATAGAAATATTCATCAGGTAGAAAAATCATTTTACAACACTTACTACTGCACTGAACTTGTACAGAATTCAGATTGTACTAATACTCTCATTATTTGGTATTATTAATAACATACACATATTAGTTGTTTCTAATTAGAAATTCATCATTGGAGTAGGAACTGGCCGCCAATTAAATCCTTAAGGCTTAAAATTTTTAAGGTTGCTGGCAAATTATTGGAAATGTGTGTTCCTGAATAACAGACAACTTTTTGGAACAAAGCAAGTGACTTTAAATCTTTGTGAAGACTAGTCTTATTTCTAGTATTGATTGGACATGGAAAACTTTAACTTAGCTTGATGAGTTACCTCAAAAATAATCTCGTATGACATTATGGAATGAAGGTAAGCATAGTATGCTAGCTTGTTTATTTTTTTATTACCTTATGTTTGACAACATTCACACTGCAAATAGAATTTTATTCAGATGTTTCAGCAGTTCTGTGGTACGCTTTTCCCAGTTGAATCCATTATCAAGCTGTAAGCTCAAGACATTAACACTGTCATCTTCTTCTCTCTCTTTGTCATTATATTTTAAGCATAGACTGAAGGGAAACTATTACAAGTTATAAACTACATTTGTGTGTGGTTTTTCTTTTTTCAAAATTTTGTGACAAAAAATTGGTAGGAACTATTTATTGATGTCAGTTTCTTTAGCCGATCATTTTAAGATTGTACATGATTTGCTCTTATTGCGATGTTCACGCCATCAGCAAAGAAAACAAACTTGGCATCTGGTAATGTTACAGATGAAATGTCACTAATATAAAGTAAGGACCCTGAGATCTACATCTATATCTACATACATATTCTAAAAGCCCTCGCCACAATTAGATGTTTGCTTTCCTGTTCCACTCGCAGATAGAACTGACTTTCTGATATGAGGTCCCGAGTTCGAGTCTCGGTCCGGCACTCAGTTTAATCTGCCAGGAAGTTTCATATCAGTGCACACTCCACTGCAGAGTGAAAATCTCATTCTGGAAACATCCCCCAGGCTGTGGCTTTCAGGAGTGCTAGTTCTGCAAGGTTCGCAGGAGAGCTTCTGGAAAGTTTGGAAGATAGGAGACGAGGTACTGGCAGAAGTACAGCTGTGAGGATGGGGCGAGAGTCGTGCTTGGGTAGCTCAGTTGGCAGTTGGTAGAGCACTTGCCCACGAAAGGAAAAGGTCCCGAGTTTGAGTCTCGGTCTGGCACACAGTTTTAACCTGCCAGGAAGTTTCAACATTGCATCATAATTCTGAACAACACGGGCACTGCAATATCATATTTATTTGTTGACCCTTGGCAAGCAATTTATAATTAAAGTGTCTCCTTGTACAGGAATATACATAATGAATTTATGAGTGCAAGCTGTAGACACGTTGTTGACAATGTATGGCAGTTTGGGTCTGGCTGCGGAGTGTATTTGGATAGCCTAATAGTAAGGTGACCCCTCGCGATAAGTGGGAAATCTGCCTACAATTCCTGATCCAGAACAAATTTTCATTATCATCATCCCATTACACAGCTGGTGGTTTTTCATATTCGCAAATGAAAATACATTTCATGAACACCATGCATGTGTATATTACACTCAAGAGCCAAAGAAACTTGTACACCTGCGTAATATCATATTGCGCTCCCGCGGTTACGCAGAAGTACCACAACACAACGTGGCATGGACTCGACTAATATCTGAAGTAATGCTTGAGGGAATTGACAGCATGAGTCCTGCAGGGCTTTCTATAAATCCATAGAAGTATCAGGGGGTGGAAATCTCTTCTGATCAACACGTTGCAAGGCATCCCAGATATGCTCAATAATGTTCATGTCTGAGGAGTTTGATGGCCAGTGGAAGTGTTTAAACTCAGGAGAGTGTTCCTGGAGCCACTCTGTAGCAATTCTGGATGTATGGGGTGTCACATGTCCATCGAAATGCACAATGGACATGAATGGATGCAGGTGATCAGACAGGATACTTTTGTGTGTATCACCTGACAGTCATATCTAGACATAGCAGGGGACCATTTCACTCCAACTTCACACACCCCACACCATTACAGAGCCCCCACCAACCTGAGCAGTTCCCTGCTGACATGCAGGGTCCGTGGATTCATGAGGTTGTCTCCATACCTGTACAGATCCATCCGCTCAATACAATTTGGAACAAGACTCATCTGACCAGGGAACATGTTTCCAGTCATCAGCAGTCCAATGTCGGTGTTGCCGGGCCAAGGCCAGGCATAAGTCTTTGTGTCATGGTGCCATCAAGGGCACAAATGTGGGCCTTCGGCTCTGAAAGCCCATATTGATGATGTTTTGTTGAATGGTTTGCACACTGACTCTTGTTGATGGCCCAGCATTGAAATCTGCAGCAATTTGCAGAAGGGTTGCACTTCTGTCACGTAGAATGATTCTCTTCGGTTGTCGTTGGTCACATTCTTGTAGCATCTTTTTCTGGCCACAGTGATGTCAGAGATTTGATGTTTTACCAGATTCCTGATATTTGCAGTACACTCAAGAAATGGTCATACAGAAAAATCCGCACTTCATAGGAGATGCTGTGTCCCATCACAGACTGTAACACCATGCCCAAACTCACTTAAATCTTCATAACGTGCCATTGTAGCAACAGTAACCGATCTAACAACTTCGCCAGACACTTGTTGTCTTTGACCGAGCGAGGTGACCCAGTGGTTAGCACACTGGACTCGCATTCGGGAGGACGATGGTTCAATCCCGTCTCCGGCCATCCTGATTTAGGTTTTCCGTGATTTCCCTAAATCACTTCAGGCAAATGCCGGGATGGTTCCTTTGAAAGGGCACGGCCGATTTCCTTTCCCATCCTTCCCTCACCGGAGCTTGCGCTCCGTCTCTAATGACCTCGTTGTCGACGCGACGTTAAACACTAATATCCTCCTCCTCCTCCACTTGTTGTCTTATATAGGCATTGCTCACCGCAGTGCCATATTCTGCCTGTTTTCATATCTGTGTATTTGAATATGCATGCCTATACCAGTTTCTTTGGCACTTCAGTGTATAATCTTTATAAGTATTATTTGGTTCATCGTAACACTTCTGTAGCCATTTAACTTGCTCATAATTCTTATTTATGTTAGTTTGTCTTATCTTATATTGTCAGTTCATTTTAGTTGTGTGATCTCTCTAATTTATTCTTCTTGAATAGCGTAATGCATTAATTACTTGTTTTATAATTACAAAAGTGAACAAATTTAGATGGAATATGTGTTCCATTTTAATGAGCTAATGTCTGGGTTTTTGTAAAACTTTGTTTTAATACAAAGAATTGGCAAGCTTAAGCTTAATTAACTATAAAAGTTGTTTCTTACATTATTATATTCATTTCATTGTTGCAGATATTTAATCCCAGAGGAAGAAATAGTGTACCAGGGTCATCGTATGAAGCACTTCCTCAGCAACCAGTTTATATTATTACTAACTACACTGATCGTATTCCAAAGAACTCTCTTACTAAAAAAGTCAGAATAAAACAACTTCCTGGAAAAGGGGAAAGTTCCAGTTCTAAAAAGAAATCAGGAAAGTCAGTTAAAAGAAACACTAAAAATAATTGCATCATAAATGATAATACTGAAATAAACAATGTTCCATCAGATGAAATTGAGACTACTGATGATGAAACTTTGTAATTGGCGCTAAAGCACTCAACTTGTATGATGATAATGTCTGATGCCTAAGGAATAAGATAAAGGTTTTGGAAATTATCAATTCAGGGTAAACCTCTGAACTTCTGTCTGTGTATGTAAATTGAATTTCACTTGGTTTTGAACAGATATTACTTTTTAAATGTTTTTTTACTATTGTTTTATTGAGGATATGATTCTAGAACATGTATTGAAGATCCTTTTTGATAGAATATTGCGTTCTTATTTGTCTATTAATCCATTTGTTATGAAATAAAGTTGTAATACAAAATTAATTCCTGTTATATCAGAGAAACCATCATCATGAAGAACACTTGCTGTTTAGAATGAAACTTCCAGCTGCATTCAGGCAATTGTGAACTTTCCTCACAGGCTAAAAGTGTGTGTGGAATAAAGGCTCAAATCTATTTCTTTATGTCTCACAGGCAGAGCTCTGCCTCATAACCTGAGTCCAAATTTCAGTGTGCCAGTGCCTCTCCTACATTAGAAAAAGTAAGGCCATGAGCAATTTTCTATTGGTAGAGAGTTGTCTAGGCACACAACTTTAATCTTTGAGGAAGTTTTGCCAGAAGTCAGTGTTCTGTGAGTACAGACAGTGCCTCAACGAATTTGCTGTGGCTATGCAAATGACCAAATTATGCTAATGTATCACAACTAATCCTGTGAAAGATGATTAAATACATCCATAGAGCACATAGGTTATAGGGTTATACTGATTCTTGTGCATAAGAAAGTCTGAAATTAAATACTTGAAACTATCAGGCAGCCTCGTCCACTAGCTAATGGTTAGAGGATGCAGGCAGTCAATATGTAGGGTGGCTACTAAATGAAAGAGTTGGATCAGTTAACTTTTTATTTTTATTTTTCAAGAAGAAACAAGATAAATTAGAAAACTTTATGAACAGATTCGAAGCACAAGAGCCATTGAAATATGGTTTTTTTTATCAAGATGTATATTCAGTAATTAATTACAAAGGGTCGCCACTACCAGTACATTGGACAAGTTGATTCAAATGGTGGCCGCATAACAATTTAAGACAAACAAATAATAATTTCAATTATGGTAAAAAAAGAATCAAATTAACGTGAACTCAACAGAGTATCCTACTGGAATCAAATTCGGAAGCAAGGTGTTGCAAGATCATTAGAGGTGGTGGTGCTGACCACTGAGACATGAGAGCAGCTAACGGAGAATGCCACTGATAGTAGCAAGTTGACTGCATGAATAAAAAGCATCATGTTGTTGATACTAACACAGCTGAATAATCGCAAAGTCACAAAAAAGCTAAAGTATAGCTCCAGAATGACTTGGTAGAAGGCTGAAGTCCAAACATCTACTTCACTCAGTTACCACCAGCCTGACTCCCCTCACTCTGGCACTCAAGCCCTTCCATCTCACCTCAGAACAGCACTTCCAAAAACCGCTCTGCTACCTATCAGCAAAACAGCCTAAGTGAACTGCCAATCCCAAACCTAGAAATAGGAACAGAATAATTTAACGTGCATCAGCCAATGGAACCCCTTAGATTCACTGACCAGCAGGGACCAGGCAAATATTCCCACAGCTGGTTCTCCACAATGAGAAATTCTGCATATTTAAGGAAGGCTACATGGCTTGTTTGAACAGGAGTGCTGAGAAGGCTTTTGAAATGCATATGTGACAGTATTTCTGGCATATAAAGACAGTGCAACGAGTGCGAACATAGCAGGCAGTTTCACTGTGGGTGGCCAAAAGCACTCGCTGATGGCTTTTAATGAAGACCTGGTCTCAGCCTGACCACTCATGAGGTACCGGATGCTGTTATCTGCAAAGCTCACCTGAGCATCTTCTGGTCCATCTCCCATTGACCATACACAGCCACTGAATGATCTCTGGGCTGCTGTTTGCCACAGAGCTGTAATCTTGGGAACCCAGGTACTAGGGAAAATGAGGCTTGACTATGTCATTCTGCAGTGTGTGGGAAGGTTGCTGTTCAACAGTTATAGAAGGTACCATATGCTGAGTCAAGACTTGAACAGTGAAATATGAATGTAACCGGAAATGAGCTCAATACCAAAATCCAGTATGATCACCCATCTCCATTACTAGCAGCTGTGGCTTAACCACTTATGAGTTAAATCTTTACAATTGAGTGTCATGCATGTTAAACACAGAACAATTTGGAAAGAAAAATGAAGACATCAATGTTTAATGTGCTAATCTATTATGCAAAGCAGGATATATGTGAGGTAAGGCCTGGAACAGGCCGCTGCCTCACATCAGCCTTGTGTCACATTTAAAACTGACACCAGTAGAGGTTTCACCAAGAAATATGGTGAGATTTTTCCCAGAAAATTTTTCACAACCCAACAGATGTAAGAATCATAGTAGAAAAACTGAAAGAGGAGAAGAGTGTATGTGTAGAACCTGTTGTGACTCTGCAGTATTCCTATTCATTATTACGTGATATCCACAAACACACTTAAGCTAAATACCTTAGAGAAATGAATCTAAAATAGAAAAAATTGGCTTCAGTTTGCCACACATTCATATAAGTTAAACACCAACCTCTACCGCAGATGTAAATGTGTAAGAAAAATGGTTAATTTTCTCAGAAAAGGAAAGACACTCTTGACAATAGATGTGCATATTCAAACAAGATTGTATGACCATAAGGTGAGAAACTTTATAAAATATGACATGTGACTGCAGCATTTTTTTTAAACTCTTCAGTATAAAGCTCATGCAACTCTTTGTGACATGTTACTTTGTACAAGAATCATCATGTATATGTGTTTAAACGTGTGTTGTGAACAGAACACATATACAAAAAAACATCAAAAACCACAGTAGTATGTGTCACTGTGCATGTGTGCTTATGTGTGACCAAGAACAAAATTAAAAAACAATAAATAGTATAGACAGATGCCATGACAAAACATGCTGAGCCCATTTTACATAATAATAATTTAAAAAAAAATTCAAATGTCTGCAGAAAAATACATCACAAATGAGTAGGAAAACAAATCTTTACACCTCTTTGTGAGATCTGAGGAAACACAATATGCCTCACTGCGACTTCCAAATATGACAATAATTTAGCAGCAGCATGTGATATAAAGATTGTAATATTGCTCTGCATTCACATTGCAAATGGATCATTATTGTGAAGAATATTCAATCAAAAGTTTGTGGCAGATTGCAATTTGTGGAGGACATCTGAGTGGTTACATCTGGTGTGGTGGTATATGGGATGACTGTACATCATTTCTTGATTTTTACGTACAGTGTTGCAGCACAGACTTGAGTGCCTTGTGGCAGAAAATGAGTGTGATTGTAGGATGTCACATTTAATCAGGCGAGTGATTGTTCTCTGCATGTGAGTAGGGGTACTGTAATTCACGAGGAGACAAAAATAGTGGTGTTAACCTATGGTATCACTAGGCACACTGGGAATTGAGGTGAGATTCCCTTTTGAGAACAGATCTGATTGCATAGTCCGTGCTTCGTCATCATGCGTGACGAATTACATGATATTGGTGCTCGACAAACAAGAGAACATGTACTTCTACAATTTATTGGCTTGAGATAACCTCAGTTGACCCATAGTAAGTATTGTGAGACATCTGTTTGTTGACTGGATAAGAAGGCTTGTTGGAAGCAGTTGATTGTCCTTTACCAACTGCTGTCTGTGTCAGTTGTCCCTATTCATTCATCCTGCGCAGCTGTATAGGTGTGACACCAGTCGAGCTGCCACAATGTTGTAATCCATAGGCTCTCATTGTGTCAGTCATGTGCCACCAACCTTTGAGGCACTTACTCAGTGTTTGAAGAGCAGCTGTTTTGTCATCCAGCTATCTATGACCCAGCTGAGACATATCGGCACCTCTCTGGCCGTGTCAGATGCTCCATTTCGCACCACCGCTGGAGCCGCACATGTGAGTGCATTTGTGTTTCCACCTACTCTCTCTGTACACTAACAATACCTGGATTACTAAACGTGTCAGTAATTGTGTTCAGACAATAAACAACACAATTTCCTGCACCTTATGGGTGACTAAATTGAACCTAGGTGCTCAACTTTTCATCGCAAAATTATAGTTTAATAAGGAGCTGGCCTCACAAAAATTAAATATTTATACAACAAACTAATATGGAAATGGGTTTCAAGTTTCTATGCTTCAGTTGCAGTCGACTAAGAATTAATGATTTACATGGGCTATCTTGCTCAAAAGGTGTGTACAGAAACGATAGAAAATGACATGACCTTTGAACACTGAACTAGCAGACAATAGTGGAATCTATAGATTCTGTACAATCAAGGAGATATTCACCATGAGAGGAAAAGAAATAGCATCTTCTATCATACATTCATCCATCCATCTTCATTATTAGATGACTTACTCCAGGTTAGTGGTTAATCATATGCTTTAACTGTGCCCAAAGTAGGTGTTACCTAATCTAGAGTAATATATCAACACCGGATGTCTGTAGTATATTAATGACACAGCACCGTGCAACTTCATGTGCTCTGCTGTCATCATGCCACACAAATATGGATGAGGCAATACCATATTCCCTGCTTTGTGGTTGTTTTCTAATCAACTACTCATATCATTGTCATTTTTATAGTGGCATCTGCTATGTGACTAAATTAAAAAAAAATTCTTTTCAATACTCCCTTAACGTCATCACCTGTCTCATCAATTCCTTCATCATCTCTGTCTTTATACCTTCTTCTGGCTACTGCTTCTGGAAGATATCTTTTACAAGTGTGCGATATGCATACCCAAGTTATCAATTCAACAACAAAATTCCCACATCAAACACAATATATCTCGCCCAGAGACTTTCACCTCACATGTAAAACATTGCAAATCTCTCCTGAGAAAGAACATCAGCTGTTAGTTGTACTCATCCTGTGTGCATGCTGTTGTGGACAGTTGATCCAGTCCATCACGTACTTGTCTTGTGGATGATTACTGTCAGAATGTTCAGCATCGAGTTGGGGCTGTGCTGGGTTTATCATTGTATACTTTATAACTCTGGCATATAATTTAGACTGGCTTAGATTTCTTGACTCCAAAACTTCTGAAACAGAACTTGCGGATAAGCACTAACAAAATGCATGTAGTGCACTGTTATCACCACTACACTCACGCAGTCTACAAAATCATTAAGCCACATTGTAAGCAAAATATCTGACGTGGTGAAAAGCAGTAACGGACACCCATCTAGTATTGTTTCTGTGATAGGGTGGCCTCACTATGATTGGAATCTTTCATCCCTGCACTTTTTGTACTGGTGTTAAGGCATAACAAGCTGCTGTTGTACTCAATGTGTTGTAGTAAGGTCTTAAAAGTCTTAAAAGACTGACAAACTGCTTATTTGCTTCTGTCTCAGATTCTTCAGCTGACGTTCGTCTGACGATTTTACTGACGTTTCGCCAGCACTAGTGGCTGGCATTGTGAAAGCTTCACCCTCCATCGCTATTGGTTAACTGGAGCCGAGTTCGCGGCTGCAGACTATATGTACCTGGCGCCCCAATGCCCGAGGGCTTCTCTGCAGTCATTTCTGGTGCAGTTCTCCTCTTGCTTCCTGCGATACATGTAGTCTGCAGCTGCGAGCTCAGCTCCAGTTCACCACCGGCAATAGAGGGTGAAGCTTTGACAGTGCCAGCCACTCATGCTGGCGAAACGTCAGTAAAATCTTCAGACAAACGTTGGCCGAAGAACCCGAGACAGAAGCAAATAAGCAGTTTGTCAACAAGTGTCTACGAAAGCCTTAACAATTTTCTCTTAAAAGCCTCTTGATACTCTCCACAATTCCCAATCAGTGTCTGCTGGTACAACTGTGGGAGTTTACTGTAACAGAATTAGATGTAATCTTTATGTGGGAAGAAGGTGTCAAGGAATTGATTTTTGTGAGAAGGCCTTTCAAAATATGTCACTGGACTGCACATGCCCAAATTTGTGAAGTTTATCCCTAACATAATCTTACCTTCAAGTCTAGAATGTACCTCCTGTGATCAATATGTCATGAGGATCTTTCTTTTAAACTCACTGTACATTTGACAGCTTCATGCTGCTGATCATATTTTTGATGAGGCTTTCACCTTGAAGTGTCTGCAATTAAATTTGAGTTGGAATTGAACCATCCATATGGGTGGAACAGAATGATCAAATTGCTCCATGGAAGCTTTGGAGTGCAAATTCCAATTATTCTCCCAAAATACCTGAAATTTCCTGAGCTTCGAGAAGTAACTGGAGTTCAAACACTGCTCCTCTACTGACCCCATGTCTTCATTAAAGGGCAGATGTGATTCGACACATGTACCACATGCTAGTCAAGACTGTCAACTTCTGTTGCTAGTCTGTGACAGATTCTGGTTAGTACCTAATGTAGCATCTAGGCTAGACTGTATGCTACAGTCAGGCACTCCAGCGCAATCCATCGCGCCTACAGATTTTGTCACTTTACACTGCAGAGTAATGAGCTTCTTTACGATCACCTCCTTTCCCTATTTGCAGGTTGTATTTATGTTCTCTTGCATTCCTTCAAATTTTAACAAATCTTCGCTGTCTGTGGAGTTGGAAACTGTGACAGGGGACGTCCTGTCAGATCCTAGGTCTAAATTTCATATTGCTGTTATGACATGCCACTGAATTTGAGTCGGAGTGGTGTTAACTACTGTTTCTACCATCTTATTTCTCCTAAACACTTCTAAAACTTTCTTGACTCCTTGGAAATGTATGTGATAAACTGTTCATGATTGCTTAGCTTATCCACACCTACTTTATTTCGCTCTTCTGGTTTCTCTAACATATGGTCAACTTTCTTGTTGTGCACCTCATGAACTTTCAATTTATTGAGAATTGTTTTGATCTCCACTTTCTGTTCAATATTATATTTTCACATTTCTTATTGAAGTGCATTATGATCAGCCAGCATCTTCTTCATCTGCTCACTCTGTTCAAGTATGAGGTACAGAACTATACTCTGAAAGTCATCTTATGTGTGCATACAGTAGATCTGGTGGGTGGCTCTGTTGCTTGGCTCATTTGAGCTACCATGTCCTGCAAAGAGTCTTCTCCTATGTCTTCCCCCATTCTATCATATGTCTCATCTAATCCACCATCGTTTGTACCATCAAACGCTTGTTAACTATCATTTTCCCCTGCTGCTAACTGATCCTCTGCTTGACCCAGTGGGGTATCAAATGCATCACCACTATTTTCCCCCTGATGCTGCATTATCTACGTGAACTAACACCATTATGTTTTCCATTGTGCTTAGTTCCCAGGTTTGGCTCCTAGTCCTAATTCATTGTGGGAATGAGGAACCTGCCATACCTGTGAAACATGGTACCAGAGAAACACCTACACCGTAATACTAACTACACTAAAAGCATGCAACTTTGTGGACAAATTTAAATGAGAAAAATCCCTCACAATTTTAAAATGTAACTAGCTTTTGTTTACTCCTTTGTATAAACTCACTTTGAGTATTTGGTGCATGCAAACATTTTGAACTTGACTACTAATCAAGAGAGAAAGTTTGTCACCAGATCATCTGAACAAAGAGCTGACAGTGATGTCATTGAAGCATCCCTGAGTCCCGAAATTTTAATGAATGACAAGAATGCCACTTATGCATCACCGAGTCCCCAGAATTGGAGGAATGGCAGGGTTTCCAATTACGACAGAAGTCAATGTTCTGTGAGCACAGACACTGCTTCAATGAATTCACTATGGATATGCAAATAACCAAATCTTGGTAATTTATCACACCTCATCCTGACAGAGAAGAAAATACTCCCATGGGGCACGTGGATTACATGGATGTATTGACTCTTCCACATAAGAAAGGCTGAAATTATAAAGTGACTTGGCGCACTAGCCGATGGTTAGAGAATTCAGGCAATAAATATGTAGGGTAAATTAATAACTATAAATGAAAGAGTTGGATCAGGTAACTTTTTATTCTTCATGAAGAAACTAGGTAAATTAGAAAACTTCATGAATAAATTTGAAACGCAAGACCTCCTGAAATATGGGTTTCTTTAACAAGATGAATATTGAGTAATTAAGTACAAAGGTCATCACCAGCATTACACTGGACAAGTTGATTGAAGTGGTGGTCACAAAACAACTTACAGACACTCAATAATTTCAACCATGGTTATATATATATATATATATATATATATATATATATATATATATATATATATATAAGACTTACCAAGCGGGAAAGCGCCGGCAGACAGGCACAATGAACAAAACACACACACAGAATTACTGTGTGTGTTTTGTTCATTGTGCCTGTCTGCCGGCACTTTCCCGCTTGGTAAGTCTTGGAATCTTTGTTTTTAATATATTTTTCCCATGTGGAAGTTTCTTTCTATATATATATATATATATATATATATATATATATATATATATATTCCAAGACTTACCAAGCGGGAAAGCGCCGGCAGACAGGCACATGAACAAAACACACAAACACACACACAGAATTACGAGCTTTTGCAACTGGCAGTTGCTTCGTCAGGAAAGAGGGAAGGAGAGGGAAAAATGAAAGGATGTGGGTTTTAAGGGAGAGGGTAAGGAGTCATTCGAATCCCGGGAGCGGAAAGACTTCCCTTAGGGGAAAAAAAGGACAGGTGTACACTCGCACACACACACACACACACACACACACACACACACACACACACACACACACACACCTGTCCTTTTTTTCCCCTAAGGGAAGTCTTTCCGCTCCCGGGATTGGAATGACTCCTTACCCTCTCCCTTAAAACCCACATCCTTTCATTTTTCCCTCTCCTTCCCTCTTTCCTGACGAAGCAACTGCCAGTTGCGAAAGCTCGTAATTCTGTGTGTGTGTTTGTGTGTTTTGTTCATTGTGCCTGTCTGTCGGCACTTTCCCGCTTGGTAAGTCTTGGAATCTTTGTTTTTAATATATTTTTCCCATGTGGAAGTTTCTTTCTGTTATATATATATATATATAAAGAGAGAATCAAATTAGTATGCCTCAACGGAGTATACAGCTGGAAAGGAATTCAGAATCAAGGAGTTGCAAGATTATCATAACAGTTGCAAGTCCTACAGGTGATAACAGCATCAATTAATTGATTCATGAGAGGTTAGCAACTAAAAATCCCCAAGAAAAGAAAAGCTGCATTGGGAAAAAAAAGAAACAACAAGAAGGGAAATAAAGTGCCTGGCTTCGAGATACTCAAACAGTGCTGCCTCACAAACACTAAATGAGGTGTAAAGTGAAGTCAAGTCTCTCTTTCCCCATTCTACCTCATAACCTGAAATTTAAGGTGCACATTGCAATTTGCAGTCCTAACAGTGGCTGCGTAACTATCGGTGGCATAATTATAGGTGAAGGTGTTGGCACTGAGCACTGAGACATAAGAGCAGCTAATGGAGAATGCCACTGGTTGTAATGAGTTGAATACATGAAGCCAAAAGCATCATCTTGTTGACACTGATGAGGCTGCATAATCTCAAAGTTACAAAAAAGTTAAAGTATAGCTCCAGAATAACATGACAGAAGGCCAAAGTCTGAGCAGCTCCTTCACTTAGCTAACCATCAACCTGACTCCCCTCACACTGACATGCAAGACCTTCCTTCTCACCACAAACACCACTTCTAAAAACCCCTCTGTGACCAATCAGCAAATGGGCCTGGGTGAATCGCCAACCCCAGACCTAGAAATTGGTTCCCTGTCTTTCCGCCATATAATTTAATGTGCATCAGCCAATGAAAACTATAGTTTTCCTGATCAGCAGAGACCAGGCAAAGATTCCCACCACTGGTCCTCCACAATGGGAAATTCTGCAAATTTTAGGAAGGCTTCATGGCTCATTCCAACAGAAGGAGTGCTACAGAGGTTTTCAAAATGAACATGTGTCAATATTTCTGGCTGAGGAAGGCAATCCCACTAGCACAAAGCAGGCAGTTTCACTGTGGACAGCCAAAACCAATCATCAATGGCTTTTAATGATGGCCAGGTCTCAGCCTGACCATCCATGAGGTACCATATGTTACTGTCTGCAAAGCTCGCGTGAGCACCATCAGATCTGTCTCCCATTGACCAGACGCAGTCATCAAATAATCTTCAGGCCACCATTTGCAACAGAACTGTCTTCTTTCAAACTTAGGTAATAGGAAAAGTGAGGCTTGACTGACATGTCTCTCTGCAGTGTGTGGGAAGGTTGTTGTTCCACAGTTAGAAGAGATCTCACTTGTCAAGCCAAGATGTGAACAGAGAAATCTGAATGTCACCAGAAATGAGCTCTATACCAAAATCCCATATGATCACCCATCTAACATTAATAACTATGTCTAACCACTCATGAGTTATGTTCATCCAACTGTGAGTTAGCGATAGTAAACACAGATCTATTCAGAAAGCAAAATAAAGAAATGAAAGTTTGATATGCTAATTGGGTATGCAAAGCAGTATAACATGTGAAGTATGGCCTTGAACAGGCTGCCACCTGTCAGATTCAGTTTCTATTTGTGTTTGTTTTGAAGCTGAAAGTAATGTTGAAGTTAAACCAAAGATACAGCAGCTACACATTGCATACAGTTTGGTTGACTAAAACCAGTTTCCCTCATCAGACGTGAATATCATCAGATCTACAGGGTGTTACAAAAAGCTACAGCCAAACTTTCAGGAAACATTCCTCACACACAAATAAAGAAAAGATGTTATTTGAACATGTGTCCGGAAATGCTTAATTTCCATGTTAGAGCTCATTTTAGTTTCTTCCACCTATGCTCAATGGAGCACGTTATCATGATTTCATATGAGATACTCTACCTGTGCTGCTAGAACATGTGCCTTTACAAGTATGACACAACATGTGGTTCATGCACGATGGAGCTCCTGCACATTTCAGTCAAAGTGTTCGTACGCTTCTCAACAACAGATTCGGTGACTGATGGATTGGTAGAGGTGGACCAATTCCATGGCCTCCACGCTCTCCTGACCTCAACCCTCTTGACTTTCATTTATGGTGGCATTTGAAAGCTCTTGTCTACGCAACCCCAGTACCAAATGTAGAGACTCTTCTTGCTCATACTGTGGACGGCTGTGATACAATACGCCATTCTCCAGGGCTGCATCAGCGCATCAGCGATTCCATGCAACGGAGGGTGGATGCATGTATCCTCGCTAACAGAGGACATTTTGAACATTTCCTGTAACAAAGTGTTTGAAGTCACGCTGTACATTTTGTTGCCGTGTGTTTCCATTCCATGATTAATGTGATTTGGAAAGAAGTAATAAAATGAGCTCTAACATGGAAAGTAAGCGCTTCCAGACACATGTCCACATAACTTATTTTCTTTCTTTGTGTGTGAGGAATGTTTCCTGAAAGTTTGGCCATACCTTTTTGTAACACCCTGTATAGAAGTTTTCACAGATATGTTGCTGCTTGTATCTGGTGGATGAAACCAGCAATAGTAATTAAAATTGTGAGGGGCTTGTAGCCTTTTTATGTGAATGTTAATTACAGTGGTTATTGTGTCCCTGGTGTCCCTGGCAGGCCATGACTATGTTTGCTTAAAAACTACTGAAGTTCTCATAAAATCTATGTCTTTGTTAGTGTTAACAATGATGATACCACTGTTTTGTAGAATGTTCTTTCACAGCACTGACAAATGCTGAATGTTGGGTCACTGATATCTCCACTCTGATATAAAGTACATACAGAATTTTCTCTCCATCTCTACCTCCCTTTCAGATGTATCATTGGCAAATGACAGCTTTGTTTCTCAGTTTCAAAAGGTGTTTCAGGTTAGTGACTTACATCTAGACTTAAGGACAGCATCTCAGGTGCTATTAATTCAGATCCCCTCTTGTTATCAGTGTTTCACATCTATATTGGCAGTCACCAGATGTATTTAGTAGATATTTCAGTCAGAGGATTAGTAAAAATGTAATCTGCTCGAAGACTCTCTTAAATATTTCATTGCCAGCACACACTCATGTATTAAATAGTCCGTACAAGAAAGTTTCTGATCTCACCAGCAGTTTGTGTAACTGGTACTCCACAATAATTGATCTTTTAATTTCTTATGTAACCCCCCTCCCCCCCCCCCCCCCAAAAAATAGTAAAAATCTCACTATCATGGTTTTGGAATGAACAAGTATATTTCCTCACTGTAACTTAAGATGGCTTAAGTATTAGATTAATCAGCTATGCTGAGAAACAGTAAGTACCATTTGGAATAAGTGTGGCACTTTTGTGCTATCTAGAAATGATAAGTTCAAGTCAGTGTTAATACCGCATCATCCCTTTGCCAAAGGCACTGTTAAGCTGGTATTGGTATGCAGAGAAATCTCTATCGGTTTTCATCCTTCAGTTCAAAGCATATTTACTGCCATCTTTTTAGTAATGATTTGTGCTGTGTTGTACTGGACTGCAGAAACAAAGCCAATTTATTATGAACTATTCATTGTGTAGAGTGAATCTTTTAAGCTTCTGGAACAAATCTTTCATTCTGCAGCTAAATGTGCACTGTTTTGAAGCTTGATAACATATTTAAACTGTGTGCTACGGGAGTATTCGAATTCCAAACCGTGCCATTTCACTGCCTCTTGGGGACAATGCTGTTACCCACTGAGCTGCCCAGGCATTACTCAAGATTTGTCCTCACAGCTTTACTTCCACCAGCACCTCTCACTCACCTTCAACATTTCACAGTTCTCCCACATACTTTTTGAGACTAGCACTCCTGGAAGAAATGTAATGTGAGTTGTGTGCAGTATCTTTCATTCCAGGAGTGTTGGTTCCATATGGTATGTGGGAGAAGTTCTTTGCAGTTTAGAATTTAGGAAAGGGGTGTTGGTGGAAGTAAAGCTGTGGGGGTGGGTGGGTCGCCTAGTTGGTAAGTGCATCACCCTATGAAAGGAAAGGCTCCATGTTTTAGCCTCAGTCTGCACACAGTTTTAATCAGCCAAGATGTATTAAGCAAAGAGCATGATTTGTAAAAAGATGCTGACAGTTTGCTGTACCCTTGACGATAAACAGGTACCGTTCCTTTGATCATTTCAATGGTACAACACACATTTCAAAAATTCAAATGTTGATAATTTTCTTATGAGTAGGTGGAATAATTATAGAATTTTACCCATAAGGATAACCAATGTTTGGTTATTAGTACCTTTTATAATACTCAAAGTACATGCTGCATTTCAGGCTGCTGGAAGGGTTTCAACATGGCAGGCAGTAAGACAGAAATCAACGAGAAAAAAAGATAAGGGAGATATTGAAACTGCCATAAAAGTTTATTCAAGATTGTGAGTTGAATACTGATTATGTGTAAATGCACTTCAAATGGAAAAGGCCTACCCTGAGTTTCCTCCTCAAGAAATTCCAACATTTGAGAAATTGGATATATTCTCAAATAATAATAATAATAATAATAATAATAATAATAATAATAAAATAATAATAATAATCATAATAATAATAATAATTCTCTGAGACTCCAAAGGCCAGACACCAAAAGGACAAAAGGAGGTAGAAGGAACGATTTCCAGTGAGAGAGGATCAGACATGAAAATGGATTCTGCCAGCAACTCCATCCCATTTCTACTTCCCCCTCCCTCTACCCAGAATAAATTTCAACTTTTTAGTGCCAATTGGAGCACCAGTATGTACTAAGGCTGCTAATCTTTCAAATTGGATTAACAAAACAAGTTTTCTTCCAGTTTCATAATCACTTTATTGTTCATGTATTGTAACATTGCACACATACAGTATCAGAATTCCTGCCAACTAATTTTCAATAAACTTCCACATGAAGGACTATACAAATACACAGTAATCAGTACAAACAAACAAAACCAAGGAGTACATTAAGGCACAGTCTAACAGTGAAGTAAATATTTTTCACATAAACATTAGAGTGGCTGAGGGCCCAGCACTATCTTATATAAGGCTGTTTTGCACACAATGCTGCTGCTGTTGTGCTGTCTGTGCTGACGTGAGGTGTCCTATTTAGCATGGCCATGGAGGTGCACGCTGATTAATTATGCACACACACATCATGAAAGTCCAAGTATAGAAATTTCAGCTTTGTTGCTGATGGACCATCATGAAACCCATATGACAATAACTGTCATCACCTTAGCAAATCAAATACTTTGAGAATAAAGACGTTCCACCTTGACTCCAGTCACAAAATTCCGCCTCTTGTAAGAGACAAGTTTGGTTCATTAACATGGCTGTTAATGTTGGCAACTGCGTGTTAACTTAAGGTAACCTGAGTAAATCCGGTAAGTAACTATACAGAACACAAACTGCTGCTGCTAACATTAGAACAACATGGGGCATAATTAAAGGTTAGTCCACTGAATAAGAATAACAGTAAGCCTGACTTTCTTTTACAGAGTGATGGGCCAATGATACTGGGATCAAAAGTAGCCAAAGAGGACTCTTCTGTCACAGAAAATGTTACTTGTTTCAGTTAATCAATTGTATCTTTGGATTCATCAGAAGATGTTAGGCCTATTCTGAAAATATAGCCAACAACGCTGAAACACCGTAGGATATGCTTAAAGAAGGCAAGGAATACTAATAGACATACATGAAAAACAAGTATTAAAACATGGGATGAGAAAAAACATTCCATTTGCAAAATCCCATGTGAGCCTTGTATTAAGAAAACTAAAAGGTTTGTTCAACACGAGGATGACAATACTGAGACACAAGTTGAGATTTTATTTGGTGAAAGTGTTCCTAGCTTACCTAATGACACAAATCAAATGTTAAGATGTGTGTGAATTCCTAAGGGATCAAACTGCTGAGGTCATCAGTCCATAGATTTACATATTACTTAAACTAACTTAAACTGACTTATGCTAAGAACAACGCACACACCCATGCCCAAGGGAGTACTCGAACTTCTGGTGGGAGGGGCCGCGCAATCTGTGACATGGTGCCTCAAACCGCATGGCGACGGGAATCCAGATGAATAAGGCAGACATGTAAACATTTCTTTCAATGTAGACACCTTTGATAAAGAAGATTACAGTATTTTAAATTTATCATGTAGAAAACACCAAGTATTTTGTGACTGAAATACAAGAAATGGAAAGTGACTATTTAAAGGTACAGGTTCTGAAGAGAATGAGGAAAAGTTGTATACTTCTGAAAGAAGATAACAAAACACATACTGATGCAGTAGAAGCTGATGTGACTGCACTACCCTTTCCAAAGAAAACTGAAGATTCTTTGTTCTCAAAAGGTGTTTGATGTTTCAGATTAAGATCTCTAACCACTACAATGAATAATGAATTACAAATTAAAAGTAATCAGAAAAATATATTTAATTTAATCTGAATGTAAAATTATGAACCTTTTGCACTTTTTTATTTTGTAGTAAGTGTTATTAATTGCAAAGTCCTCATCACTATATTATCGTATCCTGCCAAGTTGTCATATGAAGCTAAACACACAGGCTGGCTGAAAATGTGTCCAAAACAAAGTCCAAAAGCACTGCCAAAGTCATCATAAATGAGATCCCAGTGACCGTGAACCGAGAACCGCATTCGTTGACACAGGAACTCTACATTGATAAATGGGAGTGATGTACACGCAACCAGTGTCAGGCCAACAGACTTTCTGCATTGTGGCCATGTCCTGCAGTGGCCTGCTTGTGTGGCATCTTTGGGTGGGCACAACATTTTAACTTGAGTAGGCCACGACACAGCACACTGGCCTTGCTCTCCATATTGGTGTCATTGTCAGACATGGCAGTAAACATGTTAGGCACACACTTAGTTTTTAGTCCAGTCAGATTTCCAACAGAATGTTTTACTTTTGATGACTATGTAATGTTTTCTTTTCATTTTAAAAATTTTGATGTAAAGTAACAATTGTCTAATTATTGATAAGTAAGCTGAGTTGATGCAAAGAGGATCATTTTAGCAAACAATTTGAAAGTCTGCAAATCTCTTAAAAATAATTGGTTAAGGGTACAGCACTCTCCCTACTTACAACAGGAATGGTTTAGGGGGGAAAAGATCAACCACAACTCTAATGGCTACAACCATCAGTGGTAGGGAAGTGAAAGACATCAAATTGTGAAGGGTTTGAGAATGGATGGGTGGTGATGAGATTAACTTTAGGTAGCTCTATAATTGCCGATCATGTTCTTCCATTTCTATGCTTGGACTTGAGCTGAAGTCACTCAATGAAAGTAGAGGTGAAGGATAACTGCCACATGATACAATTCCTGGTTGCAGTGTGGGTCTCACTGTCACTGTTGATAGGGAAAAATTTCACATAAAATCAAACTTGCTCTTATGAAAAGCAATCTAAAGTCACATGACAAGGAACTGAAAACTCTTATTTGCATAAAACACTACCACATACACTGGGGACTGCGCTAAACTGTGACTTTCCCTTATTGGCGAGATCCGTGAATGCTACTTTTCAGTAACTGTGATTCTTAATTGCTATTTGTCACGGTTCAAAATTGCACTTAATGAACTCACAGCTTGTATCTCACCTCACTCTATCAGTGCTATTTCTGTGGCATAAGTGATTTCTGTGACTTCTGCTATTTCTGTGACTTAAGCGATTTATGTGACTTTCAAATTTTTATGATTAATCGCCATATACGAAACCTGCACTTGTCTACAGGGAAAATTCCATCTCAACAAAATAGTCAGTAGTAAATATGCTTGACATCTGTTTTTCCTTAGGCTTTAATGTTGTATTAAGTAAGGTAATGTTTTCACACTCTGAAAATATTAATATGTGATGTTGATTATCATAACATAAATTCCACACATTACAGCATGACTGCGTGTTTAGAATACAGATTGTAACAGTTTTCTTTAGGTTCACACATATCTGAACCACATTTTCAGTCACTCGACGTAGCAATAATTCAGAATATCAGTGACAGCAGAACTGGAGAAGCTGCCACAGTGAGTTGAGACAGTCTTCATCAGAGGAAACATAGGTTTCCAAGTTTGTGAATGAACTTAGTGAGTTTACTGCGAACTATGAAACCATCTCCCACTCAGTTGTTTCCATTGCCAGAAATATTAGCAGTTGTACACTGTGAATGATATTGCTAGTAATTAGTAGCAGTGGAAAAATTTAATAATCCTCAGGATTTTCCAGATGCAATTGTCACTTCAATTACCGGCTGCTCAATATATCCGTCCAGATGTAATAGAGATAATCGTGATGATTCAAGACAAGTCTTGAAGAACTTACAGCTTAAAACAGACATAACACTGATATAATAAGTGTGCAAAATGAGTGGTGGAACAATTTGTCATTGAAGTCATTACGTAACATGAAAAGGATAAAAAGTAAATGTGAAATACATTGTGAGTGAACAATGAAAATTCCATCCTCCCCTTGTTCAAGCTGTCCCAAGTCCCAAAATTTTCGCACACATAGTTATGATAATGTCTTGCTAGAGTGTAATATTGGATCACCCCTCCTTCCTCCTCCCCCCCCCCCCCCCTCCACAAATTTGGTTGTGATGACAGACTGACCTGTAGCTTACCCCAAGGCCTAGGTTAGGTCTGACGGTTGGGTGTTTTAAGGTTCATGATGTGCAAGTAAAAATGGTGGAAAGTTTTGAACTTCCATTTGAAAGCTGACAATCAGGAATAGCTTAAGTGCAATACTTTAAAATGCACACATAACTTTAGCCTTCCTGCGTACTGTAGTATTGAAAAAAATTTTCGTCTTGTGACTACACTGTTGTTAAACATTTGGTAAAAGTTGCATTGTGGACCACTAATTGAAGTTTATGTATGATATACATGTAGAGTACATATTGGAGCCCTTGTCCATTACCCAATATATCTTCCTGAAATTATCTAGCAGTTTTAGTTTTTATAATGAAATGTGAATTTAGTATGTTTAAATGTGACACAAATGTAAACATCAGGCTACACTACAGGTCTGTCTATGCGCACAACCTTTATCTGACAACATGCATTGGATCCACTAATTCTCAATGGAATATTATCATCTTTCAATCTAACTTTGACCTCAGGCTTTATTGTGAAGGGATGGAGGAGATGGTGTCAGGTATCACACTCTAGCCAAATACACCAGTGCTACTTTCAGGAAGAGCAAGAAGTTTAAAATTTTTCTCAGAGCAAATTAGCTTCTCAGTTCACTTCTTCAGCTATAAGGAGGTTATATATCTGTAATGTAAGACAAAAGGTTCTTAGAAAGAAGTATGAACTTTGTCCAACAGATGGAACAGAGCATTAAATGTTAACTGCTCCTTTAGTTGCTAATTCCGACTTTAGTTGCGACTTGCTGCTGAAATCACATCCCAGTTGTGTAAAGTTGTTATTGTAACACCTTGACATCTCAGTGACTGTGATTCGCAACACAATGTAAGTAACATATTATAAGAAATATGCATATTTTGTATAATATAGATACTGCTGATGATGGGCAGCATCCAAAATGAGTTCGGTAAAATAAATAACTACCAAAAAGCCACTTCTGTCCAATAAGTAATTATTACTATGACATATTTGTAATTTCTACAAGCTACAGAGCACCAAATGCGCCATCTACCTGGAAAGTGGATATCATCAATTGGAAGTAGTGCCAGAACACCAGCCAAAGACTGCATTTTTAACAGTTCCATGGGGTCATTGCCAGTATCCCTGAATTATGTTTCACTAAAAAAATGGACTAGTCACATTTCTGCAGTTGCTGGATGGAGTGTTAAGGGATCTAAAGCTGAGATGATGCATAATGTACCTTGAGAGTATTATCATATTTTCAAAAGATGTGGAGGAACATGTGTAATGCTTAAAAGACGGTCTTAAGAGAGTACATTCTGGATGCATGACCCCAGGCATTGATAAATGTCAGTTTGGACTAACCCTTGAGGTACCAATGTACTTTTCATAACACACAGTACCAAGGGAGGGGGGGGGGGGGGGGCTACTTTGCGGCCACCACAAAATTTTTTAAGATTCAGATGTATTTAGTGTTATTGACCTTTATTAACAACATATTGTATAAAGAGCTATTGATGTGCAACAAAGATCCAGAAACTGTAAATTTCTTTTAGCACTATCTACAGAAATGCATTTAATGTTCCTTTTTTTTCATCATTTAAGGTTATCCAGATTTATTTTCTTGAGTAGTATCTCTTTACATTGGTGTTAAAGCCAATACAGAGATAATGAAGAACACTTCATTATAGCTAAAAAATGTTGTAGATGTCTTTCGTAAAATACAGCAATTTACATTACTTTACTATTCATCATTTTCTTCAGAAACCTCTTCACACTTGGAACATATAACAGTTTTCTTGCTGTGTTTACTTCATGTGTATCTCTAACAGTTGTTGGAGATAATTGTTTTGTTGTTCACTTTATTGTACTTCACTGCTTTTGATTGGCTTTCACAACACAAATGACATCTTCCCTTCTTGTTTTAGCTTCCTTTGCAGCAAACTTCTGCTTAATATTTCGTCCAAGAGTACCTCCCATTGCTGAAACCACACACTTCCGGAGTCCTCTACTATTTGTAACCCTTTCCTCAATGTATGGTTTTGTCAGCTGTAGTCCCAATTCTTGAAGAAAAAACTGTTACTTATTAGACTTTTTGGACTCTGGGAAGTTGAGCAGAAACAATGTATAACCATTTAACGCTGCCCACAATGGTGTAGAAAATGTAGAGTGACCACCTTCTTGTAACCCTCCTAGTTAAAAATTTCCTCACCATTTGATAGATTGTCAACACCACCTTTCGGCTCATTATAATATAAATTTATGACTGTTTGCTCGTTAGTGTCAGTAAATGAACCAACTGCAGTGTCATAATGTTGAGTAGACAGCAACAGAAGATTTTTTTGGGTTTTTCACAGTTGTTATAAGAAACAGTTGTGATTGGGATATTTCCAGCAATAGAATCACTGAAAGAAAATTTACTGGAATATAGTTCTCTTTTTGAGATGTTTGCAAGTTCATGAGGTATATGTTTCCTATTAGCTTGTTATGTTCCCACGAGTGTTAGTTTATGATTCTTGCACAAATCTTCAGCCAAATCAACTGAAGTTTGATGTCTGTCTGTGGTGACATTGTGCCCTGAATTATGTATAGGAACAACTAGGCATTTGACTACAGGTGCAGCTGCATTTGACTGTTGTGGACTATCATTTTTCTTCTCTGCATACAGCTCTGTGCTGAGAACATTTCTGATTTTAGATTATGTGAGTAATTACGTAAGTATACTATGCTTTTCAGTTTTTTCCTTCACGAAGACATTGAAGGGACACCTGCCATAGAACAATGACAAAATTTCATTGATAACAGTGTGCATCCCAGCAGAATAATATATTGGCAGCATTTCATTCATTTTATCAAATATTTCTCATATTACAGAAAACTTGTAATGTTCCCTGCGCTCATTTCATGTCTCCCTATCATCAAATCTTACTATTTTAGTAAGCTGATGGAATCTAGTTCTACTCCTCATAGCAGTATAAACAAACCTTCCTGAAGTGTTGGACCATAAATCGGGAATAGGTGACGTACTGTCACCTTTCCCCCCCATAATAATAACTAACCCTATATACGCCATGAATTCAAGTCTGTTTTGCATAAATTCTGTCTCAATGTTTCTTGTTGGTATGTTTTATTATGAGGGATGCCCAGAAAGTAATGCACCACATTTTTTTCTTCAACAATTCTTTATTGAACATAACGAGTATTACACAAATGAAAGAATGCTTTTTTATCTACACACCCTACTTTTCACTTAATCTTCATCACGTTCTATGGCTTTCCTCCACCGTGGAACAAGGTCGTGTATGCCCTGAAGATACCAGTCCTTGTTCTGGTGGCAGAGACAGTGCTTCATTGTGAGAGTCATTGTCCTCAAAATGCCTTCCACAAATGGTATCCTTTAACAGCCCCAACAATGGTCTTCGTGAATGACAACATCAGGTCACTGCAACGTGTCAGGTATGACAGCTGTGGATGGTCTCCGTGACTGCTGCAAATCATGGAGCTCTGCTGAACTGCCTCCTGACGACCTCACCCATCGTGCCCAGTGAGTAACTGTACTTCTGTCAACAGCAGATGCTCCATAGACTTTGCACAAGCGTTAGTGAATATTTCCCACAGTTTATTTCTCTACAGTGAGAAATTCAATGATGACACGTTGCTTGTCACATACATCACCTACAGACACCATTTTGAAAGAGTACTGCAGCTACGCTATCTGTCAGAAGTGATAGAAACTTGGTGTGCTTACTCAGGAGACTTCAAATAATACATACGTAACATTTCGCATTCGTAGCATTGATTTCAACTGGGGGGGGGGGGGGGGGGGGGGGGGGGCAAAAAAATGCAGTGCATTACTTTCTGGGCAACCCTCGTGTGATGATAACAATTTCTGTAGAAAAAAATCTTTTTAAATGATTCTACATCTACATCCATACTCCGCAAGCCACCTGAGGGTGTGTGGCGGAGGGTACCCTGAGTACCTCTATCGGTTCTCCCTTCTATTTCAGTCTCGTATTGTTCGTGGAAAGGATTGTCGGTATGCTTCTGTGTGGGCTCTAATCTCTCTGATTTTATCCTCATGGTCTCTCCGCGAGATATACGTAGGAGGAAGCAATAATACAGCTTGACTCTTCGGTGAAGGTATGTTCTCGAAACTTTAACAAAAGCCCGTACCGAGCTACTGAGCGTCTCTCCTGCAGAGTCTTCCACTGGAGTTTATCTAACATCTCCGTAACGCTTTCGCTATTACTAAATGATCATGTAACGAAGCACGCTGCTCTCCGTTGGATCTTCTCTATCTCTTCTATCAACTCTATCTGGTACGGATCCCACACTGCTAAGCAGTATTCAAGCAGTGGGCGAACAAGCGTACTGTAACCTACTTCCTTTGTTTTCGGATTGCATTTCCTTAGGATTCTTCCAACGAATCTCAGTCTGGCATCTGCTTTACCGACGATCAACTTTATGTGATCATTCCATTTCAAATCACTCCTAATGCGTATTACAGATAATTTATGGAATTAACTGCTTCCAGTTGCTGACCTGCTATATTGTAGCCAAATGATAAGGGATCTTTCTTTCTATGTATTTGAAGCACATTACACTTGTCTACATTGAGATTCAATTGTCATTCCCTGCACCATGCGTCAATTCGCTGCAGATCCTCCTGCATTTCAGTACAACTTTCCATTGTTACAATCTCTCGATACACCAGAGCATCATCTGCAAAAAGCCTCAGTGAACTACCGATGATATCCGCAAGGTCATTTATGTATATTGTGAATAGCAACGGTCCTATGACACTCCCCTGCGGCACAGCTGAAATCACTCTTACTTCGGAAGACTTCTCTCCATTGAGAATGACATGCTGCGTTCTGTTATCTAGGCACTCCTCAATCCAATCACACAATTGGTCTGATAGTCCATATGCTCTTTCTTTGGTCATTAAACGACTGTGGGGAACTGTATCGAATGCCTTGCGGAAGTCAAGAAACACGGCATCTACCTGGGAACCCGTGTCTATGGCCCTCTGAGTCTCGTGGACGAATAGCGCGAGCTGGGTTTCATCCGACCGTCTTTTTTCGAAACCCAGCTGATTCTTACAGACTAGATTTCTAGTCTCCAGAAAAGTCATTATACTCGAACGTAATACGTGTTCCAAAATTCTACAACTGATCGACGTTAGAGATATAGGTCTATAGTTCTGCACATCTGAACGACGTCCCTTCTTGAAAACGGGGATGACCTGTGCCCTTTTCCAGTCCTTTGGAACGCTTCGCTCTTCTAGAGACCTACGGTACACCGCTGCAAGAAGGGGAGCAAGTTCCTTCGCGTACTCTGTGTAAAATCGAACTGGTATTCCATCATCAGGTCCAGCGGCCTTTCCTCTTTTAAGCGATTTTAATTGTTTCTCTATCCCTCTGTCGTCTATTTCGATATCTACCATTTTGTCATCTGTGCGAAAATAGAGAAGGAACTACAGTGCAGTCTTCCTCTGTGAAACAGCTTTAGAAGAAGACATTTAGTATTTCGGCCTTTAGTCTGTCATCCTCTGTTTCAGTACCATTTTGGTCACAGAGTGTCTGGACATTTTGTTTTGATCCACCTACCGCTTTGACATAAGACCAAAATTTCTTAGGATTTTCTGCCAAGTCAGTACATAGAACTTTACTTTCGAATTCATTGAACGCCTCTCGCATAGCCCTCCTCACACTACATTTCGCCTCGCGTAATTATTGTTTGTGTGCAAGGCTTTGGCTATGTTTATGTTTGGTGTGAATTTCCCTTTGCTTCCGCAGCAGTTTTCTAACTCGGTTGTTGTACCACGGTAGCTCTTTTCCATCTCTTACGATCTTGCTTGGCACATACTCATCTAACGCATATTGTACGATGGTTTTGAACTCTGTCCACTGATCCTCAACACTATCTGTACTCGAGGCAAAACTTTTGTGTTGAGCCGTAAGGTACTCTGTAATCTGCTTTTTGTCACTTTTGCTAAACAGAAAAATCTTCCTACCTTTTTAAATATTTCCATTTACGGCTGAAAACATAGATGCAGTAACCGCTTTATGATCGCTGATTCCCTGTTCTGCGTTAACTGTTTCAAATAGTTCGGGTCTGTTTGTCACCAGAAGGTCTAATATGTTATCGCCACGAGTCGGTTCTCTGTTTAACTGCTCAAGGTAGTTTACAGATAAAGCAATTAAAAAAATTTCACTGGGTTCTTTGTCCCTGCCACCCTTTATGAACGTTTTAGTCTCCCAGTCTATATCCGGCAAATTAAAATCTCCACCCAGAACTATAGCATGGAGGGGAAATCTACTCGAAATATTTTCCAAATTATTCTTCCGGTGCTCAGCCACAACAGCTGCTGAGCCCGGGGGCCTATAGAGACATCCAATTACCATGTCTGAGCCTGCTTTACCGTGACCTTCACCCAAATCATTTCACATTTCGGATCTCCGTCAATTTCCTTCGATACTATTGCACTTCTTATCGCTATAAACACGCCTCCCCCTTCACTGTCCAGCCTGTCTCTGCGGTATACATTCCAGTCTGAGTTTAGGATTTCATTACTGTTTACGTCTGGTTTCAGCCAACTTTCTGTCCCTACTACTATATGGGCGTTGTGACCGTTTATTAATGAGAGCAGTTCTGGGACCTTTCTATAGACGCTCCTGCAGTTTACTATTAGCACATTAATATTGTTATTCCCTGTTGCATTTTGCCTACTCCTACCTTGCCGCGTCTCAGGAGGCGTCTTGTCGGGCCTAGGGAGGGAATTCTGTAACCTAGAAAACCCCCATGTGCACTCCACACATCGCAGTGGTTAGACACTGGACTCGCATTCGGGAGGACGACGGTTCAGTCCCGCGTCCGGCCATCCTGATTTAGGTTTTCCGTGATTTCCCTAAATCACTCCAGGCAAATGCCGGGATGGTTCCTCTCACAGGGCACGACCGACTTCCTTCCCCATCCTTCCCTAATCCGATGAGACCGATGACCACGCTGTCTGGTCTCCTTCCCCAAACCAACCAACCAACTCCACACCTACTCCGCAACCCTTGTAGCCGCTTCCGGCGTGTAGTGCACGAATGACCTATTCAGCTCTCCGCAGAATCGTCTGAGCCTCTGGTTTAAGCCTTCCACTCGGCTCCAAACCAGAGGACCGCGATCGGTTCTGGGAACGATACTACAAATAGTTAGCTCCGATTCCACCCCACGAGCGAGGCTTTTCGCCTTCACCATTTCCTCCAACCGCCTGTACGAACTGAGGGTAACCTCTGAACCCAGACGGCAGGAGTCATTGGTGCCGACATGATCAACAATTTGCAGTCGGGAGCACCCAGTGCTCTCTGTCGCCACCGGCAGGGCCTCCTCCACATCTCGGATGAGACCCCCCGACAAGCAGACAGAGTGAACACTGGCCTTCTCCCCCGACCTTTCCGCTATTTCCCTAAGGGGCTCCATCACCCGCCTAACGTTGGAGCTCCCAATAACTAATAAACCCCTCCCCCCGTGTGCCTGCTCGGACCTTGCTGAAGGAGCAGCCACATGTCCACTCAAAGGCAGAGCGGGCGATGCCACACGGCCAGCCTCCACATTTACCCTCCGTCTCGTTATTGTTAATACTTTACCTTCGCATCTTATGCCTTCTTGCTGTTTCACTATGTTTCATGCTACTCGCCTTGTCATATGAGGAAGTTTGGACATAAAAACGTTTCCAGTAGTTGTAAAATACTTCTTACTGACCTTATCAGCTGCGCCGTCATCTGCTGCAGGTGCCAGGAGTTCGCCTTCAGAGTCTGCTTGTACAAGAACACTGCCCACATCCTCGCACAAAACATATTTGTCTTCAGTTTCAGTCACCACTTCATCACTGTCACCAAATTCAGTTTCACAATCTCTAGATTCTTCTAAAATGCTTAGTAATTCTCTCTCATTAAGAGAGTGATGGTACATTTTCATTCATAGTTGTCTCTAACACTGAACAAAATAGCTCTCAATAAGGAGGAACAAGAAACAATCAGAAACTAAAGAGAAATGAATCATTGTTGAGATCATTCTTGCTGCTCACAGAGAAACTGAATGCACAGAGGATCTATCCTGCCACAGTTTTATCATTTATGAAATAAGACATTCGTTGTATCTCACATCTACCACTAATGAGATAGACTTCATGATGACTGCCATTACACTTAAATGAATAGATTAAGTTTAGCTGATAAAAGTTATATATTTATAAAATCTGGTAGAGTAAAGAGAAAAAGATTAAATATTTTTACCAGAATATTAAAATATGAAATATCAATCTAAATCACAATACTTACAAAAGTTGGATACTACCCCCTTGTACCGTATGGCTTAAGAGAAGTGAACTTCTTAATACATTTGGTTAGCCAGGATGGAGCAAAACCAGATCAGAGAGTGATACATTAAGTGTGAAGTTTCCTAGTACCTCAGATGAGTAAAGAATTATTGTCATTCTTGGGATCATCTAATTGTTATAGGAAGTCATAATGGGTTTTGTGGATACTGCATAACCAGTCAGGCATTTGTTGAAGAAGTGTGTCAAGTTCAAGTTGACAACAGAATGACAAAGTGTGCTTGAAAAATTTAAGCGGGCATTAACAAATTGTCCTATGGTGGTGTCTCTGGATTATGAAAGGGAATTTTTTATCATGTAATGCTATCAACAATGCAATACGATATGTTCTAATTCAAGAAGTACACAGCAAAGAGGATCCAGATGTTTAAACTTCACAGAATTTGAAGGACGCCCAGAAAAATTACTCTGCCACTGAGAAGGAGATGTTAAGCTTATTGTATGGTGTGACATATTTCCAGTGATATCTTTATACTGATAAATTTAAGGTATTGACTTATCACACACTATTGAAATGGCTGTAGATTTGAGATATCCATCAAGTACACTTAAACAGTGGGCATTGAAACTAAGCGAATTTAACTTCGAAGTGATTCGCAAACCAGATAAATGACATGGAAAGCAAATATGATTAGTAGAAAGGTTGGCATAATGGGGAACTGGGTCATAACCGTGTGAAATGTCAGAGACAGAAGCTGCTGACTGAATTGCAAGCTATTCAAAACACTGTTACAGTTCTCTGTTCATAACAGTGAGTTATGCAGGACAACAAGGCTTGGGCCTTATTTAGTAGTGCCTTCTACACTGTGGGAGGATGTATTAAAGGAAGCACATGATCATGTGTTATATGGGCATGGAGAATGTAGGATGACAGACCATAGAGTAGCCAAGTTTTTTGGTAGTGTACACAGAACCAAGATGTAGATCACTATGTAAAGAACTGTGTGTGGTATGAACAATATGTAGATTTAAGTCATCAACAAGTACCACTTCAGAACATCTAAACCCATGAGCTAACTGAAATGGATATTCTAGGACACTAATTGGAGGAACAATACATTCTGTCTATTATAGATCATACCTCACAATACATTATGATGCTTACCTTTCCAAATCAACAGGGAGACATAATCACACATATGGTGATAAGTAACTGGTTGCTAATGTTTGGTGTGTCTGGACAGCAATGATAGACCAGAGTATCATCATGTCACACCAGATGAAGCAGTCATGTCACTTGTTACATATTCGTAAACTGAGGACTAGCCCATTACATCCACAGGCTAGCAGAAGGATGAAATGCAGTGGTCAGTGAGATACAAGACTGTTATGTCAATATCCACTATAATGACTTTGATATTTTCTTACCATACGTAGTAGCAGTATATAATTCGAACTTCCACGATACCGTGGGACTGTCGTCATACAAAGTAGTGTATGCTAGGAAAATTCCTTTGCCATTTGCAAATAGTCAAGCCAAGGATGGGGAAGAACGGGGAATTGGTACAGAACTTTGATAGAATATTGAAGTGTGTGTGGAAGCAGGTGTACAAAACGATGACCAAGGCCCTTCAATGTCAGGAGTGACCAGGACAGAATTTTAGGTATTAGGTAGATCAGTGGATGAAGCTGACAAGACCATACACCCAAAAGGTAAGACAAAGAAGTTTATACTTGGTACCAGGGTCAATACAAAGTTGTGGAACCGATATCGCTGGTGAATGTCAAATTATGATTATGCGCGCATACAACTATTCCGAAGGTGGGGCACTTTCATCCTTTTAAAGACGTTCTGGGTTCGTTCCTGCAGGTAGCATCACGAAGAAGAATGCAGGGGGTAAGAGAAGGAAAGGGGAGCCAGAAATACTTGTACAAGTTGTAAGTGAAATACTATATGCACTAAGGTTACGAAAGTCCAATGCATTCTTCTGTGTGTAGGAATTTTGTGTGACAGGTAAATTCAGGGTGTTGATTGTTTGTGGTTGTGTGTGTAAGAACGTAGGATTCTAGGGATCCTAGCGACTGTAATTTGTTCATATAACCTTTTTGATTAGAATGTTGTTTTGTTAATGTAGGAAGTTGAAGGTACGATCATTTTGATTTGTTATTGTTTTGTTAGCAAAATGCATGAGGTGAAGTTTGTTTTAGTAATTAATCTGAAGGACGGGTATATGGTGGCGGAATGGAATTTTTTATGCAATTGACAGTGTATTTATGGGTGTAGAACACAGACAACAGATCTTCCAAAATGGGAGGGAGAGTGATTACAGCTTCCTTTTCACGTGCAATATTACCAGCAAGCATGACCATGGTGTACATCATAGTTCTGGTAGTGCTGCACCTCTTCAGTGAGAATAGGGTAGAAGCCTTTCAGGACTGATGACTGGGAGGAGGGGTATTGCTCTCCAGAGCGGTAGACACCATTGTAACTACCCTAAAATTAACATACAATGTGTGCTAAGTGAGAAACGAAGTATGAACGCTAGATGAGATATTCTCAAAACTTCACTTTGAGGCTGTGAAGAAGACGTTGGAGAAGCACAGGGGGAGCACCAAGTGTTATGTCATTCATATGAACGTCTGTGGGAACTATCATAGCCAGCACTGGATTTGGTACCACATTTCTTGCAGCAATATATGAGAGAGTGATTGGACAAGGGGGGCAGGACATTGAAAAATATTCATGACCGAGAGGACTGGCAAACGGTAACATAACTATTGTTGAGTGGCACACTATGCAGCTGACAAACTTGGAATGGGCCACACTGAACTACACTTGATGGTGAGAAAGCTAATAACCAAATTGGTGGGATATGTGAAAATGAACGTGGGTTCTGAAAGGTATACAGACCCAGTTAGATCTGTTGGACACCACTGTAGCAGTAGCGTGACTCTTGCGAACATTAGCCGACGGCATAGGGTATAGCTAATAGGGTTGTAGGAGGCCATACACAGGTTGTTGAATGTGTCTGTTACGTTCTGAAAGATTCCTGGGAAGTCTATGGAAGACCCAGAAGAAGCTACCAGCTAGCTTAGAGGTAATCTTCATGCTGAACAAACAAACCTGGCTTTCTTTTTTCATGTTGCAGCATTAGGGATCTACACCGACCATGCTCGACTGTGTGTGCTGATCCGATTTCCGTAACGGGTACCAACGCATGGTACGAACGTTTTAAAGTCTACCCTTATTCAGAAACTTGGGGGTCCTTGGTGTAGTACGACAAATAAAAACGAAAGAGGCAATGTTAATTTCCGAGGAAGGAAAGAAATATGTGCTCATGTTAGCGGATGAACACAGTATTACTAGAGAGAGACTAGGTCATGACTTGCCCAAACCAAATAGATCAGATCGATGCAGAGGTATGCAAGGTGCAATTATTCGCAAGGGGAGCAGGAGCAGAATGGTGCCCATGGGATGTTCTGGCACCTCAACCTTATTTTAAAGGAGTGGGGACACGCTGCATGTATTCCATGTACAAACTCGAAGTAGTTGTTGTGAGTTGCCACAAGCAAGGCCGATGTAGGGGTGCAATGCAACTGGAGCTGGAAGACAGTATTTTGCGAATTAACAACACAATCTGTGACATCTCAGGGCAAACTTTTCATCTCCCTGTTAGCGTAACTAGGAATTTCATTGTGAATGTGGCACAACTGGCCAGATAAAACACTGAAAGTACTCTCAGCCAAGATCCTTACCTACCTCAATGGTCCTGGACCCTGACTTTCTCCACTCAATGGACTGGCAAACAGCAACTCAAAAAAGTCACTTTACTGCGAGGCAGATGCTTCAGCACGTCCTGTACCTATTTTAGGCGGGAAACTGCCCACTCATCCGAGATCCCAGTGCACCTGTTGTCAATTCACTGTGTCTTCATATACATCTACATGATTACTCTGCAATTCACAATTAAGTGCCTGGCATAGGAGTTAGCGAACCTCCTTCAAACTATTTTTCTACCGTTCCACTCTCGAACAGCTCGTGGGAAAAACAAGCACTTAAATCTTACCGTAAAAGTTCTGACTTATTTTATTACAATGATATTTTCTCTCTTTGTATGTGGCCACCAAAAAGTATTTTAGCATTCGGAGGAGCAAGTTGGTAATTGAAATTTCGTGAGAAGATCGTGCTGAGCGAAATATGTCTTTGTTTTAATTGACTGTCAGCCCAATTTGCGTGTCATATCCATGGCACACCCTTTTTCGCGATACATAGAACGAGCTGTTCTTCTTTTACCTTTCTTGATGTCTTCCGTCAGTCCTATCTGATGCGGATCCCACACCGCACAGCAGTAGTCCAGTAGAGGTCATACAAGCGTAATTTAAGTAGACTCTTTAGTACATCTGTTGCATTTTCTAAGTGTTCTACCAATAAATCGCAGTAGTGGTTTGATTTCCCCACAATGTTATCTATGTGATTGGTCTAATTTAAGTTATTCGCAATTGTAATTTCCAAATATTTATTTGAATTCACAACCTTTAGATTTGTATGATTTATCGTGTAACCGAAATTTAGCGGATTCCTTTTAGTATTCGTGTGGATGACTTCACACTTTACATTATTTACAGTCAATTGCCACTTTTCGCACCATACAGATACCGTCTCTTCTCTAAATCATTTTGCAATTTGTTTTGATCATGAGATGATCATACAAGACGGTAAATGACAGCATCATTTGCAAACAATCTAAGAGAGCTGCTCAGACTGTCTGCTAAATCGTTTATGTAGATCATGAAGAGCAGGGGACCTCTAACACTTCCTTGGGGGGCGCTAGGTAATACTGCTCTTTTACTCAATGACTTTCCACCAGTTACTACGAACTGTGACATTTCTGATAGGAAATCACGAACCCAGTGGCACAACTGAGACGATACCCCATAGGCACACAATTTGATCACAAGTCGTTTGTGAGGAACGGTGTCAAAAGCCCTCTGAAAGTCTAAAATATACGTAATAACTTATTCAATTTATTATGTTTTGGTACGTACCCATTTAGCCATCTCAGAACTGGAAATGATACATTACAGTTTTTGTGACAATTCAGAGTAGACAGCAGTTTAAGCCGTACCCTGGTACGAATTTACTGATACTTAACAAAACCACAGTGCTCTTATATGAGTAAATAAGACGAAAACGTAACACATGATACACAGAGGTAGTATGATGTAAAAATCCTGCTGGTAAGATAATAAGAAATGATCAATCACCATTGGTATACATTTGGGGTCTTCCCAATACAATTCGCATTAATAACTGTGTATCTAAATTAACAATAAAATTGTCTTATATACTGTTTCATAAGCTGCAGATAGAGAATAGAATATTTGTGTAGATCTATAAGAACCATGTAGACAGAACGTGACAGCAATATACAGGGTTGTCCATTGATGGTGACGGGGCCAAATATCTCACATCAAACGAAAAATCTTCAAAGAACGAGACTCGTCTAGCTTGAAGGGGGAAACCAGATGGCGCTATGTATGACCCGCTAGATGGCGCTGCCATAGGTCAAACGGATATCAACTGCCTTTTTTTAAATAGGAACCCCCATTTTATATTACATATTCGTGTAGTGCCTAAAGAAGTATGAATGTTTTATTTGTACCACTTTTTTCGCTTTGTGATAGATGGTGCTGTAATAGTCACAAACGTGTAAGTACGTGGTATCACGTAACATTCCGCCAGTGCGGACGGTGTTTGCTTCCTGATACATTACCCGTGTTAAAATGGACCGTTTACCAACTGTGGAAAAAGGTCGGTATAATGTTGATGTATGGCTATTGTGATCAAAATGCCCAACGGGCGTGTCCTATGTATGCTGCTCGGTATCCTGGACGACATCATCCAAGTGTCCGGACCGTTCGCCGGATAGTTACGTTATTTGAGGAATCGAGGAAACAGGAAGTGTTCAGCCACATGTGAAACGTCAACTACGACCTGCAACACCAAGTAGGTGTTTTAGCAGCTGTTAAGGCTAACCTGCACATCAGTATCAGACAAACTGCGCGAGAATCGGGAACCTCAAAAACGTCGGGGTTAAGAATGCTACATCATCGATTGCATCAGTACCATATTTCTATGCACCAAAAATTGCATGGCGACGACTTTGAACGTCGTGTACAGTTCTGCCACTGGGCACAAGAGAAATTACGGGGCGATGACAGATTTTTTGCACACGTTCTATTTAACGCGGTAACGTAAACCGGCATAACATGCACTATTGGGCAATGGAAAATCTACAATGGCTTCGACAAGTGGAGCATCAGCGACCTTGTCGGGTTAATGTATGGTGCGGCATTATGGGAGGAAGGATAATTGGCCCCCATTTTATCGATGGCAATCTAAATGGTGCAATGTATGCTGATTTCCTACGTAATGTTCTACCGATATTACTACAATATGTTTCACTGCATGACAGAATAGCGATGTACTTCCAACATGATGGATGTCCGGCACATAGCTCACGTGCGGTTGAAGTGGTATTGAATAGCATATTTCATGACAGGTGGATTGGTCGTCGAAGCACCATACCATGGGCCGCACGTTCACCTGATCTGACGTCCTCGGATTTCTTTCTGTGCAAAGTTGAAGGATATTTGCTATCGTGATCCACCGACAACGCCTGAAAACATGCGTCAGCGCATTGTCAATGCATGTGCGAACATCACGGAAGGCGAACTACTCGCTGTTGAGAGGAATGTCGTTACACGTATTGCCAAATGCATTGAGGTTGACGGACATCATTTTGAGCATTTATTGCATTAATATGGTAATTACAGGTAACAGCATGCGTTCTCAGAAATTATAAGTTCACAAAAGTACATGTATCACATTGGAACAGCCGAAATAAAATGTTCAAACGTACCTACGTTCTGTATTTTAATTTAAAAAACCTACCTATTACCAACTGTTCGTCTAAAATTGTGAGCCAAATGTTTGTAACTATTACAGCGCCATCTATCACAAAGCGAAATAAGTGGTCCAACTAAAACACTTACATTTCTTTACGTACTACACGAATATGTAATAAAGAATAGGGGTTCCTTTTTTTAAAAAAAAGCAGTTGATATCCGTTTGACCCATGGCAGCGCCATATAGCGGGCCAACCATAGCGCCATCTGGTTTCCCCCTTCAAGCTAGACAAGTATAGTTCTTTGTAGTTTTTTTGTTTGACGCTTATTTCGTGAGATATTTGGCCCAGTCACGATCAATGGACCACCCTGTATAAGAACCAGATTGGGTATTAAAGCCAGACATAAAGATACACTGTATTGGGAGATATACATATAGGAGGAATATAGTGACACATATTTAGAGGCTGAGAGTTCCATGTCCTGCTGAATAGCACGAGGGAATACAGTCAGTTAACTGAACGTTCTTCTTCGCCTGATATTGTAACTACCGTGACAGTGGTTGTAAAAAACTTGTGCAATAATGTTTTCTCTTAATGTGAGGTGAGTAAAGTCCAATTATATACGCGATGTATGCAGACAATATTGTGCTTTTGCATGTTGGTTTTACAGGTGCTTGAGAATGACAAGTAGTCGAAATTAAATAAAAATCACATGACACCCTATACGGGCCATGTTTACGTGTATTAGTATTTTATTATGATTTGAAGTTGGTTAATTGACAATCTTTGCTACAGATGGTATGATTCTAGTAGAATTATGTGCAGGAGTGCATAATACTCCGCTAACTTTACGAAATAAAACATGTTTGTTTTATTAGTCCAAATTCAAAGGGCTATTTTGTTAAGATTCGCAATATTAACTTTATTATATAAAAAGCATTTTTCACGATGTTCTTCTGTTTTGTTTGTTTTTTTACTGACATTGCAAATTTTCTTCCATTTACTTCTCGTTGTGAAATACATCTCATTTGCAAGCCCACTATTACCTTTAGTACAATAATCTTCCGGATTGTATTCCTGCTCACTTTGTGAATCATATTCTCTGCCGTCAATGCCTTCATCTTCTCCATCAGAACTGTCATCATCCCCATGTGAGTACTCTACTTCAGTATCGGAATACCTATTGGATACCTCATAAAGTTTGTCAGTCGCGATGTCCTTACGCTACCTGAACAAGAAAAAGTCATTTGTACATTACAGACCACTTGCATATAAAACCACACACGAGACAGTAACTATATTAGTGACAGCAGAAAAACTAATCAGGATAAATTTTACTTACATGACCAGATGCACTGTGTATTTGGTATGCCAGACGTGACACACTTGCTTTTAAACTTCTCTCAGACGCACTACAAGTGTTCAACAATGGACAAAATCTATCAAAACTGTATCCGAAGCAAAAATGAAGGAATCGCTGTTTCTCCAAACAAAGGATCTAAACTCGCCAAAAATAAACTTGCTTTGCATTTGCGCCAGCGCTTCTGCTGAAGGATTAAACGTGATCATTTCTGGTAATGGCAGTTTAAAAATTATTTCACTTTCACTTATTGCAATTACAATTTCGAGCAATACTTATATTTAGCCAGGTGGAAGCGTACTACATAGTGCACACACAGTGCTTCACATAAAGAAGCATATGTTCTTATAAAATACCAGAAACTGTGGGAGAGTCGCATTTAAAACTGTCAAATGCATAGTCATATGTTTATAGGCATAAATACGCCACTAGTGCAAACACAAAGCGAGTGGAAAGAGTGTGGAGTCTGCGCCGATCCTGCGATTCGCTGAATACGATGGTAAACATTGCATCTTTTGAATGTAATCTTGCTTGTCCGGAACAACTGTAGCATTTCCGTTGTCAGCGGGTATAATAGCAACATATGTATCAGTTCTAAGTCAACGTAAAGCAGCCCTCTCTGCGGTTGTTACATTACTCGTAGCTCGACGTGCACCAGACAGCACAGGACACGTCTTTCTCCCAACCTTTTTCTGCAGCCTTTTGTTGATTTATCTGTGATACTACTGTTGTCTGTCCTCACGACTTTTTAGAACGCCTGAATGGAGAAAGATGACTGACTTTCTTTCCCTGCTGTGTTAGTCAGAAGAAAGGTTGATGTACATTTGGACTTCTTGTTTATAGGAAGCCTGCTCACACTGACTTGTCATCTCCGGCGGTAATTCGGAAGGATACCGCCCTTCGATTGTGCCATTCCAGCACTAATCGAGGCGTTAGGGTTTCAGGTGCCAGCCGGCCAGTCAGCCAGCCAGCCCGCCAGTAAGCCAGCCAGCCAGCCGAGCAGCAGCAGCAGCAGCGGTCCCGGCCAGCAGCAGCGGTCCAGCCAGCAGCAGCATTCCGGCCAACAACAGCAGTCCGGCCAGCAGCAGCGGTCCAGCCAGCCAGCCAGCCAGCCAGCCCTCCAGAAGCAGCTGCGGCGTTCCTGCCAGCCGTCGCCAGCGCCAGCAGCGTCGGACTCTGGTCTTCGTCCGTCCCCAGTTTTTTCCTCTCCTTTTCGTCCTGTGCTTTTTTCGTTCATCCCTGTCGTCATGTCAGCCCCCACCACCACTGCCACTACTACCACCACTGCCATTATGTACACTTCGCCCTCCGCCGCCACCATCACCATTACGTGGTGTGCCCAGTCACCTCCTCCCCCCCCCTCTTTCCGTCCCTCCTCTTCTCACTCTCCCTTCGCCCTCGCTCTTTGTCGCCCCTTCTCCATCTTCTTCCTCCCGCTCCTCTCCCTCTCATCCTTTCTCCCCACTCCCCCAGTCTGTCACTGCAGCTCCAGCTAGCTGCCCATGCCCATCTCTCCCCATCGACTTCGCCATCACCGACACCACTGTCGCCGTCGCCGTCGCCTTCACCGTCACCATCTCCGGGGCCGACCGGTGCGTCCACGCCGGGACCTGTCCCTTCTCGCCACCTCCCTATAGCTCCCGTCCCTCATGTCACCACCCACCCTTCAGCCGCCGTTAAATGCCCTAGTGGCGCCACCTCCTCCTCCGCTCCCAAAAAGGCCCCGCATACGCTTACAATAGCCGAGCAAATCGACTATTGCAGAACATTGTCTTCACACGGGTCAGCCTATGGAATATAACAACGCGGAGATTCTGGTATGCAGTTCCGCAGCGTTATTAAGGAAGCAGTTGAAATTAAATTAGCAAGTCACCTTGTAAATAGAAAATCAAGTTTCTGCTTCAATCCTGAACAGAATCCTGCTCTCTGTCTGGTCAAAAAGCAGAAGGAGAGAGTTAATGATGCCTCACTCGTCGTTTAGTAATTTTCCCTACCAACAACTTCCACGGTAGGTCATCTCTGGTTTTGTGGTGGCGCTTGTGTTTACAGTGTGTGTGTGTGTGTGTGTGTGTGTGTGTGTGTGTAATTGCTCTACAAACCGAGGTTTTAAGTTCCCTTCTACCCCTTATACATCGCTTACTTGCTGCAGTTTTGCCTTGGTAATCTGTAGAAATATCGGCGGTTGTCGACAACGTCAGCCGGCAGCATTCCCGTAAGTTATTTGAACATCGTACATGTCAGGACAAATTCTGGTCTCCCATTATATGGTCCCACTTGACAACTGTATAACGAACGTGACTGGCTGACATAGCTGTGTTCCCGGATCTAGTTCTTTTAATGAATGTGATCTACATGTGCTATGTGTTTGACGCCTGTAGGCTTTTTTCTGTGAGGAAAGCCGAAAGACACTGTCTACAAGGGCATACCGCCTACACCCGATGGTATACAACGACGCACTACTGCAGCCTGCTCGGACATCTCAGCTGAAATGCTAGTACGCGTGCAGCAGTCGTTCCATACCAGCCTGGAAACGTGTATTTACCGTTGCCGGTGGTAATTTTTAACACAAATTGTGAGAGTCATTTGTCTCGTTACTGGCTAGAATTCACGTAACTAGTTCATGCACTTCTATTGTTCTTTAGTACGTGATACTACAGGTATTACACAAGTACCGGTGTCGGAACTCTTCAAAATACGATATCTCGTAAACGACTCTCTTGCAACAACCACCATGGAGATGCTTATTTATCCTGCTTTCAGTATGCTAATATCAATAGGCATTGTTCCAATTAAAAAGTGTATATTTGCATAAAAACAGTTTCTAGTTATTATTTCAATCTCTTGATTGGTTAACAATACGAGCCCCTGACTGCCAATCCGTTCTGTGAAATCCGCCAAGTTTTAGGCGAGTCACTCTATATGAAGTACAGTACATAAAATTATAGCAAACGGCCATGGCAACAACACAGCATTGAAATTAGCGGTGTCCCAGACGTTTGGACCAAATGTTAATGAAATGAGTTACATTTTGGGGCTTCCAGAAATTGGTCGAGTTTTTTTACATTGTATATAGATGCATTACATTACTAAACAAATTTCATATTAGTAACTTTTTGGAATTACACATAGATTACAACCAACAGAAAAGGAAGACCCATGGGTTATCACACACACACACACACACACACACACACACACACACACACACAATTTCAGTTTGTAATTGAAGCTACTGTTGTTACTGTTAAATTTTAATTCCTGCACACTTTACTCCTTTAAGACAATGGCGATTTGTATAATATAGCAAAACCCTTTGTCAATGGGGCAGCTCTCTGACAGTAAGCGTCATACACTACTGGCCATTAAAATTGCTACACCGAGAAGAAATGCAGATGATAAACGGGTATTCATTGGACAAATATATTATACTAGAACTGACATGTGATTACATTTTCACGCAATTTCGGTGCATAGATCCTGAGAAATCAGTACCCAGAACAACCACCTTTGGCCGTAATAACGGCCTTGATACGCGTGGGCATTGAATCAAACAGAGCTTGGATGGCGTGTACAGGTACAGCTGCCTATGCAGCTTTAACACGATACCACAGTTCATCAACAGTAGTGACTGGCGTATAGCGACGAGCCAGTTGCTCAGCCATCATTGACCAGACGTTTTCAATTGGTGAGAGATCTGGAGAGTGTGCTGGCCAGGGCACCAGTCGAACATTTTCTGTATCCAGAAAGGCCGGTACAGGACCTGCAACATGCGGTCGTGAATTATCCTGCTGAAATGTAGGGTTTCGCAGGGATCGAATAAAGGGTAGAGCCACGGGTCGTAACGCATCTGAAATGTAAAGTCCACTGTTCAAAGTGCCGTCAATGCGAACAACAGGTGACTGAGACGTGTAACCAGAGGCACCCCATGCAATCACACCGGGTGATACGCTAGTATGGCGATGACGAATACACGCTTCCAATGTGCGTTCACCGCGACGTCGCCAAACACGGATGCGACCATCATGATGCTATAAACAGAACCTGGATTCATCCGAAAAAATGACGTTTTGCCATTCGTGCACCCAGGTTCGTCGTTGAGTACACCATCGCAGGCGCTACTGTCTGTGATGCAGCCATGGTCTCCGAGGTGATAGTCCATGCTGCTCCAAACGTCGTCGAACTGTTCGTGCAGATGGTTGTTGTCTTGCATACGTCCCAATCTGTTGACTCGGGGATTGAGACGTGCCTGCACGATCCGTTACAGCCATGCGGATAAGATGCCTGTCATCTCGACTGCTAGTGATATGAGGCCGTTGGGATCCAGCATGGCGTTCCGTATTACCCCCTGAACCCACCGATTCCATATTATGCTAACAGTAATTGGATCTCGACCAACGCGAGCAACAATGTCGCGATACGATAAACCGCAATCGCGATAGGCTACAATCCGACCTTTATCAAAAAAGTCGGAAACGTGATGGTACACATTTCTCCTCCTTACACGAGGCATCACAACAACTTTTCACCAGGCAACACCGGTCAACTGCTGTTTGTGTTTGAGAAATCGGTTAGAAACTTTTCTCATGTCAGCACGTTGTAGGTGTCGCCACCGGCGCCAACCTTGTGTGAATGCTCTGAAAAGCTAATCATTTGCATATCACAGCATATTCTTCCTGTTGGTTAAATTTTGCGTCTGTAGAACGTCATCTTCGTGGTGTAGTAATTTAATGGCAGTAGTGTAATAGAGTGAATGTACTGCGAAGCTGTTGTAATTACGGCCAACTGTTTAAAGAGTTTGTGGAGATGACGCAAGTGAGGAGACTCAAAGTCGAATGACTGACGCAGAAAATTCGAAATATATACACTTTATTGCTCGGTAACAATACATGGAAAAGATGCGTGTGCATACAACGTGAGCTCAGACCAAAGTGACTCAAAGATAGCCCTGCAGCAGAGAGCTGCGCCACTGACCAAAGAGTTTTTCTGTATCAGTTAACGAAATAACTGCTGGGTCGCTGTAGAGCTCTCGTGTGGGAGTGTGGGGCACTGGATGGAGGTGGGGGATGGACAACGATGTTGTTGCCCACCTCACCGCGCAGGCGCACGTGGCCGGCTGTCCCGAGGCCCGTTGAGTAAGTAAGGCACGGCTGGACCGTTTCCTGAGGCGTCGATTGGATGGAGCGAGGCGTGATTGGCGTTAGTCAGTAGATATGATAGTGCGTGAGGTGAGAGAGAGTCGGTGTTGTCGTTCGTAACGAGACTGATGCTCGGCTTTGGAGTAAGGTCGTGGGTTAAGTGGTGGAGGCGATGACGTGACTACAGATCTAATCACTCTGTGTGGGCCTGAGTACTGTGTTCGCAAGGCCAGACAGACAGTGTCATCTCTCAGCAATACGTAACCACAGTCCTTTAGAGCTCGATGGCGAAGATTTTGTTTGAAATGTGTCCTTGCAGAGATGGTATCATGAAAGAAGTGATGTGCTGCTTCACCTTACGGACAAGTGTAGAAGTTCCTTATCTGTTGATGATTGAGATGTCTCTGTGAAATCCGCTGGTAGAGTTAAAATGTGACTATGCCTATTCAGGCTGTTTTAGTTTTATTTCTAGACTATGCCCTCTTAGACAAATTATAGATTCAGGTATATCTTCCGAAGAACGCTCAATTTGTGGGCTGAAACCTAGGTAAAGGTTGGTTTCATTACCGCAATCGAGGCTGATAGTTTCTTATATATTAGATTATCGCGATTGCTGACTGTGCTGCAATGTTGAAAGTACAACAACATATTATCTTTATTACACACATATGTGCAACAAAAAATTTCTTCCTCATTGAAGAGTTGCCTCAGAATTGGATGCCATAAGACAGTACTGAATGATGACACAAAAATTAAGTCAACTTTTTCACACTCTGCTCTCCAAAGTTTACTGTTATTTGTATTGCAAAATGTTACAGAGCTTACTTAATTTAAAAATCTGTAACCAGTGAACTCCAGTTCAGATCCTTATCAACATGAACACCTAAGAATTTACAGTATTCTGTTTCATTTGTTACTTTATCCACTTGTATTATTTCTAATGGCGTGCTCAGAACTTATATAGTACAGAATGGGATGTATTGTGTTTTACCCAAGGTCTGTGCCAGTCGATTTGCGAAGAAGCAGTTACTGATTACCAAGGAAATTTTATTTACTTTTGCAGGTGTTGAAGTTTTGCCATTAGGCTTGATTACAATACAGGCATCATCTCCAGGAGAACTATATCTGCCTCTTGGATATATGCGGACAGGCCATTTATTAGCAAGAACAAGAAGAAAATTGAATATTGATCCCTGCCATACACCTGTAGTGATTATTCTTCATTCTGAAAATGCCATGTAACATATCATTCGTGACCTTGCAGTGGGGTTGTCATCTAGGCTGGTAGGCCTGCTTCCTGCATCCAGTAAAAGGGTGTTTTACCCAACCAGGAGATCATGGGTCGGTCTTTGCATAATACTAGGAGCGTTCAATAAGTGATGCAACACATTTTTTGTCTCGGCCACTTCCGGTTGAAATAATGCGGAATTTGTTCTGGGACATCGTGGAATATTTCAACTGCCCGCATCTCGTGTCGTGCGGTAGCGTTCTCGCTTCCCACGCCCGAGTTCCCGGGTTCGATTCCCGGGGGGTCAGGGATTTTCTCTGCCTCGTGATGGCTGGGTGTTGTGTGATGTCCTTAGCTTAGTTAGGTTTAAGTAGTTCTAAGTTCTAGGGGACTGATGACCATAGCTGTTAAGTCCCGTAGTGCTCAGAGCCATTTGAACCATTTTTTTGAATATTTCAACTTCAGCCCCAATAGTTTGACGAAGTTCAGACAGTTGGCTGCGCTAAACGCAGACTTCAAAATTGCATCTGTAACGAAGGTGCGTTCCAAGTAGAGAGCTATCATTGACTTTCTTTAGACGGTAAATCGGAGCATCACAGATACTCATAGACACTTGCAGAATGTCTACAGAGACCTGGCAGTGAACAAAATCACAGTGAGACTGCGCACCCGAGAGGAGCCCACAAAACTTCATTGGACTGTCCTTTCTCATCCACCCTACAGCCTTTATCGCGCACCTTCAGCCTTCAATCTGTTTGGCCCAGTGAAAGATCCACTCCGCGGGAAGCAGAACGTGGATGATGGGGGGTTTATTGAAGCAGCAAGACGTTAACTCCGACATCGACCATTAGAGTGATAGCATACAGGCATACAGCCCCCCACCCCCAGTAAGGTGGCGTACGGCCGTCGCGCTGAACGGAGATTATTTTGAAAAGTAGGGTTTGTAGGCAGAGAATGGAAGTAATATGGTGTGTGGGAATCCTGAATAAAGCCAACCTACTTTCACAAAATAAGTGTTGCATTACTTACTGAACGACACCCCCCCCCCCCCCCCCCCCCCCCTACGGTATGACTAAGATGAATGGCTTGAAGGCTAGTGTCTTGCTCACGAACGCAGTGGTCAGCTCACTGGACTCGCATTCAGGAGGACGACGGTCCAGACACGCGTCTGGTCATCCACATTTAGGTTCTCCGTGATTACCCTAAGTCGCTCCAGCCAAATTTTAGGATGGTCCCTTTGAAAGAGCATGGACGAATTCCCTCCCCATCCTTGATACTATCCAAGCTAGTGGTCTGTCTGTAATGACTCTGATGTCGATGGTAGGTTAAACCCAATCTTCTTTGTTTTTTACTTCCTCCCGAAAGCAGGCATTTCAAGCATTTGTTGGAAATAAATTTCTGAAAAGTACCAGTACGAAGCAGTTACATCCAGAGAAGTGCTTCTAGCAGGAGAGAGAAGAGGTCACTGAAAATGCTTGTATCCTGCTCCTGAATCAAACTGTCTGAAAAGTCTATGTGTTAAAACAGTTTTGCAGAGCTGTTTGGAATTCACAAAATGGGGGAGTCAGTTGCCAGCCTTCACAAATATAGGAGGCAGGCTCTGTGCCCTCTGGGGTGGAGGTGCTGTTTTAAAGAGTTTAGCGTGTCTGAAGTCCGGAGTATGTGATCCTTTGTGGTCAGTAAAGCAGTCTCCCAATACAGAAAACCTACAAGAATCCAAAAGAGCATTACAGACCATGGGTATCTACTTCTTATCAACAACTTTCTGGATCTATAGATGAGTGTTGCAGTTTCATGAGCGTTCACATATTCATTTTAACTGGTGGTGTGTTTAATATAAGTGTTGGACTTGGTGGTGACTAATTGATGTCAATAAATTAAATTTGTTTCCACGGAAAATTGGAGTGTGATGTTTTTATATGACTTTCTACTTATCTACATTTTCTTTGTGGAGGTTGTCAATGTAAACTGGTATTAACCAGGTGAAGGCGCTGTATTTACTGACCTTTATTTAGATAGGTTTTAGTTGCGCAGCATTGTGGAAAGTTGATTGAGCTCCACCAATAATAGTTTCTTAGTTAATCTTTGGTGCAATATGTTTTCTAACTTGTTTCATAAGTTATAAATGAATAATAGTCCGTGCATTCTGGCTATGGCACCGAGTGGGACTTCACATGACGCCACGACCACTCCAAGAACAACCTTAAGAAACGTTAGAAAAATATTCAAACACGCGTCAGCCGAAAACCCAAGACAGAAGCAAACGGGCAAATTATCAACAAGTGCTCGCAAAAGCCTTAACAGTTTTGAGCCCTAAGAACCATTTCACCTGCCAGTACTGAAACCACTTTGCAGAATTTCATCTTAAGTGGCTGAAAGCACAACATAAAAAAGCCCTGTAAGGCAAATCCTGAAGCTTAGTGTGACTCCGTTTTCAATCATCTTTTGGTGTAAATGTATGGTTTTTATGCTTCAGTTAGTTGTTTTGTTTTTATTTCTGTGACCTGTGGGAATTTGTGTTTAGAGTCTTCTGCTAAAAGGAGAAATGTTTGAATAAGTAGCCTAGAGATTTAATGTGTTTCAATTTCTGTTGATTTTTGGAGAGTGTGAAACAAGGAATATGGTGAAAAGCGACTTAAGTATTCAGGTAGTTTTCATCTGAATCAAGAAAATAACAGGTGAAGATGAAAAACAACAGAAGACCAATGGGAAAGAAAGAATAATTGGGAGATAGGAAAGAGAAGAGGGAGAGGGTGGAGGAAAAGGAAAGGAAGAGAGCAGAGATGGAGACAAAGAAGATGGAGAGGGAGAAGGAAAAGGAAAGGTAGAGAGCAGAAAACAGGAGAACAGAAAGGGTGAGAGCAGAAGGGTTAAGGGTGGCAGAAAAGGAGGGGAAAAGAGCAGAAAAAACGTAAATGTAAATGCGCTTGAATTACGAGCAATCAGTTTTACCCCATTTCATCGTAGGACCTTGTATACAATGCCCCATTCATTGATGAAAATTCTGCATTTATGCCATCTTTCCTCTCTTTGATCTTTATCTTCTCCATAGTGCTGGATACACTGCCTGCATGTTCTGCATTAAACTGTGATTACTTTAGGATGCACTCCATTTCAACACTAGAAGAACAAGAAATTGGTCATTTACCGCAATATATATGTTAGAATATGAACAATGGAATTATTATGAGAAGAGGAACGTTACTGAGGAACTGTTTATGTAATTTATGGTAAATTATATTTGTAACAAAAGCTTTCTACAATCAGACTCTGAAGTCAGTACAAGTACAGAAACACTACTGATACAGTTCGAGCAGGAAGCAAATTGCGTAGTTTGTCCTATGGACAGTATAACAATAATTTCAACAGTCAGAGCAAGCCCATGTGGAACAAGTTTTGTAGCAGCTTAGAACTCATGAAGAAGAGAGACCTATAGCCATTGTTGGAAGTGGTATGTTTGATGGTCTGTAGTTATGATTGAAAAGCTGTTTCAGATAATGGAACAGATATGAGGTGATGCACCATCGAATTAAAAGCTGCATGCTTGTGGCTGTGTGGGTACTGGGAGCATACAGGGATTCCCATACATGTAGCTACGTTTTTTCAGCAAATGTTAACTAAATGTCGTCTTATGCTTGTATATATACACTCCTGGAAATTGAAATAAGAACACCGTGAATTCATTGTCCCAGGAAGGGGAAACTTTATTGACACATTCCTGGGGTCAGATACATCACATGATCACACTGACACAACCACAGGCACACAGACACAAGCAACAGAGCATACACAATGTCGGCACTAGTACAGTGTATATCCACCTTTCGCAGCAATGCAGGCTGCTATTCTCCCATGGAGACGATCGTAGAGATGCTGGATGTAGTCCTGTGGAACGGCTTGCCATGCCATTTCCACCTGGCGCCTCAGTTGGACCAGCGTTCGTGCTGTACGTGCAGACCGCGTGAGAGGACGCTTCATCCAGTCCCAAACATGCTCAATGGGGGACAGATCCGGAGATCTTGCTGGCCAGGGTAGTTGACGTACACCTTCTAGAGCACGTTGGGTGGCACGGGATACATGCGGACGTGCATTGTCCTGTTGGAACAACAAGTTCCCTTGCCGGTCTAGGAATGGTAGAACGATGGGTTCGATGACGGTTTGGATGTACCGTGCACTGTTCAGTGTCCCCTCGACGATCACCAGAGGTGTACGGCAAGTGTAGGAGATCGCTGCCCACACCATGATGCCGGATGTTGGCCCTGTGTGCCTCGGTCGTATGCAGTCCTGATTGTGGCGCTCACCTGCACGGCGCCAAACACGCATACGACCATCATTGGCACCAAGGCAGAAGCGACTCTCATCGCTGAAGACGACATGTCTCCATTCGTCCCTCCATTCACGCCTGTCGCGACACCACTGGAGGCGGGCTGCACGATGTTGGGGCGTGAGCGGAAGACGGCGTAACGGTGTGCGGGACCGTAGCCCAGCTTCATGGAGACGGTTGCGAATGGTCCTCGCCGATAACCCAGGAGCAACAGTGTCCCTAATTTGCTGGGAAGTGGCGGTGCGGTCCCCTACGGCACTGCGTAGGATCCTACGGTCTTGGCGTGCATCCGTGCGTCGCTGCGGTCCGGTCCCAGGTCGACGGGCACGTGCACCTTCCGCCGACCACTGACGACAACATCGATGTACTGTGGAGACCTCACGCCCCACGTGTTGAGCAATTCGGCGGTACGTCCACCCGGCCTCCCGCATGCCCACTATACGCCCTCGCTCAAAGTCCGTCATCTGCACATACGGTTCATGTCCACGCTGTCGCGGCATGCTACCAGTGTTAAAGACTGCGATGGAGCTCCGTATGCCACGGCAAACTGGCTGACACTGACGGTGGCGGTGCACAAATGCTGCACAGCTAGCGCCATTCGACGGCCAACACCGCGGTTCCTGGTGTGTCCGCTGTGCCGTGCGTGTGATCATTGCTTGTACAGCCCTCTCGCAGTGTCCGGAGCAAGTATGGTGGGTCTGACACACAGGTGTCAATGTGTTCTTTTTTCCATTTCCAGGAGTGTATATGAAGATCACATAAATTTATAGAAAAGCTTCCCAGCTCAACTGTAAAATTAATTACTGGTTTAAATACGTGGATGATTTGCTGTGCTTGTGGATTGGTAGCAGTGGATAATTAGATACATTACTACAGCATTTAAACTCGCAACACAAGAAAATTCAGTTTATCATGGAGCTGGCTGCGTTCCTGTGGCTCCATTGTTCATTTTCATGTAGCAGCTGTTTACCATTTTCCTTATTATGGAATCTGAAATTTGCAGGCTACTGTTGTCACTCTTTTAACTATTTTTTGCTCGCTATTACCACCTCACTCTCTATCAGTGCACCGTCCGGATACGATCAGCCGTATTTATTGTATCTGATCGCAATAATTCCAATCTCTTTCATTGGAGTTCGTAAGATTTACTCGTTGTATCATTATGAGTAATTGTCTGGCCGTTACCCTATATTACTGTCCACATCAAGGAGTCTTAAGAGGCCACATGCTGCATGTGGCGTTTAGACCCTGTAACTCCATAAGTCTTGCAGGATCTTTTTTTTTCTTTTTATGTACGACCTAGTTCTTAGTATTTATGTCATAGGGCGTAATTTTCAGCAAGTATGATCTTGGCCGTTATACTGTGCTTCGTTATAACTTCATCATTCAGATTAACTGTAATTTCGATTTTGGAGGAAGCTGTATAGGCTGATGGAAGATTTGCGTACTATGTGTAAGGAAAATTATAATAACAGAGACGGGATGCTTGTGACTGAACAATACATATTTTAACGACACAAAAGCATCATTGCACACTTGCATGTCTCATAGCACACTGACTGGAGTCTTTGTTTATTCACAGATATTCCTGTTCGGCATCCATACTCTCTTTGCCCAGCGATGTTTACGCCTCCGAGCAGCGCTACTTATGTCGATATTGCATATTTATGGGAAGGAACATTACATTATCGAATGAAGCAATAAGTTTTCTGTTACCATTCACTGTTTGTTTATTACCACTACGGTTTTCAAAGGTTTAATCCTCCATCATCACCTGAATGTATGTCTACACACCACATATAAACTGTCACTCTTTGTAAATGAAGTGTGATACTATATGTGAGGTACCGTACTATGACAGAAAAAGGAGCCTGTGGGCACCGCAGACATTGCTACAGTTTACCCTAAAGTTGTAACATAACATACATATGCCATAATGCACATTTATAGTTAAGATCGTGATACTGTCTACTTCTTGTGTTTCATTATTTGATAAAACTATTTTTCTAGCTTGTGGAATTCTATGAGAAATACTGAACTGTATGTGATGAGTCTTGTTAAATATTCGTTGATGATCCACTTGCCTTTAACTTATTACCGAAACCGTTAATATTTCCGAAATATTTCCAAATTTTCAGTAGCTATCTCGATGTCCATAATACGTCGTTTTTAAGTAACTTAAATGAAGCAGGCGATGTTAAAAGTGTCCTATTACGAAAAATTCACAAGATACTGAAAAAAACTGTCCTGGTAGACGCCTGAAGATAGACGCTAACTCTCCAGTGAAGGCCTGTTAACAAATTTTCAAGAACCAGCTCTAAGTGAGGACTCTAGTGATACGCTACACTGCCCTATGTGTCACTCTCGTAGGGAGCGTGAAGACAAGATTAGACTACTTACAGCGTGCACAGAGACGCTGAAGAAGTCTATTTTCCCGTGCCCCATACGTAAGTGGAACAAATGGTTCAAATGGCTCTGAGCACTATGTGACTTCTGAGGTCATCAGTCCTCTAGAACGTAGAACTACTGAAACCTAACTAACATAAGGACATTACACACATCCATGCCCGAGGCAGGATTCGAACTTGCGACCGCAGCGGTCGCGTGGTTCCAGACTGTATCGTCTAGAACCGGTCGGCCACCTCGGTCGGCCGTAAGTAGATCAGGAAGAGGCCGTAATAAGTGGTACAACGGGAGCATCCTCTGCGGAGTATAGATGTGAATGTAAAGACGTTCACTTAGGAAGCAGCAACTGGAAACGTCACTGGATAAGCAGCGCGTTATCTTCCTGGGGGAGAAAGTACACTGTAAAAGAACGGGAAACTCTTTCAAGTATGCCTACTTAGGCATCTGATAAATTTTAATTCTGTCTAGTGTGACTGTAGCAGTATGGCTGTAATCATTCATGGGTACTTAATACATAAACTACAGCATGAGTCTGTTGAATATGGCTTCAGATTGTAACAAGTCACATTTAATTACAACCGATATCAAACTGAGTATGGCGTACATTGAGCATCATTAATAATAGTACGTGACAAAAAATATACAGCATGTGAGGGACATGCTTCGAAATTAATTTCATTGATAAGTAGGTCTGTGATTGATTTTAATGACAATTTGACTGATTACAGACCAGACTGGCTGCTTAACTTTTAAGGAGAACATTATGTAGCTGAGCACAAAGAAATGTAAAACGATTCCTCTCCAAAATTTAGAAACCCTGAAGAAACACTTTGGGTCAAAAATGACAAAGAACACACTGAGGCGTCAAAAGTCATGAGACGCTCACTAATGTCATGTCGGACTTCCTTTTGCCCTGCGTAGTGCAGCAGCTCGGCGCGGCGTGGACTCAAAAAGTCGTCGGAAGTACCCTGCAGAAATATTTAGCCATACTGCCTCTAAAGCCCTCCATAATTGCGAAAGTGTTCCCCGATTCATGATTTTGCGCTCGAACTGACCTCTTGATTATGTACAGAATATTCTTCAAACAAATCGCGAACAACTGTGGCCTGTTAACATGGCGTATTGTCATCTATAAAATTTCCGTCTTTGGGAACATGAAGTTGTTGACTGACTGCAAATGGTCCTCAACTAGCCGAACATAACCGGTCAATGATCGGTTCAGTTGGACCAGAGGACCATGTACATTCCTTTTAAACACCGTTATGGACCCACCACCAGCTTGCACTGTGCCTTATTGGCAACTTTGGTCTATGGTTTCGTGGGGTCTCCGCCACAATTGAACCCTACTATCAACTTTTACCAAATGAAATCGGGACTCATCATACCAGGTCACGGTTTTCGAGTCGTCTAGCGTCCAGTCGATATACTCACGAGACTACGAGAGGCGCTGCAAGCAATGTCGTGTTGTTAGCAAAGGCACTCTACATATATATCTACATTTATACTCCGCAAGCTACCCAACGGTGTGTGGCGGAGGGCACTTTACGTGCCACTGTCATTACCTCCCTTTCCTGTTTCAGTCGCGTATGGTTCGCGGGAAGAACTACTGCCGGAAAGCCTCCGTGCGCGCCCGAATCTCTCTGATTTTACATTCGTGATCTCCTCGGGGGGTAAAAGTAGGGGGAAGCAATGTATTCGAAACCTCATCCAGAAACGCACCCTCTCGAAACCTGGACAGCAAGCTACACCGCGATACAGAGCGCCTCTCTTGCAGAGTCTGCCACTTGAGTTTGCTAAACATCTCCGTAACGCTATCACGCTTACCAAATAACCCTGTGACGAAACGCGCCGCTCATATTTGGATCTTCTCTCTCCCCTCTGTCAACCCGACGTGGTACGGATCCCACACTGATGAGCAATACTCCAGTATAGGTCGAACGAGTGTTTTGTAAGCCACCTCCTTTGCTGATGGTCTACATTTTCTAAGGACTCTCCCAATGAATCTCAACCTGGCACCCGCCTTACCAACAATTAGTTTTATATGATCATTCCACTTCAAATCGTTCCGTACGTATACTTCCAGATATTTGACAGAAGTAACTGCTACCAGCGTTTGTTCCGCTATCATATAATCATACAATAAAGGATCCTTCTTTCTATGTATTCGCAATACGTTACATTTGTCTATGTTAAGGGTCAGTTACCACTCCCTGCACCAAGTGCCTATCCGCTGCAGATCTTCCTGCATTTCGATGCAATTTTCTAATGCTGCAACTTTTCTGTATACTTCAGTACCATCCGCGAAAAGCCGCATGGAACTTCCAACACTACCTACTAGGTCGTTTATATATATTGTGAAAAGCAATGGTCCCATAACACTCCCCTGTGGCACGCCAGAGATTACTTTAACGTCTGTAGACGTCTCTCCATTGACAACAACATGCTGTGTTCTGTTTGCTAAAAACTCGTCAATCCAGCCACACAGCTGGTCTGATATTCCGTAGGCTCTTTCTTTGTTTGTCAGGCGACAGTGCGGAACTGTATCGAACGCCTTCCGAAAGTCAAGGAAAATGGCATCTACCTGGAAGCCTGTATCTAATATTTTCTGGGTCAAATAAAGCGAGTTGGGTCTCACACGATCGCTGTTTCCGGAATCCATGTTGATTCCTACTGAGTAAATTCTGGGTTTCCAGAAATGACATGATACGCGAGCAAAAAACATGTTCTAAAATTCTACAACATATCGATGTCAGAGATATAGGCCTCGCATCGGTCGTCTGCTGCCATAGACCATTAATGCCGAGGGTATCTCCTATTTTAAACTATTCTACTGGCTACATATCTGCCCAGGACATTGTTGCTTATTAGGATGGATGTAGCATCCTGAGAACTCCCTGGTCCCTGCCACCCCTGTCTATGGCCTCTTGATCCACCACTCCCACACACAATTTTGTGGTACGAGTGTTTCAATTGGTATCAGTCTCTTCATCTTACGTTTTGGCAAGGTATTAATAAGTCCCATTCATATTTTTCGAATGTAAAATTTCAGATAAATTATAATAGATTTAATTTTGAAATCTGTCGCGTCGAAAACCAGTCATTGATATTCCTATTACTTATAAGGAAGTTTTAATACAATAGTCAATTGTCTGAAAATAACTATTTCGCACTGTATTAACGGATACAATCGTCATACGTCCCACATTGATTTATGCAGTTATTTCAAGCAGTGTTGCTTGTCTGTTACGTCTGACAACTCTATGCAAACACCGCAGTTCTCGGGCGTTAGGCCAGTAACCCACTAGGCAGCCAGGCTGCGGCAGCCAATAAAACAATGGCAGTTGATTGCAGGCCGAGCACTAGGCAGCCACGATTCTGTGGACGCGGCAGCCAGCAGAACACGGGCGATTGCACGGCAACCAGGTGGCTGCGCGCAGCCGGTGGCGAGCTGCGGGTCCCGCAAAGAGCGTGTGTGGCTGCCTAAGTCTCCACGCACTTGTCCGAGCAGCCACACCTTGTCTGCACCTCGAGCCAAAAGTAGTGATGTCTTTCGACACCGAAATTTAAAGACGAAGACCAATATTGGACGTATCTTGTGAGGAGTACAGTGATCATGACGTGAAGAGAAGAAGATGGGAGGAAATCACAAATATAATGCGTGAGGAGAATATGACGGAAAACGAAAAGAATGAATTCGGTAAGTCATTTACTACTTATTACAAAATAAAAATGGTTATATGTACATTAATCGAGAAGAGGGTATCATTGTACACTTAACAATAATACACAGTAATTCACATGAAATCAGTAATAGCCACATCCAAAATTCAATTAACACATATAATTATTACCCCAATGCAGTTCTGTTTTGCCATTCCAGCGGATTTCCATTTGCAAAATAATCCGCAAGTAAATCTCTGTTTACTGATACTGATGAACGGCACCCTACTCTTGTAGGACCTGGGGAAATTTCCAGTTCTGGAGGGACGTACAGTGTGACTTCAAATTTGTAGCTATCACTTTCTCGCACATAATTATGTAAAACACAGCATGCTTTTATTATGGTAATTGCAAATTCTTCCCAAACATCCATAGGGCGATGAAAAATTCTCCATTTATTTGCCACAATGCCAAACGTGCTGTTGTGTACATAGTTCCGCGTAGTCAGCGCGTACACAACTTTCCCAATAGAGCGCGCCCCGCTAAACACAACAGCGCAGGCGCAGCGCTCGTCCGTCTCCACACTACGAGATGGCGCTGTCTTAGAGACGGACCAAATTCTGCTTCCGCCGATCCGCGTATTAATCTGTAATGCAGCCAATGAGATTGCTGCTAACGTAGAACCTTTTCTCCTCGCGGATCACACTCGCGCAGTGATACCTGAATGCGCACGGTATTATAACGAGTGTACAGACCTCCGATTAGTCAGTCTGCATTTATCTGCACCTGTCTGTACCTGTCTGTATTAGTCTGTACCAGTCTATAGTCAAGTTTCAGTTTGCGCCTAATAAGATTATCATATTCCTGTACATAGCCATGAAGAGAAATGTATAGACACTTTGTCAAGTATCAGAGATATGTGAGAATAAGATTAACGTACCAAGACCAAAGGAACTTCAGATTGTCAGTTGTAAATAGCATCCAGAATCAAGTTAAGTAAGGTTTATGATTTTTATTATTTTAATAAGTGTGTGTAAAAATTAATCAAGTTCTGTTTAAAGTTGGTCACCGTCAATCTGCTACTCTAAGCGTGCAAGTGGCATGTCTATCGTCTGACCTAACGGCAGAAGATAAACACGCCACGATAACACCACGAGACATATTGCTGACACTCGCCTACTACACCTCACGTGCATTCTATAAATCGCCTAACCCGAGACAGTCGGTAGTTAAAGATTCTTTTTTTGTCTGTTAAACTCCTTCCTCCATAAGGACGCATTAAATTTTCAGACATACCAAACGCCTCATCTCCGACAATGACGTACGGCATCGATGTTCCATTGTTTGATATTGAGAATTTGTCTGGTATTTGTGAATTTTTATTTGGTAGTTTTTCATACAGAACTGATTTCTTAAAAATACATGAGTCACTACATTTTCCACGTGCTCCAACATCAATGTAAGTGAATTTATAATCTGCATCACATAAAGCAACTAAACGACCGAAAAATATTTTAATTATTGTAAAGTGAACCTGAATGACGGGGTTTTATTACTCTGATACGTTTCCTGTCGATGGCACCGATGCAATTGGGAAAGTTTGCATACCTATTAAACCCATTTACTATTACAATCCATCTTTCCTCATTTAATTCTGGAAACGTAGTCTGTCTCAAATCGCCAAGCAAGTTTCATATGACTTCTCGGACAGTAGTACATCAGATCCGAAAATTGTGACTCTGTGCCGCCATAGTACATACTGTAGCCAGATATCTGAAACGAAATATATGTTTATATGAAAAAATGAAACCCACGTAAGTCTGGCAGAAATTTTATTACATTATGACAGATTAGCCATATTAACATCCCTAATTTCATCCCATCGGCACCGCTAACAGAAAATTTTGTTGCAGGAAAATTTCCACAGCAGAAGTGGAAGAATATTAGGACAAGTTTCAGAAGGGAATTAAAACGCAGAGCAGGTGCCAAAAGTGGATCAGCAGCTTTGCGTAAAATACCTTACCTGTATTTCGAGCAATTACAGATTCTTAAGGAAACGGTTGAGACAATACAACTCAAGGTAGCTTGGATGAAAGTGACGTTGCTGAAAGTAACTGCCGGCCGCGGTAGTCTTGCGGTTCTAGGCGCTGCAGTCCGGAACGGCGGGACTGTTACGGTCGCAGGTTCGAATTCTGCCTCGGGCTTGGATGTATGTGATGTCCTTAGGTTAGTTAGGTTTAAGTAGTTCTAAGTTCTAGGGGACTGATGACCTCAGATGTTAAGTCACATAGTGCTCAGAGCCATTTGAACCATTTTTGAAAGTAACTATGGAGGATGTGGCGTACAAAGTCCTTCACTTTTTCCAAGAAAGAAGCAGAAAAGCAACGACGACTGAGTGATTGATGTACTACAACAGAGTATCGCACTGAGGGAGGAGCGTGAAAGGAACCAGGAATCTGATTCAGATAGACTATTCCTGCTTTCATTACTAGAAGACATGAAAAAGATTCCGGAGCAACGCAAGCTTACTGCCCAAAAGGAGATTGTTGATGTTCATAAAAAGAGCACAAATGCTTCCACTGCGGACTCATCACCAAGGCTATTCTGATTATGAGTCTGAAACAACAGTGGCTGGAACATATAGCCGTAGGTATGAGCCAGAAGCCTTGAGTAGACAGTTTTAGCATGGATACGTACTACAGCCAAATGATGGTCGAGCAGACTTCAGCAAAGGACAGAAGGAAAGTCGCCGTGATTATTCTACCCCTATTACATACAGACAGGACAATGCCGCCGAATACGATGAACCGTCATCGCCCAGTGACTCTACGGTGTCAACTCAGAATTCTGAAATACTTGATCTGTTCCAGTCATCAGTACTACAATAACTTTAATATTAATATTCTTTCCAAATGTTGTTATAATTTGGCATATACAATTAAAATAATAATGTCAAATCATCGTACACGTTGTATTATTTTCAAACTATCACTTTTGTCTTCTGACTTCGTCCGTTTTCAGTTCCTTCAAATTCGTAACATTAGAATCGAAGGACCAGGAGAGAAACCGATGATAATTCAATAATCTTTCACGAATTTGGCGTTTTACTGCTTTGAAGTTTTATAATTGCACATTTTCTAATACGAGCGACCATTATTAGGCAGCGACATAAGTCTTTGGTGTTGATAGTTGCTGCAGAATTTGGAAAGGACAAGTACTATTTTTTTCTCTAAAAAGAAATAAGTAAATTGTGACTTATCGTTTTAACCCCTGGCCAATTATTTTCAAATATTATTAAAAATAAACTATCATATTTGTTTTTGAACTCACCTCAAAGTAATCCAACAATTTTTCTTCCGGAGTTACACAAGCTCACATGCGAGTATCAGTACCCGTTATGCAGTTTCTTATATTTTCCACAAGGTTATCAAAAGATTCCACTGAAATTCTTGTATAGTTAAAAAAAAACCTTCAGGATGGTTTTGAAGATCCTTGAAGTAATTTTTAAATAAACCATTTGTGTGTCGCTCCAGCAGTACAGGATGAATGTCGTTTTGGTTCTGCGTTTCTTCTGAGAAAAAAGGTGGAAAATTATCGCGTCTTCCACGTCCATCTCGTTCTGTCAGTTCGACACGACTGGCGGTCATCTGGCTGCTGTTGCTGGATGCTCAAAGTTGCGGCTGCCGCAGCCTGGCTGCCTAGTGCGTTACCGGCCTTAGGTGAAGGCCGTCGGCCACTGCGTTGTCCATGGTGAGAGGTAATGCCTGAACTTCGCATGCTCGGCAAACTCATGACACCGTGGACTCGGAATACTGAATTACCTAACGATTTCCGAAATGGAATGTCCCATGCGTCTATCTCCAGCTTCCATTCCCCGTCCTTAGCCAGAATTACTTCGGAAACCTTATCACGAGAATCACCTCAGCACAAATGACAGCTCCACCAGTGCACTGCCCTTTTATACGTTGTGTATACGATACTACCGCCAGCAGGATACTTGCATTTCGCTTTCCCATCAGTTTTTGTCATCTCAATGTACAGGGTGACAATGATTGAACTATATGAGAAAAACGTGAATTAGTTACAATTAGCTACAAACTACGGTGTGCAGACACTTTATTCAGCATGTAAACGTCACTACAGATATTCGGATTTAGGTAATGACATGTTCGACATGCCTGGCATCATTCGCGATGACGTGGCTCAGACGAATAGCGAAATTCTGCGCGACCTGCTGAAGCGTCGGCACATCGATGCTATCGATGACCTGGTGAATGGCTGTTTTCAGCCCAGTAATGGTTCTGAGGTCTTGTGTTTAATATAGCCCCCAGAAACAGTCGCATATATTCAGCTCTGGAGAATATGACGGCAAATCGAGGCCCGTGCCAGTGGCTTCTGGGTACCCCAGAGCCAGAATGCGGTCCCCAAAGTGAAATAATCTTCCAAAACCTTCATGTACCTTTCGGTAGTCACCGTGCCATCAAGGAATACCGCATCGATACATTGCACACCACACAGTCACACATTGAAGGTGAAGAGACTTCTCGATCCTCCAAATGCGCAAATTTTGCTTATTGACGAACCCATCCAAATGAAAGTGGGCTTTGTCGTTAAACCAATAATACTAATTTCCTTCATGCCCCGCGGCCAACCGAAGTTTGAACGTCCTAACACACACCGTTCAGAAGCTGTTGTTGTTGTTGTCTTCAGTCCTGAGACTGGTTTGATGCAGCTCTCCATGCTACTCTATCTTGTGCAAGCTTCTTCATCTCCCAGTACTTACTGCAACCTACATCCTTCTGAATCTGCTTAATGTATTCATCTCTTGGTCTCCCTCTACGATTTTTAACTATCACGCTGCCCTCCAATGCTAAATTTGTGATCCCTCAGAACATGTCCTACCAACCGGCCCCTTCTTCTGGTCAAGTTGTGCCACAAACTCCTCTTCACCCCAATTCTATTCAATACCTCCTCATTGGTTAGGTGATCTACCCATCTAATCTTCAGCATTCTTCTGTAGCACCACATTTCGAAAGCTTTTATTCTCTTCTTGTCTAAACTATTTATCGTCCACGTTTCACTTCCATACATGGCTACACTCCATACAAATACTTTCAGAAATGACTTCCTGACACTTAAATCTATACTCGATGTTAACAAATTTCTCTTCTTCAGAAACGCTTTCCTTGCCATTGCCAGTCTACATTTTATATCCTCTCTACTTCGACCGTCATCAGTTATTTTGCTCCCCAAATAGCAAAACTCCTTTACTACTTAAGTGTCTCATTCCCTAATCTAATACCCTCAACATCACACGACTTAATTCGACTACATTCCATTATCCTCGTTTTGCTTTTCTTGATGTTCATCTTATATCCTCCCTTCAAGACACTATCCATTCCGTTCAACTGCTCCTCCAGGTTCTTTGCTGTCTCTGACAGAATTACAATGTCATCGGCGAACCTCAAAGTTTTTATTTTTTCTCCATGGATTTTAATACCTACTCCAAACTTTTCTTTTGTTTCCTTTATTGCTTGCTCAATATACAGATCGAATAACATCGGGGATAGACTACACACCTGTCTCACTCCCTTCCCAACCACTGCTTCCCTTTCATACCCCTCGACTCTTATAACTGCCATCTGGTTTCTGTACAAATTGTAAATAGCGTTTCGCTCCCTGTATTTTACCATTGCCACCTTTAGAATTTGAAAGAGAGTATTCCAGTCAACGTTGTCAAAAGCTTTCTCTAAGTCTACAAATGCTATAGATGTAGGTTTGCCTTTTCTTAATCTATTTTCTAAGATAAGTCGTAGGGTCAGTATTGCCTCACGTGTTCCAACATTTCTTCGGAATCCAAACTGATCTTCGCCAGGATCGGCTTCTACTAGTTTCTCCACTTGTATGTAAAGAATTCGCGCTGGTATTTTGCAGCTGTGACTTATTAAACTGATAGTTCGGTAATTTTCACATCTGTCAACACTTGTTTTCTTTGGGATTGGAAATATTATATTCTTCTTGAAGACTGAGGGTATTTCACCTGTCTCATAAATTTTGCTCACCAGATGGTAGAGTTTTGTCAGGACCGGCTCTCCCAAGGCTGTCAGTAGTTCCAATGGAATGTTGTCTACTCCCGGGGCCTTGGTTCGACTCAGGTCTTTCAGTGCTCTGTCAAAATCTTCACGCAGTATCGTATCTCCCATTTCATCTTCATCAACATCCTCTTCCATTTCCATAATATTGTCCTCAAGTACACCGCCCTTGTATAGACCCTCTATATACTCCTTCCACCTTTCAGCTTTCCCTTCTTTGCTTAGAACTGGGTTGCCATCTGAGCTCTTGATATTCACACACGTGGTTCTCTTCTCTCCAAAGGTCTCTTTAATTTTCCTGTAGGCAGTATCTATCTTACCCCTAGTGAGATAAGCCTCTACATCCTTACATTTGTCCTCTAACCATCCCTGCTTAGCCATTTTGCACTTCCTGTCGACCTCATTTTTGAGACGTTTGTATTCCCTTTTGCCTGCTTCATTTACTGCGTTTTTATGTTTTCTCCTTTCATCAATTAAATTCAATATTTCTTCTGTTACCCAAGGATTTCTACTAGCCCTCGTCTTTTTACCTACTTGATCGTCTGCTGCCTTCACAACTTCATCCCTCAGAGCTACCCATTCTTCTTCTACTGTATTTCTTTCCCAGATTCCTGTCAATTGTGCCCTAATGCTCTCCCTGAAACCCTGTACAACCTCTGGTTCTTTCACTTTATCTAGGTCCCATCTCCTTAAATTAGCACCTTTTTGCAGTTTCTTCAGTTTTGATCTACAGTTCATATCCAATAGATTGTGGTCAGAGTCCACATCTGCCCCTGGAAATGTCTTACAATTTAAAAACTGGTTCCTAAATCTCTGTCTAACCATTATATAATCTATCTAATACCTGCTAGTATCTCCAGGATTCTTCCATGTATACAACCTTCTTTCATGATTCTTGAACCAAGTGTTAGCTATGATTAAGTTATGCTCTGTGCAAAATTCTACCAGACGGCTTCCTCTTTCATTTCTCTCCCCCATTCCATATTCACCTACTATGTTTCCTTCTCTCCCTTTTCCTACTCTCGAATTCCAGTCACCCATGACTATTAAATTTTCGTCTCCCTTCAGTACCTGAATAATTTCTTTTATCTCATCATACATTTCATCAATTTCTTCATTCTCTGCAGAGCTAGTTGGCATATAAACTTGTACTACTGTAGTAGGCATGGGCTTCGTGTCTATCTTGGCCACAATAATGCGTTCACTATGCCGTTGGTAGTAGCTAACCCGCATTCCTATTTTTGTATTCATTATTAAACCTACTCCTGCATTACCTTTATTTGATTTTGTATTTATAACCCTGTATTAACCCGACCAAAAGTCTTGTTCCTCCTGCCACCGAACTTCACTAATTCCCACTATATCTAACTTTAACCTATCCAGTTCCCTTTTTAAATTTTCTAACCTACCTGCCCGATTAAGGTATCTGACATTCCACGCTCCTATCCGCAGAACGCCAGTTTTCTTTCTGCCGATAACGACGTCCTCTTGAGTAGTCCCCGCCCGGATATCCGAATGGGGGACTATTTTACCTCCGGAATATTTTACCCAAGAGGACGGCATCATCATTTAATCATACAGTAAAGCTGCATGCCCTAGGGAAAAATTACGGCTGTAGTTTCCGCTTGCTTTCAGCCGTTCGCATAACCAGCACATCAAGGCTGTTTTGGTAAGTGTTGCAAGGCCAGATCAGTCAATCATCCAGACTGTTGCCCCTGCTACTGCTGAAAAGGCTGGTGCCCCTCTTCAGGAACCACACGTTTGTCTGGCCTCTCAACAGATACCCCTCCGTTGTGGTTGCACCTACGGTAAGGCCATCTGTATCGCTCAGGCGAGCAAGACACCCCACCAACGGCAAGGTCTATGGTTCATGGGGGTAGGTTCAGAAGCTATGACGATTATATTTCATATAGTTCAGTAATTGTCACCCTGTATAATACAATGCTGAACAACAGCATCAGATCACACAACATCAGATCACACAACAACACCTCCCAAACAACGAGCGGAAAATGGAAAAATGCATTAACTACAGAATCGTATCAGCACATACCAGCCTGAAGTTTACTTTCATTGTCGAATGATATAATACAGTCCATACGCGCTATAGAGCATAGGGCCAAACGGAAAACTACAAAATGAAATACGTTTGCATTGGCTCAGACAGAATTCATTGAACTCAATAAATGCATAGTAACGAAACACAGGCTTTGTCAGTTGTTCATCGAGAACACGCAATAACAAGCAAAGACGTCCGTCAGTGGCTGGCAGAACGAGCCCGAATTGCAGTCTGAAGCAGAAATCTGTTATCACAGCGCGGCGACGTCCAAGATAGATGGCTGAAAGCAAATGAGATTAAAGACATACAGGCACGACTGAAACTGCACATCGACTACCACTGCTGTTGCAGATAACGAAGAAAATGGTCCCCGGCTTTGTGGAGTTCAATCTCTATGAAGTTATACATCCAAACTCTTTACTATCCATTCGTTGGGTTGTCCTTTAGTGTTTTCTGTACTTGTAGTTTCTTGCGTGCTGGTAACTCCTTAGTTGCACAGCAAGTGCTGCCTGCCAAATACTCTTTTTTTCCTACCTGTAAAGGTAGAGCGGGCCGTTCAGTGATGACCCATTTGCCAGTAACGCACTTTGGGGCCAAGTACACTCCTGGAAATGGAAAAAAGAACACATTGACACCTGTGTGTCAGACCCACAATACTTGCACCAGACACTGCGAGAGGGCTGTACAAGCAATGATCACACGCACGGCACAGCGGACACACCAGGAACCGCGGTGTTGGCCGTCGAATGGCGCTAGCTGCGCAGCATTTGTGTACCGCCGCCGTCAGTGTCAGCCAGTTTGCCGTGGCATACGGAGCTCCATCGCAGTCTTTAACACTGGTAGCATGCCGCGACAGCGTGGACGTGAACCGTATGTGCAGTTGACGGACTTTGAGCGAGGGCGTATAGTGGGCATGCGGGAGGCCGGGTGGACGTACCGCCGAATTGCTCAACACGTGGGGCGTGAGGTCTCCACAGTTCATTCTATGTTGTCGCCAGTGGTCGGCGGAAGGTGCACGTGCCCGTCGACCTGGGACCGGACCGCAGCGACGCACGGATGCACGCCAAGACCGTAGGATCCTACGCAGTGCCGTAGGGGACCGCACCGCCACTTCCCAGCAAATTAGGGACACTGTTGCTCCTGGGGTATCGGCGAGGACCATTCGCAACCGTCTCCATGAAGCTGGGCTACGGTCCCGCACACCGTTACGCCGTCTTCCGCTCACGCCCCAACATCGTGCAGCCCGCCTCCAGTGGTGTCGCGACAGGCGTGAATGGAGGGACGAATGGAGACGTGTCGTCTTCAGCGGTGAGAGTCGCTTCTGCCTTGGTGCCAATGATGGTCGTATGCGTGTTTGGCGCCGTGCAGGTGAGCGCCACAATCAGGACTGCATACGACCGAGGCACACAGGGCCAACACCCGGCATCATGGTGTGGGGAGCGATCTCCTACACTGGCCGTACACCTCTGGTGATCGTCGAGGGGACGCTGAATAATGCACGGTACATCCAAACCGTCACCGAACCCATCGTTCTACCATTCCTAGACCGGCAAGGGAACTTGCTGTTCCAACAGGACAATGCACGTCCGCATGTATCCCGTGCCACCCAACGTGCTCTAGAAGGTGTAAGTCAACTACCCTGGCCAGCAAGATCTCCGGATCTGTCCCCCATTGAGCATGTTTGGGACTGGATGAAGCGTCGTCTCACGCGATCTGCACGTCCAGCACCAACGCTGGTCCAACTGAGGCGCCAGGTGGAAATGGCATGGCAAGCCGTTCCACAGGACTACATCCAGCATCTCTACGATCGTCTCCATGGGAGAATAGCAGCCTGCATTGCTGCGAAAGGTGATTATACACTGTACTAGTGCCGACATTGTGCATGCTCTGTTGCCTGTGTCTGTGTGCCTGTGGTTGTGTCAGTGTGATCATGTGATGTATCTGACCCCAGGAATGTGTCAATAAAGTTTCCCCTTCCTGGGACAATGAATTCACGGTGTTCTTATTTCAATTTCCAGGAGTGTACTTGGCGAGCTGGTAGTGAGGAAATGAGAGTCCCATTTGGGAATATTTGGGAGAGGATTTCCAGTTCCAGCATTTGCCTTACAACCAAGGAAAACCTCTCGAAAACGTTGTTCAGAATTGACTTTATTGTTACGTCAGTTGTCTACGAAGAGGCGGGTTGGCAATGTATAATACCGATCTTCAGCCAAAGGTTTTAGATATTTAATAGAAGTTTCATAATACGTATATAAAGGCAGCTTAAAATTAGTGACTTTTTTTACCAAAAAGACGCCTTGGTGGATGGGTGTCGAAGGATGCGGTAGGCAATCAGCAGCATCCCACTCCTTGCTTCTCATAGTGCATGCAACGCCGCTCTGCTGCGTTGACTGTCGATACTCCATCTTAATTGCTGGATACAGGAAATAATTGTTTACACAGTACCATCCGCCTAACTTTACAGTTGATAAAACACACAGATTCGTTGCCACTTTTGCTGGAAAAGACACTTTGGATCATAAAACATTTATGAAACTATAGATTCTTATTACCGTTTAAAAACTCCCGAAGCGAAGCAGATGACGCCGGGACAAGTAATTTAACGCAAGGCAAATGGGGCCACAAATGTTGAGAAATACCCGAAACTGGATGACAGATGTTGAACATGTGAGGTTACCAGATGACGTATCTCACAGCACGTGCAGTGGTTGAACCTATCGGCCTGTTGCACCTGAGTATCCCATTCGAAGTGAAGAAACCATGTCGGTGTGACTCGGGGCCTACTCGCGGTCTCCGCTGGTTGATTGCAAAGTACACTACAGGCAAACACCTACAGTATTGCATCAGAAGTTAATGAATATAAGCTTCCGAATTTCGTCGCTACCAGTAAATGACGTACGTTTTCTTTCCCAAATCAAGTCTGTAGTAAAAAGAGGGAAGCAAAGAAAAACAAAATAAGAACAGTTTTTTCTTGGTTACAGTGGGGACAGTAATTTTTTAAATTCTACGTTTAAAAAACCACGTTTATAAAAGATTTCGAAATTTGCACCGTTTGCTTGAATGCAAGTATTGCACCTCTCATTCGTCCCTTCGCACGTGTGTGCGAAAATACACTACGTGTTTTGAATCTCCACAGCTGCAACTGCTTTATGGGCTATTAGGTCCATTTGGGATTTTACTGGCGTGCTGTAAAGTAGCTCCTTCATACGAACTCAACAAAAATCCATTAGGTTTAAATCCAGGGATCTTACTGGTCAGCAAATTAGTCCGCATCGCCCAGGCCACCTGTCTGGACACACCTGACTTAAGTACGTGTTTGTTGCGATGGCATAGTGTGGTGGACCTCCATCCTACTGCAACCACATGTTTGCTGTTACATCCATAGAAACATCTTCAAGTAGCTCTGGCAGAACCTACCTAAAAAAGTGAGTAGTTATAAACATTTAAATTATCAGGTGAAACGTACGTCCTATAATTGGGTTGCCTGAAATTCCCACCCATACGTTTACCTTAAAGACGGTTCTAGGCGCTCCAGTCTGGAACCGCGCGACTGCTACGGTCGCAGGTTCGAATCCTGCCGCGGGCATGGATGTGTGTGCTGTCCTTAGGTTAGTTAGGTTTAAGTAGTTCTAAGTCCTAGCGGACTGATGACCTCAGATGTTAAGTCCCATAGTGCTCAGAGCCACTTGAACCATTTACCTTAAATTTGTCGAAGACCCCTTGCTCGTACATTTGGTGTGTGTTAGCACCGGATAAATAAATGTTAATTTTTGATGTTGAGTACTCTTTTTGCAGTATCTGTCGCTTCGTCGGTAAACATATCCACTGAAGTAAAAAGAGTCATGTTACTGTCGCGCGAGAAACCATTCACAAAATTCAGTACAAGGCGTATGATCCCTTCCCTGCAACTTGTGCACTTTTCACTTGTGGTACGCTTTCAGACCTATCCGTTCCACAAACGCCATACCATTGACTGCGAAACACCCAACTGGTCTGCGACTTGGCGTGTATTCCTGCCAAAGCAGCTTTGGTCTCTTACTCGCGGGATAGCTCCAACATTACCGGCACGTCCAAGGTCCTGGAACGTTGAGTTTATGATAAACATCCACACGCGATTATAACATCTTGAAATACAGTATGAGTGGAAAAACTGTATTGACTTTTATGATTAAAAGCTCGAAACAAAAAGCTGATGTACGTATTTACAATACATGCTTTTTAAACGTTAACATAAAATCCCATAAAACGAATAGTAGCAAAGTAGAAATCATTTAATACATTAGATCTTGTCTGATAATTAACGTTGATTTCAGAACGTAGCATATCCGACCACTGTGTTACCTGCCGTCAATACATTTTTTGCCTTCAGTGTTTACTTACACGCAGAATCCCTGCTTCACGTATTCGACGATCCTCAGTAGCAAACTATACGTGGTAAGGTAAAACACCCTGTGGAAAATATTCTGCGTAAATACGTACTGCAGTAAGAGCATTGGAATTAGCAGCACCATAACAGAGATGAATGTCTGCAAGCTCGTTAAATGTAAACCGATTCTTCGTAGTCCTCTCTTACCACTACTACGAGCACTACCGCATCGCATCTAATAATGCGAGAACGAAAACGGAGTAGTCTAGCGGAGCGATATGTAGTACTACTCCGTACCGGCTAGGGTGGGATCGACAAGAACACCCACTGGACATGCGACGAGGTAAGTCACATGGTGACGTCAAATGTTCAACATTTGTCATACACTTTTCGCGTCTTTTCCGACATTTGCGGCCCCATGTGTTTTATATTAAATCACTTATTTCGGTGTAATCTATGTCGCTTCAGGGTTTTTTAAACGATAAGAAGAATCACATAAAATTTACAAGGAGGTACACTGATCAGCCAGAACACTATGACCACCAACCTACTATCGATATAAACCCGTCCAGGCGATAACACCGTAGCCTGGCGATGAATGACTGCTAGTTAGACACACTCACAGTGCAGGTTGTATCAGTGAGCGTGCTGTCCGTGTGTAGAATGGGAAGGCGCGTGATCTGTCTGAGTTTGACCGAGGGCAGATTGTGATGGCCTGGAAGCTCGGCACTAGCATTTCGGAAACTGCACGACTTGTCGAGTATTCGAGGAGTGCTGTGGTGAGTGTCTTCAGCATGTGGCGAAACCAAGGTGAAATCACGTCCAGATGTCGTGGGGTTAGACGGCCAGCCCTCATTACAGGTGTCGGGCGCCGTAGTCGGCACAGTATGGTAAAACAGGACAGGCGACGAACTGTGGCAGGACTAACATTAGACTTTAATGATGGGCAGATTTTAAGTGTGTCTGAACACACAGTACACCGGACACTCCCAACAATGGGCCTCTGCAGCCGGCGACCCATGCATGTGCCAATGTTAACACCACGACATTGGCAGCTACGATTGAAATGGTAATGTGACCATCGGCATTGAATGCTGGTGCAGTGGCAGAGCATTGTGTGGTCTGATGAGTCCCGATACCTTCTTCATCATGCCGATGGGAGAGCGCAAACCCGTCGAGTACCATGGCTACAGCCCCTTGACACTTGTACTGCGGCACGGAGACAGGCTGGAGGCTGCTCCAATATAATCTGGGGAACCCATGGGTCCAGTGGAGCTCCTACAAGGTACCATGACGGCCAAGGAGCATCATATAAGGGTTGCAGAACACGTACACCCCTTCATGTTTCACAATGGCAGTGGCATTTTTCAATAAAAACAACGCGCCATGTCACAAGGCCAGGAGTGTGATGAAGTCGTTAGAGGAACACAGTGGCAATTTCCAATTGATGTCCTGACTCCCCTACTCGCCAACTGAGAAGCCGATCGAACACATTTGGGATGTGAGCTCATCGTTCCCCTCCCCGGAATTTAAGGGAATTAGGTAACTTGTGTGTGCAGATGTGGTACCAACTCCTTCCAGCGACTTACCAAGGCCTTATTTTTTCCTACCACGATGCTTTGCCTCTGTTATCCGTGCCAAAGGTGGACATACCGGCTATTAGGCACGTGGTAATAATGTTCTGGCTGATCGGTTTATGTGTATAAAGTCATCGCAAATTGTTAACAAGTTATCTGAATTGCCACAAATACAGTATGAAATACTTATAAATGCCAAAAGCCACATATTCCACTCAAGAAATGGCTGGAGTCCCTTAGAAAGTGAACGCGTTCTGAACGGAGAGTAGGAATATCGAACCATCATAAGCAGCTGCACTTACGACAGTTCACATCGCGGGTTCGTCCACAGGTTACGGCTCTTGTTAGGCGAAATAATCATGAACAGGTGGATTTATAGGGCGGAGGGTAGATACAGGTCCAGAGCCGCTGCTGCGGTGGGACCAGCCCGCTGTTAGGTAACCCTTGACAAAAAGACAGGTGGCGATAAATCGCTCGCGTAGGTTCCCTCTACCTCAATGAGATCGACGACGTCAAAGTACATGAAACCAGAAGCGATGCCTACAGATCGAAGCGTTACGAAGAAGAAGAAATACGGAGAACGACTTCTTCAAGTGCAATGGCTGCAGGAATTCATCAGTGCTGACAGAAAATTAGTTGAAAAAGGCATCCAACAATATGTAAAGGAAGAACATGGAACCACCGACAGTTCAGACAGTTCACCGAAGAAGACAGTGATCATGAAGAACTTTCTTCTTCAAGGGACCCCTCACCCCTTAAATGAAAATGCAATGGATGTACAAAAAGAACATATGGATCACAAACAATTCCAACTAGTCACACGATGGAGAGCACTGAGAAAAAAAACTATTCAACAGTAGAAATAAGTAACATTTATAAAATCTTCCCATAAGAGCGCGCAAACGTACAGTGAATCTGTTACTGACAGGCAGCACCAGAAGATACCACGAAAAAGAAGTGTGCTACAGTACTGCCAACAGTAATCCTTCATTTCGGGAACTATCTGAATCTGGATACGTAATTGCAGAGAGTCATCAAAGGAGGTTTGACAGCGACATAACATGGTGACAAAATCAGATGCTTACTAGACCTCTTGGAACATCAGATGATAGTGTTCATATTCTGCCTTGACGGAAGCATTCCCTTCTACACCCACCAGCACCCGAACTCAATAGCACTGAAGGCAGCAATCAGTGAAATTCCTGGAGGAGTAGAAGAAGAAGAAGAAGAAGTTAAAAGCAGTTCTAAAGGGGAAAAGATTTTAGGTAAAGGAAAAAAGAACGTAAAGATAATAGAAACTTAATGCCACTACTCGGTTATACAGCAACTCTAGAGAAACACAAGAGAACTGACTAAAATGGGGAACTACCCTACTTATTTTACACAGAAATTCGGATAGAAGTTTACACACCGTAGGACGGACCGGTTCAATGCAAGAAATGCCAGCGGCTGGACAATATGAAAAATTACTGTTGCGAACCAGCAAAATGTGTAAAGTGTATAGGCCCACATTGTGGAAACTGCGAGAGGCGTCCTACAATAAACTTCATTAGACCTTGGCCCAGGGACTGGCCCTTCTAGTTGAATAAAAGCAATAAAAAGAAAGCACAACAGACAGCTATATGGAATGCTAAGGGGATTAACAGCAAGAAACAAAATTTAGATAATTTTATTTCCCAGTACGACATGGGCAACTTGCTCATATCAGGAGCACATTTAAAGCGTCAAGAGACCTTCAAACTTAGCAACATGATTGTCTGTAGGGCAGACAGGAGAGACAGCGGAGGTGGGATGGCAATCTTTATTCGTCAACGTCTCCACCACCAGAATGAAGTGCAGAAGTGCTCTCTCGCTTAACAACCTTTGAAACGACCTTTGCGGCTTTAGAGCTGAAAGTGGGGGGGGGGGGGGGGGAGGGGGGGGAGGGCGTTTGTAAGTGTGTCAAAAGTACCACGAGCGTGGGCCTCCACCGATCAAACGCGAGTTTTAAATACTACATCTATGATTCTGAACAGAAGGCCTGAGCGCTAGGGGCAATCGCTGATGCTGCAGGATTGCTTTTTTAAAAAATTACACTGTTATAACTAGTAGTTAAATTAATGAAAATATTATGGTTTTGCGTCTAATACACGACAAATACATCAGACGCTGTAGGGCAAAAAATATTGTTATTGTTACATACGTGCACGTGTTGCAATTTTTATGAAAATATTTTAATTTCCGTCATGTAATACCAGAGTGTAATGGAAATAAAAGAATAAATTTTAATCAAAGCAAGAAAAACGATTTAATTATCAAATAAGTTTATTTCTACCCATATCGAACATGAATGTTACGAAATACGTACGAGTGTGCATTTATGGATTTCTAGTTTCGCATACTGACTGAGCTGCGACGGTCGTTTGACAAGTCTAAAACTATTTTGGAGGAGTTCCATAAGATAATAATATAAGTACTCAAAACATACCGATTGCTAAAAGAATTTAGTGTCTTAAAGCAATTTTTGTGTTGTGTGGCTTTTAATTCATCCTCCAGATAAAAGTGCTAAACACATAATATTATTAATTGAGTAATAAAATAAAAGACGGTAATGTACCAGAATGCTGCTATAATTGTTAAATGCTGGACACTTTATATTAGCAATGGACCTATTTCGGCATTATCGCCATCTTCGGCCTATCTGCAACAAAATACGATTTTTTAAAAGTTGTAATATTATAATAAATAACAATTTTGTGTTGCTGTGTGCTAGGACTTACTTCCTTACTGCATCGTAGCGCTGTCGCTGTCTTATAATCTTATTGCTGTATAGTGCGTTTCCAACTGCGACCAAGTTTTAAGAATTTTATCTTAATCTCTACTAATTGCTCTTGTTCGAAAATGTAAACTTGGTATTCTATCGCTTGTATGCACTGTTGTGGTTTTGACAGCTACGATTGAAAGTTAATCCAGCGATGCTTGTGGTTACAATTTGTTTATTCGTTTGTTTATGAATCGTAGTTATCTGTGGCGTGGTATTATGATCTTTGTTAGGTTTTTGTAGTGTGTATATATCTGTGTTTTTATTTCATTACGACTAACCCGAATCGATCTGTATGATTTCAATGAAATTAGCTACAATTGTTTTATGTTTTAGGTTCGTTTGTTCACGTAATATTTTATCAGGGGCTGTCCGTGAGTGCATATAGATTTCGGTTTCTTCCAAAACGTTCATTTTAATTCACTTTCGTGTTATATGTCAGAGTTCCATTGTTTTTGTTACGTGATCAGATTCATGAGTTTTCAGTTTTTAAATGGTCCAGTGGATTGGTTTGTTGCGCTGATTATTGTGTGTCCTCTGTACCTAATTTCAACGTTTCTGTGTGTCTGTTCTCTATCGAATTTACCGCAGTTTTTACAGTTTCTTTTATGTATGCCTGGTTGTGTGAGTAGCGGTGGTTTAGCTTTATCGGAATGGATTAGTGTTTTGAGGCAACATTCTGTAGATGAAGCACCAGAAGAAGATTTAGTCCTAAGTCCAACTGACAGCTTTACACTGTTTTCTTTAATGTCATTCTACATACCGTTTTAGCAAACTTAACTATGAGGTATGCTGCCGTCGACAATATGTTGGGCAAATTTGTTTTTTTTTCTATGGAATTACATAAGCCTAGACAATTCTATAGTATCGGAGTACGCAGAGTACATGGCCTCTTCGTACAATTTAGACGTTAATAATCAGAACCTGAAAGCAGAAATGTTGCAGCTAAAAGAGATTTATGCACCTAATTTAGTGTCCGATTCACTTCCCTCCCTGCGCATTCTCAATGCGCTTCATAAATGTAATTTTAATATCATTTTTTCAAATATAGTGGTAGCCTTATGGATTTTCTACACTTCACCTGTTACTTTTGCCCAAGCAGAGTTAAGAATTATTTGTGAGCTACAATTGGACAAGAGCGGTTGCTGCATTAGCTATAATCGTAATAGTCAGATGTAGCCTGCTCGTTAGATAATACCAGGATTATAAAATAATTCGCATCTAAAAACAAGTTAGAAAAGAAGAATAATTTCATAAGGTATCAATTTATGAAGACTGATAGCATTAAAAAGCTTTTTTAAAAAGGAATTGTTTGATTTTTTTTTGCATTAAAATCTTCTGACTTTCCAAAAAACCAAAGTTTAAAATAAAAGATTTGGGATAGTACCCTAAGGACGCTTATCCGGTGCCCGAAGATCCTAGTGCTAGTCCTGAGTAACAGTGAAAGGCCTCTTTGAATCTGCCTGACACAGACCCAGAGCTCAATTGCTAGAGGACGGTTTTGAGGCTACGTTTCAAGGCAACAGAAAATATTCTTGAGATGTGACCCAAATGAAAAACACCTGGAGTCAAACTATTGGACCCAGAAGAGAGGCTGAACATGGCTGTGCGGGATTCCAGTGAACTGGCATATATTTTGTGGTCTGCGAGCCACAAACCAGACTTCCTGAACATAACTATGACGAAAAATATTGCCTTACCGCTAGGACTAAGTAATCTTCGTGATGTGGCCTCAACAGGAGAGTAAAGTACTGTCTGGGACAAATCCATACGACTAGCGCCTGAGAGGACCAACACCTGAGAGAAACCTCCCCCTCCCTAGTGCAGTACTATCCCCATGATTCCACGCACCCGGCCCGGGTTATCTGTACACCGGGGCAGGTGGTGGCGAGGATAAGGGTAGGGGAGGAGATGGTTGCTGGTACGTCTGTTTACTCCTGCGACTGTGATTTGACATACATATTTGTTATGTATCTTTATTCTATAACTGTAGTTCATCCACATTAAACTGCCTATTCTATCTGTCTTACTGAAGTTCACAATCATTTTGCTGTTTCCTTGGTTGTCTTCTTGCGCACATAAGTCATGGTTTTATATTAGGTAATCATAAATCTCTATTTTCTTAAAAATCCCACAGAACCTTGCATTATATCCCGATGGAACAGGTAACAGTAATCTATATGGATTTTCTGCACTATCCCAGACATCTCTTCCATTAGTACAGCCATTTTAATATCAGCCTCCTTTAAGTGGAGTTGATGTGTTACATGTATAGAAAAGAAAACTGGAAAAGGAAGAGTTCGATGCCGAAGAACGGAAAGTGGAGTATTTGTTGAATTTGGTGAAAAAAACTACCACGAAGGAAGAATTTAATATGCTACTGAAAAAAAAATCCACGGTAGATGTGCACATAAGGCTAAGAAATTACTTTAAGCACAGTATATGAAAAATCTGGATACAACTGGCAATTTACTGTAAATATCAATGGAAAGTAGCAATACATTGGAGTACTGATGGAAAATGACGGATCCATATTAGAAGATACATGAAAAAAATCTATTAATAAACTTCCATCAGCGTTTGGATCTGCTTAAAAGGATGGTTACATTGTGTCTAAATGTGCTGATCACGACATTACGCTGATAGCACCAGAAAAGCTATTAACAGAGTTTAAATTGTGATGGAGTAACCACATTTAACGGTATTTGTTTGCTAAAATGGTGAACTTCAAGCCACGCGGGATAGCCGCGCGGTCTACGGGGCGCCTTGTCGTGGTCCGTGCGGCTCTCCCCGTTGGAGGTTCGAGTCCTCCCTCGGGCATGGGTATGTGTGTTGTCCTTAGCGTAGATTACTTTAAGTTAGATTAAGTAGTGTGTAAGCTTAGGGACCGATGAGCTCAGCAGTTTGGTCCCATAAGACCTTACCACGAATTAAACTTAAAGTTATATACTCAAGTTCCATTAGAATATGGGTAAGAGTTGTTATAATACACGAAAGAGAGTGTAGAATGTCTTAGCAATATAACTATACTGTAAATAAAAAGAGAATTAAAATTCCTAAATGCTCGTGTGGGTTGCAGTACTAGGGAAAAAAGTTCTGATTGCTGCATATACTGTGCCTTGATCATTGGACTTTGGCAGACGGTGTATCGATTTTAGCCAAACTAAGGCGACCTTTTTTATTTTTTAAATTTTTTTGACAAATAATACACACACTTTAGACGTGGGACCAACTCTACATTGCACCAAGGAGGTACCCAAAAAAGGTGTGTGTGCGTGTGTGTGTGTTGACGCTCAGGCACCAAGTCACATCCCTTCCCCTGTCCTTTGGTTCGCCTCCACCTGCCCCTGCCCCTCCATGTAGGCAACTCGGACATGACAAGTCATTGGGACAGAACTGCACGTGGGAGGGGAGGAGCCTGTAGGGCACTGTTCTTTTCGTGTGCGTATAGGCTATTTTCCTATGTTAAAAATATGGTTCGCATTCTTGTTATTCGGAATGACTATGAGATTCAAATCGCATTTACGGTCAATGTCCTCAAAAAATATATCTTATTTTTATGTAATGAAAGCTTAAAAATAGTTAAATATCAAGATTTGGTCACGGCATCGAAAACGGTTGGCTGACGCTCCGGTGACGTCAGAGACAAGGAGTAATCCGAAGCTATACGTGTGTTACAGTAGTGTTAGCCATAGTTACATTGTTTTTATGTACCTTTTCTGCAAGTACTTAGCTATTTAGTGATACAAAACGCACTCACGGCTTTTAAGTAACTATGGGAAGGAATTTTGAGAAACCTGGTAGTGGAAACTTTACGGAATTTGACGCGTTTATGCTCCACTTATTTAGAGTGGCGATATGTGGAAGGATGGACATTCTTTTCCGTGCTCCCTGCATCATCATTTAAACCTGCTCAAAACTAAGGAATTGTAGAACTTTTACACATGGTTCCACATCTTATATCTAGATTGTCGACTATCAGTCATGTAATATCACCCAAAGCACAATAAAATTATTCATAGCATATCTTAATACTGGTTTCCACTATATAAGATACTCAGCGAAGATACAGAGTGATGCGTGCGTTCTGTGGCGCAACGGATAGCGCATATAACTATGGATAAGAACAACTCACGTTCGGATCCTGGAAGAAGTATAAATGTTTAAGTTTTACACGAAACAAGAAAATAGCGTTAGTAAGAACTCACTGTAGCAGTTGTTCCGATGGTAGGATGTATTGTATATAGCTACACATTAGTCTTAGTCTGAGAAATGGATTAATGCATGTACTTTGCTTACACCTGCAGAACAACAAGCTGTAGAATAATGAGCTTTTGCAAGCTGAGAGATATAAAACATGTAAGGGCTGTGGTGTTTGTGAGTGTAAACTTAACGTCAGTGTCTGAAGCAGCCTTAACTTTATCTTATGTAATATGATCAAACTTCAAAAGCTTAAACTACGAGGATCCTAGCTGGACAGTACCAAGATAAAATCATTGTTTCTAGTGAAGTAAAATGTGTATGGTCACATTAACGAGTAAATAACGTTTTGAACATGATGTGTGTGAACAACTATTGCAAATTAAGTGCATGTAAACGCCAAGGAAAACGCAATAATACTCTGTTACTGATCGGGGTGGTGAAATTTTGTAATTGTTATTTCGTTTTCATATGAAAGTACTGTCGATTTGTTTTATAAATAAGTCAAAAATATTATTGCACTCTAGATCCGAACCGGGACCCACGGAGATCATCTTTTTATGTTCGACAGTCCACCTCTCTATCAACCAAGGTACCAACTATTAGCTGACAAGAAACTATCTACATCTACATCCATACTCCGCAAGCCACCTGACGGTGTGTGGCGGAGGGTACCCTGAGTACCTCTATCGGTTCTCCCTTCTATTCCAGTCTCGTATTGTACGTGGAAAGAAGGATTGTCGGTATGCTTCTGTGTGGGCTCTAATCTCTCTGATTTTATCCTCATGGTCTCTTCGCGAGATATACGTAGGAGGGAGCAATATACTGCTTGACTCTTCGGTGAAGGTATGTTCTCGAAACTTTAACAAAAGCCCGTACCGAGCTACTGAGCGTCTCTCCTGCAGAGTCTTCCACTGGAGTTTATCTATCATCTCCGTAACGCTTTCGCAATTACCAAACGATCCCGTAACGAAGCGCGCCGCCCTCCGCTGGATCCTCTCCATCTCCTCTATCAACCCTACCTGGTGCGGATCCCACACTGCTGAGCAGTATTCAAGCATTGGGCGAACAAGCGTACTGTAACCTACTTCCTTTGTTGTCGGATTGCATTTCCTTAAGATTCTTCCAATGAATCTCAGTCTGGCATCTGCTTTACCGACGATCAACTTTATATGATCATTCCATTTTAAATCACTCCTAATGAGTACTCCCAGATAATTTATGGAATTAACTACTTCCAGTTGCTGACCTGCTATTTTGTAGCTAAATGATAAGGGACCTATCTTTCTATGTATTCGCATCACATTACACTTGTCTACATTGAGATTCAATTGCCATTCCGTGCACCATGCGTCAATTCGCTGCACATCCTCCTGCATTTCAGTACAATTTTCCATTGTTGCAACCTCTCGATACACCACAGCATCATCTGCAAAAAGCCTCAGTGAACTTCCGATGTCATCCACCAGGTCATTTATGTATATTGTGAATAGCAACGGTCCTATGACACTCCCCTGCGGCACACCTGAAATCACTCTTACTTCGGAAGACTTCTCTCCATTGAGAATGACATGCTGCGTTCTGTTATCTAGGAACTCCTCAATCCAATCACACAATTGATCTGATAGTCCGTATGCTCTTACTTTGTTCATTAAACGACTGTGGGGAACTGTGTCAAACGCCTTGCGGAAGTCAAGAAACACGGCATCTACCTGTGAACCCGTGTCTAAGGCCCTCTGAGTCTCGTGGACGAATAGCGAGAGCTGGGTTTCACACGACCGTCTTTTTCGAAACCCATGCTGATTCCTACAGAGTAGATTTCTAGTCTCCAGAAAAGACATTATACTCGAACATAATACGTGTTCCAAAATTCTACAACTGATCGACGTTAGAGATATAGGTCTATAGTTCTGCACATCTGTTTGACGTCCCTTCTTGAAAACGGGGATGACCTGTGCCCTTTTCCAATCCTTTGGAACGCTTCGCTCTTCTAGAGACCTACGGTACACCGCTGCAAGAAGGGGGGCAAGTTCCTTCGCGTACTCTGTGTAAAATCGAACTGGTATTCCATCAGGACCTGCGGCCTTTCCTCTTTTGAGCGATTTTAATTGTTTCTCTATCCCTCTGTCGTCTATTTCGATATCTACCATTTTGTCAACTGTGCGAAAATCTAGAGAAGGAACTACAGTGCAGTCTTCCTCTGTGAAACAGCTTTGGAAGAAGACATTTAGTAATTCGGCCTTTAGTCTGTCATCCTCTGTTTCAGTACCATTTTGGTCACAGAGTGTCTGGACATTTTGTTTTGATCCACCTACCGCTTTGACATAAGACCAAAATTTCTTAGGATTTTCTGCCAAGTCAGTACATAGAACTTTACTTTCGAATTCATCGAAAGCCTCTCTCATAGCCCTCCTCACACTGCATTTCGCTTCGCGTAATTTTTGTTTGTCTGCAAGGCTTTGGCTATGTTTATGTTTTCTGTGAAGTTCCCTTTGCTTCCGCAGCAGTTTTCTAACTCGGTTGTTGTACCACGGTGGCTCTTTCCCATCTCTTACGATCCTGCTTGGCACATACTCATCTAACGCATATTGTACCATGGTTTTGAACTTTGTCCACTGATCCTCAACACTGTACTTGAGACAAAACTTTTGTGTTGAGCCACCAAGTACTCTGAAATCTGCTTTTTGTCACTTTTGCTAAACAGAAAAATCTTCCTACCTTTTTTAATATTTCTATTTACGGCTGAAATCATCGATGCAGTAACCGCTTTATGATCGCTGATTCCCTGTTCTGCATTAACTGATTCAAATAGTTCGGGTCTGTTTGTCACCAGAAGGTCTAATATGTTATCGCCACGAGTCGGTTTTCTGTTTAACTGCTCAAGGTAGTTTTCAGATAAAGCACTTAAAAATATTTCACTAGATTCTTTGTCTCTGCCACCCGTTATGAACGTCTGAGTCTCCCAGTCTATATCCGGCAAATTAAAATCTCCACCCAGAACTATAACATGGTGGGGAAATCTACTCGAAATATTTTCCAAATTATTCTTCAGGTGCTGAGCCACAACAGCTGCTGAGCCTGGGGGCCTATAGAGACATCCAATTACCATGTCTGAGCCTGATTTAACCGTGACCTTCACCCAAATCATTTCACAATTCGTATATAACGATAATTTTTACGACGAGTTTAATTTCGTAGACTGATGCTATCCTTCTTTGTAACAGTGAGAAGGCGTACCTCGGAGGTAAATTAATGTTAACTTCAGAGTGCTAGACATTTCTAATTAAGTAGGGAACATGAGCATCGACATGATGGTATTTTGAAGATACAGTGGAACCAATTTTTGCGCACCTTCTCATACTCTGAAACACTCAAAAACAAATCTTCAAGAGTTTCTATGGATGTATTTGTACAGTGTGGTACTACATACCATTTGTAATCCATTTTCCCAAGCGTAAATTCCAAAACAAGACATCACTGTGAATTAGCTTTATGACAGTAGGAGCAGCGAGCTAGTCAGTGACGTCACAGGCATCACATGGCTCAAATGGGGTGTTTAGCGGGCTTTCAAGATGTTTGAAATTTTTTTCTGTTTTTATGAAAGAATACTGAAATTCAAGAAGGTAAACAGAATCTTATGAGCATAAAATGACGTAAGTAACTATTTAAGACGATTTCCAGAAAACAGTCAAATACTCTACTGAGTGGTCTTATCCCAAAGGGTACTTTATTCTCGTACTGTCATCGGACCACAGTCCTGTCCTGATGACTGTCCAGGCTAGCCACACTGCCGGCACCGCCAACCTTTACAGTGATTGACTGGACGAAATTTGATCATTACTTAAGTAACAAAATGCGTCCAAAATGGGACGTCTCCACAGTGGCAGTGATATGCCTTCATTACGTATGTCACGGACAAGTTATCAAAAGCAATAAAATTTTCGACTACCACCACAGTAACAGAGTGGATGGCCGTCATCTCCAGTTACCACCGTTCCTCCAAGAATTACAGAAACAGAAGCGAATCGCTCTGAAATGCTGGTGAGAACTGATGGACCCGTGACCAAGAACACAAAACAAAACGGATGGAAAGCAAATTTACGAGGCTGCTCCGCAAATGGCGTATGGAATCGTGGGAAGACGAAGTGAACACACTCATGGTACAAACTGGGAACGTGTGGCAGCTGATGAAAAGACTTCGGTCGCCAAAAGAGCCATACAACCATAGAAAACGCCAAAAGGATTGGTCTGCAGTGCGATAGCCAAAGCAGAGAAATTCGTCTCCCTTTATGAAGAACGAAGTTCACTGTCAACTCCTTTCAAAACTGTCGCGATGACATAGACGATCAACGGTTAAACTACTTAGGGGACAGGACTTTAACAGAATCTCCCACATCAGCATCGGAATTGACAACTACCAGGGAAATAATTCATAATTCGGCTAGTGGGATCACACAAAGCACTAGCAATTGATAAAGTGACAAAGCAACAGATGAAACATCAATAAAAGTGTTGGTCCTATTGGTGAGTATGTACAATAATTGCTTACAGAATGCGTACTTTACGAAAAAATGGTGTATCGTTTAAATTATACCCATTCCGAAACCCAATATAGACATGACTCACGCCAGCAGTTACTGACCCGTCAGCTTACTTAGAACTTGGAAAAAACTTATGACTGGGTGACACACAGACGGATCAAAGACCTACTGCCGATAGATGAAACGAATCAACCAGATCAGGTGAGATTCAAACGAAAGCTCTTGGCCGAAAAACAACTGCTCCAGGCACTTGAGCACATATCTAAAAATCTAAAATTGGTTAAATCCAGGCCAGCAGTTTTCTTTGATGTAGAAAGCCCTAATATAAGGTGTGGAAACAAATTGTTAGAATCAGCCTTTGATATCAGACTACAATCTCAGATTGTTATGCAAAAGTGATAGCAACAGTACTTCACCAACGTCAAATTATGGTGAAAATAGAGGTACTGACGATGCACGTGTTCAGGAATACTCCAGTGATGAGACTTACTCTTTACACACTTCAACATTTATGTGAAAGACATCGCAATCATAGACAATGTGATACTTGCCCAATTTGAAGACGATACAACCTTTCTCACCAATGGCCGTCGTCAAACAGCGAACATTCGAAGACATCAAACCCACTTCACAGCAGTGGAAAAATAGTGTAGGAGGAAGAAATTGCAACTAATCCACTAGAAGTGCACGTCTATTTATCATACTTCCATGAAATCCATGACTGACGCAAGGCTCTCCATAAATGTTCGTCCAATCCCATGGGCAAAAAGGGTGAAATGTCTAGGGTGAAATACGGCCCAAGGCTTACCTTTGCCCCTCCCGGGTGGCCGCGCGTGTTAACGCGACCGCTTCCGGAATGGGGAGGTATACCGGCTCCGGATAGAATTCCCCTGGCGGATTAACAACGAGTAGTCGGTGTACTGACCAGTCTGGATGAGGTTTCTAGGCGGTTTCCTACATCCCACTAGGTGAATACCCGCCTGGTTCCCCTGTTTCGCCCCAGATACAAGCTACGTAAATATTTAGAACTCATTCTCACAGTTCCACACAGAATTTACCGTGTTCACCGTAAGGTTGAGTGAACTGCATCTGTCCTGGGGCGAGGGGGTGAACAGAAAACTTTTGACCTAGCCGTTTGGTCTCCTTAAGAAGTTAATTAGCTTACGTGTAAATACCACATCCAAGACAAAAGACGACGGACTATGAGCATGGTGAAGACGCTTCCTCTCTTAACTACCACGAAAGTACGTCTGTGCAAGTCCACGGTGCTACATGTAATTCTCCATGGCAGCTCCTATTGGGGCCTCACCAGTGACAATTAGCTACAGGAGACACAGTTCATCCAAAATAAAGTTCTCCAATGGATTGTCAACGCAGCCAAGTTTTCAAGAGATATTGATGTTCATCGACTAATAAACTTTGCCACCTGGACACTTCGCAAAGTTGAAGCGAGCCATGAGGTCCAAACGCCCACGAATACTGACAGATGGCATCATTCTGTTGTAGGATAATGCACGGCCACATGTTGCCAAGGTTGTTCGGCTACGCTGCAGACATTTGACTGGGAAGCCTTTATACATCCTCCTCACAATCCTGATCCCTCCTCTTGCGATTTCCTTATTTTTGAAGCCCTGAGGAAAGACGTTCGTGGCAGACGATTTGCTTCGCACGAAAAAATGCATGCTAGGGTACAATGGGTAGGCAGCCGCAAACATTTTTTCATGAAGGCATTGGCCGTCTTGTCTCAGAAGGAACCACTTAAGTGCGAGGGCGCATAAGACCAATGATGCATACGGCATTCGATTCGTCGCATATTTTCTACCATGCAACCACAATATTGGCTGTTAATGACAACAGGAGGCGGGACTGGTGAGTTCAGTATGAGGCTACGAAGCGTAGTTGAACTGCTTAGTAGGCCTAAATCACAACAGCGCTACAGTGCTAGTGGTGCTGATGTAAAGCAGAGCAATGCGCAACGATAAACAGATAAAACGTTGCATTATACCTACAATAACAGGTTCCGAAGCTGACATTTAGTCAGAAAGGAACCCACTGAATTTCTCAGTGTGAGAATGAAGTGACAGATAAAATATTAACGCTTCTGCAGGAATGGAATGTGTAGTGTCATACGTATATGAGTGCAATGACGACGATAAGTGTTTAACAAGTGAAAGTGATATTGAAACACTCGTCGAACCATGTAGTTCATCATCCATGTCGGACAGGGAGCTACAAATCCCTCCACCAGTGAAATGTAGTAAACGATAGTCGTTGTCGAAGGAGCAGGTACTAAACACAATTATGTACTTGATCATCCGCAGCATAGTAAAAACACATTTATGAACAGATTTCGAGTAAGTACGCAGCAAAATAACCTTGTAGTGCATAAGGAAAACTACGGTTATTAAGGGAGGACAAGGTGCGCTTGTTACAAAAACTGGTGTTCGCGCGTTTCGAGGATGCTGGACACAATTTACAGGATGTGCATGATAGTGACCTACTACGTTATGCACACAAACGCGACATACATTACAAAGATTTCAAGGGACGCAGTGGATGGTTGCATAACTTCGAACAGTGTTACAGAAGTGTAAGACGTAAGGTAACGAAATTTCAAACAAAGCATCAATTTGACGATGCACAGCCAACTGGGGAATCAGCCCGAAAATTTGTAGATGAGATAAACGAACCTACCCCATCGCTCACTAAGGAATTAGTTTTCATCTCTGACCAGTCGTGATGTGAAGAGGAAATGCATATGAAAGGAACCCTGGAAATTAGAGATACCAAGACATTTGTATCAAGATCAGTTATGCCGACTGTTAATTTGGATGTTAAGTTGGCTGGAATGTTATGTGCTGCGAGAAGTTGGAAGTACTTTGCCCTCTAAGATTCGTTCTCATGGACTTGATCTAGCAAGGGTAGCAGGGAATGTTTACGTCACAGCCAGCAAGAGTGGGGAAATGGGCGTAAGATAATTACAATTACGGTATAAGCACTGCTTTTGGCTAATAGCTGCTTAATTTCTGGTCTGCGTATAAAAATCATACAGCTTTATAGCAAATTATCCCTCCTAAAAAGTGTGTGACATTGCCGTTCATACCACCTGAAACCACAAATTCAGCCTCTGGATGTTTATTTTTCTCCGTGCCTATAAAACATATTATCGCACTATTGGCAGCTACGTCTTAAAGGATAAATCAGTTTCACGATAAGCTCCACTACAGACCGTCTCGCATTCGGCTGCATGCCATCATATTCCATCAGTTCTCATCACCCCGTGACACCAATATGATTCTACATGTATTTTAAGAGTGGATACCTAACTGAACGTCCTGTATGCTTTGTGAATCTCAAGGAGTTCACCATCGGTCTTAACGGTGGGAACCTTTCTGGTTACTGTGGCGCGCCATTTTTCATTATGTGTTCATGGTGCAAGTTAATGATTTGTTTTGAACATTTCTTGAATATCGACGATGTCAATTTTGTAAACCGAAATATCTACATCCCATAGACGGTTGATCTCTGCACCTGTAGGACACTCACTTTGTGTCGCCCTCCTGATGAACGTGATGAGTCATTAGCAGCTAATATTTTTAACACAACGTTTTCAAATGAGCCTTCTTAAAGGTTGAACTTGCGACCTCGTACTCAAGGGGTTTCTTGTTTTTTTCCATCAGTCATGGTTTCGTTTTACTGTTCCTTACAGATAAAAACTTGAAAGGAATTGTATGTCGATAGAAACAAAGTAGAAACCAAATGAATTTCGTGAATCCTACAAACAACAACAGAACTATTTGTGTTTTCATCGATGTACCAAATACATTAAGGTTGGCATTACACGACCTGGTGGTTCCAAAATAACTATTTAAAAATCAGAAGAGTGATGTATCTATAGCACAAGTAATTACCAAAGCACACCTAACTGTAAGTGAACGGGCAAGGTGACATGTCAGGATGGCAACACTCCTATTTGGACGATGAACAACACAAGCCTTTCAAGGATGTTCTTTAAAAGACATAGAAATTAATTTCATTAATTTCGTTAACGGCGTCTTACGTGTCGTGAACTTCCACTTTCCAAAAGACGAATGTTTGGAATAAATCTCATAATTCAGGAGAACACGCTAAAGATAATGTCAACGTATAAATATTGGAATATTCCCGATTAACATCTGCTTTGCATCAGAAGAGTGAGCTACTGTTCACGCCAAATATTTAGTTAGTCCTAATGTGCAATTATGTGTACAGAATCTTAATTTGAATTGTCCAACTGTGTACTGAACCTAACTGAAAGTAAAGTGAATGAGAAATACGCCACAGCGGCTGTGGTGCTTCACATTTACCACTTTGACACGTAATGGACAAAAGACCATAGGAAGAGTTTTCGCCAGTCCTAGTAGCTTTCAGTATCTAGGAACACTGTCAGGACATAGCAGCTTCTATTGAGGATGGGAGTAATACTGATGATTAACACAATGGTGGGACTTAAAGTATACTGTTCTACGGGAAGAATCTTGGGTTTATCTGAAAATGTGTGAATTCTGTTATTTAGTATATCTTCATTCACTTTTACTGTCTCAAGAAACAGAAATAGAGCGCGTTAACTCCAATTCTCTATATTATGATTACAATAGCTTCTTTCTATAGATCAGGCACTGTTCCTAGAAATAGGTCTGCGTTGAACAGTTTGCTAAGCCTTTGAGATGGAAGGTCTGTGGTGATCATATTTCCGCCTGATTTCATCACGATCAGGGGTAGCGTTCTGGTTCCCAGCTAGTAGAGCTTCCGACAATTCTTTGTGATATATGTGAGCAATAAACTTGCGGTTTACTAAGGGCAGTACCTTCCAACACCTCAAGTGAAGTGTTAGGTTGAATCTGACGTACGTAATGCTCGTCGAAAAGTGAGTCTATGGGATGCTGGTGAACATAAACTAGTAGGTTCTTGAGTATTTGCATATCTTCTGGGCCGTCTGCACTAATGGTGTTGTGGTTTGTCTTGGAGAGGAGGTCGGGCCTCACTGAAGAGATGTCTGTGTCATTTCCTTCATTTTTTGACAGTTTTGCTGGTTATATGTCATTTTGTTCTGAACATTGCTGTTGGCATCACTGTAGTTGCCAACGGTTGAGTTCATTCAGATCCATGAGTTCTGTTTTGTTTTCAGCATGGTAAATAATCTGTGTCTTAAATTTTATAGTCCCAATGCTGTTAGGAATGATAGTTCCGTTTTTAAGATTTGACAGTCTAGTAAACACCACCTCAACGATTGCTGTATCATTGTATTTTTTTTTACAGTAACGTCACTGAGGTTGTTTAAATCGTTGATGGTTTAAATATCTGTCGTCGAGAAATTTGTCTGTAGCGTACTTCTGAAGACATTCCAGTCGTTTTTTGTGAATGGTTTAATCGTCTTCAGTGTCTCATTTTACGTAGTCCAAGCACTGAAATGGAAAATAGTAGGTGCATGTTATCTCTGTTGCCTATTTTGCAGGGGCAGTGCAAGCGAGAGATTCGAAAGGAAAGAGTATATGGTCAACAACAAAGAATACATATTTGTTGATGAACAAATGCGATTTTCTCAAAGTCAGCATCACTAGTGTTAGTGGTGTAACTGTCGAAGTTGATGTTCCTAGTATTCATGTTTCTCATGGTGGTGCAGTCACCTTGTGCAGCTATGCAATTGAATGGATCTTTCGGAATGAGGCTTGTGGGTGGAATATGTTGAAAGTAAGACGCTCAGTTCGCTCTGCAATTATCATACAATGGAGGTGTTGCTGTTATAGGACGAGCTGGGAGGTTCAGTACGCCAACAGTGAATAGTCGGTGACTAAGTGAGATATACTAACATGGACACCACACATTAATCGGATTTTTATCATTTTTGATGTTGATGGTAAGTGAAGTTCAGAACTCAAATATCATTATCCCAAAGCAGTAACTCTGAAGAATTCTCTAGTAAATCGACTTTAGCAGTTTTCCGAGGAACTTCAGGAACTTTAATATTCCTTGAAATAAAGGCGTTGCTCTCCGACAGGCACGGTGGCTCTCTCGGTAACGCTAGAAAATCATCAGTGAGTAATCGAAGGATTGGTGATTCGAATCTCGCTACGGTTTCTATCTTCATTTCGAATACCTACGTCATAAAAAAATTCATCGAGTATTAGCTATATAACATATACCTAATCCTTATTTTTATTAAAATGCACGTCTTCTCATTTCTAATTACATTTCAAGCAAAATTCCAGTTTTCATTACAAATATAATAATCACAGTTATCGATATTTTATAGAAGGTTGTTAATAAATATATAATGTTTTGTTAGTTTAAACAACATTCATTAACAAATATTTTATGAAATGTAGATAATTAAGAAATTATATTTGCAATGGAAATTGGAATTTTGCGAGTGATACATAATTAGAAACTAGAAAACATGCATTTTTCTTAAAGATAATGATTAAATATGTGTTAATTAGCATATATTTGGTAAATTTTATATTTGAATGATGTAGATATTCGAAATGAACGGAAACAAAGTAAAATGAAAACAAAAACAAAACCCAACAGGGCTCGAATCAGCGGTTCATTGCTTACGTGATTATCTTTCCCAAACGCTGCCGAATGAGCCACACTCCCTACCGTGAACCACTACCAATACCAGAACAGATCTGAAAAGTAGTATTACGGATACACTGATAAGAATTATGATTTTAAAAAATATATCAGCTACTCTGAGCTCATCGTGAACCTTGTGGCCTTTGAACCGGAAGGGGGAAAAAATGGAAATGGAGTGATGCGCCCGTCTATATTGCTTCGAAATGAATCACCCAACTTAAATAAGAGACAAATTAAAACAATTATCTGTTTTAGTGACTTTTATTTTCTCCCTCGACGCGTTTTGAGGGCTTAATCCACATCTTCAATTGGATCAGTTCATTCTAAGGTCTCAGTCACTTCTTACGCAATACCCAAAACTCTATCGATTTGTATAGCTTGTGCTGTGTTCCATATTGATAAATTCTTCTTCTAATTTAATTATTAACTTGACGCTGAAAGGCGCAAAAATAACGAATTTGTTTCGACTGAAAAGAAATGTACTTCATATAAACTGTTCTTAAGCTGGCTTGATTTGTCGTTAGATTGTGGCAAAACAACAACTTCGATGTCGGCCAGAAGACACTGACAAAAATCACGTATCTTATCCATTGAGCCGTGGCCAGAAACCTACCTCCAAAATAAAACTGGTGCATTTTGCACGTAAAAGAAGTTAATTACCTGAAAAGATTTAAACCGCTAGAAAAATGTTTGCACCACTTGCACATCTGCGGCCGTATCTTGAAGGAAGCAGGGAATGAAAAAGTAAGCCCAATGAAACTAAAAAAGTAAACCAATACCGAAATAATAATAAAACTACTGGCATTCTGTCCTAAAAGCACGTCGGTGAAATCAAACTCTGTCGTTAAGAAACTTTCAGTGTAATGTTGCTCCACGTTGTGCAGTGGAACATATTTGGATGCTACTTGGTTTTTTGCCCACAACGGTGCTCTTACAGTTATTTAGTATGTGAGGAGAGATCCTGCAACGACAAACTGTAAGTTTCAACTAGTCCTAAGCATGTTTAATTGGGTACACGCAACAAGATACCAAGATACCACAGGGCATTTCATTTCGTTGATTCTTTTTTTCTAGAAGAAAGTATTCGGAAGGTACTCACTGAAAGAGGAATCAGTCGCCTAAATGGTGACCTTGAGGCTGGACAATATGTCGGTGGACGCTGTTCCAGTACTGCACACCTGCCCCACCCCCCGCCCACAAATTACCATCGGCAGTGGTGAAAGGTGTCTGATATTCGTACATGATACTGATTCTCATGACTCTCCCCATCTCCCGGACGAACCCGTGCAACTACTGAGATGTGAATTGGCATCTGGTCGTCTATGATAATCGTTAGCCATCAGACAAGTCTTGCATATGTTCGCTACGATACAAGATCTAACATTCTGCGTGGTTTCTGTTGTTCTATATCGTGTTTCCCTACCACTTTTGCGCAACGACGCTCTGAGCGTGTTTTTTTATGGAATTGACTAGTTTGAACCTGATACCTGTTGCTGGTAAGGAGACGCCAGACCACACATGACATGTAGAGTTCAGAAGAGTTCATTGAGACTAGCGATGATATAACCAAATACTTAATGATTTCAGCGTCAGCTCCACTGCACTCCCTGTAAAAGAATCTTAATACTAACTAAATTTAGTGGAAGGGGTTCAAGGCTTTCTATTTTTAGTTAGCTGGTAAAATAACGTCGAAAAAGCAGTTAATCTTACCATTGGAAATTTTATTCTACTCACAAAACATTGTTTATAAATTGCACTATTGATAAAAGGAGATTTTTTAATACGGGATGATAAAAACCAACTGCGTTCAACAAAAATGTGAACGAATATTCCCTGAATGGGTTTCCAAGTTCTACAATGGATCGAAGGATGACCTATGCCGTATCACATCTATAATCTAGGTTTAAATTAAGTTTCACAAAAGAGAAAACTATCAAAATGGTCTACAGTGACCCTCAATTATCTTTAATTACTTGTCTAACTTGTCGTACATTACAGTGGCTGATGTCGCTTCTCAATAACTATATAACAGAAAAATCATCGCGTTTCAGATTATTACTTCAAGTGGCAAATGTGAACACCATGAGCTTTAATTGATGATCGACACTAGTATTACGCAAGAAGGGGGTGTAACAGATGAGACTTCTGCAGTTCTGAGTGAAGCTTTATACGCTGTTATGCGGCACCGCGTGCGTTCATTACGTTGTCGGTGTTCGTCAGGGGGCGGCGGACAGCACAGCTCCGCTCATCTCGCCGTCTCGGAAGCCACTCTCTCTTAACTTCTCCTTACTACAATTTACCGAAGTTGCTTTAAAAAAACTATCTGGCTGTGTTTTCAACTGACCAATCAGAGTCTCAGTGTTAACCTTAAGCTCCGCCTACAAAAATTCTGTCTATCCAATGAGAAACGTTATACTTTTCGTGGTGGGGCAATGTTTTTAAAGTTTGCAACGTAAAAGAGACGCGAAAAAGTCTCACGCTAAAACCTGCAGCTGGTGTGGTCCTTTTAGCTTTATCGTAAGATCTATACTGTTCTTCTGGAGGGCTCTATCTTTTAACATGCTGGGGGGTGTTCCTGACGTAACAGATATGCGAAAAAGTCTCAGGCTAAAACTTGCGGCTGGGGTAGCCCTTTTTGTGTTATCGTAAGATCTATACTGTTCTTCTGGAGGGCTCTAGCTTTTAACATGGGGGGTGGTCCTAGCGGTTAGCTGGAAACGTGGGTGTCTGTCCCTTAACGTAGGGCCTTCCAGCTCAACACTGTTCTGCTCTCGGCTTCTGTTCTCGTTTCTCCCCTCGGAACTGCGTCTGTCTCACGCTGGGAAGGTATGACATGCATTTAGGCATTCTTGTGTTAGTCTGTGGTATTCCATTTGCTCACTCGTTACTCGTATTACTTTGGTTAATTTAATGTCACGATCTATTCGGAGCTATGTGACATACTACTGGATTTGCTTATCATGTCAGGGTTTTCATGGAAGGTGCTGGATTTGCCTGACACCTTACAAGGATCCATTACAAGAGCTCCCTCGCCCATCTTCTTAGTGCAGCACGATGCTTGGAGGTTTGCACTGATTTTCATAAGGGATTTGTAGAGACAAAATCGCCTGGAGACAGTTGCGTACTATTTGATGTAACACAACCGTTCCAGTTGCCCCCAAATTGGCAGCGCGCAGTTCTGTTGCAGCCTCTTGGAGTGCCTACAAGCCATAATTTGTATTTAGCTGTCTTCAGCTGGTGTTTTTGATCTGAGGCCACCACTATGAGTCAGAACATCGATGTTTTCTGCCTCATGAAGGCGACTAAATATTCGAATAACCTCGCTGTGGTATACGCCTATGGAGAGGACCACTTGCGTGCTGACAACTCTTCTTGTTGTAAAGTGGCAGTGTGCACACTGTCTAGGCTTGAAAGACCCTTTCAGACATGTTAGCACACTGAACACTGCGCTCAATCCACAATGTACCGTTCATGGTTGGAGTAACAGCGCGTTCTATTGAACTGCACTAGAAATGCAGTGTACCTTTACCTGTGTCCCACAGGTGTCTGCATATAGCGGTTTCCTGTGGTCAAATAGCATTAAGAAACCGGTTTTAGGTAATAAAAACACAAACTATGCAGATGATGCTGCTGACAGAAAGGTTTGTTTGAACAGTTTATCCATTGGCGCGCAAAACTTAAGGATGAAAGTAACTTTCACCTGATGTCTTTATTCAAAGACAATAATCACAGTGAAGTCGCCGCGATTAATGAAGGAGCCGGCCGCGGTGGTCTAGCGGTTCTAGACGCTCAGTCCGGAACCGCGCGACTGCTACGGTCGCAGGGTCGAATCCTGCCTCGGGCATGGATGTGTGTGATGTCCTTAGGTTAGTTAGGTTTAAGTAGTTCTAAGTTCTAGGGGACTGATGACCACAGATGTTAAGTCCATAGTGCTCAGAGCCATTTGAACCATTTTTTCGATTAATGAAGGTTATCTGGACATTACAAAAAGCGGGACGTGGTTCACAATAGGAAATGTGATCACCAAGGACGGCACTGCATGCTCTGCGACGTGCTCCCATGCTGACCACAACGATGGTAAGGAATTCTTGTAGTCAGGCGTTCCATTCCTCCACCATCGTGTTTGACAACTTCTGGGTGTTCTTTGGTGAATGTGGATGTGCTGTAATACGTCTTTCCAACGCATCCCACACGTGCTCGTTGAGACGTAAGTCGGGGGAACGTCCAGGCCAGTCCATTTCCCGAATATTATATCGTTCCAAGAACTCCTATGCCTGCGCTGTTCGATACGGACGCGCATTGCCGTCCATAAATATGAAATTTTTTTAGAAATTTGTGGTAAGATCCTATGGGACCAAACTGCTGAAGTCATCGGTCCTAAGCTTACACACTACTTAATCTGACTTAAACTAACTTACGATAAGGACAACACACACATCCATGCCCGAGGGAGGACTCGAACCTCCGTGGGGGGAGCCTCGTGAACCGCGACAAGGCGCCTGAGAAATGAATAAAATGAAGTAATAATAAATAAAATAAAATGAATAAATAAAAATGAAGTAATATAAATGAAGTAAGGGCTGAATGTACCGCTAAAAGATGATGATGATGACGTTTGGTTTGTGGGGCCCTCAACTGCGCGGTTATCAGCGCCCGTACAAATTCACAACCTGTGCTCAATCCAATCTCGCCACCTTCATGAATGAGGATGAAATGATGAGGACAACAGAAACACCCAGTCCGCCGGAAATCGAACCCGGAACCCCGTCCTCGGGAAGTGAGAACCCGACAGCGAGACCATGAGGTGCGGACCTGCTTAAAAGACGCAATTTGAATGGAGTACATTGCGACACTAACATTGACCTCTGAGTGTACCATGTTCAAAGATTTGGAGATCAATATGCGCTTGCAACATTATGCCTTCCCGCACCATAACACCTGCACCACGAAGACGATCATGTTCGACAAAGCTAGACGTATCCTCATATGGCGAGAGGTAGGAAGAAGTGATGCTCCCCAGCACATCATTAAAGAATGTGACTCAATGTTACTTGAAAACATGCACCTAGCAACATTTTTAAGAATCCCTTTCTTAACGCAGTACATAAAGTAAGTGTAGCTGGATTACAAGGAAAAGAACTTCATTGTATGTGAGTAACTACTGTCATAGAATGAGAAGTGATCACTTGGAAGAGTGAAGTAATTAAGTAAATTAAAATTACAGTAATAACAAAAAAATTATTTTGGACCTGAATACGAATACCCTATTGTTAAATAACAAAATCTCCTTATTTTCGAGAAGTAATTTTTTGACTGTAGTCAAAGTACACCACAAATTGGATTTCAGCTCCTATACTATTCTTGTTACATAAAATACATATACATCTGCATCTATACTCCGCAAACCTTTTATGGTGTGTGACGGAGGGTACTTTGTGGGTCAGCGTCGCTTCCCCTTTTCCTGTTCCTGTTCTGTATGGCTCGCGCGAAGAAGGATTTCTGGTAAGCCTCCGTGTAGGGTAGAATCTCACTAATTTAAAATTGACGGTCTTTTTGCGACAAATATGTAGGAGAAAGCAATACATTCGTTGATGCGGAACTCCTGACTTGCATCGTCTGCCACATGTTTTGGCTGAGCATCTCCGTGAGGCTTTCGCTCCTACTAAATGATCCTGTAACGAAATGTGCTGGATCTCCTCTATTTCTTTTGTCAATCCTATCTGATATGAATTCCATACAGACGAAAAGCATTCAAGTATTTGTCGAAAAGTGTTTTGTAAGCTACTTCCCTTGTTTATGGACTACATTTCCTGAAGAGTCTTCCAATAACTCTCACTCTGGCAACCTGCCCTACTCTCGATTAATTTTACGTGGTTGTTCCACACCTGATCTCTCTATACGCTTACTCAAGACATTTTATGGAAGTAACTGCTTCCAGTGATTGCTTTGCTATTTTATCATCATACGCTAAAGGGTATTTCTGCCTATGGATTCGCAACACGTTACATTTGTTTATGTTGAGACTCAATTCGCACTCCCTGAGTAATGGTTCAAATGGCTCTGAGCACTATGGGACTTAACTACTCTGGTCATCAGTCCCCTAGAACTTAGAACTACTTAAACCTAACTAACCTAAGGGCATCACACACAGCCATGCCCGAGGCAGGATTCGAACCTGCGACCGTAGCAGTCGCGCGGTCCCTGAATGCGCGCCTAGAACCGCTAGACCACCGCGGCCGGCCTGAGTAATGGATCATTGTGGGTACAGACAGGAATTTCGCTGGCATCAGCAGTGGCACTTACTTATCCTCAATGTTATGACATTTGTTGCTCAGAAAATTGTGCTTCTTATATGCTGACGAATAAATGAGTAATGCGACATAAACGAAAGTTGGTAGGCGTGTTTCTAAATCTGCAAGATGATGTCTATTCAAATTTCGTACCAGTAGCATAAGAGTGGCACTGGTAGCGCCACTATGAGGATACAAATCGGACCTGTTTGAAACATACGATGTAACGATCGCGAGAGAAAGTTATCTTTGAGATTGTACGTGGTGCGCTGATGTTAATCAACAATGCCTTTAAGGCGACAAAGACGCCATTATCAACACGACACTGTGTTGGAACGTGGTCGTGTAATAGGTCTGGATTGCTAGCAGTGGTGGTCACGAGAGTGTACAGCTGAAAAAAGACCAGGCTGCGGATGGCCTCATGTCAGTATCGAGAGGGAAGACCATCATTTTCTTCTTATGGCTCTGGCACACTGTACTGCATATGCAGCAGCAATCTGAGCAGCAGTTGTCACCACAATGACACAACCAACTGTTACAAATCGGTTATGTCAAGGCCAGCTGCGAGCCGGACGCCCTGTAGCGTGCATTTCACTGACCCATTTGCGACATCAGCTGTGTCAACCGAGGGCTCATTGGAGGTGGAGGTCTGTTGTGGTTTTTTTATGAAAGCTGATTCTGCCTCTGTGCCTCTGTGGCTGTGTGTTGGTTAGGAGGAGGCCAGTTGAGGACTTGTAACCAACGCATTTGCGTGCTAAACACGCTTTACCTACACCTGGAGCTATGGTCTCGGGTGCAATTTCGTATGACAGCAGGAGCACTCTCGTGCCTATCTCACGCTTCCTGACTGCAAATTTGTACGTCAGTCTGACGATTCGATCTCTTGTGTTGCCATTCGTGAGCAGCATTCCAGGATCTGTTTACCAACAGGATAACGGTCGCACACATACCGCTTTTGTAACCCAACATGCTCCATACAGTGTCGACACGTTGACATGGCCTGCTAAATTAGCAGAGCTGTCTCCAATCTACCATATATGGGACATCATCCGACGACAACTCCAGCATCAGCGGGGCAGCTCAGTGGTTAGCACACTGGACTCGCATTCGGAAGAACGACCGTTCAAAGCCGAGCCCGACCATTCTGATTTAGGTTTTCCGTGATTTCCCCAAGTCGCTTAAAGCAAATGCTGAGATGGTTCCTTTGAAAGCGTACGACCGATTTCCTTCCCCAGCCTTCCCTAATCAGAGCTTATGCTCCGTCCCTAATGTCCTCGTTGAGAGAATGTTAAACTCTAATCTTCTCCTACTCCAGCATCATCCACAAACAGCTTTAACCATCCATGTATTGACCGACCAAGGGCAACAGGCATGGAACTCCATCTCACAAACTGACATCCGGCATCTACACAAGACAATGCATGTACATTTTCATGCTTGCATTCAACATTCTGGCGGTTACCCTGGATATTAATGTACTAGTATTTCACATTTGCAAGGACTTATCTCTCACTTGCGTTAACCTGTTATCTTGCAATGCTAATCACTTAAATATTTTAACTAGACAAACTTATTCCCAAATTTTCATTACTCTACCTTAATTATTGTTTGGTGCTGCGATTTTCTTTCCGTTAGTGTATTTTGCTGAGATACATATCAGCACTTTCTTATAATCAGGCCAGTTCCCAAAATTCGCATCCAACCGCTTGCACCATGGCCATTCCGGGAATCCTGACATCAGAATCAGCACTCCCTTATCATCAAGGCCGCCGCCCAGCGGCTATCCCCCGGCCCGAGCACCCCCATACCGCTGCTCAGCCAACTGCATGCAAGCATAGCCGAGCTATGTTGTATGCTGTTAGTCAGTGTCGTTCCTGCTGGGAACTGTGTTTATCCTTACGTCCATCGAGAAGATGTCTATGCTTGCGGAACTACTGGAGCTGGATATATGAGTATTCCACAAACCACTGTTGTCCGAGCTATCACATCAGCAGCAAACTTTTGCAGTGCATAAACTCCCTATCCGACGCTGATGGAAACTGTTCAGGAGGTCATGGATGCCTGCTGCGACATACTACTGCTTGAACCATCACAGCAAACATCTGTAGCGCAAGGGACTTCTGATCCAATGCTAGCAGATCACGTGGAGGAGGATACACTATTTCGCTCATCCACAACAGGTAATGTTATGCATCTGCTGGAAAAGCGAGATTGTGGTGTGCTGCGAATCGCTTCGCCGAGGTGTAACCATCACTCTTGACTTTTTCTGTCAACAACTGAGACGTCTTGTAGGCGCAGTCCAAGAGCAACGACCAGGAAGACTGCGTGAAGTGATGCTACACCACGATAACGCCCGCCAGCATTTTGGCTGGAGTGACCAAAAACACTGTACAGTAGTTGGTTTGGAAAGACATTCCCCACCTACTTTATTCACCTGATATTCCGTCCTCAGTTCTTCACCTTTTCCGCTCTCTATCGAAAACCCTCCAAGGACTTCCATTCCTAATGAAAATGCGCTCCGAACATGGCTCGACGAGTTCTTTGAATGAAAGCCATTTGATGTCTAAGTCGTGGAATCGAAAAGTTACCCCAGTGTTGGCAGAATGTTGTAAATAGTAAAGGAGAATATATTATCGATCACTAAAGTCTTTATCACGTGTATCTGTTGTGTTTATTAAATTTATGGAGAAACGCAACAAACTTATTCACCAAGCCCATATAAAATAAAATTGTATTTTTCACTTTTCAAGTTTATGAATCACTAACATCACGCGATTAAACTTACAGCAGCAGACCCTTGTAACTGTCATGTCCTCTTTTTTTATGTGTGGGAAACTGACAATTTGGAACATGTGGGTGAGTGTGTATCTGCGTACTTTGTAAGCACTCCACAACAGCTCCTTTGAATTACTTATAAATCATGCACTTTTGATCCCGGCCGATGACTGTAAGGGCTTCATTGTTCCCTAGCAGCTTGCTGTATAATGAGGGGCCAGACGCTTTAGTCGCTAGAGAGGTAAGTTACTTTGACCAAATGAAATAATGACATCATAACATGGTCTGCGAAAGAAATGTTAGTCGAGTATTATCAAATCCGGAAGCTGATAGTATAGGTTGTGTAATTGGTCAATTTGGTACGCTGACGTAACATGTGGCACCCACCAGCGTGATGCTGCCTCAGCGTCCATATATCATTTCTAATACTATCACTAAAATATCATAATCTAGCAATGCTCTTTTATTAGTATTGAGGAAAAAAAGTTGTATTCTACAAAGCCAGAATTAACTTCAGGAGGGCATTAACATGTGCCTAAAATGATTTATTGTAATTTAGATGATCCATACAATGCATTAGCACTTTCTGCAGATAAATTACATTGGCGTTTATGTGGATCAGGGAAGTATAATGAATTTTTTGAGTATCTGCGTGACGACAGTGTAAATATAGCCCAAGTGGAGCAATACATAAATGTCTATATTCCTCTGTACCAAAGTGTGTTGGTGATGAGCCTGTAACTATTAATTCAGTGGAGGTTTAATTTACTGAAGGAAAGCGCAAGCTCGAATCCAAGGCACATACAAGACAATAATGTGAACAGTACTGTGAAACTGAGTGACTGTGTGTAAATTAAATAATATTTATATATGTTCACACCCTACAACGGCTGTAATGGTGAAGGAACCAAATAATAACACTGATATAGCAAATTAACTTATAGTTTGACCAGAAAATGAAGGTGTTCATAGCAAAAGTACCAGTCCGCAATCGGGAGGAATACTGTAAATAAACATATCCTACAAAAAAGTTTTTATTTTGAGCGCGTACCTTTCCAGTTTTTTGTATAGAGACCATACTTGTAATAATGTAATAACGATGACCTTAAATGTACAGCGCTGAGCACGGCGCGCTGTGTAAATGCACTCTCAACGCACAGACGCTTATCAGCCGCGCAGCGTGACATTTAGCACTCCGCATACGTCATCACAGCCGTAGCTGCAGTTTCTTACAGCGCACGCAAAATTGTCTAGCATAGTTTCCTAATTGTTTTAACCACTCGTACGAGAACACGGATAACAGTATTCAAAGCTTTTCATGTAGACAACAAGCACTATAGCTCTCTGACGAACACTCTGGTTTGCGGTTATTATTGGATAATCTGAACAATCTTTTTACTGACATTGAGAATATAAATTACGCCGAAAGTAGTAACCTCTTTAGCAACGAGAATTTAAATGTTCTTACACCCATTACAGAAGAATTTGGCGATAACACTACGCTAGTAAAACTGTGGTCAAGTGAAGTGTCAGGAGCAATTAGACAAGGAACGGTACCTAATGTTAAGGAGGGAGACGTGTGAGTCATTCAATTATTATTTAGTAAATTCTCGCTGTTCGACGCTGTGAGTCGCCGAGTAAAGGCAAAGCTACCGTTTCTCTTGCATGGGAATGATGATGTGACAGCAAGAGGAATATTGGAAATTATTTCGGGGAAATGTAGAAATACTTTGGCTGTACCATATAAAATGGAATTACCTCGCGTTAAAATAGACGTTCTGATGGAACAGCAGAAAAGAGTATTGAGGCAGGTCCATGTAGACGATATAACGCAATATTTTGCTGGGATATGCTACAAAAATGGAGATGAGTGGCATCACAATGTCATACCGTGGCTTCAGCATGTAACTCTATAATCCAGTCCTGTGAGACTAAGATAAACAAAGCTATTTTTGAAGCAACGTGAGGTGGCCTCTCCACGTAACTGGTCGGTGTTGCTACTCACCACGTCTTTGTGTTGCAGCTGCCTGATACAGTATGCACACATGCACACAGACGCCACAACCGCCACAAGCCAGTCAGCCATTTTTCACACTGAGAGCTGTGTGACACGCTTTATTGTCCTCATGGTAGACGGCACCGTGTCGAGGTAATACAAATTGCATGTAAGGGTGGACATGGCCCCCGAGAATTGTTACATACTTGTGCTGCTCCATTGTCCAGAATGTCGAGATCACCTGGAAAATGTCACGAAAACATTTCCCAGACCATAATGCATGCACAGTGTTTGCTTTCAGACATTTCACGCTATACACACCAATGGACATTTATCCAATTGAGCATATAACATGATTCATCTGAAAAGGCCACATGTCGCCACATAGTGGATGTCCAATTGCGGTACTGGCGTGCATATTCCATTGTTCATCGCCACTGAACAGTCGTCAGCATGGGTGCATGAACCAAGGGCCTGCTATGGAGGCGCATAAGCAGCAATGTTCACTGAATGGTCATTGAGGAAACACTGTTGGCAGCCATTGGTTCAACTAGGCAGTCAGTTGCTCATCAGTTGCACGTATATTTTCCCATACACATCTCCACAGCCGACATTCACCTATGGCCCGTTAAGCAACACAGTTGGTTACTGCCATTTTGTCACGCACAGTATTCTTTAAAAACAGTTGTACAAAAACTGTTTACAAACTTAGCCATTTTGGAAGTGCAACCACCCTTGGCCTGAAAACCAGTGGTTGGTTGGTTGGTTGGTTGGTTTGGGGAAGGACACCAGACAGCGAGGTCATCGGTCTCATCGGATTAGGGAAGGACGGGGAAGGAAGTCGGCCGTACCCTTTGAAAGGAACCATCCCGGCATTTGCTGGAGCCATTTAGGGAAATCACGGAAAACCTAAATCAGGATGGCCGGACGCGGGATTGAACCGTCGTCCTCCCGAAGGCGAGTCCAGTGTTTAACCACTGCGCCACCTCACTCGGTGAAAACCAGTGATCCTGTCGTTTTGGACATCAGATAAATCGCTGTGTTTCCGTATTACGACAATGACTGCACTATTGTCTGCGTCCTTGTGACATGCTTCATGTAGCCTCCACTGCTAGTGCTGCCGCCTGCTGTCTGTGAGTGGTTGTTGCACATTGATGTCAGACATAGGTGGTGGCTACATTAATGTGACTGGAGCATGTAGTACCGACTATAACCATAATACCATCATCAAGGAAAAGGAATCAGTGTATCTATCTGTCTACAGTTTTTTAAATTATGGAACAAGGAAACCGAGGCACTGTTGCATCACATATTTTGATCTATATTTATGTGTGAAGCTTCGACACATATGGTGGATATTGTACGTTAGCATATCCTCATGTCACCTTGCCAAGTGTGTGACAAGCCATAAAAATGTGGATGAGCAGACCACAATGCAAGCATAAGAATTACTTGTATGACGTTAAGCTAACACATCATGTTTGAGTACATCTACATCTACATCTACATGACTACTCTGCAATTCACATTTAAGTGCTTGGCAGAGGGTTCATCGAACCACAATCATACTATCTCTCTACTATTCCACTCCCGAACAGCGAGCGGGAAAAACGAACACCTAAACCTTTCTGTTCGAGCTCTGATTTCTCTTATTTTATTTTGATGATCATTCCTACCTATGTAGGTTGGGCTCAACAAAATATTTTCGCATTCGGAAGAGAAAGTTGGTGACTGAAATTTCGTAAAAAGGTCTCGCCGCGACGAAAAACGTCTATGCTGTAATGACTTCCATCCCAACTCGTGTATCATATCTGCCACACTCTCTCCCCTATAACGCGATAATACAAAACGAGCTGCCCTTCTTTGCACCCTCTCGATGTCCTCCGTCAATCCCACCTGGTAAGGATCCCACACCGCGCAGCAATATTCTAACAGAGGACGAACGAGTGTAGTGTAAGCTGTCTCTTTAGTGGACTTGTTGCATCTTCTAAGTGTCCTGCCAATGAAACGCAACCTTTGGCTCGCCTTCCCGACAATATTATCTATGTGGTCCTTCCAACTGAAGTTGTTCGTAATTTTAACACCCAGGTACTTAGTTGAATTGACAGCCTTGAGAATTGTACTATTTATCGAGTAATCGAATTCCAACGGATTTCTTTTGGAACTCATGTGGATCATCTCACACTTTTCGTTATTTGGCGTCAACTGCCACCTGACACACCATACAGCAATCTTTTCTAAATCGCTTTGCAGCTGATACTGGTCTTCGGATGACTACATAGCTGCCTCCTCTATAAGGAAAGAGAAACCTGTACTATCCACCAAAGAGCCGATGGGGCGTCTGCAAGGATGACCAACATCCTCGCCCAGTAAATCAATACGTACTGAAGTGAAGTGTGTGCGAGATGTCACCTCCAAACGAACTTTAATTGTAAGTTGCCGTAGCATGGGCTCACTATAAAGTTCAGTGCCGTACTACAATTTCGTTGTAACTAGATGATGTATGAAGCAACCGATACCACAATGCAGTCTGTGGAAGTTCCTACTGGAGCTGTAGAAGTGCAACCATCCTTCACGAGAGAATTGTTGTAATGCGTTCCAATAATATGAACTTCATAAACCAGTCTTATGGAATTGATGGAGCTGCACGAGACGAGCAACACACACATACACACATACACATACACACACACACACACACACACACACACACACACACACACACACACACACACACACACACACACACAGAAAGATTGCATGTACGCTGAGACAGTGTGACTACCACTAACTAGAGTTTAGTAATGTGCAAGGCATCCCACGTAATATTGTAAGAAACCATAATTGAAGCTGACATCCACAAAGCAAGAAACAGATCTGTGTGATGGTCCACATACTAACGTTCTCAAGCAGTCCTCTGAAATCGGATGGCACATCATGGACAGCACCTGAAGATGGTCAATCCTTCACCACAATAAATACGTTTATTATTCAGAAAAGAGTTGATGTAATTACTGGCCCTGTGAAATTCTGCTCTCGTTTATGGAATGGCACTTTGCTTTTGGAGACTACTTCTGATTCTCAAGTACAACAACTGCTTGCCGCCTTGCTTCTCCATAGCTACGCTGTTCAGTCGAGGCCCATAGAACTTTGAATTTTCCACTGGCGTTGTTTACACTAGGCTGTTCGGTGGTCTAGCCAAGGCCAAAATCCAGTCTTATCTCTCTGATCAGGGTGTCATTGCCGCCCACCAGGTAATGAAAAAGGTAGATTCCTCCTTAGTGCCCACCCACACTCTTTTTCTCACCTTTGATATAGTGGTGCTTCCGCCCAAGATCAAAGGAGGCTATGACATTATCACACTCCGGTCGTACATTCCGAACCTGATGCGCTGCTACCAGTGTTACTGTTTCAACCACTATAGAACGTTTTGTCAACACCCAGCCAAATGTGTAACCTGTGGTAGGGATGTGCACAAGGGAGATTGTCCGCCTCCTTCTTCCCGCTACATCAACTGTAATGGTGACTGTGCTGCCTCCTCTCGGGATTGTCCCATGTATCCTGATGAGCGGGCTGTCCAAGAGATCGGCCGGCCGCGGTGGTCTAGCGGTTCTAGGCGCTCAGTCCGGAACCGCGCGACTGCTACGGTCGCAGGTTCGAATCCTGCCTCGGGCATGGATGTGTGTGATGTCCTTAGGTTAGTTGGGTTTAAGTAGTTCTAAGTTCTAGGGGACTGATGACCACAGCTGTTAAGTCCCATAGTGCTCAGAGCCATTTGAACCATATTTTTTGTCCAAGAAATCTGGGTAAAAGAAAAAGTGCCTTACCCAGTCGCTCGAAAGTTACTGGCTAGTCACAAACCCTGCGTTCTCCCATCTGGCAGCTGTAGTTCTGTTCTTGTTACTCCTCACTCCATGAAGCACATGGTGGCCATGCAGAGATGCCTCCTCCAATTCAGCTCTGAGGTTGTGAAATCGCCCAGTGTCAAGGTAGCATCGCCACAAACGCCCTGTCCAGCTGTGCAACAAGCTATCAAATTCTCGCCTCAAGGGGTGCAGCCACCAGCTACACAACTGGTAGGCCGGAAAGGACAGAAGGAATACTCCTATGATGACTTCCTACGTCCCTCCAGCCAACCGACACCCAAGTCTTCCTCTAATCAGAAAGGCTCGAAGGAGGCCACCAAAGGTAAATGGTCTTCTCCTTCACCGACTCGAAGATTCTCTTCGCCGGTGTAGGCGCGGCTGGCCTCCTTGTCGCTGGTGCGCACCACTAACAGTTTTCCAGCGTTGGAATCCACAGACCGACCGCACAAGCCGCCAAAGTGATATCCCTACATCTCTTTCTCATCATGGGTCTCCTCCAATGGAACGTTCGCGGCCTTCGGTCCCACAAAGAGGATTTACAGCTACTTTTAGCATCCCCTTATACCCTGCCTTCAGGAAACGAAATTGCGCCCTCATGACCACTTTGAGCTTTCACATTTCTTCCGAGTTTGTTTTGACCTTCCCCCTGAGGTCAGCATCCCATCTCATGGGGGCGTCATGCTGTTCATATGGGATGACATTCATAGTCTGCCCATCCCCCTGACTACCAAATCTTCAAGGTGTTGCAGTTCACCTTTTCCTTCCCCACCTGACGTTTTCCCTCTGTACCATTTATGTCCCACCGTCATTCGATGTCACCATGGCAGATTTGCTTCAGCTTATTTGGCAGCTGCTTCCCCCATTTCTGCTTCTCAGTGACTTTAATGTGCATCATCCCCTTTGGGGTTCTCCTAGAACCTGTCAGAGAGGTACCCTCTTGTTTGATCTTCTTAATCCACTCAACCTCTTCTGCCTTAACACTGGAGCACCCACTTCCCTTTCCAACTCCTCGCACCCCTGTTCCCATTTTGACATCTCCTTCTGCACTACCCAGCTTGACCATCGTCTTGAGTGGTCCGTTTTTTCTGACGACTACTCGAGCGACCATTTCCCATGTGCTCTCAGTTTGCTGACTCCTACCCCAGCTGTGTGCGCACCAAAATGCCAGCTTACTAAGGCTGACTGGCAGTTTCATTCCTCCCTGGCGACCTTTGAAGTACAAGATTTCCTCAGTTGTGACGATCAGGTGGAATATCTCATAAACGTTGTCCTTACTGCTGCGGAATGTTCCATTCCTTGCACTTCCTCTTTATCACGCTGTGTCCCAGTTCCTTGGTGTGGTGGACTGAGGCGTGCCGTGACGCAATTAGCACACGGAGACGTGCTCTCTGCGTTTTAACCGCCATCCTGCGATGGAAAACTGCATTCATTATAAACAGATGGGTGCAAACTGTCGTCTCGTTCTTCAGGATAGCAAAAAGCTACCTGGATTTCATTCACTAGTTTTTTTAACAGTTCCACCCCTTCTTCTGTCGTGTGGGCCAACTTCCCACGACTCTCTGGAACCAAGATCCATTCACCAATTTCCGATCTGACAGTAGCAGACGATGTAATCGTGGACCCTATTGCTATCTCCAACACCTTGGGCCGCCATTTTGCGGAAGTTTCGAGCTCTTCCCACAATTCCCCTACCTTCCTCCATCGGCAACAAGTGGAGGAGGCTCGGGCAATACCGTTCTCTTCTCAGAATCGTAAGTGTTACAATGCCTCCTTTACTGTGAGGGAGCTAGGTCACGCTCTCAGTTCATCCCGATCCTCCGCCCCAGGGCCAGACGCTGTCCACATTCAAATGTTGCAACATCTTTCTCTTGCGGGCAAGCACTTTCTGCTTAACACATACAACTGCATCTGGGTAGAGGGCACATTTCCCGAACTTTGGCGTGAAGCCACCGTCATACCCATATATACGTCCGGTAAGGACAAAACCTTCCTTCTAGCTACCACGCCATACCTCTCCCCAGCTGCGTTTGCAAGGTCATAGAACGGATGATTCATGCCTGGCTGGTATGGTGGCTTGAGTCACGCAATTTACTAACGATTGCACATTGTTTATTTCGAGCGCGGTGTTCTGCAGTTGACCATCTCGTTACTTTGTCCACCCATTTCATAGATGGTTTTCTGCGGAAAACCCAGACTGTGGCCGTATTTTTCGATTTGGAGAAGGCCTACGGCACCTGCTGAAGAACTGGTATCCTCCATACTGTTTACACGTGGGGCTTCCGTGGTCGCCTCCCCTGTTTCCTTCAGGAAACGGAGTTTTCAAGGTGTGTGTGGGTTCTCCCTTGTCGGACACCTTTATCCAGGAAAACGGTGTGCCTCAGGGTTCCATCCTGAGCGTCGATCTCTTTACTCTCACCATTAACCCTATAATGGCCTGCTTCCGCCGGGCATCACAGGCTCCCTTTTTTGTTGACGATTTTCCCATCTATTGCAGTTCTCCACGGACCTGTCTCACTGTGCGGAGTCTTCAGCGATGTCTTGATAGTCATTACTCCTGGAGCATCGACAGTGGCTTGTTTTTCCACTGACAAAAACCGTCTGTATGAATTTCTGGCGGCGCAAATGGTTTCTCCCACCATCTTTACATTTTGGGCCGGTTGCCCTTCCGTTCGTTGAAACTACGAAATTCCTGGGGCACATGCTCTGTAGGAAACTCTCTTGGTACTCCCATGTGTCCTACCTGGCAGCCTTAGTTCCTATATTCCCTCTGATGATCTCTGTGTTGCCGTTTGTCAAGAGGTGGTGTCCGTTTCGCATTGCTAATGGCCCTCGCTTAACGGGAATGAGCTCCGGCTTATTAAGCGTCTCCCAGCGGGTTGGACGATCTCCTCTCGACGCTCCAGCCGGGAGGAGGTCATTTTAACTGGGCTGCGTATTGGGCACTGCATTTTTAGCCATCGTCATTTGATAAGTTGCGCTACCCCACCGCTTTGTACACATTGCGCCCTAGTTTTAACTGTCCGACACTTGCCGACGGAATGTCAATATTTTATACGTTTACTTTCCCGCTTGGGTTTGCCGTATGAGCTTTCGGCTGTTTCAGCAAATGACGGGCGGGCTGTCGACCGCGTTTTACTTTTTATCTGCCAAAGCAATATGGCGAAGGCCATTTAATTTTTAGTTGGGGACCTCTGTTTCTGTGTGGTGTCATTTTTAGGCCTTTCTCCACATCCCTGTTTTTAGCTGTCTTCTCTAATGTCACTTGGGACTGACGTATGGTCTTATTTTAACTTTTCTCTGTCTTCGTGTTTTATAGTTTTGACTTGGGCGCGTATGACCCCTGTTGTTTTTTGCGCCTTAAAGCAAAACAAAAAAAAAAAAAGAAACTGCTTAACTGCAAATGGCCAATCATCGGAGGACGATAACCTAGCTTTCAGCATGCTGTATTAGGCCAAATTGGTCCCAGCACAATTTCAGCTGAACTATGCTGCGACGTTGGTTCTGTAAACGTATCTGCACATATTTCCCTTCTGCCAAGGCGTGGTGAGGGTACTGGTATACGTCCTACATTGGTGTGCAGGTCTCAAATTTCCATGCACAACTGCATTTGTGATTTGAGAATAATGACGACTGTTGAAAACGTCAGCCGTATGTATTTGAACACTATTATTTCTTTTTTTATGGTTAAGAATGAGTGAACTTCGATGGATTTGGTTCACCCACCAAACACGGATACGCCCATCATGGCGGTGTAAACAGAACCTGGATTCATCTGAAAAAATGACGTTTTGCCATTCATGCACCCAGGTTCGTCGCTGAGTACACCATCGCAGGCGCTCCTGTCTGTGATTCAGCGTCAAGGGTAATTGCAGCCATGGTCTCCGAGTTGATAGTCCATGCTGCTGCAAACGTCGTCGAACTGTTTGTGCAGATGGTTGTTGTCTTGCAAACGTCCCCATCTGTTGACTCAGGGATCGAGACGTGGCTGCACGATCTGTTACAGCCATGCGGATAAGATGCCTGTCATCTCGACTGCTAGTGATAAGCGGCCGTTGGGTTCCAGCACGGCGTTCCGTATTATCCTCCTGTACCCACCGATTCCATATTCTGACCGCAATCGCGATAGGCTACAATCCTACCTTTATCAAAGTCGGAAAGTGATGGTACACATTTCTCCTCCTTACACGAGGCATCACAACAACGTTCCACCAGGCAACGCCGGTCAACTGCTGTTTGTGTATGAGAAATCGATTGGAAACTTTCCTCATGTCAACATGTTGTAGGTGTCGCCACCGGCGCCAATCTTGTGTGAATGCTCTGAAAAGCTAATCATTTGCATATCACAGCATCTTCTTCTTGTCGGTTAAATTTCGCGTCTGTAGTATGCCATCTTCGTGGTGTAGCAATTTTAATTGCCAGTAGTGTATGTTACCTAACACATCCATATCCTGATCCACCTGTTCCACCAGCGCTGATTGGAGGTATGTTGGACTGTGGATGCTTGTTGCTGATCTGATAGCTCAAACAATAGTCTGTGGAATACTATCAAATCCTGCTCCAGCAACTGTAGTAGCACATAAGATGTCTTGATGGGCATACAGATGGTAAATGACAACACACACAATTCACAGTGTTGAAGTACCAAAGTTCGTAATTTTTGGAGTAATTTTGTTTAAGGGAGCAGTCTCATGGTGATGTTATTGTGTAACAGCACAGTGAGCAGATTAATTGAACTGCATATTGCTGAATCGTGGAGAGATGATCACCTGCATTGTGGTGCTTGTGACATCTGTGTGAGTGTGCGTGTGTGCATACTACACTCCTGGAAATGGAAAAAAGAACACATTGACACCGGTGTGTCAGACCCACCATACTTGCTCCAGACACTGCGAGAGGGCTGCACAAGCAATGATTACACGCATGGCACAGCGGACACACCAGGAACCGCGGTGTTGGCCGTCTAATGGCGCTAGCTGAGCAGCATTTGTGCACCGCCGCCGTCAGTGTCAGCCAGTTTGCCGTGGCATACGGAGCTCCATCGCAGTCTTTAACACTGGTAACATGCCGCGACAGCGTGGACGTGAACCGTATGTGCAGTTGACGGACTTTGAGCGAGGGCGTATAGTGGGCATGCGGGAGGCCTGGAGGACGTACCGCCGAATTGCTCAACACGTGGGGCGTGAGGTCTCCACAGTACATCGATGTTGTCGCCAGTGGTCGGCGGAAGGTGCACGTGCCCGTCGACCTGGGACCGGACCTCAGCGACGCACGGATGCACGCCAAGACCGTAGGATCCTAAGAAGTGCCGTAGGGGACCGCACCGCCACTTCCCAGCAAATTAGGGACACTGTTGTTCCTGGGGTATCGGCGAGGACCATTCGCAACCGTCTCCATGAAGCTGGGCTACGGTCCCGCACACCGTTAGGCCGTATTCCGCTCACGCCCCAACATCGTGCAGCCCGCCTCCAGTGATGTCGCGACAGGCGTGAATGGAGGGACGAATGGAGACGTGTCGTCTTCAGCGATGAGAGTCGCTTCTGCCTTGGTGCCAATGATGGTCGTATGCGTGTTTGGCGCCGTGCAGGTGAGCGCCACAATCAGGACTGCATACGACCGAGGCACACAGGGCCAACACCCGGCATCATGGTGTGGGGAGCGATCTCCTACACTGGCCGTACATCTCTGGTGATCGTCGAGGGGACACTGAATAGTGCACGGTACATCCAAACCGTCATCGAACCCATCGTTCTACCATTCCTAGACCGGCAAGGGAACTTGCTGTTCCAACAGGACAATGCACGTCCGCATGTATCCCGTACCACCCAACGTGCTTTAGAAGGTGTAAGTCAACTACCCTGGCCAGCAAGATCTCCGGATCTGTCCCCCATTGAGCATGTTTGGGACTGGATGAAGCGTCGTCTCACGCGGTCTGCACGTCCAGCACGAACGCTGGTCCAACTGAGGCGCCAGGTGGAAATGGCATGGCAAGCCGTTCCACAGGACTACATCTAGCATCTCTACGATCGTCTCCATGGGAGAATAGCAGCCTGCATTGCTGCGAAAGGTGGATATACACTGCACTAGTGCCGACATTGTGCATGCTCTGTTGCCTGTGTCTATGTGCCTGTGGTTCTGTCAGTGTGATCATGTGATGTATCTGACCCAAGGAATGTGTCAATAAAGTTTCCCCTTCCTGGGACAATGAATTCACGGTGTTCTTATTTCAATTTCCAGGAGTGTATGTCCGTGAGCTGAAATGCGAAGACATCTTGAGTAACAGTGGCGACCAGCCTCGTGAAGAGACCACCTCATGTTGTTTTAAAAGCAGCTGTTTGTATGTCAGTCTCACAGAAGTTCAAATGGTTCAAATGGCTCTGAGCACCATGGGACTCAACTGCTGAGGTCATAAGTACTCTATAACTCAGAACTACTTAAACCTAACTAACCTAAGGACAACACACACATCCATGCCCGAGGCAAGATTCGAACCTGCGACCGCAGAGGTAGCGCCAGAACCGCTCGGGCCACCAGCGGCCGGTTAGTCTCACAGAAGTCATTCTTGGAATATATTGCAACAATTCTTTCTCATTAGTTTTAGAACCGCTAGAAGCTGACAGTTACAGCTCAGGTATGACTTTCCACAGACTATGTTTGTTGGCAGATCAAGGCTGGTTGCACTGTCCCACAGCAGTATACATTATACATGTAATTTTCAGATGAAAGGAAATACATAATTTTATGTTCGAGAGCAATGTTTGTTCCAGTGACGTTCAATATAATGTAATGAGACATTACATTTCTATTACACGAGGAATATCACGAATGACGATCACACCAGCAGTGTTCCAATACTTTCACATTTAACTCAAAAGTCGTTAGTACCTATTTGTAAACACACATTTTCAGTTGGAAGGCAGGGTGTGAGCGACACCCCTCATCTTTATTGTTATAGGCATCATATTCTGGCAAGACGCCTTAACCCTCCTCACCCAAAAATGGCTCTGAGCACTATGGGACTCAACGTCTGAGGTCATCAGTCCCCTAGAACTTAGAACTACTTAAACCTAACTAACCTAAGGACATCACACACATCCATTCCCGAGCCAGTATTCGAACTTGCGACTGTAGCGGTCTCGCGGTTCCAGACTGTAGCGCCTAGAAACACTCGGCTACACCGGCCGGCTTCAGAACTTACCTCCAACTCAAAACAGGGGATCGTCAGCTACAGACTACAACTTCGGGCCTCATCAAATGTCCGAAATACTAACTCCTTTGCGACAAATCAAGAACACTCAAAGAACACGTCGTACATGACTATACGTGGGACTTCATCTTTCAGACTAACACTGAAGCTGTTGTTATCAGTGCTCAGACTAAGACTGATGCGATTTGTGGCTGGAAAACTAAATACATCTCGATTCTATGCAAGAGTGGGCCAATAGCTGTTGTAGCTGGGTAAACAACTCTTCCTCCCTCTTGGGTTATAAAAACAGTGGGTTGTTTCCCCCCACCACCACTCATGAATTGTAGGGGAGACATAAATTTACTTTGTGCCCTGCAACAACAACAGCATTTAGAAGACGTTCGTTGTACTTTGTACAGACTACCTGCAAATAGTGACGTAAATTATTATGCAGATTCCAACAGAGACAGATAAGACTACAGGCAGCAACCATGTCAGCACCTCAATAGTAGCAGTGTTGAAACTATAGAGAGTAAAGTATGTGTCTTACTACTAAAAACTCAGAAGCTAACACAGATTCGTTGGTAAGCAGCGAACTTGGCTTGGCGGAAATAACGACAATAGTATATCTACAATCATAGTGTTGTAGCACAGTGTTTTGCAAATAGGTGTCTTCTATAAGCCTTATATTCCGCCTGTATCGCACTGAGTCCAACAAGTGTGAAGACATACATTGGAGATGAGGAGAGAGAGATAACTGTTTAACGTCTTGTAGACAACGTGGTCATTAGAGACAGAGCACAAGCTCAGATTAGGGAAGGACGAGAAGGAAATTAGCCCTGTCCTTACACAGGAGCCATCCTGACACTTCCCTTAAGCGATTTAGGGAAATCACGAAAAACATAAATCTGTGTGGCCGCAAGCGGATGTGAATCGTCCTCCTCCCGGATACGAATCCAGTGTGATAACCACTGCACAAACTCGCTCGGTACATGTATTGGAATACCATTCGTCCGTTAGTAAAACATAGCTTCCATGGACTTTATAGGCTAGACACTTACAAACTTAGGTACAGGGGAAATACCGAAACTGATTCATTGGTCCAGTTGCTCTATATTTACACAACTGTTCCGCAGATACCCAACAAAGTCGTAGTACACCGCTCTTACATATGAGCGCCAACGGCACAACCTGTCTCTAGCAAGTGTACAGTACAGGTCATCTACACTGAAGCACCAAACAAACTGGTATAGGCATGCGTATTAAAATACAGAGATATGAAAACGAGCATAATACGGCGCTGCCGTCGGAAACGCCTGTATAAGATAGCAAGTGTCTGGCGCAGTTGTTAGATCGGTTACTGCTGCTACAATGACAGGTTATCAAGATTTAAGTGAGTTTGAACGTGGTGTTACAGTTGTCGCACGAGTGATGGGACACAACATCTCCGAGGTAGAGATGAAGACCAATTCACGAGTGTACCGTGAATATCAGGAATCCGGTAAAAAATCAAATCTCCGACATCGGATATTTTCCGATCCTGCAAGAACGGGACCAACGACGACTGAAGAGATTCGTCCAACGTGACGGAAGTGCAACCCTTCCGCAAGTTGCTACAAATTTCAGTGCTGGGCCATGAACAAATGTTAGCGTGCGAACCATTCAACGAAACATCATCGATATAGGCTTTCGGAGTCTAAGGCCCGCTCGTGTACCCTTGATACCTGCGCGACATAGGAGGCAACCTCATGAATACATGACCCTGCATGTCAGCATGGGACTGTTAAAGGTGGTGGAGGCTCTGTAACAGTGTGGGGTGTGTGTAGTTGGAGTGATATGGGACTCCTGATACGTCTAGATACGACTCTGACAGGTGACACATACTTAAATATCCTGGCTGATCACCTGCATCCATTCATGTCCATTTTACATTCGGATGGACTTTGACAATTCCAGCAGGACAATGAGACACCCCGCATGTCCAGAATTGCTACAGTGTCCCCAGGAACACTCTTCTGAGTGTGAACCTTTCCGCTGACCATCAAACTCCGCAGACGTGAACTTTATTGAGCATATCTGGGATGCCTCGCACGAGTTATTCAGAAGAGATATCCACCCCCTCGTACTCTTACGGATCTATTGACAGCCCTGCGAGATTCATCGTGTCAGTTCTCTCCAGTACTACTTCAGAAATCAGCCGAGTCCATACCACGATGTGTTGCGGCACTTCTGCGACCTCGCAACCTCGCAGGGGGCCTACACGGTATTAAGCAGGTGTACCAGCTTCTTTGGCTCTTCAGTGTAAATTCACTATACTAGAATGTTTTAGGTATATGTTGATGTCCCATAAAGTTAATTCAAGTATTGTCTATCCACATACATATGAACTGTACACACCTCACTTCCTAAAATCTGAACATGAATAGGACTTTTTTTTTTTTTGAGTCATCATACAACACTCTCGTCTGCTACTGCTATACCATAACCTCGAAGCTGGAGGCAGTTTGCAAAACAGAATTATTTTGTTAGAGTAATTATGGTATATAGCAACAGAGCAGTGTTACCCTCTGAGATGAATTTTGTTATGTTGACCGTATTGTACCCAATGGAAGTGGCTTATCGTAAGTGAAAGTCAGAATTACGTAAACATTTAAAATAATAGTTTACCTAGCTATACTGTTTAGAGAGTAAAGAAAACGGTCGCTAGCCTAATTAGGCAAGACAATGATTAACATTCTTGTTTAAGAAATTAGATATGAGTAACTTTAACGGATAACACAACCTACAATTTACCACACGCAAGTGCAATGAACTCTGACACCTGCCTATATTAACGTTAAAGTTGGAACTAATAACTAGAGCAGCACAAACTATTTGCAAAAATATAACAGATACAGAAACATACTATTACTTTCAAGGCTTATTCAAACTGAATGGTCTTTATAACATAACTAGTAACATTCACTGCAGGATCATTAATTGGACATAGGTTCAGTACTATTGTTCAATCATTTTCCTAGCTGGCATGAAATCATAAATGTAGTTCCCTGCAAAATTATGAACTGGTCACAGATTAAATATCTCTAAACTAAATGCTATTTTGTTTAGAATTAAAGTTACATGGAATTCACTAACAGGTTATTTCTTCCTGTCTTTTGAATAAAGAACTTATTGTTTTCATAAATAATGGTAAAGGATAACCTGTGGATTTTATTACACTATTAGTATGCACTTTCAATACCCAAAAGAAACAAGTGATTAGCAAGCATGAGTATATAACTTTCCACAAATGCAGTTCACGACTTTTGCTATAGTGAGACACAATGTTGACAATTTTCAAGAAACCGACTCATCTTTTAAAATTTATTACAGGCAGCACTGTGATCATTAACCAAGCAAAACATTATAAGCCTCAATTGTATGAACTTTTAATCTTTAAAAGAAGCAGCCACAGTCTTCTACTTGCAAGTAAATGATTAAATAGGTGACTTTGAAACTCCACAAAACTAGAAATTAGACTATTTTCATCACTGGGAGGCTTTCACAAGACTACATTTACTACCTCCCACAATTTCACTAAATCTACAGTAAATCTGAACACTCCCTTCTTACCAAAGATCAAGCAACATTATTTAATGTTCTGAGGGTTTCATTTTTTTTCCATAAACTAGGACACTCGGTAATCATAGTTCAAATGGAGAGGAACCTGAGAGGTGTTGTGATAGGGAAAAAATCAAGGTAGGTACATAAATTCATTTATAAGTTACCTTATATTTGAGCACTCTAACACATCCAATAAGCTGATCCTTCACTGTACATTATTATAGTATTCCGTTGCAGTGATTGCGCAATGTGGCGGCAACTGCATGTTAGTAGATGGATTTGCAGGCAGAATTGCTGGACTCTGTCCATTCTTGGTGGCGATGATGGATACCAATTACAGAATCGTTCCAGCCATTTATCCATCCATCCGAGGCATTGGAAAGTGGCAGAAAATGCCTCTCTCGGAACCAGTACACTTCGCAACTTTTGCATGGCAGTTCACAGTTTGGTAGCTCGTCCCCGACTGAAACTTGATTCCACCTTTTCTATCTAGGCCAACCACAATTTGCGGGCGCTACAGAGTTCCGTTCCCGAGGTGAACCAGAAGACGTTTTACGCGCAGAATAACTAAGAATCCTAAGTGAAGGTCAGCAGTTTACATAACAGCAAACAAATACAATAAATTAAACAGAACATTTGCACATATTGACATTTCTACAAAAAATTATTCACAGAAAATTACAATTCTATACAGTAAGTTTTGTTCCGTCCAAATGGGACAAAGAGTTTAAATGACAGATATACTACATTGCATAGAATCAAGCCACGACATCAAAGTTTTAAACAAAGAAAAGAGTATACAATTTTGTGTTATCTATTCAATCAAACACATTTACAGAAGTTCAACGATGTGACATTAAATAAAACAAAAGCAAAATAAATCCGTACAGCATTAGAGCTATGGTGTTACAATCAGTCTACTGATTGGTTTCCTTTCCTGTGCCAGCCTCTTCATCTCAGAGTAGCACTTCCAACATATATCCTCAATTATTTGCTGGATTATTTTATTCTTTGTCTTCTTCTATAGTTTTTGCCCTCTACTTCTCCCCCTAGTACCATGGAAGTCATTCCCTGATATCTTAACAGATGTCCTATCATCCTGTCCCTTCTCCTTGTCAGTATTTTCCACATATTCCTGTTCTCTTCGATTCTGCGCAGAACCTCATTCCTTATCCTATCATTCCACGTAATTTTCAACGTTCGTCTGTAGCATCACAACTTAAACGCTTCGATTCTCTTCTGCTTTGGTTTTCCCACTGTCCATGTTTCACTACAATATAATGCTGTTCTCCAACTGTACATTCTCAGAAATTTGTTCCTTCAGTTAAGGCCTACACTTGATACTTGAAGATTTATCTTGGCTAGGAATGCCCTTTTTCGCAGTGCTAGTCTGTTTTTGATCTCCTCCTTGCTCTTTCGGCATAGGTTACTTTGCTACCTAGGCAGTAGCATTCCTTAACTTCATCTACTGCGTGACCATCAATCCTGGTGTTAAGTTTCTCGCTGTTCTCATTTCTGCTACTTCTCATTACTTTCGTCTTTCTTCACTTCCATTCAGGATAGAAGTGTCATTAGCGAATCGTATCATTAATATCCTTTCACCTTGTGTTTTAATTCCACTTTTGAACCTATCTTCTATTTCCATCATTGCTTCTTCGATGTGCGGATTGAACATTAGGGGTGAAAGACTACATCCTTGTCTTACTCCGTTGTTAATCCGAGCACTTCGTTCTTGGTCGTCCACTCTCATTATGCCCTCTTGGCTCGGCTACGTGTTGTATATTACCTGTCTCTCCCCATAGCTTACCCTTATTTTTCTCAGAATTTCGAACATCTTGCACCATAGTGCATCGTCAAACCCTTTTTTCACGTCCACAATTCCTATAAACGTGTCTTTATTTTTCTTTAGTCTTGCTTCCGCTGTCAACCGTAACGTCAGAATTGTCTCTTTGGTGCCTATAGCTTTCCTAAAGCCAAAATGATCGTCATCCAACACATCCTCAATTTTCTTTTCCATTCTTCTGTATATTATTCTTGTCAGCAACTTGGATGCATGAACTGTTAATCTGATTGTGCTATAATTCTCGCACTTTCCACTTCTTGTAGTCTTCGAAAGTGTGTGGATGATATTTTTCCGAAAGTCGGGTGGTATGTCGCCATACTCATACATTTTACACACCAGCGTAAATAGTCTTTGTTGCCAATTCACACAGCGATTTTAGAAATTCTGATGGAATGTTATCTATCCCTTCTCCCTTATTTGATCTTAAATCCTCCAAAGCTCTCTTAAATTCTGATTCTAATCTTGAGCCCCCTATTCATTCTAAATCGACTCCTGTTCCTTCTCCATCACACCAGACAAATCTCCCCCTACATAGAGGCCTTCAGTGTGTTCTTTATACTTATCCGTTCTATCCCTTGCACTCAACAGTGGATTACCACTGCACTCTTAATGTTACTACTCTTGCTTTTAATTTCACCGAAAGTTGTTTTGAATTTCCCATATGCTGAATCAGTCCTTCTGACAATAATTTGTTTTTCGATTTCTTCACATTTTTCATGTAGCCATTTCGTCTTAGCTTCCCTACACTTCCTATTTATTTCATTGCTCTGTGCCTTGTATATCTGTATTCCTGAATGTCCCTGAATTATTTTGTACTTCCTTCTTTCATCAGTCAACTGCAGTATTTCTTCTGTTACCCACCGTTTTTTCGCAGTTATTTTCTTTATACGTGTGTTTTTGTTTCCATCTTTTGCAATTGCCCTTTTTAGAGATGTCCATTCCTCTCTGACTTTACTGCCTACTGAGGTATTCCTTATTGCTGTATCTATAGCCTTAGAGAACTTCAAGCGTGTCTCGTCATTCCTTAGTACTTCCGTATCCCACTTATTTGCGTATTGATTCTTCCTGACTAGACTTTTAAACTTCAGCCTACTCTTCATCACTACTACATTGTTATCTTAGTCTATATCTGCTCCTGGGTACGCCATACAATCCAGTACCTGATTTCTGAATGTCTGTCTGACCATGATGTAATGTGACTGAAATCTCCTGTATCAGTCGGCCTTTTCCATGTATACGTCCTCCTCTTTTGATTCTTGAGCAGAGTATTCAATATTATTAGCTGAAAGTTATACAGAACGCAATAGTCTTTCTCCTCTCTCATTCCTTGACCTTATTCTGTAACCTTCTCTTCTACTCCTTCCCCTGTAAATGCATTCTAGTCCCCCATGATTATTACATTCGTACTGTATTACCCTTTCAATACCCTCATACACACACATCAAAAAATTTTGGATCATCCCGATTCCCAGAACTCCTGAAGATTGACGTTGACTGTGGATATTGTATCACAGACATAGTCCCTTTGAGTGACCGGAGATGTCACTAAACCCGCCCAAAGATGTAAACAACCACGCATGAGCAGCGCCTATTAGACGCAATGGGTCCGACAGGCGATCAGTTCCAGTTATTTCACGAGGAAGGAGGTACACGGCTCGTGTGGTCTGTAGTTGAACTATGCCTAGACGGTCAATACCGCGGTTCGATCGCATCCGCATTGTTACTTTGCGCGTGGAAGGGCTCCAGTGAACCAAAGCGATGTTGTTCGGAGATGGAGGAGATACAGAGAGACAGGAACTGTGGATGACATGCCTCGCTCAGACCGCCCAAGGGCTACTACTGCAGTGGATGACCGCTAACTACGGATTATGGCTCGGAGGAACCCTGACAGAAACGGCACCATATTGAATTAATGGTTTTCGTGCAGCCACAGAACGTCGTATTACGACTCAAACTGTGCGCAATAGGCTGCATAATGCGCAACTTTACTCCTGACGTCCATGGCTAGATTCATCTTTACACCCACGACACCATGCAGCGCGCGTTACAGATGGTTCCAACAACGTGCCGAATGAACCACTCAGGATTGGCATTACGTTCTCTTCATCGATGAGTGTCTCATATGCCTTCAACAAGACAATCGTCGGAGACGTGTTTGGAGGCAATCGAGTCAGGCTGAACGCCTTAGAGACACAGTACAGCGAGTGCAGCAAGGTGGAGGTTCCCTGCTGTTTTGGGGTGGTATTATGTGGGGCCGACGTACGCCGCTGGAATTCGCACCCCCATCGTGCACACCTTGTGAATGACTTCCTTCAGGATAACCACATCGCCCGACTAGAGTGGGCATCATGTTCTCCAGACACAAACCCTATCGAACATGCGCGGGATAGTTTGAAGAGGGCTGTTTATGGACGTCGTGACCCACCATCCACCCTGAGGGATCCACACAGAGTCGCCGTTGAGGAGTGGGACAGTGTGGGCCAACAGCCCCTTGCTGAACTTGTCGATAGTATGCCACGACGAATACAGGCATGCTTCAAAGCAAGAGGACGTGCTACTGTGTATTAGAGATACCGGCGTGTACAGCAATCTGAACCACCGCCTCTGAAGGTCTCGCTGTATGGTGGTGCAACATGCAATGTAGTGTTTTCATGAGCAATAAAAAGGACGGAAATGATATTTATGTTTATCGGTATTCCAAATTCCTGTATAGGTTCCGGAACTCTCGCAACCGAGGTGATGCAAAACTTTTTTTTGATGTGTGTACTTTCTCTATCTCTTCATCTTCATCTTGCGACGTCGGCATGTATACCTGAACTATCGTTGTCGGTGTTGGTTTGCTGCCGATTCTGATAAGAACAACCCTATCATTAAACCTTTCACAGTAACACACCTACCTTCTTATTGATAACGGAGCCTATTGTCGTTATACCATTTTCTGCTGCTGTTGATATTATCCTACACTCCTCTGACCAGAAATCCTTGTCGTCTTTCCATTTCACTTCACTGACCCCTACTATATCTAGAGTGAGCCTTTGCATTTCCCTTTTCAGATTTTCTTTGGTTATTCAATCTTTTTTTCATGCTCACCTTCCCCTTCTCTTGGCAGTCCCCTCCCAGAGATGCGAATGGGGGACTATTCTGGAATATTTTGCGACTGGGGAGATCATCATGACACTTTTTCACTTACAGGCCACATGTCCTGTGAATGCATTTTATGTATCTTTAATGCAGTGGTTTCCATTGCCTTCTGCATCCTCATACCGTCGATAATTGCTGATTCTTCCGCCTTTAGGGACGTTTTTCCACCCAAAGGACAAGAGAGTGCTCTGAACGTCTGTCCGCTCCTTCGCCGTCTTTGACAAAGCCGTTGTCAGGAGGGTGACTTCTTATGCCAATGCTGATTATTTATCAAAATTTAAGTGGTGGCGGTTTTACAACCCGGGACCGACAACGTTTTGTTTACTAATTAAGCACGCTATCCTTATTTGCGATTAGTTCGTTATTGTTCGTTGTATTTGGTCGTAGCGAACCTCACATGACATCCTGTGAAGTTCGTTGTTGATTCCTCCACTCAGTTTTTTTTATTACGGAGACCAGTCATCTCTCTCCCACCGAAAACACTGGCCTACCGTGCCGGCGGCTGATAGCCGCACTCCTAGCTTGAATATTGTACTTAAGCATTTTCTACTTCTGTGACTACTTCGAAGTCATTGTCAGATTTCAGTTCTGCATTCACGTGTTTAGATCCTTTGGCAGCCACATATTATGTATTGGTGAATAACATTACTCTTGTGGAATTTGACTGCTGTGGGTGTGCTGAGACACAGGAAGACAACAGTGAGTCGGGAGGGCATCCTGTGGAAAGTGACTGTTGTTGCAGTTCAGGTGGGAACATCTGACAGTGAGTGTCATCACTGAAATGTGCTAGGTCAGGAAGTCATCCTGTGGACAGTGACTGCTGCCGTGACATTTGTGACGACTGCGTAATCTCATCTGTAACCATATTAATAACACTGCCTTCAGATGGAGCCTTCTGCTTCAGCTTTTGCTTCATTTTATGCAAGTGGAAATTGAAATTTTTAGTAAATTCCTATGGGACCAAACTGTTGAGGTCGTCGGTCCCTAGGCTCACACACTACTTAATCTAGCTTAAACTAACTTACACTAAGGACAACACGCACACACACACACGCATACCCATGCCCCTCCATCGGGAGGACTCGAAACTCCGACTGGGGGAGCCGCGCGAACCGTGTCAAGACGCCCGAGAGACTATGCAAGTGGTGTAATGCATCAAGAAACATAAGAAATACTCAAACTGCAAGCGTGGAAGGTTGCTGATGATAATAATTAAAAGATCAGATGGCTATTATGAGCTTCTAATTGATCACTACATTTGTTTACCAGGTGTCATATGAATACTGGCTCACTTCTTTTTTACTTTGTCAGTGCATCACTCTTCTGAAAATAAACCATAATATTACTAGTAGAAAATCCTTGCAGATAGTGAACAATTCACATAACTAAAACCATAAGGTGTCAGCAGATAAGAGATGAGTGATGCTTCTCGCAATAATGACATTCAATAAGCCATTTGTTCCCTCGGGTAGTACCAAATGGAGAGCACGTCAGTGAACTTGGTCTATCCAGGCAGGATAAAAGTTCGGTGAACCAGGACTTCATGGGCTGGAAGCCGTTGAGCAACCGCCAGTTTTCTGTATTTGTAAGCTCTGGTCGTGGTAGTCGTTGTAATATATATTAGTGTTGGGGCATTGTGTGCCAGAGAGTACTTGGAGCTCAGTTCGACGACCTGAATCAGAAGGATGTTAGAAAGCTACATGCAATAACCTTAAATCTCAGGGTATGCTATGGTCAGAAGGATGAACAGCTGTTGAGGTGGAGTGGTCAATAGTGGCCAGCAAGTGGGACACCTTCCGCACTTCAGCTATCAGATACACACGGGTATGTGAGACTTCCTGAGTCAACTTGCATTTTCACAGAATCTCATGGCATCAAAACTGAACAGTCGAACCCAAATAAAAGACTCCCAGTGGCTTAGATTTCCCTCCAGGAAACGTCAGCGTGAGTGAAGTGAGAGGAGGGGGGAAGAAATAGGGGGGATGTGGCAGGGGGATGGCCTGTATCAATTAAAATATTAATATGTCATCCGAAGCATACAACAGTAGTGACAGAAAACAATGCATATTCGAAAATATGTTTTTAGTCATGAAGAGAGTATAAGGTACCTTTGAAAAGTTCTATCAATTGTTCATTAGCAAACTGGTGGAGGATATTGCAGGTTTCTGAAAATCTGTCAAAACACATCTCAATGGCATTCTTCTAGCTGAAACAGTGACAGCACATCAGTCGACACAGTAACATCTCGGGAGCAAAAACACAACACACTTAATTGTAGTAGAGTGGTTGTTACTTGTCGTGACACCGTCAGTTGACATGACCCTCGTAATACCAAGGGGGGGGGGGGGGGGGGGGGGTTACTTGACGCTCACCGTTTGGAAAAATTTTAATATACTCAGTTACTTTATACACTCCTGGAAATGGAAAAAAGAACACATTGACACCGGTGTGTCAGACCCACCATACTTGCTCCGGACACTGCGAGAGGGCTGTACAAGCAATGATCACACGCACGGCACAGCGGACTCACCAGGAACCGCGGTGTTGGCCGTCGAATGGCGCTAGCTGCGCAGCATTTGTGCACCGCCGCCGTCAGTGTCAGCCAGTTTGCCGTGGCATACGGAGCTCCATCGCAGTCTTTAACACTGGTAGCATGCCGCGACAGCGTGGACGTGAACCGTATGTGCAGTTGACGGACTTTGAGCGAGGGCGTATAGTGGGCATGCGGGAGGCCGGGTGGACGTACCGCCGAATTACTCAATACGTGGGGCGTGAGGTCTCCACAGTACATCAATGTTGTCGCCAGTGGTCGGCGGAAGGTGCACGTGCCCGTCGACCTGGGACCGGACCGCAGCGACGCACGGATGCACGCCAAGACCGTAGGATCCTACGCAGTGCCGTAGGGGATCGCACCGCCACTTCGCAGCAAATTAGGGACACTGTTGCTCCTGGGGTATCGGCGAGGACCATTCGCAACCGTCTCCATGAAGCTGGGCTACGGTCCCGCACACCGTTAGGCCGTCTTCCGCTCACGCCCCAACATCGTGCAGCCCGCCTCCAGTGGTGTCGCGACAGGCGTGAATGGAGGGACGAATGGAGACGTGTCGTCTTCAGCGATGAGAGTCGCTTCTGCCTTGGTGCCAATGATGGTCGTATGCGTGTTTGGCGCCGTGCAGGTGAGCGCCACAATCATGACTGCATACGACCGAGGCACACAGGGCCAACACCCGGCATCATGGTGTGGGGAGCGATCTCCTACACTGGCCGTACACCTCTGGTGATCGTCTAGGGGACACTGAATAGTGCACGGTACATGCAAACCGTCATCGAACCTATCAATCTACCATTCCTAGACCGGCAAGGGAACTTGCTGTTCCAATAGGACAATGCACGTCCGCATGTATCCCGTGCCACCCAACGTGCTCTAGAAGGTGTAAGTCAACTACCCTGGCCAGCAAGATCTCCGGATCTGTCCCGCATTGAGCATGTTTGGGACTGGATGAAGCGTCGTCTCACGCGGTCTGCAAGTCCAGCACCAACGCTAGTCCAACTGAGGCGCCAGGTGGAAATGGCATGGCAAGCCGTTCCACAGGACTACATCCAGCATCTCTATGATCGTCTCCATGGGAGAATAGCAGCCTGCATTGCGCGAAAGGTGGATATACACTGTACTAGTGCCGACATTGTGCATGCTCTGTTGCCTGTGTCTATGTGCCTGTGGTTCTGTCAGTGTGATCATGTGATGTATCTGACCCCAGGAATGTGTCAATAAAGTTTCCCCTTCCTGGGACAATGAATTCACGGTGTTCTTATTTCAATTTCCAGGAGTGTATTTTAAAATTTTGAAAAAAAAACGATTTATTATATTTAATGAATTCTTCCAGCAGATTCCATATATGTTTGAAATTTTTCAGTCAAAATAACCCAAAAATTGAAGTCTTAGTAGCAGATGTCACTTACCCAGTGAATGTCGTATTCAGTATTTCGCGGTTCGGAGCCTTACACATCAATATCTCTTTAAAAATTATGTTAAAATTAAAAGAAAGTAACAATGAGCGAAATTTTAATTTTTTATATTTTATTTTGAGGTGGTCATGAAGTCGCTAGTATACGTTATTGAATGTTTGCTGATATTGCTAAGACTGTGGTAAAAGGTATTTTCAGGTTCTGGACCCTACTTACACATCGATAGCTCTTTAAAAAGTATGTTTTTTATACAATTCAACAACAATTAACGAATTCCACTCATTAAATTATTTTTTTTTTTGGGGGGGGGGGGGAGGATAAGGTATTCCCCTCAGTAATGCGCGTTATGGAAGACTCCTTGGAATTGCTGAGGTTAATTAACTCATAGAGAAATAAAACATCCAAGAGTAACAGATGTATGAAATATGATGGACCATGTGAATGGGGAGCACGTATCAACAGTCACCTTAACACACACATTCTGTTCGTTAGTGCTATAAAATGTAGCTTTCGAGCCAGTAGGAATGAGTTTTCATAGGAATAATTACGCAATATGTATTTTAACTGAACAGTGATTGTAAACTCATTTGAATCTGACCAGATAGATGGTTAAGTCTGGGAGGTGATGTTGGCTGTCGGTGAGACAATAGATAGTGTCTGCGAGATATTTCCGGGTTCATTATGCTAGAGATGCTCACTTCTGTCTGCAGTTGTGAGGTGATTGTTTGATCTTCCCTGATATATGGAAAGTTGATGGTCAGGGATATTCCCAACTGCTTGGCCCACGAAAAATTAAACACTTTGTGGCGATGTCAGGTATTCTCCTAATAACGTTAAGTGGGAAGCAATAATGCGAGAATTCCTGCCAGGAGGCAGATGTTACAAGAGAAGGCCTATTTCTGGGAGATTGAGGATGATGAATGAGAATGTCCGTGTCTGAGTTACAAGCAAACCACTATACACCTTTAGGCTGATTGGCCGAAAGACCTTAAGATTTACACAGTGTATAATTTAGCCACATCCTTGTTTAAACCTACACATAGTATCCCTTGATATATGATTTAACTGTTATACTAGTTGCACATGAAAATATTTGTTCATCATTACAAGAGGAAAATGGAAATAAAAAATATTGACCCAAAAGCGACTTGAAATCTTCGATAAATCTTAGGGAACAGATGCTACAGGATTTGGTTTTTCTTTTCATTTCATTTGGGTTTCAGGCAGAACTCATTTCATCTCATGAAATTTTTGTTTCACATAATGATACAAACAAGTCATTGGTCTGACTTCATTACAACGTAAAACACAACTACAGTCACAGTATCATTTAACTTTTGACTGCTTATGCCATTGTTGCATGTTTATGACTATTTAGATTGGTCCATGATGTATTACATCGTAGTGTTGTAACCTATATTTCTGTATATCGGACATTTTGTACGGCTATTTTATAGAATGACTGCAAACAACTACGTTCTCAGTTTTTTAAACTTCAGTTTTTTATGTTCATTGTTTTATGTCTTTCACTACCTTGATGAGTAAATGAGATTTTGTGCCAAACTTATTTTGGTGTAGCTTACATACTTTTTTCTTTTTATTGCTTTAGGTATCGTACTTAATTTGTTATCTAGTTAGTTACATTTTTAATGTCATCTGGGGGATTTGACACATATTACGACAGTCGTCTTAGTTGCATACCAATAATTGGTAACAACCAGTCACAGTCGCATCTTTGAAATCGGCTCCTCTGAAACTAGCACATCATCACCTCCACGCCACTTCAATGGAAAATAACGGCGTCAGTGAAGCAGTATCGGCGTTACAGGGACGATGGACACCACATGCTAAGACACTAGACTCTTATTCAGGAGGGTGGTTCGAATCCCCATCCAACCATCGAGAATTAAACTGAAGCGCCAAACAAACTGATATAGGCATGCGCTTCAAATGCGCCGGCCGAATACGGCTCTGCGGTCGGAAACATCTTAAGACAAAAAGTGTCTGGAGCAGTTGTTGGATCAGTTTCTGCTTCTACAATGGCAGGTTGTCAAGATTTATGTGAGTTTGAACGTGGTATTACAGTTGGTGCACGAGTGATGGGACACAGCATCTCCGAGGTAGCGATGAAGAGGGGATTTTCCCGTAGACCAATTCAAGAGTGTACCGTGAATATCAGGAATCCAGTAAAAAATCAAATCTCCGACATCGCTGCGGCCGGAAAGAGATCCTCCAAGAACGGGACCGGCAACGACTGCAGGTTCCAGTGCTCGGTCATTAACAAGTATCAGCGTGCGAATCATTCAACGAAACATCATCGATATGGGCTTTCGGAGCCGAAGGCCTACTCGAATAACCTTGATGACTGCACGACACAAAGCTTAACACCTCGTCTAGGCCTGTCAACAGCGACATTGCACTGTTTATAACTGGAAACATGTTGTCTGGTCAGACGAGTCTCGTTTCAAATTGTATCGACCTATGGACGTGTACGGGTAAGGAGATAACCTCAGGAATCCACAGACCCTGCATGTCAGCAGGGGACTGTTCATGCTGGTGGAGGCTCTGTAATGGTGTGGAGTGAGTGCAGTTGGAGTGATATGGGACTCCTGATACGTTTATATGCGACTCTGACAGGTGACACGTACGTAAGTATCCTGTCTGATAACCTGCATCCACTAATGTCCATTGTTCATTCAGACGGACTTGGGCAATTCCAGCAGGACAATGCGACACGCCACACGTCTACAAGTGCTACAGGGTGGCTCCAGGAAACTCTTCTGAGTTTAAACACTTCCGCTGAGCACCAGACTCCCCAGACATGAACATTATTGAGATCTCCACCCCCTCGTACTCGTACGGATTTATGGACAGCCCTGCAGGATTCATTGTGTCAGTTCCCTCCAGCACTACTTCAAGCATTAGTCGAGTACATGCCACATCGTGTTGCGGCACTTTTAAAAATGTTCAAATATGTATGAATTCCTAAGGAACCAAACTGCTTAGGACATCGGTCCCTGGACTTACACACTAGTTAAACTAACTTAAGCTAAGAATAACACACACAACCGTGCCCGAGGGAGGACTCGAACTTCCGGCGGGAGGGGCCGCACAGTCCGCGACAGGACGCCCTAAACCGCGCGGCCGGGGCCCTACACGACATTATGGAGATGTACCAGTTTCTTTGGCTCTTCAGTGTGAGTTTCCCATGTTTTCCTTAAAAAGATTAAATGGATGCTGGGATGATTCCTCCAAGGAAAACAAGAGCCTATAGAATGGAGAATAAAACAAAAACTTTATTCTCGCCAGTAGCTTTCTCAGTAATCTAATACTATTCTTTCGTGTACATCTCTTTTCGATTTTCCTTCAGATGAAATAATACTTCCCAAGAAGGCCTATGTCAACGCTTTCACTTGTAAACGTATTTATTCCTCTCGACTCGATGATTTCCTAACCTTCGCATCTACCGTATTTTTTTAATGTATTTTTCAGGTAATAAATAATGCACTTTCATTAGTGAAGATTAAGACTTTCTGATTTTCTGCTAATCTCGTTGTGTTGTAGAAATTTCTGTCTGTCTTAATGTTAACGGAGATGCGAAGTATAAAACTTTAATTTCACCATCAGCGTTGTTTTAAATAATTTATTAAGCCTGAAACGTCCCCTTTGAACAATTGTACAAGGCTGTGCTTAAACTGACACACAATAGTTTTTAGCGCAACGCAATCTGACTTCCAAAAATCCCTACGAAAGAATGGCCCTGACTAACATTAACCTATACGTTTCACAAATCACTTACCTCACAAAAATCTTCGTTACTCAAGCTACTGCAATACAGCGAGCGCCACTACTGCCAGCTAAATAAAAGATTCAAACTACTGAAGGCACTAACTACTGATAGGCATAGTTAGCAAATGAAAGATTTTAATAGAGAACAAACAATGTATTTGCCTTAGTAGTCATAATATATGTATATCAGTTCATGACACCAATTCTTACAAATTTCAAAACTCTGCCATCTCGCTCCCCACGTCCACCACTGCTGGCGGCTCACCTCCAACTGCGCAACGCTACGCGCTGTTAGCATCCAGCTGCCGCTGCCCGACACTACAATGGCAGACAACAATGCAAACTAGCCACAGACTGCGCACAGAACAGCCAGTGATTTTTCATACAGAGCGCTATGTGGCGTTACTAATAAGAAAACGTAAACAGCCTACTTACAAGTCCATCATTATATCTGCAAGGCTCAGAAAAATAAAATTTGAAATAAAGTGAAACTATCGCTTGAAACAAAACACTTTGTTAAATTGTTTTGTTAATTTTTTTCATTTACTACGTCGACGAATCACAAATGTAATAACATCAATAACGTTAGCCACTCTTTTTAAAGAGCAGTCTGGTCGAGACGATGTAGAATTGGTGCCAGGCTATTACGTCGACCTCCACTTCCCACGTGAGTCATGGAAGTGAAGTGGTGAGTATGTGTCCGTCGGTTATACAGAATTAACAGAGTAAGACGGATCGATGTGGAGACATAACACACTGGCAGGAAGAAGCAGTCGTGTATGCACTTGGACACTACCACACTGTGAATAAAGTAGTCTGATTTGTTGCTGTATCAACGGAACAATCTACCTTGTCTAGAAGGAATGGTGTACCTCTCGCAACTATGTAACACGGTGTACGGTCAGTGGTCGTCAAAAGATCCTAATTGAAAAGAGCTGGAGATTAATGTCACACATTGTCAACGACAATGGCAGTGAATGCAGGTCACTCTCAGGCAGCTCTTGGACATATATTGCCAAGGGAACCGCATACAACGGACATTAGGAGTCAGGTACCTTGCAAGAGGCCAGTGTTCACAGTGGCGGATAAAGATGGCGTATTCAGTGGGCCAAACTACACAGAAATCGGACAGCAGCTGACTGTAGGCGGGTAGTGTGGTCCAACAGGTAACGATTATACCTCTTTTCAAATTGTGTAAAGTGTCGAGTGCACCAACGAACTAATGAGGTATGTAATCTGACTTGTGTGGACTGTTTGGTTTGGACTGGAGATGCTTCTATGATATTTTGAGAGCGTTTTTGGGGCTATGACTTTAGCCCATTCATTCAGTTTATCATGAAGAGGAAACAAGAAGTCTATTTCAGAATTCTCTGTGACCAGGTGTTGTCCTTTCTTGTACATCTTCCGGAATGAGTGTGCTATGGATACTCTCGTACACTGAGACGATAACGGCCAAATTCAGAGAGCTACACTCACATAACCCTAGTCTGGTGAACAGTCAGACACTCTAATACACTTTAACCGACCCTATAAATGGCCTGCACTGAATTCCGTAAAAAAAAATGTATGGTACTACTTGGAACAGCAGATAAAATGTGACAATCAACAGCCTCGCAACCTGGTAGCTTTAAAGCATCTACAAATCAGTTAGTGGTTGCAACTGGATATGACATACCAGAAGAAACTTTCATATCCTTCCTCATCGAACTGAGGCCATTATGGAGGCTAGAAATGGTGTTACAATGTATTAGTGTGATGTCTCCATGAGGTGACTTATTTTAAGTCCAGTATCCTTATTGACCCCCCCCCCCCCCCCCCCCCCCCCCCATGAACCCTGGACCTTGCCGTTGGTGGGGAGGCTTGCATGCCTCAGCGATACAGATAGCCGTACCGTAGGTACAACCACAACGGAGAGGTATCTGTTGAGAGGCCAGACAAACGTGTGGTTCCTGAAGAGGGGCAGCAGCCTTTTCAGTAATTGCAAGGGCAACAGTCTGGATAATTGACAGATCAGGCCTTGTAACACTAGCCAAAACGGCCTTGCTGCACTGGTACTGCGAACGGCTGAAAGCAAGGGGAAACTACGGCCGTAATTTTTCCCGAGGGCATGCAGTTTTACTGTATGGTTAAATGATAATGGCATCCTCTTGGGTAAAATATTCCGGAGGTAAAATAGTTCCCCATTCGGATCTCCGGGCGGGGACTACTCAAGAGGATGTCGTTATCAGGAGAAAGAAAACTGGCGTTCTACGGATCGGAACGTGGAATGTCATCAGGAGAAAGAAATCTGTCGTTCTACGGATCGGAACGTGGAATGTCAGATCCCTTAATCGGGCAGGTAGGTTAGAAAATTTAAAAAGGGAAATGGATAGGTTAAAGTTAGATATAGTGGGAATTAGTGAAGTTCGGTGGCAGGAGGAACAAGACTTTTGGTCAGGTGACTACAGGGTTATAAACACAAAATCAAATAAAGGTAATGCAGGAGTAGGTTTAATAATGAATAAAAAAATAGGAATGCGGATAAGCTACTACAAACAGCATAGTGAACGCATTATTGTGACCAAGATAGGTACGAAGTCCACACCTGCTACAGTAGTACAAGTTTATATGCAAACTAGCTCCGCAGATGACGAAGAAATTGAAGAAATTTATGATGAAATAAAAGAACTTATTCAGATAGTGAAGGAAGACGAAAATGTAATAGTAATAGCTGACTTAAATTCGAGTGTAGTTAAAGGGAGAGAAGGAAAAGTAGTAGGTGAATACGGATTGGGGCTAAGAAATGAAAGAGGAAGCCGCCTGGTAGAATTTTGCACAGAGCACAACGTAATCTTAGCTAACACTTGGTTTAAGAATCATGAAAGAAGGTTATATACATGGAAGAACCCTGGAGATGCTAAAAGGTATCAGATTAATTACATAATGGTAAGACAGAGGTTTAGGAACCAGGTTTTAAATTGTAAGACATTTCCAGGGGCAGATGTGGACTCTGACCACAATCTGTTGGTTATGACCTGTAGATTAAAACTGAAGAAATTGCAAAAAGGTGGAATTCAAGGAGATGGGACCTGGATATACTGAAAGAACCAGAGGTTGTACAGAGTTTCAGGGAGAGCATAAGGGAGCAATTGACAGGAATGGGGGAAAGAAATACAGTAGAAGAAGAATGTGTAGCTTTGAGGGATGAAGTAGTGAAGGCAGCAGAGGATCAAGTAGGTAAAAAGACGATGGCTAGTAGATATTCTTGGGTGACAGAAGAAATATTGAATTTAATTGATGAAAGGAGAAAATATAAAAATGCAGTAAATGAAGAGTCTATACAAGGGCGATGTATTTAAGGACAATATTATGGAAATGGAAGAGGATGTAGATGTAGATGAAATGGGAGATACGATACTGAGTGAACAGTTTGACAGAGCACTGAAAGACCTGAGTCGAAACTAGGCCCCCAGAGTAGACAACATTCCATTGGAATTACTGACGGACTTGCGAGAGTCAGTCCTGACAAAACTCTACCATCAGGTGAGCAAGATGTACGAAACAGGTGAAATACCCTCAGACTTCAAGACGAATATAATAATTCCAATCCCAAAGAAAGCAGGTGTTGACAGATGTGAAAATTACCGAACAATCAGTTTAATAAGTCACAGCTGCAAAATACTAACGCGAATTCTTTACAGACGAATGGAAAAACTAGTAGAAGCCGACCTCGGGGAAGATCAGTTTGGATTCCGTAGAAATGTTGGAACCCGTGAGGCAATACTGACCATACGACTTATCTTTAAAGCTAGATTAAGGAAGGGCAAACCTACGTTTCTAGCATTTGTAGACTTAGAGAAAGCTTTTGACAATGTTGACTGGAATACTCTCTTTCAAATTCTGAAGGTGGCAATGGTAAAATACAGGGAGCGAAAGGCTATTTACAGTTTGTACAGAAACCAGATGGCAGTTATAAGAGTCGAGGGACATGAAAGGGAAGCAGTGGTTGGGAAGGGAGTGAGACAGGGTTGTAGTCTCTCCCCGATGTTATTCAATCTGTATATTGAGCAAGCAGTAAAGGAAACAAAAGGAAAATTCGGAGTGGGTATTAAAATACATGGAGAAGAAATAAAACTTTGAGGTTCGCCGATTACATTGTATTCCTGCCAGAGACAGCAAAGGACTTGGAAATGCAGTTGAACGGAATGGATAGTGTCTTGAAGGGAGGATATAAGATGAACATCAACAAAAGCAAAACGAGGATAATGGAATGTAGTCGAATTAAGTCGGATGATGTTGAGGGTATTAGATTAGGGAATGAGACACTTAAAGTAGTAAAGGAGTTTTGCTATTTGGGGAGCAAAATAACTGATGATGGTCGAAGTAGAGAGGATATAAAATGTAGACTGGCAATGGCAAGGAAAGCGTTTCTGAAGAAGAGAAATTTGTTAGCATAGAATATAGATTTAAGTGTCAGGAAGACATTTCTGTAAGTATTTGTATGGAGCGTAGCCATGTATGGAAGTGAAACATGGACGATAAGTAGTTTGGACAAGAAGAGAATAGAAGCTTTTTAAATGTGGTGCTACAGAAGAATGGTGAAGATTAGATGGGTAGATGACGTAACTAATGAGGAAGTATTGAATAGGATTGGGCAGAAGAGAAGTTTGTGGCATAACTTGACCAGAAGAAGGGATCGGTTGGTAGGACTTGTTCTGACGCATCAAGGGATCACAAATTTAGTATTGGAGGGCTGCGGGGAGGGTATAAACCGTAGAGGGAGACCAAGAGATGAATACACTAAGAAGATTCAGAAGGATGTAGGTTGCAGTAGGTACTGGGAGATGAAGAAGCTTGCACAGGATAGAGTAGCATGGAGAGCTGCATCAAACCAGTTTCAGGACTGAAGACAACAACAACAACAACAACGATGAAGTGCAAAGGAAAACCACTAAAAATTAAATTTTAAATCATTCTCTCCATCACTGTTCAGGTGTCCTTTTTTAAGTTCATTGATAAGTTGTGCCACTGTCGAAATCTTTTTGTTTTGTCGGCCTACAGCCATTTTAAATCTTCTTTCTTAAATTTGTTTTTGTTGGTGAAGGGAAGTCTGCCTAAATTCCTTTATTTTCAGCAACTGCTTCAGGAGACTTTTCCAGTTGTACACCTGCGTGATTTACATCCTGCAAGGAAGGAGATCATTGTAATTTTGCATACATCACACCAGTTCAAATTTATAAAACCTTCATAAGCAAGCTTAAAACAATAATTATAAATATAGGCCTACTGGAGTTTATTTTGTTTAGGCTTATACAATTGTAATTCAAAGCTTCTAATATATTCCACATACTTGAGTAGTAGCAGGTTCTTTACGAACCAACTGTCGCCTTGCAGTCATCTTTTTCTGCACATGTTCAGGAAAATCAAAGACGGATGGGACGGAATCTTCTTTTAACAGCCTTAATGATGTTTCTGCCTCACTTGATAGCAAAATTCGCTAAAGTGTCTGCTGCATATCGTACTGTACGCAGTACCTGACCACTTGGCTCTACGAACTGCTTGCACCCATAATTTCAGATTTTCCTGACGAGAAAATGGAACCCTGCACAAACAAGAGGCAAATACAGAACTGAATCCAAGAAATATCGTCTGCAGTAGTGCAATTTATACATGAATTACTGCGCGGCAGAAAAACTAGTTCTGAACAAAAATATAACTTACTTATGAAACTGAACTTCGCTGCCTTTCCTTTATACTTCTTTACAACAATAAGCTACACAATATTTCACCATTATTGCTTGACAAACTTAAAAAACGCTCACGAATGAATGATTATCAAACAAAAAAAGCACAAAACAACACGACCTATACGTACGGAGTTGCCGACCTAACAAAAATTGATCGTCACGATTTCCAAGGCTTCAAAGCACAGGAGTTGTGTATCCTGTTTTTCTTGCGATCGTATGTATCCATATGAAGCACAGGGAATATCTAAAAGAATGTGTTTACCAGGGCCACGTTTGGTGTCTGTTCGTAACAAAGTTCTCGAATTTTCTGCCCTCCAGGAAAGTTCACTTGCTCGTATTATTATTAGATCTGAGAGTTGGATGAAATCTGGAGTAGAAAGCTCCGAGATATTTAGCAGGTTATGAACCATGGACATTGCCGTTGGTGGGGAGGCTTGCGTTCCTCAGCGATACAGATGCCCGTACCGTAGGTGCAACCACAACGGAGGGGTATCTGTTGAGAGGCCAGACAAACGTGTGGTTCCTGAAGAGGGGCAGCAGTCTTTTCAGTAGTTGCAGGGGCAACAGTCTGGATGATTGACTGATATAGCTATGTAACAAAAAACCAAAACGGCCTTGCTGTGCTGGTACTGCGAAAGGCTGAAAGCAAGGGGAAACTTCAGCCGTAATTTTTACCGTGGCCATGCAGCTTTACTGTATGATTAAATGATAATGGCGTCCTCTTGGGTAAAATATTCCGGAGGTAAAATAGTCCCCCATTCGGATCTCCGGGCGGGGACTACTCAAGAGGACGTTGTTATCACGAGAAAGAAAACTGCCGTTCTACGGATCGGAACGTGGAATGTCAGATACCTTAATCGGGCAGGTAGGTTAGAAAATTTAAAAAGGGAAATGGATAGGTTAAAGTTAGATATAGTGGGAATGAGTGAAGTTCGGTGGCAGGAGGAACAAGACTTTTTGTCAGGTGAAAACAAGGTTATAAACACAATATCAAATAGGGGTAATGAAGGAGTAGGTTTAATAATGAGTAAAAAAATAGGAATGTGGGTAAGCTACTACAAACAGCATAATGAACGCATTATTGTGGCCAAGACCGACACGAATCCCATGCCTACTACAGTAGTACAAGTTTATATGCCAACTAGCTCTGCAGATAATGAAGAAATTGATGAAATGTATGATGAGATAAAAGAAATTATTCAGGTACTGAAGGGAGACGAAAATTTAATAGTCATGGGTGACTGGAATTCGAGAGTAGGAAAAGGGAGAGAAGGAAACATAGTAGGTGAATATGGATTGGGGATAAGAAATGAAAGAGGAAGTCGTCTGGTAGAATTTTGCACAGAGTATCACTTAATCATATCTAACACTTGGTTCAAGAATCATGAAAGAAGGTTGTATACATTGATGAATCCTGGAGATATTAGAAGGTATCAGATAGACTATATAATGGTAAGACAGAGGCTTAGGAACCAGGCTTTAAATTGTAAGACATTTACAGGGGCATATGTGGACTCTGACCACAATCTATTGGTTTTGAACTGTAGATTAAAACTGAAGAAACTGCTAAAAGGTGGGAATTTAAGGAGATGGGACCTGGATAAACTGAAAGAACCAGAGGTTGTACAGAGTTTCAGGGAGAGCATAAGGGAATAATTGACAGGAATGGGGGAAAGAAATACAGTAGAAGAAGAAGTGAAGGCAGCAGAGGATCAAGTAGGTAAGGGTTAGTAGAAATCCTTGGGTAACAGAAGAAATATGAATTTAATTGATGAAAGGAGAAAATATAAAAATGCAGTAAATGATGCAGGCAAAAATGAATACAAACGTCTCAAAAATGGGATCGACAAGAAGTGGAAAATGGCTAAGCAGGGATGGTTAGAGAACAAATGTAAGGATGTAGAGGCTTATCTCACTAGGGGTAAGATAGATACTGCATACAGGGAAATTAAAGAGACCTTTGGAGAAAAGAGAGCCACTTGTATGAATATCAAGAGAGCTCAGATGGAAACCCAGTTGTAATCAAAGAAGGGAAACCAGAAAGGCGGAAGGAGTATATAGAGGGTCTATACAAGGGCGATGTACTTGAGGACAATATTATGGAAATGGAAGAGGATGTAGATGAAGATGAAATGGGAGATACGATACTGTGTGAAGAGTTTGACAGAGCACCGAAAGATCTGAGTCGAAAAAAGGCCCCGGGAGTAGACAACATTCTGTAAGAACTACTGACGGCCTTGGGAGAGCCAGTCCTGACAAAACTCTACCATCTGGTGAGCAAGATGTATGAGACAGACGAAATGCCCTCAGACTTCAAAAAGAATATAAAAATTCCAATCCCAAAGAAAGCAGGTGTTGACAGAAGTGAAAATTACCGAACTATCAGTTTAATAAGTCACAGCTGCAAAATACTAACGCGAATTCTTTACAGACGAATGGAAAAACTAGTAGAAGCCCACCTCGGGGAAGATCAGTTTGGATTCCGTATAAATATTGGAACACGTGAAGCAATACTGACCTTACGACTTATCTTAGAAGAAAGATTGAGGAAAGGCAAACCTACGAGAAGATTATTCTTATATCGGATAAACTGAACAAAAATCAATAAATGGTTCTTAGTTAATCAATCGTTAAAAAGCCTGTGATAAATAAATTGTCAACATTAAACATATTGATACATTCAAATACCTTTGTCCTGGTTTCGACGCAGCGTTCTAAAGGAACGTCTGGTCGCTTACCTGTCTTCCCAAAAAACTCCCCGTAACCGTTGCGCGGCTCTTTCTCCCGAGCAGCGCGTGGTGGTGGTGGTGGTAGGGGGGGGGGGTGAAGCCCATGACCAACCTGTGGTAAGAAAACGTGCTTTTTTTTCTATACTTTCGCACCTCTGGTCGAACCATCGTGTTCCTGCTCTTTGCCTTCCACTGACTGTGTTACAGTTAGTAGAAGATTCTGAGACCCACTACATCTCTGGTTTGTCTGCTACCACACTCGAAACATTCACACCTGACCACGTACTTTAAGGAGAGGTGGGGAAATGTAAATAGGGACACAGGACGTGCATATTGTAATTCGAATAAAAGACTTTGATCCATTATTGTTTCTACATGCATGTAATATGGGGCTGAGACTATTTCACTGTTCGTTAATTATGTAAAGTAATTGAATTTACGCTGATAATGTCTATCGGCTGATAGCAACGTAACACTGATTTTAACTATGTAACGAAACCTATTGTGACGTTACAAGATGAACATCAGCTAAAGCAAAACGAGGATAGTGGAATGTAGTCGAATTAAATCGGGCGATGATGAGGGGATTAGATTAGGAAATGAGACACTTAAAGTAGTAAAGGAGTTCTGCTATTTGGGGAGCAAAATAACTGATGATGGTCGAAGTAGAGAGGATATAAAATGTAGACTGGTAATGGCACGGAAAACGTTTCTGAAGAAGAGTAATTTGTTAACATCCAGTATAGACTTAATTGTCAGAAAGTCGTTTGTGAAAGTATTTGTGTGGAGTGTAGCCATGTATGGAAGTGAAACATAGACGATAAATAGTTTGGACAAGAAGAGAGTAGGAGCTTTCGAAATGTGGTGCTACAGAAGAATACTGAAAATTAGATGGGTAGATCACATAACTAATGTTGAGGTATTGAACAGATTTGGGGAGAGGAGGAGTTTGTGGCACAACTTGACAAGATGAAGGGACCGGTTGGTAGGATATGTTCTGAGGCATCAAGGGATCACAAATTTAGCATTGGAGGTCAGTGTGGAGGGTAAAAATTGTAGAGGGAGACCAAGAGATGAATACACTAAGCAGATTCAGAAGGATGTAGGTTGCAGTAAGTACTGGGAGATGAAGGAGCTTGCACAGGATACAGTAGCATGGAGAGCTGCATCAAACCAGTCTCAAGACTGAAGACCACAACAAAAACAACAACAATGGAGCGTGTATTAGAAAGACAGATTAGGTGCAATAAGACGGGGAGTGTTCATTACAACTGACGAAAATATTGTCTCTATTGAAGTCGAAGTTAATTGTGACAATCAAGTTATCTGATCACATGTAACAGGTCTAGGTGGAACCAAGTTAATTGTTGGATGTTTTTACCGGCCACCCGATTCCGCTGTGATAGTTCTAGAGCGGTCAGCAGCGCGTAAATATCAAGATAATGTATTACTAGTTGGAGGACACGTTAACCTATCGAGTATAGACTGAAACGTCTATGGATTCCTTGGAGGGGTACAGACTGACAGTCTTGTGAAGTACTTTTGAACACGTTTTTCGAACACTGTCTTGAGTAGCTAGTTGGCAGCCCATAAGAAATGGAAATATCGCAGACCTGGCAGCAACAAACAGGCCGGATCTTATCGACGGCGTCAATATAGAGGCGGGGATTAGTGATAATGGTGTCATCATAGCGACTGCGGTTAAGAACGTTAATAAATCAGTCAAGAAGGTTTCTGCTAGAAAGAGCAGACAAGCAGATATTAGGATCTAATTTAGGAAAAGAACTGCCACCATTTAGTTCCAGCCGGCGGAGTGGTCGTGCGGTTCTCGTCACCACAGTCTGGAGCGGAGCGAACGCTATGGTCGCAGGTTCGAATCCTTCCTCGGGCATGGATGTGTGTGATGTCCTTAGGTTAGTTAGGTTTAATTAGTTCTAAGTTCTAGGCTACTGATGACCTCAGAAGTTAAGTCGTATAGTGCTCAGAGCCATTTTGGAAACATTTAGTTCCAGTGTGATTGACGCAGAGGTATTATGGGTGAAGTTTAAACAGATTCTAAATCGTGTTCAATAGGAGTATGTGCCTGGTAAGTGGATTAAACAAAGAAAAGACCCACCGTGGTTTAACAACGAAAATCGGAAAACGCTGAGGAAGCAAAAGCTGTTGTGCTTTCGGCTCAAAAGGGAATGCGCAAATGACGACAGGAAAGGTTAGTATGGAATGGTGCGTATATGAAAAGACTTATGCGTGAAGCATACAACTACTATCGTCATACCTTAGCAAAAGATCTGGCCGAGAATCGGTGAAAGATCTGATCCAACGTAAAATGACTAAGCGTGTCTAAAACTCGTTCACCAGTCGGGTTTGGCAGTAGTATATGGTAAAATTAAATCTAAAGCTTTTAAATTTTACGTTTAAGAAGTCGTTTACCCAGGAGAATCGTACAAATATACCGTAATTTGACCATCCCACAGATTCCCGTGTGGACTACATACTCGTAGTAATAAGCAGCCCTGGCGTAGAGAAACAACTGAAAGAATTGAAAATAAATAAGACGCCAGGACCGGATGTAAACTCAGTTCGGTTTTACGAAGAGTACTCTACGGCAGTGGTCCCTTATTTAGGTATTTATAAAGGGTAAAGTCTCAAGCGACTGGAAGACAGCACAGGTGACTCCTGTATATAAGAAGGATAAAAGAACGGACCCACAAAATTACAGACCAATATTCGTAACAGCGATTTTCTGCAGAATTCTTGAACATACCCTGAGTTCGAATATAATACATTTTCTAGAGACTGAAAAGCTTGTCCACGAATCAGCACGGTTTTAGAAAGCATCCTTCGTGTGAGCCCCAGTTTGCCCTTTCCTCACATGGTATACTGGAAAATACCAATGAAGGGCAACAGACAGATTCCATATATCTAAATTTCCGGAAAGCATTTTAACGGTGCCTCATTGTAGACTATTAACGAAGGTACAAGCCTGTGGAATAGATTCTCAGATATTTTAGTGTCTCGAGCACTTCTTACGTAATAGAATCCTGTAGTTCTCAAAGGCCAGTGTTAATCAGAGCCAAGGGTGTCGTCAGATGTTTAAACGACGTGACTGTGCCAAAGTACTAATACTGTATTCTGTCATTACTCCTGCAGCATTAACTTCCATTTTTCTACATTTAGAGCTATCTGCCACTCATCACACCAAATGGAATTTTTTTCTAAGTCATCTTGTACCCTCTTGCAGTCACTCAACTTCGACACCTTCTCGGACACCGGAGCAGTCATCGGCAAAAGCTGCAGACTTTGTTCATCTGTCAGCTAAATCATATATATAAGGTGAGTCACCTAACGTTACCGCTGGATATATTTCGTAAACCACATCAAATACTGACGAACCGATTCCACAGACCGAACGTGAGGAGAGGGGCTAGTGTAATTGTTTAATACAAACCATACAAAAATGCACGGAAGTATGTTTTTTAACACAAACCTACGTTTTTTTAAATGGAACCCCGTTAGTTTTGGTAGCACATCTGAACATATAAACAAATACGTAATCAGTGCCGTTTGTTGCATTGTATAATGTTAATTACATCCGGAGATATTGTAACCTAAATTTGACGGTTGAAACCTCTGACGTTCAGTTGCGTGTTGTAACAAACACGGGCCATGGTTGGCAAGCAGCATCCGCAGGGATGTGTTTACGATGACGACCGTGTTTACGAGTGTGGCTGTAGTGCACTGCTGTGGTTGATCTAGCTGTCGCACTGTCTGCATGTAGCGCTTGCTGCTATTGTTATTCTGCATTCGTCTCCGCACGCAGACCAACTGTAGTACACCGTGTTACCAGACGTCTGTGATAGTGTAGTGTTGTAGGAACTGTGACCATGGTGTATTCGAACTCTGAAAAGGCGGAGATGATACTCATCTATGGCGAGTGTCGACGAAATGCAGCTGAAGCCTGCAGGGTGTATGCAGAACGGTACCCAGACAGAGAGCATCCAACGTGCCGTACATTGCAAAACACCTACCGCCAACTGTATGCAACAGGTATGGTCGTAGCACGCAAACGGGTCCGTAACAGGCCCGTTAAAGGGGAAGCGGATGCAGTTGGTGTGTTAGCTGCTGTTGCCATGAACCCACACAGGTGTACACGGGACATTGCGAGAGCCGGTGGACTGAGTCAAAGTAGTGTCATGCGCATACTGCATCGTCACCGCTTTCACCCGTTTCATGTGTCGCTACGTCAGCAATTACATGGTGATGACTTTAATCATCGAGTGCAATTCTGTCAATGGGCATTAACAAAGAATGCGTTGCAGTTCTACCTGTTTACCGATGAAGCGGGTTTCACAAACCATGGGGCAGTGAATCTACGGAACATGCATTACTGGTCCGTGCACAATCCTCGCTGGCTCAGACAGGTAGAGCGCCAGCGACTGTGGACTGTAAATGTATGGTGCGGAATCATTGGCGACCACCTTTGGTCCTCACTTCATTGCAGGGGCCCAAACAGCTGTAACATATATCGCGTTTCTACACAATGATCTGCCAACGTTGCTCGAAAATGTCCCACTGGAAACGCGTCGACGTATGTGGTATCAGCATGATGGTGCACCTGCACATTCCGCAATTAACACTAGGCTGACCCTTGACAGGATGTTAAACGGGCTTTTCATAGGACGTGGAGGACGCATAAATTTTCCAGCCCGTTCTCCTGATCTTACACATCTGGATTTCTTTCTGTGGGGTAAGTTAAAGGGGAATGTGTACCGTGATATGCCTACAACCCCAGAGGATATGAAACAACGTATTGTGGCAGCCTGCGGTGACATTACACCAGATGTACTGCGACGTGTACGACATTCATTACGCCAGAGATTGCAATTGTGTGCAGCAAATGATGGCCACCACATTGAACATCTATTGGCCTGACATGTCGGGACGCACTCTATTCCACTCCATAATTGAAAATGGAAACCACGTGTGTACGTGTACCTCACCCCTCATGGTAATGTACACTCAACAGCAAAAAAAGTGGGTCACGCCTGAATTCCAACATGTAGGCTGCAACTGAATATTTGCAACCAACATAGCATGTCTGTGTTGCACATATTCGCAATCCTCCACAGTACAGTCGTTGTAAGATACACAATGGGTACTGCTAGAGACTACTACAGAACACCGGTCTTTATGACAGTCTGTCCAGATATAAAGTAACACCACGATAGTACAGAAGAGATCAGACAGTCCTTAACGTTTGTAAACTAAACTTAATTACAATTTATGACATTTCAAATGTTATGGGACAACTAGTTTTGTCACATAAATCGTTCAGTGATACTTAGGCACAATTAAATATTTTAGACAGTATATGGATTTATAAAGTTGTATGGAAATTGAAAACAAGTTCATTGCTGTCTAAAAGGTTTACCCAACACATGCTGAACGTCGTTCAACGTTCAACGGGGAGTGGTTTTGCATTAACTTTATGTAATACTAAGCAGTTAAAAGAAAACATGATTAACGGTGGCAACCACTCTACGGAAATCCCAACATTAACAGCGAATGTTGAATAAATACGTAAAATCAGAATGTCGATATCACAGTTTGTCACCAGTAGTGGGGTTGGAACCTTAAATGACGACTGAAGTTGTATTGCCTGACCGGGATTCGAACCCGGCGCCTACCACCGCCGTTGTTTACCCAGGAACATACGAGAAATGTCCAATGTTGGTCCACCATCATCGAGATGTGCACACGTTTAACTAGAAATAAGGTGACGAAAACGTCTATGCTGACTGAGAGTCGAACGCTGCACACATAGTTATGAAGACACGTTAATAATCAACTTCATATTCGGTAGTACCTAGGAGTAGCATGTTTAGTTGCAAACCTTAAGGCCTTACCCATTCCTAGTAACGTGTTGCCTAATATCTGCGATATCATGATGTTAATTTACAAGTGGATTCACTGCCGTAAAGAGCAATGTTCTCTAGTAGTCGTGTATCACTGAGATGTACATGAAGTGCCTCAGAAGAAAGTAATTTCCGTCGTGCAGCACGTATTGTTTCAGAGACACTGAGTACATGTTATAAGTGCACAAAACGTGTATTATATACTAAGTATATATTATTATTTGGGGAAGCTGCCGCCAAACCTGTTTACTTTTACATTCCGCTTAGTTGTCGTGGTTGAATACAGGTTTTCTTAAGGCTACATCTAATGCACAGCGCTTACAAGAAAGTATAGTTTCCTGCGTCATGCTATTGCTAGCTAGGTGAAATATTTTGTGGTAGCTATGTTTAAAATGAATGTATTTTTGAAAGTATTGTTCGTCAAATATTTGAATAAATCGTCAACTGTAGGTGTGCCTGCACATGTTATAGTATAATAGCTGTAGCTGCGTTAGTTTGTACTGCAGACTTGGGAAGGTTAGGTGTAACTTTTGATTCTTCAAGCTGTGTTCGTGGCCAGGCGGCCCGGGTCTGTACTAGCCGCGGCTCGCTAGCTACGGGCCAGCCAGGCTGGCCGAGGCGAGACGCAAGTGAGCGAGCAGGCGGTGGCGTTGGTGGGCCAACAGCCCGGGACGAACCAGCACGGCTGCGCCGCATGCCTCTGACTCTGCCGCTCCGTTTGACGTAAATATGTTTACCTCCTCTCGTGGAGTCAGTATAAGAGCGGCAAGCAGAAATACACACCAGGCTGTCTGCCGTAATGGCTCACTGGGAGAGGTCTATTCGAGGTAGAGTCAAAGAATGGTTCAAATCGCTCTTAGTACAATGGGACTTAACATCTGAGGTCATCAGTCCCCTAGAACGTAGAAGTACTTAAACCTAACTATACTAAGGACATCATACACATCCATGCCCGAGGCAGGATTCGAACCTGCGACCGTAGCGGTCGCGTGGTTCCAGACTGAAGCACCTAGAACCGCTCTGCCACTCCGGCCGGCCGAGGTAGAGTCGTCGCTCTCATTGAGGAAGGAGGATGTTCCATCAGAGAAGCTGGCAGACGGTATGGCGTACCACAACAACGAGATGGTGGAGGATCTGCCTTGGGAGAGGCACCAGCAACAGGGGTCCTGGCTCAGGCAGGAAAGGAGTGATCTCACAGCAGGAAGATAGGGAGCTAGTGTCTAGGAGCACAGAAAATCCCTTTCTGAACGCGAAGCAGTTGCGGCGGGAGACCAACTTCCCCGACTCCAGTCACACGATTCGCCGAAGGCTGAGGGACGCTGGACTGCATGCACGACGATCCGCCGTGAAACAAGAGCTCAGCGAAGACAACGTTTTATACCGGCTAGCATTTGTAGAGCTCCATCTGAAGGCGTCGTGGGACAACGTCATTTTCACTGATCAGAAGGTGTTTTCCACCAATAACGAGGGTCCACGAATCTTTTACACGCCGCAAGGGACTCGCCATCGACGCGAATATGTAACCACGACAAAAAGAAGTGGCCGGCTATCTGTTACCTGCTGAGGTTGGAATCCTGCGAGAGGGGCGGGAATTTTTCACAGGATAGAAGGAACTTTAGACAACGCGCAGTATTCCCACATATTGGAAAATGTGATGCTTCCGTCAGTGCGAATGCTGTACGCAGAAGGGGACGTCACATCGGAAGAGGACCATTCTCCGATTAACAAGTCTGCATTTGTTCAGCAGCGGCTCTCTACGAATGGCGTCAACGTCATGGACTGGCCGCTACGGGCGGCTGATATGAACTCCATGGAAAACATGTGGGCTGAGGTCGCCAGAACATTAACAGAGAACTGGCCACCAAACCAACCAACTACTGCGGACGCTCTTTGGGACTGCGTCCTGGAAGCCTGGGATGAAGTTTCTTCTTCAGGCTGTTACGTCCGACGGCTTATACGTTCTATGCCAAGACGCGTGATAGAAGTACAAAATAATGAAGTTATGTTTACTCGCCGCGCGGGATTAGCCGAGCGGTCTCAGGCGCTGCAGTCATGGTCTGTGAGGCTGGTCCCGGCGGAGGTTCGAGACCTCCCTCGGGCATGGGTGTCGCCTGATGTCTAGCTAAACATGCGCCTATCTCACGACTGATCAACCAATAATAACTATTTATCGTCTGTTGCTGGCTAGAAAACGACGGTGCTAGATGCTGGGTTCGAATCCCAGTCAGGAAAAAATAATTCTATCGTCAATTGACGTTGCAGCATTTCGCTATTGGTGAAAACATTGGATATTTGACTTCGGATTTTATGTACAGTCGGGCACAAAAGTACCGGAACGACCTGAATTGCATTTCACCTGATTCCCATGCGACCTACATAACGCAGCTGTCTAGCAGGTCCTCTAATCGCTCCTTGGTACAGTCGTTTGACTATTGAAAATGGTTCCAACAAATCACCACTAGAAAACACTGCTCTGTATCGCAATAACTCAAGATGTAAAGTAATACCACGATACTACAAATATCAGAGAACACCTCATCACAGATAAGACTGTGCTTAAGGCTTGTAAGCTCACATTTATTGCAATAACTGACATACCTGAAATGTTAGCACACTCATTATTACGTCAGATAGGTAATGCACGTAGTAAGTTCGTCGTATTCATGATTTCCTCTTCAAAGTAACATACCATACTTGTTATTTAACACAAAACGTCATTAAAAATTTATGTTATTCACGAGCAGTTAGTTGAGAATATGTATGAACTTCAAATGATACGACGAACCGCCTCGTTCTGCATATGGATTCAAACCCAGGACATGCTGGCTAGGCCGCGCTGGCCGTGCGGATCTAGGCACTTCAGTCCGGAACCGCGTGACTGCGACGGTCGCAGGTTCGAATCCTGCCTCGGGCATGGATGTGTGTGATGTCCTTAGGTTAGTTAAGTTTAAGTAGTTCTAGGTTCTAGGGGACTGATGACCTCAGATGTTGAGTCCCATAGTGCTCAGAGCCATTTGAACCAATCATGCAGGTTAAGATTTCGTGGCTGACGGAAATTAACAGTCATTCCTGACTAGGCATAAAAAGAGTGATATACCTCATTTTTGGACAGTATCAGTTCATAAATATCAACTTTAAATTACTTAACGTAACATTTTTAACAGAAGCGAATTCCTACCCAGCATCTATTGTCCCTGTTAACGAACTAAGAGAGATGTTAAATGTTGCTATTTCACAAGTAACTCACTTGAAATGCAGTGAGGTAAAGCTTTGTGTTGGACAGGGATTCGAACCCAGAACCTAATCGGATTGTTATCGAAGCGCAATCAACTTTGGCATATCGGATTTTCTCGGCAGTAGCTAGATGTATTAAATGAAATGACGAGACGAAACATTATTTTTTTCCTTCCCATGACTCCAACCCTGCACGTATCGCTGTTATATTCTAGAGATAAGGAACGTTACGTATGGGTTTGTTACACCAGCAGCGACATGTGAGCATGTTTGAACTAGAATTAATATGACGAAGTGTTCAGTACTGACTAGGAATCGGACCCCAAACATATCGTTGTGGACTACACACATAGAGACGACACTTACCGAACTTTTTTCCACCAGCAGCTCGGAATAACATCCTTGAACTTACAGTGATCTCGCAAATAGTTCTGTGTCTCACTGGGAGTCAAAACCGTCAGATATCGTTAGTGTTGGCAACGAAGGAAAATGCATTAAAAATAAACATTATTATCCACCAGCAGATAGGTGTTCTCATGCTAGAGCTTGATAATACATAGTGAAAAGTTTAGTGATGGGCCAAGATTGCAATCCATTCATGCGCAATATGTGGAGATGTTGAGGAATCTGCAGTTTTGAACAAACAACAAGTTATAGTCGAGCTGTATTGTCACGAAGGGATCAAATTCCGCGTTAAGGTCGGTCTGAGTTGCATTCCCAGTTCAGAACCAATTTTATTCGATATACAGAAGCTCAAATAAAATATGGAATAAGTGTCCTGTGACAACATACAGGGTTCGTTTCGTCACTAGAAATAAATAACTAGTATAAGAAAGGTTACTGGTGATTGGGTTTCTACATGTCGCCACTCCTTACTTCATTGTGGTCGCACCTAACGTGTACTTGGTAGGGAAGGAATATCATGTTTAATGTGATTTTCAGACCACAATGCCACTATACCTTCTTCACTTGGCGTAGCCAGAAGAGAATAGAATCTGCGTCTCCCTATCAAGAAGCATCGGCAGAAGTTGGAATCGAACCGAGACTAACATTATACACTCCTGGAAACTGAAATAAGAACACCGTGAATTCATTGTCCCAGGAAGGGGAAACTTTATTGACACATTCCTGGGGTCAGATACATCACATGATCACACTGACAGAACCACAGGCACATAGACACAGGCAACAGAGCATGCACAATGTCGGCACTAGTACAGTGTATATCCACCTTTCGCAGCAATGCAGGCTGCTATTCTCCCATGGAGACGATCGTAGAGATGCTGGATGTAGTCCTGTGGAACGGCTTGCCATGCCATTTCCACCTGGCGCCTCAGTGGGACCAGCGTTCGTGCTGGACGTGCAGACCGCGTGAGACGACGCTTCATCCAGTCCCAAACATGCTCAATGGGGGGCAGATCTGGAGATCTTGCTGGCCAGGGTAGTTGACTTACACCTTCTAGAGCACGTTGGGTGGCACGGGATACATGCGGACGTGCATTGTCCTCTTGGAACAGCAAGTTCCCTTGCCGGTCTAGGAATGGTATAACGATGGGTTCGATGACGGTTTGGATGTACCGTGCACTATTCAGTGTCCCCTCGACGATCACCAGAGGTCGTACACCTCTGTGTAGGAGATCGCTCCCCACACCATGATGCCGGGTGTTGGCCCTGTGTGCCTCGGTCGTATGCAGTCATGATTGTGGCGCTCACCTGCACGGCGCCAAACACGCATACGACCATCATTGGCACCAAGGCAGAAGCGACTCTCATCGCTGAAGACGACACGTCTCCATTCGTCCCTCCATTCACGCCTGTCGCGACACCACTGGAGGCGGGCTGCACGATGTTGGGGCGTGAGCGGAAGACGGCCTAACGGTGTGCGGGACCGTAGCCCAGCTTCATGGAGACGGTTGCGAATGGTCCTCGCCGATACCCCAGGAGCAACAGTGTCCCTAATTTGCTGCGAAGTGGCGGTGCGATCCCCTACGGCACTGCGTAGGATCCTACGGTCTTGGCGTGCATCCGTGCGTCGCTGCGGTCCGGTCCCAGGTCGACGGGCACGTGCACCTTCCGCCGACCACTGGCGACAACATTGATGTACTGTGGAGACCTCACGCCCCACGTATTGAGTAATTCGGCGGTACGTCCACCCGGCCTCCCGCATGCCCACTATACGCCCTCGCTCAAAGTCCGTCAACTGCACATACGGTTCACGTCCACGCTGTCGCGGCATGCTACCAGTGTTAAAGACTGCGATGGAGCTCCGTATGCCACGGCAAACTGGCTGACACTGACGGCGGCGGTGCACAAATGCTGGGCAGCTAGCGCCATTCGACGGCCAACACCGCGGTTCCTGGTGTGTCCGCTGTGCCGTGCGTGTGATCATTGCTTGTACAGCCCTCTCGCAGTGTCCGGAGCAAGTATGGTGGGTCTGACACACCGGTGTCAATGTGTTCTTTTTTCCATTTCCAGGAGTGTATGAAACTATCATCAGTCCAACAAACCACCAAAACCCTCTTCTCTACGACTCATTTCTCTATCATAACACCGTTGCCGCACACAAGATGAGAATTCTGACACACAGGCTCCCTATAGTGGGTTGCAGGATATTCAGTACATTCATTTACTTGGTTTACCGAATCGCCATGAACTAGCTTCCCTGGCTACCCAGTGCATACATTCGACTCTATTTTGTAATCACCGAAATAAAATAACGTAACTGCCACCTACACAGAACTGCCAACAGTGTGGGATGCAGAAATTTATATAGGAAGTGTCCCTTTCCATTTGAGCTACTCTATTGCGCTATCTGTTTGTTGAAACCATTGTGATGTGCAAAAGAAATACTGTAACTGTCTGTCTCTCAGAAGTCTAGATCCGGTTATATGCCTTATCTCACAGCACTGTGGAATGCCGACATTCTGGAGGAACTGTTGTTAACTTCCAGAGGTGCTGTAGCTACGTAACAGCTAGTAGCGTAACGGTAAGCGTTGCGCACTGTTGATAAGACGTCGCTACTACATTTTTTTCAAAACGCAATTCTGCTGTCTGCTGAAGTTATCAATTTAATGGAACTTTGAACATAATTCTCTTCACTTCTCAACCCAAAATAGTCGCGTGTGGAAATAAGGGAAACTTCTGCGTCATTTTCTTCTTTTCAGGTTTAATAGACGGCCAGGCAGCAGATGCATCTCGAAGCTTTTGTATAATGTATAGGGAGAGCGCATCGTGCCAAAATAGTCAGAAAAGTATTTTCTAGATTAGCGGTCGTCTGGTAGTGGCATTTTATTCTTCTTCAAACCTTGTTTGACAGCTTTGGTTCAAATGGCTCTGAGCACTATGCGACTTAACATCTGTGGTCATCAGTCGCCTAGAACTTAGAATTAATTAAACGTAACTAACCTAAGGACATCACACACATCCATGCCCGAGGCAGGAGTCGAACCTGCGACCGTAGCAGTCGCGCTTTGACAGCTTTAACTCAGAACAAGTTTTCTACATGCATGTAATCAATAAACTGCCTGTGCATTGTCAGACTGTTATAGATAACATTAGAGAATTCGCATATAATTCGTTGATGATTAATTTCTCTCTCATGTTTAGTATTGTTTTAACAACACTAAAAGAAACCTTACGAAAACTGTGCACTGTATTGTAAGAAATGAAATAAAACTACCCACGATAACCTTACGACGAAGGTAAGTCTGTTTTAACAAAACTGAGTATCTGTACACAAGCGTGCCTCTATCTGCACGAATTAGTAAAATAATACTCACTTAGATTTCGATTGGGTCTGTGTTTAAATGGTATGCTGTGTCATACTCAACAGGTATGCAAATGTGGCATTTCATAAATAAAGTTACGTATTTCTAGAAACCCAAAATTTGCTGGTCAGCAGCGGAAAGAGGCGTTACCTGATGTGCAGCATTGTAAGTTTTTCACCACTGCACTTTGAACTGAACGTATTTTCTTGCGATTTACTAATCAATTTATTTCCTTCATACTTATCACCTTGGCATGGGAGTCTTAAGTGAAGAACATTATTGAATTTCGTATCGTTGACGGTCGATTCGAATTTCCTCAGAGACGCTTGTATTGTATAGCAGCTTGGCAGTCAGATAGCCGTGATCTACGACCATTAACACAACTTACTGAGTCGAGCTGCCAAAAGGATTTGGCGTGTAAAGGTTTTCTTCTGATTTTGTTACTGAATATTTTTCTGGGAATTCGCAGCTCCATGAAATAATACACAAAAGCTCGCACGCGCTGCCCCTACCACCGTTAGAACCGACGATTTTCTTAACCGTTGGAACACGAGACACGGGGGGTACCACTGCGCTACGGACACACTGCTGCCAGTATACCACTCTCGTCATGGTATTGGTCGCTCAGCCTCATACCGCATCGTGAAAGATATTAAAAGTCGTCACTTATGTGAAGAATAGCATTTCTTTAGCCAAAAAATTGAAATTTCTGTCTCAGTGTCTTAGTTCACGTGAGGATTATATACCACGAGTCATTCAAATGGAAAAGGAATATCAAGTGAATTTAGCGAGTCAGTTCAGTACCATACGCGGAAGTGATTGCACTATCACAGTGTTGCCAAATGTTTGTGACGATGTTGCCAATTGTCAGCTATGCTTGGAACAGCTCTGTAGCGTTATAGGAGGAGAATCCTGTGCTCGTGTCATAGGATGATAGGGAGAGGAGGCGCGGGGTTTGGTTAATATGCAGCCTTTTCTCCTACCAGCTGTGTCAAACATTCAGGTATGTAATCTTCCATCACGATTACAGTTTCCCACAAAATATATACGAATAAAACACTTACCTTGTTACTTTGTTACAAAAGATTATTTCAGTATAATAAAAAGTCTTTGGAAATCATTTTTGCCAACCTGTCACGAAAAGTAAGATAACAAACACTTTTCACCTCGAAGTCGAATGTATCTATGTGCAGTCTTGTGATCATACAAGTAGAATTTCATGAACTGCACGAGAATGTACAAAAACGTTGGTGCGAATGGAAGCTGTAAGGAACACAGTGACCTAATTATTCTGTACCACGTAATAATCAATTCATTTGATAAATCAGAAGAGAAGCAACTAAAAATTATGCCCATTAAGACAGAAGCTAAAGTACAGATGCGGGAATTCTGCAGATCTGCGCTTTTTCATCTTCAGATCTATACAAATAATGTATACTAACCAGCGTATTCATGTTTCCCACTTGTTTATTCTTCTTATGATGAACTGGATCCACACCCATGAGTCTGAGTTTTTCTTTGTATCCTTCCATTTACTATCTTTGTATTATTGTTCGGTGTTCAAAAATCAATATATTATGCCTGCTCCCACGAGGTATTAAAATAAGGTCGCAAAAGAGCTAACGAATTATAATCAAAACACAGTGAGACGCCAATTTGTCTGTCGTCATGGTGTTAAGTGGACAGAAATAGTTGAGTGTTATTGTCGTCTTTTCTTATTGAGATTTTCATATTACCCTGACACAAGTAGCCGAAATAATTGTGTATATTCTCCGTGACGAAACATCCCACATTCCATTCATCCTGATCCATTCGTTACTTTCATCGGCGGCAATGAGTGATAGGAAAGCTGATGTGGGGTGACGAATAACAATAACAATGTTAGTAATTACAAATCAATAATCAAGTATGTTTAATGCATTACAGACGATTAACAAAATAACCAAGAATGGCTGAGTATTTAATTGGCGCACTGAGTAGATGTTATTGACAGTCTATTCGTTAGCGTGCTCGTATTCAGTGGGGTGAAACCTATCAGAGAAGCAAGCAAAACACAAACGAAATCTCGCTGCACTGACGTGTTGTCCGATATATTGCACGAGAAACATATCTGATTCATGTTGCTAACTAGAGTTCTGTCAGATATAAATTTGGAAGCGTACCAAGTGTATAAAAGTATATCTTGAAATACGCAGAAAGGCTCATAGAGATATTCGACTGAAACATAGCCATGACTAAAATTGTAACTGGGGTCGACAGCATCGTCGTCTATCACCTTGATAACTCGAACGGTGACAGTGCTCGGCCGGTTACTTACGTTTACTGGTATCAAAGCCACAGCATGAAAACACAAAAATGTTAATAACCCGAAGAAGTTTTGGAACCCATAGAAAGTAAAGCAGTCATCAGTCGCAAGAGTGGTTTGAACACCACAGTGCTTTAATAGGCACGGACTTGTTGGAGGTGGTATGCTGTTGCTTTCATCCGACCTTTGAGTTGACTTACCTAGCCAGTTAATAGGGGAACCTACAGTTTTACGTGGCTTTCGGACCACAGTGCAACTCGGCATTTTTCACATCAACAAACACTGCCCCAAGCGAAATATGTGTAAAACGGCACATAAAAATCGTGGGACTGGTGAATCATAGAACCTGAGACCTTCGTATCCATAGGCTTGCTCTTTATCACGTTGCCACAAGGCAGCCAACACTGTAGTTTCTGCTTGCCATTAAAATTAAGGATCTGTCGTTTGTGCCTGCGTTGGCACTTGCGTGTCCCTTAAGAGACCTTACCTTTGCGATTACCCTCGTATACGTATGTGTAAACGCCTTCCAATGCCCACTCAAGGAAGACAAGGATACCTAGTCTAGCTTCAATATTACAAATACGCCTCAGTTTGTGGATGAATGCAAACTTAGGTTGATAATCATTTTGAATATTTATCAGTACTGTACCCATTGGTGTGAAACTCGTTTTCTACCAATGATCCCCACAGCTACAGGAACACTACTTTAATACCTCTTACACAAAATACTTACGCAGTGCTATCAGACGAAAAGATCAACCTGACACAAACTGTGGGAAGGTTGCTTTACAACCTTCGTACATGGATAAAGAGCTTTTCCTATTTAAGATATCTGTGAACGTTGCTGCATAAGACGATTTAAGAAGAAACTAAATTCCTTTAGCTACGCCAATGTTCAAAGAAATCGTGTTAACGGCACTAAATCGTGGTTTGTAAATCGTTTGCCAGCCGTAATCCGCCGCATTTCGCTGGTTCGAAGGCAAAAAGCTTACTGACAAATTTCAGGGAAAGGGGGACGAAATGTCTCCCACTCGAAGGTCATGTTGTTTTAATTAAATGATTACAAAATCGGGTAAAACGAACAATGAGGTTGTCAGTATAAGCACATTACTGTTGTCAATATGACGTTGCACCACCCAGGGCCTGTAATGATGAAGGGCCCGTTTAGGTCAGGCATATTGTACACAGAAGTGGCAGAGAGAGCACCACTAAATTCTACCATCCGTATGCATTGCATACACACAGAAATTACTGTTACAGTGTACGTATGAAGCCCAATGAGTGAATTGCATATTTTCGGTGAGAAAGAGCACTGGCAAACAGTCTTCGCTACATTAGGTTACTTAAACTGGCGTCACTTTGAGCTAGAGTTTATGGCCAGCGACTAAGTGTAAAGGCAGTGAGTCGGATACGGGTTTTGCAGCTGTGAAATACTTTCCTTACATTATGGAAGCGAATATTAAATTTGAACTAATATTGCGAAAATTTTGGACTTGGACAGCTTAGAATGAAAATCTTTCTGTTTATCGCAAAAGGAAAAGAATTGATTTTCTAAAACATTCTGTGTCATACACAAATTGAAACAGGTCACGTCGACCAAATCATATGGAAGAACCGAGAACGACGTATATTGGAAGGCAGTAAGATCCCTTGGCTTTTGGTTTGGCAGTATTCGACAGCCATTTCTAGGCGCAAGTAAATGAAGAACGGCAGCGCGTTTTCGTTATCAAGTAACGTCTTCATCAAGTACTTTAGTTTTAATGTGATCTACGTGTAATTGCTGATGATTGATATTAACATGAAAAGGATTCCGTAGAATGGGAAACTACTTCTATAATGATCTTCAAGCACATGTGTTCCAGCAGCGGTATGAAGAAAATGATAGTAATAATGACGCTGATAATCGAATTATCCGGTAACTTCACACTTCAGAGTGGATTTTCTCGAACTAAGAAATTTCCTGAATTAGTGAAAATTTCAAAATGGCTTCAAATCGAGGCTATGACGCCTCGAAGAGTCTTTACATCTTGCTGACATGAGAATAGCATAATCTACACGTCAGAAGCTTGCTTCTACTTAACCATTTAATAGAGTCGCGTTTTTTTCCACCGCGACTAGTTTAGTAAGCTAAGGACATAATCCATTACAGCACACTCCTGGGGCTGAAAAATGTGGCCACAATGGTCTGGTGGAACGAACTATCTCAAGTGCAATGCGTGGGTTCAGGCATTTACTTTTAAGAGGCACAAACAGATTTACTTTACCTCTGGTAACCTCAAGAGAAAGCTGTTATAATCCACAATCCGCATTAAACATCACGTTCCTTCATTCCAAACTGGGCAGAGCCGGTTTACGTTGGAAAATGACATACACAAATACTGCCACCAGTAAACTTACTTACATTAGAAAATTTTATTTTATTTGATGAACAGATAGCCGTCTTAAGGAACAGGGCTCTTGTTTTACCTGTACTTGATTAAACTAGAGACGTTGAAAAATGATGTGGAACGAGACATTTTAATGAAAGATTTCTTTACATACCAGTATTCAATTTCTTTACAACAATTTTTTACCCCCCCCCTCTCTCTCTCTCTCTCTCTCTCTCTCTCTCTCTCTCTCTCTCTCTCTCACAAACACACACACACACACACACACACACACACACATTCTCTTTTTATTTTTATTTGTTTGTTGTGCTCGACTACCGGCGAGGCACGAAAACGTCCGTGAATGAGTTTCTTAGCTTTGAGCACAGTTACGAAAGACATATAAAAACAACTATGGGAGTTACTGATTTATGATGCTTAGTAGCAGTCAGTACTAAGTATGATTAGTGACTCAGCTCCAGTCCCTAAACCTAGTTACAGAAATGCGAATCAGATGCATTACAGATTCCAGGCCGTAGCAGCCGCGTCTTTGAGGCGCCAGCTATGGTCACTTCCCAGCCCGCTGTAGGATCACATCGGTTCGTCTTCTTCCTGCTGGTAATGTAACTGAGATTTGGAAACAACGCAAGGTATGTTTGGCAACTCTGTGATCGACGAGTTACTTCCTGGTGTGCACGGAATTAAGCCTCAAAGTTCACTTGATTTCTCGTGTCATTTCAATTGTATAACCTTAGTTGTTATCGCTTGAGATGTAACAGAAGATTGTAAATTTACGGTTTTCAGCCCAGCGAAGTCATTGAACGTGGCAATCTCAACTAATCTCGGCCTGTAAATAGCGGTTTAAGAGTTCTACTTATTATTGGCTTCGCAAGAGGAAGGCGAAAACCATATCTATCCGCTAGCTCAGTGTTATCAGTTGGTTCACATTCTCGCTTCGCGCGTCGGGCGACTAGGTCGTGCTCTTAGTTCCGCCTCTACCGTAGCGCAGCGTGTTTTCCTCCTGTCAGTTTAGTGCCGTGTTGGTCTCCGTGCGCGTCGCATCGCTGGTTGTCGGCTGGTGTTTGGTGTTGGTGCGGCCCTTCCTGTCGCGGCGTCGTCTCTCGCCGTGATGTCCACCATGGTTCCCACGAAAGTTCCGCGTACAGGTACAGTCAGTTTTACCTTTGACAAATCCACGCGTCACGTCCAGCCCGGTTCTTTGGAGATACATGACTGGTTAGTCGATACAGTTAAGGTCACTACTGATCAGGTGCATACCGCATATTTCGACAGCGAATTATATGTGTTTTTTGTTAAGTTTCTTGACCCGCTCCAGGTTGATAGGCTACTTTCTCGTCATGGTTCTCAGGTACCCTTTACGCACCGTGATGGTTCCACTAGTATGGTTCTCTTGGCAAATGCAGAAGTGATATATACGAATGTTCGGGTATTTAACCTTCCGCCCGAGGTTGACGACTCTTTTCTGAAGTCCGTTTTGCTTCCTTATGGGGACGTACGCCATATTCGAAAGGAACGATGGTCTGCTCAGCACCGCTTACAGGTATATAGTGGTATTCGGTCGGTGGAAATGGTGGTCAAAAAACCTATTCCTTCTCACCTACAGGTATGTGGTTATAGGGTCCATATCACGTACAGTGGCCAGGAAGGAACATGTTATTATTGTAATGAAACTGGTCATTTCCGTACTAATTGTCCGCGGCGTGTGGTGGTATTAAAACCTACATACGAACAGCGTAAAAAATTGACTTTAGCTGATCTTCTCCCGCAAGGATCTCGGACTGAATCGCTCACTGTTACTGAGGGACGCAGTGATCCGTTGCCCGACAACGGCCGTGATTTTCCCCCGTTGTCCTTGAGTAGGGATGTTGCTGCCCTTAATTCCGATGTTCCCGCGCTGATTTCTCACAACAAGCGTCGGCGAACACAGGATGAGGCGGCTGATGAATCTTCCTTATTGGCTCGCCCTTCCGATGGGCCTCCGGTAAAGGACTCTCTTTCTCAGTCGGAAATCGTGGATGAGGAAGCCACAGGTGCTATCACGCCTTTGCAGAAGCTCCCTGACACCTTATCTGACGTTGTTCCTGCTACCGCGGCAGCCTCTTCGGAGACGCCCGTGACGGAACCTGCTTCTGGTTGCCACGTGTCTTCTCCGGTGCTCTCTGACACATCTCCTATTGACTCTGTTTCGCATCCCCCTTCTGGAATTTCTGTCGCCCCCTCTGGGTCACAGCCTCCTCCCATCAAGCAACTGATTGATTCTCCAGAGCCAGTGGATCCCGTTGTTATTCACCAACTGTCCCACCGTGAACCCATGTCTGCGGACGAGTGGGATGTAGAGGCCTCTCTCTCGCAATCTGACACGGAATGTCTACATGATGCTCCTACGCAGCCGAACGCTGCAGCGTCGGCACCGCGGAGCCGCAGTCGAATCCGTAAACAGCCACGGAGAGCCGCGTCACGGCCGAAGAAAAAGCAGTGGGAAGATGAGGGTTCTGTTTCGTAGTTTTTCTCTCTGTGGTTCAGCGCTTCTTTCTGGTATGATTACTTGTATGCTGCTCCGTCAGCTGACGGCTCTCTACCGATCTTTGTTTTTCTTTCTAGGTTGAAGTTCCATGCAAGCATATACATTTCTTACTCTGAATATTAACAGAATATGTTCTGAGCTTCGGCTCGCCGCTTTGCGACAGTTTATCTATCAGTCTGGGGCAGATGTTGTTTTTTTACAGGAAGTCCTATTCGACCAGTTTTCCATTCCTGGGTTCTCGACGTTTTTTAATGTCGCTTCCGAACTTTCTACGGGCACTGCCTTGTTTTATAGAGAAGGCATTCCGTTGATGAATTTCGAAGTACTCGACAGTGGAAGGGGGATCGGTTGCACGTTCTATGATCTCAGTTTACTCCTTCTTTATGCCCCTTCTGGTTCGGGTTGTACTACCGCACGCTCGAGTTTCTATAAAGAAGAAGTCATTTACCTGCTTCGTAAATCCCCGACAAAGATAATTTTAGGTGGGGACTTCAATTGTGTTCTACGGCCGGTAGATCAGTCTCCTAATTTTAATTTCAGTAAAGAACTCGACGACCTTGTGCGCTCCTTGCACCTGCGTGACGTGTGGGTTTCTCGCTATCCTACACTTGTGCGACATACCTACTTTACTCCCACGTCTAGCAGTCGCCTCGATCGCTTTTACCTTTCCGATTCCTTGTGTGGGCAACTTCTGGCTGTTGATGTGATACCAGCCTGTTTTACTGATCATTGCGCTGTAGCCGTTACGTTTAATTACGAGCGACAACCGGTAAAATTGTTTCGTCCCCCTTGGATGCTCAATATCGCGTATTTGCAAGATACCTCCCTTGGTATCGTCCTGGAGGACATTTGGACTCGTTGTTCTCGTACTATGGACCGGTACCCGTCTATCGTGGCATGGTGGACACTGTATGCAAAACCACACATCCGTAGGGCTCTCATGCGTTTTGGGGCTGCGAAGGTGGCAGAAGATCGACGAACGCAAGAATTTTACTATTCTGTCTTACGTCAACTGTACGACAGTGCTACGCATGCTCCCCTCCGGGTTACTGATATACAGCGCATCAAAGCCAAATTGCTGCAGCTCAAACGCATTCAAATGGAGGGCCTGCGGACGAGGTCTCAACCACGTTCCCTTCTACAAGAGGAACTGACGTCACTCTACCATCTAGTCCGTTTACGGTCGCGCCGGAAACGTGGGTGCCTTGCCTCCCTCACAACCGCTGACGGCCGCGTGTTCACCTCTCACCGTGACATTTCTGACTTCGTTTACACCTATTTTACTGATCTGTACGATACTCATGTCCCGGCGGAAACCTCTCTTGACGACTTTACCTCCTTGCTGCCTCGCGTCGTCACTCCTCAATTAAACGACGCCTTTCTGCGTCCCTTTCCGAAGGATGACATATATGATATTGTTGCAGGATCGCAGTCCCGCAAGTCGCCTGGATTAGATGGTATTCCTAAGGAGTTCTATGTTCAATTTTGGCCGCTCATTGGTGACACCTTAACGTCAATGGTAAATGAAGTGATGCGGGGAGTCTCACTTCCTGCTCCTTTTCAGGAAGGCAGAATGGTCCTCCTCCCGAAATCCACAGGTCGACCTGCAATTGATTCCCTCCGTCCTATTACTCTCCTTAACTTTGATTATAAACTTGTCGCTCGAGCAATTAATATCCGTCTCTCTAAGCTGCTCGATACCATTATTGCCGCCCACCAAAGCTGTGTGCCTGGACGCACGATACTGACTTCCGTTCTCGAATGTCGCGATGTAATCTCGGTGGCGGCTGCCGCTAATATCCCAGGGGCTTTGCTTTTTCTTGATTTCCAAAAAGCGTTCGATCGCGTCAGCCATGATTTTTTATCGAGAGTGCTCACCGCTGTCGGCTTTAATAATGATGCTCGACAAGTCTTAACTAATCTTTTTACCGGTATCAGTGTCTCGGTGATTGTGAACGGTCACCCTACCCCCCGGATATCGATCAGACGGGGGTTACCCCAGGGAAGCCCCTTATCCATGTCACTTTTTGTTCTATCCTTAGAGCCCTTACTTCGCCATCTCACCATGCACTTACGTGGCTGGAATATATTGGGGGAAATTTTTGCAGTCCGTGCATACGCCGATGACGTCATGGTTTTAGTACGACATGCCGAGGATATACCGCGGCTTAAGGATACCTTGGATTCATTTTGTGGTCTTGCTGGTGCTCGCATTAATGATCGCAAATGCACGTTCCTGCCGTTGAGAGGCTTTGATCATGTCGTCATTCCTTGGGCGACGGTTGTCGATCGCCATAAGACCTTGGGGATCATAGTGGATCGTAATCCGATCAAAATGGCGGCACTAAATTGGCGTGAGGTTACGAGTCGTGTTCACGGGGCGATCCTTGAACATGACCGCCGTTCCCTTAGCCTCCTTCACAAGGCACGGGTTTTAGAGACCTATGTCTTCAGTAAAATATACTACGTTGCGCAGGTCTTCCCGCTTCCCGCGATGATGGCCCGCAGGCTGAAACAGCTGTCTAGTCGATTTCTGTGGCGCCGCCATGTCTTCCGTGTCCGGTATGAAGTTGTGGCCAGGCCTCGGAAGCTTGGAGGATTGGGTCTTTCAGATATCAAAGTGAAGACGTCCATCTTATTTGCCCGCCGCAATGTTTTAACCTGTACGCGGGCTCCGCATTCAGTCACCTCTCGTTTACTTTCCCGCCTCCGGCCGGCCAGTCTGACCCCTCCTGTTGATGTTGGACGGATTAATCCTAAATTGCGGCACATTCGTGAATACTTTGTACTTGTCGGTATTCTGGGTGCTGATATACTTTCTATGACGCATATTCCTACCAACATGCTACAAATCCGTTGGGGTACAGCATGTTTCCCTTCTTCTGTTGAACTTGCTTCCCCGTCAACGTCATGGAAAACGGTCTGGTCTCATCTTAGTCTTCCCATTTTGCCGATGGAGATTGTTTCAACGTGGTATAAGGTCATTTACCATCTGATACCTACTGGTGATCGTCTTTTTCGTATTGGCCTTCGTCCGACTGATCAGTGTGAGGATTGTCATCAAACTGACACCTTACTTCACAGGCTAGTTGCTTGCGGACGGGATCATTGGCTCTGGATCCGCCGTCAATTAGCTTTTCTTACTAGAGGGCCTGAAACCGCATTCCCAGACGACATCTTCTTACATCCGGACATCTCTTATTTTCCTCAGACGAAAACGAACACGATTGTCTGGCTCTTGGGTTACTATGTCCATTACGTCATCGAAGGCGGTAATGACCCAGATCCCCGCGTTTTTCACCATTATTTGTCAACTGCGCATTGGAAATGGCAGCGGTTACCACAATACCGAACGCTTTTTGCGAATATGCTTTTTCTTGTGTTTAACCGTCAAGGGGTTGGTTAAGTTCCCCTGTGATTCCTGTTTCTTCCCTGAGCTCGAGTCCCCTCCCTTGTTGTATTTTTTCGTAATTTTTTTTTCTCTCTCTCTTTTGCATGTATATATATACACCCAAAATTCATACGGGTAGGGTAACGGGTTGGTCCTCCCCTTCAGAAGAAATGTTTTATTTGTGTTTCACCTAATTTGTTGATTTTCTTTTTTGCAGCTAATATTAAATGATGATTTGACTATGGTTGTCTGAATTCTCGTGAAATATACCAAGTCAATCTGATAATAAAAAAAAGTGTTGGTGTGCTGACCTGTGGCAAAGCAGCTATTATTGTTCGCGGTTCCAGCCTCGCTGAGTGTAACGTTTTTATCCCTTCTCTGTAAGAGCTGCAAGCAGTCAGATCAAACATCGATAAGCAAATCGTAAGAAAATACTTCCAGCTCAAAGTGTAATGGTAAAAACTTACAATGCTGCACAACAGGTAACGCCTCTTTCCGCTGCTGATCAGCAAATTTTGGGTTTCTAGGAATACGTAAGTTTATTTATGAAATGCCACATTTGCATACCTGTTGAGTATGACACAGCATACCATTTAAACACAGACCCAATCGAAATCTAAGTGAGTATTATTTTACTAATTCGTGCAGATAGAGGCACGCTTGTGTACAGATACTCAGTTTTGTTAAAACAGACTTACTTTCGTCGTAAGGTTATCGTGGGTAGTTTTATTTCATTTGTTACAATACAGTGCACAGTTTTCGTAAGGTTTCTTTTAGTGTTGTTTAAACAATACTAAACATGAGAGAGAAATTAATCATCAACGATATTTGCGAATTCTCTGATGTTATCTATAACAGTCTGACAATGCACATGTAGTTTATTGATTACATGCATGTAGAAAACTTGTTCTGAGTTCAAGCTGTCAAACAAGGTTCGAAGAAGAATAAAATGGAAAATACTGTTCTATTTTGCGCGATGCACTCTCCCCATACATAATACAAAAGCTTCAAGACGCATCTGCTGCCTTGCCATCTATTAAACATGAAAATAACAAAACGACGCAGAAGTTAGCCTTTTTCCCACATGCGACTATTTTGGGTTGAGAAATGAAGAGAATTATGTTCAAAGTTCCATTAAATTCATAACCTCAGCAGAATTGCGTTTCAAAATATATAGTAGCGAACTTAATAGAACACAGCACGGCTTATCAACAGTGCGCGACACTTGCCGTTATGCTACTAGCTGTGACGTAGCTACAGCACCTCTGGAAGTGAACGACAGTTCCTCCAGATATTCGGCGTTCCACAGTGCTGTGAGATAATGCATATGGCTGGATCTAGACTTCTGAGAGACAGACAGTTACAGCTTTTCTTTTGCACTACACAACGTTTACAACAAACAGATAGCGCAATAGAGTAACTCAAATGGAAAGGAACACTTCCTATACAAATTTCTCCATTCTACACTGTTGGCAGTTCTGTGTAGGTGGCAGTTACGTTATTTTATTTCGGTGATTACAAAATAGAGTCGAATGTATGCACTGGGTAGCCAGGGAAGCTAGTACATGGCGATTCGGTCAACCAAGTAAATGAATGTACTGAACATCCTGCAACCCACTATAGGAAGCCTGTGTGTCAGAATTCTCATCTTGTGTGCGGCAATGGTGTTATGATAGAGAAATGAGTCGTAGAGAAGAGGGTTTTGGTGGTCTGTTGGACTGATGATAGTTTCATATAATGTTGGTCTCGGTTCGATTCCAACTTCTGCCGTTGCTTTTTGATAGGGAGAGGCAGATTCTATTCTCTTCTGGCTGCGCCAAGTGAAGAAGGTATAGTGGCATTGTGGTCTGAAAATCACATTAAACACGATATTCCTTCTCTACCAAGTAGACGTTAGGTGCAACCACAATGAAGTAAGGAGTGGCGACATGTAGAAACCCAATCACCAGTAACCTTTCTTATACTAGTTATTTATTTCTAGTGACGAAACAAACCCTGTATGTTGTCACAGGACACTTATTCCATCTTTTATTTGAGCTTCTGTATATCGAATAAAATTGGTTCTGAACTGGTAATGCAACTCAGACCGACCTTAACGCGGAATTTGATCCCTTCGTGACAATACAGCTCGACTATAACTTGTTGTTTGTTCAAAACTGCAGATTCCTCAACATCTCCACATATTGCGCATGAATGGATTGCAATCTTGGCCCATCACTAAACTTTTCACTATGTATTATGAAGCTCTAGCATGAGAACACCTATCTGCTGGTGGATAATAATGTTTATTTTTAATGCATTTTCCTTCGTTGCCAACACTAACGATATCTGGCGGTTTTGACTCCCAGTGAGACACAGAACTATTTGCGAGATCACTGTAAGTTCAAGGATGTTATTCCGAGCTGCTGGTGGAAAAAAATTCGGTAAGTGTCGTCTCTTTGTGTGTAGTCCACAACGATATGTTTGGGGTCCGATTCCTAGTCAGTACTGAACACTTCGTCATATTAATTCTAGTTCAAACATGCTCACATGTCGCTGCTGGTGTAACAAACCCATACGTAACGTTCCTTTTCTCTAGAATATAACAGCGATACGTGCAGGGTTGGAGTCATGGGAAGGAAAAAAATAATGTTTCGTCTCGTCATTTCATTTAATACATCTAGCTACTGCCGAGAAAATCCGATATACCAAAGTTGATTGTGCTTCGATAACAATCCGATTAGGTTCTGGGTTCGAATCCCTGTCCAACACAAAGCTTTACCTCACTGCATTTCAAGTGAGTTACTTGTGAAATAGCAACATTTAACATCTCTCTTAGTTCGTTAACAGGGACAATAGATGCTGGGTAGGAATTCGCTTCTGTTAAAAATGTTACGTTAAGTAATTTAAAGTTGATATTTGTGAACTGATACTGTCCAAAAATGAGGTATATCACTCTTTTTATGCCTAGTCAGGAATGACTGTTAATTTCCGTCAGCCACGAAATCTTAACCTGCATGATTGGTTCAAATGGCTCTGAGCACTATGGGACTCAACATCTGAGGTCATCAGTCCCCTAGAACCTAGAACTACTTAAACTTAACTAACCTAAGGACATCACACACATCCATGCCCGAGGCAGGATTCGAACCTGCGACCGTCGCAGTCACGCGGTTCCGGACTGAAGTGCCTAGATCCGCACGGCCAGCGCGACCTAGCCAGCATGTCCTGGGTTTGAATCCATATGCAGAACGAGGCGGTTCGTCGTATCATTTGAAGTTCATACATATTCTCAACTAACTGCTCGTGAATAACATAAATTTTTAATGACGTTTTGTGTTAAATAACAAGTATGGTATGTTACTTTGAAGAGGAAATCATGAATACGACGAACTTACTACGTGCATTACCTATCTGACGTAATAATGAGTGTGCTAACATTTCAGGTATGTCAGTTATTGCAATAAATGTGAGCTTACAAGCCTTAAGCACAGTCTTATCTGTGATGAGGTGTTCTCTGATATTTGTAGTATCGTGGTATTACTTTACATCTTGAGTTATTGCGATACAAAGCAGTGTTTTCTAGTGGTCCTCTTCCGATGTGACGTCCCCTTCTGCGTACAGCATTCGCACTGACGGAAGCATCACATTTTCCAATATGTGGGAATACTGCGCGCTGTCTAAAGTTCCTTCTATCCTGTGAAAAATTCCCGCCCCTCTCGCAGGATTCCAACCTCAGCAGGTAACAGATAGCCGGCCACTTCTTTTTGTCGTGGTTACATATTCGCGTCGATGGCGAGTCCCTTGCGGCGTGTAAAAGATTCGTGGACCCTCGTTATTGGTGGAAAACACCTTCTGATCAGTGAAAATGACGTTGTCCCACGACGCCTTCAGATGGAGCTCTACAAATGCTAGCCGGTATAAAACGTTGTCTTCGCTGAGCTCTTGTTTCACGGCGGATCGTCGTGCATGCAGTCCAGCGTCCCTCAGCCTTCGGCGAATCGTGTGACTGGAGTCGGGGAAGTTGGTCTCCCGCCGCAACTGCTTCGCGTTCAGAAAGGGATTTTCTCTGCTCCTAGACACTAGCTCCCTATCTTCCTGCTGTGAGATCACTCCTTTCCTGCCTGAGCCAGGACCCCTGTTGCTGGTGCCTCTCCCAAGGCAGATCCTCCACCATCTCGTTGTTGTGGTACGCCATACCGTCTGCCAGCTTCTCTGATGGAACATCCTCCTTCCTCAATGAGAGCGACGACTCTACCTCGGCCGGCCGGAGTGGCAGAGCGGTTCTAGGTGCTTCAGTCTGGAACCACGCGACCGCTACGGTCGCAGGTTCGAATCCTGCCTCGGGCATGGATGTGTATGATGTCCTTAGTATAGTTAGGTTTAAGTACTTCTACGTTCTAGGGGACTGATGACCTCAGATGTTAAGTCCCATAGTACTAAGAGCGATTTGAACCATTCTTTGACTCTACCTCGAATAGACCTCTCCCAGTGAGCCATTACGGCAGACAGCCTGATGTGTATTTCTGCTTGCCGCTCTTATACTGACTCCACGAGAGGAGGTAAACATATTTACGTTAAACGGAGCGGCAGAGTCAGAGGCATGCGGCGCAGCCGTGCTGGTTCGTCCCGGGCTGTTGGCCCACCAACGCCACCGCCTGCTCGCTCACTTGCGTCTCGCCTCGGCCAGACTGGCTGGCCCGTAGCTAGCGAGCAGTGGCTAGTACAGACCCGGGCCGCCTGGCCACGATCACCGCTTGAAGAATCAAAAGTTACACCTAACCTTCCCAAGTCTGCAGTACAAACTAACGCAGCTACAGCTATTATACTATAACATGTGCAGGCACACCTACAGTTGACGATTTCTTCAAATATTTGACGAACAATACTTTCAAAAATACATTCATTTTAAACATAGCTACCACAAAATATTTCACCTAGCTAGCAATAGCATGACGCAGGAAACTATACTTTCTTGTAAGCGCTGTGCATTAGATGTAGCCTTAAGAAAACCTGTATTCAACCACGACAACTAAGCGGAATGTAAAAGTAAACAGGTTTGGCGGCAGCTTCCCCAAATAATAATATATACTTAGTATATAATACACGTTTTGTGCACTTATAACATGTACTCAGTGTCTCTGAAACAATACGTGCTGCACGACGGAAATTACTTTCTTCTGAGGCACTTCATGTACATCTCAGTGATACACGACTACTAGAGAACATTGCTCTTTACGGCAGTGAATCCACTTGTAAATTAACATCATGATATCGCAGATATTAGGCAACACGTTACTAGGAATAGGTAAGGCCTTAAGGTTTGCAACTAAACATGCTACTCCTAGGTACTACCGAATATGAAGTTGATTATTAACGTGTCTTCATAACCATGTGTGCAGCGTTCGACTCTCAGTCATCATAGACGTTTTCGTCACCTTATTTCTAGTTAAACGTGTGCACATCTCGATGATGGTGGACCAACATTGGACATTTCTCGTCTGCTCCTGGTTAAACAACGGCGGTGGTAGGCGCCGGGTTCGAATCCCGGTCAGGCAATACAACTTCAGTCGTCATTTAAGGTTCCAACCCCACTACTGGTGACAAACTGTGATATCGACATTCTGATTTTACGTATTTATTCAACAATCCGATTAGGTGATGAGTTCGCATCCTTGCACCAGCATTACATGATGGCATTTCAATTTTAAACGTGTGCATCCTTTATTCCTTGACAATGCAACATTATACAACGTCTTTCGAGGTTAATTACCAAGAAGGTAATTGTCATGTTAGGGTTCCTGCTTTCGTGCAGACATTATTGTCATTTACGTTCAAGTTGAGAATTGATAACTGATACTGGCGCAAACGTCAATATTTGACGTCTCTTTCTCCCTAGTCATCGAGTCTCGATAAGGCACAAAACTTTGCTTGGTTAACAATGGCTTTACGTTCTGGGTTTGATCCGGATCCAGAACGAAGACGTTGGTCATGTAATTTAAAGTACAACTTCGTGTACAAGTAACTGTTAATGAGAAATGTGAACAATGATATTACTTGTGATTCGCTGTTAATGTTGGGATTTCCGTAGAGTGGTTGCCGCCGTTAATCATGTTTTCTTTTAACTGCTTAGTATTACATAAAGTTGATGCAAAACCACTGCCCGTTGAACGTTGAACGACGTTCAGCATGTGTTGGGTAAACCTTTTAGACAGCAAAGAACTTGTTTTCAATTTCCATACAACTTTATAAATCCATATACTGTCTAAAATATTTAATTGTGCCTAAGGATTACTGAACGATTTATGTGACAAAACTAGTTGTCCCATAACATTTGAAATGTCATAAATTGTAATTAAGTTTAGTTTAGAAACGTTGAGGAGTGTCTGATCTCTTCTGTACTATCGTGGTGTTACTTTATATCTGGACAGACTGTCATAAAGACCGGTGTTCTGTAGTAGTCTCTAGCAGTACCCATTGTGTATCTTACAACGACTGTACTGTGGAGGATTGCGACTATGTGCAACACAGACATGCTATGTTGGTTGCAAACACTCAGTTGCAGCCTACACGTTGGAATTCAGGCGTGACCCACTTTTTTTGCTGTCGAGTGTACATTACCATGAGGGGTGAGGTACACGTACACACGTGGTTTCCATTTTCAATTACGGAGTGGAATAGAGTGTGTCCTGACATGTCAGGCCAATAGATGTTCAATGTGGTGGCCATCATTTGCTGCACACAATTGCAATCTCTGCCTTAATGAATGTTGTACACGCCGCAGTACATCTGGTGTAATGTCACCGCAGGCTGCCACAATACGTTGTTTCATATCCTCTGGGGTTGTAGGCACATAACGGTACACATTCTCCTTTAACGTAGCCCACAAAAAGAAGTCCAGAGGTGTAAGATAAGGAGAACGGGCTGGCAAATTTATGCGTCCTCCACGTCCTATGAAACGCCCGTTTAACATCCTGTCAAGGGTCAGCTTAGTGTTAATTGCGGAATGTGCAGGTGCACCATCATGCTGATACCACATACGTCGACGCGTTTCCAGTGGGACATTTTCGAGCAACGTTGGCAGTTCATTCTGTAGAAACGCGATATATGTTACAGCTGTTTGGGCCCCTGCAATGAAGTGAGGACCATAGGTGGTCACCAATGATTCCGCACCATACATTTACAGTCCACAATCGCTGGCGCTCTACCTGTCTGAGCCAGCGAGGATTGTGCACGGACCAGTAATGCATGTTCCTTAGATTCACTGCCCCATGGTTTGTGAAACCCGCTTCATCGGTAAACAGGTAGAACTGCAACGCATTCTTTGTTAATGCCCATTGACAGAATTGCACTCGATGATTAAAGTCATCACCATGTAATTGCTGCATACGATGCAGTATGCGCATGACACTACTTTGACTCAGTCCACCGGCTCTCGCAATGTCCCGTGTACACCTGTGTGGGTTCATGGCAACAGCGGCTAACACACCAACTGCATCCGCTTCCCCTTTAACGGGCCTGTTACGGACCCGTTTGCGTGCTACGACCATACCTGTTGCATACAGTTGGCGGTAGGTGTTTTGCAATGTACGGCACGTTGGATGCTCTCTGTCTGGGTACCGTTCTGCATACACCCTGCAGGCTTCAGCTGCATTTCGTCGACACTCGCCATAGATGAGTATCATCTCCGCCTTTTCAGAGTTCGAATACACCATGGTCACAGTTCCTACAACACCACACTATCACAGACGTCTGGTAACACGGTGTACTACAGTTGGTCTGCGTGCGGAGACGAATGCAGAATAACAATAGCAGCAAGCGCTACATGCGGACAGTGCGACAGCTAGACCAAACCACAGCAGTGCACTACAGCCACACTCGTAAACACGGTCGTCATCGTAAACACATCCCTGCAGATGCTGCTCGCCGACCGTGGGACGTGTTTGTTACAACACGCAACTGAACGTCAGACATTTCATGCGTCAACTTTAGGTTACAATATCTCCGGATGTAATTAACATTTTCCAATGCAACAAACGGCACTGATTACGTACTTGTTTATATGTTCAGATGTGCTAACAAAACTAACGGGGTTCCATTAAAAAAAAAACGTAGGTTTGTGTTAAGAAAACATACTTCCGTGCATTTTTGTATGGTTTGTATTAAACAATTACACTAGCCCCTCTCCTCCCGTTCGTTGTATGGAATCGGTTCGTCAGTATTTGATGTGGTTTACGAAATATATCCAGCGGTAACGTTAGGTGACTCACCCTATACACACACACACACACATATACACTCCTGGAAATGGAAAAAAGAACACATTGACACCGGTGTGTCAGACCCACCATACTTGCTCCGGACACTGCGAGAGGGCTGTACAAGCAATGATCACACGCACGGCACAGCGGACACACCAGGAACCGCGGTGTTGGGCGTCGCATGGCGCTAGCTGCGCAGCATTTGTGCACCGCCGCCGTCAGTGTCAGCCAGTTTGCCGTGGCATACGGAGCTCCATCGCAGTCTATAACACTGGTAGCATGCCGCGACAGCGTGGACGTGAACCGTATGTGCAGTTGACGGACTTTGAGCGAGGGCGTATAGTGGGCATGCGGGAGGCCGGGTGGACGTACCGCCGAATTGCTCAACACGTGGGGCGTGAGGTCTCCACAGTACATCGATGTTGTCGCCAGTGGTCGGCGGAAGGTGCACGTGCCCGTCGACCTGGGACCGGACCGCAGCGACGCACGAATGCACGCCAAGAGCGTAGGATCCTATGCAGTGCCGTAGGGGACCGCACCGCCACTTCCCAGCAAATTAGGGACACTGTTGCTCCTGGGTTATCGGCGAGGACCATTCCCAACCGTCTCCATGAAGCTGGGCTACGGTCCCGCACACCGTTAGGCCGTCTTCCGCTCACGCCCCAACATCGTGCAGCCCGCCTCCAGTGGTGTCGCGACAGGCGTGATTGGAGGGACGAATGGAGACGTGTCGTCTTCAGCGATGAGAGTCGCTTCTGCCTTGGTGGCAATGATGGTCGTATGCGTGTTTGGCGCCGTGCAGGTGAGCGCCACAATCAGGACTGCATACGACCAAGGCACACAGGGCCAACACCCGGCATCATGGTGTGGGGAGCGATCTCCTACACTGGCCGTACACCTCTGGTGATCGTCGAGGGGACACTGAATATTGCACGGTACATCCAAACCGTCATCCAACCCATCGTTCTACCATTCCTAGACCGGCAAGGGAACTTGCTGTTCCAACAGGACAATGCACGTCCGCATGTATCACGTGCCACCCAACGTGCTCTAGAAGGTGTAAGTCAACTACCCTGGCCAGCAAGATCTCCGGATCTGTCCCCCATTGAGCATGTTTGGGACTGGATGAAGCGTCGTCTCACGCGGTCTGCACGTCCAGCACGAACGCTGGTCCAACTGAGGCGCCAGGTGGAAATGGCATGGCAAGCCGTTCCACAGGACTACATCCAGCATTTCTACGATCGTCTCCATGGGAGAATAGCAGCCTGCATTGCTGCGAAAGGTGGATATACACTGTACTAGTGCCGACATTGTGCATGCTCTGTTGCCTGTGTCTATGTGCCTGTGGTTCTGTCAGTGTGATAATGTAATGTATCTGACCCCAGGAACGTGTCAATAAAGTTTCCCCTTCCTGGGCAATGAATTCACGGTGTTCTTATTTCAATTTCCAGGAGTGTATACATATATATGATTTAGCTGACAGATGAACAAAGTCTGCAGCTTTTGCTGATGATTGCTCCGGTGTACGAGAAGGTGTCGAAGTTGAGTGACTGCAAGAGGGTACAAGATGACTTAGAAAAAAATTGCAATTGGTGTGATGAGTGGCAGATAGCTCTAAATATAGAAAAATGGAAGTTAATGCTGCAGGAGTGATGACAGAATACAGTATTAGTATTCTGGCACAGTCACGTCGTTTAAACATCTGGGCCTAACATTGGAAAGCGATATGAAGTGGAACGAGCATATGAAGACTGGGATGGGAAGGCGGATGGTCGATTTCGGCTTATTGGGGGAATTTTTGGAAAGTGTGGTTCACCTGTAAAGGAGGCCGCATATAGGACACTAGTGCGACCTATCCATGAGTGCTGTTCTAGTGTTTGGGATCCTCACCATGTCGGACCAAAGGAAGACATCGAAGCAATTCACAGACGGGCTACTAGATTTGTTACCGTGGGTTCGAACAACAAGCAAGTATTAGAGATGGTTCGAGAATTAAAATAGGAATCGCTAGAACGAACGCGACATTCTTTTCGAAGAATGGTATTGAGGAAATTTAGAGAACCAGAATCTGAAGCTGACTGCAGAGAGATTCTACTGCCGCGAACATACATTTCACTTAAGGGCCACGAAGATAAGGCACGAGAAATTAGGGCTTGTGGCAGGGCATATAGATAGTCACTTTTCCCTCGCTTTTTTATGGGACTAAACTTCTGAGGTCATCAGTCCCCTAGAACTTAGAATTACTTAAACCTAACTAACCTAAGGACATCACAAACATCAATGACCGAGGCAGGATTCGAACCTGCGACCGTAGCGGTCACGCAGCTCCAGACTGTAGCGCCTAGAACCGCTCGGCCACTTCGGCCGTCTTCCCTCGCTCTGTTTGCAAGTGGAACAGGAAATGAAATGACAAGAACTGATACAGGGCACCCTCCGCCACGAGCCGTACGTTTGATTGTAGACTATAATTATATGTAGATGTAGATTAGATGTACTTCATCTGAAAGACAATATACGGGAAAATTTTGCTCAGATACCTCCGGAACTGCTGCGAGCAGCATCTGGTCGACGTCTGCGGTGCTCATACTGAACAGTGTAAGTGTAAGTGGCGGTTAATAATAAAACCAATATTATGCCTTACTTATTTACCTACTTAACCTTTTCTAGCAAAATTCTCTTCCTAATCCATTACGTATGGAAACATTTCTATACATCTTTATTCCATTCCATTCACAGCGGCAGATGTGCACCTGGTGGACAAAATTGGAACTAATGTATTTCCAGCGCAAATCCGTTCTGCATTAACGCGTTAGAATATCTATCAAGTTTCGCTGTCACATCATAACTACAGCCCACACTGATCCTCTGTGGGTAGCTACACTTTAATTATAACTATCTGGTACTTTCAACACAGGAGCTTCATACGTAGTACAAGAAATGGCTGTATACAGCCATTAGTGGCCATAAAATTACGTCACGTACGTAGTTAGGTTAAAGTCGAAAGGTTTCACGGAAAAGCTTAAGTAAAAACTCTCTTCGAGAAGTTACTCTTAGAAATTCACACAGATATGCAAGTTTCTTAACACATGTTACAGCACTGTGCAAATCGTCCCTGTGGCAGGCCAGCAACGTGCAGTAGGTGTGAGTATGGCTTGTCCGCTCGGACAATGGATCATAAAGGTTCCCCTGTGGCGACTTTCCTAGTCTCAACTCCAGGTTCCAGGCGGCTAGAAATGTCCTGTTTCTAACATTTTACAAGCACAGTATTCCGCCCCTGGGAGCTGAGTGGTGCCGGCACGGTAGCTCAGCGTGTTCGGTCAGAGGGTTAGCTGCCCTCTGTAATAAAAAAAACTGAGGTCATTGGTCAACGACGAGCATAAACGGGTGTCTCACGACGTCCGCACCGAGCAAATCCAACGAACGAAAACGAACAAAATGAGATTAAAAAAGAAAAAAAAGTGGTCAGCGCGACGGACTGTTATTTCTAACTGCCAGGGTTCGATTCCCAGCTGCGTCGGAGATTTTATCCGCTCAGGGACTGGGTGTTGTGTTGTCCTTCTCATCATCATTTCATCCCCATCGACCAGCAAGTCGCCGAAGTGGCGTCAACTCGAAAAACTTGCCCCAGGTCTACCGACAGTCTACCCGACAAGATGCCCTAGCCACACGGCATTTCCATTTACAACCACAGTAGTGAATTATTCTGTCACTGTGATATACTGATGATACACCCGTCGAGATAATTCCTCCAGCTGTAATTGCCATAGTTTTATTATAACCACATACATACAACTGCTGGAGATGTGAATTACGAAATGATTCTGGTTTGTCGGTATAAATGGCAGCCGGTCGCGGTGGTCTAGCGGTTCTAGGCGCGCAGTCAGGAATCGCGCGACTGCTACAGTCGCAGGTTCGAATCCTGCCTCGGGCATGGATGTGTGTGACGTCCTTAGGTTAGTTAGGTTTAAGTAGTTCTAAGTTCTAGGGGACTGATGACCACAGTAGTTAAGTCCCATAGTGCTCAGAGCCATTTGAACCATTTTATAAATGGCAGAGAGGAATGTGTGGGTGTTCTTCAGAACACAGTTTCTTTGAAAAGCATCCAAAAAAACAGGTGTTGAGCCAATTTATGTTTCTGGCGGGGTCCCAATTTGTGCGCTCTCCCACCCACCACTAACGCCTCCCCTCTCCCACAAATGCAAGTCAAATTTTTAATGTGCCACAGATTCGTACGATTTTAATTGCGATAACAATAAAATAAATTAGATGTTTTACTATGATAAAAATTATAAGTTTAATTTTGACACAATTTATAAAACAGTTTAGTGTAGTAATAATAATGATTTGTTTGCAGAAAACAGTAAATTTCAACAGCATAACGTGCAAGAAATGGCCTGTAAAAGGCCTACGACTGAAGATTTCAGAACAACACGTTTCACGTAATTAATTTAAGAATTATAATGGCAACAAGTTGTGACAAATTTGAACGCGCCATAATTCAAACTGAATGCAATCGAAGTGTGCACTCAGAATAATAAGGATTTCACCAAGTACTACAATTGTGATGATTGGTCTATAAAGTGTGCTATAGAAACCTGTAAAAGAGGGAAACTGTTTTCTTGTTTTTTAATCGTTTCCATCTACGTAAGGTTTTGGCTATTCTTTCTTAGTGTTTTCTTCCCCTTCTCCCTTCCGTTATTCACCTTGGATGTGTCAGCACACCATGGAATTTTGGAATTCAATCTTTTACACAACGACATAAGCTCAGCACAATAGGCTATGGGGTGGTAGAACTGGACCAAGTGACACGTCAGGCAATCACCATCGACAGTTGCACTGAACATTTATTTGGCACATTTAAAGAAGAAAAATAACAACTAAAACCATCAATAATTTTTAAAATTATCACAAATACTGAAATTTACCATTTAGATGAGATCAAGTTACTTCAAAAGTTAACATTCATAATCCAAGGCACTTATGGCCTATTACACATTTAGTGAAATGAGTTAAAATTTATTTACTCAAAAACTATCATCGACCTGAAGAACAATTTTAAAATTCAACGAGAAAATGTTGTCTTTCGTTACTGCAGTGATTGGTATTACCAAAGTAATTCAGAGTACAGGCTACAACAAATCAGATACCATGGCACACAACCACGTTAGTTAATGGCAGACACCCTACAATGTAGGATGTAAAATATAAAATTTCATGTGACCAAGCAACCTCGTCGCATTCAACAAACTACGCCCAGAAGCGGACGCTCGCTCACTTAGGTGTTTCCAACACAGGCTTGGCATGGACCCCCAAACGGAAGCACCAGCGGTGACGAATAGGCACGAAAAATCCCAGAACTAGTGGGTATCTACAACAGACTGACATCTGCTAGTAATACAACAATTCATTACTGCACATCATCTGTAGAATTAATCAACTTATTAATGACAATCAGCTAAGCAGTACAAATCTATTATCTTACGTGCCTAAGGCCAATTATACGAAAATACACAACACCACAAGCAGGACACAACCCAGGACCCCGCACGCGCTACCAAGATAAACTGCAAAAGTCTCGATAAAACGAAATCAAAATGCAAATAACCAGCGTGGAGGCTAACAGTATGTCGAGTTCCACCCCCCTCCCCCTCCTATTCCCCCACCCCCGACGCAGAACACAAAGCGACTTACAGGAAATAGCCAAACTTAAATTTGAGATTGAATCAGGCGGAATTACGATACCCACTTACTGTCCTTGAAGGAATTTTTGTACTTTCATTAACAGAGTCAGTTTTAAACTATTTAAACACACAATAACAAGTGGCCTCTCAGTAACTTGTAAGAATTTATGACACTACTCATTTAGAATTAGACACGTGTCTCTCAGGCACACTATCACTGCAGATAGAAACGTAACAGTAATGTTATTGCAATTCGCAGCAAAATATATCCAGGGAAAATTTTATCCATGTATATCTATAGCAATTGGCCAGCTTAACTCCGTCGTGTGAGATAAATACAATAACCAGGCGGCAATTAGACAAGGACCGGCCAACATGATTTCAATGGCGGTTAACACTGACAGTAGCAATCTACAAACAGAATGTATCAGCACTCCAGGCCCTAGTAAATGTTAATCATCACATCACATACAGCTCTCACTAGAACCTTGTATACCAAGCAAGTTGAAATTAACATGTTCGAGGACAGACTCAGTAGGAGTAGCAACAGACGGCCAGGAAAATGAAGTCAACAGCACTGAACCCAGTAGTCGATTACAGCCACAATTTACAGCACAAGCAAGGCCTTCACCCTTTTGCTTGTTCGACGAAGCCAGCCGCCGCAGATCCCGGTGCCAGGAGACATATAGAAATCGAAATACACCAACGGCTTCCCAGTAACGTGACTGCTTCACCGCCGGCAATAATTCCTACGGCGCCGTCACCCAGGTAAACAGCTCCTTTCAGATGTGCTGTTCCTACTTCCTCGCACCGCACCTGTACTGGCAACCACGTTACTGCTAGGCGTCTCAAAGCAAAATTACAAGCTACTTGCTAGAGCTTCCCATACCGGAGGCGGGAATATCGCTGATCGAGCCACACAGCTCAAACTTCTTGTGGTTAGCTGATTTTACCTGTGGATTCACGAGCCGTGTTCCATTTGTTGTTGACTACAGCTTCGGTGAGCGTGTGAATGTGATCCTTTCCCTGACTGCAATGTTACCCATCAGGCTGCCAGCTCGTCTACGTGAGCAGGCCCCCGCACAAGCACTGGAAAGTATCCTTTGTTAAACATAGATTTTAAATTCTAGAATACCATAACATTTTCGGGACTGTTAATGTCAATGGTGTGTCAGATATATACTCAATCTAATTGTCTTTACACTAACGGCATAGAACTTGACGTGACTCATGAAAGTGTAACATCTGATAATTTCAATTCAACGGTCTCATATGACTAGAAACATTCCATTTAATTTTTATTTATTTTCTTTTAATTTGTTTTCTTTTAATATGTTATAAATATAAAAGAACAGATAATTGCTAATGTGTTATTAATGACTGAGCATTATGCTGTTTAAAAGGGGAAAATAGATATAGACTATCTACATAATAATAATAATAACTAGAAAAAGGTCTACTTACCACCATTTGGTCACCTGGCGCACAGATATGTGTTCATCTCGAATCCAGAAGGCACACGGTACTGGCCTGTTACGCTACGCAGCATTGATAGACCACAAATTTGGACTACACAACATATCACTACACTACAGAACACCACACTACACTGCTGTACTTGGTATCAGAACCAAGATGGATTTCTCATTTGTCTGGATGGTTAGCTCCCAGCATGCTGAAGTGCAACTCAGGATTCACAAGGGCTTCGTTGCTGTGCTTCTCAAGGTGTAGATATTGGGAGATCCTTCCTAGTCCTCCTCGAGGCTCATCTCCTCACTGCATTCAGAAGGTTGCCGTAGGTGGATGTTCTGCGGGGGGGGGGGGGGGGGGGGGGGGGGGAGGGGAGTCTGGTTATGATGATGAGTGGCCTCTTCTTCATTAGCTACCAGCCATGTAGGCTTGCAGCTTATAAGTTGATATTTTAGCTGTCAGTGAGTTCAGCTTATGCCATAGTTCCCCAGTCTTTATTATATTATAAACCCCTGCATTTCCAAATGCGTTCCTGTCCTAGTCTGTAACGTCTTATATAATGGTACATTCCTAGGCGGTGTGATCCGGGGTGCCAATTGCTCCACATGCACAAGCGTCTGTGATGCGGTTTTTAATATGTAGCTGGGATATGGACAACATCCCGACAGGTAATGTACAGTGCCCTCGGTCGGTCCTTTCTTTAATGTTGGGAAGGAACTGGTAGATTCTCCTCCCCATTTCTGTCCTGTCTCAGATTTATTGTCACTCTGTATCGATGGATGCCTTTATTTCCGTATTCTAAACTGCTCTTGTGCCCAGTATTTCCAGTATCTTATCACATTCGCGCCTTTTGAGCCAGTGTTGTGCACCTCACTTTCTTACTGCTAGGTATAGAGATAGCAAGCCTAATATCACTAGCAGCGGCTCATTCGATGTTGCTCTACAAGTGCCTGTCAGGCGCAGAAGTACACTTTTTCTGTGCTAGCCGTAGAGCCTGTGTCGGCCTTACCTTTCTGGCAGCCAATAATAACATGTAAGGTCGTGTTGTGGTACCTTCTTATTGCACTTAATGGTAGCTGAAAACTTCTTTCGTCAATTGTTGCTATTTAATGTACGATTTCGCTGCCTCTCTGGCAGATGATTTCTACATATGCATGAAAGTTTTGCTTTTCGTCGATGTATATTACAAGGTACCTACATACTTCTTTTCCTTTCACAGGTTGGTCATTTATTCTGATTTCACGTTCTTGTTCATGTTCCTTTTAGTATCATTTAAACCGTCTTGTGTGCTGCTATAGTTAGTTTGTTTTCTAAGCACCATTTGTTTAGTCTTTCAAGAACTACTACACTCCTGGAAATGGAAAAAAGAACACATTGACACTGGTGTGTCAGAGCCACCATACTTGCTCCGGACACTGCGAGAGGGCTGTACAAGCAATGATCACACACACGGCACAGCGGACACAACAGGAACCGCGGTGTTGGCCGTCGAATGGCGTTAGGTGCGCAGCATTTGTGCACCGCCGCCGTCAGTGTCAGCCAGTTTGCCGTGGCATACGGAGCTCCATCGCAGTCTTTAACACTGGTAGCATGCCGCGACAGCGTGGACGTGAACCGTATGCGCAGTTGACGGACTTTGAGCGAGGGCATGTAGTGGGCATGCGGGAGGCCGGGTGGACGTACCGCCGAATTGCTCAAAACGTGGGGCGTGAGGTCTCCACAGTACATCGATGTTGTCGCCAGTGGTCGGCGGAAGGTGCACGTGCCCGTCGTCCTGGGACCGGACCGCAGCGACGCACGGACGCACGCCAAGAGCGTAGGATCCTACGCAGTGCCGTAGGGGACCGCACCCCACTTCCCAGCAAATTAGGGACACTGTTGCTCCTGGGGTATCGGCGAGGACCATTCGCAACCGTCTCCATGAAGCTGGGCTACGGTCCCGCACACCGTTAGGCCGTTTTCCGCTCACGCCCCAACATCGTGCAGCCCGCCTCCAGTAGTGTCGCGACAGGCGTGAATGGAGGGACGAATGGAGACGTGTCGTCTTCAGCGATGAGAGTCGCTTCTGCCTTGGTGCCAATGATGGTCGTATGCGTGTTTGGCGCCGTGCAGGTGAGCGCCACAATCAGGGCTGCATACGACCGAAGCACACAGGGCCAACACCCGGCATCATGGTGTGGGGAGCGATCTCCTACACTGGCCGTACACCTCTGGTGATCGTCGAGGGGACCCTGAATAGTGCACGGTACATCCAAACCGTCATCGAACCCATCGTTGTACCATTCCTAGACCGGCAAGGGAACTTGCTGTTCCAACAGGACAATGCGCGTCCGCATGTATCCCGTGCCACCCTACGTGCTCTAGAAGGTGTAAGTCAACTACCCTGGCCAGCAAGATCTCCGGATCTGTCCCCCATTGAGCATGTTTGGGACTGGATGAAGCGTCGTCTCACGCGGTCTACACGTCCAGCACGAACGCCGGTCCAAGTGAGGCGCCAGGTGGAAATGGCATGGCAAGCCGTTCCACAGGACTTCATCCAGCATCTCTACGATCGTCTCCATGGGAGAATAGCAGCCTGCATTGCTGCGAAAGGTGGATATACACTGTACTAGTGCCGACATTGTGCATGCTCTGTTGCCTGTGTCTATGTGCCTGTGGTTCTGTCAGTGTGATCATGTGATGTATCTGACCCCAGGAATGTGTCAATAAAGTTTCCCCTTCCTGGGACAATGAATTCACGGTGTTCTTATTTCAATTTCCAGGAGTGTATATTATTTTCGTCTAATTTAACCCTTGTGTTAGGAGATACTATAATTAGCAAATCGTTTGCGTAGGCGATGCAGCCTCTAGTATTTTTAACACTCTGAAGCTGGTTAAGTAATGGCTCTATGCCAGGCATGCCCAAAATTTCGATTCACGGACCATGCTCGTGCTCCGGTGCCAAAGCGCTGAGTCTCACTTCACATTTCCCAACCCACTAAGTTTTGAGTATTAATTAATCATTTTCGGCGCGCTGAAGACATAATTTAATTTTCAACTGGTACAATCTGTCATTTTCATAGAGTTCGGAATTGAAGTTGCCACGTAATCGTCTTATTTAGTTTCATAAGTGGAAAGAAGTCTCTCACATAAATATGCCGATCGAAATATTGAACCACTTTTGCAACTTCGTTATGGAGACTTGGAAAATATACCTGGGAAAATAAGTGTATACGTCCTGTGCAATTTTAAAGTAAAAATAATTGTAATTAAAACTGGAATTACCTTGCTGGTCCGTGAGCTACATTTGTACATACACAGGAGTGCGTTCAACTGAAACAGCAATCGGTCTCGAAAGCAGCTTGAAAAAAGATGTACGGTTGACAGTGTTCTCAAAACCTTCATAAAAATTACCGTTTAAATTATTGCAAGGCCACTATGAATTCTTCAGGCCTAGTGCTTTTTTTAACACCAGTGGGCTTCGGGAATTGGATTGTCTCTGTCAGAACGTGTCCCTTCAACAGCACGATTCTATTTTTAAACGCATCCCCATCAAATCAGATAGAAGTTCCTTGCGGTGTCTTACTGTGGGCAAAGTACAGTCAAGTCCACTTGAAATGCGAAGTCTGCAGTCCACTCCGAATGTTCTGATTTTCGTTCCAGCTCTCCTTTCTGCTGCATAAATTGAACAATACCGATATTTAAATCGAAAAATCGTTCCAGGCGTCCCCCTTGACTTAATCAACGTACTTTGCAGTAATGTATGAAGTTTCCATACTCTTCGTTGTTTTCACTGAAAAATGTTGCAATTGAAAATGGAATAATGGGTGGGCTTCAGAAATTTTACTAGTCGCACCGATTTCTTACAGTCCTCCACGCCTGAAAATTTAGCGCGAAGTGCTTCTTGATGCACAGAACAATGAATCCCATCACTCTACCGCTGTAATGTTTTATACTTTCATTGTCATCTGTACATTTACATCTACATCCATACTCCGCAAGCCACCTGACGGTGTGTGGCGGAGGGTACCTTGATTACCTCTAACGGTTCTCCCTTCTATTCCAGTCTCGTATTGTTCGTAGAAAGAAGTATTGTCGGTATACCTCTGTGTGGGCTCTAATCTCTCTGATTTTATCCTCATGGTCTCTTCGCGAGATATACGTAGGAGGAAGCAATACACTGCTTGACTCCTCATTCAAGGTACGTCCTCGAAACTTTAACAAAAGCCCGTACCGAGCTACTGAGCGTCTCTCCTGCAGAGTCTTCCACTGGAGTTTATCTATCATCTCCGTAACGTTTTCGCGATTACTAAATGATCCTGTAACGAAGCACGCTGCTCTCCGTTGGATCTTATCTATCTCTTCTATCAACTCTATCTGGTACAGATCCCACACTGCTGAGCAGTATTCAAGCAGTGGGCGAACAAGCGTACTGTAACCTACTTCCTTTGTTTTCGGATTGCATTTCCTTAGGACTCTTCCAATGAATCTCAGTCTGGCATCTGCTTTACCGACGACCAACTTTATATGATCATTCCATTTTAAATCACTCCGAATGCGTACTCCCAGATAATTTATGGAATTAACTGCTTCCAGTTGCTGACCTGCTATATTGTAGCTAAATTATATGGGGTCTTTCTTTCTATGTATTCACAGCACATTACACTTGTTTACATTAAGATTCAATTGCCATTCCCTGCAGCATGCGTCAATGCGCTGCAGATCCTCCTGCATTTCAGTACAATTTTCCATTGTTACAAACTCTCGACATGCCACAGCATCATCCCCAAAAAGCCTCAGTGAACTTCAGATGTCATTCACAAGGTCATTTATGTATATTGTGCATAGCAACGGTCCTACGACACTCCCCTGCGGCGCACCTGAAATCACTCTTACTTCGGAAGACTTCTCTACATTGTGAATGACATGCTGCGTTCTGTTATCTACGAATTCTTCAATCCAATCCAGTTTTTTATGCGTGGTACTGTAATGTCTTATCGTAGCAAATGAGGAGTACCTGTCGCTAATGAGAACTGAGACTTCTCATCCCTCTCTTCTGTTATTCCCATTCATTTTAAAGGATTGTGACGATAGATGGCTAGATTGCCTCTTTTTGTGTAAACAGAAACTGGACCTGTGAACGTCTTTTATATCACGAACAAACAGTGAAGGGTAAACAGCGCTGACACCATAATTCTGCCAAAATCAGAGTTGTGCCGACCGCAAAATGCCGCACCGCAATGCCGAATGAAATGTCGTGCTGTTCCTGAAGGACCGAGCAAAGCCGAGGGACAGGTCACGCCTTGGGCCGCCCGCACCCCGCACCCCGCACCCGCTGCCGGCCCTGCTCTGAGCCAACGCTCCTCGACTCTGGACCACCAATAGAGGCTTGTGGGCAGCGTTTGGTGATGTCTTTCACTGTTTTATTTCCAGGTCATTTTAATTACACCTGTTTGTCTGTGCAGTAACCTCGAAGACTGGGACAGTCCATCTGTTTCAAACTTTCGAATCGGGCAGGCCACCACAAATTATCAAAGGTCCCAGCTATATCAATCATTATGCCTGTAACATACCTGTCATAGAAGGCGTTCAAAATATTTATGAAGTAATTTATCGCATCCCCGGTGGATTTTCCTTTCCTGAAACCGTACTACAGTGGGATCCTGCCTACTGCCTGTCAGAGGTCTCTCAGGCGACGGCACAGAAGCTTTTCCTGTACCTTGGCTAGAGCATTTACCAAACAAATAGGCCTGTAAGATTTCAGTTCTCTAGGGTCTTTGTGTTCCGTTTTTTTAGGTATAACGACTTTAGAGATTTTCCAGATTCTAGGTACCCGACCCTGCAAAAGGCATTCGTTCAATAGCAGTGTTACATATGGTGTAATTTGGTCCACTAGCTGACGTAACATCTGGTGATTTCCTCTTCTTTAACTTCCTTATTGTCAGCCTCACTCCCTCCTGGGCAGATGGAACCACAACACTAGTAATTCAGAACGAAGATGCTGATGGTACTCTGTGTCTTTCATCATTGTATCGTCCGTCAATCGACTTCTGAGTAGGTACTGCAGTGATGTCTCCCAGTCTGTCATCGACTTGCCGTCGAATCGTCTGAGGGTTGATAATGCAGTGGGTGATCGAACAAGTTTGTATAGAAAATTCAAAACTTATGTTACCATTTGGTTCTTAACGTACACCTCCCATTTTCCTACTCTTGTTTGGAGTAGTCGTTCTTAATATTGTTGTTTGACGGTTTGATGGAAACTCAGCCTTCTTTGTCGTTCTGCTTCCCAAAGGATCTTCGGTAGTATGTCCTCTGCTGTCTTGCTCTGTAGAGCGGAACTCCAAGGGATTTTAAAACCTTTTGACTTCCTAACGAACGTTGGGGTCTCCTTGCCTTGATCCGGGTACAACGCTCGCACCAATTTGTACACTTTGGCGTCAACACCAAATCCGCTTCCCTGCAATTGTATATCTTGAATTCTGCCTTTAAAAGCTCCCAATTTTTCTCTGCGTAGATTGTTTAGCCACTCGTTATCCGTGTTTCTACTGTGAAATAAATGAGATTATGGTCTCTTGTTGCAAGTCCATCATAGACCTTCCAGTTGGCAATGTGGTCACAGACTTTCGAGTTTACGAGGGTGATATTTATATTTGTTGCCGCACCTGCGCGATTTTGCAAAGTAGGTGGGGTGAGAGGCCAATTAATTACATATTGGCCAAGTTCTTGTATTGCGCCCTGAAAGCAGAGTCCTCTTTCATCCGTTGTTCTGCTATGATACAATGCTGATTTTGTGTTTGCGTTCATTACGAAAATGTGCCTGTCTTGTCGACCCAGTATTGCTGATGTTTATAAGTTTATCTATGTTTAGTTGCATCTCCTAACAGTTTTCTATGTTTAGTTGCATCTCCTAACAGATGCCTGTCTTGTCCACCCAGTATTGCTGATGTTTTAAAGTTTTCTATGTTTAGTAGCATCTCCTAACAGTATTGGAAATATTTATTCGTATGCAAAATTTTCCTAAGGCAGTCATTATTTCTATTGTCACCACCTGTTCGTCACAGAGTTGATGTATCTTTGTCCCTGTTATGTCTTTATATGGCACCGCGATGGCGGCCATCGGATAATGACCTGATGTTATGACCTGTAATGTTACTAGCATGTGGGGTAATGCCCCATGCTAGGAATGTGGCTCCAGTGCAGATAGTATGTATAGATCCATCTCCTCTAACACGTTCCCGAGTTCTTGAATCACCATGGGGCAATTTTACCCACTGTGTGGGTATACATATCATTCTTTTTTGAACTCAGGCTTTAAAGCTAAAGATGCAGCTGAATTTTGAAGAAAACAATATCACACAAAAACAAAAGGCGACTGGTGGTGGTGGCGGTTACCGTTAAATAAGAGCTAGAATATTAATTAAACTTGAATTTCTGGGTCATTAAATTCATATAGGTAAGATCAGCTACTCACTTTCAGCTACCATCAAACATACAGCAAAAAAGTTAACAGCAAAAAATATAGGTAAAAGAAGCACTGCACTATAAATGAACAGAACAAATGAGCATCAAATGGAGAACAAGAAATGAAAGCAAAAGAATTGTTATTAAGAAAAGCACTGCATTATAAATCAACAAAAAATTAGCGTCAAATGGATAATAAAAAATTAACAGCAAAAAATGTGCATCAAGTGGATAGCAAAAAGAGAACAGAAAAAGAAATAAATCACGTATTAATCATAAACACAAATGTATCCCCAAGAGGGCTTGGGGATACATTTGTGTTTATGTTTGCATGTAGTTTTTGTTGCTGTTTATTTCTTGTTGTCCATTTGATGCTCTTTTTTTGATTTTTTTTGTTGGGCATTTGAGGCTCAGAGTTTTTGCTGTTCGTTTATAGTGCAGCGCTCAGTTTACCTATAATTTTTTTGTTCATTTTGTGTTCATTTTGTTCTGTTCATTTACAGTGCAAAGCTATCGATTTGATGCTAATTTTTTGTGTTAATTCGTAGTACAGAACTGTCGATTTGATGCTCATCTTTTCTGTTCATTTATGGTGCAGAGCTATGGATTTGATGCCTATTTTTTCTGTTCATTTATAGTCAGAGCTGTCTATTTGATGTTCATTTTTTCCTGCTCATTTATAGTGCAGAGCTATCGATTTGATGTTCATTTTCTCGTGATATCAGCTACATCTTTACCTCCGAATATTGAGTTAAAAAAAAGACTTCGCTTTGTTTACCTCCACAAGTGTGCTGAAGTGCCCTACTTAGCACTACCATGGTAGTTTGCATCGCATTTATCTGTCCTATAATTTGTGCCTATTCAGTTGCTGTTTGGGTGCAATCTGACTGTAAGCGAATACTGCGGGAACCTAGTGAGCCTATAGCTATGGGACCACTCTAATCTGCAATAATATGCAATTAGGCCATGTGTCATCACTAATTGGTTGTACAGATGTTCAATATCAAGTGTCTTTTGTCTCCTCGTAAAGACGTCGTCAAGAAGAGTCTGCAGTTCCTTTGTACTTGTATTTGTAGGAAAGTTGTCGGCACTGAGCTGAACATGATCAAATATCTCCATGACAGGAAAATTTATAGTACAGGCTGTCGGATGAATGTGCCTAACCGAGTGTCTTATTGCTACGGTTAACACAAGCATATCCTCCAATTTAGCTAATCGCAACGCGGTTCCATACATTTCGTAAATAGGCCGCGGGTCCGGCCACAAACTTCCCATTTCTCATGTCATGTCCATCACTGTTTGTACTCTTTTCGTAATTCCCGTTGCCATCTGTAGGTTCCATGATCAGTGTATTTTCATAATATTGCTCTATTAGCTGTTCCGTGATTTCTTACTGAGGTACTAAAACGTGTTGCGTGCTGTCACACGTTGCATTCATTACACTTTCAACTTTATCTTATTTGGGAAGTATGTCGCTCCCGGCGGGGTCAGGGATGTTCTCTGCTTTGTGATGACTGGGTGTTGTGTGATGTCCTTTGGTTAGTTAGGTTTAAGTAATTCTAAGTTCTAGGGGACTGATGACCATAGCTGTTAAGTCCCATAGTGCTCAGAGCCAGCTATGTATGTCGCTCTTTGAGTCTTCCTTGCCTAGAGGCAGGCATGCTCTCTGATGCTTGTTTTACTTTCTTCTTAGCCACTTCCAGGAACTCCACCCCTTCTCTCCATTAGAGAAGAATTCTTGAACAGTTTTTTGAATGAATTACAATTTTTTTGAAAACAAAACGCTACTCATTTAGAACCGATACCCAAGAAAAGCACAACCGATATTGAAATTTTGTTTCAATAAATGAAAGTAATTACTTTTAAGTCAGAGTTTTTTGTGACTAAATTCGCCTGAAAAAATTTCATATCTATCACTCTTGGCTCTAACTGGATAAAGAGCTTTTGGGAATGACTTGTTCTGGGAGAAACCTAAAAAGTGTATTTACACACTTGATCAATGTCGCTTCCTGATGTTTCTCCATTTTCTTTCTTTCTGTCGTATGATTTGATGTAATGTAGTTCCTATTCTGTGTGATGGCTTATTTGTCAGCATCGGATATATTGCCAGATATTTGGACACAAAAAATACCATAGTCTGTGCCTCGTATACTTCTCTTTTTCACAGAGACATGAATGCGCTTCATATTTTCTAATAAAATCTTGCAGCAGATGACGATTGATTTATCTGAGCTCACTTGACTTGATGACGTCAGAAAAATTAGTTGCACAAGCAATCAAAAGTTTGACACTTACCTCCAAGTACAGTAGCTTGTGCATGATTGTACAACCGAAAATTGTTCAAGGTTAATGCACCTTGAATGGTTAAAGTGTGTGCGCATACTTCTCCACGGACAGTCATTTATGCTACTGTGAAATGGTAGCACTGTCAAGCTTGTTTACACTAATATGTGTTGCAACCTTAAGATAAATGCCGGATCTGACGTCACTCCTTCCGAACCTCGCACGTACAATAAATTGTGACGAAGTAGAATAGCCTAAGATATCGTATTTGACCAAAACCTATATGCTCATGCGTCCTGCCGCCCTCTGGAATGTATTGAAAGAAGCAGAAGTAGAAATAAAACAATGTCTAATTCGAAGACGAACTGAGAAAATTTAATTCAGAGCCAGAAAAAGCACAGTATGTGCGATTAAAGCTGAAACATGTCTCATACGGCACTCAGGAGAAACATTTACCAAGTAAAGTAATAACAGAAGGAGTCCACCCACAGTGTGTAATGGTAATTTCCCGAGAATGTTTCTAAAACAAGTATTTGACGCCGTCGCTGCAAAAAGACTGTAGGGAAAGCGAATGACAAAATTTAATTGCCATTCCCGCTACCGAAACTCAATACAATAGAGAGAAAACGGAGATATTAAATTCTTTGTTTAAAAATGCATCTTTGATTGAGGTTCTACCACGCCAATGTTTGCCACTGGATGTATATGCTGAGATTAGCACAGTAAGTATTGAAAAACGGTTACGACTGCTCGAAGCGAATTTTTAGGTACCAGTTAAGTGCGGTAGCAAGCACGCGACTTCTTCTTACATGAGTACAGGCTTAAGGATACAGAAGTATATTTTACACTGAATACGTTGCGGACTGTGTATTTTCCTAGTCATATTTAACGAGAATTTCTCCCCAGAGAATAGTGCAGGCAGCTAGGAAAGAGCGCAAGTGATTCCTCTTGACGGCGGTGGTCAAATGGAGTATGCCAAGCAGCAATACAAAATGGGATGAAAATGTAAAATCACCGGTGGAGAAGGCGAAGAGAGACGCCAGGAGGCTATCAGAGAAAGTTTGGCACATCGATAATAGAAACCTTATGAAATTATAGTGTAACCAACTGATGAATAATGTTCCAGCATTTGGTGCTGTAATCTCGCATGCATGCCGACAGATACCGAAAAAACCAGTGATGCGCATATAGGAGTCAAGAAAGGGAGGATGGGCACAGGGAGGTACATGTCCCTTCTGGAATCGATAACACTGACATTTCATTCACTGCTAGTTCTTGATAATATCTAGAAATTATTTCCTGTGATTCTGTTAACCAGCAGGTTCAGTCTATTTTGTATCACATGGACGTGCGTGATCGAAAGTGCTTTGGTTTGTTTCCTAGTTACGCTGTTCATAGGACATTATGCCGTTTTAATTGGTTCTCCGTTAGCTGCAGCTCTGTCTTACCTTAGCTCTTAGACCAATCTTGCTGCGAGGGGGTGGCTTGTATACTTCAACGATAAAGATAGTCCTACTCGAGGTGGAACCACACCTGAGGTATATGTGTAAAGATTTCAGAGTGAAATATGGTTCATGAAGTGGGGCAGCAGCGTTTTCGGTAGTTGGAAAGACAGCAGTCTGAATGAATGACTCATATCGTCTTGTAACATTAACCAACATGACCTTGTTATGTTAGTACTATGAACAGACGAAAGTAAGGGGAAATTATAGCAGCATTCCCGAGCACATGCAGCTCTTGCATGTTGTAGTTTAATGATGATGCGCGCTATAATGTAAAATATTCTGGAGGTAAAATAGCCCCCCCCCTTCTTGTCTCCCATTCTGGTTTCCTGATGTGGATTACTCAGGAGGATATAGCAACAGGAAAAAAAAGATCTGGTGCTCTACTCACCACAGCGTGGAATGCTTGAGCCTTAATCGGAAATGTGCAAAGAGAAATGGATAGGTTTAAGTTTTATACAGTAGGATTTAGTGAAGTGCGTTAGCAAGGACACGACTTCTTTTTACATGAGTACAGGGTTATAGGTACAAAATCAAATATTGGTCACGGCGGAGTAGCTATAATAATGAACAAGAAAATAAGAATGCGACTAAGCTACTGTGAAACTCATAGTCAACGCATTGTAGTAAGACGGATATAAAGTCAAGGCCCATCACTGTAGATTACGTATCTACTAGTTGCGGAGATGATGATGGGGACATGGAAAGAATGCACGATTAGATAAAAGAAATTACTCCGATCGTTAAGAGCGGGAAAAATTTAATTATGACGGTGGCTGGACTGCGACAGTAAGAAAAAGAAAAGAAAGAAAAATAGTAGGAGAACAAAGACTGGAAGACAGGAATGCAAGAGGGAATCACCTTGTAGAATTTTTCAAAGAGTGCAATTTAATCATTGCTAACACTTAATTTAAAAATTACGAAAGACGGTTATAGATATGGAAGACACCAGGAGATATAGGAAGTTTCCGGACAGATTATTTAATGCTAGGACAGAGATTTCGAAATCAGTTTTAAACTGCAAGACGTTTGCAGAAGCAGATGTGGGCTGTGACCATATTTTGTTGATTACGAACTGCAAATTGAAACTAAAGGAACTGTGGAAAGGTAAGAAATAAAGCAGAAGGACCTGGATAAGTTGAAAGAACCGGAGGTTGCTGAAAATTGCTTTAGGCAACTGCTGACTGAAACAGTGCACAGAAACACATTAGAAGACGAATGGATTGCTTTTAGAGATGGTATTGTGAAGATATCAGAGGAACAACTATGCAAACAAACAAGATCAAGTAGAAATCCTTAATTTATCTGACGGGCCGAGAAAATATAAAAGCACAGCAAGAAGAACAGGTATGAGGAAATTATAGACGTCTTAAATATGAGACAAAGGAATAAGTGAAAAATGGTAAAGCAGTAATAAGTAGAAGACAAGTGTAAAGCTGAAAAAGTAAGTGTGAGGATGGGAAAGATAGATGATGCCTACAAAAAATTAAAGCAACCTTAGGAGAAAAGAGAATAGCCGTATGAATATAAAGAGGTCGGACGACAAGCCACTGCTAAGCAGAGAACGAAAAGCTGAAAGGTGTGAGGAATATATGGAAGGGCTGTACAATGGAAACTTGAAGTCATAGTTTTAGAAAGGTAAAAGGGAGTAGGTGAAGAGGAGCTGGCAGATATGATACTGCGGGTAGAGTCTGACGGAGCACCGATGAAAGAGGAAGTCGCCTTATAGAGTTTTGCAAAGAGCACAATTTAATCATTGCTAACCCTTCATTAAAAATTTACGAAAGTCGGTTACAGGCATGGGAGAGACCAGGAGACATAGGAAGTTTTCGGACAGATTATATAATGCTATGACAGAGAGACGCCCTCTTAAGTAGAGAACTCACCAGAAGACACACATTTACAAAACTATTCGACCTGGTATGCCAGACATTTAAGAGAGCTGAAATACCCTCGATTTCATGAATAATGTAATAATTCCAATTGCAATGAAACCAGGCGCTGACAGGTGTTACAATTACAGAACCATCGCGTTAGCAAAATAATAACACGAATTATTTAAAGAATAATGGAAAGTGTTGCATAAGCCCACATCGAAAAAGATCAGTTGAATATACGAATTATCTTAAAAGAGAAGAAGAGGATAGTAGCTTTTGAGATCTGGTGGTATAGGTGAATGCTGAGGAAGAGTGTTTAGATCTGATAGCTAATGAGAATGTATAGGCTGACCCGAACTCGGGAAAAACTTTCTGCATAACTTCATTAAAAAAATGGCTCTGAGCACTATGGGACTTAACATCTATGGTCATCAGTCCCCTAGAACTTAGAAGTACTTAAACCTAACGAACCTAAGGACATCACTTCGCTAAAAGAAAGTATAAGTTGATAGCACATATCCTGAGGCATCAAGTAATCATAAATGTGGTAACGGAAGAAAGTGGTGGGCGGGGTTTTATGGATGTAGGTTTCAGTAGTTATGCAGAGATTAAAAGACTTGCACCGAACTGACTATGGTGGAGAGCTTCAAAAAACCAGTGTTCGTATCGAATACCACATCAAAATCAAGAATATCTTGCCAAAATAGAGTTCAAGCGTTTATCAATCTGCAGACGAGGGCCTGTCAATACCTTGGCGCGCAGTCTCTCGCTAGCCCCCTGGACAATCTACTCCCTCACGTGTCGAACTGCAGACATGCAAACTTGATTGGTTCAGTTTTAGTTAAATGGAGTTTCGGTAGACAAATTATAGTGTGCTTTTGTGAAGATTACTGTATGATTACAGTAGAATGGTGGAGGTGGGTAGCTTTGAACACAAAATTCCTCATTTTAATACTGCCACTCAAATTTTAAGAAAGTCTAAGAAGACAAGGAACAGTGTAATAACGCTTGAATATGATCAGATAAGAAAATGTTGGTGCAAACGAATTATTAAACAACACGTCATAGACCACAGAGTTCGGAGAGAGCTAGAAAGGGGGGAGGAGTGGGGGTGGATATCTCGTAGCATTAACGGAAGAACAGTAATCAAAGTTCTCATCTCAGGTCAAATACTGATTACAGAGGCGCAAAATATATATTCGTTGACCCACGAACTGATACAAACTTTCAAAAACACTTGGATTGTGTCACGTGCTTTAGCAGGTTTCTGCAATAAATCGATGAAGTGTCTCTACATTAGGGATATCTGATGAAAATACAAAGTATTGTAATTGTCCCCACAGCTAACAACCCACGGGACGGAGCTCGACGGAACGTGTAGACAATGGAACTGCCCCATACCTATCTATCTACCTGACACTGCAGATGTCGGCTAGTGCATCTCCAACAATATTACTTAAATATGCTGGACCCCTTTCATACGGTAATAACTTAATTCCTCTTATTTTTAGGGGCTCTTTCTGTGTAACGTCTGGATGGTTAATTGCATAAAGCCCTTGTAGACAAACCGGAAACGCAAGTTTGGAAACCACAAGGACTACCATACAGTATCATACATTCCAACCCACGAATTAGTCGAATACTGCTGCTGGTGTCTAGCCTTTGTTGAAACATGAGGATTTTCTACCAACTACAAAAACTCTTTATAGAAATTAGCAGCTCCGTCTCTTCGAAACATTGTTTCACTAACACTGAACATATAATGTGCAAATTTGCTGTCTGTGCAAAAACCATTAACAAAAGTTCTCCCATGCTCCGTTATCTTCACTTGAAGATGATACAGGAACACGAACCGGCAGGGATGTGATCTCTATGTTTATGTGGTACTACGAGATGTATCACATCATCCACAGTCTGGAGAACAAGTTTATTGTGGTCAGTCGTAGAGGCAAATATTCGCCTACTTATACACTCCTGGAAATTGAAATAAGAACACTGTGAATTCATTGTCCCAGGAAGGGGAAACTTTATTGACACATTCCTGGGGTCAGATACATCACATGATCACACTGACAGAACCACAGGCACATAGACACAGGCAACAGAGCATGCACAATGTCAGCACTAGTACAATGTATATCCACCTTTTGCAGCAATGCAGGCTGCTATTCTCCCATGGAGACGATCATAGAGATGCTGGATGTAGTCCTGTGGAACGGCTTGCCATGCCATTTCCACCTGGCGCCTCAGTTGGACCAACGTTCGTGCTGGACTTGCAGACCGCGTGAGACGACGCTTCATCCAGTCCCAAACATGCTCAATGGGGGACAGATCCGGAGATCTTGCTGGCCAGGGTAGTTGACTTACACCTTCTAGAGCACGTTGGGTGGCACGGGATACATGCGGACGTGCATTGTCCTGTTGGAACAGCAAGTTACCTTGCCGGTCTAGGAATGGTAGAACGATGGGTTCGATGACGGTTTGGATGTACCGTGCAATATTCAGTGTCCCCTCGACGATCACCAGAGGTGTACGGCCAGTGTAGGAGATCGCTCCCCACACCATGATGCCGGGTGTTGGCCCTGTGTGCCTCGGTCGTATGCATTCCTGATTGTAGCGCTCACCTGCACGGCGCCAAATACCCATACGACCATCATTCACACCAAGGCAGAAGCGACTCTCATCGTTGAAGACGACACATCTCCATTTGTCCCTCCATTCACGCCTGTCGCGACACCACTGGAGGCGGGCTGCACGATGTTGGGGCGTGAGCGGAAGACGGCCTAACGGTGTGCGGGACCGTAGCCCAGCTTCATGGAGACGGTTGCGAATGGTCCTCGCCGATACCCCAGGAGCAACAGTGTCCCTAATTTGCTGGGAAGTGGTGGTGCGGTCCCCTACGGCACTGCATAGGATCCTACGGTCTTGGCGTGCATTCGTGCGTCGCTGCGGTCCGGTCCCAGGTCGATGGGTACGTGCACCTTCCGCCGACCACTGACGACAACATCGATGTACTGTGGAGACCTCACGCCCCACGTGTTGAGCAATTCGGCGGTACGTCCACCCAGCCTCCCGCATGCCAACTATACGCCCTCGCTCAAAGTCCGTCAACTGCACATACGGTTCACGTCCACGCTGTCGCGGCATGCTACCAGTGTTAAAGACTGCGATGGAGCTCCGTATGCCACGGCAAACTGGCTGACACTGACGGCGGCGGTGCACAAATGCTGTGTAGCTAGCGCCATTCGACGGCCAACACCGCGGTTCCTGGTGTGTCCGCTGTGCCGTGCGTGTGATCATTGCTTGTACAGCCCTCTCGCAGTGTCCGGAGCAAGTATGGTGGGTCTGACACACCGCTGTCAATGCGTTCTTTTTTCCATTTCCAGGAGTGTAGTTTCCAGCTATAGTACTATGGATCGTATCTAATCAATACCGCAATAAACAGCAGTGGGTATCTTGTCTGAAAATGTGTTCTGATACAACAGTGTATCCATTACCATTCGAATGATCTTACATAGAAATCATGTTACCCTATTATGAAGTGTATATCCAGCCCTAATACAACAAAACATTTATCAGGTAATTCACTTCTTGTACAAACTTTAAATTTTCAAGGCAAACTAATAACAAATGTACACAAATGTCAAATATTGTCTACATAGTAACATATTTGCGTTGAGAATTCAGTGACTGCATCAGCACACTGATTTGAATCGATATTATGATAAAATGTATTTTAATTATTGATTTGAAAGTTCAGTTATTGAATCTTATACTGAACATATTGATCTTAAATTTTCATTATAGTCTGAGATTTTTTTGACATATGTTTGTCTGCTTACGTTTACTTTTTAGTTTTGATCTGAGGAATACACCCACAAAATTCGTAAACATATTCACAAGCGCTCTGTAGATGGCATCAACTTTTGTTTCCTCTTTCTATGTCCCTGTTGAGTAATAGCCAATGTCTCTTCATGACTTTATTTTTATTGATGTCCATCAGGGTTACTGTAGTTGCTCCGATGTTTTTCTCTTCCAGATATTTAATTTTCAGTGTTAATGTCCACCTCCGAAGCGTAGCGGTAGCGTTACTGCCTACCACGCAAGGGGGCCGTGCTCGTTTCCCGGCTAGGGATTGGGTGCTGTGTGTCCATCATCATTGACTCACAAGTGGCGTCAACTAAAGAGGACTTCCAATATGGCGGCCAAACTCCCTCGCATGGAGCCTCCCGGCCAACAATGCCATACGATCATTTCATTTTTTTCAGTGTTACTGGTTTATGAATAAAATACATTCTGTGAATATTTTATGTCTTTAATTCCTAAATTTTGATCATTTTGTTTGATGCTTACTGGAATACATCATAACATAATTTCAGTTGATTATAGTAACAAAGATGACATCACTAATCACAGTGTTTATATTTTTTCTCAACTGTTGGGCGTGATAGAGCCATTTACCTTATGAATTAGGCTCTTTCTTATCTCGAAATCTCTTCATCTTCTCGATGAAGTTTCTCTTCTGTTCTTCTGCTCAGGTATTGTATTTTGCGAACTGACGATTCTTGACAAGTGTTCCTAAGGAAATGCATCCTCTACCATGTCACCTGTTACGCCTGTTTTCTTAAAATCTCTCACAGTTACTAACAGCCAACTGTTCTTAACTTTCATTGAGATAACAAGACTAAGACTCCTGTTTGTCAACCTGTCATCATTCATTATTAAAATATGGCAGTGATATTTGTTTTGTCTCTTCCTGAAAATCTCAGAGCTTTCATCACTATGCTAATACAGTTACTGAGATTTTCTTTTCGTAAAAATTCCACCTATGCACACTGGGGCACAAATGTTTCATAGAATTAATCTTTCTTTGCTTGCTGTTTGATTATTGTGGTGTAATGTCTTTGTTTTGTGTTACAGGATATTGATATTTTTTCTAGGTGAACTGTAACGTTATTTGTAATTTCGAGTTTTCCTCTAAGTTTGCTTCATGATCAAATCTGGTAGACTGATTGACTTCTCCTAGAGATCTAAATGTATGTTCCTGAGACATTCTGCCAAATTGAGTCACTGCAGGCTGTCCACCAAGATACTGAAGAATTTCTTCTTATGTAATACTTAGTTTTTCAGAGTGAGCTTTGGACTCCAGCTTTGCCAGAAATTTTATAAAGTTTTTCGAGAGAATGAATCTCTTTTTTTCTAATATTGTAGAAAATTGCCTGTTGATCTGCGGAGGCTACAAACTGCCAGTGAATTTTATTTTCACGTAGCTGGTCCATTTTAATGTTTTTTACTTTATTTTCTCAAGTCGTAATTTCTGTCCGTGGTACACGTATGAAGAGTACGGAGATTAGTTCGCCTTCTGTAAGACTCTTATTTTAATAACAAAAGGTTCAGACATTTTGCCGAAAGGTAAGTGGCCAGATGACTTCAGAAAAAGAGTTCTGGCATCAATGCCGAAGAAAACTAATGCTGCAATATGTACAAATGTTGAATAAAAATCTCATAAGCTCAAAATTTTGCTAAGAATAATGAAAAGACGGTTGGAATCTAAAATTGGGAGATAATTACGTGAAGACGTTCGTCCAGCTTCAAGAAATAGTAGAAGAGACGCAATTGCATAATCAAGAATAACTGAGAAAATAAAACTAGAAAAATGAAGAGAAAGTTGTTGATTTCCAATAGGCTTTATAGGGTTTAATCTTTTAGACATTCTGAAGCAGACTGGAGTTTACTGGGAAGAAAGGAGACTAATAAGCAGTGTACATATGATGCAAGAACTGTGCAACATAAGAAGCAGTAGGAGGAATGAACAACACAACATTACCATCACTTACTATGCTTTATAGAAATGATTCATGTTTACTTTTTCAGTATAGTAGTAATCTAGCTGCAATGAATGTTGAATAGATAACCTTCAGTCAGTCGGGATAAAACAGGTTTCGTGTATTTCTTACAAAATTTTGTTCTTAGAGCATGATACGTCTTCAAACACCCCGACTGAGTTGTATAAAAACGGCAATTTTAGAAACAACCCAAGCGGGATATGTTTCTGAGAAAGGTATTCACGACCTGGGCGTAATATACTAGTGCATTATCATTTTGGAAGAGGCAGTAATCACAGAAATGATGACTAGAGGCTGCACAGTAAGTTCGAAGACACTGTCTCTTTACCGCACATTCCTCCAATTACCCTCGCTATTGATGAGGGGCATCCAAAATCTGTACATGATATCGATAAAGAATATGAGGGCGGAAATTCCCTGCTGAAGCCGTGGGACTGCCTGGTTGAGACGTGCATTGGTACCTGGCCACCTTCACACTCTTTTACGACAGTCATTAGGCGTCAGATTAAATCTTACTGTAATTGGGGAGGAGAATCCAATGCCACTGATTAAAGTTCCATTTCAGGTGTATCTTTACCCACATTCTTTGCACGCCATGTTACCGGAGGTGTTATGCTGTTGATCATAATGAATGCCTTGAAGCCAGATTGATCGTACGTAGACGGTTCCATACTGTCTGGATCGATATAGCCCTCCAAGTTGCTTCAAAAAATGTTGTGAAAAATTGTAATGTATTTTCCCCGGTTAACTACGAGTCGTAATTTGCAGTTGGCAGTCATCAGCTGGTGTTGTTGATAACTTTGAGGCACTGTTACGATGTTTTCTGGATGAACGTCAACAATATTGCTGTGGTATACGCCAGTTCAGTGGGCAACGTCTTGTGCTGACACGCAGGTTAAGCTCTAATTGAGGCTGTGAGGCGTATTGACAGACTGGACACTGTACAAAAGCCACATTGTCATCTTAACGATTGGAGACACTTCTCGCTTTTCTGAAATACACTAAGAATGCACGTTTACTTTTAGCTCCATTGCACAGGTGATTGTACGCAATGACTTCCCGCGGTAAAAACAGTATGGTATCGACAAACAGATTTCCGATAAATGAAACACATTTACGCGCGTCATAAGAGTGATCCAAAACATTTTCTGACCAGTTTATTGTCTGTTGTGGTATCCATCATGTGATGCTTCAGTCATTTATGATTTGGCAAAATATGTTCAAAATCACCAAACGGACCAACATTCAATTCTTCACCGGGGTAAGATTAGTTGACGTGTCATGCTCTACTTCCTGTAAGCATTGTCTAGATGTTTTAGTTCAACTAGCATGTTGTGTAGAAGGGAGCAGTCGTACTCGAAGTGCATGTCAAGTCACTATTCAAGTGGTATGCAAAGAAAATACGTTCTGGAAATTTAACGCAAATAGCTGCATTAGAACGTAAGGGAGAGTGGCAGGGGGTTAAGAGATTACCGCAGAAGATTACTAATAATTAACGATTGTCGTAATCTCAGATGTGCCTATTTGAGCTACAAAGGTAAAAATCTCACATTTAGAAAATTACGTCAGTGAATAGGAAAGTATGAGAAAACTGGAATGAGTAGTACTGACTACTGCACAAACGTAATATGAGGCACAATGCCATATGTCCCAATTTGGCGCACCCACACAAAATGGAATGCTCATTGGTTTTCTATCCAAAACGATTGGATTACAAATACGTTTTTTTGTGTCTGTGGGATGGGCAGGACGTGCTAGTTAAAGACTCAGTGATAAACTTATAAGTAAATCATCTTCACTCTGGTGTCTACAGTTTCTATAGTTTTAAGAAACGTACCTAGTTCGAAGAAATCCTGTTTCTTGAGTCTACAGGTTAACTTCATAAAATTCATTTGAGTGTCTGTCAGGAAACAGCTGTTACTAAATGCATGCACCTTTTCTTCTGTTTCTTTTAGTGCTTCAGCATTGGTGAGTTTAGGCAAAATCAAATGCTTGCATGATCAATGAATGTCAGGAATTTATTGTCTCAGTTTGTACAAAGACAAAGGACAAAGGAAAGGAAAATAATTTTTACTTTGTTCAAAATTGATAATATGAATAAAATGAATTTTAAATATGCTGAATATGTATCTAAAAATGAATAAACAATTGCTGCACAGTACACGTCACACAGTGGTTACACTCCCTAAAATGAGCTATCAGAACATATCGACTACTTGAAATAAAACTGATGGCCTCTAAAGCATAGAAGATATAATTTTTTATCTTGGACCATGGTTTTTGAAAGATAACTACAGAGTCCACTTAAAATTTCATCATAAATTCCGTATGTTTTCCTAAAAAATCATATTTTTTCAGTAAGTACTAACCAAATTTAATGTCTAAAGGCTGTAACGTATTTGAGCTGTACCTAGAAACAAAAATCTATAGATTAAGAAATAAATATAAAATTATGAAATACAAAAGTACTGAACTGGTTTCAAAAAACTGGAATTTTGGTACCATTTGCTCATCTTTAACATAAAGGAAGTGGTGAGAAAAGGAATGTGTTACACAGTGCTCCAAGTGGAAAGGGCAGTGGGAGACAGAACAACAAAAGTTATTTTTTTGATAATTTTCCTTTAACCATCCACATTTTGAGGAATTCAGTTGTCCTGAATCTAACCCAGCTTCCCATTCAGTATCTTTTCAATAACTCTCTCATTCTCTTTTTTTCACCTATGACCTCAGAAAAAGAATATAGAATTTTAGTCTGTAACACAACATATTGCTGACTCTATCTTCTAATAAACTGCTGACATAATGCTTGCATCCCACCACTTTCCTTTTTAAGGAGTGTTGCATAAGAGAAATGCAGAGTGTCATTTTTCTGCAATACATTTCGTTTGTCGACTTTTGTCACATCGTTCATTTCATTCTGGTTTCATCAGAATGTACTTACCTTACTCCTTAAAGAATTAAAATTTGATACAAAATCAAAACGGAAATGTGAGACAGAAATTTATGAACTTCATGACTATATGAAATGTGCTGTACAAATGCAGCACTTCAACTCATAACATTTGAGGACCATATACATTATGCATTTATAAGCTCTAACAAAAAATAATGTTATTGTATACCAAACCTTTGGTCATGGATATATACCAAATATTTATGTGAACTATAAAAGAACTACAGTAACATTCTCTTCATGGGAAGCTGTAATTTTTAGTGTAATAGTGAAGCCTCAATTGAAGATATAAAATCATGAAGAGAATAAGTCCAAGAATTCTTGCAAATAATTTACAGTTCTTCCACAGGGAGCTGAATAATCTAAAACAAGATTTTGTAAGAACGATTTTATTGTTGCCACAGATTCATAGGTGTAATGTAAAATGTAGCGTATCAAATGGAAGGAAAGTTATCAAAGGAAAAATCATATGTTATATGGAAAATTTAACTGAACAAAAATCCATAATGGAACAGATTTATGTATATGTGGATAATTAGCCAGTTACATGTTCCTTAGATCATCTGAATGTTTCTTTTGTTGAATGATGTGGCGTGAGTCAGTTTACATGATATATATTCATCATTAGTGTTAACATTAACGAATGCACTATATTTTAGTCCTACTCATGGACCTATATTTAAAAATAATTTTTTTATCAGCCAACAGCTTTTAATTTGAAATTCGTGGGTGGAATAGTAGGAGTTGTCCAGCAGAAATGACTTGAAGTTAGATTTTAAATTTGCTTTGCTTCCTGTCAAGCATTTTATATTTTTGTGCAAATGATGAAAGATTGTTGTTGCTGCATATTGAACCTCTTTCTGAGCCACTGACAGCTTTAATAATGGGTAATAATGGTAATTTTTTCCTCCAATGTTGTAAGTACTGACCAAACTGTTCTTCTCGAATTATGGTGACATATTTGCGATGAATTTCATTAACAAACGTTTGTATTTATCGTGATGGTGGAGTCAGCTTCTTGAACAGGTACCTACATGACGTCTGTTGGTGGACTTCTCACATTATTCTTTTTTCTCGCTTCTGAGTGATCAGTGCTTTCTTTCAAAATGGTGAGTTATTCAAGAAAATTATTCTATAAGATATTACTGATATGCAAGATATGTCAGGTGGTTAATTCGTTTCTTCCCGAGATTAGCAGCTGTACAAAGACTAAAAGTAGCTGAAGTTAATTGTTTGAGAACCTCTGTGATATATTTCATCCAGTTCAGGTTTTCATCAATGTGTTTGGTGACTGCTGCTCATGTGCTACATCAGTTGTTTGTGAGACACTATTTGTTGTACAGAACTAAATATATTTTGTTCTTTAAAAGTTTAGATACTCCATTTTCTGCAACCACTTAATAAGTCTTTCGAAAATAGCATTTACAATTTATCTATGGCTTTCTATCTAATAGGATTTATTATATCACTAGTATCATCTCCAAAAAATAAAAATACTGCTTGCTGTTAATCATCACAAGATCATTTTCACACACACACATATTTGTTGTGTTTTACAGTTTTTGTAATTGCACTAATTTCAGCGAAGGATACTGGTGTTACCTCCAGTTGCTTGCAGTTTTGTGCAAAGGCGTTTTTAATATCTTCTCTTGCTTCTTCAAGTGAACCATTTACTCCCATTTTTGCTACTACATTTAGAAAGTGTTTCTTAAAAGTACTCGCCACTCGTAAATTATCAGTCAGAACATTGTTGCACATACTACATTTAGTGCAACTGTTAGGATACCTTGTTCTCTGGCTGGCTGTCCTGTCTCCCATTTGACAGTATCCCATTTAATTGTAAACTTGGTATCTGCAATGTTAATTTCTGTCAGGACATACATACTACTTGACATTTTGATGATTTTCCTTAAACTATTACAATATTTATGTAGTGAGCATGTAATCTTGGATCTTCACTTATTCTGGTCTTGATTTTTTAATAGATCTTCTGGATAACTTATTAAGAAAGTAAATATTGACACAAATTTACTATGGAATAATTTGAACTTCATATTAGCATCTCTTTCTATTCATACATCATACCATACAACCTCTTTTAACTCACTATTAGAACACTGGATTCTGTTCTCATCAATGAGCCTCACTGCTTTGTATGAACCTGCATCTCGGTTGTAAGGCACTATGTTTTTATTTCCACTAACTGTATATCATTATCAGATAGCCCTTTTAACACTTGTGTATGTCTTAATTACTTCAGCCTGAGCACTGTTAATGAAACTATTGTCAGTCGGTGTTGTACTATTTTGCTGAAGAGCATGTTGGAAAACTAACTACTGAAGTGAGGTAGAAGCTACCTAATGATAATTCTGTTTCATTTTTACTAACCATAGCTTCTATAAAATTTACACTGAAATGTCCACAAATACTAACTCAATAGTGCATCTAGATTTCTCATATCTCATATCTATCTGCGAGGTGCTCCGCTAATATTTCCTCCCCCCTCCTATTCAGGTGTCGTATATGATTTGTGTATCACGATTTCCGAACTGCATGTAGCGTAGATGTAAGACTTTGTTTCAGTTAGAAGCAATCCAGGAATATTTTTGTTAATATGGCTAACAGTGTTACAAAGCCTCCACAAACTCCACATGGGCGTGTGCTGTTGCTACTACAATTTCCTCCATGTAACCTTTAATTCTATATTCCAAATTGCGAGTCTTGATGTTTTCTGCTCCTCCTACAAAAAGTACCCAATCCTCTCCATCAGAATCAGTACAAAGGGCTGCTATGTTTTCTCTCACCTGGATGAGCTGGCCACTGTGTTTTATGAAACTTGGATCACTACTCCCCTAATGGAAAAGGTGGCAAGCAGCAAATAGACTCTTCAAAAAAGAATATGAACGTAATACCTGAAACTCATCTATGCAGACTACTTGATGACTAGGAGAAACCCTGAGAGAATAGGATAGAGAAGTGCAGGGGGATCAAGAGTAAAGGAATGATGTATGGAAAGAAAGTTACATGTAAGCAAGGATGAAGTGGAAAATTAACAGGAGATATGTGAAGGTGGTTTGTGGGCACAAGAATAGAACGATTTTGAAACTACAGAGAGATGGAAGATAAGGGCAATCACAGATTGAGGTCAGAGGTATATTGGAATGAAGATATAGTTATGAGAGTTTCCCCTTGCACAATTCAAATGTTTTTAATGTATGGCAGGAAGAATGTGAATTCATGTAGCATGGTTTGTGAATCAGTCATTAGAGTGCACTACACTATATATGGTAGCCTGCACAACTGCTTGATGTTCTAGTAGGCCGTTGGTACCACTTTGCTGGTAGCAAGTCATTCAAGTGAATGTTTTCTCGGCATATCTGTATAGAAAACATGCAAATAAATGGTACGTAATGTAGCTGCTTTTACGGAAGATCCTGCATCTGATGGGGTAGCAATTGCCAGTGAGAAGACTGCAATATGAAGTGACGAGTGGACTCATGGGACAAGTCTTGTAACTGGGCCTTCTAAGGGTGTATGACTCTTGGGGTAAACGATTGACAGCAGAAGGGCCAAGGAGACAAACATGGATATATTGCACATAGGATGGTTTTGGATTAACACTTTTAGAAAGATAAGGAATGTAATGAGAAGAATGTTCAAAAACACAGTCACAAGGAGGGTTTATCATCCCTGAAGTAAGTAATATCTCCTCCACTAACATCTCCACCCCTCCCAAACTGTTAAGGTTCATCAATTCAGAGACAGAGAGGGGTTAGCCATGAAGTACGTAATATCTCCTTTGCCATCATGTTCACTCCTCCCAAACTAACAGTCTGCCCAACGTCCAACAGCCCAAATGATACAAAATCTATCTCCATCACTACAAATTTCTTGTGTGTATAGTCCACACTCATGAGTCATATCCCTGTGGAAGACCAAAGTGCTATATCTATCGCACCTATCTACCTATATGCTCCATCTTTGTAAATAATCACGTAATTCATCAGCATTGTTTATATTACTGCACTGTATTCTACATGGATGTAACAATGAACCAACTAATTACTCAGATTAATTGCTACTACCAGACAAGACCAGGGGTAAACTAAACACCCCCATCACTTGCCCCTTTCAATTCCAGGCATGCTACTCATCATTATATGACTTGTTGACTTAAATGATTACTTCCAAAAGTCATCCTATTTCACAGCATGTTAAATCACACTTAAATACACTCACTATTACCACCGCCCCTCCCCAGTTTAAATCTCTACTAGTCCCTCATTTCCATCTATCTGCCCCTACTGCTGCTACCCATTTTTCTCTCCATACCAGTTCATATTCTCCTCCCCCATTAGTTTTATTTGTCTATTGTTCATTCTTTTCAACAGTTTTACATCTGTTTTTTGTCTTACTTCTGACAGTCCACACAATTCCTGCGTTATTTTTCTCTGGATACCTTCTGTGGCATCTCTGGTGCTCTCAGTCTCCCCAAATGGCCGCCAGCTACTTAATTTGCACATACTACATGTTCTACAGTGCTGCAATATTTTGTAGCCATCTTGCTTATTGCTATTCCTCTGCCTGCCGCACATGACTTCCACATTACCATCACCCATCTTAGTGACCAATGGCTTTAAATTCAGTTGGGCTGTATCTTCATGGGCACAACATCAGTGCCTTCCTCTTGACATATAATGTATTTTTATATGTGCTGCATTTTGCTCAGTGTCTCTTATGTTTCATGGGTAGTGAACTGTCCTCACATACATAAGTAGTATGCAAAAATGTTCTTGCTGTAACAGCCACCATCAATGCTGCCTTGGGTTAGATAAAGTGAGGAGCTGGATGGAAAAGTCATCTGACAAAAATCAGATTTAGATTTAATGCTCATACAGTTGTATGATACAGTGACAACAATTACATTGTGAACTAACAGTGATAAAGGCATTCAGTCCTTCTGCTGTATCAGCTCATAATACAAAACTTAAGTGAGAAATTATTAAATTTTTCTGCTGAACTACTTATGACATATATGTGTCAATATTTTATTTCACACTTTCATTTATCCATATAAAAATGTTGTTTACTGTTCAATTTCAATACACCAAATTACATGGCAATTAAATTGATACAGGTCCCACCAGAACAATTAAAAAAAAAAGAAAGTGGATGGAAGAGTTTTGTGACAAAACCCTTACTTGGAGCTCATTCATATATGCTTCTAAGATGCTCTGATGAAAGATAAATTGAGAACATGTGTCAAACAAATTAGCATATCTCTCCTTTCTGATGCTGTCTTACAATAAAATCAAAATCAATTTGATGTACTGTATCTCTTTGTTCTACTATGTCACCAAATTTTAAAAGATAAATTAATTATTTCCACTGTTTGAGCCTATCTTTGTGCTCTTGCTTTACTTTTCCATTCCCTATCTCTATTCATGCACAACACGTTTCTCTTATCAGAATATTATTATTTTCAATGATTCACATTACACAAAGAGTAGTAGAGATTTCGACACATTAATTTATAGACACACAAATATTTCTATCATAATCGTACAGTCTTCACACATTTGAACATCAATTAACGACAAACATGTATGAAATGTTATCTGTGCTGCATAATGTCAATATGACCACTGTTTTTTAAATAATTAATGTTAATTATATAAAACGATATGATGAACTGCTCAATGTGTTTACAATTGTGTTTAAGTATTATTAAATTAACTAGAATTACAATTATCATCAGACTGAATCAAAATAGGCCATACAGTGAAAAAGAATCTACAGTTAGCAACAAGTGGAAATTAGATTCTTCTAGCAACCTCATTTCATTTCATAGAACATATAGTACTTGATTATAAATTAAACAGTTTTAAACTTCTATTTTTCAAACAAATTATCAAATGAACATGTTTTACAGAACAGTATCAATTGTAACAATACTGCAAAATTCTTACATGAGTCAATATATATGTTTAACAATACAAAGGCAGGACGTTTTGTGAATAAAAGAAATAATGGGCATTACATTATGAACTAGAAGCTGAAATATTGCCATTAACATAACAGCAACATAAATATTCAAATTACTTTCAATATGTATGGAAACACAAAAAATTTCATTTCTTTTTCACTGATGTGCCAACAGATTGTATATAACAACTGAAGTTGACTGTTTCCTTTAAACTTTAAATTTAATAGTTATAGACCTTTGCATGAATGACTGAATATTCAGTTGAATTCATTGCATGTGGGCTCAAAGCTTAGACCAGTTATTGAACCAAGACTCATAATTTTATCTGTACACGTATTTTCACAACATACATTAATCTGCTTGTTCTCTGTAATGCTACAACATCATATTATTAACTAAAGCAGCTAATGATTTTGACTGCTGAGTGCCACCATATAAGATATGTTGCATACAGATCAAGATATACTCTTTTAAAGTTTGGGAAATAGACATTAATAAAGTCTAATGAGAGTATAAATAATCTTTAAGGGAAATTTCACATGCATCTTAGAATGACAGAACAAATTATGTTTTTTATTTACAAATAATTGAGAGCATCTTAGCAATTTAGAGTTAAGATCAGACAAGAAGATCAGATGGACAGTTAATGTTATAATACCATTCTGTAGACATATAGCATCTGCTGCAGTCTCATATAATGAAAATGAGACGTAAGCCAAACAGCTACTAACAAAACCTGTTGTTCAACTAACAACCAGTTTCCAAATTCACATTCACCACAATCACATATACGTTTGAGTACCTACTTCTGTAGGTTTTTTATTATTAGGACAGTCACAAACACATATTATACACACTCAAATGTATTGATCTGCACATTTTCTTAATACAAATAACACTGAAAGTCTTTGAAACACTCAGTCACACACTGCCACTGCAACAAATTCAGTAACAGCATTTATTTCACATCTGTTAAACAATTTATTATATACCTATTTTTGGGGTACACATTTTGTGCTTTGTTATAATGAGCTAAACATCAGATAAAGTGCACTTATCATTTGTGTACTGTATGCATCATCTCTCACTCAAGGCAACACAAAGAAGCTTAATAATAGAAGTACATAAATGAATAAATTAATACAAATAAATAGTTCAGAAAGTTGATTTATATATTTCTAAAAATTGTAAGTTTTCTATGAAGTATGCAATTTACTTAACTACGGAGACTAAATACAATGCCTAAAAATCAAATATTGAGGTGGAGATATGGGCAGAGAGAATAGCCATACTCATCTGTACTGAAAACTGTGATAAATCTGAGAGCAATGTTGAAACAGAGACACTGGCTGGAAAGTTGTTTGGCATTGTATGTCAGTTTCCTGATAATTAATTTAACATTGTATACATTAGTTCCCTTTTCTTTGTTCATGTTCTGCTATTTCTGTCTTCATATCAGTTTTTAGCTATTTGGACTGCAGTTTGTTTATCATAATGCTTTCAGTATAATGATTGTCATTAAAATGAGTATGGCAAATAAATTACTTTCAATGATAGTTTGCAACTTTTCTGCAGAAACAGAATGACCTAATTATATGTAATTATACAAAAAGAAACAATGTCTAAATAAAATTGCATGTTGTATTTTTTATAACCAACAGTTCACATAATGAATTATAGAAAAAATCAATATTTAATCAGATAAGAAGATGAAAATATTATGCATGTTTCCCATGCTGAATGACATACATTACCAAATAGAAAATTTCTTATATACATTCTGTTTCTCTGTATAAAAAGCATTGTAATATAAGAATAACTCAAGGACAGTTCAAGAACCACCATTTTACATTTCACAGTACTTTCCACCAAGAACAAATAAACTGTTTTTATAATGAAGAACAATGCTTACAAATGGGTCTTTATCTATGCTACAGTGCTAGTTCTGTGGTCCATACAGTCTGACATTCTACACTTTGTGTGACATATATTTACACTTGTATATTACAAATCTCAGTAAGTAACTTACTTATGGTAGCTACAAATATCACACGCAATTAAAACACAGCAAAGTATAATAAATGTCAACACCATGTGTTTGTTGACATCTTTACATTATATTTCCGTCTGAAACACAACAAATATTAGCTGTCTGTGTAATACTCGAATAACTATGTTCTAACAGTAAAACTTAATAGAAACTTATGGAATACTGAATAAGTTTTTATTCATTTATAAAAAGATATTCATGTCAATTTTAACTGAAAGTGACATAAAATGGCTATCGAATAAATAATCATTCTTAATTAGCATAAACAAAGGGTTAACTTTTGAAATGACGCACATAAGCACAGAGAAGAGGGCGAATTATATACATTTGGATATAAAATTGTAGTTCAGGGAAAACAGAACTAAACTTTCGGTGCAGCAACTATGTTTCATATCGCTGACATCCCACCTTCACAGTTTTCAACATATAATGTATATGATTTAAGGGAAACAATGTTATCTAAAGATTAAAATGGGACTACAGGTAAGTTCACTGCTATTGCTCACCAACATTTTTTGTGGTAATGTATGACAAAATATCTGGAACTCTTGCTAAACACACACATACACACACTAGTGTCAAATGTTGTTGCTTTATGCACATAAAATAAGAAGTAAAAAATCATTGTCAAGAAATCATAGTCAGAGTACGCTCATAGTAAGAAAGTACATGTGTATTAAATGCTTCAAACAAACGTGTGTTATGAGTCATCTTGTTGTCAGCTTAACAACTTAAGTTCCCTGTTATCTGAACTCTGCCCATGATGAATATGAAATTTCACACTGAAGTGCACTGTATATCTTAAAACTGATACAATAGTGCAACAATATAGGGACACTGATGTTTAATCATATGAACTCATACTATAAACACAATTTTTATAACAGATGTGTTTTGCTCACTGAAGTAAGTGTCTCCCAGAGTGAAAGAGTTTCATGATTTAACCAAATACAAAACCGATTGTTCATAGATTACAGACAGTCAAAAGTAAACTCAAAGCATTATTAACTGATGGCTCTGCCTTTACATTAATTATACTTTTAGAGCTACAGCTATTCCTCACTGTTAATACTTGTGAATGGATGTGTTTAACATTTTTATTTCAATAGTAACAATTACCTTATAAGGCAAGTAAAGGTTAAGCTCATGTAATAATCACAGCATTAAAACTCACAAAGACAACAGCAGCAATACATTTTCATACTAATTATTTCTAACAGAGAAAATTACCAAATGGTTTGATACATTGTTTATAAGATAGTGTAAAAATGGTTTTCCCCACCACGTATATTTAAAGCTTAGAAATAAACAATAGCTCCAGATAGAGATTGCTATCTTCATGCATAAACCATAGCTCACTCAAGAGTATGTCGCTGTGACCACCATTATATAGTGTGATGCAGCAAGGTATTCATTTACTTGGTCCATTCCATATCAATGAAAAGGTTTTCAGTCTTAATGTATTTGTAATAGGTAATGGACAACAATATATGTAGACGGAGTTTCATGGAACTTTGTTTGTTTGTGTGTGTGTGTGTGTGTGTGTGTGTGTGTGTGTGTGTGTGTGTGTGTGTCTGTGTTTGTGTTTGTGTTTGTTTGTTGTGTAGTACTATGTATCAAGGAATCTCAATTCCAGTTTTACTCAAACCTCTTCATTAAAGTAAAAGATGTTATTAAATTCATTGTCCATTTGTGTGTCAGTGTTTTATATTACCTTTCAAATGCGAATAATATATGTTTTTGAACGAACTTCTTTAAAACTGGATTTCTATGTATTTTATAGAAATTTCCAGATATTTTGTCATACATACATCACAAACCCTCTACTATTTAAATTCCTTTACCCTCCTGCAAACCTGTATATCTTTCACCGTGACACATGTTCCAATATCATTTGCAACATTATTAGTTTAGTAATCTTGGTTGAACAATATTTTCATACTGATTATGTTGAGCTGACAATGTAAGATTATGATTTACTATCCTCATTCCCCCAATACTGGATTTGGACTTTAGACGACTTTGATTCAGATTTAATATGTATTACAACTATTTTAATCTTTTAAAAGGATAATTACTGAAATTTGTTTTTAAATATTATTTCAAAAAGTAATTTTCTACTCTTAATTATGATATGCACTTTGCAACAAATATAAAATTTCAAATTCAATTATACCATTTATTTATAGACTGTATAAAACACAGTAAATTTTATTATTCTTAATAGCTGTGGATGCTACTGTATATTAAGTTATTGATTGTGTTTACTAATGCAAATCCAGCATGTAACTGCATGGACACACTGTGTCTCTATCAATGAGCTGCTGCCATCTTTAGTGAAAGACCTATTCATTATACCAGAAATGTTTTAGTCAATGGCACTTATTAGTAAATGTCCACTGGTAATTATAAATTCAAAGCTTTAATAATCTGAAATTCTGTATTTAAAATAATATTCATATTCAGCACCTTTCTACATATCACATTACAGCTATTTCCCTTAAATTACCGGTATTTTAGCGTTTCTAAATAGCCAAAAAACTTTATGAATTCAAATCTTATTTTAGTCGTTGTGTGAATTATACTTTAAGATCATCTCACTTCATCATATACTATTAAATGTACACCATAAAAAACCTATTTCTCAAAGAAATTTCGTACCTGGACATCTAAATCTAGCCTATCACTTTCTAAAATTCTGAGTAATCTGAATCACCTCCACCATTTGTAACTCACAGTGACAGGTAACAGCAAAACCTGTAGTTTTTCAAGGACACTGAACATATTGCTCTGCTTGTGCATGTTTTGTGATTTTGAGGTGCTCACATTCTTATGTGAATTTTGTTTATCCAGTTTGCAAGTTTGTAACTCAGTTCTGTCGCATTGGGTTTAAACTTAGGTTGTAACAGCAAATAAATACTGTTAACAAACGTCTAATAAATAATTTTCCAGTTGAAAGATTGTCTTTAACTAGATACTGATATATTTTAGTTGTTTCCCAAAAATTGACACATTATCTCTTATACTATAATATAGTCTAATATCACTGTCTTCCTGTGTCACACAACAATGCATTACTGCACGATATGTCTGGGTGAGAAGAAAGGTAACATAAACAGAAAACAACTATTTTTAAGCAACCATATTCAAGAGCTGCAATTCTTTGCTAGTGCATATGCATATTTACTGAAAAGAAATTCCACATTTAAGGGAAGGGAAATGCAAATCTTGCACAGAATTATTTATTGGTTTTTTCTTTTGTTTCTGAATACCCAACCAAAATTGCAAGGTACTGTACCATAAATTGTTTTTACTTATAAAAAGTTCCTTTCATAATTCACATTACAGTACATTTTTCCTTAATTTTGTTTGATCCAGGTAGTTTTTGTCTACCACCTTTCTTTGAACCAAGCTCTAATGAAATATTTCTATTTTTCTCCATGTTTAGCAGTTCCTGGAAGAGTTCCTTCACGTTGTGGTTTGTCTTTGCTGAAGTTTCCATGAAACTGCAACCCCATTTGCCTGCTTCAGCTTCCCCTTCAGAAGCTGGGACCTGAAACATTAATTGCTGATTAGCTCAGATGATAGCGCACACAAACCAGGAACACTTTCCTTTACCAGTACATATAAATTGCATGATCCTTATTTTCCCTCTCTATCTCTGCTTGCAAATTGTGACAAACCAGCCTGGTAGTGTAAAGCATTGTATACTGGCACTATGATAAGGAATAAACTGACATAGCATAAACACACCATTCCGCTGCTTAAGATACTAACTTCCGTGTGTTACAGTTGCCTACTATACAGGGTATTGTTCTGCACGTAATGCTGAAGATATTCTTATTGGCGGTGTTTCTATGAAAATAAAAGTTTAATGTTACAGTCTCCTACATGCTTGAAAACTTAATTAATGGAGCAATAGCTATACACGGTAATATTCCGTACAACGGCACTGTTTAGCAGTTATTCAAGAAATTGATCACCTAGGACAAGCATTTAACATTTTCCCATTTTGAATTTAACTTATATCCGCTTCTGCCCTACTCATGCTAATTGTTTGTTACCTGTCATTCAGGTTGCAATCTGCCTGACAATTTACTTGTGGTATGTGCCTTAATATCGACGTCTTCCCATCATGTAACTGACAAGGTTAAAAGCTCGCAATAAAATTGTCTCTGGGTAATTTTAAATGATTATAAAAAGGTTTAAGCCTCTCAATCGTTCGTATGATCCCTATATTTCATGTTTTATCTTTACGAAAGTACAGAAAATAATGTGGGGAAACAATTAAAGTTAATACTAAAGCAAAATGGAGACTTGCTTTCACTCTTTCACTTCACTATGAACGTGAAACAGAATGTTTATTTGAGCACCCGTATTCGCAGCGCAGCACACATACATACCTGGTTTGAGGAAAAACTCTGACACCCTATTGCACGTCGACTGACCAAGGGAATCACGTGATCTTAGTTCCACAGAAAATATCTGGGACTAATTGGAAGAGAGGATGAAATGTTGGAACCAACATCACCGCATATTGGCGGCTTTCTCGGATCTAATCATCACCCAATGAGTGAACTTGCAAACTTTCTTCCTCGTTGAAATGAGGCTATTATCAGGACTGGGGGTGGTGTTTTATGGTATTAGCGTAATGTCCACTACGCTTATATTTATAGGAACTCTGCGTATATTCATTAACAGATGGGTTACTCTATTATTGTAAAAATGGAATGCGAATTGAAACAAGTTTCAATAAGCTGCAAAAACTTAACTTAACCACATGCTTCTCACAGGTAAATTTAGGACAATAAGCATAATGATTTTAATAAAAAATATATTATTCATCTATGAGTTTGAGTGTATATTCTATAAAATAACAACTTGTTCCTGATAGACATTAATAGAATCCCGTAGCAAATAGAAGGCGGCATTTACGTACTGACTAGTTTAGACGAAAGAAAATATTTACGTACCAGCAGAGAAAATATTGTACGTAGAACATAAGAAACAAAACTTTCTAAGGAAAATATGTTACTTTCCAGGTGATTAATGGCTGTACTAAACATTTGGAAGCAAGCGAGAAAATAAAATATAATAATTGTAAGAAGAGATAGTATATAAGACATATTCACGAACTGGAACAAGATTTCATTATAATGTGATGTCTAGAATGTTCCCGAATGTACGAAATTGCTTAAAGAGACAGGAAAGATCCTAATGAAAGATGACTGACGCGAAATAAGACATTTACTGGAGACCTGAGGAGTTGCTTACAGGGGATGTTATTGTAAATCACAAAGATTACGCAACCACAAGGAAATAAAATTTAAACCTACGTTTGGTACCACAAATTCCATAGGTCTTTTATGAAAATGACCGGGTTAATATTCACTTCGTTTTCGGATCTGATTTTCCTGCTGGTAGACAGGAGCGACAAAACAAGAACGAATACAAAGGAGGTGGCGAGTTTCACACTTTACATAAAGATTCGATTCCAGCTTTCGATGGCCAAGACAAAGCCACTATCAAATCATGTACAAGTATTACATCAGAAACCAGCAGCCGCATGCTTGTTAATATGTGTCCTATGGCTCCAAGAGGGTATGGCTTACACAAATTACGCAAGAATGGCATTCCAGTATAGCCAGTGTGTCATCCTTCTCTGCTCCTTGTTCCCTACTGGCGACAGAATTAGATTACATCATAATACGAAGTAAAATTTCAGTCTGCGTTTGGTACCACAAATTCCATAAGATTCTTTTATAAATTCATTGTGTATTAGACCCACCTACTTCTTACCTAGTATCATTCCACGTCACTAACTTATTTAGAAATGTACCCACAGATGACTTTCAATTGGCTCAACGGCTCCCTTGTTCTGAATATAAACACCTGTGGTTCCTTACGCACATGAAATCAGGCTCGAAGCGTGGGGAAATAAAATTAAGTTTTGAAGAAAAATGAATAACAGTAGTTATTTCTTTATTAACTATTGACGTAACACTTTAACCCAATTTTCAGTTCATTAGATCTTATTCTTGCAACTTGTTTCTTCACCATCACTTCTTCAAATTTTGGCACAATACTGGAAATTGCGATTCTCATGTCTTCCATCTATATTCATACGCGACCTGTTTTCCGTGTTGATGACTGAGAATGCTGAAAAACCTGCCTCACATAAGTAGGGTGTTGCAAAAGGTTTCAAAATTCGTAAGACCTGTTACATACTTGCAGATACTTCTACTTCTCCAGTCTCCGAAACTTAAGCAGTGATGAGGAAACGAACTTAGATTTCAATGTGCAGCTTCAAGGAATATCAATTAAATGCTCTTGTTCTTGAGTGGTAAGTGCTGATGGAAGTTCTGGACTTTGACCCAGTTCTGTTGATCAATTTCTTCTGGAACGTTCTTCAGGAAGTAATAACTGAGTTACGCTAAATGATCCAAAACCATCAACTCCAGTTCTCCTCTCAAATGAAAGTCATTGTCTTCTAAACCCACGTGAAAAGCAAAACAAAAAAAAGTAATGTATATCTTTATCAGTGACCGTTTCCTTCCCAAATATTAGTTTCTTTCTAAAGGTTGAAATTTGTGTGACGGTCGTAGAATGTAGATCTAATTACCTTGGAGGGAAAAATGTAATGATCTGAGTTTTTCAAAGATGTCACAAAAATACTATAGCTTCGAAACACAATCTTTGTCTACGACGTTCTTTCGCTGAACAAGGGAAGAATGACGTTCATTACTGAGTTCACAACACTTTTCAAGACATTACCACAACAAAGCCAGAGAGAGGTATTGTAATAAATTAGAACTCAGCCCTCATATCAAGTCTGAAGAATTGATCTTCATAATATTTGTTGCCATTTATAAATCTCAATAACGAATTAGGTACAAATCATTGTGGTCTCCTATATATTCATCCAACTGAATGGCGAAATCGCCATTATCTTTGAGTTTTTCAACCAAAATCATTACTGTTGTCAGCCATATCGAGTACTCGACGACTAATTACGTTGCTGACTAAGGTACGATTGCCATGGCCAACGTAGCTGACACACTTATCATAGTAGGTGAGTAAAAATTAGTGGATAATTTTCCGTGAGGCAATCACCATCAGGAGCGCCACGTCACGTGATCAGGTCAGGCATTCACTATTCACTACATGCAGGAGGCGGCTGCTTGGTACTGGAGTACCTGTGGTGTGAATGTGGCCTTTTTTTTTCTTTTAAGTTCGAGAAGCCCCCCCTCCCTTCCCCACGGGATCTGAGATGAACTGCCTGCCAAAATCGAAGTTACATCAACCACACTGTTGTCAGAGAATGCTCGTCCTCACAGATCTGACAGAGAAAAGGTTAATATATTATTGGTAAACTGTTTGAGCATCCAAGGACAACTTCAAGAATTAGTATCGCTTATTGAAGATCGTAATTCCCAGATAGTATTAGGAACACAAATTTAGTTGAAGTGAACAGCAACGAAATCGTAAGTTCGGGTTGGAATATTTATCTGAAGGACAGGTTTGTCACCAATGGTGACGACGTATTTATTGTAGTAAAGAATTCGATAATATCTGTCGAGGTTATAACGTGTTCCGAATGTGAATTAATCTGGGTGACGTTAAGCATCAAAGGTGGATCAAAAATGGTAATCGGATGCTTTTATATGAGAGGCAATCTACATCTACATTTATACTCCGCAAGCCACCCAACGGTGTGTGGCGGAGGGCACTTTACGTGCCACTGTCATTACCTCGCTTTCCTGTTCCACCCGTGTATGGTTCGCGAGATGAACGACTGCCGGAAGGCCTCCGTGAGCGCTCGAATCTCTCTAATTTTACATTCGTGATCTCCCCCGGAGGTATAAGTAGGGGGAAGCAATATATTCGATACCTCATCCAGAAAAGCACCCTCTCGAATAGTGAACAGCAAGCTAAAGCGCGATGCAGAGCGCCTCTCTTGCAGAGTCTGCTACTTGAGTTTGCTAAACATCTCCGTAACGCTATCACGTTTACCAAATAACCCTGTGACGAAACGCGCCGCTCTTCTTTGGATCTTCTCTATCTCCTCTGTCAACCCGACCTGGTACGGATCCCACACTGATGAGCAATACCGAAGTATAGGTCGTACGAGTGTTTTGTAAGCTACCTCCTTTGTTCATGGACTACGTTTTCTAAGGACTCTCCCAATGAATCTCAACCCGGCCACCTGCATTACCAACAATTAATTTTATATGATCATTCTAGTTCAGATCGTTCTGTACGCATACTCCAGGTATTTTACAGAGGTACTGCCACCAGTGTTTGTTCCGCTATCATATAATCATACAATAAAGTATCCTTCTTTCTATGTATTCGCAATACATTACATTAATCTATGTTAAGGGTCAGTTGCCACTCCCTGCACAAAGTGCCTATCCGCTGAAGATCTTCCTGCATTTCGCTGTAATTTTCTAATGCTGCAACTTCTCTGTATACTACAGCAACATCCGCGAAAAGCCTCATGGAAGTTCCGACAATATCTACTAGGTCATTTATATATATTGTGAAAATCAATGGTCCCATAACACTCCCCTGTGGCACGCCAGAGGTTACTTTAACGTCTGTAGACGTCTCTCCATTGACAACAACATGCTGTGTTCTGTTTGCTAAAAACTCGTCAATCCAGCCACACAGCTGGTCTGATATTCCGTAGGCTCTTACTTTGTTTTCAGGTGACAGTGCGGAACTATGTCCAACGCCTTCCGGAAGTCAAGGAAAATGGCATCTACCTGGGAGCCTGTATCAAATATTTTCTGGGCCTCATGAACAAATAAAGCGAGTTGGGTCTCACACGATCGCTGTTTCCGGAATCCGTGTTGATTCCTACAGAGTAGATTCTGGGTTTCCAAAAACGACATGATACTCGAGCAAAAAACATGTTCTAAAATTCTACAACAGATCGACGTCAGAGATATAGGTCTATAGTTTTGCGCATCTTCTTGAAGACTGGGACTACCTGTCCTCTTTTCCAATCATTTGGAACCTTCCGTTCCTGTAGAGACTTGTGGTACACCCCTGTTACAAGGGGGGCAAGTTCTTTCGCGTACTCTGTGTAGAATCGAATTGGTATCCCGTCAGGTCCAGTGGACTTTCCTCTGTTGATTGATTTCAGCTGCTTTTCTATTCCTTGGACGCTTATTTCGATGACAGCCATTTTTTCGTTCGTGCGAGGATTTAGAGAAGGAACTGCAGTACGGTCTTCATCTGTGAAACAGCTTTGGATAAAGGTGTTTAGTATTTCAGCTTTACGCGTGCCATTCTCTATTTCAATGCCATCATCATCCTGGAGTGTCTGAATATGCTATTTCGATCCACTTACTGATTTAACGTAAGACCAGAACTTCCTAGGATTTTCTGTCAAGTAGGTACATAGAATTTTACTTTAGAATTCACTGAAGGCTTCACGCATAGCCCTCCTTACGCTAACATTGACATCGTTTAGCTTCTGTTTGTCTGAGAGGTTTTGGTTGCGTTTAAACTTGGAGTGAAGCTCTCTTTGCTTTCGCAGTAGTTTCCAAACTTTGTTGTTGAACCACCGTGGTTTCTTCCCGTCCCTCACAGTTTTACTCGGCACCTACCTGTCTAAAACGCATTTTAAGATCGCCTTGAACTTTTTCCATAAACACTCAACATTGTCAGTGTCGGAACAGAAATTTTCATTTTGATCTGTTAGGTAGCCTGAAATCTGCCTTCTATTACTCTTGCTAAACAGATAAACCTTTCTACCTTTTTTTATATTCCTATTTACTTCCATATTCAGGGATGCTGCAACGGCCTTTTGATCACCGATTCCCTGTTCTGTGCACACAGAGTCGAAAAGTTCGGGTCTGTTTGTTATCAGTAGGTCTAAGATGTTATCTCCACGAGTCGGTTCTCTGTTTAATTGATCGAGGTAATTTTCGGATAGTGCACTCAGTACAATGTCACTCGATGCTCTGTCCCTACCACCCATCCTGAACATCCGAGTGTCCCAGTCTATATCTGGCAAATTGAAATCTCCACCTAATACTATAACGTGCTGAGGAAATTTATGTGAAATGTGTTCTAGGTTTTCTCTGAGTTGTTCTGTCACTAGTGCTGGTGAGTCGGGAGGTCGGTAAAAGGAACCAATTATTAACCTAGTTCGGTTGTTGAGTATAACCTCTACCCATAATAATTCTAAGGAACTATCCACTTGTTTTTCACTACAGGATAAACTACTACTAACAGCGACGAACACGCCACCACCGGTTGCATGGAATCTATCCTTTCTAAACACCGTCAGTGCCTTTGTAAAAATTTCGGTAGAATTTATCTCTGGCTTCATCCAGCTTTCCATGCCTATGACGATTTCAGCTTCGGTACTTTCTATCAGCGCTTGAAGTTCCGGTACTTTACCAACGCAACTTCGACCGTTTACAATTACAATACCGACTGCTGCTTGGTCAACGCATGTCCTGACTTTGCCCCGCACTCTTTGAGGCTGTTGCCCTTTCTGTATTTGCCCCAGGCCGTCTAACCTAAAAAACCGCCCAGTCCACGACACACATCCCCTGCTACCCGTGTAGCCGCGTGCTGGGTGTAGGGGAATCCTGTCCTATCCAGCGGAAACCGAAACCCCACCACTCTATGGCGCAAGTTGAGGAATCTGCAGCCCACACGGTCGCAGAACCGTCTCAGCCTCTGATTCACACCCTCCACTCGGCTGTGTACCAAAGGTCCGCAGTCAGTCCTGTCGGCGATGCTGCAGATGGTGAGCTAGCGAGACTGGCGGTCTTCACCAAATCAGATAACCGCCGGGAGCCAGGAGGATTTCCTCCGATCCATAGCGACACACATCATTGGTGCCGACATGAGCGACCACCTGCAGATGGGTGCACCCTGTACCCTTCATGGCATCCGGAAGGACCCTTTCCACATCTGGAATGACTCCCCCCGGTTTGCACTCGGAGTACGCATTGGTTTTCTTCCCCTCCCTTGCAGCCATATCCCTAAGGGGCCCCATTACGCTCATGTCGTTGGAGCTTCCAACTAACAGTAAGCCCACCCTCTGCGACCTCCCGGATCTTGTAGAGTGAGGGGCAACCTATGGAACAGCAGAAGCAGCCATGTCCGGCCGAAGAGCAGTATCAACCGGAGACAGAGCCTGAAACCGGTTCGTCAGACAAACTAGAGAGGCCTTCCGTTCAGCCCTCCGGAATGTCTTTCGCCCCCTGCCACACCGCGAGACGACCTCCCACTCACCCACGGGTGAGGGGTCAGCCTCAATGTGCGCAGTATCTCGGGCAGCCACAGCCGAAGTCCGATCGGAGGATGTGTGGCCGTCCCCGGCAAACCCCCATCCGGACCCCCACAGTGATGCCCATTGGCAACAGTCTGAAGCTGTGTGACTGAAGCCAACACGGCCTGAAGATGGGAGCGAAGGGATGCCGTCGCAGGTTCGAATCCTGCCTCGGGCATGGATGTGTGTGATGTCCTTAGGTTAGTTAGGTTTAAGTAGTTCTAAGTTCTAGGGGACTGATGACCACATACGTTAAGTCCCATAGTCCTCAGAGCCATTTTTTTTAATGAAGGGATGCCAACTCAGCCCCCATCCGAACACAGCATTCGCAGTCCCAAATGAAAACCGAACACCCGCTATAACGGGGCAATTGAATGGTTCCTTTCAAAAGTAATTACTACACGTTTTGAAACGTCCCCTTAGAAAAATTATTACGCGACTGTGCTTAAACTGACACACAATATTTTTAGCGCAACGCAATCTGACTTCCAAAAATCCCTACGAAAGAATGGCCCTGACTAACATTAACCTATACGTTTCACAAATCACTTACCTCACAAAAATCTTCGTTACTCAAGCTACTGCAATACATCGAGCGCCACTACTGCCAGCTAAATAAAAGATTCAAACTACTGAAGGCACTAACTACTGATAGGCATAGTTAGCAAATGAAAGATTTTAATAGAGAACAAACAATGTATTTATTTCACTAGTCATAATATATATAGCAGTTCATGACACCAATTCTTACAAATTTCAGAACTCCGCCATCTCTCTCCCCACGTCCACCACTGCTGGCGGCTCACCTCCAACTGCGCAATGCTACGCGCTGTTAGCATCCAGTTGCCGAACACTACAATGGCAGACAACAATGCAAACTACTCACAGAATGCGCACAGCACAGCCAGTGATTTTTCATACAGAGCGCTACGTGGCGTTACCAATAAAAAAACCTAAACAACCTATTTACAGTTTCAAAATATGTATCCCACTGGTAGACGAGGCGATCAATTCCTGTTTCGTAGAACGCAGTCTGTCGCTAACGCACCCACACTTGCACTTCCTTGTCGGACTGAAATAGGCGTCCACGTATGATTTTCTTCAGGTTTCCAAAGAATTGGAAGACGTGAAAATCACACGGTGAGAGGTCTGGGCTGCACGGAGGATGCTGCAGTGCTTCCTAACCAAATTACTGAAGCGTAAACCTTCGTCCGATTGGCAGTGTAAGGGGCGGGGATGGGGAGGCTGTGTTATCGTGCAATAGGAAATTGGAGATACTAAAAGGTATTAGATAGATTAAATAATGGTAAGACAGAGATTTAGGAACCAGGTTTTAAGTTGTAAGACATTTCCAGGGGCAGATGTGGACTCTGACCACAATCTATTGGTTATGTCCTGTAAATTAAAACTGAAGAAACTGCAAAAAGGTGGGAAATTAAGGAGATGGGACCTGGATAAACTGAAAGAACCAGAGGTTGTACAGAGTTTCAGGGAGAGCATAAGGGAACAATTGACAGGAATAGGGGAAAGAAATACAGTAGAAGAAGAATGGGTAGCTCTGAGGGATGAAGTAGTGAAGGCAGCAGAGGATAAAGTAGGTAAGAAGACGAGGGCTGCTAGAAATCCTTGGGTAACAGAAGAAATATTGAATTTAATTGATGAAAGGAGAAAATATAAAAATGCAGTAAATGAAGCAGGCAAAAAGGAATACAAACGTCTCAAAAATGAGATCGGCAGGAAGTGCAAACGGCTAAGCAGGGATGGCTAGAGGACAAATGTAAGGATGTAGAAGCTTATCTCACTAGGGGTAAGATAGATACTGCCTACAGGAAAATTAAAGAGACCTTTGGAGAGAAGAGAACCACGTGTATGAATATCAAGAGCTCAGATGGCAACCCAGTTCTAAGCAAAGAAGGGAAGGCAGAAAGGTGGAAGGAGTATATAGAAGGTTTATACAAGTGCGACGTACTTGAGGACAATATTATGGAAATGGAAGAGGATGTAGATGAAGATGAAATGGGAGATACGATACTGCGTGAAGAGTTTGACAGAGCACTGAAAGACCTGAGTCGAAACAGGGCCCCCGGAGTAGACAACATTCCATTAGAACTACTGACGGCCTTGGGAGAGCCAGTCATGACAAAACTCTACCAGCTGGTGAGCAAGATGTATGAGACAGGCGAAATACCCTCAGGCTTCAAGAAGAATATAATAATTCCAATACCAAAGAAAGCAGGTGCTGACAGATGTGAAAATTACGGAACTATCAGTTTAATAAGTCACAGCTGCAAAATACTAACGCGAATTCTTTACAGGCGAATGGAAAAACTGGTAGATGCGGATCTCGGGGAGGATCAGTTTGTATTTCGTAGAAATGTTGGAACACATGAGGCAATACTGACCTTACGACTTATCTTAGAAGAAAGATTAAGAGAAGGCAACCCTACGTTTCTAGCATTTGTAGACTTAGAGAAAGCTTTTGACAATGTTGACTGGAATACTCTCTTCCAAATTCTGAAGGTGGCAGGGGTAAAATACAGAGAGCGAAAGGCTATTTACAATTTGTACAGAAACCAGATGGCAGTTATTAGAGTCGAGGGGCATGAAAGGGAAGCAGTCGTTGGGAAAGGAGTGAGACAGGGTTGTAGCCTCTCCCCGATGTTATTCAATCTGTATATTGAGCAAGCACTAAAGGAAACAAAAGAAAAATTTGGAGTAGGTATTAAAATTCATGGAGAAGAAGTAAAAACTTTGAGGTTCGCCGATGACATTGTAATTCTGTCAGAGACGGCAAAGGACTTGGAAGAGCAGTTGAACGGAATGGACAGTGTCTTGAAAGGAAGATATAAGATGAACATCAACAAAAGCGAAACGAGGATAATGGAATGTAGTCAAATTAAATCGGGTGATGCTGAGGGAATTCGATTAGGAAATGAGACACTTAAAGTAGTAAAGGAGTTTTGCTATTTAGGAAGTAAAATAACTGATGATGGTCGAAGTAGAGATGATATAAAATGTAGACTGGCAATGGCAAGGAAAGTGTTTCTGAAGAAGAGAAATTTGTTAACATCGAATATATATTTATGTATCAGGAAGTCGTTTCTGAAAGTATTTGTTTGGAGTGTAGCCGTATATGGAAGTGAAACATGGACGATAACTAGTTAGGACAAGAAGAGAATAGAAGCTTTCGAAATGTGGTGCTACAGAAGAATACTGAAGATAAGGTGGATAGATCACGTAACTAATGAGGAGGTATTGAATAGGATTGGGGAGAAGATAAGTTTGTGGCACAACTTGACTAAAAGAAGGGATCGGTTGGTAGGACATGTTTTGAGGCATCAAGGGATCACAAATTTAGCATTGGAGGGCAGCGTGGAGGGTAAAAATCGTAGAGGGAGACCGAGAGATGAGTACACTAAGGAGATTCAGAAGGATGTAGGTTGCAGTAGGTACTGGGAGATGAAGAAGCTTGCACAGGATAGAGTAGCATGGAGAGCTGCATCAAACCATTCTCAGGACTGAGGACAACAACAACAACAAGAGGAAATTAAAAGTTGTTCACACAAATTTCGGTAAGATAATTCCTTCTTAGACCTCATGGGGCCTCTGCTCGTGGTGGTTCTCGTGCGTGGAACCCCAATCAACGCGCAGCGCTATGAAAACACTTTGCAGAAACTGCGACGTCCCATAAAGTCAAAACGCAATGGAATGCTATCGGACGGAATCACCTTGTTGCACGATAACGCCACCCCACACTGCCAATTGGACGAAGGCTTCGGTTTAGGAATTACGTCGGGAAACGCTATAAGGGGTGGGGGGAGGGGGGAGGTGTAAGGGTCACGTTCGACGCTTGGAGGAGGCTCGCACGCACTGGTTGCAAACGGCTGCAAATTGTGGTACATGTCACCCGAGAAAGTCTACTCTCAAAATTTCAGAAACTGGCTTTAAATGCTAATTCTAGGAATATATTCCAACACCCTAGATATCGCTCCCAGGAGGATAGTGAGAAAAAGTGATTTTCACATGTTTAGAGACATGAAGGAACATATGCGTGGACGAAGAACTACAAGAGTGGGTATGGTTGTAGATACGTCTGCGGCCCACCGTGTTCTACGAAACGGGAATTGATTGTCTCGGTTCTCAGTGGGATAAATATCTTAAAGTATGTGGTGATTTCTTTTGAATGGAACCATTCCATGGTCCCGTTGTGGCGTGTGCTCGGTTTTCGTTTGGCTGCCCGTTATAGACCACCTGGTTCAGGAAAAGGAGTGGTAGGGCGCATCATAGAGAACTTGGAGAATAACGTTAATAACTTTCCTGACCATGCCGTTGTAATAGGGGGGACTTCAGCTTGCCAGGTACAGATTGGGAGAGTAATCCCATAAAATCTTATGCAGAGACAGGGATCCATGTGCCATTATTCTGGATGTCTTATCCGAAAATTACATCGAGCTGATAATTAGAGAACCAACTGCTAAACACTTAAGTCTGTGATAGTAACTAAGACTAAAGGTATTAAAAGGAATGTTAGGAAAGTTAGGAACATATCTTTACCTAGCAATAATGAATCTTCCGAGAAAGTGTACTCACAAAATTTCAAAAACTGGCTTTAAATGATAAATCTAGGAATATACTCCAACCCCCTAGATATCGCTCCCAGGGGGATAGTGAGGAAAAGATTATACTGGTTACAGCACGCTCAGAGGCATTTAAAAAATCATTCTTCCCGAGCACCGTACGTGAATGGAACGAGAAAAAGCCCAAGTAACTGGTACAGTGGAACGTACCCTCGGCTATGCACCTCACAGTGATTTGTGGAGTATAAATGTTGATGGAGATGTAGATATACACTCCTGGAAATTGAAATAAGAACACCGTGAATTAATTATCCCAGGAAGGGGAAACTTTATTGACACATTCCTGGGGTCAGATACATCACATGATCACACTGACAGAACCACAGGCACATAGACACAGGCAACAGAGCATGCACAATGTCGGCACTAGTACAGTGTATATCCACCTTTCGCAGCAATGCAGGCTGCTATTCTCCCATGGAGACGATCGTAGAGATGCTGGATGTAGTCCTGTGGAACGGCTTGCCATGCCATTTCCACCTGGCGCCTCAGTTGGACCAGCGTTCGTGCTGGACGTGCAGATCGCGTGAGACGACGCTTCATCCAGTCCCAAACATGCTCAATGGGGGACAGATCCGGAGATCTTGCTGGCCAGGGTAGTTGACTTACACCTTCTAGAGCACGTTGGGTGGCACGGGATACATGCGGACGTGCATTGTCCTGTTGGAACAGCAAGTTCCCTTGCCGGTCTAGGAATGGTAGAACGATGGGTTCGATGACGGTTTGGATGTACCGTGCACTATTCAGTGTCCCCTCGACGATCACCAGAGGTGTACGGCCAGTGTAGGAGATCGCTCCCCACACCATGATGCCGGGTGTTGGCCCTGTGTGCCTCGGTCGTATGCAGTCCTGACTGTGGCGCTCACCTGCACGGCGCCAAACACGCATACGACCATCATTGGCACCAAGGCAGAAGCGACTCTCATCGCTGAAGACGACACGTCTCCATTCGTCTCTCCATTCATGCCTGTCGCGACACCACTGGAGGCGGGCTGCACGATGTTGGGGCGTGAGCGGAAGACGGCCTAACGATGTGTGCGGGACCGTAGCCCAGCTTCATGGAGACGGTTGCGAATGGTCCTCGCCGATACCCCAGGAGCAACAGTGTCCCTAATTTGCTGGGAAGTGGCGGTGCGGTCCCCTACGGCACTGCGTAGGATCCTACGGTCTTGGCGTGCATCCGTGCGTCGCTGCGGTCCGGTCCCAGGTCGACGGGCACGTGCACCTTCCGCCGACCACTGGCGACAACATCGATGTACTGTGGAGACCTCACGCCCCACGTGTTGAGCAATTCGGCGGTACGTCCACCCGGCCTCCCGCATGCCCACTATACGCCCTCGGTCAAAGTCCGTCAACTGCACATACGGTTCACGTCCACGCTGTCGCGGCATGCTACCAGTGTTAAAGACTGCGATGGAGCTCCGTATGGCACGGCAAACTGGCTGACACTGACGGCGGCGGTGCACAAATGCTGCGCAGCTAGCGCCATTCGACGGCCAACACCGCGGTTCCTGGTGTGTCCGCTGTGCCGTGCGTGTGATCATTGCTTGTACAGCCCTCTCGCAGTGTCCGGAGCAAGTATGGTGGGTCTGACACACCGGTGTCAATGTGTTCTTTTTTCCATTTCCAGGAGTGTAGAAGGGTACAAACTGCAAAGAATCTGAGTAGCCAATGTCAAATATTCACTGCTGAGGACGAACATATGTAGCACAAGTGAAAAAAATTCAAAAGCATCATTCAATATGCTTCAGACAATTGTGTTCGAAGCAAGGGTTTAAGGACCCACCGTGATTTAATAGCCGTGTTAAAAAACTGTTTCGTAAACAAACGAAGAGAGCTTATTGAGAGATTCAAGAGAAGTCAAAACGTGGTTGACAACCAAAAGCTGATCGAAGCGAAAATGAGCGCAAGGAGACCAGTAAGAGAAGAGTTCGGTACTCTGAAAGTAAAATTTTGTCAATCGATCTGATTAAAAACCCTGAGGTTTTGGTTCTACGTATAATCAGTAAGCGGTTAGATATCCTCTATTCATTAACTCTGTGATCATAATCCACAGAATCAGAGGATAAAAGAGAGAAGGCCGAAATACTGAATTCGGTATTGCGAAATTGTTTCACCGCCGAAGATCGTAATAAGGTTACTGCTTTCATTCATAGTACCAACGTCGAAATGTCAGACACTCAGGTAACCGATATTGGAATAAAAAGCAACTACAATGGCTTACTAGTGGAAAGGAATCAGGACCAGACGAGATACCTGTAAGACTCTACAAAGATTATTCAAAAGAATTTGCTCCCTTCCTATGAGGAGTTTATCATAGATCGCGGGGGCAATGAAGGGTACCTAGCGACTGGAAAAAAGCTCAGGTCGTTCTCCCTGTATCGTCTGTCTGTTGCAGAATTATGGAACATGTTTTATGCTCAAGAATTATGAAGTTTTTTGAGAACGAAAATCTCCACTATAAAAATCAACATGGAATCCGTAGATCTGGAAAACTCACCTCGCACTGTCCCTCCATTTGCTTCACAGTGCCGTAGACAACGGCGTTCAGGTTCATTTCATGTTCCTCGACTTCAGGAAGGCATTTGACACGGCTCCGCACTACCGTTTAGTGAAAAAATACGGGCTTACTGAGTATCGAACCCGATTTGCGAAAGTAGTCAAGACTTCCGTGCAGCCGCGCGGAATTAGCCGAGCGGTCTATGGCGCTGCAGTCATGGACTGTGCGGCTGGTCCCGGCGGAGGTTCGAGTCCTCCCTCGGGCATAGGTGTGTGTGTGTGTGTGTGTGTGTGTGTGTGTGTGTGTGTGTGTGTGTGTGTGTGTGTGTGTGTGTGTGTATGTGTGTTTGTCCTTAGGCTAATTTAGGTTAAGTAGTGTGTAAGTTTAGGGGCTGATGAGCTTAGCAGTTAAGTCTCATAAGATTTCACACCCATTTGAACATTTGAACTTCCGTGCAGATAGAGCTCAAATCGTCGCTCTTAAAGAAACAAAGTAAGGAGATGTCAAGGTAATTTCGGGAGTACCTCATGGAAGCGGAGAGGACCATTACTGTTTACAATGTACATAAATGACAAAGTAAGAAGCTTCCGAAGCTCTATGCGACTGTACACACCGGAAACGGCTGTGTATAGCAAAGTAGCTACGCCAGAAGTCACTATCTATTAGCAGAATGAGCTACAGATGATTAATGAATGGTGCAGGCCTTGGCAGTTGGCACTGAATCTAAATAAATACACCACACAGCGCATACATAGGAAAAGAAACCCATTACTGTATAACTACATTATTTATGACAAATTGCTGGAAAAAAGTATCTACTGTAAAATATTTACGAGCTACCTGAAATGAAGTAACCTCAGAAAATAAATACTAGGAGAAGTAGATGCCAGACTGACTCATAGGCAGAATCTTAAGGAAATGTAACACATCCACGAAGGAAGTGGTTTACAAGGCACTTGTTCGACCGATTCTTGAGCGTTTCTTCATCACGCTGGGACCCTTAACAGGTAACACTGATAGAAGAGATAGAAAAAAATCCAACGACGAGCGTCGCGTTTCATTAAGGGACCATTTAGCCGGCGCGAGAGCATTACAGAGAGGCTCAACAAAAAAAATGGCTCTGAGCACTATGGGACTTAACATCTATGGTCATCAGTCCCCTAGAACTTAGAACTACTTAAACCTAACTAACCTAAGGACAGCACACAACACCCAGTCATCACGAGGCAGAGAAAATCCCTGACCCCGCCGGGAATGGAACCCGGGAACCCGGGCGCGAGAAGTGAGAATGCTACCGCACGACCACGAGCTGCGAACGATGCTCAACAAACTCGAGTGGCAGACGTTAGAAGAGAGATAACACTTTCCGGGAAGAGTCAGACAACATGTTTCTTTGTCCCATATACATCTCGCGGAATGACCACGACGAGAAAATACGAGAAATTAGAGCTAATACAGAGGCTTACCAAGAGTCATTCTACCCACACGCCATTCGCAAGTGGAACGGGGAAGTGTGGATCAGTTAGTGGTACCAGAAATACCCTCCACCACACACCGTTAGGTGGCTTACGGAGTATGTTGTAGATGTGAATGTAGATGTTAATACCATATCCAGAGCATGTGTTAAAATAAGATATTCCACTATGGTGTGAAGTTTGTTGCCTTTTTGCTACAAGGTAGGACATTTCGCGAGGCAAAAGAATCTTAACTTGTTGAATGTAAGTTTTTTTAACCTTTGGGAAAAGTATTTTCGTAGTTTGTTTACTAAACTGCCGTGATTTAACTCCAAATGTCGTTTCATTTTATCAGGAAACCTACTTACAGTAGCTAGTACTCTGAAACAAAAGACACACCATGATATTTCTTCATTTCCAAAGGTGAATTCAAGTATCTCGTCATGCATCACGCATTTTAGTCTATTCGTTTCTTTAGAATTGAATGATACATTTGAAGCATTACGTTTTATACTTAAATTTAAATATTTTTCCATGCTGACAGAGAAAACAGTCGCAAAAACAACCAACAATGAAAACCAACCTGCTTTCTGCAAAACTGATCTTGGAAATTACTATCACTGAGTAAAAACATATGAGTCTGGTATTGCGGTTCGACTATCACAGTAACAACACTTCATTGCTGGCCCGCTATATACTTCTTTTAGCGGACATGCTATTCCTTTACTCATAAAGTAAATAAACCAAATTAATTATTTTTATGAATTCACAGCGGCGCCCCTGGGAACTGCGATGTACAGAGCGAAAATGCCAGCACTAGCAAATTAAAAGATATTTTGTGTCAGTCTAAAGTAAATCCTGTAGAATTACGTGAAGTAAATCCTGTAGAATTACGTGACGTACTCGTTGCTATTCAATATGTAAAACAGAAATATTTTCAATTTGAGAACACTTATTTTCTGATCGCCTCTCAGTCCTATGCTATCTAAAATTATTATGGACGTTTTCTTACAGAACGACCTACTGAGTTGCAAAATTAATTATTGGGTCAAGTATGTAGAGCATTTGTTGTGCTTAAGGATAGGTGCCACCAGATAGTTAAATAAATTGCTACAACATTTGAACTCTAAAAACAAAACAAAAAATTAGTTAGCAATGTATCTGATACGTCCCCTATACATTTCTTGGATCTCAATATACTCATTAACACAAGGAAACATTCAAAACACTTATTCGTTATTTGCAGAACAAGTCGACTACCGATATTGTAATCCCTGCATTCTGCTAGCACCTACAATACAAACACGCACCTTTCTTTTGTATGGCGCATCATATCAGTTTCAATATCTGTCGTTCAAACACTGTTTCAGACTATCACACTTATCGCCTTCAGTAATGACTATAGCTTTGACCTAAATGATAGTATTCTACGAAAAAGCAAAATTACATTACTTCTGTATACTGACTAACAGGAACAAGTCAACAGTTACGAAACCTATTAGACTATCCGATAAGTGAACATTTCAGATATCATTGACGTTTCGCCAAGACAAGATAAAATATTTGGTACAGAGTGACTTACGCCAAATCACCTCCAAGTACTGTAGAAAAGAACATGTTGGTCAATCAGACAGAGCTGCAGCAATGATTTTTTGAAACACGAGAGAACATAGAAAATACGAAAGGCAGAGTCTACCTCTGCGGAACATTTTGTATCAAAAACCCTTCAATGCGATGTAGGGTGTAACGTCCTACATACAGTTCAGGAAATCAGAAAGAAGGCATTACTGTAAACATTTGAGATCAATAAACATATGACACTGAATGCCAGCTTAATTTTAAATGATAAAATTCAGTTTCCTTTTGTCCTCTCTTAAATTTGTATTGCAGTAGTAAATTCTACTTTATTTTTCATACACTGCCGGAAAAAATTAGTACACCTGGAAAGAGGACGTCAATTTTGATCCGATGACGCCATGTGCCACTGGAGGGACGGTAGGTGCAGGGATCATTGTTTCAACGTCGTTCGCCAACAGATAGCGTAGTGGCATAGCCCCCAATGCGCCATATGTGTTCACCCTTTAATAGGAAATGCTCACATCCAGAAAGCTGTGTATTTTTTTCCAGCTGTGTATTTTGTTAAATGAACGATTTTTCACACTCATCAAATCTTCATTTTTCATTAACGTAGTCGACCTTTGCGTAACGTAAAAAGGTAATAATTTTTTCGTAAACACTCTGTTTTTCATTAGTTTATGTACCATCGCTATCAATAATACAGCGTGTTTCAAAAATGACCGGTATATCTGAAACGGCAATACAGACTAAACGAGCAGCGATAGAAATACACCGTTTGTTGCAATATGCTTGGGACAACAGTACATTTTCAGGCAGACAAACTTTCGAAATTACGGTAGTTACAATTGTCAACAACAGATGGCGCTGCGGTCTGGGAAACTCTATAGTACGATATTTTCCACATATCCACCATGCGTAGCAATAATATGGCGTAGTCTCTGAATGAAATTACCCGAAACCTTTGACAACGTGTCTGGCGGAATGGCTTCACATGCAGATGAGATGTACTGCTTCAGCTGTTCAATTGTTTCTGGATTCTGGCGGTACACCTGGTCTTTCAAGTGTCCCCACAGAAAGAAGTCACAGGGGTTCATGTCTGGCAAATAGGGAGGCCAATCCACGCCGCCTCCTGTATGTTTCGGATAGCCCAAAGCAATCACACGATCATCGAAATATTCATTCAGGAAATTAAAGACATCGGCCATGCGATGTGGCCGGGCACCATCTTGCATAAACCACGAGGTGTTCGCAGTGTCGTCTAAGGCAGTTTGTACCGCCACAAATTCACGAAGAATGTCCAGATAGCGTGATGCAGTAATCGTTTCGGATCTGAAAAATGGGCCAATGATTCCTTTGGAAGAAATGGCGGCCCAGACCAGTACTTTTTGAGGATGCAGGGACGATGGGACTGCAACATGGGGCTTTTCGGTTCCCCATATGCGCCAGTTCTGTTTATTGACGAAGCCGTCCAGGTAAAAATAAGCTTCGTCAGTAAACTAAATTCTGCCCACATGCAAATCGCCGTCATCAATCCTGTGCACTATATCGTTAGCGAATGTCTCTCGTGCAGCAATGGTAGCGGCGCTGAGGGGTTGCCGCGTTTGAATTTTGTATGGATAGAGGTGTAAACTCTGGCGCATGAGACGATACGTGGACGTTGGCGTCATTTGGACCGCAGCTGCAACACAGCGAACGGAAACCCGAGGCAGCTGTTGGATCACCTGCTGCACTAGCTGCGCGTTGCCCTTTGTGGTTGCCGTACGCGGTCGCCCTACCTTTCCAGCACGTTCATCCGTCACGTTCCCAGACCGTTGAAATTTTTCAAACAGATCCTTTATTGTATCGCTTTTCGGTCCTTTGGTTACATTAAACCTCCGTTGAAAACTTCGTCTTGTTGCAACAACACTGTGTTCTAGGCGGTGGAATTCCAACACCAGAAAAATCCTCTGTTCTAAGGAATAAACCATGTTGTCCACAGCACACTTGCACGTTGTGAACAGCACACGCTTACAGCAGAAAGACGACGTACAGAATGGCGCACCCACAGACTTTCACATCACTTGCAGCGTCATCTGTTGTTGAAAATTGTAACTACTGTCATTTAGAAAGTTTGTCCGCCTGAAAATGTACTGTTGTCCCAAGCATATTGCAACAAACGGTGTATTTCTATCGCTGCTCGTTTAGTTTTTATTGCCGTTTCAAATATACCGGTCATTTTTGAAACATCCTGGACATGTGAGTGGCACGTTATTTTATCTGCAGTTGCGACTGAGTTAACACGTGACGATGGCCTAAGAAGCCGAAAGCCAATTCATGATAAAATAAATGGTATTTTGCAGAACATCAAGAAAATGTTTCCTTTTTATATTATTCGATGACCTAATCTGCAGGGATCTGATGTTGGTTCAGCTGGCATGTTTAAGAAAGAAAGATGCTTCGAGCTGCGGAATGATTCCTTTCCATTATTTTTAGCCACTGATAAATGGAGTCAGTCTGTGTTATTTAAGATTAATTAGGCATCGAAGCGGTTTGAAATGAACTGCAGTATGCACCGTATATCTCTTCATGGTGGTTTAGTAATGAATGATCGCCAAATGGTGATTGTAGGCGACTGAAACATGCTACATGGTGTGAAGAAGTTTGCTATGTCGACGACGAAGAGAACTTTAAGTTCACTTCTTAGGTGTGCAACGCTGCTTTTCCTTGGTGAATAGAACTGTGTCACTCGATATTTCTGTGGGTAGAGTGTCACAAGGCTGCTGGCGAACTCACAATATATCAAAAGAAGTAACGCATTGAACTCGGTGTCTCCTAGGTGATGTGGAAACTTCAAAACTCTGTCAATGTTCCTACGTTCAAAGTTACTACTTCCAGCTGAGTGACGACGGTTCAATCCCGCGTCCGACCATCCTGATTTAGGTTTTCCGTGCTTTCCCTAAATCACTCCAGGCAAATGCCGGTATGGTTCCTTTGATAGGGCACGGCCGGCTTCCTTCCCAGTCCTTCCCTAATCCGATGAGACCGATGACCTCGCTGTCTGGTTTCCTCCCACAAACAATCCAATCCAAATCCAGCTGGGTGGATGCAATTTCAATGAGACCACAACTGTATTCAGGTTTCCTATTCAGTTTAGTGATCGTAATAAATCTAATAATAAACCGAGTACGAGAATTTAATTATGTTGGGAAGGTGTACAGATGGCCGTTGCTAACAATATATTCCTATACCAAAATTAGCTGCCTGCAATTTAGAGAAACAGCTCCATGGAGTGGAAGGAAGTAACGAGAAAATTCTTTAGCCATCCCGGTTAGCAATGTTTCGACTGCTTCAAAAATCGGTGGAAATCTTGCCACGACTGAACAAACATCTATCTATTCCGTTACAACTAGTGGAGATTTCAACTAATCGGCCGAAAAAATATGCTCCCGGTTGACCGCAGGCATTAACAAATCTGCTCAATGAAAGTAGCAAACTATTACCTCTGCAGCACGTACGATGTTTACCTGGGCGCAACGTTATATTACATATGTTATCAACAGTCTTAGTCTCTTTGAGACTGCCCATCACAAAGCTGAAGCATCGAGACCGATTTTCGATGTGTAAACGTCATCCAAGAAGCAAATGAAACTGCAATATATTTACTGTTTTTAAATGGCAATTGCAGTTTCCCTCGAAACAGGGCGCATTTCACCTAGAGTAAACAGTAAAACATCAACTAGATCTGTGATGAATCACAGAATCATCTAGAGGACATGGAGTTTTCCATACCAGGCAAGAAAACCTCCGCGATACAATAGAAAAGTTCGGAAGGTGATAAAGAAGCACTGAAATTCGTTCTGCGTTAAGAAGTACACAATTTTTCTGCACCAAATTGCTTTTTATTTTGGTAAACGTAGTGCAAATAACATTTACCGCAGTTTATTACGGAGTCTACCAGAAATCTACGTAAAGGCAATAAGTGAGCAGAGCAATATTTATACCTCTACCAAGACGGTGTACAATTTTTGCTATATATTACGGTGAGGTTAATGCAAAATTAGTAACACTTATTCATTCTTGGAAATTTGATACGTGTTACCTTTGATTATTCTATGTTAGAAGATATGAAAGAAAACGTCCTCGTCTCTCCACGAGCTCTCTCGGATTATGTTGAGACATTTCCGCGTTAGAAATCTAACTCATTTATTTAATTTCCCAGCTGTAACTCATCGTTGTGCGGTTACTTGTTTATGTTTGGACGTAAATATAATCTGCGTTATCATGAGTCATCTCAGCAACCCTGAAGTCTATAGATTAGACAAATATACAGAAATTTGTAGTGTCTGTCCTTTCGGACATGTCCGAAGGAATATACATGATTTTGATCCTGCTGACACTACGAATCAAGACAGAAAGGAACTGAAGACATTAGCCGCCATTGAACATTGGTTTATATAAATGGGGCAAGTTGAAAATTTCTGCCTCGCTGGAATTCGAATCCGGATCTCCTGCTTCCTAGGTGGATGTGATGACCACGCCGTGTATTAAAGGACAACACATATAAATAATTAGGGCGATGACGGCCAATGAGGCCTTCACTGCAGAAGCGCACCGAGCTCGTACTCTTATGGGAATCGGGGAAATGTCCGAGTAATGAGACGAATAAGCAAGGGCACTACATGAGTAGTGTGCACTATAAGTTGAGAATTTGTATCTGACTGGAGGCGCGCTAGGGTAGTCTGTGAGGTTGTAATGACCACTGTGCTCAGATGGTGTAGTGGACAGCGCATGCGCCTAGTAAGGAGGAGGCGCGAGTACGAATCCATCCGGCAAGGTAGCTTAGCTTGTTCGATCAGAGGGTTATCTGCACTCTGTAATAAAAAAAACCTGAGTGAACTGATCAATGATGAATTTGAACGGGTGTCATGGGACGTCCGCCTCCAACAAATATAACAAACAATTTGAGATTTGAAAAAAAAAAACCGGTCCGGCACAAATTTTCAACTTAACCTATGGATACAGATGTAATTTTAAGTGTTTTTCTTTTTTTTTTTTTTACATTCTGCATCTTTCCCATCTTCGCTCACATTTCCAATTATGAAATAATCTCTAGATCCTCGCTAATCAATCCAGGAACCCAAATTCGAAGACTATAGATTCGACAATAACACTGATCGTTTTCAATTATTTTCACACTTGATCTCTTGTACTCCACTCCTACTCCAGTAGATGGTAGGCTTATCTCAAACCGCTTACATCAAGCCAGGTGGCGCAATGGTAAGGCATTCAAGCAGTCTTCTGGAGCGCGGCGGTTCAAATCCACGTCCGATCATCTAGTTTAAGGTTTTCCATGATATCTGTAAATCGCTTAAGAAAAATTCTGGTGGAGTCGTTATTATCCACAAAAGAAATCTGCCTATAGGGAGAAGAGAGCAACCACCGCACCAATTGTATCAAGGAATCAAAGCTATGAGAATTAAAACGCACATAGCTGGCTTCATTAACATCGCCCGTAACAACCGGCCTGAAGAACATGCCACTAACACCATAGGTGCCGAGGTTGATGGCAGTACTTGCTGAAATCGTGGTCATCCGATGAACGAATCACCCACGTTGAACAACCTTGCAGAACTTTCTGTCCCCGACCATATCCCCTATTCTGTTCAAATCTCTTTCCTGTACCATCCGTGCTGAAGGAGCAACATTGATCATATCCGCTTAGAGTTTTCCTATTCAGTGCTAAGACCGTATAAAATCAACAACCAGACATTTAAGACGATGTAACAGTTCATATAAACGGATTGGAAGTTCGGTCGAGGCAGTCTGCTCGACAACAGATACTGAAGCAATAAATGATTTGCACAAATCCGAAGACAGATTTACAAAATATTTTGATTAATCACTTGTAGACTTAGTGCCTACTGGACTATCAAACCGCAAGGAGGAATATAGACTCCATATATTCAATATACTATCAAATTTAAGAGGCAGACATATCTCCGTTTCTAGATGTGAGTGAACAGAAATCCATTCCTGAAAACGAATAGGACCGTCGAAGCATGTAGGTCCACCAGGAACTCACCAACTGACGAGCACAGCGCCAGAAACAGCAGTGTTCGGCACTAAACCAGACATGCCCGCAAATTTACGGGAAAATACTAAATGAAATAACTGCCAGCAAAATGTCCTCCTTAAGCTCCAGCTGATTGACAATGACCACGGACGGCAGCAGATGGCCAACAAAATGCGCAAATATTCAAGGGGCGGCTAGTTAATATTCAATGGCATCCCACAGACCCATTAGTCGATGACTCAACTGTCCAGTCCAGTACTCTCCTTGATCTATCCAAAGCTACTGTCTGCTTCGTTGCTTACATAAGCGAGAAAGAAATTTCGGAAATTCTAGCACTGGGAACCAAACCGCTGCTCCTGGTCGGGATGGAATCACACGGAAATATTATCGCCAAGATCGTCCATCTCACTGGCCTATGTAAACTATTCAAAATAGCCCTGTTTCTAGGAGCAGTGTCAAGCCAATGAAATAAACTCATATCATCATGATAAAAATTAGGAGATGCTCTAGTTACGGCCCCCTGTGTCTCTCGTGATACAGAGTTTCTAATGACTCGTTGTCGACAGGGTGTCAAACCCTAATCTTCGGTCACTACGGTCGCAGGTTCGAATCCTGTCTCTGGCATGGATGTGTGTGATGTCCTTAGGTTAGTTAGGTTTAAGTAGTTCTAAGGTCTAGGGGACTGATGACCTCAGGAGTTAAGTCCCATAGTGCTCAGAGCAACTTGAACCATTTTTTTTGAACCTAATCTTCCGTCTTATCTTGTGGTAAAAAAGTGTATAAAACTAAAGTAAAATTCAAATATTTATAGACCAGCTCTAAATTCTTCCCGAAGAACCAGTAGGCCTCTGCTATAATCATTCAACTTCAGGTCGCAACATTAGATTAGTTAAGAGCGTTGTTGACTATTTGCGCCATGACAGTGTTCCTCGGCAGCAAAGAGTCTTGGGCATGGAATGACACGACCTCCTCATTTATGAGCTGTACCTTCCAGGCCTGTCTCTACACTCTGTGCCAAGCATCAGATCAGTTTGGCAGGCAGGACTGCAAGACTGGCAGCGGGTGGACAGCTACGCGATTCATACAGACCTACAGCTGGAGTTGCTGAGGGTGCTATTCTCTTATCTACTCTCCGGCTATAGATTGTTATTGGAATCAATTATTATTATAAGCAGAAACAAGTGAAAATTGCAGATATCGAACTCGTTCTCTGGATTTAAGAAGTAACTCCATGTTATACTATACGACATACGTTCTGGTAAATCCATTGAACATCAATTACGGACAAATAGTTAATAATAGGTAATGGAGTTAATAATGGATAATGGAAAGATGAACCACGGACCTTGCCGTTTGTGGCGAGGCTTGCGGCCTCAGCTATACAGATGGCCGTACCGCAGGTGCAACCACAACGGAGGGGTATCTGTTGAGAAGCCATACAAACGTGTGGTTCCTGAAGAGGGGCAGCAGCCTTTTCGGTAGTTGCAAGAGCAACAGTCTGGATAATTGACTGTCTGGCCTTGTAACAATAACCAAAACGGCCTTGCTGTGCTGGTACTGCGAACGGCTGAAAGCAAGAGGAAACTACGGCCGTAATTTTTCCCGAGGGCATGCAGCTTTACTGTATGAATAAATGATGATGGCGTCCTTTTGGGTAACATATTCCGGAGGTAAAATAGTCCCCATACGGATCTCCGGGCGGGGACTACTCAAGAGGATGTCGTTATCAGGAGAAAGAAAACTGGGGTTCTACGGATCGGAGCTTGGAATGTCAGATCCCTCAATCGGGCAGGTAGGTTAGAAAATTTAACAAAGGAAATGGATAGGTTAAAGTTAGATATAGTGGGAATTAGTGAAGTTCGGTGGCAGGAGGAACAAGACTTTTGGTCGGGTTAATACAGGGTTATAAATACAAAATCAAATAATGGTAATGCAGGAGTAGGTTTAATAATGAATAAAGAAATAGGAATGCGGGTAAGCTACTACCAACAGCATAGTGAACGCATTATTGTGGCCAAGATAGATACGAAGCCCACACCTACTACAGTAGTGCAAGTTTATATGCCAACCAGCTCTGCAGATGATGAATAAATTGATGAAATGTATGATGAGATAAAAGAAATTATTCAGGTACTGAGGGGAGACGAAAATTTAATAGTCATGGGTGACTGGAATTCGAGAGTAGGAAAAGGGAGAGAAGGAAACATAGTAGGTGAATATGGATTGGGGGAGAGAAATGGAAGAGGAAGCCGTCCGGTAGAATTTTGCACAGAACATAACTTAATCATAGCTAACACTTGGTTCAAGAATCATAAAAGATGGCTGTATACATGGAAGAAGCCTGGAGATACTGACAGGTTTCAGATAGATTATATAATGGTAAGACAGAGATTTAGGAACCAGGTTTTAAATTGTAAGACATTTGCGGGGGCAGATGTGGACTCTGACCACAATCTATTGGTTATGACCTGTAGATTAAAACTGAAAAAAAAACTACTAGGGCTAGTAGAAATCCTTGGGTAACAGAAGAAATATTGAATTTAATTGATGAAAGGAGAAAATATAAAAATGCAGTAAATGAAGCAGGCAAATAGGAATACAAACGGCTCAAAAATGAGATCGATAGGAAGTGCAAAATGGCTAAGCAGGGATGGCTAGAGGACAAATTGTAAGGATGTAGAGGCTTATCTCACTAGAGGTAAGACAGATACAGCCTACAGGAAAATTAGAGAGACCTTTGGAGAAAAGAGAGCCACTTGTATGAACATCAAGAGCTCAGATGGAAACCCAGTTCTAAGCAAAGAAGGGAATGCAGATAGGTGGAAGGAGTATATAGAGGGTCTATACAAGGGCGATGTACTTGAGGACAATATTATGGAAATGGAAGAGGATGTAGATGAAGATGAAATGGGAGATACGATACTGCGTGAAGAGTTTGACAGGGCACTGAAAGACCTGAGTCGAAACAAGGCCCCTGGAGTAGACAACATTCCATTGGAATTACTGACGGCCTTGGGAGAGCCAGTCCTGACAAAAGTCTACCATCTGGTGAGCAAGCATTCGTAGACTTAGAGAAAGCTTTTGACAATGTGGACTGGAATACTCTCTTTCAAATCCTGAAAGGGGCAGTGGTAAAATACAGGGAGAGAAAGGCTATTTACAATTTGTACAGAAAACAGGCGAAATACTCTCAGACTTCAAGAAGAATATAATAATTCCAATACCAAAGAAAGCAGGTGTTGATAGATGTGAAAATTACCTACCTATCAGGTCAATAAGTCACAGCTGCAAAATACTAACGCGAATTCTTTACAGACGAACGGAAAAACTAGTAGAAGCCGACCTTGGGGGAGATCAGTTTGGATTCCGTAGAAATGTTGGAACATGTGAGGCAATACTGACCCTACGACTTATCTTAAAGCTAGATTAAGGAAGGAAAAACCTACGATTCTAGCATTCGTAGACTTAGAGAAAGCTTTTGACAATGTGGGCTGGAATACTCTCTTTCAAATCCTGAAAGGGGCAGTGGTAAAATATAGGGAGAGAAAGGCTATTTACAATTTGTACAGAAACCAGATGGCAGTCATAAGAGTCGAGGGACATGAAAGGGAAGCAGTGGTTGGGAAGGGTGTGAGACAGGGTTGTAGTCTCTCCCCGATGTTATTCAATCTGTATATTGAGTAAGCAGTCAAGGAAACAAAGGAAAAATTCGGAGTAGGTATTAAAATCCATGGAGAAGAAATAAAAACTTTGAGGTTCGCCGATGACATCGTAATGCTGTCAGAGACAGCAAAGGACTTGGAAGATCAGTTGAACGGAGTGGATAGTGTTTTGAAAGGAGGATACAAGATGAACATCAACAAAAGCAAAACGAGGATAATGGAATGTAGTCGAATTAATTGGGGTGCTGCTGAGGGAATTAGATTAGGAAATGAGACACTTAAAGTAGTAAAGGAGTTTTGCTATTTGGGGAGCAAAAAACTGATGATGGTCGAATTAGAGAGGATATAAAATGGAGACTGGCAACGGCAAGGAAAGCGTTTCTGAAGAAGAGAAATTTGTTAACATCTGGTATAAATTTAAGTGTCAGGAAGTCTTTTGTGAAACTATTTGTATGGAGTGTAGCCATGTGTGGAAGTTAAACATGGACGATAACTAGTTTGGACAAGAAGAGAATAGAAGCTTTCGAAATCTGGTGCTACAGAAGAATGCTGAAGATTAGATGGGTAGATCACACAACTAATGAGGAAGTATTGAATAGGATTGGGGAGAAGAGAAGTTTGTGGCACAACTTGACCAGAAGAAGGGATCGGTTGGTAGGACATGTTCTGAGGCATCAAGGGATCACCAATTTAGTTCAAATGGCTCTGAAAACTATGGGACTTAACATTTTAGGTCATCAGTCCCCTAGAACTTAGAACTACTTAAACCTAACTAACCTAAGGACATCACACAACATCCAGCCATCACGAGGCAGAGAAAATCCCTGACCCCGCCGGGAATAGAACCCGGGAACCCGGGCGTGGCACCAATTTAGTATTGGAGGTCAGCGTGGAGGGTAAAAATCGTAGAGGGAGACCAAGAGATGAATACACTAAGTAGATTCAGAAGGATGTAGGTTGCAATAGGTACTTGGAGATGAAGAAGCTTGCACAGGATAGATTAGCATGGAGAGCTGCATCAAACCAGTCTCGGGACTGAAGACCACAACAACAACAACAAGTGTAGTTGACAACAAACCACATGGAAATTCTGCTTTACAAGCCTACACAGTTTACCATTTACTAGAACGGCCAAATGTTAATAATTAAAAATGGTGAACTGATCTAAGTATAACCACAGCACAGGGAGGAAATGTTTATACAAAGGCTGTAATATCGAGTAGACTTACGTAATTCAGCAACTCATGCAGGTGAAGGTCAGACACAAATGACAATTTTGGATGATTCGTAATCATTTAAAATGTAGGTCGATCTATGATTTCTGCTTAATCTGAAATATGATAGGAGATGCAGATGAAAGAGTGCTGCAGGCGCGCGGGTCATCTACAGGGGTTCGACAAAAATATGGAAACACAAAGAACACAAAAAGCTACCTACTGGCATTGAAAACAGCTTCAATTCGTCTCAGAATGGATAAATTCAGGTTTTGTTTAGTGTTCAAGGAAGTCTTATATCATTCTTCCCATAAAATAGCGGCCGTGATTATGGAGGTGGGTAGCGATCACTCTCTCCAAAGAAGACCACAAAGGCTCAATAATAATGTGATTTGGTGACAGAAGCGGCCAGTGGAAATACGACAATTCCTCCTGGTCCTCACAAAAACAGTTGTCAACGATTCGTGCTGTGTGAACAGGGGCAATATCGTCTTAAAATACAACATGACCATTGCGAAACAAGTACTGTACCATGGGATCGATCTGATCAGCCAAAATGTTCACATAATCATCGGCAGTAATTGCAGAGTAGCCATGGGGCCCCGTGGAATACCACGATATGGTTCCGCAAATCATCACCGAAATCCCACCATCTTTAGCTTTTGGGATGCAAACTCGTTCATAAATTGGAAAGAAGACGAAATATACCTTCGATTGTTTAGGATCTTGTTTATGTTGCATGATGATGAGAGAAGTGTAATGGTGAAACCCGATGCCAATATATAGAGCGAATCACCGAAAAAGTGCACCACAAATATTGCGGAAATAGAAATTGCTATTGATGTGCGGTTTTCGCTGAATGGTTTGGTAGCCAAAGGCTCGTATTGCTAGACAATCAGCGGATTGTAATAATACTTATAAAGTATATTTTTGAGCAAATATACGCTTTTTTAATGTCAAAAGGCACTGTTTCATGTAATAAAACTTAAAGTAGGGTAAACGAGACTGTCAATGGTGTTTGTTACAGGATTATAGTGACAGTCTCTTACGAGATATCGTATTTTGAAAAGTTTCCACGCAGACGCTTGTTTGTGTCATTCATCCTGCGTACTTAGATACGATGTTATTATGTTTACTTACAGTGTGCTTGTGTGTTTCTGGGATGTATTGCGACTTGCTAGTCAGTTAGTGTGTGACAGACTAAGTAGTAGGTAGTGAGTGGACGATGGTGGTTATCACTGCAGAAAAAGCTGGCATATTCATGGTGTGTGGAGGATGTAGGAAGAATGTAATTCGTTAATGTACGGTGTATGCGCAAGATATCCCAGTAGGCGTCAACCATCTTGGTAATTATTTATCAACCTCTTCATCCAGTTACTGGACAGTGGTAGTGTAACACTTAGACAACGTAACTAAAGGAAACAAGTGACGACAGAAGGGGGGAAAAATAATGTCCTTGCTGCTGTTTCAGTTGATCCGCACGTTAGTTCCCGCGCAATAGCACGAGGAAGTGGCATGAGTCAGGCCAGTGTCTTATGCATTCTCCATCGACATAAGTTCCATCCCTATCAAATATCTCTCCATCAGCAGCTGCATGGAAACGATTATGAGAATCGTGTCAACTTCTGTACATGGGCATTAAGGCAGGATACTCCCGATGTATCATGTATCTTCTTTAGTGGTGATGCCATATTTACCAATCATGGCCAAGTAAAGCCCCCAATCATACAATACTGGCCTGCTGACAATCCCTGTTGGTTTCGTTAGGTGGAACGTCAGCATCCATGGAGTGTAAACGTGTGGTGTGGGATAGTGAATCACCAACTCATAGGCTCGTTTTCCATAGACGGAACACGGAACGCGCACAAGTATCTCAGCCACCTAACAGACCACCTTCCACGGGTGCTAGAAGACGTTTCTCTGCAGACTAGGAGGAACCTGTGGCACCAACATGATGGCTGTCCAGCCCATAGTGCAAGAAGTACTCAAGCATGATGGCTGTCCAGCCCATAGTGCAAGAAGTACTAAAGCATGTCTTCAGGAATTGTTTCCAAATCGCTGGATCGGACGCAGAAGACCTGCATCTTATCCGGCCTGTCCCCGGATTTGATGCCTGTAGACATTTTCTATAGGAAAAGCTAGGAAACGCTGTCTACAATAACACACCAGCTACACCCGATGATGCGTAATGTCGTATTTCTGCAGCCCGCTCTGACATCTTCGCTGAAATGCCAGTACGTATGCAGCAGACTTGAAGCGTGCGTTGCAGCTTCCGGTGGTTGATTTGACCACAACCTGTAATGGTCAGTTGTTTCGTTATTGGTCAGAACCCATGTATGCACTTGTGTTGTTATTTAGTGTGCGCTACCACAGGTATTGTACAAGTGTAGGCGTGGGAACTTTTCAAAATGCGATATCTCGCAAACAACTCGCACTAGAATCCTGCAACAAACGCCACTGACATTATAATTTACCCAAAATTTTGTCTGTTAATGTCAATACACACTGTTCCATTTAAAATGTGAATGTTTCCAAAAAAATACACTTTTAAGAAGAATGTAATTCAGGAGTCTGGAACGATGATCAGAAACTTTACATCACTACGTCTGCCCCTTCAGCCTTTGCTGGCCAAATAGCGAGGTTGAAAATATCTTCAGCCACCACGATTCGAACCAGATGCGCCCGACTGAAGCGCCATCGCGAAAACGATGGATATCCATGTCCTGCACATTTAATAAGTATTTTAACTGATAAACAAGTGAAACATCTTCACAAGAATTGACTATATACTAGACCAGAAACCGAATGGAAAGTACAGATTCTCACTTGTTTGCAAACGAGCTGTGTTTTATTGTTATTCTATCAGAGAACTGAAGCTTGTAATTTGACTACCCTCCATAGTTTTGTTGGTTCACTCCCTTTCATTTGGGCACAGTAAATCATCAGTTACATTTAATGTCCACTGCAGTTTACTCTTAAGCAATGTAATCATTCTATGTTGTGTTAAATAAATAGCATTTTCTAACAAAATGTGGTGATACAACGTTCCCGAGAAACGAACTAGACAAACCGTGTCGCACAATGGAACATTTGCCGTATACTTTAAGTTAGTTTTAGGTTCAACTTCGTCACGCAGAACTACACAAGACAACCACGTCATGTAATTTACACCTACCATGACAAACTATCAGGATTCTACAAGCAGTGACTTACCAACGGCAAACGTGATTGTTAATCCCACTGCGTACGTCCCTCTACTCGGACCATAAAGTGTTGTGATTCTCCCAAATTGAAACGAATTTCTCTTTGCCCACATAACGTCGGACGAGACTAAGTATAGTTATGGGGTTGGTGAACGTGGTCACTGTGGTACAAACCAAACACTGGGAAATATATCACGGCCAAGCACGCGCTTTTAAGCCGCTTGACGCATACAGAAACTAAGCGACTCGCAAAATTACTCGGCACAATATCCCAACTACTTTGGGGCTACGCACACTGGCAGACAACTCAGTGAGCGACGATGTCCTTTGGAATGCATGACTGTCAGGCTCTGCAGCAGATGATCACGAGATACTCACGGTTTTCGTTTGTCACCTCAACGCTCTCGGTCAAACTTCTGACCAAATAGTTGAGATATATCAGTCCACAGGTATCGCAATCATCCCTGTCAGGACAAATTGCCCTTTGGAAGTCTCGCAAACGTAAACAGCTGAACTATCCAAGCAAGCCGTGGCACTCCAAATACGGCAGTGCAAGATCCTCCAGCAGAATAAAACGTTCGTCAACCCGTGAGAATATATGGTCCTGCCTCAAAAATTTGGAACTGCTCCCCGACAGTATTCATCATCCTGTGACAATGGAAATTCCGTCAGAAGCCAGTAGCGACGGCGGTTGATTTTCAACGGAAATGGATCTGTCATTAAGACTTACGGTTACGTCACTTTACCTCCAAACTTCCGTTTTCGACACGAACTGTTACTGAGATTCATTATCGCCGGCGTGTTGTAGCTGATTGTTGGAGCACATTTCTGAGCATTTTATGGCCTCCTCCTAAATCATAGCTCTAGACGCTTGCTTGATTCTGCAACACAGTTGTCTAGTTGTCTAGTATGGACTCTCACGTCGTGGCAACCAGTTTGGCACTTAAGTGTTTGCCTGTCGTTCACCATACGACGGTCTGCATCGCCGACTCCTAGAACTAACCCATCTGTTATCTATTCCACCAGCGGGAAGACACTCAGCGGTACATCATATTATTGCTTCGACAGGACCACCAGCTCATGCCCGACCTCTCAGCTGTCTCCAAACAAACTCAAGATCGCAGAGTTAAAACAGTGGGTCTGTCACCCTGCAGTTGGTTGCATGGCCTCGCAGCTCCATATTGTCCTTAAGAAGAGCAACGAGTGGTGCTCTTAAGGAAAGTCTCGTCAGTATCACATGATAGCTCCCTGTGCCAAATGTCGTGGTCTTTGCTACGCACAGTCATGGCAACACAATATTCTCCAAGGCCGATTTTGTCCGTGCTTTTAGCACATACATACCCATTGCACAATACACAGACAAAAACATAGTTTGCACTCCATTCGCGCTCTATGATTTCATAAATACCATTGGAACTGTACACCGTCGTCCAGACTTTCCAGCGCTTCATTGAACAGATAAGTAGAGACTTAAGTGTTCTGTTTGGTATAAATTAATAATGTGCTTATAGTGTCACCTAGCAAGACAGAACATCCAGCCCGCTTACAGAAGCCACTGCCAAGAACACGAGTTAGTGATTAACCTTTCATAACGTGTCTTTAAGGAGAAGGAGGAAAATTTCGAGGCTGACCCATCTGAAGACAGTGCGGAAGGTATTTCTCAATTACCACGGGCCACAAAAATACGAGTATTGCGTTGTTTCTTGGCACTTACGACTATGCATTATTATTTATGATCAAACGTGTTGTTGGTCCGTTTCTCAGCGAAGTTCTAAAAGGTGCATGCAAAGCTGAAGGCAGGATGCAGTCGACTGTTAAAATAAAGAATTCTTTGCCTTAGTAAAACAATGCTATTTGCAAAAGTTGCATTATTCGCTCAATCTCTTCCTCATACACCTCTCACTCTCGTGGTAGACGCATCATCAACTGCCATTGGACGTGCATTACAACAGATTACGACGTACAACCACGATCCTTACGCTGTGAAAGCCTCGATCACAAATTTGTGCAGATGCTTGAGGGAAGGTGACTTCATAGCATATGCCGACACTTAGGAAGAAGAAAAAGAAATAGTATGTTCCTCAAAAGCATCGTCAGCTTTACAGCTCCGACATAATCAAAACAGCATGCTCGAACGTACGACATTTCAACGTCAAAAGCGCTACCGTTCGTTTCAGTGGATTTTCGCCAGCAATAAGTTTTAACTCTCCTCCACCTCTTTTATACAGAAGGACTGCTATATCACTAAAGAAAAAAAGTCCTTATCCAAATATGGAGTACTACTGGAAGGCATTTATACGGCAGTGCAATGCTTACCACACAACAAATAACTCGACACGTCACAGATCCGGGCCGTGGTTTCATCAGACCGGAGACAATGGTTGGAGCATAAATATAACAGCACCGTTGACTCTTTACTACCGTCAGAAGGCTACCCATACTGTTTGATATCGATCGACCGCTCCCTCGCTGGCCTGAAGACCATTCAATGAAAGATTCAACAGCAACAACTGTAGCCACGACCTCCTTCAGTGAGTGGATTGCTCGCTTCGGAGTGCCCCTCCGCGCCACTACAATCCGGACAAACATTTCGAGTTACATTTCGTTAACACACTCTTAACACTGCGTGGCATCAACCAAATTCTAAACTATACTTACCACCCTGCTGCTAGCGGCCTGCTGGAACGGTTCCATTGGCAATAAAAGACGTCAATCGCATGCCATGCCACGAATCATTGGCTTGATAGCTTCCCTATAGTACTACTAGGTCTCCGAGCGGCTTTCAAAGAGGATATGAACGCGAAAGCGGCTAAATTAGTGTACCGACAAGCAATACGACTGCCTGGAGAATTTCTCACCGACAAGCCAAACAATATCATCGAAGCAGCAAACTTCACGCATCTACGCTCGCAGATCCGAAAGCTCCAATCAGCTATATCAAAAGAGCGTACTATCCGGTGACAATTCGTTTTCTGTGACTTGCGTTCCTGTAAACAGGCTTCCGCCGACACGTTACCTCTCCACCTACCGCACATTGGGCCAAATATAACACTGGTGCACCATGAAAGATTATTCGACGTTAAATTAAGTCACTCTCTGACCATGAAATGATTCGGTACGCTGAAGATGACATTTACCTTAACTTAGAGTGACACTAGTTCAGAGATATTGGCTAACATTGATACGCATGCGGCTTGTGATTCCGTCAGGACAGGAGACGACAGCCACAGCCAGTTGTTACGTACGCCACTACCCCAATTACGAGTGGCACTTGGAGGTGAGAATAGGCTGGGGGTTAACAGAATAGTGTGGCCAGTAAATTGTACGTTACATTTTATGTGCAGTGACCGAGCGGTTCTAGGCGCTTCCGTCTGGAAACGCGCGACCGCCGTACGGACGCCGAATCCTGCCTCGGGCATGGATGTGTGTGATGTCCTTAGGTTAGTTAGGTTTAAGTAGTTCTAAGTTCTAGAGGACTGATGACCTCAAATGTTAAGTCCCATAGTGCTCATAGCCATTTGAACCATTTTTTGCAGTACTGATTCTCTGATATTCGTGTTGTCTCTGTGCGTCGAATAAATGATACAGATGTTCTTTGAAGCTTATTGTTATGTGATGTAATTAACATGAAAGTTGTGTTAAATAAATAGTATTTTCGTACGACACATTTTTATTTCCAGATATTCAAATGATATAACCGTCTCTTTTTCTACCTGATAATGTTCTTATCTTAGACTAGTAACTCTACATTTACTGAAGTGAAGGGTGCTAAATTTTCTGTCAATAAATGTTCGACATCACGAGAGCTACATTTTCACAAATTCTAGACCAGGAGTTGCTGAATATTGGCTAAGATAACACTTTGTTGCAAAAAACAGAGCTATCCGAATGATTCTGTCTTTGGTATCATATTGCTATTTGAGTTACATGACGTTAATAACATTTTATCGAATAAATTGAGAAGAGTGTTATGGAAAGAAGTAAAAATAGCATATTTCATTTATGTGCAGTGCAACAGAATGTCTTAAATTCACGTTTTGCAGTGCTAATATTAACCCTTAATTACTCTAGTGATAAGAAGTAACATAAGTACTCTCGTTGGGCCAGTTTGACCGGGGCTCCAATTATGCTGAATATACACATATTGAATTACGTGTTTTTCCACTTTTCAAACACAGTACAAGAGAGATTCTGTTTGGCATGGATTCTAAAAGTCCCTGACAGGGTTCCAGAAGAATGTGGCACCAGATGTCTGCGCAATACCAGCAAATCACGGATTGGTGTTTTATGCACACGCAACTGGCGCCAGATATGCATTCCAAGACGTACAGATCAGTCACATTTGCTGGCCAACACATCAATGTCAGTACACTATAATGCCCCTAAAACCACTATGGCACGATTCTGACCTTGCAACACGAACGGTAATCCTGCTGGAAGATGTCATCGCCATAGGGAGAGAGTTCAAGCATGGCCGGTCAGTGCGGCCGAGCGGTTCTAGCAGCTACAGTCTGGAACCCCGCGACCGCTACGGACGCAGGTTCGAATCCTGCCTCGGGCATGGATGTGTGTGATGTCCTTAGGTTAGTTAGGTTTAAGTAGTTCCAAGTTGTAGGGGATTGATGACCTCAGAAGTTAAGTCCCATAGTGCTCAGAGCCATTTGAACCATTTTTGAAGTTCAAGCATGCGATGCAAGTGGTCCGCAGTAATGTTCACATAGCCCACTGCTGTCATGATGCCTTCGATTAACACCACAGATCCCATGGAAGCCCAATTCAGTGTACCCTATTGCATAATTCTATCATCACCGGCCTGCATTTGTGGTGCGGTGCATGCTTCGTACAGTCATTGCTTGGATGACGCAGTGTAAGGGCCCAACCACCGACCTGGTGTAACAAGAAATGCGCCAGGCGACACATTCCTATTGATCGGCGGTGAAAGCAATCATAACTGACGGTGTCGTTGGGTCAACACAGGAACCCGTGGGGGTCGCGTGATACGGAACTCCATGTTCAACAATGGTTTTTGAATGGTGTGCTCCAAAACATTTGTACCTGCGCCAGCATTGTACTCCGTCATCAGATCTGCCACAGATAGCTGCCTATACTGGGTTACACAGCTGGGGATCCTCCGAGATCTACATTTTGTGATGGGATGTGGTCGTAAAATACCAGACGACCTACCCGTTATTTTACCACCCTTCAACCACTTTCCATACTTTCTCACGACAGTAGTACACCAACAGGGGACCAACTTCACCGTTTCAGAGATTCTCGTTTCCAGCCGCTGGGACATAACAATATGCCCTGTGTCGAAACCGATTGTATCAGTGGATTTCCGAATTTGCGGCCCGTATCTTCGTTATAATGACTGCTCATTCGTCTCTTTTCCGCTTGTATTCTTTCCTTACTGTGTCATGTGCTGGCAGTACCACCAGGAGGCATTCAACCTAGTGGCAAGCAGTGGTCATAATGCTTTGACTCATCAGTATGTATGTCTAGCTTTAGAAAAAAGAAATGTTATAATTTATAGACGATCTTTCAACATAAAAGAAAGTAAAGAGCATGTACTTAACATAATTTAATGACACCTAACTCCAAAGGAAATGCTTTACATAAAAATACATATCTTCTTGGACCTTCAAAATATTTCAGTGAGCTAAGTATTTTGTGCAGATACGTTTGGGATGCGCTTTACATGCATGTTCCATACAAGTAACACATAGAGCTTAATGCTTGTTGTCGTTTTTTCATGGACAGATGTGGCATCTCTTAATGACAATCTGTTTGCTTTGGTCTGTCTGCCAATACTTCCACATATTCATTACCACCCTTTTTAGTTACACGAATTGGTGAGTTAAGGAAGCCTATTACACACTTCAGCATTTGTGTGAACGTTTCTGACCCTGTGCTGCAGTTTTACATAGATTCAGTCATCTTTTTTCGTAAACTGTTAACCAATACTACAATTAACGAGTGAATACACTACAGTTGTAAACTGTTAAGGTCCATGAAGTAGTGTTATCATGATGTCGTTTTAATAATCTTACATTGTTCTTTTACAGACCTTCTCTGCAGAACTGAACTCTATTGTACCATGTGAATAATTTCCTTGCAACACAACTTAAAACATTCACTTGTTCAGGTCAGGAGACTGAATGTTATATATGGAATTCTCCATTTATTTTTGCTTATAAACGTTAAGTCATTGATCGAAAAATCAATGTGAAATGGGGAAATATCACAGCAGCATAACATTTGTCGTATAACACACAATGCTTACCCCTGTAACTAGAATAACTCATTTTTCATATATTCTTATAATTTTAAAATCCCATTAGTGGAATGAAAAATCAGTTTCGAGGTAACAAAGTTAATTTTAAGAAGCACTTTTACATTTCATTTATAATTAGATTTTATTATCATTTAGAAACACCGACTTTCTAAGTAAAAGAAGCGGTACGCCAGAGGAATCAATGTCAACTTTGCTGAAGACGTATTGTGATCGTGTATGGCACTTGATTATGTAAATTATGTTGCATCAAGGTTTTCGATTAAAGTTCCCACAAATTAGGGATTCACTTTTTATTACAATACACCTATTTGTTAAACTACTTCATATAATTTCACTGTTTAGGGTACGTTTTTACTGATCTTTTGCAATATCTGAACAGTTAAAACGGAGGCATTGTTTTGATCCTGAAAGAAATTATTGGGAAATCATAGTATTTTCATTTATTCTATTTTATCACTGTAAGAACCGAATAGGACCAAGGTAATACAATCAAGAATAATCAAAAGTGAACTGCAAAAGTCTGGAAAGTGATTATCACAGATTTTTAATAACAAATCAATGTTATATGATTGATACTATTAACACTATAACGGTTTCCAATTTTTAAGCAGCACTGTTCTAGATAAAACTTTGCGAGAGGCATACTGTCTTCTTGTTACCTTCCCTCGAGGGCTATTCATAAACTGCATGTTAAAAATAAACAATAACTTTAGTTTCATGGCGCTTGCACGGTTATAAAAAGAGACAATGAAGATCATAGAGCGTAGTCAGCTCTTCGTTGCGTTTGTCAGTGTGTAAGCAGCAAGCGATTGAAATGGACGGTGTTATTTCATTTCTTACAAGCAAGAGAAATCTATGCTGCTGAGAATTATAGTCGGTTGTGTTGTGTGTATTGGGATTGGATTATGAATGATGATGTGAGTGATGCAGAAAATTCAAGGCAGATCGCATAGATGTGGTGGAGGAAGATTTTGAATGTCACTGATGAACTTCTTCAACATGTTGCTGAAATTATGTGTAAGTGACTTCGATTCAGCATTTTGGAAGTTCCTGAAGATGTGCCTCAGTATCAAGGACAACCCTCTTTAATATTGTCACACAGAGGTAAGCTTATCATACGTTTTGAGCACGGTGGGTACTAAAATGTCTAGCTGATATTCAACAAATCCGAGAGAAGCGCACGAACTTGACATTCCTTCAGTGCTATCGCACAGATCAGAAGAACTTTCTGATCAGAATGGTGACTTGCGGCAAGACATAAAACAGTCCAAACAGTGGACGTACTCTCATTCTCCCAATAAGGCTCGAAGACAGCTTTCAGTAATCGCTAGAGACGTTTGACACCTGTTTTCATGAAAATTATGCGTGAGAATACTGTGACATCACGATATTCTTGCGAATCTCCGAAGCTGAGTCCAAGACAAACGGTGTGGGATGGTTACCGAAGGAATCATTCTCCTTCACGACCATGTCCAAAGCAATATGTCAATCAAACTAAGAAAAAATTCAGACTCTTTGGCTGTAAGATTTTTCAACATCCTCTCAACAGTTAGGAGTTGTCACCTATCGACTTTCATGTCTCCTCCGTGATGAAGGCCTGGCTGGCTACTCAGCACTTCACGACCGACAACGAGATTGCTAAAAGAACTGACTGAAGCATCGGACGGCACTTCTGTTTGATGAAGAGATAAAGAAGCTGGTGCTACATCGTGGTCAATGTTCCAATCTGTGGAAACTATGTGGCGAAGTAACGTCAACATACAAGTAAATATAATATATAAAATATTATATTTTTTTCCTTTTTTTAAAAACCTATTGTCGGTTAATTTATTAACAGTTCTCGTATATCTTCTTTGATTTATTTTTCTATTTTATATTGACACATTTACATGCAATAGTTTTAGCAACATTATTGTATTTTCTTCCCTTTTCCGTTAACTTCACGTTTCCTCTCTATTTTCATCATTCCCTCGATGTGTTATAGCTAGAATACTTAAGTGTCTATTTTCGACTGAGATGAGTGGTCTTACTGATTCTCTAATACCGTGCTCACACCCTGCCGCGTTTTTAGACATTTGTGCAGTTCTATAGGAATTTTATTTGGTTTGCTTGTATTCAGTGGTTGATTCTTCTCTTCATCTTTCATACTTTTGCTAAATAAAAGGCTTGGATACAGCACATCCGTCTTATCATTCCTCCTCTTTTTGTATTTCGTTTCATCTTCAGTCTAGTTTACAGGAAAGAAAAGCATTTCTATTGATACTGCCAATACTGAAGTTTTCTCCCATTAGGCTGTGAATCTTTCTAAGGATACTCATTCATTTCTGAAGTAAGTCTCTAACTCTTTCATGAGAAACATTTATTCATTGATCGGGATCATTTTCAATCCATAGTTTATTTGTTTATCCTTTCATATGGATAGTCTGTTTTCTTTGAGTGTACACATCATTAAATTATCTGCAACTGAAACGCTTTTAAATGCTTTTACGACACGTAAGCTCTTCATAGTTGAGGAAAGAGTGAACGATTTCACAAGTGCTTTCCCATGTCTTTTCCATAAATTTTCCGCTTTAGTACTTACATGTACGTCAAAGTGAGCTTGTGATGGACGCCTCATGTTTCTATAACAGTGCTTTAGACGAGAAAGGAATTTGCAAAATTTAAATGCTACAGATATGTACATAATATATCATATAAATTTAAAGATAGCTTTTAAGAAATGAGAAGTACCTATATTACCACCAAGAACTCAGATGACAAGCCAATAGTAAACAAAAAAAGAAAGACGGAAACGTGGAAGGTTTATGCAGAAGTGCTACGTTGAGAACTAGAACTTGTAGGGAATTTCATAGAAAGGAAAGAGAGAACGATGAAGGTGGGATAGGAGATGTAATACTGATATTGTGGAATAATTTTGCACAGCACAGGAAACCTAAGTCTAACTTGAGAAGATGACGTTCCATCTCAGTTATTAAGATCCTTGAGATAACGCAGATTTCAAGAAGAATTTAATAATCCCTGCACCAAAGAAGGTAAGCCCTGACAGGTAATGTGTATCACTGACCCATCCGTTGAGCAAGCCATGATTGCCAATGACTAACACGATTTATCTACAGAAGAATGAAATGATTAAAATGAACTTCCCAAGGTGAAGATCAATCTGGGCAGTGGAGGAATGTAAGAACACGAAAGACAATATTGGACCTATGACTAATTTTTGAAGGTAGGTTGACGTACGTCAGCTTCAGAGTTATAGCGTTCACATATTACCATAAAGGTTTGACAGTGATAACTGGAAAAGTCTCTTCGAACTTCTAAAGTGGCTTAGGATAAACTACAGAGAGCAGGAGTTTATCTACAACTTTTACAGAAACCAAACTGAAGAGTTAAGAGACACAAGATATGAAACAATGGCGATAATAGTGAAGAGCAGGACGCAATATTGAAGCCTAATCTGTACATAGAGCAAGCAATAAAGTAAATCAAATAGAAAAGTTGAAAAGGGATTAAAGTGCAAGAGGAAGAAGTAAAAACTTCAAGATTTCCTTGTGGTAGTGCAATTCTGCCAGAAACGTTAATCCCTTGGAACGAGGTAATAAGACAAACATCGACGAAACTAAGACAAGAGTAATGGAATCAAGTCAAATTGAATCAGCGGACGCTGGGGGAATTAGATTAGGAAATGAGACTCTAAAAGTAGCATATGAATTTCGCTATTTGAGCAGTAAAATGACTGACGATGACTGCAGTAGACAGGATATAAAATGCAGACTGGCAAAAGCAAGAAAAAAAATTCGGAAGTAGAGAAAGGTGTTAACATTGAGTGCAAATTTAAGTATTTCTATGTCTTTTCTGAAGGTATTTGTCGTAGTGTACCTTTATGTGGAGGTAAAATGTAGACGATAAAAAGTTTAGTCAAGAGTGTAGAAGATTTTGTAATATGGTGCGACAGAAGAATGCTGAAAATTAAATGGGTAGGGCGAATAACTATTCACGAGGTAATGAATCGAATCATCGAGAAAACAAATATAGGGTTATTCGCAAATACTTCTGGGGTTTCAGAGGACGACTGTGCGAAAATGTCAAGGGATACAGAAAAAAATATCAATGGATAGAGGGTGTCTCCAGATTTGTAACTCACATTACAGACGCTCCATAATGGAACCATTCGCAGTAAACGACAATCGTGGCGTTTCATTCACTGAAGTACCTGGAAAGTCTCCCAGCAGTCCGCTTTGAAAATTTGTTCACTCGTTGACTGTCTGTAGGCGCCAACTATTTCGATGGGATGGGAGGGGATAATTTCTCTACATTTTCTGACACAGTTGGCTCCACAACAACGCCACAGTATGTACTGGGTATCAAAACTTGGAGACATGCTCTATTCACCGATATGTGTCAATTCTATATGTAGTTTACGAGCAGTTGTCAGTTGAAACCCTGGAGGCATATATGAAGAACGCTCTATATGACACAACTTGCCAAAAAGATGGGACTGATTGATAGGATACATCCTGATGCCATCAAGGCATAGTCAGTTTGATTATGGGGGAGGCGAGGGCATCAAATCAGTCTTTGACAGAAGACTACGAGAATAACAATCCACATTAAGCAAGTGAAGAAAAATAGCCCATGAGAACAAATTAAGCAGAAAATATACAATGTGATACTGTGAGGGTGTTAGAGACTTTCAGGGTTGATGGAGAAGGGTAAATGTATCAATTTGACGTGAGGGACCCTGGTCGGGAATCAACCAATTCGACAAATATAATCAGAAATCGTTCTGATACCTCCGATATTGTGATATATGTACCGGTACTGTTTTTGTTAAGATTCTAAGATAGGCAACTTTCAGACGTCGTAGTAAGAACCAAAACATGAAAATATGCATAGTAAACAGGGGCTCTAAAATGAATACCTTAACAAGTGTGAGCACTTATTCATCTTCGCTACTATGAAACACATCTCTTCTACTGAACAAGTGCCCACAGCTCTTAAGGCATGCATTTTAGATCCCATATTTAGCAGAATTTTTTTTCTTTTTTTGTTTTGTACTACCTCCTACAAAAATATGGGAAGCAAAGAGTTTGCAATAGAAGAGATTTGCTTCACAGTATTGAAGAGGAACGGGTGTTCATACCTCTTAAGGTGTGTATTTTACTGTCCATGTTCCTTACTCTTTATTCTGGCCTTGGTCCATATCACCTACTCTCATAGTTGCCAACCTTACGATATCTGCAACAATAGTACCGGTACACGTATTCGACTGTAAGACGTATCAGAAAGAACTTTGCTTATAGCTTTCGAATCTGTCGTTTGTGGACCAGCGTCCATAATTTCAGATTGATACATTTTCCCTCCTTCATCACATCTGAGAGTCTGCAACATCATTACGGTATCACTCTGTATAAAAGGCGTTTATCTATTACGAAGGGTGTTACAGAACGATACCGTCAAACTTCGAGAAGTTGTAAAGGGTTTTGTGAGGAAACAATTGAGCATAGGAACTCATGTCCAGAAACGTCATCTAACGCCACGTAAGAACATCTAAGTTATAGGTGCTGGCACCTGCCGCTTGGTCACCTCTCTGGCAGCAAACGTGACTTTCTAAGCTGTTGGACCAGAGGTGGAACGTCTCTCAACGTTATTTGTTATTTAGTGATCGCGACTCATTGCCATGATTACCAGTAGAGAAGATAGGGTGAGCTGGTGCGTAGACAAGCTTTCTCTCCTATGAATACCATGCTGTGTTGCCTTGGTTGATGGCCATTTCAATGTAATGCCGAAACTGGTAGCACATAAGTTCATAAAATAAATGTATACAATACATATGGCTGTTGGTAAATTACTGCATCAAGAAATACATACCAGCAGTTGTCCCATGGTCCATAATGGATCAACGAAGATTTCAGACACAGGTGTCCATCTGCATTTTATTTTGTCCTGTATACGGAAAAAGTTGGAGATTTTAGAGGTTTCCAGGAGAAAAATAAACTGCAAATGGGAAACCTGTCGTCTACCGAGACAACGGCACATCACATTCATAGGAGATAAGTGCTCTCTACCCAGCAGGCAGCTCTATCTTCTCCACTGGCTATCGTGTCAATAAGTCGCAATCACTGAACAACAAACAACAATGCGAGACGTTTCACCTATGGTCTCTCAGCGTAGAAAGTCACGTTTGCTATCGAAGGTGTGGCCTAGCAGCAGGCGCCAGTGGCTATAAATTTTGACACTCTGTACCCTCGAAGTTTGTCAGTACACGTTTGTAACACCCTGTAGGTACAAGCAAAAGAGACGAGTAGAGGACGATGAAAGAAGCAAATAATCCAAATGAGCCTAGGTCTGGAATCAAATGGTTTACTCAGTATGACGTATTCCGACTGAGTATATGGACAGCTTCATTTACAGCTTGTGAGTCGCTGAGTATTGAAACTGCAGATATACACTTGAGGACAAACATATTACAAGTGTTCTACATAGTGACCGTTCACGAGAAGGCAAGCTTCAGCAAGTCTCCTCATCGATGCTAATGAACGTTCGGAAACACCAGGCGTGTTCACAACGCGTTGACAACCATCCACAATGTGTTTCCGCAGGTCACCGACGCTGTCAACAGTTCTGGAATACAAAAAAGCTTTTAAATATGCCCACAAAAAACAATCCAACAGGTTCAAGTCGCGGGACCTGTGATGCCACTGCGCTGGCGAGCCACGTCCAGTACACTTGTCGAAGACTAGTTCCACGAATTAGCGAACGTGTGACGGTGCACTATCATGCATATACCACATACATCATCCAAACTGTCGATTAGCTTCTGTAACAGGAAATGGAGGTACACACGAACTGTAAGGACATTAACAACACATCATGTGTGAAGCATGGTCCAATATTAAGAAGATAACAGTGCCGTATATCGTTGTCCCACCGTCAGGACAAACATCTGCCGTACAGTACCAAATGAAAGTGAACGTGTAATTAACGTACGTTTCGTGTGTTTATTATTATGACTGCCATATCAAGGGTTTAACCTATTGACCTCAGGTGCTGATAAGTGGTACCAAGCGAGTGCAGACACACATTACCATACGTTCAAGTTCATCGGGACTTGTTGCAGTACAGGGCCGCAGTTGGGCAGCATTTAACACGTTGACGACGGCGCTGAGAACTGTGTGTCTCGTTGCGGGGCGGCGCACGTATTCATGCTTTACTTCACCTGGCAATGCTGCTTTTTCTGTTCCTCCCTGTGGGGTGGCGGTCGTATTCAAACGCCCTAGGCTGCTATTTGAATATACTGACCTTCCGCAAAAAAAGAACTAGACTAATGATAAATTATCTTTTATCTTATTTTTTCCGGAAGCACTCTTATTGAAGGGCAACGCACAATTGAATCCACAGATGTTGGTTGCGCCTGGCTGATAGGTAATGCATTTTACGTTAGTGTATTGCTGGTAGCATAATTGTTTGAGTCGAGCGTGAGCCACCGGTGATACTCTCTGGTCAGAACGTCCAAATGGTTCAAATGGCTCCAAGCACTATGCGACTTAACATCTGAGGTCATCAGTCCCCTAGAACTACTTAAACCTAACTAACCTTAACATCTGAGGTCATCAGTCCCCTAGAACTACTTAAACCTAACTAACCTAAGGACATCACACACATCCATGCCGGAGGCAGGATTCGAACCTGCGACCGTAGCTGCAGCGCGGTTCTGGATTGAATCGCCTAGAACACTCAGCCACAGCGGCCGGCGGTGTGTACGTGTTAATGTCATCGGGTATCGTCTATGTTTCCTAGTAGAACTCTTGTTATAATTTTTCGCACAAATAAAATTGCAGACGCGTTAAGCCTGGTGACCATGCATGCCATTTTGTGCTTCCCTACGAACTCAAAATTTTTTGGTGATAAGGCAAATTATTTGTATTCTTCATGTTCGTACTACATGGAAAGCCTTGTGTCCATCGAGAGGTCTTTCAATAACTGTGGCAGCATGTTTGGTTGAAATCATAGGTACTTATGGCTCTTAAGAGTTCCACCAATAAAATAGGGACCAATGACATGAGTCTTAAAATTCGCACATCACATATTGACGGACTAAAGTTGTCGGTTATCCACGTCTTTCAGGTAACATCGATTTTCAGCTGGGAATTGGTGCATGCTGTGAAGTATGACTTGTCCATGACTTGTAAACGATATTTAATTCGTAGAACGTGCGGAGATACGGCGAATCACTTTTCAGGGAACTGTAAGCGATTTTGAAAGTCATAACCCTGAAGGGAAATTTGGGAAGGATGAGACGGATTGAAATGTGATATTTGCAGAATATTCTTTTGGATCATCCCATTCACACATTCAAGGTGCCTGATAGTAGCGGGTGGATTGTATGTTACCGCTGTCCAAATAACAGTTGTAGGTTTCTCATCAGTTGCTGTTCTTTTTTGTTGATATATTTTATTCATCACGGTTTCTTGATTTATAAAATATGTTTATAAAGAATGATCGTGAGGGCTTGGCACCACAGGATTTTTTTTTGGTACGCGCTGCTGAAGAACTGTTACCTTCCGCGACTTAGTATTGTAGAATGTAATGAGTGTAATTTGGTTGTGGTGCTACTTACGTCTGGGTTTATAGTGCAGAGACCTCCATGGAGTTTGCGTGTGACACTGATGGCGCCTAATGGGGGAGGGGGGGGGGGGCGGTCTTCAATGTTATAACATGGTGTGCAATGTCAACGTCATCTGCGAGGCGTGGCTCTACCTACCAGTGCCGGCGTAAATTTTCGTAAAGAGTCGTCTTCCATGGTCCTGGATCTTCTCTGTAAGGTATCATTCTCTAAGTTCCACAAGCACCTCTCTCGTCCAGGGCCATTTGTGGCTGCCAAGTGTTCACCTGAGACATATATTTTGGAGTGGTTGCAATTTTTTAATGTTGGAGAGACAAGTTTTGCCCCAAGACGTTACCCCACATAGTATGGTCGGCTGAACAGTAGCCTTATGTAGGCGTAGTTTAGTAGCTCGGTTTAAATCTTTACTCATAAAGAATGGGATTAGAGCGCGAATCATTTTAGTGGTCGTCCTGTTCCTTATCGTAAAGTGCTTTGTAAAGGTTAGACCCTTCTCCAGTATGATTCCGAGGTATTTGACTTCGGAGAACCAAAGGATCCACTGGTTTAAAATCTCCAGGTTCATTCTGAGAACTGGATGTTTCTCAGTAATAAGAATTGATGCTGTCTTTTCCGCGTTCAGCGTGATTTTCTTCATTTTCGCCCAAACGGTCTTGAGGAAAGCTGTATCGTCAGAGTACAAGCTGGCACTCACGTGTTGCACTGTCGTCACATCATTGATATAAAAGTTAAACAACAACGGGGATGGCACCGATCCTTGCGGTATTCCTGCGTGCGTTGTCTTCTACTCCAGTTTCTTGTCATCGATAAGAATAAAACATTTTCTTCCATAAAGGAAGTTGGCGATGAGTTTCACGTAACAGTCATGAATCGGTGAGTGGTCACGTAGCTTGATGATGAGGTTGTCTCTCCACACCTCGTCGTATGTTTTTTCAACGTCAAAGAACACCCCTCCGGCCAAGCGGGTCCTATTCAGATTAACTTGGATGTGTTCCGTGATGCTCAATAGCTGAAATTCAGCAGAAAGGTTTGTTTGAAACCCGAACTATTCGGGCTCGGATATAACGGTGTTCTTCAAGCTGCGTGCCTGACCTCTTCGGGAGCACTCGTTCCAAAACGTTGCCCATAGTGGGAAGGAGGCTTATTGGCCTGTAACGCGAGGGCAGAGTCAGATCCTTGCTCATTTTGAGGATGGGAAACGTTTTATCGGTCTTCCAGGCTGTGGGGAAGTATTTGTTCAGCAGACAACTATTGATTACTCGTGTCAGTAGCACAAATGCTTTCCGAGGCAGGTGTTTCAAACGAGTAATGGTTGAAAGTCTTTGCCCGGCGACGACGAGCTGGTGGCCTGAATGGTACTGCGTACTTCAGCTGGTGAAATGGCTGGCGTGGAGATGGGAGGGTATGGAATGCTTCCATCTGTTGTCGTACCCGTTCCTTCTGCACCTTGGTTTTGTCGTCCTAGAGGTTGGATAAAGTCAGTTGGCGTTTATAAGTAGAGGCGTAGAGTTCTGCCTGGCTGAGAGAGTCGAAGGTAAGTCGATCGGAACCTCTGAGCGCCCTATTTGACTATCAGGCTTGGCGAAAGTTTTGAAAGATCTTCAATTCATCACGGGTACGAAGCAGGGAATCAGACATCTGGTCCTCCCATATCCTTCGACTCCATTGGTGGATGCGTCCATGAAGTTCCCAGAAAAGACAATGCATTTCCCTCCGGTCTTCAGTGTGGCGGAACCTTGGCCATCGCCTTCAGCTGACGTACCGTTGAGTCCTGAGCTCAGCCAGTAACGGTGTAAAGAGTTCAAAATGAGGTTCGGGGCGGTAATTTTCCGTGGTTGCGCGTCTAGAAGCCCGTTCAGTCTTGGTGATCAAAACCTCGATCACGACGGCGATGTCCTAAGTATAGTCGACTGTCTGTGTAGGCCGAACATTGTTGGTGAGATACTGTTCGAATTTCTTCCAGTTCACTTCTCTCAAGCTTAGTGGAGGACAGCGGTACCTTCGTGAATGATTCCAAGTGCTAGCTTGAGGTCTGAGGACAGATGATTGATAGCGAGGAGTTGCAAGATAGGAAGGATATTCTTGACCACAGCAATGTAGAGTACGTCCGCTCCATTGCGATCAAATTCAGGTACTCTTGTCGCACCCCTGGGTCCCATAACTGTTATATTCAATTCATATTCGACATGTAGAATCTGGCGTCAGGGTGCCGATCACATTGGCGATTGGGATTGTAGTCCTGTGGCCATCCTGAGGTGACGCCACCTCTGCATATGACGTTGGTAGGCGACACCGCGGAGGTCATTGTAACGTTTTTGGCTGTGGACGCATCCTCCCAGGAAATGCAACAGGCATCCTCGCATGAAATTGCTCTCTTGTCGTTGTCGTCGTTATTGACGGTACTGGATCGTCTCTCGTTGGCCGCAGTGTCTTCGCTGGTGGTCGCTGGGTTGCGGATTTGATTTCATGTTTCTTCAAAAGCGTTTAGTAAACTGTACAGCCGCTGCAGGAGGCGACATGTTGCTTCTCACAGTTTGCACATTTTGGTTTTGTCATCTTTTTTGTGGGCAGTCCATAAAAAGGCGGTGAGCCGCACATTTTACGCTACGTACCGGCATATGGCAATAACTGGCTCTGTGCTCAAAGCGTTGGCATTTTTGATACTGGTTTGGTCCGTCTTTCGGTTCGTAAAGTTCAGTTCGCACTCTGGTATCAGGTAGGGATTTGATGTCACATAACTTGGGGTTGTCTTTGGCTGGTGGCAGGTTTGTACCGTCGATTGGAAGGCTCTTCAGGTATTGTTCTGGAGGGTCCTCGCGTTTCTTATTTCGATGTACCCTCGACTTCAGGAAACGTTTTTCACGCAGTTCTTGTGTCAGTTCTTCCTCCATGATGGAAGCCGGAAGGCGTTTGGTAACTACTTCGAGCTATTCCTGTTCCGGTGGATGGTGCGAAAAATAAGAGAGCTGGTGACTTTTAGAAAACTTGATGGCTTTGTGTTGGTATTCAAATGATTCAAAGTGATATTTCATTCTGTCACTCTGGAAGAGTGCCGTCAGGGTGCCGGTAACCTGCAGCTTCAAAGCCTTATTCAGCTCTGTATATTTCTATGTGTAATATATGGTAACGCACTGTCGTTTTTTATGCTTGGCTGTGCTTGGTAGGGCAGCTTCTCCTTGCTGGACCGTCGGCGGCTGTGATTGGTGGACGTCAGTTGCCTCTTCCTGCGGCATTACCTGTGTGAAACGGTTGTGCGTTTCCACTGTGTCTGCACTGCGTTTAACAGGGTTTTCATCCGTGTCTATACTGCATTTGTGGTGACGTTTATAGTTTTCTTTTGACTCATCAATCTTCTGACTGGTTTGATGCGTCCCGCCACGATTTTCTCTCCTCTTCATCTCAGAGTAGCACTTGCAACCTACGTCCTTAATTATTTGCTGGATGTATCCCAATCTCTGTCTTCCTCTATAGTTTTTGCCCTCTACAGCTCCCTTTAGTACCATGGAAGTCATTCCCTGATGTCTTAACAGATGTCAAGTCAAGAGATACAAAGTATCAAGGTAGAAGCTCCGGATTGGATGCAAATACTGTTTGCCAAACTCGAATCAAACCAAAATAAAATTGAGGCTAAAATTGAAAATAGTAATAAAAAGTTGGAGAATAAAATTGAGGTTAGTAATAAAGAACTAAAAGAAGAACTGCAATCAAAATGGAATAGTTTGAATTATAAGATAGATGCTATTCATCATGACATTCAAGTAAAAGTAGGGCAACAGTTAACTAAAATGCATAGTACTTTCAAATGTGAAATAGATCAAATTCAAAAAAATTATCAAGAGGCAGATGAACTTTTGGAAGTGAGGTTGTCCGAAAGATTGAGCAACGAGTCCAAACTTTGCTCTGACAAAGTTAAAGAGGTACAAATTAAAGTAGATACTTGTCAGAAAAACATTGAGAAAGTAAAAGAAACCTGTACCGAAATTCGTGGTGCAGTGGAACAAAGATGTTCTGCCAGGATAGAAGCAGTAGAGTCACAAGTAGAGGAATTAAATACTAACATTGCTAACCTAGAAAATAGAGTAACCTCTGTTAATTCTAGTCATTCTACTGTACAGCATGTGACTTCAGTTGACGCCGCTTTTATAGGGTGTCGACAGTTTTTGCGCTTTGATCCTGATAAGTACATTCACCCTCTTGAATTTTGGAATGACTTTGAGGATGTTCTCCCCAACACTTGGTCAGAAAGAGAAAAAATTTCATTTATAAGAAGTCATTTGTCAGGTGATGCTTTGCGATGGTCAGCGGATGTAATGATCAAATGTAAAACTTTATCTGAATTTAAGTCTGCATTTCTCAACGAATACTGGTCACATAACAAACAAAATGATGTGTTAAGGGAATTCTGGAGTGGTAAGAAGTTTTTCCCAGGGCGTGAATCAGTAAAGGATTTCGCTAGGAAGTGGGTTTCAAGACTGTCACATTTGACAGAAAAGATGAAGCCAGATATGATCATTATGGGTTTAGAAGGTAAGCTGCCGTGGTACTGGCAGAAGAGGATCATTTCCGCCCCTAGAGATAATATAGACAAATTTATTGAATATCTGGAAAGAGTGGAAAGAGTAGCTGCTGCTGAGGAGCAGGTGCAGCAGAATAACAAATCTTCTAACAATCACGTACAAAATAATGGAAACGTGAACGTTAGAAATATGGAAGTTAGGCACACCAAAACAAACTATCGAAACCAAAGCCGTGGCAGAGGAAGAGGGGGTAGATACTCACCACGCTTTCGTAACAACTACTATGACGAAAGTGGAGAAGTAAATACTATGCCATTAAGACAAGAAGGGAGTCATGATGCTACTATATCTAGTGGTGTCACAGATGAACACAACAGGCCGCGTGTGGGAAACTAAATCCCGTCTATGAGGAAACTGGCGCTCACCAGGCGGTAACAGTAACACAGCCAGTAACGGAAACACAGACAATCAGCCAACATACACAGACAGACAACATGGATGCCGAAATAAATACAGATAATACCAGTGATGTGTTAAGCCACTCTCACAAAATAGTGGATAGTATTTTGGATACACTAGAAAAATGGGTCAAGGAAGAACAGGAACTCAAGGTAGATAATGGGGAAGAAATAGATAATGGGTTTGAGTCTGATGGGAATAATGATGAAGTAAAAGCTTACATCTTCGATGAAAATGGCAATCTAAAAGCTGAAGTAGAAGTAGCAGAAGTAGAATCAGTACTGCAAAACTTTAGAGAGGAGGAAATGATGAATGAAGGGGGTAGAAATAGTAACGAGGTGAAAGAATCTAGTAGCTGTGTAAACGTGCCACAAATGGTTGAAGGTGACGACATTCTTATGAACAGCAATATTGCGCAGGGACGCAGTTGCTCAGAGGTAGAGGATAGTTTGGCTGATGTGCAGCAAACAAAAGTAGAAAAAGTCGTCAGATGCTTCGATTTAAAGTTAGTGGACAGATTAGAGAAAGCAGCTAAGATTATAGAGCATGATGAGCCCCAGGATGTAAATGTAAATGTAATTGCAACTGATCAGAATTACTTTAGCTGGAAGAACATAGAACGAGATTTATTAGACGAGGTGTGTGAGCAACCTGTTCAATGTAAAATAACTCACCCTGTTATCAAAGTAAACATATCAGGAGTCACTGTGCGTTGTCTGCTTGACAGTGGCAGTGAAGCAAGTGGTTTATCACAAACATTTTTTGACACCATACCCAATAAAGAGAAGTTAACAGTTATGAAAGTAAGTGGCTTAAAGATTATAGGTGCTACTGGAAAAGTCTCTAGACCAGTTCAACACGAAGCTTTGATACCCATTGGTATAAATGACGTAGTAATAGATCATCCTTGTTTGATTGTGCTAGGCTTAAGTGTTGATATGTTGATTGGTACTGATTTCTTATCAAAGTACCAGGGAAAGATCAATTTTGATCAGAACAACTTAATTTTAACTTTACCTGACTCTAAAGTGATAAGAGAGTCTTTTATAGGAAGTCATATAGGCGGTAGTAATGAAACTTGGGAACTGCCTATTAGAGTAATAAAGAATAAAGGATACTTGCAGGAAAATTTGGTTTTCAGTGAGAATGAGGAAAGTGCTAAGGTTGAAGAGAGACACATCCTAAAGGAAATAGAGGAAAAGGTACAATCAACAAAGCAAATTGCTGACGAACAAAGATACAGAGGTGAGCTAGTGCTGGTCAAAACAAAAGAAAAATCAAAGAAAATTTCTGCAGAAACTAAAAAGTTTATGCATGTATATCATGGACCATTTAGAATAGTAAGTAAACCTCATGCCAATGCCTATCGTTTGGAATATCCAAAGAGTAAGAGAGAACTAGGTCTAAGAAATATTGTGGATCTAAAGGAATTTAAAATTAACAGTAATTAATTACTGTAGGGAGTCTGCCACTCTTTGGCGGATACACGGTTTGGCGTACCGTGCAGTCCCAGCTGGGTGAAACTTTATTTCCTTTTCAAGTTTCATTCCCTTCTTCTGGTCTATCATAACAGGTAAGAATCACATATGTCTTCATGTTGTATATATGCTATTAGGTTTTAAGTATTCTTAGTAAGGATCTACCTAGTGAATGGCAAAACAAAAGTCTGAGTACCAATAAGAGGCAAACATGGCTAAAATAAATAAATTAAAATATTTCATGTAATTGTAAAGGGTTAGAAACTACAACTAAGAGAGACACTTTGCAGTATACGAAGTACGGTATGAATATGAATAATCCATGAGATTATGCAGAAGGTAGTATGTTGCTAGAAATAAGGTTGTCTGAAGGAAAACAGCGTAAAAAGGTAATGCTCATAGAGGCAAGCAATGGTGTTTTAGAATTAAATAAATGGAGATGTGTGGAAGTGGTGTGAGGATCGCACCAAATATATAGAAACAGGACGTCAATAGGCTGACAAAAGGAAAAGGGAGAAAGAAGTGGAGAAATGAAGTATTTTGAATCTGGAAGAAAAGGGAGAAAATGAATAAGGTGAAGAAGTGAAGTAAGTAAATTGAAGTAAATGATGTAGGATTAAAGAATAATTCCCTCACGTCTCGTGAAATGGTGAAAAACGCTAAATCTTGCTTGAGGCAAATAAATAGTTAAACAGACAACAGAAACACACAAATATTGGAAAATGCAGAAATTTGGAATTGGTATACTGAAAATAACTAATTTCTTTAGTAATTCATACAATAAAGCAAAGTGCTGGTCAGCAAATGACTTCTTTGATGAACTAATCCATACGATAATTAAGCCAGAGTACATTAAAACTAAAAGGTTACTCAATTTTCTAAGTTGAAGCAAGATCTTAATATATTAATTTGCTAAAAGAATTTTCACTATTTAGGAACCTAAAAGATTATTTATGAAAGAAGAAAGTAGGAGCTATTGTATCAGATACGACTTAGTGCTAAATGTCTTTCTGACAACTTCACAATTAGTAAAATAGTGCCAGAATATAAATTATAAAATGTACTTTGTCCTACCTTAGATATAAGTTGAAAACAGAAACTTAGACTGTATTGTCTGTTTCTCAGGGACATGCAGGCTGCATGAATGACTGACAACAAGCGGTAGGGAGATTGGAAGTAGAGACGCAAACCACAGTGAATACAATTTCCTCCCACAATTTTGTCAATCAGTGAAATTAAATGAGTGTTACAATAGGACACCCACCACAGTGCCGAGTATTATAGTAAAAGAAAAATGTGAGTGCGTTGCAGTGATAAAAGTCGTGTGTATTTTCTTTTTCAGGAAGAGACTGATTTTAAAGAAAAAAAAAATAACTATTTTGTAACCTTTGAAAAATTTATATTTCCATGTAAATGTATGTAAATAATTTGTGAATGTCTTCTGTACTAGATTTTCTATGTGTATATGAGTATGGTTATTTTGTGTATGTAGTAATAAGGAATTTCCTAAGAAGAAGCAACTTAAGTTGAAAGAGGTATACTAAAGTAATCCATCGCTTGTTTGTTCTTTTAGAAATTTAATTTTGTTCAAAAATAGATTTTCACGAAAATTAAAAAGGGGGTGATGAAGCAAAGCAAGCGCTGTATCATGTATAAGATACAGAGGCGAGCGAGTGCACGGGACTTACCCTAGTTCACTGCTAGTAGCGTCACGTCATCATAACGCGCCTGCATATAGTATTGCACCACATTTAACATAAAAGTAAAAATTAAGATTTGTGTGTAAAACTTTGTTAAAGTATAGTTCTATGTAATAATGTTTCAGGTAACAAATCTTAATGTTATAAAATTAGTAGTTTACGTAAAATTCACGTTTTGAAAGAAAAATAGGAGGCGCTAAATAATGACGCTAGGAAGCCAAAATTTGGTGAGAAGGTGCAGTAAGAAGTCATTAATGAGTGGTGCTGGTTTCCAAAACCATAAAACTAAAATTGACTCCAGAATCCGCGTTTTTCGGAAAAATCAGAGGCGCGAAATAATAGAGCTACAATATTGAAAATTGGTAGGATGCTTCAGGTCACCCTAATAATAATAATGGAAATACCACAATCAGTTACCTCTTCTAGTTTTTTAGTAATTTAGTAAAAACTACTTTTGTGAGTAAAATGTACATAAGCATTATAGATTAAGTACTTTAAATTTTAATGATAAAACAAATTCTTTAAGACCAATGATCAGATAGGACAATTAACAAAGCTACACCAAGTTTTAGTCTTGTAGCATAATTAACAGCTGATACAAGTCTTGATAAAGCTATGGTTCAGAGGTAACAATCTACCGTTAGTTCCATTGTAAAAATTCTAGAGAGTAAAGTTTTAATTTTAGCGGGCTGAGATTTTCTACGTGCTTCTGTACTGCTCAGATGTATGTATACAAAAATTGAGAAGTTTGTAAAGCTATTATTAAATGTGATATTTAAGATTATGCGCCTGAGATAGCGATCATTTTGGCTGCAGGCGTCTGCATAGGAACGAAAAGAACAGATGCTCTCTTGGCGGTACGCGCCGGAGCTATATAAAAAGAGCGGCAGAGGCAGTAGTAAGCTCACTCCGCATTAGACCAACGCCTAGTCCACGCGAGCTTAACGTCCGATCGCGCCTCGCCTCGGGTGACGTCATAGCGGGCTGTGACATGCGCGTACTTAGCAATGTAAACGGACATTGAAAATCGCGAGGACTGTACACCGTCCTGGATCGTTTAGACTTCGGTAACAAACTGTTATTGTGCCGTCCGTGTGAAGTATAATTCCGCGTGGCAAGTGGTGACTAACTCCACTTTTAAGGCGAGCATTAATCTTTTTTTTTAACGTTATTGCGAACTATTAATAGAGCACCGTTAGTTAGAGTAATGAACTATTCGGGAGGGACTTGCTGTAGAAGTCGCCTCTGAACTATTAAACGATTGGCTGAATTAACAATATTTAATGTCTTTAGCATTTTCAGAAGTTTCGAGTAATTTGTGTGAGCCTTTAAGATAATAAAAATCTTGTTTGGAACTTTAAATTTTATTGAAGTAGCCCTAATCCCGTGAAGAACTATGGATATTTTTCGTTTAGCTGGGCTGTACAGGAATGTGGCCGTGCAGACTGGGAACTAAGGTCAGTAAGTTTCCCTTCGCTTTCTGACTGGCCACCAAATTAGTTGCCAGGCTCGCATGATTTAAGGTGGCAATGTTCAACTTTCATTCAACATTAAACAACGACTTCTTCGCCGTCCCACATATGTTGCATCGGCAATAGTCTGTTACGTGAAATGAACATTCAAACAACTCATTCGACAACTTCTTCGCCGCCCCACACTATCATCCTGTCACTTCTCCTTGTCGGTGTTTTCTACATATTCATGTCCTTCCCGATTCTGCGCAGAAACTCCTCATTCCTTACCTTATCAATCCACCTGACTTTCAACATTCGTCTGTAGCACTACATGTATGACGCTCCGATTCTCTTCTGTTCCGGTTTTCCCACAGTCCATGTTTCAGTACCATACAATGCTGTGCTCTAAATGTACATTCTCAGAAATTTCTTCCTCAAATTAACGCCTATGTTAGATACTGTCAGACTTCTCTTGGCCAGGAATGCCTTTCTTGCCAGTGCTAGTCTGCTTCTGATGTCCTTCATGCTCCGTCCGGCACACGTTATCTTGCTGCCCAGGAAGTAGAATTCTTTAACTTCATCTACTTCAATCCTGATGTTAAGTTTCTCGCTGTTCTGGTTTCTGATACTTCTCATTACTTTCGTCTTTCTTCGATTTGCTCTCATTCCGGGTTCTGCACTCATTAGACTGTCCATTCCATTAATCAGATCATATCATTCTTCTTGGCTTTCACTCAGGATAGCAATGTGATCAGAGAATCTTATCGTTGATATCCTTTCACCTTGAATTTTAATTCCATTCGTGAACCTTTCTTTTATTTCTATCATTGGATGGAATAAAGCCGCTTGGGTGAGTGGTAGACTTTTCATTTGTCTGCATCATAAGGTCGCAATCTCTGACCAGAAGTCCATGTTGTCCACGTTTTCTTGTGATGCCTCTCTTGCAAATTCTCCTGTATATTCTGCCATAGAAGTGACCACTTTACATAGGATGGATGGTACAGTGTTCTCTGTGCTAGTTGATGGTTCAAAATAAACCGCAGTAGACGCCATAGAGTGCGACTAATCTGGCTGTGCAATTGGCGTCTTGTAGTGCCATCTCTGGCCGGCAGGTGTCTTCTTCCTTGCTGGTCTAGGGTGGATCGGTTGATGATTCTATTCTTGCTCTGGTAGCTGTTGCTGTCAAGAGGAACGCGGGCTTGCCACTCGTGGGTGGAGCCCTGGATCCTCAGTGTCCCCTAAACCTGGCATATCTAACAACCTGACTAGTCCAGGTCAGCTGTTCTGTCGGTATCACCGACGAGGTAACAACGACAATTTTGCTTCGAAAGTGTACAGAGGTGTCGCCTAGTCGCAGCAGAGCTCTGTGCGCGTCCACACTGCCAGGCAGCTCGGAGCACAATGGAAGACATGGTCTTTTCAGGAACACTAGCACCGCTGCTCTTAGCAGTTTTGCAGCATTCGCCATAAACGAGAACTATATCAACTTTTTCTACTGTCTTGTACATTGTGGAAATCTGAACAGCTTCATGAGGACGTCATCTTATCGCTGCTATAACAGAGCACAACCTGATGGATTTCAAGTGCACAGGTAAACATACGAACTGTATCTGAGTTACGCTTAACACTTTCCACAGAAGGGGAGATGTTTGTGGACCTCTTCTTCACCAGATGACATTGATTGTCGAACAGCCACTAGAGTTACACACACCGTATATTGCCCAGCTTCTTATATACGAGGCGTATTTGGAAAGTAAGATTCGATTAGGTGCGAAATGGAAACCACTGTGAAAATCCAATGGAACTTTGCACATATGTGTTGAGCAGTGTCTTTAGTGTGTCTGTCGATCGCTTCACGTCGCTCTTTTCCGTTCAGAGCGGACAGTGGTCACGTAGAAATACTTAAATACTCCCAATAAGTATGTGGGTGTGGCGAGAGATTTTGCCTGTAGCTATGCATCCCACATGACATAAATGTCATGCGTTGCTTTCTTCAAAAAAAATTTCAACCGCTTTCTGCAGGGGCATTGAAGACGGTCCTGCAGTGTTTTCGATGGGAAGTGTTTGATCACCCGCAATACAGCCCTTAATTGGCTCCACACGTTGTTAATGTCTGCTCACATGAACTGCTGGCCACGAAGACAACATTTTGGCACAAACAACGTGACCAGCGTAGAGAATTGGCGGAAAGCACAGGCGGTTGCTTCCTTTGCTGAGGGTACTGGAAAGTTTTTACAACGCCACGACAAATGTTTTTAGTCGGAGCGGCGACTATTTGTAGAGGTAGCACGAAGGTGTGACTAACTGTAGCGAATAAAAAATATTTTATGTCCACTTTGGTTTTCATTTCGCGAGATGTCAGCCCTTACTTTTCGAACAGCCCTCGTATAAAGTGGTCCAGTTTATCTTTGGCCACAGACTAACAGTGCCCATTAACACAGCTGTAAGGTTTATTTTTAATCATACTAATGTGGAGTGCTGTGCATTGGTTGCAGCTGGACTGGTGCCCTACGTTAAGTGACTATTTTCACGTATAGCCCTGTCATTGATGGCGTAAAAAATGTCAGCGAATAAGCTAGAACAGAAAGAGGTAAACAACTGTATGGGGAAGATCTCGCACCCAAATGTGTATTTTTATCTCTGAAAATGGCTGACCATACTAATTAAAATTTTCCATGACTACCCTATTTTAAGTTGTGTCCTGCAATGATTTCTTCAACAGAGCCACAACCAATTGCTTCCCCATCTTTTCTCAACTATGTTACTGCTCCATCACCAGTGACCTTGAAAATGATGTAGAGAGCCTTAAGTTGTGTCCTGGAATGATTTCTTCAACAGAGCTCCAACTAATTGCTTCCCCATCTTTTCTCAACTAAGTTACTGCTCCATCACCAGTGAACTTGAAGATGATGTAGAGAGCCAGCTCGTGAACGTATTTCCACACAATTATCCACTCCCCCCTACCCTCCACCTCCCCTTATGCATTACGGGCGCTTCTGCAAGCCTTTCAGTTTGGCGCCCCTTGAGCCTTAAACTGGCCCTGGTGATGGGATAGAAAATTTCTTCCTGTTTTATGGTTAGCAACTTACACACACACGCAAGCCTAAGCATCTTATTTCTACAAATTTCAGAGCACAAATGCGTAGGACAACATAAAATGTGATGGTACAGCCTGAAAAAGAAATTGAAAAATTACACATCAAATTATGTGATGCTTTTAACTAACTACAGTGGAACTACAAAGTTACTGAGTGTAGCAGGATATTATAAACTAAACCTCATTCAAGTACATTTCACGAGAGAAATTTGTGTGAAGTCTCAGTGGTATTTCATAATAACAGACTATGGTCAGCGGTGATTATATCTTTCGTATCTCAAGTATGTGTATCCTGTCTTTGGTTCTCAACTTACGTCAACGTTATTCTGACGTATAAATAATACCTGATGTGACTATTCTTGCTACATTTCATGTGAACTTCAAGAAGTTTCGGTGTCACGTTGCTGTTAGGTTTCATACAGACATCAGCAGGACACTCTTAAAGTCGCTCTGAGAATAATTGATAATACACACTTTTGGCTTCAGGAAACATCAGCCAGACTTGATAAACTAGGTCAAAATATTATACCATATGACAGTATGGAAAAAGAGTAAATAAATATTTCAGCTGATTGGGAAATGTTCCAGTCATAAATGATTTAAGTGTTAGTGAGCTCGACCTTTCGGTTTTCAACGTGTAGAAAACTGACTAAGAATTAGAGATGTAAGTCTTTTGGCACTGAGAGGCTTGTCATGATGGCTGTTATGATGGTTTGTTAATGTTTTTGAGTGGATTGTTCTTAAATTTAGCATTATTCTACGAACAGAGCTATTGATTTGAAACATTTTATTTATCACAAATTTAATTAAGGAATGAGTATACCGACGTACAGTAGTTATTTTACTCAGCTTTTTGAAGAGGCTTCAGCAGGACGTTCTTAAATTCAGCCAGCGAAAAGTTGATAATACACATTTTTGGCTTCAGGAAACATCAAACAGACTTGATGAACTAGGTCAAAATATTATACCATTTGGCATTATGGAAAAAGGGTAAATGAAATATTTCAGCTTTTTATTTTTATATCAACTGTATCTGAAACGATGGGAACAGTAAACAAACATTTGCGTAGTTAGTTCAGAAGTTCTATGATATGGTCTTCTCACCTGAACTTATGAGCAAACTTTGGCTACAAAAATTTGGCTTTGTAAATCGCTTCTGTCTTCATATCCTCACATTTTGAGTATACGCTGGGTGGAAACCTCTGATAATTTCTGACCTCCATAATGTGAGAATTTCTACATCTACATTAGATCTACATCCATACTCCGCAAGCCACCTGACGGTGTGTGGCGGAGGGTACCTTGAGTACCTCTATCGGTTCTCCCTTCTATTCCAGTCTCGTATTGTTCGTGGGAAGAAGGATTGTCGGTATGCCTCTGTGTGGGCTCTAATCCTTTTGATTTTATCCTCATGGTCTCTTCGCGAGATATACGTAGGAGGGAGCAATGTACTGCTTGACTCCTTGGTGAAGGTGTGTTCTCGAAACTTCAACAAAAGCCCGTACCGAGCTACTGAGCGTCTCTCCTGCAGAGTCTTCCACTGGAGTTTATCTGTCATCTCCGTAACCCTCCGCGATTACTAAATTATCCTGTAGCGAAGCGCGCTGCTCTCCGTTGGATCTTCTCTATCTCTTCTATCAACCCTATCTGGTACGGATCCCACACTGCTGAGCAGTATTCAAGCAGCGGGCGAACAAGCGTATTGTAATCTACTTCCTTTGTTTTCGCATTGCATTTCCTTAGGATTCTTCCAACGAATCTCAGTCTGGCATCTGCTTTACAGACGATCAACTTTATCTGATCATTCCATTTTAAATCACTCCGAATGCGTACTCCCAGATAATTTATGGCATTAACTGCTTCCAGTTGCTAACCTGCTATATTGTAGTTAAATGATAATGGATCTTTCTTTCTTTCAGACGTCTGGCAGCGTTATTGAAAATTTAAGTACCCTGAAACTATATCTTCTGAGATGAGCGGGGATAGCCTAATACACAAATATTTCCGCCTTGCTTTCCTTTTAAATTTAAGTGATACACTCTTATATAAAAATAAAATATGAGTATTACTGATTTTTATAAAGGTGTAAAGAAGAACTAAAAATGTTCAGTATTGCCAAGTAATTCAGTTTCAAATGTAATACTGAACATTTAAAAAAATCTTGTTGCCACCAGGCTAAATGAATATTTTCTGGCAGCTTGAAATACATTCAATCCTGTGATATCTTAACAATAAGTGACTATTATTGTTACTAGTGATAAACATTTTAACGTTTCCAAGGATTCACGGTCAAATCTCTATGACCCTTTGCCACTGTAGCCGTAATTCGCGATGTCGCTGGATCATCATGATTACTCTTAAGGGCCGTCTGCTGGGGGCCCCCTATGTTAAAGAATGTGCCCTGAACGGTGTGCTCCGAAAGCCTTATGCCTGCACGAGCTCTGTACTCTCTCGCCAGATACACCACAGTTCGCCGCCTATCCTGATTAACAGAGAGGACAAACATCCGACCTCTACCTTCTCTGACACGTGGTATCCGATAACCTGTCGTCTTCTCGTGGTTTCACTGCCCTTCAGCCACTTCCTACAGATACTCACCACGGTAGAACACGAACAGCTGACCATCTTCGTCGTTTCCGTGATGCTTGGTCTCACGTGCCAGACCGTAGCAGTCTGCTTTTTGTCAAAGTCGCTTACGTAAGTGGATTTTCCCGTTCGATATAATGATGCCCCATTTGTCTCTGGTCCACTTATATACTTCCCTTAAAGCGACACCACCAGACGTGATTGTGTTTAGTGGAGGGCTGTGGTCATAATCTTTTGGCTAACAAGTGTGCCTAATTACTTCCTCTCTGAAAACTCCTTTCAATCTGACCGCATTGATACTCTTGAATGCCGTACTACAACCGTCATACAGAGGCTTCTGGTATTCTCACATACGAGAAAAGTGCAGTTCACTGCTCCCTGCTTGCACACTACCTCTCCCTAATCAAGCACTGCCCCTATTTTCTACGCGAACAGCGGAGAGGAATTTTTCATCTGGAGCCAGTTATGCCTTTTACACGATCGCATCACCCCAAAAATTTCCACAGAACCGTAAAAAGAATCATGTGAAGCACATACAACACTGCATCACCATCGACGAAGACTTGAACATTATCAGGATCTCCATCAAATTAACGTTCAACCTACGCACCTGTACCACCACGTCGAAATACATTTCATATGATTCAGATATATTCATTATTTAATGTTCTATTTAATTTACGTTAGGTTGTAGAGTTTAAGAGGAGCAATAGAGGGAATAAAATTATAATAAAAGAAAACACAATATCAGACTGTGAAATTTGTCGGACTGTCGGTTGCTTAACAAAGAAGGACTTTTTCCTTCCTTGGCGCACCTTTCTGGGCTCGGATGTAAGAGCCTCAGGTCGTTTATTCAACCAAATGTGCATCAACTTCAGAGCCAAATGAAACGTAATGAGTGTTTTTCACCTACCTCCCTAGTCTCGGTCTCGTCACACTTGTTGCCAACGAGCATAACGGGGATTGTAGCGAGCTCGGCCCCCTTCATGTCGCGGATCACCTCCCAGATGGGTCGCAACTCCTCCAGCGACTGACGTGACGTCACGGAGTATACCAATATGAAGGCGTGCCCCTTCGATATGGAAAGCCGCTGCATCGCTGGGAACTGGTGAGAGCCTGTCGTGTCTGTGATCTGCAGCGTACATATGTTCTTGTTGCAGCTGATCACCTGCGGAGATAAACCAACTCATTATTACATACAGGCGGGACAGTGAACGGCGTCGATAGTTATACCATGCGACTTTATACACGCTAAGAGAGGAAAAAAAACGACACACCACGAAGGAATTATGCGAACTAGTCGGAAATCGTAAGATGTGACGTGCAATTATAGAGAAACATATTATTACAATGTCAGAAAAAACTAAATGATTTATTCAAGAAAAGAGCTACATAAATTGGGCGAGTCGATAACGCGTTGGTCCACCTCTGGGCATTATGAAAGTAGTTAATCGGCTTGGCACTGACTGAAACAGTTGTTGAATGTCCACCTGAGGGATATCGTGCCAAATTCTGTCCAAATGGCGCATTAGATTGTGAAAATCACGAGATGGTTGGAAGATTCTGCCCATAGTGCACCAAATGCTCTCATTTGTCGAGAGATCCGGCGACCTTGCTGGACAATGTGCGGTTTTGCAAGCACGAAGATAAGCAGCAGAAACTCGAGCCGTGTGCCGGCGGGAATTATCTTGCTGAAATGTAAGCCCAAGATGTCTTGCCATTAAGGGCAGCATAACTGGGCGTACAATAACGTCGACATACCGGTGCGCTGTAAGGTTTCCTCGGATGACAACTTATGGGATACTGCTATCAAAAGATATGGCAATCTAGACCATCACTCCTGGTTGTCCAGACGTACAGTCAGTTCCTCAAAAAAGTGTAAGCCATAATTTGAAATGTAACGTCTGGAGCGACATATCTGGCAGTGGTCTCGAATCTGTAATCAATGCGCTTTTGCACAGTCTATAGATAAACAGTATGGCAGTTGAATGTTTTGTTTTGTCGGTTGCAGTTTAAAATGAGTGCAAAATATCTGAAGCGTCACGAGGCAGTGTTCCTTCTAAATCATCAAAAGGGACCAAAGCTTTCATATGGAACTGCTGCTAAAAGTCTTAGAAAGTCAAACACATTCGTTGCGAAGGGGGTCAGACGATATTTAGAGGATGAGAAAGTGGATGGTTTACCACAGAGAGGGCTATTTGCATTTATTTACAGCCAATTTAAACGCTTTATCAAATATGCCTTCTGAGCTATTTGGTTCGTACGAAGCAAACTGGTTGCTTCAAGAGGATAATGATCTGAAACATCGTAGCCGTTCCTGTATATCATGGGAGTAAGACAACGTGGTGCCCACGATGGATTGGCCTGCAATGCCTCCGGATACAAATCCGATCGAAAATGTTTGGTCATATATTAAGATGAAGATTAAAAGAAAGCCAATATACACTTAGATGCAGCTGTCATATAAAATCAGGATGATATGAAGATCGTTACCGAAAAAATATGCAAAAAAATCTCGTGAAAAGCATGCCAAAAAAGTGTCAAGCTATGATCCATAATACCGGCCGGGGCGGCCCAGCGGTTCTAGGCGTTATAGTCTGGAACCGTGCGACCGCTACGGTCGCAGGTTCGAATCGTTCCTCGGGCTTGGGTGTGTGTGATGTCCTTAGGTTAGTTAGGTTTAAGTAGTTCCGAGTTCTAGGGGACTGATGACCTCCGAAGTTTAGTCCCATAGTGCTCAGAGCCAATTATGATCGATAATGGGGGATATTGGATTAACTATTAGGTAATTGTGGAATTAGCAATAACATGTATTTTCATGTAAACGTATATGTATAATAGTGTCTTTTATTTCATACAGATAACGGCGAATACTTTCTTGTGGAACCGGCTATATGCCGAGAGACACTCAGGTTGGTATCCCATCGCTGTCCCGGGCGTCTCCAGACACGTCTTCAGCCTGGAATCTCACTGACTGGAGTATGATTGTCTTCAGCGATGAGTCCCACTGTGAACTGAGACCCGATGACCAGCGAAGACGTATCTGGCGACACACTGGACAACGGTTGGTTATCAACCCGCGTGTCGCCTACTATACTTCTCGACAACTAGGAGTGATGGTCTGGGGTGGCCGCTTCTATTACTTTCGTTGTCATTTGTTGCACCCTTAGGCATAGCGATACGTATTCTTCACCCCGTATTGTTGTCCACCATGGCAAACGTTCCTGGGCTCTTGCATTTTAGCAAGATACAACTGGCTCGCAAACGGCGAGAGATTGTACTACTTGTCGTCGTGATTGGGAAACCCTACCTTGGGACTGTGCGGACCCTCCCGCCGGAGGTTCGAGTCCTCGCTTGGGCATGGGTGTGTGTGTGTTGCTCTTAGCATAAGTTAGTTTAAGTAGTGTGTAAGCCTAGGAACCGATGACCTCAGCAGTTTGGTCCGTTATAAATTCACACACACTTGAACATTTTAGCAGACCATACCTTGGCCAGCAAAATCGCAGAATCTCTCCCCAGCTGAGAACGTTTGGAGCATTATGAGCAACATCCTCCAACCAGTTCGTGATTTCGACGATCTAACGCACCAATTGGATGGAATTTGGCACGGGATGCCTCAGAAGGACACTAAACGTTTGGAGCATTATGAGCAGCATTCTCCAGACAGCTCGGGATTTTGACGATCTAAAGCGCCAATTGGACAAAGTTTGGTACGGTATTCCTCAGAAGGACATTCAACAACTCTATCAATCAATGCTAATCCGAATAACTGGTTGCATAACGGCCAAAGTCGGGCTAACGCATTATTGACGCGCTCAGTTTGTGAAGCTCTTTCTCTTCAATAAATCATCCAGTTATCCTGGAATTGTAATAATTTGTTTTACTGTACATGTACCTCATATCTATCGATTTCCTCCCTATTCACATAATTCCTTCGTGATGTACCTTTTTTTCGCTTAGAGTGTATTAGAGTAAATTGGTGTGCTGCTGATTTAGTTCCTTAATAGCAAACAGTTACAATTAATAATGAGAAAACTGCAGGAAATGGACTTAGTCTATAAATAGTGTCAATTTAGTTATGTGTTGTACGGTCCTAAGAATTGGAGAACATTATGTAGGTGCTGCATTTCTCTTTCTGCCCGAGTGTTTCCATAACTACCCCAGTGCTCAAAAGACAAGCACTATAAAGAAAAGTGTGCATAGTTTATAAATCTGCTGTGAGGAGAGCTACAGGACAAAGAAATTATTGGCAATAATATATTTTCATATATTTATTTATTTGCTACAAGAACTTAATGGACCACCATCTAGATACTATGACGGACCGAGTATTCCGTTAAGGGCACAACGGACAATTTGCCGTTACAATACTAAAGTCATTTGCATTTACGGTATTCAGTCACAATTTCGTATACACTTTCTGATTATAGAGTATAATAATGATGTTAAGAATAACAGTCATTGTAATGAAGCCCGCCCGGTTAGCCGCGCGGTCTAACGCACGGCTCCCGGGCTGGAAGGAGCGCCTGGTCCCCGGCACAAATCCTCCAGGCGGACTTGTGTCGAGGTCCGGTGAGCCGGCCAGTCTGTGGATGGTTTTTAACGGTTTTACATCTGCCACGGCGAATGCGGGCTGGTTCCCCTTATTCCGCCACAACTACACTACGTCGTCGATTGATACACAAACAAGTTCTCCACGTACGCGTACACCACCAATACTCTACCACGCAAACATGGGGGTTACACTCGTCTGGTGTGAGACGTTCCCTGGGGGTCCACTGGGGGCCGAACGACACAATAACCCTCAGTTCGGTGTGGGGCGGCGGAGGGGTGAAGTGGACTGTGGTAGTCGTCGTGGGGTTGTGGACCACTGCGGCTGCGGCGGGGACGGAGCCTCTCCGTCGTTTTGATTTTTTCAGTCGAATGTCAATCGCGCTGCACAGTGAGAGGGGACAGTCGTTCTGCACACGGTATCGATACGGAAGTACAAAATACACACAGAGCGGAATATCTGCAGCTGCTGGCAGTCTTTGTGTGTTGGAAAAAGGGAGAGAACCCTCGTACTACAGGTTCGAATGCGGTAGAAATAGCACAGATGAATGTTATAACATGTGATGTCTTGCGGGGCTCCCCACACTGACGCGGTTTCTGCCGGTAGTGTCACAGCGATGCAGCATTTTCTTCGATCGGCTGCTGTTCAGGACATGTACAGATAAACTAATTCATTCTCAAATGATTTTAATGAAATTTGTCTCCTAAAAAGTTGACAGTTCCACATTTTACAGCACCACATCGCTACCTGACAACAAATTACCTACCTTTTCATTATCTGGACATATTTTTTATTATGTTGCGAATTTAACTAACCCATTCGTAAATCAGTGGCTGGGTACTTTACATCTTATGCACTGCAGGTGATATATTGTGATGTAATGGATGTGGCTAACATATCGAAGTTACGTTTAAGGCGGAATGAAGGGTGGTATCTGTTTCCAGTCTTGACAAAATAAAATTTAAATAGTATGATGTTAGGAAGAATTCCGCTAACAGCTGGTAAATTTTTGTTTATTAATACACAACCAGTTACATGGGCCAAAGCTACATCACCAGGAGCAACATTGTGAAAAGCGAAGCACTGTGTTATTAAAATTAATAATGGAGTGTCAAAAATACATTCAAAACGTTAAAAGATCATAGGCATACCCATCGCTTATAGTAAAAATTTACTCTTCACTGAACATTGTCAATACAACAGCTAGTGAAAGGTGACGGAGACGTGCTCCATTCCTTTATGACAATTGCTCATAGGTGCAAGATGAGATTACTGAGCCATATTTTAAAATTTACCTGCTTCTTTATGTGGAATGTATCAAGTGGCAGCGTCTTACCGGTGCGACGGCAAGGTAACCCAGTGTTGGGCAAAGTAAAAGCGGCCGGCACGAACGACGAAGAGAGACTAGTTGGCTGGTGAAACGGAAGCTATCCATGGGGACAGTGTTACGTCATGTACTCATGACTAAGAGCGCTGCGTCGCTAACTTTACAAGCGAGAGTAATACAGAAGTTTATTACGTACTAACATCTAAGCGTAAAAAAATCAAAATTAGCCATAATGCTATGGTGCTTTAATTCTAACTGATTATTCAACATGAACTGTGCATTTTCTTTCTTATAGCTAAAAATTTCTACATTCTTCAGTTTATTCGAACTATGGCTTTTGCCTTCTTTATGAAGTATTTTTAAATTTTTTAAAGAGCTTGTGATGCTATGCCGCTCTTCGCGTAGGTGCTCTGTTAATGCAGATCGGGGTTATTTGAGGAACATCTTAACTTAAATACATTACGATCTGCATTAACAGGGCACTTAGGCGAAGAGGGGTGTAGCATCACAAGCCCTTCAGAAAATTTAAAAACCTGCATAAAAAGAAAAAGTCCATATTTTGAATATATTAGAGGAAGCATAAATTTTTATATATATAAAAAAGAAAATGCACAGTTCTCGTTGGACAACCAACTAGAAGTAAAGTAACATTGAATTTTGGTTAATTTTGATTGATTATGCATTTAGATATTAGTTCGTAATAAAATTCTGCATTATTCACGCTTGTTAAAGTAACGACCCAGCGCGCCTAGTCATGTGTGTATGACATCGCTCTATCCACATGGATAGCTTTCGTTCCGCCAGCCACCTTGTCTCTCTCTGTCGTCCGTGCGGGCCGCTTTTGCTTTGCCCAACACCGGGTTGCCCTGCTGTCATACCGGTAAGACGCTGCCACCTGATATACTGCACATAGTAATCTGCATAGAGTCGTGACTAATCATGTCAGCAATGACAATTTTTTATCGCCAGTCCGGGCCCTTTTAAAAACTTTTACCGTCCTTTCACTATAAAATATTTTTATTTTTAGATACGGGAAAATTTTAAAACATGGCTCAGTAACCTCCTGTTGCACTTATCAGCAGTTTGTCCTAAATTAATGGAGCACGTCATCGTTACCTTTCACTCGCTATCGTATTGACAATACTCAATGAATAGTAGATTTCGGCTAGAAACGCTGGTATGCCAATGATCTTTTAACGTTGTGAATATGCTGTAGGTATTCCTTTATTAATTTTAATATCTACAGAATTTGGTGACACAGTACTTTGCTTTTTACCACGTAGGTAGCACCTGATGATGCGACTTTGCCCCGCTGCTGTTATGCGGAGAGTGGACGAACAGGCGCTGCCACTTTCTCTGTTTTACTGACTATAGTAGTTAAGCTCAGTCCTTATGCAATCTGCCAGACACAGACGATTAACCCCCTTAATGAAGGAGAACGAAAAATATCTTACACTAGGATCAAAAGCAACGTGGAAAACAACGACAGAAAAATTCAAGTTGCAGTATTGTTCAGTCACTATGTATTGTTCCTGCGTTTCACAGAGAATTCTGATACCAAAATAAAAAAATAAAAAACTCTTGGCAATCATTCCCATCCGATATTAACTGTGAACTGGCTTGCAGATTTCTTTTGGATTTGCAGCAGTATTAGCGACTTATTAACTCCAGCTGCCTTACACAACTTTTATTTTTAGTAACAGTGACCAGTTATGAGACACGTATTCATTCGTCGAACCGTTAGCGTTATGTTTTTTTCTGCCACTAGACACCAAGATTCAGACAGCCGTGTTGCAGAGACAGACTAGAGCAGAAGTGGTCATAAAGGAATGCTGTGAAATGTGTTATTAAACAAGTAAGCAATTGCAATAAAGGTAAACATATGCAACAAAATGATTAATGGCCGTCGAAAGCGAAGTACTAAGTATGCGTATTTAATGGTTATTTATTGCAAGAACTAATTTACTGATCAGTTTCTATAAACTTCTGTTTTGTCCATTAGTAAGGAACAAAATTTTTCAGGTACATAATTCCAATAAAACAAAAGTTAATATAGATTTCTCTCTTTTAATGTCAATAAAGGAAAGAAAATGTAAATAATCCATCAGTTTATTTTCGCTTACAGGGAACATTTATTCAACTCTCTTCTACTTAGGAACTTTCTAAGTTGCTGGTAGTTTTAATTAGCCTTTCCATTTACTGAATGTTGTTTCGTCAATACGAATTTCACAACACCAACAATTTTGAAGAGTCATAACAACTACAAAGAATATTGCAAAGGTAACCCGATCAGTATCGAACTATCATATATAATTTACTGATATCTTCTACAAAATTATTTTCTTGTAATTGCTTTAGGAAGATATGGGTGTTACGAAAAGACACGTTTTTTAAGATACTTGTTTTAATATTTTGACAGCGAAATTAAAGTCTTTCACTGAAAAATTAACAGTGTAAACAGGTGCAGCTTTGAAACATTACAAGCTTTGGTCATCTTGATCATTTCTCGGTCTCCACAGGCTCTTCAATTAAAAAAAGAGTTAACTGGAAAGAATACTTAAATTAATGGTATTTTATGAAGAGTGATGTTACTAAACCTGCCGTGTATTTCATATGAAAAGACGTTCTTTTAACTCTTCCAATTTTGAAGTAGCTATGGTAATTGCCTAATCTGTAATTGTCAGTACTTTCACTATTGGTTTTGGTATCAATCTGGTCAGAAATGGATAAGCTAGAATTCTGTATATTTCACAAAAATCGGTGATCAGAAAAGTGTTTGAACCTAAAAAGTAACTTAACGTGGCTTATTTAAAATGAATCACTTACTTATGATGGAAACATCCTATGGAGAAAATTACAACTGCCAAACATTGAAGCTTTGACTGCATTGTTCAATTGTACGGCTGTGAATTTTAGTAAACCAGTAATTAATTTACTCTCGTGCATGATAATTTAAGAGATGCGCAGCCACCATAATGGATCTGAAAATAGGGCAGTCGCATTGAGGAGCTGTAGCCAGAGAGAAAACTCGTCACAGCCAATGAACTCTAATGGAATGTAATAAGGAGCCCACAATAAAATTCAGTGCGGAAAATAATAAGTAACAATAAGGAACAAAACAACAACTAAGATGAGAAGCAGAATGCTTCATACATATTTGCAACCATAATCAGTTTCGCGTTTTCGAGGGAAATGGTGTCAATGGAAGTAGGAAATGATAGCGGCCGGAAAGCGGAGATGAGTGTAGCCTACGAGTCCATCAGATTATGACATAATTAGAAAAGTCGTTACTAAAAGTTATTAATTTCCGTCCGTCATTACACTTCTCGAATCGGAAATCAAGGGTTGGAGCGGAGAAGACGATGAACGGAGGTCTCTGAGCCCGAGTAATTCACTTTTTCACGGAGATCAGCCTGTATTTTTTTAGCCGTTGGATATTCTCCTCTGTAGTAATATCCAAGTACAGTTCTACACACGAGCTCTTCGTTAAAATCGTCAGAGTCGGTTGATTTCCTCTCACGTTCGTATCCGTTTCTTGGAGAATCGAAACACTCATTCATGTCTGGTGATTCTGCCAATGACACAGATTTGCTAATATGGCCTACAGTTGACTTGGAGACACACACGCTTTAGCAGTAAGTTTACGAATTTGCCCCAGATTTAAGTTATTCCTCGCTTCTTCACTGTCGGCTAGATCTGTAAAAATCTTGACTACATTCGATATGATAATTTTCGATTGTTTACGAATGTCTTTCCGTCCTTTACGCACACCGACCGGAGGACTACTACAAGTAGGCATTTGCTCCTGGATTGTTGTTCACCACACGTGAAAGCACTTTTCTAAAGACAGTAAGACACTGGGGTCAGACGTGAAAACTCGATATAGCACGGTACCACTGAGCTTTCAGCTGCTCTAACCTACCGCACCGCTGATTGTACCTACATGGAGCCGGCCGCGGTGGTCTCGCGGTTCTAGGCGCGCAGTCCGGAACCGTGAGACTTCTACGGTCGCTGGTTCGAATCCTACCTCGGGCATGGATGTGTGTGATGTCCTTAGGTTAGTTAGGTTTAAGTAGTTCTAAGTTCTAGGGGACTGATGACCACAGCAGTTGAGTCCCATAGTGCTCAGAGCCATTTTAACCTACATGGCAACAAAGCCGAGAGGCGTGCGAATCACAGCCTGCAGCCCCTGTAGGCTGCTGGCGGCGGTCGTGACCTTGAGGACTCTACTTTCGTGCCGGCCACTCTCTGCAACGACCCTACAACTCCAGCACCTGATCTAATTGGAGTAACTCCCTACACTCTACAGGATAGCTCAACGCCTTCTGTTAAATAGGAACATACGATGTGGACTGAAAAGAGTGAAAATTCAAAATAATATGAGCGATGAAGTAGACATACACGCCACGCCAGTCAGTATTGAAGGGTTAAGAAGAAAGATCCACGAAATGAAGGAACAAAAACCTGCTAGCTTGGACGATATCCGCGCTGAACAAATAAAGGATTTGGGGCCTGCAACCCTAAAATGGATATTGCAGATGTGTCACTATCATTCACACTCCGAAACTGTAGAGGAAAGCCAAGGTGGAAGTCTTTATAAAAGCTGGGAAAGGTCCTACAGATCCACAAAACTTGAGGCTGGAGTCACTACAATGTCATGTCTCCAAGGCATTTAAAAGAACGTTTCTTGACAAATTTTTTGAAACAACAGAGACCAAAATCATATCGGAAGAAGAAGGATCTATGCCTGTAAATCATTTTATGGAGAAATACTCAGCCTCACCCAAGACCTATAGGACGGCATCGAACGGAAGTAGAAAAGTGGAGTCGCTTTTAGCCGCACGCTGTCCCGAGCGGTTCTAAGCGCTTCAGTCTGGAACCGCGCGACTGCTACGCTCGCTGGTTCTAAACCTACTTCGGGCATGGATGTGTGTGCTGTCCTTAGGTTAGTTAGGTTTAAGTAGTTCTAAGTTCTAGGGCACTGATCACCTCAGTCCCATAGTGCTCAGAGCCGTCTGAACCATTTTGAGTCGCTTTTACAGAGCTCTCGGCTGCCAATGATACTGTTAACCAGTCATAGATGCTCGTTAAATTTTATGACATGATTAAGGAATTTCGAGTGGCAAAACTAGTGGAATATATCATTCAGAAAAGGCGTTTCCATGAGAAACTGTAGGGGAGGAATAGCGGCTGGAGAAGGTAAAAGGGTAGTCTATCCCATCACAGTGTCCTGTCACAAATGTTTTATAACACCTACAAAAAGGCCAGCCAAAGTTACACACTGCCCAGTCACATTAACGTGAGCACCTGTCAAATGAGGTTCTGGATGACAAAGATATGGATGTGGAGCCACGCCAACTTCATTGCCGTGGCCAGCCACGCTAGATTTATCGGTTGAGAATACATGACGCGAGCAGCACGATCGAGGTGATCCCACAGATTTTCGATTGGGTTTAAACCCGGGAGTCTGGTTGTCAGGGAAGTACACTGCAACCTGTGTGATACCTATTATTGTCCTGCTGGTGGATGCTGTCGTGCCTAAGAATAACAAACTTCGCATAGGGGTTAACATGTTCCCCAAGGATAGATCCATACTTGTGTTAATATACTGTGTCGTCCAGAATGACGAGTTGATCCAGGGAATGCCACGAAAACATTCCCCGCACCATAAGACTCCCTCCTGGTTGCAGTGTGTTTGCTTGCAGATGTATCACGACTTACACACCACTGATCATCCGTCCGACGATCTGAGGTCAGCTGTCGTCACTCAGTGGTCGTCCAGTTGTGGTACCTGCAAGGAAATTCCCGCCTTCGTCGCTAATAAACAGCAGTCAGCATGGGTGAATGAACTTGGCGCCTGTTGCGCAGATCAACGTTGGTTGAACGGTCGTTGAGGAGGCACTGTTAGCACTGTTGGTAGCCCTTCGGCTCATCTGGGCAGTCAACTGCTCAACAGTTGCACGTACGTTATCTCCACAACTGTGGTTCACCTCTTTCATCTATGGCCAGTGGTGCATCACAGTTGCCTCGGCGCCAATTTTGGCTAGCGCAGTTTTGCCGTGCACGGTATACTTTAACGAAGGCGGCACGCGAATTCATTACAAACTTAGCAGTTTTGGAAATGCTTCCATACAAGGCCTGGAAAACAATCATCACGTCCTTTTGGACGACAGATAACTCACTTCGTTTCCATATTACGACGACGACTGCACTGTTTCACGCGTACTCATGACACGCTTTATATAGCCTCCACTGCTGGAGCTGCTACCTGCCATCTGTGAATGGTTAGGGCACGTCGACGTCGAACTTAGGCGGTGGTCACATTAATGTGAGTGGACCGTGTATATGGCAATGATTCTACCATGGACACACAAGGAAAGTTGTTTGAGCAAGTGGAAGTGAAACTGAAGCGGACTGCCGAAGACTTAGCTGTCTACTACAGAGAAAACTTCCTCGAGTTAAATCCCTGTCAATCTCCGGTGTATGCCTTTTTCCTTAGAAATAATGACGTACATAGGCAATTAAAAGGGGTGTGACACGGTCAGGAGTTAAGCCCCGCTTACTCGCAAATATATTTGGATATCCGGCTTGATAGGACTCGGAAATTTCGGAAGCACTGTCAAAATGTGAAGAAGAAAGTATGTGCAAGGAATAATATCATCCAAAATCGCACCAACACGAAAAGGGGAGCTCAGCCTAAAATTCTGAAAACATCGGCTGTCGCACTATGTGTTACGGAGTAAAGTCAAGCGCCGGCACGCCAGTCGGGAACGACAGAGAAGAGATGGCTCTGAGAAGAAGCCAGCCAATTGCACGCTGACCAGACCTCCCTCCAGGACAATAACGCGACAGTTGTGGCCCTTATGTGAACAGGACACAAGCGCTGCGACCGACTGCTGACGCCCCAGTTCAATAGCACCTTCAAGATTAGCGACTTGGCTAGCTGCGTCAACGCTAGACACTTCACTTGTACTCTCTATGTAGCACAGACTTGAGGTTGTCTATACTGAAGAAGATTATTTTATATGTTCCCCTTTGCTTGCGAAACATCTGTGAAATTGCCAAAGTTAAGTACTGTAATTTTCTTTTTCTCAATACAACTCATTAATACGATTGGTTTGATTGTTCGTCTAACGACCCGAGTATGCAGGCTTCCTAGACAGTATGTTATCTTTCGCTGTAGCAGTGTATGAACCATCTATCTGATACAAATATGTCGACGTGGCCATAAATGAGACACTGTGCATAGTATCTGGCTGCCTAAAACAACAAAATTACCCCATTGTCGCTATACTCCACCCATAATCAGAAGGCAAGTTACATGGGAGTACGAAAAGAAGAAACAGTATGATGATCACAGGCACCAGTTTTACGGCTACAAAATGCGGCACAGCCAACTGAAGCCCTGGCGAAATTTTGTACGAATGACAGGCCCTTTAGATGGGCAGCCTGAAATGCGGGTAGAAAATTTATGGTAAAACTATATTTATCAGACGCTTACAAGCCTACAAACAACTGGCTGCTGGGAATCATCAACTGTTTCTGATAAGAAGAGCATTAACCGCTTAAGAAGTGGGGTCACACAGAGAAATAACAACCTAATACAATGGAGACAGAAGGAGAGCGACTCGTGTGAATGTGTCCCAATACGATATGCTCAAACATAGGCAATACTTGCACAGTGGTAGACTTATCATAGCAAACGACAAAGTCGTCCATGTGGCTGATTACTGCGAATATGAAGTATAGTTGTTGATCCAGACAAGTAAAATAAGTATGTATTAACATAGAGAGTAATATATATGTCAGAATGATTTGTAAGGTCAGAACCACCATAGGGAGGCGCTCATTTCAACATTTTTAGTTGTAATAAAAACAATATATTTCTAATGACGGTAATTTTTTACCTAATTTTATAACATGTCATGAACACTATTAGAGTGCTCTAGTTTCCTAGATGGTAAATAGGCGGCGCAGCTGCGCCACATGGTCTTCCGCCCGGGGTCTTTCTCGTCTTAAAAGTGTTGCAGACAGTCAGTCTGTTAGAAAAAAAAAAGGTTCAAATGGCTCTGAGCACTATGGGACTTAACATCTATGGTCATCTGTCCCCTAGAACTTAGAAATACTTAAACCTAACTAACCTAAGGATATCACACAACACCCAGTCATCAGGAGGCAGAGAAAATTCCTGGCCCCGCCGGGAATCAAACCCGGGAACCCGGGCGCGGGAAGCGAGAACGCTACCGCACGACCACGAGCTGCGGACTCAGTGTGTTAGAACGGACATTAGGTGATGAGTCTGAGTAGTTTTCGGCAGGAGACGAACTTAATTTCTGGCCGGCAATCTAGCCGCATGACTTCAACACTTTGAATTGAGTTGGTGATGGGATTTGAGCAGCCCGCAAAGACTTCTGCTATTTCACGATCCGTTTGAGTGATGTACGATTTCGTAACTGAAGATCATTAACTTGGCACGAATGTTAGTTTACTACATGTTGAACTTCAGCGGACAGTAAATCAGCATCGCTATTGAACTACAGTAATGTATTGTCTGGACTTCGACTTTTCTTTTGTTTTATTTTAAAGGTATCTGGTTAAAGTGGTAAATCTGCTAAATATACCATTTGATATTTCACGAAATTTTAGCTGCACCCTGCTAAGATCTTAATTCCTTAACTTAAGGAGGAATCCAACACGCATTTAGTACTTTTGTGTGGGAACACCGTATTTCTTTTTGCGGTATTAATGAAGATATAACTTACAGTGTTCAACTTAACGTTGTTACTGCGTTGAATACATACGTCATTATTTTATTTCCACTGAACTCATTTTATTGTATTATTTATTAATAATTGAAGTATATGCTAGACTTCATGTGTTTAAACGGTGCTGGTCTAACAAAACCTACCATAGAGAATTCGAGCTGTTATTAGGGCAGGATCGTTCACTAGCTGCAATAAGTCGCAGCACTAACTGAGAACAAGGACGCAACACATCCTGATTATGTTCTTAACTGCGGGGAATCGGCTTGCAAACTGCAAAAAATTTGGTAGAGTAACTGTGGTGTCACCGCCAAACACCACACTTGCTAGGTGGTAGCCTTTAAATCGGCCGCGGTCAGTTAGTATATGTCGGACCCGCGTATCGCCACTATCAGTGATTGCAGACCGAGCGCCGCCACACGGCAGGTCTAGTCTAGAGAGACTCCCTAGCACTCGCCCCAGCTGTACAGCCGACTTTGCTAGCGATGGTTCACTGTCTACATACCCTCTCATTTGCAGAGACGAAAGTTTAGCATAGCCTTCAGCTACGTCATTTTCTACGACCTAGCAAGGCGCCATATTCAGTTACTATAATCTGAACAGATAATATTGTGAATCATGTACCGTCAAGAGCGACGTTCATCATTAATGGATTAAAGTTAAGTATGAAACTAATTACGTCTGCTTTCTGAATTCTCATTCCTTGTCGTGTTCCAGACCTCACGTCAGTGTAGTTCTTTCCTTCTCACGCCAGCCTGCGTGAGGTAAAACGCGTACATTTTGGCCTCCTCTAGTGACACGGTGTTGGCTCTTCTGCCAACACAACAGTAACGTTTATCATCTCGTCATTGACAAGTTCATTAGAGATGGAATACAAGATTATATTGGCAGAGAATGTGGAAGGAAGTAACCTTTGTTCTTTGCATCCTTGTACTTGCCTAAAGAGATTTAGAGATATCACAGAAACACAAAATCTGGATGGCCGGATGTGTATTCGAAATTCGATCCTCCCGAACGAGAGTGCACTGTTGTTAATCACGGGGCGACCAAGTACGCTGGCTGCTAAATGTTTAGCAGATACTTATTCAACAGTTAATAAAACTAGGGTTAAGGTTTCGGAATGAATTACCACTCTGTATCGGTGTTTGCGCTGATTGGAAACTTCCTGGCAGATTAATTCAGTTCAGTTCATTCTGGAAACAGTTCCCCAGGCTGTGGCTAAGCCATTACCCGCAACGTATTTTCTCGCAAGAGCAGTAGTCGGCAACGTCCGGGAAAACTTGTGTGAAGTTTGGAAGGTAGTAGAGGAGGTGCTGGCGGAAGAACAACTGTGCGGGAAGATCGTTAGTCGTTCCTGAATACGTCTTTTCAACGATGAACTTGAAGAGGTTCCCTTGTGTCATTCGCGCAGATCTAATGACGAAAAACAACAAGGAAAAAAATTGATTCAACGAAAAGAAAAAAAACCTCTTTGCTGAGGTCTAATCACCCTCTGTAATAAAAAAAACTAATGTTTTCGACGATAGACTTTGTAAAACATCTTGTGACGTCCACACAAAATCCCGCTATAGCCATAGAGCCATGGACGTCAGGTCGTATAGAGGAGCCGACTGTGCGTCAGACCACTTCCTCATTGTGTGCAGGCTTAAACTCATGTTCACCTACATGCATAAGAAGAAGGGGACACTAGTACCTGCTTTGAATGTTGAGAAACTACGAGAAAGTGCCATTAAAAAACAATATGCTGAAGAAACCAAAAACCGTTTTGATGTCCTAGAGACCCTCTAACCAAGAGAGAAGGTGGAGGAAAGGTGGAAAGAAATAAAATCCACCGTACTAAGTGTAGCGGAGGATATATTGGGCAGAAAGAAGATAACGAAGAAGAGGAAATGGTTCTATTAGACATTCCAGAAGGCTACAGAAAAGAGAAGGGAGATGGGAGAGGAGTGGCTAGCTGACAGAGAGAATGAGCAGAAAAGGGAACATTTTATCAACATCAGAAGGGAGACAAAGCGAACCCTAAGAGCATAGAAGAGAATATATCTAACCAGTTTGCTAGAACAAGTTGAGGCAGAGAGCCAAAACAAGCACTCAAGACAATTCTTCCAATACATAAAAAATCGGAAACGTGGATTTCAGAGCCCAACTTTTTTCATTAGAGATAAGAACAGCAACCTGATAAATGACAAGGAAAGAATTGTAGAAATATGGAAATAATACTTCTCAGAGCTGTTGAATCGCACAAACCAAGATAGGATATTACCTGCAAACACTAAGGAGGGAAGGAAAGATGAAAAAGAATCGGAAGTTAGTGAAGAAGAGGTGAAAATCGTAATCAAAGGACTGAGAAACAACAAGGCCTCAAGTAAGGATGGAGTAACATCAGAATTAATCAAGGAGGGAGGTGAGAGCTTACACTTAGAGATATATAAACTGATCCAGTTGATATGGAAGAAGGAGACACTGCAAGAAGAATGGAAACTGGCTATAATATGCCCAATATACAAGAAGTGAAACAAAATGGAATGCGGTAACTCCAGAGGAATCATCTTTTTGAATATAACTTATAAGGTGCTGTACATCATTATCTCAGAAAATTACAACTATTCATAGTGGACAACATACATGAGTACCAAACCGATCGACAATAGGTCACATTTTCTCACTAAGACATTTTTTTGAAAAACATTGGGAATATGATAAAGATATCTACAGCCTGTTCGTCGATTTTCAACGTGCATATGACAGCATACACAGGAATAGCCCATACAATGCAATTTGGGACTTCAGAATCCCCGAGAAGCTAGTGAGAATGGTGCAAGCTTGTTTGGCAGGGTCAAAGGCAGCGTACGTTTCGGAGGAGCCACATCAGAAACATTCGAGATTGAGACAGGCCTCAGACAAGAGGATGCTCTCTCATGTGTTCTGTTCAATGTCATCTTAGAGAAAGTAATAAGAGAATGTAGGCAACAGTTGTGGGCTGGAGTAGAGATGGAAGGTAACTTCAATTGTCTCGCATATCCAGATGACATTGTACTGTTAAGTAAATCAAAGCACGAGTTGAAAGAAATGTATCAGAAAATTGACAATAATGCACAGAAGGTAGGGCTCAAAATGAATCGAGACAAAACAGAGTTCACGCAATTAGGAAGAAGACAAGAGCAGGTATAATTTCTTGAGAGAGATGGCAAGAGGTTCAAGAGAGTAGACCATTTCAAATACTTGGGATCTTGGTTTACGACGAACAACAACATAAAAATGGACATCAAGGAAAGAATAGCAGTGGGAACGAAATGGATACATTCCCTCAGGGAGACGCTTGGTTCTAAATCGATCTCAGTGAACACTACGATGAAAATCTACAACACAGTGATATGCCCAGCAGTAATGTACGGTTCAAAAACATGGAGCATGACTAAGCGATAAAGGGAAAAACTATTAACATTTGAAAGAAGAGTAATTAGGAACATATGGGGACCAGTTTTAGATAACGGAGAATGGAGGAGGAGGATAAACGAGGAAATCTACCTTCTGATGCGACAACCAACTATCCTACAGAAGATAAAGAGCTAAAGAATACAATGGGTAGGCCATGTAGCCCGTATGCCAGATGAAAGACAGGCGAAGATGGCACTAGCGGGGAAACCAAACACAAAAACGCCCCATTGGACGACCTGGCGAAGGACCTAGCAGCCCTGGGAATTAAAGACACCTCGAGGAACCGGGATGAAAACATGAAGGAATGGAGGCTGTTTGTGGAAGCAGCGCGTGGTCTGTAGGGCCTGTGACGGCTGAATATCTATCTATCTTCTTCACGCTTGATCAGGCATTAGAATTTAGATTTGAGCAACTGAATCAACACAACTATTTTCACTTTTTGTATGACATACATGAGTTAAAAAATAAGTCTAAGGAAAAATTAATAACTTTCTTAAAAAATCTGGAAATTATTTTAGCTGATGGCGAATCAGCTAATATAAATGGCTTAGAATTAGCAGAAAAATATCTGTTGTTTTTGCGCTTTTGGTTAAAAAGGAAAGCCCAAGTCATGTGCTGAAATTGACAAAAGCCCTAAATTTTGCTTCCGAACTTAGCATTGCGCTATCAATATTGCTTATCATTTCTGGAAGCGTTGCAAGTGGGGAAAGGAGTTTTCCCAAATTAAAACTAATAAAGAACTTTTTGCGCTCGACAACTACGCAAAATCGAGTGAACGGTTTGGCAATGTTGACGATTGAGCTTGGAATAGAGGCTGAAGTAAACTTAAAAGAAGTAATTAAACAGTTTGCAGAATTAAAAGTGAGGAAAAACGATTTTCGTGACTTTATAGCTTGGATCCTTTTGTGATATATAAATTGTTTGGCGTTGTGTATTGTAAGATTGAAAATCCAGAAACAAAAACTTAATATTTTACCTAGTTACCTGATAAAAAAATTGTTCAAATGGCTCTGAGCACTATGGGACTCAACTGCAGTGGTAATCAGTCCCCTAGAACTTAGAACTACTTAAACCTAACAAACCTAAAGACATCACACACACCCATGCCCGAGGCAGGATTCGAACCTGCGACCGTAGCAGCAGCGAGGCTCCGGACTGGAGCGCCTAGAACCGCACGGCCACCCCGGCGGGCAGTTACCGAATCTATTGTACTATAAGCTACTTTGCAATTTATGTATAGGGAATCGCTTTACTGCGTTTTCGACGACCGACAATTTTGAATGCACTACGAATAAGGTTTAATTTTTGCTCATACAATAAATCATTTGTATTCTCGACATTTCAGTCTTTATGGTTCACTTAAAGCCCAAATTCTCTTCCGCTGTGCATAAAGTTTGTGAAGTGCTATTCACAGGACAAAGAAATGTTCTGTTGGCAGCATTTTACAATATCATTACCATGTTCCCGACTCTTAGAAGGGCTTATGTTTCTGGTTTCATACTACGATATATTACTCACTCATCACTGGTCAGTTTTCCGCTCAATTTTTCACTCTTGCATAATGTCTGGCAGTGTTCCGTGCTTTTGGGGCATATTGCTTCCACGCACACATCACTGTAACCGCGATGTTCTGTGTAGTTGAGTGGGAAACAATGAAAATGAGGTGGTCGCCAAAAAGGACTTACTAAGCTAGAAACGCCGACATTAAGAAACGTAGTAATGAGATTACCCAACTTGTTTATTGTAATGATGCATCATTTAGTGTCTTACAGAGAATATAAATTTGTAAATTGTTTGCAGTTAAAAGTCTTTAGTGTTATTTGTATGATTACCAAACTTTTGTAAATTGTGTAACTATGAGATTATTCTGTACTCGATTGTTTTAGTGATGTCACTTTCTGCCTTGCACATAATGTAATTTTGTAACGTATATCCATTTAGATACATGATTTTTACATTATTTAAAAGACTAAAATTTTATTTCAATAAATAAAATATTTTAATTACCTAATAACAAGGGGGAGGCGTGGATGGAGGTTTTCAGGATGGGAAAGGCCGCCATCTAGGCTTTCGGTTTTGAGAGGGTCATGATTCGGAATAGTCATTCTGTGTGAAATGAATACAACAATAACAATAGCAGTAATAATAATAATATTAATAATAATGAGAATTAAGTGACAAAGTCTAGATATTTGTAAATCAGAAATATAAATATTTTATTATAATATGTGGATCATGACTGCAACGCCTTCAACCTCCCACTCCCTTGGATCCACGCTTGTGGAGGGGCGGCGTTTTAACTATCTCGTCCGGGGCGGCGTTAATGCTAAAGTGGGCCCTCGTGCATTCCACACGGCGTCAGGAGAGATTCCTCTACAGCAGGGCCGGCCACAGCGTTTGAAAGCTCACGCACGCAGCGTGTGCGAACCGTGTGTGAGCCAAGGCCCCCCCTATTACTCGGCTTTGTTCGGCCCTTCTCGGAAGTACTCGGAACAGCGCGATATCTCATTTAGCATGGCGCTGAGGCATATTGCGGTCTGTACAACTCCCCGAGTTCGGCAGAATCGTGGTGTCAGCGCTATTTACAGCTATTTGTTCGTGTGAAGGACGTTCGCAGGTCCAGTGGCTGTTTGCTCAAAAGAGGCGTCCTAGCAATCTATCGCCACAATATTCTAAAATGAATGGGAATGACAGAAGAGAGGGATGACAATTCCGAATCCTCATAACCGACAGGTACTGCATATCTGCTACGAAACGGCAATCATGCAGAAAGAATTTAAAGAGTTAGCTAACAATGAAAGAACAAAAAAAATACTACGATCAAAGGACCGTATTGATTGTTCTGTACAAAAGAAGCACTTTGGGCTAAATTCGCACGCATGGAGCTCGTGAAGAAATCAGGGAGAGGTATAGTAAAATTTCTGAGATCGAGAGTATTATTTCATTGTCTGTTGCAACAGTTTCCAATGGAACTGAATGAAGAGTATGGAGACTCAGTGTATTACTGCAAAGTACGTTCGTTAAGTCAAGGGGCAAGATTGGAACGATTTTTTGATTCAAAACTCGTTATTGTTGTATCTATGAAGGAAATAAGAGTGGAGAAACGAAAATTGGATCATCTGGAATGGATTGCAGACTTCGCTTTTTAAGTGGACTTGACTGCACACTGTCCACAGTAAGGCAATGCAAGGTAACTTCTTTCTGATTTGATGGGGATGGTTTTAGAAAGACAATTGCGTAGTAGAAGGGACAAATTCTGGCGAAAACAGTCTAGTTCCCCAGGCTCATTGGCGTCGAAGAACACGCAAGGTTTGAGGAATTCATTGCTCCTTTGTCAGAAATACAAGGATAGTTTTATAAAGGTTATGAGGACACTGTTAGTCTGACATATATTTCTGAGCTCTTATCGAGACCGTTTGCCGATTCAGTTGAAAGCGCCTCTGTGCATGTGCAGGTGTAACTGATTGACCTGCAAAGTAATTGTAGTTCTAATGAATCATCTTTTTACGTTAAAACACACCCAGACTTCTACATTGCTTTCCTCACGTAGAGTTTCCAAATCTCTATAATGAGATTGCAAAAATGCTACAATATTTCAATCGTTATACACTCCTGGAAACTGAAATAAGAACACCGTGAATTCATTGTCCCAGGAAGGGGAAACTTTATTGACACATTCCTGGGGTCAGATACATCACATGATCACACTGACAGAACCACAGGCACATAGACACAGGCAACAGAGCATGCACAGTGTCGGCACTAGTACAGTGTATATCCACCTTTCGCAGCAATGCAGGCTGCTATTCTCCCATGGAGACGATCGTAGACATGCTGGATGTAGTCCTGTGGAACGGCTTGCCATGCCATTTCCACCTGGCGCCTCAGTTGGACCAGCGATCGTGCTGGACGTGCAGACCGCGTGAGACGACGCTTCATCCAGTCCCAAACATGCTCAATGGGGGACAGATCCGGAGATCTTGCTGGCCAGGGTAGTTGACTTACACCTTCTAGAGCACGTTGGGTGGCACGGGATACATCCGGACGTGCATTGCCCTGTTGGAACAGCAAGTTCCCTTGCCGGTCTAGGAATGGTAGAACGATGGGTTCGATGACGGTTTGGATGTACCATGCACTATTCAGTGTCCCCTCGACGATCACCAGAGGTGTACGGCCAGTGTAGGAGATCGCTCCCCACACCATGATGCCTGGTGTTGGCCCTGTGTGCCTCGGTCGTATGCAGTCCTGATTGTGGCGCTCACCTGCACGGCGCCAAACACGCATACGACCATCATTGGCACCAAGGCAGAAGCGACTCTCATCGCTGAAGACGACATGTCTCCATTCGTCCCTCCATTCACGCCTGTCGCGACACCACTGGATGCGGATTGCACGATGTTGGGGCGTGAGCGGAAGATGGCCTAACGGTGTGCGGAACCGTAGCCCAGCTTCATGGAGACGGTTGCGAATGGTCCTCGCCGATATCCCAGGAGCAACAGTGTCCCTAATTTGCTGGGAAGTGGCGGTGCGGTCCCCTACGGCACTGCTTAGGATCCTACGGTCTTGGCGCGCATCCGTGCGTCGCTGCGGTCCGGTCCCAGGTTGACGGGCACGTGCACCTTCCGCCGACCACTGGCGACAACATCGATGTACTGTGGAGACCTCACGCCCCACGTGTTGAGCAATTCGGCGGTACGTCCACCCGGCCTCCCGCATGCCCACTATACGCCCTCGCTCAAAGTCCGTCAGCTGCACATACGGTTCACGTCCACGCTGTCGCGGCATGCTACCAGTGTTTAGAGACTGCGATGGAGCTCCGTATGCCACGGCAAACTGGCTGACACTGACGGCGGCGGTGCCCAAATGCTGCGCAGCTAGCGCCATTCGACAGCCAACACCGCGGTTCCTGGTGTGTCCGCTGTGCCGTGCGTGTGATCATTGCTTGTACAGCCCTCTCGCAGTGTCCGGAGCAAGTATGGTGGGTCTGACACACAGGTGTCAATGTGTTCTTTTTTCCATTTCCAGGAGTGTATTTGTGTGAAAGACCTTCTTTTGTTATGAAACCAAGTAAGTCATGATTATGTGGCAGCTTGAATGCAACACTCTGTGAAATTTTCTGCGTCTGTTCATATGCCAACAATTAATAGCAGATAAAATTATATTATGACCTCAGTGCGCCAAAAATAATTAAATAATAATGAAAATTTGTTTTGTTTGTCATCTATGTTGCTGTAAAATATGAAATATAAAACTAAGTCGTATGAAGTACAACTGCACTGCCGTTGAAACGCAGCATGTTCACAGATTTCCCTTCTTCCCCTCCACGCGCTATGCCCGAAGGGGGGGGGGGGCGAAATGTGCAGCGAGGCTGAGCACTTTACCACTTGTGCCTGGGGCATGGGCCACGAGCTGAAGTCCTGGCCACTCCTGCCTTACTGCTTGCATCGCCATGAGTTGCCAAGCTAGAGAGCTTGGACCTCTAATGATTGCTGATGTGGAACTTTGTAATATTGTGCAATGCATGGTGGATGATCCAATCGACGTCAGAACCAGCGTGGCCAAACGTATCATGGCACAGCAGCAGCAGTTGAGCAGTCGGAACTACTGCAGCCCAGTGCTAAGAACTGTACCCTCTGGCATGCCATGGCATCACACAGGAACCACGGTGTTTGTAAAGATGTAAGTACAAACCATCCCCATTCCTGTGTCTCCAATCGTTTCAGACTTAGGACTAGTGAAATGCTTGAATTTGTTATCATTTAGAGCATATGGATATTTTGAATATCTCGCCATTTTCAACTGAAGAGAAATGAGCTCCTGATTTCCATACTTAGGGCGTCAATCATGCAAGCTGTGACGTCAGAGGGGTGAGTAAAATTTATTAAACAGTCAGTTCGCACTGCTTTCAACTTAATGCAAGTTGACTCGTAGTACAAGTGAACTGGAACATCACAAGAGTGGCGGAAAGCCAATGATTTTGAATTTCCGGCCATTTTAAACTCGAGACAAGAATTTAAATTTAGCACTAGTGAGCTGGTAACCACGCAGGCTGTGCCAGTATCCTTAAAGTCCACTATCTGAAACTCAAATGACACAGGGCTATGGAACACCCAGAAGTTCTGAGAACCAGGCAGGCTGTGTCAGTAACCTCATTGGGAAGGAGCGCCTGGTCTCCGGCACGAATCCGCCCGGCGGACTTGAGTCGAGGTAAGGTGAGCCGGCAAGTCTGTGGATGGTTTTTAGGCGGTTTTCCATTTGCCTCGGCGAATGCGGGCTGGTTCCCCTAATTCCGCCTCAGCTACACTATGTTGGCGATTGCTGCGTAAACAAGTTCTCCAAGTACGCGTACACCACCATTACTCTACCACCACGCAAACATAGGGGTTACAATTGTCTGGTGTGAGACGTTCCCTGGGGGGTGGGGGGTCCACCGGAGACTGAACGGCACAATACCCCTTAAAGAGTGGTGCGGCGAGGGGCGGCGGAGGGGTGAAGTGGACTGCGGTAGTCGTCGTGGGGTTGTGGACACTGCGGCTGCGACGGGGACGGAGCCTCTCCGTCGTTTATAGGCCCCCGGTGAACATACAATATAATACAATACAATATAACCTCAATGATTCAAATGGCTCTGAGCACTATGGGACTTAACTTGTAAGGTCATCAGTCCTCTAGAACTTAGAACTACTTAAACCTAACTAACCTAAGGACATCACACACATCCATGCCCGAGGTAGGATTCGAACCTGCGACCGCAGCGATCGCGCGGTTCCAGACTGTAGCTCCCAGAACCGCTTGGCCATCCCGGCAGGCAATGTAACCTCAAGTTAGCCACATTGGATTCTGTCCTTATCAAAAGTGATCTACTTGGATTTTCCACCAGTAGGACAATTTCCCATTTTGAATTTCCCTCCAGTTTATACTCAGGGCAACTGGACTCTGAGCTGTGACTTAACAGAAGTGGGGGAAAATCCTGCAGCACAACTGGACTATTTTGAATTTCTCTCCAGTTTCTGAATTCTCCACGATCTTATACAGAAGGCAGTTGGCCTATGATGCGAGAGATGTAGGGGGAGGGGGGCAGAATATGGGAACAGTGCATGGTGTCATCAGAAATCTGGCAACAATGCAGCATATGTCAGAATGCACTCAGCCAACTACACTGTCACACTGTATCTCAAAGGTACTGCCGGTTAGCACTGCTGGATAACACGCCGGTGCCGGGATGTGGGGAGGCGAACAGGCCCTGGATCGAACCTGCCCCAATTGTTAACGTTGAGGATCATTGTAGTGATGAGCCTAGATGTGGCTTTAGGTGCTCCTCCACTTACAATTATTGAATACCGAGGTAGTTCAAAAATGGTTCAACTGGCTCTAGGCACTATGGGACTTAACATCTGAGATCATCTGTTCCCTAGAACATAGAACTACTTAAACCTAACTAACCTAAGGACATCACACACATCCATGCCCGAGGCAGGATACGAACCTGCGTCCTTAGCAGCAGCGCGGTTCCGGAATGAAGCGCGTAGAACCTCTCGGCCACAACAGCCGGCAAGCTAGTCCTCACGTCCCTCCGCTGTTACACAATTCTCGGGGACATTTTGAAAACGTTCTCACACTTTCACATGAGATAACGCTAGGTGCAGACAGGTGGACTACACAATGTTTCTGCCGGCCGCTGCGGCCGAGCGGATCTAGGCGCTTCAGTCCGGGACCGCGCTGCTGATACGGTCGCAGGTTCGAATCCTACCTCCGGCATGGATGTGTGTGATATCCTTAGGATAGCTAGGTTTAAGTAGTTCTAAGCGACATGACCTCAGATGTCCAGTCCCATTGTGCTCAGAGCCATTTGAACCATAATGTTTCTGTCCAAGTCTAGACGGTCGTTCGATGGAGGTTATCCGGTCACCCTCTACACTAAAACTGCTAGATACAAACTACCATGACGACTTGGTAGAGATACGGTGCAAGTCCAGTAAGCAGAAAAGTGAAGCTCTAAGACTGTAGGCTTTAGGTGTTTTTCTATTATCTGGTGATTGTTCAGGGGCTGTGTAGCCTATGGGTGGAGGAAGTAGCCCCTAGATAAATCGCAGTGGAAGAGCAGATTGGGGAGTGGAATATGGATATGAAATGACGTGTAGCCCATTTTGATTTAAAGAGCGGTCTACGGAGAGCTTCTACGGACGCAGAGTTCTGGAGGGTATTGAAGCAACGGACAGTACAATATAATGCGAACAATATTTTTGGACTCAGAGATAGCGCGAAGAGTAAGAAAAAATTCTGCAGTAGTTGCAAGATTCTTTACTTTTGCGTGCAGAATCAATTTTATAATCTGAATTTGAATATTACCACGTGTTGTATGATAGAACATTATATCAGTTTAACTTTAAAATCAACTTCATGTGTGTAATGAGGAGTTAATCATAGGTCGCTTATTTCTAGTGAGCTCACACAGCTTCTAATAATTCTTAAAATTCAGTTACACTGGACAATGTTATATTATTATTTTGGAAAATACAAATCAAGTTTTTAACAGTAAGGTGGTGTACAACGGAAAATACTGGGAGATTTTCTATTACAGGTACAAATGACAGGGGGCGAGTAGAGGACAATGAAACAAGCAAATAATCTCAATAAATATGGATCTGGAAACCAATTGTTTCCCTGTTACAATCTATACACAAGTGCAGTCAATGTTACAACACTATTAATGTCCTAAGCTACATTTATTTCGAAACATGGCGAATTGCTAAATACGAAGTGATAAACGTCCTCTTTTGATTTAATCGTCAAAAGAGATATCTGCGTACTGCTAAATAGCAATTTGACAAGTGTATCGGTAATGCCTCGCCAATACTATGGCGTTCCAAGATCCCCAGCTTGAATCCGTTGGATTTTTTTTTGTGTGGACATATTTTAAAGCTTTGGTGTATTCCAGCCCTATTGACAGTTTCGCTGAACTGCGGCAATGCATTGTGGATGGTTGTAAATGCGTTAGGAACAACCCTATTGACAATTTCGCTGAACTGCGGCAATTCATTGTGGATGGTTGTAAATGCGTTAGGAACAAGTCTGGGATTTGTAAACGTGTACGACCGTCGATGAGGAGACGTGCTGAAGCCTGAATTCAGATGACCGTGCTCGTGTGGAACATTATTTGTAATGTGTTTGTCCTTAAGTGAAAATCTGCCGTTTGCATCCTGTGACTCAGTTACAAGGTATTAATGTACTCGGTTGTAACACGTCGTATCGAGGAAACCAATGATTACCATGCCTATATTTACTAGGATGACTTGTTTGTTTCATTGTCGCCCCCTTTCGTTTTTACCTGTGATAGTCAGACACCCTGTATACATACTGCCTTTGTCCTCTGAATGCTGAACAAGACGTAGCTTATTGTTAAGATTCATATTTCAGAATAAACAGATACTATATTTGCAACCCATATGAGTTGATTATTATAATTCGAGCCACGTATCTATACGTCTATATGAAGAGTAGTCATAATATTTTAACTATCACCATGAGAAAATAAAGTTAAATTATTAATTTGTTGTTAGTTTCCATGTACATGTCTGCAGCTCTGCCAAAAATTGAAATCCTCGTCTCACAGTCCCGTAACACGCCGCTATAGAAACCGTGGAAGATACGCATTATTTTTTCGAGGTGATACTTGAAACTTTATGACTACTCGAACATTATTTCAGGTTTGCAGGGAGATGCAGAATGTACAACTGGGGTTTAACATGGCCTCGCTTCGTTCTCCCTAGACGAACAGTGATGCCTATTGAGAACACGTTGTTCCACCGACCAGTAGGTAGCTCTACAGAACGAAAAGGTTGCCTAGCTCTTTAAGTAATCAATAAAGTATAGTTCCCTGTGGTCGTGTAGTATCAGGTGTGTAAATACAAGTGGCCACACGCGTAAACTGAGTCCTAGTAAACGAATAATATTCCAGCAGTTCTCCCCGAGAGCGTATGTGATAATATCGGCGCGCTCTGACTGTGTAAGCATTCCTTACTGGGACAGTGCTTGCACATTGTAAACAGTACTAGCACGTTCCGGTATCCGATAAACTTACATAGATTCTGCCAACTCGTTAAAACTTCTGCTACGCTGCGGTAACCACCATGTACGGTGGCGACTGTAGCACCTCTGCAACACAAACTTCCCAAAACCAGCCGCTCAGTGTCTTACTTCATGCACCCACTAGTGATTAGCGACGCAATCAATGAGTCCCGCAACAGAGACGCACCCAACATGTCCCACCTGCAAATGTACCTACAACAAGAGACGTGCACCCGTCGCAGAAATGCTAAAGGGACCGCGCGGGGTACGAGGGACATGATGACAAAGAGTCAAAAAGGAGAAAGTGTTGCATGTCGACGCCACCCTGGAAGGAACCAACACCCAACAATATCTAAGTTGCATTACTAACTTATACAGAACTAACGACAAAGGGCCTTTTATCTTGTCTGTTGAAAGTAGAGACAGACCATAGACACCACACTAAGGCACCTATACGGGACTCTAAGTCATTATGCAAACACATAATCAATATTACGGCGGCAGGGAAAAGCTACATGAAAATTGAGACTGTGTCAGGATTAACTGCAAATGCCTTGGTTCGGTATTTTTCTTAAGAAAAACAAATTTGGAAGCCTATATTCCGAAGTTCTTCACTACTAAACCTGGCATCATCAGTAATGACAAACTGCCTACTGGCTTCTGTCTCGGGTTCTTCTGCCGACGTTCATCTAATGATTTTTCGGACGTTTCGCCAGCACGAGTGGCTAGCATTGTCAAAGATTCACCCTCCATTGCCAGTGGTGAACTGGAGCCGAGCTCACGGGTGCAGACTATATGTACCTGGCGCGACAACGTCTGAGAGCTTCTCCGCGGTCATTTCCGGTGCGGTTCTCCTCTTGCTACCTGCAACAGTCGTTCGCTGTAGTACGGGAAGCCAGGATCCGTTGTCCTTAAGGCTTTCCTCTTTCTTGTTCAAACTGTTCGCGTGTTTTTGTATTTCTACTGCTTCTCTGAACAAGCGCGTGTGATAGTGCTTTTCTACAGCCAGAACTTCCGTGTCGGCGAATTTTATTACGTGGTCGGTCTCATTCAGTGCGTGCTCTGCCACGGCCGATTTCTCCACCTGCCCCAACCTGCAATGTCGCTTATGCTCTTTGATCCTGGTGTTGGTGGATCGTCCAGTCATTCCGACATAAACTTTTCCGCATGTGCATGGTATACGGTATATTCCCGATACTGCAAGTGGGTCTCTTTTCTCTTTCGCCGATCTAAGACACTCTTTGATCTTCCTTGTCGGTTTGAAAATCGTCTTTACGCCATGTTTGCGCAATATACGGCCGATTCTGTCCGTCACTATGGGAATGTATGGCAGAAAGGCCGTACCCGACATTTCTTTTTCTGGTTCCTTACTTCGCCGAATGTTAGGCTCTGTTACACTTCTAATATAATTTTTGGAGTACCCATTGCTCCTCAGGACAGTTTCCAGGTGTTGAATTTCTCGTTTGAGGTGTTGCGGCTCAGATATTCGTCCTGCTCTCGTTACGAGCGTACTAATCATGCCTCTTTTCTGGCTCGGGTGGTGGTTTGACAGTTTGTGCAGGTATCGGTCCGTGTGTGTCGGTTTTCGATACACGCTGTGTCCCAGGTTTTCACCGTTCCTTGTGACCAGCACATGTAGAAATAGCAGTTTCTTGTCCTTCTCTACTTCCATGGTAAATGTTATGTTGGCATGGAGGCTGTTCAAGAGTCTTAGGAACTCACCGAGCTGTTCTTCACCACGGCTCCACACCACGAAGGTATCATAGACGTACCTGTACCACACCTTAGGTTTGCAAGTCACCGAGTCCAGTGTCTGTGCTTCGAATTGTTCCATGAAGAAGTTGGCCACCACTCGACTGAGAGGGCTAACCATGGCGACGCCTTCCAGCTGTTCGTAGAAATCTCCATTCCACGTGAAATAGCTCGTGGTGAGACATGATTTGAGGGAATTTCGCTATCATCCCGAGAACTATACCTATGGAGAATATCATTGCCAACACCGAAGCAGCCATTCGGACCCTTCCTTGTGAAAGAGCAGAGGAAATACGCACGGAAACAGCCAGGATACTGCGCCGAGCAAAACCACCAGCTTGCAAACTGAAGAAAGAAGAGGTACAAGCCATTAAGAATCTCAACGCCGACAAGAGTATATTGGTACTGCCTGCCGATAAGGGGAATGCGACCGTCGTAATGAAGACCGAAGATTATGAGCAAAGGATCCGAGACCTATTAGATCCGATGACGTACCGAAAACTAAGTGCAGATCCGACGCAGCATTTCACACGGAATACGAATGGACTAATCAAGGCGTCTCCTCTACCGGCGGACATACAGAGAAACCTGCGCAACACAGAAGCCCTACCACATCGGCAGTATGGATTACCCAAGATCCATAAGAACAACGTTCCACTGAGACCGATCGTTAGCGCTCCTGGATCACCGACACATGAACTGGCTAAACACTTGGCCTCTCTGATCCAGCCACAAGTGGGGAAGACCGACACATACATTAAGGACTCAGGACATTTCATTGAGAAGCTGAAGAAAATGAAACTTGCACCAAACGACATCTTAGTCAACTTTGATGTTGTTTCGTTATTTACGAAAGTGCCACTCAGTGACGCTCTGAAGCACATTGGTTCCATTTTCCGCAGGACATCTGAAAGCTCTTCCATGCATGTCTCACCACAACCTATTTCACGTGGAATGGAGATTTCTACGAACAGCTGGAAGGCGTCGCCATGGTTAGCCCTCTCAGTCCAGTGGTGGCCAACTTCTTCATGGAACAATTCGAAACACAGGCGACTTGCAAACCTAAGGTGTGGTACAGGTACGTCTATGATACCTTCGTGGTGTGGAGCCATGGTGAAGAACAGCTCGGTGAGTTCCTAAGACACTTGAACAGCCTCCATGCCAACATAACATTTACCATGGAAGTAGAGAAGGACAAGAAACTGCCATTTCTAGATGTGCTGGTCACAAGGAACGGCGAAAACCTGGGACACAGTGTGTATCGGAAACCAACACACACGGACCGATACCTGCACAAACTGTCAAACCACCACCCGAGCCAGAAAAGAGGCATGATTAGTATGCTCGTAACGAGAGCAGGACGAACATGTGAGCCGCAACACCTCAAACGAGAAATTCAACACCTGGAAACTGTCCTGAGGAGCAATGGGTACTCCAAAAATTATATTAGAAGTGTAACAGAGCCTAACATTCGGCGAAGTAAGGAACCAGAAAAAGAAATGTCGGGTACGGCCTTTCTGCCATACATTCCCATAGTGACGGACAGAATCGGCCGTATATTGCGCAAACATGGCGTAAAGACGATTTTCAAACTGACAAGGAAGATCAAAGAGTGTCTTAGATCGGCGAAAGAGAAAAGAGACCCACTTGCAGTATCGGGAATATACCGTATACCATGCACATGCGGAAAAGTTTATGTCGGAATGACTGGACGATCCACCAACACCAGGATCAAAGAGCATAAGCGACATTGCAGGTTGGGGCAGGTGGAGAAATCGGCCGTGGCAGAGCACGCACTAAATGAGACCGACCACGTAATAAAATTCGCCGACACGGAAGTTCTGGCTGTAGAAAAGCACTATCACACGCGCTTGTTCAGAGAAGCTGCAGAAATACAAAAACACGCGAACAGTTTGAACAAGAAAGAGGAAAGCCTTAAGGACAACGGATCCTGGCTTCCCGTACTACAGCGAACGACTGTTGCAGGTAGCAAGAGGAGAACCGCACCGGAAATGACCGCGGAGAAGCCCTCAGACGTTGTCGCGCCAGGTACATATAGTCTGCGCCCGAGAGCTCGGCTCCAGTTCACCACTGGCAATGGAGGGTGAAGCTTTGACAATGCCAGCCACTCGTGCTGGCGAAACGTCCGAAAAATCATTAGATGAACGTCGGCCGAAGAACTCGAGACAGAAGCCAATAGAGAGTTTGTCAACAAGTGGCCACGAAAGCCTTAACAATTTTGTATCATCAGTAATGTTGAAACTCCCTTTACAGACGACGAATTGCTAATTGAAATTGCATACAAGTTTGTCAACAAGTGGCCACGAAAGCCTTAACAATTTTGTATCATCAGTAATGTTGAAACTCCCTTTACAGACGACGAATTGCTAATTGAAATTGCATGCAGCTGCGAAGTTATTGCCATCAGACGGTTTAGTAAAATTGTAAATCTAGGTGGGGACAATGACGACAATGCGCAGACGTTAGGAACGCTGGCTCCAGTAGATTCAACGCCGATAGCGCCGTCTCCTCCTCTTATACAGCATGTCGATCAACACCATCAGGAACGTGTAAATTGTGTGGAAGGTAGAGGGCGCCACCAAAGCATGGTCCCCTGGGAGCAACTGTACCAACCATACCCTGCCTCCCTCTTGCTCTAATGGGTCCCAACCCTTATCCACCAAAGTACCATAGACGCAAACAACAGAATTAATAACATTCTAAGCATAATTCCACCCGTTAGTAATTATATATCATACTAGGAGGCTACTGACGGTCTCATTCGATTACTACAAGCAGATTGGATCCGGATGTCAATCCAAAATATGTTTACCCACTCTTTACACTCCAAAATGGCCTATAAAATCATCCAATGGACCTCAAGATTGCTAAAGGCAAACAAAGACTGCATTAGACATTTTCTGCTCGAAAATAACGCAGATATTTGTGCCATCACTGAAACATGGTTCAAACCAAACGAAACGCCCAGGCTAGTCTGTCATTAGACACGATAGAAGTGATGGCAACGGTGGTGAAATGTTATTGGTAAAACACAATGTCCACTTTTCTGTGGTCAATACTGGCAATCAGCATGGCGCATTGCAAATGGTAGGTATCTGTCTGCGCATCAAGAACTTCCATCAGAATTTGGTGTCAGCGTGCAAAGAACCTAACGACTGACTTTCCAAACCACAGTTAACAACAATAATTAACTCCATCGGGAAACCCTTCTACTACTAGGTGACTTTAATTGCTACCATACGCTGAGGGGCTGCATAAATCCTAACGCTGTGGGAAAAAATACTAGTGGATGTAATGGGTTTGTAAAAACTTGTAATACTGTATTAAATGATGGCTCACCAACACGAGTAGACAGAATAAATGAAGTTTTGACAGCAGCAGACTTGAGCATAGCTTCTCCTTCACTGTCTGCCAGAACAACATGGGAAGTGCTGGGGAAACTTTAGGTTCGGACCACTTACCAGTTCAAATTGTAATAAACACAAAAAATTAGAGAGAGACTGTCAGACACGTAATCATCAGAAAATGGAACACAAACAAAGTCAATTGGAACCTATACGAAACACTACCGGAAGAAAATATGCAATCGATCATCGAAACTGAGGATCCCGAACGAGACTATCGGGGCTTGGTATCGTTTATGAATGAAACAGTGGAAATCTCAACACCTCAAAAAGGACAGATTATATTATATTAGATTAGATTAGTACCTGTTCCATAGATCATGAATATGACACTTCTTAATGTTGTGGAACATGTCAGGTTAATGAAAGGTGTCTATACAAGATATTACATTTCACAAAATATTGCATGACACTTAATTTTTTTTTTTGAGTGGGGCCTATTCATGGGTCATCACTCTACTGCTGACTTTCAAAATTTGACGGAGTCCTCAAGGAACGAAGGAAATCATCAAGGAAGTACAAAAGTCTCTCTAACTATACAAACTTTGTTGCCTTTAAGAAAGAAAAACCTGTAGCCAAGAAGATATGCAAGTACAATAAAAGAAAGTCGTGGCAACATTTCTGTAGTGTAGTATACAGAGAAACACAATTAATGGGGTTCTGGAATGTAATAAGAAACATAAGAAACGGTTTGAAAACAGACATGCACACACCTCCATCATCCGACAAACTTTTAGAATAGTTCTTGTGTATGATGGCCTTACTTGACGTAATGGACAAAGGAAACGAGGAGAAATTTGAAGAGAACGACACTGCAATTACACAATCCTTTTCGCTATAAGAACCCAAGACTGCACTCTCCCAAGGGAAGGATACTGAACCCGGCGCCGATTATTGACCACCCAGTACTACGACAAATCCCATAAAAAGGAAAACTTGATGTATTTCCCCTCCCCCCCCCCCCCCCCCAAACGGACATTACAGTCACCTATGTAGGTACTAGGAATTAATTTATATAAATTTTCAAAGTTGTAAAGTCCTTTTTGAAACACCCTGATAGCTTCGTACCAGGGTACGACTTCAACTTACACGTACGATGAAGTGTAAAACCCAAATGTTGTGGAATATTTCCAGTGTTGAGATGGCTGTATGGGCATGTTCCGGAAGTCAATAGATTAAAGAAATTATATTCTAGAGTCTCTGCACTAGGTTTGATTATCAAGATTAGTCTACAGTGATAAGAAAGTCGCTCGGGTGAAACCTACGTTCGTAAGGGAAAGTGGGTCAGCAGCTAGAGATTCATAAATATTCCAGACTAAGACTATTTGATGTGCTTCCGACGCAGCCTGTTTTTGCGTTTATTGGCTTGTAGAAATGGCCGTACTACTCGCAAGCGTTGGTTTGAAACATTCCATCGACTCGTCTGCCGCAATGGCGTAACGTCAAGCGAAATGTCATGCACGCCTGCGGCCGGACTCCTTGTGACATGCGGCTCACAAAATAGATTATGTAACGTATTGCAGCTGACCATCCGAGAAACATTAACGACTGACTTGAATAAGTTACAGACAGTGATACACTTCAGAAACAGTCTTATGAAGGTGTTGACACCCTTTCTTGGACTCGCACCACTGAGCTAAAATTGTCACTACAACTTCATCTACATCTACAAGGACACTGCAAATCACATTTAAGTTCCTGGCAGAGCACCTTCACAATTGTCTATTATTCCAATCTTGTATAGCTCGCGGATAAAAATGAACACCTACATCTTTCCGTAAGAGCTTTAATTTCCCTTATTTTATCGTGGTGATCGTTCCTCCCTATGTAGGTCGGAACTACTCCAACACCAATGAGAAATGACCTGTAACGATCTGACTATATTCCGAGATTCATGAAATTTCTTCGCAGTTGCGAATAAGAACAACCATCAGCTATATAATGGAATGACGACAGTGAAAATTTGTGTCGGACTTGGACTCGAACCCGGACTTCCCACTTTTAGCTAGCGGTCGCCTTAACCTTTTTGGCTATCCGTGCACGACTCGCAGCCAGACGCAAACTTCCATACGTCGTCGTTCCTGGGGCAGAACCTGTACCTGTACGTACATCATGTAATTCCCGTACAGGGGGGAACATTTCTATTAAATTGAAAGTCGCGGCCTGATATGTCCGAAGGAACACTGCATCGCATCGCATTCAGAGATATTCCGAGATTCCACTGGACTGAAAATCAAGGACCGCTAATGGTTGATACATTAACTCCTTGCAACTTCCTCAGAAATCTACACAAAAGCAAAAGAGATTAACGGTTCAAGGTCTTCTAAGTAAAAAGAAAAAGTTAAATCATGTTTGCGTATAAACAGAAACTAGTGCTAGTCCCGGTTCGTCCGGTCGACTATGCAACAGCAGCTTCACACACACACACACACACACACACACACACACACACACATACACACACACACACACACACACACACACAAAAAACGCAAAATCACTAATATCGTTGTTGTGAGGCTGAAACACGTGGGTGCGAGTAATGTGAAACGACGACTACTACGAGTAAGAAGGTTTCAACACCGCTGCCACTGTGAATAGACTAGTGTGCTCAGGGCCCAAAGAAATGGAAAGATGTGCAAAACGTACATAGGCAAAGTGAGAGCTTTGTATACTGCTAATGCTGTAGGCAAATACTTCATTGAAGTGGTACCTAAACTCATGCGACGTATTATGTATGAAAATACTTTATATTCTGCCTGCGTCTGGCGACAGCGCATACTACTCTAAGTGCTCTTAGATGGTGTTGGGAACGATGAGTTGAATCGCTATCGCATTTTCAAGATTTTGGTTCCCTACTGCTCTTGTCGAGAATTTCAGAGTACATTCCAGCAGATAGGAGAAACATGAAAGTAAGAACGTGTTCGGCAAGAGACATGTTGTAGGAACATGAATTTAATGCCACTTGAAATGTAACATTCATTGTTGAGGTTTCAGGTAATGGCGTGTATCTGGGAATAGTTAAGCAAAGTGTTTTCGGTGACGACCTGACCTGCTGTTTTATCTTGGCTCTGGGCACTATGCGACTTAACTTCTGAGGTCATCAGTCGCCTAGAACTTAGAACTAAGTAAACCTAACTAACCTAAGGACATCACACACATCCATGCCCGAGGCAGGATTCGAACCTGCGACCGTAGCGGTCGCCCGGCTCCAGACTGTAGCGCCTAGAACCACAGGGCCACACCGGCTGGCCGACCGTAGCGGTCACGCGGTTCCAGACTGAAGCGCCTAGAACCGCACGGCCACATCGGCCGGCTGTTTTATCTTGCAAAGTCAGAATGGGTAACTGCTTGCAGATGCAAAGAGGTAAAGAAGTGTGATTATGATGTGTGTAAGAGGTTGATCATTTTTATTACAAGGTTATGAGGGGAAAGAGGTCTTGTGCGTGTTTTTTGTTTATTTTATTTTATTTTTATAGAGAAATTCGCAAGTACGGTGTGATAGACAAACTACTAGGTTTGGGAAACATGCGATAGTAACTACAGGGTCGTGAGATGTGTAATTCCTTTGAGGCTTAAGATTTCCGGCCTGTCGCCTTCCTAAAAAACTATTCACGGAACCTCTGCCAACTTTTAAATTACAAGCAAAGTGACTCAAACTTTAGCAACTGACACTTGTACACGTGGAACTTTCCGTATGGGTGAGAGTTAAATAGTTATGCAGTGCTTAAAATGTCAAATTAATAATACATGCGGTTTTCAGAGCTCGAACATGTGATCTGGGCATGTACCGTAATATGCATGAGGAATGAGTCGGCACAGACGCATGATATCATTGATAGTGGAGGAAGAGGCTATTAGTGCCGTTATTGTTTATGCACATTCTACTGCTTTATACAAACAGTCAATGAATGAACGAATACCCTCACCAACGCAGCTCATATTTTCATAAAACAAAACGATGTTAGCCTGAAACAGTTAGTGAGATTCGATAGTGGTGCGTCCGTAAAATACTACGTGGTTGGCTGGATTCCATGTTGCGTGATTTAGAACTATATAAAATGTAATGCGTGTCGCACAAAAACAAAATGTTGTGCAGTAAAATAGGTGAGTGTAAAGCAAAGAGAATTGCTGCTAGTGACAAATGGACTTTATCTGCGGCGCTACGGAGTGGATGAGTTTTATTTTGTATTTGCGCTACGAATAGCGTTATGAGCGTCGGCGAAGCACGTATTTACGCCCCCAAACTTGCGGCGTGAAACTTCTGTTTCTATGACAACAAGGAAAGAAAAAGCGCTGAACTGGACAGGCAAATAATTTTAGACAACTACCGGCGCTTTATAGCACTATCGTTATTGCTATGGACACGTAGTGGAATCATCACAGTGGAATCTAGTGATGTTGTAACACACAGCTTCCCAGGAAATGGAGAGCAAAAAACTGTTCCAGGTATTTGTAGGCTCTTATAAATGCACAATTTGTAAATTTTTGCTCTCAGTAACAAGATAAATGTGTGCAGTGTGAATTCTGGTAATCTGCAGTCCATATTCTTTGTTGTCCAGATCAAGCTCCTTTTATTCTCGGTTCATGATTTCAGTATACCAATGTACGAACAGCTTCTGTTCTCTGCAAGAATGCCATCTATTGCTGCCATGGGGAAAGTCAGTATCCAAGAAGCAATTCAGTATAGCATTTACTGGATGAGGCTGCGCATATGTGAGAAAATCATCTCACAGTGCATAACGATTTGTAACTAAAATGTTTCTGGCATTAGCAACTAGGTGGAAGAGAACATGCAACTGAGTATGCAGTCAGGAAGTTGAAAAAAAGAAAAGAATTAGACCACTACTGTAAAAAAGATGTTGAGCATGTTCTTTCTTCTCGTCTTTCTCTGGCATGGCCTATTTCATATATTTCTTTCATCTTTTATCGTCCTGTGTCATTTTGTGGACTATTTCAATACTTTCATTTATAGTTCAGTTATGGGACGTCCTTACGAGGATCGATAACAAACAGCACTAGGTCCACTTTTAATGTAGATCAACCAATAGAACGAAACATGTGCAACATTTGTTTTAAAAGCTACATAAACACAACTATTCAATAGATGAACCCGTCACTTGACATAGGTTATTAAGGAATGTGTATCAAAAAGGCATAAGGCAAAAATAAAATTTCTTTTCTATGAAAGGAATCACTGTTTCGGACCAGAAATTTTTTCCTTGTCACAGGTACGTTGCTAGCTAGAATTTTCGTTCTCCCTCCTACGTATATCTTACGAAGAGACCATGAGGATAACATCAGAATAGAGCCCACACAGAGGCATACCGACAATCCTTCTTTCCACGAACAATACGGGACTGGAATAGAAGGGAGAACCGATAGAGGTACTCAAGGTACCCTACGCGACACACCGTCAGGCGGCTTGTGGAGTATGGATGCTGATGTAGATGTAGATGTAGATAATAAATTGTATACTAAGGCATCTCCCACTTCAATGGTATGCTTTACTTACATGCACCACGTTGCGATAGAAGCCGATAAAAATGATGCCAGCTTAGAGGCGATAATTCGTTCTTTGCTTCGTAATGGGTACAAATGTACCACTGACATGATGAAAGATCATAAAAAGGTCTCAGAAAATATAATTTTAGACATTAATTACATGTATTTATTGACTTGAATTTGCTGAAGCAACAATATTTTCTCTCTTGATGTACATCCTACTGTATCACATAATTACATTGAGGTGACAAATGTCGTGGGATACTTCACTAATATAGTGTCGGACCTCATTTTGCCCCGCGTTGAGTAACAACTCGACGTGAGGTGGACCCAACAAATTGTTGAAAGTCCTACGCAGAAATATTGAGCCATGCTGCATCTAAGCCGTCCATAATTACAACAGTGTTGCCGGTGCAACATTTAGTGCAATAACTGACATCTCGATTATGTCCCATAAACGTTCAATGGAATTCGTATCAGGCGATCTGGGTCGCCAGGTCATTCCCTCGCATTGCCCACAATGTACTTCGAATCAATCGCGAACAAGTGTGGGCCGGTTAGATGGCGCATTGTAATGAAGTTCATGAAGGGTTGAAAGGGTCTCCAAGTCTACGCCACACTCGAACCATACTACCATCTCTCACGAACTGAAATCAGGACTCCTCTCATCAGTCCAAGGTTTTCCAGTCATGTAGGATCCAACCGACATGGCCACGGGCCCAGGAGAGGCGCTGCAGGTGATGTTCTGGTAGCAAAGGCATTTGCGTCGGCCGTCTTCTGCCGTTGCCCATCAACGCCAAAGTTCTCTGCACTGCCCTAATGAATTTATTCGTCGTAAGTCCCACATTGATCTCTGCAGTTATTTCACGCAGCGTTGCTTGTCTCTTAGAACTTTACGCTAATGTCGCTGCTCTCGATCGTTAAATGCAGGCCGTCGGCCACTGCGTTGTCCTGGTGAGAGGTAATACCTGAAACTTCGTATCCTCGGCACGCTCTTGACACTCCTTAACGATTTCCGAAATGGAATGTCCCATGCGTCTAGCTCCAACTACCACTCCGCGTTCAAAGCCAGTTAATTCCCCGTGCGACCATAATCACGTCGGAAACCTTTTTACATGAATCACCTGACTACAAATGACAGCTCCACCAATGCACTGTCCATTTATATCTTGCGTACACGGTATACCACCATCTGTGTATGTGAGTTTCACTACCCCATGATTTCTGTCAGTCAGTGTATGTCTTCATCTATCACCATTTAGTTTCACCTCTTCGAATCCTGTGCATTACAATACGCTCTGCCGTTTGGGTGTCTGAAATAAAAGTATATTTGTCCTTTAGTATGATTTTGCCATAAAATAAGCATACATATGGAAAGACTAACAGAAAACAAGCTCTGAATTACCACTTTTATATCGATATCGAATGGTGGGCACGTGAGCGGCCTTTACAAGCCGATCTGTCAATGTTGTGAAGGGTTTGAAATTCTCTATGGATGTCAATTCCGCGTAGAGCCTACACCGCTTCAGAGGCATCAAAGTATCTAGCGATGTGGAACTTAACAAAGAATCAGCTGTTTTGCCTCTCTTTCCATATCGATTTCTCTGTCTTAGATCCCTTCTGTCGTACAGTAACTACCTCATTTTCTATTTAGGGTGATTGGAGGTATCAAATGCACTTTCTGGCTTCCTTTCGTTCGAATAATCACTGTATACGACTTGTACCCTACACTGTAACGTCAATTATGTGGCCTAACCAGTTCACTTAACTGGCTGAAATTTCGTGATTCTTGGAGGCTGAAAGCATGCAGGAAGATACCGCTCCTGAGACAAGGGTGTACAGTGTCATTCTGGCAGATCCATCTTATTTTGTTTTCTGCAGCCATGTAAGTTAAGGAATGGCTCTCACTGCCATCACAAATACCATAATTCTCATTTCACTTACATTGCTAGTGTCCTTTCGTATACAAATATGTGTACAAGAAAAGATATCTACAGTAAACTACAATGCAAAGTTTCCACAACCCATAGATCGGCGCAGCTATAGGGATAGCGAATTAGTGATTGATGAGGGACTGACAGGAAAATAATATGCCTACTGCAGCCGAAAGGACCGTTGTATCTAAAACCTCGAGGTCCTCAAGACGGTAAAAATAAAAAATTAAATACGTACTCCTCTGTTGTCTTTATGTTCTTTAAACAGAAAGAAAACTGAATATTACGTAACTCAACACTAATCTCTTTTTTCCTTTCGCTGATGCTTTATCCCGCGGTTTCGCAGGGTCGGCAGGTGATGCTCCAAAAACGAGCAGTAATGTTGTGCATTGGCGGTCTGCTATGGAGGAACGTAATGCGTTAGGATAACACCATCAGAGTCGTACACTAGAATCACCATAACTTTAGACCGCGTCATTCGCACCATCAACAGCACAGGCTCTGCTAACGGTTTACTACGCCTTCGACATCGCTGGCAACGGGTTCTACACAACGCTCGTGACTACTGTGAAGGACAGTAACAGGTGCAAACATGTAACTCTTTTGTATCAGTTGTGAATAAATAATTACCACTATTTAAGTTCCAACACTCGTAGAATGTTGATGCTAGTTTGAGAAGTACGTCAAGTATTGCACCAAAACATTCGTCTTACTATTGGGTAAAATACGCTGTAATCTGTAGGTAAAGTAGCTTTTGCCCTGTTGTGGGGATATAAAACAGTCTATTAACATGTAGCGCCCTGTGATATGTACGCAACAAGTACCAGAAATTCGAGGACCCTCCCACCAGAGATCATGCGTCATCGGAGTGTGCCCTGCCCGAGAAGAAATTCATCTTACTTCAGTGGCTGGAAGGCCTTACGCTTCAGCCTAGTTCCTGTCACTCTTCTTCCCATCGACGCATGACCGTGTAATTCATCAGCGAGGATACACCATGCAGGGGGACACCCTACTGAGCTGCAGGGATTAGACTACACGATTCTTTGGCCGATACATTACCTACACCATTTCTCTGTGTTTCCTTGTCACCTGATACCCAACACAGTGATTCGCTCTTCCTTGCCTCTGAGAAGAGAGACATGATTTCTGGATATTCGTAGTATACGCTGTCCAGTCACGTTAAAGTGATCACCGGTCAATAGCCTGAATAACCACCTTTTGCACGCGGACTCCTGCGAGACGTGGAGGAAGAGAGTATGTGAGGTTTTGGAAGGTACCGACAGGGATGTGGAGCCACTCCGAATTCAGTGCATTGAACAACTCTGATAGGTATCTCGCTTGAGGATCCATGGCGGGAAGAGCTCGATCGAGATGTCCCACATTCTCGATTGGGTTTAATTTTGGGAAGCATTGTCATGCTGATAGATATCACTGTTTCGAGGAAAAACAAACGGCATGTAGTGGTGGACATGGTCCCCAAGGATATGTGCATGTTTGTGTCGCCCAGAATGACGAGATCACCAACTGAATGCCACTAAAGTGTGCCCCAGAGCATGACGCTCCCTCCTCTGGCCAGGACCCTCAGACGATTTTTGCAGGATGTTTCGTTTCTGGAAAGGCCACCTGTCACCACACAGTACTGGTCTGCAAAAATTGCAGTCATCGTTGTCGATAAACAGCAGTCAATGTGGGTGCACGAACCAGGCTCTTGCTGCAGAGGTCAGTACGCAGCAATGTTGACTGAACGGTAGACACTGTTGGCAACCTCTTGGTTCATTTAGCGATCAGTTGTTCAAAAGTTGCACATCCATTCTCCTGTACAGATTTCCGCAGCCGTCGTTCACCCCTGTCATTTATTGCTCGTATTGCACCACAGTTGCCTCTTCACCAGTTTTGGATAGCGCCTTTTTTCCGTGCACAGTATGCTTTAACCATGACGTCGCACGAACACTTTACAAACATATCTGCTGCGGAAATGCTTCCACCTTTGGTCCGCAATTCAATGAGCATGCCCTCTTGGACGTCAGATAAATCGCTTCGTTTCCGCATTACAACGAGTGCACTGTTTATCGCGTCCCTCCGGCACACTTCACATACTCTCCACTGCTAGTGAGTGGTTACTGCACGTTGACGTCGAACATAGGCGGTGGTCACATTAATGCGACTGGACGGTGTATGCTACTGCTACGTGCAGGCACTGAATAGGTTTAAGGGCGCTTAACGAGTTGGGTCATACGAGAAATTTGTCAGCAAGAATACGTCTTATCTGTTCTAGTGTTCACAAGATTGCATGCGAGTTTGTGTTACGTACATCAAATTTGTTTTGTAAACTACATTTGAGGCCACTATTAGAGTAAATCATTGAACACATAACATTGTCCAACTAATGAGAACTATTTGTAAATGCAGTTACATATTTGCAATGCTCATTTAAAATGTCATAAAGCATCGAAAAATTTTGATCAATGTACGTACTAAAAGCTGTTCTTAACCTACATTATGGTCATCTCCAGCAGGAACAAGACGTCAATGGCGGATTTCTGGATATTCGTAGTATACGCTGTCCAGTCACGTTAAAGTGATCACCGTCAATGGCGGATTTATTCTGTTCTCACACGGAAATGAGGTAAGGAGCTACCTAGTCTCTAGGATTCAGACCAGGCGACTTTTTACCATATATTCAAAGATCTTTTCTATATAGCTACTTAAACCAACGTTTCATTAACTATTGATACGCGTTCGGCCGTCACCTTGTTTGGGAAGGGGATTGACATTGCGTCCCCCTGTACTTGGAAAATTGTTGTACCTGCCCTATTTTATTGAAAGTTTTTGAATGATTCCCTTTTCTTTACTTTCAAAGTTACTAAAGGTTCCCGTACTTGATTCGGTCATGTCCTCCCCCGGTAGCTGAGTGGCGGAGGTGTCAAATAGCATGCAAGAAGAGTGTAGGTGAATAGTGAATACTAGAGTAAATGGTGTATATATTTTGTGAATAATGTAGATCACAAGTTTCATTGTTATGAATTGATTTTTATATGTCTGATGGCTACGGCGCGATTCATCGGCAGACATTTAAATGTAATGTTTTTAGCTGACAACGTTTGACACTAAAAAAAAAAAAGTGGTCAGTGCGACAGAATGTCAATCCTGAGGGCCCGGGTTCGATTCCCGGCTGGGTCGGAGATTTTCTCCGCTCAGGGACTGGGTGTTGTGTTGTCCTAATAATCAACATTTCATAGCCATAGACGCGCAAGTCGCCGACGTGGCGTCAAATCGAAAGACTTGCACCCAGCGAACAGTATACCCGACGGGAGGCCCTAGTCACACGCGATTTACATTTTTTATTCGGTCACGGCTGTTTGCAATACCACGAACCTCAGACAGTGTCGACCTTGATCCCTTATGAGGAAGAAGCAGTCATAGGCTACAGCGATATTGGAGGTGAAATTGAACCTACTGATTTCTACGATCACATAATGGTGGTGGGATGCCGGACATAGGTTGATAGTGGCAGTAGTCTCGGTTAAATATTGCGGCGTTGTCTGAGCGACATCTCTTAGCTCAGTTCGGAAAAAACCTTCCTTCAATAAAATTGCCATAGGTTGTTTGCTGTGCTTTCCCGAAATTCTTTTGGTGGCGTCTGATATTTGAACTGAGATGTTGGCACGATTTAGTGAGTTCAGGAATTCTTGCCATGATCTATTCTTGCTATCCTTAATAACACCGAATCGTTTGTCCTCACAACCCGAAAGGCTATTGCGTACTCTGCAGTTGGCCAGCATCTGAATTTGTGAAGTCACCCACTTGACCCTTATGGCAGCGAGGTATGCCTCAATACCCCAAGATACAGTGTTTCTTCGTAGATAGCGTGACAACTTTTAGATGGATGAGTCACCAGCTTGGTGGATCACCGTTTTGATATAATTTGCTCAACCCTGGACGCTATAAGGATGTTCAAACACAGCCAGTTCGTAGTACAGTGTCCAGGTAATTTTTGTGAGCATTGACTTCGGCAGCGTATTTTCAGATCGATGTATCCAGTTACGGCAGTGGCTGCTGACTTGTAAAGTGTCGACCATTTTCCGTTAACCAGTGTCGGTGAGGGCAGGAGACGATATCGGGCAATCGATGAAACAAAAGTAACCTGTACCAATGCAAAGATGTGTACTATGCTGAGACGTCTCTATTGGATTCCTTAAAACTGTTGTCATTTACGGCATAAATTCCTCTTCTAAATTTACTGTGGTGTTTCTGACTATCTGGGAGGAGACTGAGCAGTGAAACGTGTTACTTTTACACATAAACAAGAACGATCTGTCACACTACTACACTTTAAAACACAGTTTATATGTAATTCATGTCACACAGTCTCATACGGAACCTACATCCGCTTTCTTTTATATACTGTATATGATAAGATACTGTCATCCCCTTACCCTTCTGTGTGAGAGGATAAATGAGCAGGCTTGGCCAGTCTGTCCGCGGCGAGCGTCTGAAGCGGTAAGATCTCCGGCTAAGCGCGTGTCTGCTAAGTCCGTAGGACAATGGATTTCTTAAGTTCAGCCTAACTGAAAATTTAATCACCTTTATTGCAGGTTTAGCTCTAAAATATCTAATGTTATCTTAAATTGCAACGCAGTGTAATCTGAGCGTGAAGTTAAGAATATCTTCCGATAGTTGCTTTGTTACTACTTTGTGAGTAAAGTGGAACCACGTGTTGATCAGTAACTCTAAGATCACCAATCTTAAATGCGAATGTGCGTGAGATTATAACGTCTCGTCTTGACAATATTTTTGAATATAGCAACTTTTCTTTATGTTCAACCCACGTGGGGTGTACTTTGTGAGACCAGTACCACGTGGTTATACAATTGTTTGACATATCAGGTTAATAGTAAGACGATAGTAACCAGTTCGAGGTTTTTCTTTTGTAAATTGCGTTTCGATGTAATTTATTTTAATTATCAAAATTATTGTGGAGTTACACTCTTCGTGTAAACCAAGTTGACCACGTGAAGCATGTGGTGTAAGCATCAAAGTAGCCCTCAGCTATTCTTTTCGGGAAGATGTCACACAGAGTTAGTATGAATATAGTATACCAATGTGTGGTAATTTCATGACGGACAGGATTGCGCTACGAACGTAACTTCTTTGGGTGAAAATTGAATCGGTTGGTTGTGGTTAATTTCCTTTTGGATATGTTTCAACTTTCTTCATGTGATATTTTATGAACGCAGTGTTGTATGTAGTCTCCCAATATTGGCTCCCTATTTGATGTGTTCCGTAAGATTACGAACTCACATTTTCACGATCCTAAATAAGGCACCAGTTTAGTTATGAATCAAGTTTGATACGCTGAAATTTTAACGGAACAATGATATATGTTAAAATAAATGTCCAAATATAAACTGATTTATTTCTTTTTATTTAAATTGCCTTTATATATATATATATATATATATATATATATATATATATATATATATATATATATATATATATATCACCCGTTATTGTAAGATGAGTACTAAAAGATTATAATTAATGTTAGTCTTGTTGTGAATTTGGTAAGCTAGACTGGATACCGGGTGAAACAGTTACGCAGTAATGCAAGGTTAACTCCCTAAGATAGCTCACAGCTTTTAACCCACTTTTATGGTCTTGAATATCAGTACCGCTTTCAGAACAAATTAATGCAACAACATTACAATGCACCACATCAAGGAAGCATTATACTTTCAGACAGTACAAGGCTCTAAATAGGTCCACTCAAGAGGCCGCTGCTAGTTAATTAGTTAATTAACTGCCTGCATTGATATGTTCTGGAAGCGTTGTGCTACTGAACGTGAGAGTAAGAGACTCTGATTTCCCGAGTTAACCAGCTACCTTCTTCATTATAATTTGCACGTCAATCATATCTTCTTGAGCCCACTCAGTTTTCACATCTTCATTGGTAAAATGTGTAATATCCTTTCATGAGATAACGTCTTTTCTGTATTTCAAGGTGTTGTGTAACTGTTTTGCTGCCATATTCCCTGAGCATTTAGCTGCCTGGAAGTTTGTTGCTTGCTGGAAACTAGACGTTTCAGCCAACAGTGAATCAGTCCTCAGTCGCTTTATAGATTTGCAAGTGTCAGAAACGCCCTCTAAACCTTTTGAATGTAAGAAAGTGAAGCTTTCTCAAAGCTGTCCTCTTTTCTTTTAATTATTAAAACACACATTCTGTCTAGAAGCACGTGCTCCGTTTCTATAAACTGAAACATTGAAGTGATTCCTGTACAGGAAAACTGGGTGTAAGAGGCCTCTTGTTGCGTTGTGTCCCACCACCATCTAGGGAATTCGGGTTCACCAAGACCGAGCCCCTCTTGCCCGGTTAAGGCTTGAACAACAGAGGTGCTGCAGGTTCCCCGGGTGTTGCTCGTTAACGGCTTTTCCGCCTCAACAGCCCTGCTCGCAGCATACTATAGGGCTGAGTTACACATACTGAGGTTACAAAAGTCTTGGGATAACGGTATGCACATATGCACATGGCGGTAGTATCGCATACACAAGGTATAAAAGTGCAGTGCATTGGCGGAGTGGTCATTTGTACTCAAGTGATTCACGTGAAAAGGTTTCCTGTGTGACTCTGAACGACAGGAATTACCAGACTCTGACAGCGGAATGGTAGTTGGAGCTAGAGGCATGGGACATTCCTTTTCGGAAATCTTTAGGGAAGTCATTACTCCGAGATTCACGGTGATAAGAGTATGCTGAGAATACTACATTTCAGGCATAACGTCTCATCACGGACAACGCAGTTTGCTTTAATGGGCTATGACAGCAGATGACCGACGCTAGTGGCCTGCAGCGCCTGTCTTTGGCTGGTGATCATGTCGGATGGGTTCTAGGCGACTGGAAAACAGTGGCCTGGTCAGATGAGTCCCGATTTCAGTTGGCAAGAACTGATGGTAGGGTTAGAGTGTGGCGTAGACCCCAACAAGGCACTCCGCAAGCTGGTGATAGCTGTGGTTAAATGGAATAGACTCTGGTCTAACAGAACCGATCACTAACTAGAAATGATTTCGTTCGGTTACATATGCAACCATTCATGGACTTAACGTTACCAAACAAAGCTGAAACTGTGCCATATTGGTTTGAAGAACATTCTGGACAATTCGAGTGAATGATTTGGCCGCCCAGATCGCACGACATGAATCCCATCGAACATTTATGGGACATAGTCGAGAGATCAATTCGTGCACAAAATCCTGCCCGGCATGACTTTCTCAATTATGGACGGCTATAGAGGCAGCGCTCATTATTTCTGCAAGTAACTTCCAATGACTTGTTGAGTCCCTGTCACGTCGAGTTGTTATACTACGCCATATATATATATATATATATATATATATATATATATATATATATATATATACTCCTGGAAATTGAAATAAGAACACCGTGAATTCATTGTCCCAGGAAGGGGAAACTTTATTGACACATTCCTGGGGTCTGATACATCACATGATCACACTGACAGAACCACAGGCACATAGACACAGGCAACAGAGCATGCACAGTGTCGGCACTAGTACAGTGTATATCCACCTTTCGCAGCAATGCAGGCTGCTATTCTCCCATGGAGACGATCGTAGAGATGCTGGATGTAGTCCTGTGGAACGGCTTGCCATGCCATTTCCACCTGGCGCCTCAGTTGGACCAGCGTTCGTGCTGGACGTGCAGACCGCGTGAGACGACGCTTCATCCAGTCCCAAATATGCTCAAAGGGGGACAGATCCGGAGATCTTGCTGGCCAGGGTAGTTGACTTACACCTTCTAGAGCACGTTGGGTGGCACGGGATACATGCGGACGTGCATTGTCCTGTTGGAACAGCAAGTTCCCTTGCCGGTCTTGGAATGGTAGAACGATGGGTTCGATGACGGTTCGGATGTACCGTGCACTAACAGTGTCCCCTCGACGATCACCAGAGGTGTACGGCCAGTGTAGGAGATCGCTCCCCACACCATGATGCCGGGTGTTGGCCCTGTGTGCCTCGGTCGTATGCAGTCCTGATTGTGGCGCTCACCTGTACGGCGCCAAACACGCATACGACCATCATTGGCACCAAGGCAGAAGCAACTCTCATCGCTGAAGACGACACGTCTCCATTCGTCCCTCCATTCACGCCTGTCGCGACACCACTGGAGGCGGGCTGCACGATGTTGGGGCGTGAGCGGAAGACGGCCTAACGGTGTGCGGGACCGTAGCCCAGCTTCATGGAGACGGTTGCGAATGGTCCTCGCCGATACCCCAGGAGCAACAGTGTCCCTAATTTGCTGGGAAGTGGCGGTGCGGTCCCCTACGGCACTGCGTAGGATCCTACGGTCTTGGCGTGTATCCGTGCGTCGCTGCGGTCCGGTCCCAAGTTGACGGGCACGTGCACCTTCCGCCGACCAATGGCGACAACATCGATGTACTGTGGAGACCTCACGCCCCACGTGTTGAGCAATTCGGCGGTACGTCCACCCGGCCTCCCGCATGCCCACTATACGCCCTCGCTCAAAGTCCGTCAACTGCACATACGGTTCACGCCCACGGTGTCGCGGCATGCTACCAGCGTTAAAGACTGCGATGGAGCTCCGTATGCCACGGCAAACTGGCTGACACTGACGGCGGCGGTGCACAAATGCTGCGCAGCTAGCGCCATTCGACGGCCAACACCGCGGTTCCTGGTGTGTCCGCTGTGCCGTGCGTGTGATCATTGCTTGTACAGCACTCTCGCAGTGTCCGGAGCAAGTATGGTGGGTCTGACACACCGGTGTCAATGTGTTCTTTTCTCCATTTCCAGGAGTATATATATATATATCATCCTTGGGATCCTGGCGGTTAAGCTAAGGTCCACGTTCGCTGTGAAACACAAGGTTCCATTACTGTGCCGCATGGTGCTCCCTGAAGAACGCCCAGAGCTCGCGGTTACAGAGAACTGGTCCGCATCTCAGCAAACTCTGGTTCGGCAAGCCCATACGAAGCAATCGAAGGCTCAGCTCCCGGATGCGGCGAACATCCTTCTTCTCCGCCACCACTCCATCAACCCACCCCTCCCTTACATTTAAACTACACGAAAGAAAGCTGAATTTGGCAGAAGGCATACCAGTTTAATAAAACTCTGTAGTTGGCCGAAGGCATACGAGTTTCATAAAAGTCTATACTTTATTTCCGTGTTAAGTATTCTTTCACATATTTCATCAGCTATGTCTTTACGCAATAGCAGTTTCGATTCATTACTGTTCATAATTACTGCCCATTTCAGCAACTGAACGACAACAGATACAAAACCGATCACTGCAGAGGAGTAACTTTTTATGCCTCGCAAGTACAGAAAAGTGAAATACTGGAAGCTATTGTAAGTAGAGTTCGTTAAAATAATGATGAGTTTTTTATCCAACAGACATTTATTTGCAACTGTTTGAGCCCCAGATGGCTGTTACGAAACGATCATCTTCTTCCAACGAGTCACATGTCATTTGATATTTGTATCCAATGTATTAATTTCAAACCTGCAAATCTTGCTGCACTAGTAGTGCACACTGTCACGGACCATGTCTCCAGGGCATCCGTTCTGTTGTATTCGCTTCTATGTAAAGGCCTAACGACTGTTTCAGCTCGACAACCACCCATCCTAGCGGCACGCAACACACTTAGAGGTTGCTTTTATATATATATATATATGATGCTCTTCTTTCAGAGTCTTCACACGCATCTTCTCTGGTGTTTCGGCAGATATCTGCAATTTCGTTTTTGCAGTGTGAATCTGGAGTCATCGTAAACAAATACTGCTCATCATATCTTTCATGCGACGCCCATTGTTGACGCAAAGCGTCGGTATGTTCCACGTTAGATACAAAATTATTTTTAAACCCGAAATTTACGTGCCCATTCGCTAGAGCGGTTCCAAATTGGTCTAGTGCGATTTTAGTTTTATCGATACACATTAAAAGTAACAGTAAAACACGAAGAATAACCAGTACTCCAGCAGCTGCAGTACCACTCTGGCCCGCGCTGTTTGCTACCGCTATGCAGCACGGCTGCCCAGTAGCTAATGGAGTACTGATTATTCTACATGCTTTATTGACCTTGTTGAAGACCCATACAGCACTAGACTAATTTGGGACCTCTCAAGAGAATGGGAACGTAAATTTTGCGTTTAAAAATGAGTTTATGTGTAACGAGATCAAACCGACGCCTTCCATTGACAATAGGCGTCGCGTGAAACACGTGATGAGTAGTTTTTTTCTGGGTGGTATCCAGGTACAGTATGTAAAATCGAAATTGGAAATATCTCCCCGAATATAAGAGGAAATGTATGTGACCACTCACTCGAATATACAATACATGGAGAGAGAGAGAGAGAGAGAGAGAGAGAGAGAGAGAGAGAGAGAGATAGAGAGAGAGATGTTCCGCCTATAGAGCTGGCCGTTTAAGTCAAGATCCTCGGAAAGTATAACATATAAGGTATACGGCACAGTCGTCTCTGGAACATGCACAGAGGTTACGGTTACAGGAGGATCACCAGTCCTTAGGTCCGCATATCGGGATCTGAGAGGCCCGTAGATTGTCAAAGATTCCTAAGGTTGTCGCTATTTGCCCAGACATTAGAGGTATGCATGGCTTATCGAATGACATAGCCTCGATGTACTCAGTAAAAATGTGCCTTTCACTTGGGCACAGGGGTGTGTGGCAGTAGTTGTTGTTTTCGTAGCCAGCGAACATTGAATTATCAGGAAACAAAATTCGTGCTATGCTTTTGACATAGGCATTTACCGGCTACCACAACTACAACGATCACCAAATAAATCAAATGACCTCAAGAAAGCAATGAATAAGAACACCTGCAATAAGTAGAAGTCAGTGTTTGTGCCATTCTGCGACTCTGTATCGGGTACGATAAAAAGCCTTCGGAAGAACACCAAATTTGTCTTCATGCCACTGTGAAAAATCCGCCTTCTATTAAGACCAGTAAGCGATGTGGAAGGCCTCATAAAATAGGGGGTTTACAAAATACATTACGAGTGCGGATAAACAGTGGGTACCACGGAACAAGACAGGACGGAGCGTGAGAGGTTGTATCATCTACGCTAGCACAAAAAGTCCACAACAGCAGAACAAGCTCTGGTAAACAGTCACCAGATGAAGTTTGACGGCATGTACTGTGTGTTGTGATTCACACTAGCGGCTTTTGGGACTCTGTAGTCATAGAGAGACAAATAACTCACTACTCCCTTAAGATAGACAGCTGCCTACAGCGTAGTACAGCAATCGTGAGATTCATTGAGACGCATCGAACCCGAAGTTAATGTGTGCGCATATATGACGATACCGAGTGATCTGCTGACGTAACTGCGGGCTCTTGGCGTATATAAGGGCGTACCAGCAGCCCATTAGCAGTAATTCCACTTCACATCGGCCCAGGAAAACGTCTGAAAGTGCCACAAGCTTTCAACCCACGTGAAGTGCATACGAGCCCGAGAACATTTTATTTAATTAGCAGCCACCTATTTTCAAAATGCTTTGAAGTTGAGGGTGGCATTTTAAAACATGAAACATGAAGATAATTAAACAACAAAACAAGTCCATTAGTGGCATTTTAGATGATTACTTTACGGAAATCATTAATAATATGTCACATGCTAATAAAAAGTTTATGCTTTGAATGGTTTATATGAAATGAAATGAGCGTTTGGCGTCACTTGCCGGGAGGCCCCTTGTGGGGCAGGTCCGGCTACCTTGGTGCAAGTCTTATTACATTCGACGCTACATTGGGCGACCTGCGCGCCGGTTGGGGATGAAATGATAGTGAAGACAGCGCAACACACAGTCCCTGGGCGGAGAGAATCCTCTACCTAGGCGGGAATCGAACCCGAGCCCGTACGACGGCAATTCGTCACGCTGACGACTCAGCTATCGGGGTGGACAATGGTTTATATGATAATTTTATAATATTTGTTTCGTTCCTACTGTCTATTGTCAGTGTATTCACACTCGCAGTTTTGCTTGCTGTTAGGTTTTTATTTTACTACTCGTGTGACATACACATCCGAATGGTACGGAAATCGGTAGATGTGATGTGTACATGTCTAAGACAACAAAATTATTACAGTTTCAGAATAACTCGATGATTTATTCAAGAGAAAGAGCTTCACAAATCGAGCAGGTCAATAACACGTTGGTCCATCACTGATCCTTGTGAAAGCATTTATTGATAGAGTTGTTGGATGTCCTCCTGAGATCGTCAAAATCGGAGCTGGTTGGAGTGTCCTGCTCATAATGTTCCGAACATTCTCAAATGGGGAGAGATTTTGCTGTCTTGCTGGACAAGATAGGGTTTGGCAAGCACATGGGCAAGCTATACAAACTATCGCCGTGTGCGGGCGGGCATTGTCCTGCTGAAATGTAAGCACGGGACAATAAAACTGGGCGTAGAATGTCGTCGACGTGCCGCTGTGCTGTAAGGGTTCCTCAGATGACTATCAAAGGGGTCCTGCTATGAAAAGAAATGACACCCCAGACCACCACTTCTGGTTGTCAAGCAGTATGGCTGGCGGCACTCAGGTTGGTAAGACAGCTCTGTCCAGGGCGTCTCCAGATACGCCTTCACTGGTCATCGGGACTCAGTTCGAAGCAAAACTCATCACTGATGACAATTCTACTCCAGTCAATGAGATTCCAGGCTGAAAACATGTCTGGAGACATCCAGGACAGCGGTGGGATAACAACCTGAGTGTGTCCCGCCATACGGCCCGACAACCAGGAGTGACAATCTGGGGTACCATATCTTATCACAGCAGCACCCTTTTGGTTGTTATCCGCGGCACCCTTACAGCACGATATTCCACACGCGTTTTGTTGCTCTTCATGGCAAGCCATCCTGGGCTTACATTTCACCAGCAAAATGTCCTCGTGCACACGGCAAGCGCCTCCACTGCTTGTCTTCGTGCTTACCAAACACTACTTCGGCCATCAAGGTCGCTGCATTTCTCCCCAGTTAAGAACGTTTACAGCATTATGGGCATCTACATCTACATCTATATGGATACTCTGCAAATCACGTTTAAGTGCCTGGCAGAGGGTTCATCGAACCACCTTCAAAGCTCTCTATTATTCCAATGTCGTAGAGCGAGCGGAAAGAACGAACACCTATATCTTTCCGTACGATTTCGGATTCCCGTTATTTTATAGTGGTAATCGTTTCTTCAGTCGGTGTCAGCAAAAAATTTACGCATTCGGAGGAGAATGTATTCTAAAAGAGGACGGATGGGCGTAGTGTAGGTAGTCTCCTTACTAGATCTGTTACATTTTCTAAGCGTCCTGTCAATAAAACGCATCTTTGGTTAGCCTTCCCCCCGACATTTTCTAGTTGTATCTTCCAATGTAAGTTGTTCTTAATTGTAATTCCTAGGTATTTAGTTGAATTTACAGCCTTTAGATTTGACTGAAATATTGCGTAACCGAAGTTTAAAGGATTCCATTTAGCACTCATGTGGATGACCTCACACATTCCGTTAGTTAGGGTCAACTGCCAATTTTCGCACCATTCAGATATATTTTCCAAATCGTTTTGCAATTTGTTTTGATCTGCTGATGACTTTATAAGTCGATAAACGACAGCTTCATCTGCAAACAACCTAAGACGACTGCTCAGATTGTCTCCCAAAGATCTACCTTGTGGATCGCCATAAATCACCTCTGTTTTACTCGATGACTTTCCGTCAACTACTACGAACTGTGACCTCTCTGACAGGAAATCACAAATCCAGTCACATAACTGAGGCGATATTCCATAAGCGCGCAATTTCACTATAACTCGCTTGTGTGGTACAGTGTCAAAAGGCTTCCGTAAATCTAGAAATACAGAATCAATCTGAAATCCCTTGTCAAGAGCACTCAACACTTCATGGGAATAAAGAACTAGTTGTGTTTCACAAGAACGATGTTTTCTAAATCCTTGTTGATTGTGTGTCAATAAAGAGTATTCTTCGAGGTAATTAACAATGCCGGCCGGAGTGGCCGAGCGGTTCTAGGCGCTTCAATGTGGAACCGCGTGACCGCTACGGTCGCAGGTTCGAATCCTGCCACGGACATGGGTGTGTGTGATGTCCTTAGGTTAGTTAGGTTTAAGTAGTTCTACGTTCTAGGGGACTGATGACCTCAGCTGTTAAGTCCCATAGTGCTCAGAGGAATATAAACCAAGTAACAATGTTTGAACACAATATATGTTCGAAAATCCTGCTGCATATCGACGTTAATGATATGGGCCAGTAATTTAGTGGATTACTCCTACTACCTTTGTTAAATATTGTTGTGACCTGTACAACTTTCCAGTCTTCGGGCACGTATCTTTCGTTGAGCGAACGGTTGTATATCATTGTTAAGTATGGAGCTAATGCATCAGCATACTCTGAATGGAACCTAATTGGTATGCAGTCAGGGCCCGAAGACTTGCTTTTGTTAAGTGGTTTAAGCTGCTTCAATACTCCGAGGCTATTTACTTCTATGTTACTCATGTCGGCAGCTGTTCTTGATTTGAATTCTGGAATATTTATTTCGTCTTATGCCACCAGAATCTGTTTGGGTATTCTGCCAGGTTTCGAGGAAATGCTTTGTTGTGGAAACTATTATAAGCATCTCGGATTGAAGTCCGCGCTAAATCTCGAGCTTCTGTAAAAGATCGTCAACCTTGGGGATTTGGCGCCTGTTTAAATTTGGCATGTTTGTTTCGTTGTTTCTGCAACAGTGTTCTGACCCGTTTTGGTACCAAGGAGGATCAGCTCCTTCATTTGTTAATTTTTTGGTATAAATCTCTCAATTGCTGCCGATACTATTTCTTGCAATTCAGGTCACATCTGGGTTACACATATATTATTAATTTGGAAGAAGTAGAGATTGTCCCTTAGGAAAGGCGTATGTGAATTCTTATCTGCTATTTTGAATAGGTAATTTTTTTCGGTTATTTTTGGAGGATTTGTGAGTTACAGTATTCAATCTCGCTACGACAACCCTGTGTTCACTAATCCCGACGTCCGTTTTGATGCTCGTTATTAACTCAGGATTTTTTGTTGCTAAGGGGATTTTGATGACCTAACATGCCAATTGGACAGAATTTGGCACGATATCCCTCAGGAGAACATCCACCAAGTCCATCAATCAATGCCAAGCCGAGTAAGTGCTTGCATAAGGGCCAGAGGCCGACCAGCGCGATACTGAGTTGCTCAGTTTATGAAATTCGTTCTCCTTACTAAATCATCCAATTTTTCTGAAATTGTAATGCTATGTTTGTTTGTATATGTGCATCACTTCTATCGATTTCCGTCCCATTCGGGTAAGTGCCTCATGGTGCGTAGTGTAGATTGGTTGCTCAGTGGAACGGTTAAGGTACTGCCCTCACATTCTAATTGTTAGGAAAACGACTTCGGTCATTATTTTTATTCAATTAATTGGGTTAAATGTAAATTTTTATTGTTCCTCATTTGTCACATCGTTTTAATCAACGTATTAACTTTTTAAATTGCTCTAATCTTTTCTCCCTATCATTTTTCCACTTATATCTTCGTGTACCTGAATTTAATTATTTTTATTTATCCATCGGAATATTTAAACATTTGAAACTGTCGATGTATCGGTTCAAAATCAAAACACAAAATTAACGTGCAGTGGTGTCAAAAATGTATTTTCCATTACAAGGTGTACATTTTTTGGATGCTTAATGCCATACAAACTTTTTAAACATTAATGCTTATTCCACTTTGGAGAAAGTAATGCAGATGAAGATTTAAACGAAATAAGGAATTATATATAAAAAACGAAATTCAGGTAACATGATGAACGGAAATAATTAATGCAATAACATGGACAAAAATGTAGGATGATAAAACGGAAGAAATTAAATCGAAGCTAATACATGAAAGTAATTAAAATCACATACATAAGGATTCCAAGTGGAAAAAGAAGATAAGAAGAAATAATGAAAGCTGTTGAAAAAGTTTAAACGTTGATTGAAATGACGTGAGAAATGAACAGAAATAAAAAAAATACATTGAACCCAATTAAATAGTAACAGTAATTACCAAAATCAACCCCATAAAGTTTAAAAATAAGCAGTTTCAGAGCACCTGCGAAGTTTCGAATCCACAACCTCATGATTGTGGGCTCAGTACTTTTTTATTTCTTTTTATATATGTGGAATTTGTATTTACTTTATGCCACAACGAAAATAAATGTACCTAGCACCGTATCGTGCTCTGAGTATACAAAACAAATATCTCGGTACTTTCCTACACCGAGGTAATATACAGGGTGAGTCACTAACTATAGTATGATAGGAGCTGAAAATTTTGTGGGACAAAAGTTGCATGGGAAAACGGGGGGCACAATATGACGTTGGTTTTTTTGTTGCTAGGTGTGGTCGCTTCAGAGATGTCAAGGTCAACTTTGATTTTTTAAATGGGATGGTTTAGTTTGGTACATATTTTCTGATAGCGGCTATCGAGACGAATCCAATGATGTGTAACAGTGAGGTCTTTGAAGGTCAACTAAGGACACAAAGGTGGCATGAACGTCCATTTACAGAAGGTGTTCGAAGTGATGATCATTAGTGCCAATGCAGTGCTGCAATATTCTTATCATGGATTGAGTAGCATCCCTATCACATCGGCACTTATCGAAACACATGCTCTGACAATGCTCTCTCACATATATTCAGGTGTAGTTTGAGCGTCTTTATGCACAGTATCTTTTACGAATCCCCACAAGAAAAAATCCAGAGGCGTCAAGTCTGGCGAACGAGCCGGCCAAGATACATCTTCTTCGCGTCGATTCAACGATTTGGGAATTGTCTCTGCAACTCATTTGTAGTTATCAGCGAGAAGTGTGCCGGACACCCATCATGTTGATACCACATTGTGTTCCTTGTTCCTAAAGGTATTTCTTCCAGTAACAGACCAATTATTTCTTGCAGGAATGTGGTGTACTTCCTACCATTGGGATTTCCTTCGATGAAGTAGGGTCTATAACTCTGTGCTCCAGAATCCCACACCATATGCATTCACCGACCATGGTTTTTGGTGTGAAACTTGCCACAGCCAACATGGATTGTCAGTTGCCCAATGTAGATTAACATTTCCATGGTTCGTCAGCAAATAAAATCAAATTAATAAATGTGTCATCCCTCTGAATCTGAAGTTGAGGCCATCGGCACATTCAATGCGACGCATACAATCCGTACCATTTAATTCTTAGTAGAGACTGATATGGTAAGGATGATATTTATGGCGCTGCAGAACACGAACAAGACTACTCTGGCTCATGCCAGCTTCGCATGCGATTTGAAGCGAATTAACACAAAGATCCCGAACCACAGTGACAAGAGTACCAATTTCCGTTTCCTCGCTAGTAACGTTCCTTTGTCGGATGTGTTTCCGATGCGTTAAAGATCCAGTTCTTCTCAATTTATCATACACATATTTAAATGTACGACGTGTAGAGGAGTACGTTGAGGATATCTTTCAGCGTAAATAACTCTAGCTCTCTCTGAATTTTGTTGGCATTCTCTGTAAAAGAGAAGCGTATCGACTTGTTTTTCGAAGGAATACATAATTCACATTCGCTTGATTCGACAATACTAGTCTTACCGTTCCTATTAATGTTGTATTGCGAAACCGTCGAATGGTTTTTACATGTGAATGGTACGTTATATGGATACGCCGTATTCGGCGAATATTCACTATTTGCACTATATACGAGAGAGAACTATCAGAGCCGGCCGCGGTGGTCTCGCGGTTCTAGGCGCTCAGTCCGAAACCGCGCGACTGCTACGGTCGCAGGTTCGAATCCTGCCTCGGGCATGGACGTGTGTGATGTCCTTAGGTTAGTTAGGTTTAATTAGTTCTAAGTTCTAGGCGACTGATGACCACAGATGTTAAGTCGCATTGTGCTCAGAGCCATTTGAACCATTTTAGAACTATCAGAGTATGTGCTTCGATAAGTGCTAAAGTGATAAGGAATACCAATCAATCCATGATAAGAAGATTGGAGCACTCCATTGATACTAGTGGTCACCACTTCGAACACCTTCTGTAAATGGACGTTCATGCCACCTTTTTGAACTTCATTGACCTTCAAAGGTACATCATTGGATGCGCCTCGATAGCCACTATCATAAAATAAGTACCAAAGTATAGCATCCCATTTATAAAAACGAAGTTGATCTTCATATCTCTGACGCGACCCCACCTAGCAACAAAAAACCAACGTCATATTATGACTCCCGTTGTCCCATGCAACGTTTTTCCCTCAAAAGTTTCAGCTACTGTCATACTTTCGGATTTATTCTAGGTGGCAATAGTTAGTGACTCACCCTGTACATGGGGAAACGAAAAATTTGCTTCTTACACGAAGCAAAAGTGTGTGTCACTACTCTTTATCATCCAGGTACGTCTTCACGCATGTCGTATGTTATTACACCGGTAATCGGACATGTTCTTGTCAGTTGAGTCAATGGGTATCTTCTCCTACCTGTTGATGGTCCAGATGCGTGGACGATCGCATAGGGCGCTACCAAAGTAATTGTAGGTAGTTGCAAAAATCCAATACATCTTTAGGTCCATCGTGAAATAAGTATTGTACCACATGCCTACGGGCCCAAGTGACTGCGTTGGTTTTGGTGCGCGGGAAATACTGTTCATTCAGAAATAGTAGAAGCCGAGGTGTGATGTGCTCCAGAGTCAGTCGTAGAAAATACGACGAAATTTGTCGCACCAACCGTCATACGTCTTCTGCCGCGCCACATGTGAGTCGGTGCTCGTCCGTGTCCGGTACTCCTCAGTCTGCACATAGAGGCGAGTCCGCCACATTTATCTTGTGGAGGCGTGATCGGGTGATCCGTTTACCGTTGACTGTGATGTACGATGTGGATCGGACGTCTGTGTCCAGTGTAACCTCGCGTATCGTCCACCACACCACCTTCAAACTAACCTGAGGGTTTCTGGCCTCCACGATGTTTGGCTGGCGCCTCTGCTGTAGGACGCGATATATGTACCGCGTCCACGCCTGTTTTGTCGGTGGTACTGCAATACGGACATAACTATGTTCAATGTAAAAGTGCCCGAAGTAATAAAAGGCTGGAGGTATGTCTTGCGTCATCAGCGGGGGCATAGGGGAGGACGGAGCTAATGACTCCAGCAGCAAACCTGTCAAACTCTCCGAGTAGTGGCGTCACAGCTTGATGTGCGTACTGTGTCATCCCTCTGAATCTGAAGTTGAACCCATCGGCACATTCAGTGCGGCGCATACAACAATCCGTACCAGTTAATGTTGTTCCTCTCTGTCTTGGACATGGACTAGGCCAAGACCTCTTCTTTCTGGGGGAAGAGTCAGCAACTTATAACTGACTTGAAGAGCATGCCTGTACTGACGTAGGCTCTGAGTGCGTCTAATAGACGTCGAGACATCAGTAACGGTACTGGAGGGACACTTGCTACGTGCGGAAGGCGCGACGCGAGGTAAACATTGACGAAGTGAGTCCTTTGAAAAATGTCAAGGGTCCGCAGACGAAGGTTGGAGATCTTGACCCGAATTTGTTGTAATAAGCGGCGGTAGTTAAGGGCCGCAGTGGATCGTATGTCGTCGTGAAACTCTGTTCCGAGACATCTGACAGTGACACTACGCTGTAGGGGGTCGACACACGTTGGGGTCAACCCGTCTCTTTATGGCCATGGCGACCGAATTGGTGACGTTGAGACAGCTGCCGGAAGCCACACTGTGTGTGGTAATCCATTCTAGTGAGCTGGTTACTTCGGCGCGATTGCGGAGCACGAGGACCAGATCGTCCGCATATGCTGTACAACGAAATGTGACGTCACGGAAGGTGAGTTCGGTGAGACGTTGACGGAGGCCGCAAAGGAGCGGTTCCAGTGCCAGAGCGCAGAGTAAGATCGATAAGGGGCAGCCTTGACGCACCGATCTGAAAATCGGGAGGGACTTCTTGAGACGCCCGTCAAGAGGCATCTTGGAAGTCGTCCCTCTGAGGAGGCGCATTACGACGTTTGTGAATTGCTGTGGGTACTGCATGTGTTGGAGAACGGACGTTAGGTACGCGTGATACACTCGATCGAAAGCTTGGTTAAAAGCTTGTGACGACAGCGCTCCCGTGATGCGGCGTGCCCTCGCTAGGGCTAGTATGTCACGATATCGACACAGTGCTGTGTGGATGTTTTTGATATCCCCTAGGCAAGCCTGATCTGGTGAGATGAAATGAGGCAGGGTAGGTCTTATACGGTTTGCTAATAGTCTGGTGAGTATCTTCATGTCGCAGTTGACGAATGTTAAAGGGCGGTAATCATGTACTCGAGGCCCACCTTTAGGTTTATGAACCGGAATAATTATTCCTTCTACGAGGGGCGTGCGGAGCGGCACCGAGGGGGACATAAGTTCCTGACAGATGGTTGTCAACTTGGGAGCCAGTAAATACTGGAAAGTTCTATAAAACTCCACAGGGAGCCCGTTAGGGCCGAGAGACTTGTTCACCGCTCCTTTACCTATGGCGTCGATAACTTCGTCTTCCGTAATGTCGTTCAATAATTCAGTTTTTAAATTCTGTGGGACACTAACATAAACCAGTCGTGAGACTCCTGTCAGCGTCGTCGGGTCGGAACATTGAGCAGAATAAAGTCGTGCGTAATGGTCGAAGAAGGCTGCACCAACATCGCGTTGTGTGGTGTGGTGACGGCGGTCCTCAGTAGTGATGGCCTGAATCAGCGCCCGTCTTCGCAGTTTAATTTCTCGAAAGACGTCGTACGTTGTGGGTCGTTCCGTTGTGAGTCTGTCATGTGTTCTGGCTCGGACGATCGTCCCTTTGAGGTGTCGGCACATATGGGCTACGAGCTGTGCCGTCGCACACTGTAATGTTATCTGTCGTTCATGTGTGGATGGCAAGGAGGCACAATCGTGAAGGACGGTGAAATAAAAATCGAGGGTATGCCGCCTCCAAGCAGCGGTCTAACGACCATACGTAATAAAGGTTCTCCGTAGGGCCGGCTTGGCGCAGTTTAATCACCAACTGATCGATGTAGGATACGTCGGGAGGCGGCGGACGCACGAACTCCACGTATCCTCGATGGCGCGTCGACAGTGCGGAGAAGCGAGATGAGCAAAGATTAATTTCCAGGTATGTCGGCTGCGCCACACCGGTCGGCGACGAAGGGTGACGGCACGTATATAGGCCTCATGATCAGAAACGATATTGGCCACACCTCCGCGCCGCTCACTGTTGCTGCGAGAGAACGGGCAACATAAATCCTATCAGTGCGACTAGACGAGTGGCTCGTGAATAGAATATATCCCAGTCGATTTCCTCGGACATGTTCCCGTGTATTTACCAGCTGGAGATTGCTGATGAGTGTCCCAAGTCCGGAGCGCTGTGAATCGCATGGCAGCTAATCTTTAGGTGCTTGGGTACTACTGAAATCGCCCCTAATACCAAGTCATAGCGTCTGCCCTAAAAATGCGCTGCTACTCCTTCTGCGAATAAGAGCGATCGGCCACGACGACGATCGTACTTCGTCCGCCTACAGGCCCTCCCTGAGGAGACTCCATAGTTAGTTGGTGACGTGTGCGACACATGACCCTTGTAACCATACATACCCGGGAAATCGGCGACGAAGACTTGGAGAAAGACAACGTCAACGGCTGCTGCACTGAGCATGTCTTGGAGCAGCGACAACTTCGTACATGTCGGAATGGTATTTATGTTGATGGACGATAAGCGATAAGTCTGTAGATCGTCTCCTGCAATGGGGGCCGCCGTCAGCGCCGCCGTAAAAGTTGGGGCCTGGAATCTGCAGGCCGCGTCTGCGCTGTCATCTGTTGCTACTCGGGAGGCGCTGAGGTGTAGGAGAAGAGACCTCTCTCTTCATCCACCACAGCGGGCGCAGAATCGTCTTCAATGTCAACCGCCCAAGATTCGGAAGTTAACAGTGGCTGCGGTAGAACACTTGTGAGCTGAGTGACCATGGGTGAGCCAGCCGGAGTAGCCGAGCGGTTCTAGGTGCTACTGCCTGGAACCGCGAGACCGCTACGGTCACAGGTTCGAATCCTGCCTCGATCATGGATCCGTGTGCTGTCCTTAGGTTAGTTAGGTTCTAGTAGTTCTAAGTTCTAGGGGACTGATGACCTCAGAAGTTAAGTCCCATAGTGCTCAGAGCCATTTGAACCATTTTTTTGACCAAGGGTGAATCCGCAGTTGTTTCTGGTTAAGTACCAGTGGGGGCGCTGTGCTTGTGATCTGTTTTCCGAGAGAGCGGCAACGGGTTTGTCGAAATCAGAGAAAGTATCAGGTGAGGGCGATCCTGTGTCATCCATTTTTCTCGTCTCGTCAGCTGTCCGGTTGACAACTGGAGAAGACGTCCGCTGGAGGCAATCGTCTGAGGGTATGCGACGTCGCCTTTTATGTTTCCTCGATGACCTTTGTTTGTGGACGTGTGTTCGAAGGAGCGTGTGGCTCCCGCATCGCAACCCCCTCAGGGAGAAAAGCAGAGGTCGGTACAACTTTTTGCGTCGTGTTCCATTCTTTCGTGTCGATGGAGTCGATGGGCGGCTATCTGCAATCTCTGTGGACTCCGTAATGATGTTTGTCAATCCAGGACTTGCGACGGGTGCGCATTCTAACGCTTTCTGTCTCCCAAGAGCCTTTCGTGTGCCATGATGGTCGATCGTGTCAACCCTGCGTAATTGAAGGGGAGAGACGTGAGCGTAGGAAGTGCTGCCGTGTCATCTGATGGAATTTTTGTAACCCGACGTTGAATACACGCCGAACGTACATGACCCTCCTAGCCACAACCAGAATAAGTGTGTGGCTGTCCATCGTACATTTCGATTGTTCGACATCCGCCTATGACTAAGTAGGATGGCACGTGTTTCCTTAATTCAATTTCGACTTGTCAGACACCGTTGAGGACCTGGTATGTCTCGAAGGTGTTCCGTTTTTCGGCCACGTGGCTAATTACCGTCCCATACCGGCGGAAAGCTGCGGTAACACTCTTAGTGTGCGTAATACTAGTCCTGCATTGTCAACGGTAACCGCCCCGATATGACAGTCGGAGTGTTTGAACTTGAGAGTTTTCGCACGTCTGCTCACAACAGCGTGACATAACTTTTCATCAACCACGTTGACGTGCTGTGGTGGTATTTGAACTTCGTTACGGATGAATCGTTCGATTTCAAAAGCTCGTGGTCTTGCGTGGTCAGGCTGGAAGCTGATCTTTATGGTAGCTTTTCTGTACGAAAGAGCCATAGCGACTCAGTGTCCACGGACGTGAGTACTAGCTGCGACGAGGAAGTAAACAAACTACGCGCGCTCGCGACTCTGTGGACGGGACGTAAATAAGACGTCCTCGTCGCTCACCTACGGAAAGCAGACTGCGTACCTTAAACGTTACAATGCGTAACCAGCTTCCTATACAATATTTTATAGCTGTATACTATCCAGCGAAATTCCGAAATTCTGTTTTGTCGATTACTCGAAAACGACGATCTATCAGGGTGAATTGCTGTAGGATGTGATACTTGGGACCTTAACTTAAATCACCGTACAGATGATTTCCTAAAGTACGTCCCATCACTGGGAACTTCTCCTTGTTAGAGTGCATTTCGATAAAAGAAATAGCCTTAATAGTGTAAAAGGGATTTACAAAGAAAAGTAATGCTTTGCCAGAAGAAATGTGTGTTTCATACCTAAAGTATTTTATATAGTGCCCTTCTTCCTGGGAGGAATGATAAACATTAACGTTAAAATTTGAAACTATCATAATTTGTGAATGTTTAATTGTTCTGTCTTTTTTTATTCATTGCTAGATTGTAGTGACATTATCTGAAAACGACGTGGTTGACTACTGACCTGCCTGTAAGTGTCCTCGATCGTGGGAATGTAAGACTCGCGGAACGTGCCTTTGACGAATCGCAGCACGAGCGAGCTCTTCCCCACACCGCCAGCGCCGAACACCACTACACGATAATCGTTGCTCTGCTCCGGCATCCTGATCTGCACTGCCACTGCAACAGAAGGGACACAGTATCAAGTAATGATCAATCGCTACCTTTCAACGCTACAGTTAGCCACCATAGGTTATCAACGTGATTTTTTTCTTATTATCTATAGCTGTTAATTAATAACTTGCATCTAACGGGTATTAAAGATCTTGATACGACACACTTTACATACCGTATTGGTAATTCGACAAGTAAAGTAACAAAAGTTGTCATTAAATAGCCACTTATGCACCAATACTATAGTATGGCACATGCCTCATAGGTTTTCAGTAAGAACGAAGGGCTTTCAGTAAGTAACGCTACACTTCTTTCTTAAAGCACGTTGGTTTTGGTAGGATTCCAGTACCCCATATTATTCCAAACTCTTCTGTCTACATACCCCCATTTCTCAACATGATCTCCTTTCAATGCGAGGCCTTACGCCACCTGACTGGGAAGGCCTGCGTGCCCGCATGGCACCACTCTACTGATCGACGTCGGAGCCAACGTCTTGCTGCATCAATAACCTCCCAATCATCCACGTACTGTTTCTCACAGAGAGCATCCTTCATTCGGCCGAAAAGATGGAAGGCGAAAGGTGCGAGATGGGGCTGTAGGGTGGATGAGGATGAACATTCCAATGAAGGTTTGAGAGCTATCGAGAGTGCAGGCTTGTGTGAAACGTCCAGTTGAGCAGCGAGGTGTATGACTGCGATATGTCGATCACTTCGAATGAGAGTGTCCGCACGTTTCAACATCGCAGGAGTCAGCTGTGTGCAGCCGGTCGGCACGCGGGAGCTCGTACAGGCATGCGCGACCTTGTTGCGATGATGACAGACACCTCAGCGTTTTTTTGTTCACTGGCATCTCTCCGCAGACTTTTGCAAGCGCCTATGAATATCTGCGACGTTCTGGTTTTCTGGCAAAAGAGACTCAATGCCAGATCTCTGTTTGGAATGCACCTCCGCTACAGACGTTCCTTTGAGAGCTATGTGTAGCGCAGCCACCTGTCAGAACATCATAAAAGAGGGAATATTCCATGATGTTCCACAGCAAATTCCGCATTTTTTACCCAAAATTGGCCGAGAAAAATATGTGTTGCATTACTTATTTAACGCCCCTCCTTGTCTTCTTTTTGAATATTTTGGATAGAACATATTTGCTGGAAACGTTGTTTACAGATATGAAAATCACTCCACAAGAAACACAGTAACAGTTCACCTGTTTTGAGGGCTGAGTTTGATTGGACGTTACTATTCGGAAACAAAATATAAATTGAGAGAAGCCGGATCAGTTTCTGGGCAAGCTCTTTCAAACGGCGCTGGGTGTCTCAGTAATTAGTAGTGTTCACTGTAAAGAAGACGGGTAGAAGGACGCCCTCGTGACCTCGAAAGAACACTCTCTTAACTTCGATAACTGCTGGAATTATTGATGAAGATGATATTTCTTTCCCTATAACAGAAGCTTTCATTCTACCCTACCTCTAGAAACTCCTAAACAGTCAGCGTAGCCTTAAGAGATAGGATGAACTGCGAGACACGTCTACATGTGCTAATTACTGGTGAGAAATAATTGTTAAGAAAAGAATCCGATACATCATGCCATTATCGAATTTATAAACACTGAAATCAGTCAAGCAGGCCCTGGCGCGCGCAAATTCAAGTGGTCCGCCAGCGCAAATTCAAGTGGTCCGCCAGTCACGGATCGCCAAACATGTGCTTCGTTTGGTTTCCTGAACCGACCAAGAGAGCGATACAAAAATTAGGCTGGAACGGTTGTAAGAATCGGACCTGAGCCAAAGGCTGAGCGGTCTCGTGCGCTATAGACTGTTTTACGAAAGGGCAGGTTGGTTGATTTGGGGAAGGGGACCAAAAAGCGAGTTCTTTCAAAAGAACCACCCCGGTATTTGCCTGAATCGATTTAGGGAAATCACGGTAAACGTAAATCAGGATGGCTGGACACGGGTCTTTACCGTCGTCCTCCCGAATGGGAGTCCAGTGTGCGCTACGAGAGCAACTGACTTAATTGTACCAGGCAGGCCGCTTCAATTTGCGTGCGCAACTCACTGAATTGCTAAATCCAATGCTAATTAACTCGGAAACGACGCTAAAATCGAATTTTTCCATAATAATTATTTTTCAGCAGAAGCTGCCACCTAACACCGTTACAGGCTTTTCAGACTGTTTCTGCCCGTCCCGTATATGTCCTGACACTTCGGAGCTATAGCTATCACTGATATGTAGCTAGAACGATGGAAATGTTAACTGCAGCACTCCTTAGTAATAAGGATCAGCGGCGGCTTAATTGACCATCAAACTATATCTTTCCCATGGCAATAATGGTGTGTAAATCTTGGTATATTTGAAAAGATAAGGACAGAAAGAAAATTTTCCGACCTAGCAGTGACAAATAGTACGTCTTAGGCCAGCAATGGACTTATTTTCGATATAATCGAACTTGAACTTTGTGGTACTCTTTCCTGAAATCTAGATTCCGTTCCGGACGTTATATTACGAAACATTTGTAAAATATGCATATATGAGTGTCGTAATACCTTCATAAGGCTGAGAACATTTCTTAGCTAACTAAGTGATTTCCGATGTTTGTTCCCAAACACGAGCTCTCGAACAGAATTCTACGCCGTAAAAGCATGTGCTGTAGACTAAGAGAAACTGTTACTGAAGTGCCGGCCGGAGTGGCCGTGTGGCCGTGCGGTTCTGGGAGCTACATTCTGGAGCCGAGCGACCGTTTCGGTCGCAGGTTCGAATCCTGCCCTGGAATGGATGTGTGTGATGTCCTTAGGCTAGTTAGGTTTAGTTAGGCCTAAGTTCTAGGCGACTGATGACCTCAGAAGTTAAGTCGCATAGTGCTCAGAGCCATTTGAACCGTTTTTTGTTACTGAAGTAATTTTTGCATTTATAAAAAAAAGTATGTAATATAGTAGCAACGCTATAGTCGAACGACTGGTCTAATAGCAGAACATTACTTCCGGATGTAAGTGGAAGGCGAGAGACAGCTTATATGAAGTACAAACGAATAACATACTTTTTGTTTGAGCGGATGACTTGAATCGTGAGCTATGTACTGCTTGGAATGTACATGAATATTTAGGGAACGTAATCAGCTTCAGATTTTGAAATTGTAGGCTAGTAAAAATGTGTTGACATTCCATAGAGATCTCAAAACTGAATATTTTTGGCAAGGGAAGTACGGAAACTGACACAAATATGATATTCGGCATCGCCAGATATTTGTTCTAAGCGAGAGAATTGCAGCGTGTCCAACCGAGAATCGTGGTGACAAACATTCGTAGCTGCGATTCGGAATATGGAATATGACATTACTTGCCTGAAGATCCTTGAGTATTGACGAAAGGAGCGGTTGACTACCAGTCCACTACCCTATAGGAGAATAGCACTACGTAGTTTGATTTTATGTTTTATTTACAAAATAAAAACGTGTGCGAAGGACGTTGCGTTCCTGGTGAGTGCACAACAACTGAATACGATGCCGACATTCTACAGAAGCGATGCGGCATCCTTTACATAATAACTTCATGCTCATAATTTTGTTACGTTATTTCAATAACTTTCTCAAAAGGTACATGTGTTGAAGTATTAATTATTACGATAATACTAATTGAAAAGAGAACTGTTACTTTGGCGCAGGCTATATAGCTACATTCATTTCTGTTAAGAAATTCGTTTTTGGTTTCGAGATTTCTAGACTTCATATTATTACGAAGGAACATTTTTAATGCAGAGCTTTCCATTCCACAGCAAACATACACTGCCTAACAAAAGAAGTGAAGCACTCGAAAGATATGATCGGATGTCAAATTAACTGGACCTGAGCCAAAGGCTGAGCGGTCTCGTGCGCTATCGACTGTTTTACGAAAGGACAGGTTGGTTGATTTGGGGAAGGGGACCAAAAACCGAGTTCTTTCAAAAGAACCACCCCGGAATTTGCCTGAAGCGATTTAGGGAAATCACGGTTAACGTAAATCAGGATGGGTAGGTAAATGATTGAAGTTGCAGTTTGCTCTAAAAGGTTGAAGGGCCACCAGAGTGCATTAGTGTTCTTCGTTTTTAGTATTTTTTCCATGCCTGGTGGGGTAAATAAGGGGTCTGAATAGTATCTGATGTTGAGTAATCACTATGAAGAAACCGGAGGAGTCGCTCACTCGTGTGAGACAGCGTTATCGTCACATGACAGAGTTTGAAACCTGACTCATTCTGTGTCTGTTCGAATAGTGCAATATCCTGATTATGGTGCATTCTTATACGACAGTGGTCCTATGTTGGACATGACGGGAGGCACGGGTGTCAACTCTGTTCCAGTAGCAGTATCCAGGGTATTAAGGACCAGTTAACAGCTGTGGGCCAGCTTGTCTCAGGAGGGAATACGACGGCTTTAAAATACCCTTATGAACCAAATCAGTACATGCATTCACGCCAGTGGAGGTGTAACGTCATACTGATAAGGCGGCCCATACCGTCAAGAATCTCTAAATTTTACACTATTTCGTAATCACTGAAATTTTGTAACGTACCCTCTCAATCAGTGAAATTTTATTTAGATTGCTCCACACATTGTGGGTGCTTCACTTTTTTCGTCAGGCCCTAATACGTTGGTCATGTGCCTTTCACACGCTTTTCCTTTCTTCCCTCCTCCCCCCACTAGCAACCATTTCCTAAGTAATGCCTAATTTGATCCCTACATTGGTGCCCATCTAGACGCGGTATTTTAACGTTTGATTCACACTGAAGAATGTGACATGTTACAGTGAAACGAAACAAATGTGATGAGTGTCTATGTATAGGGTAAGGAGGCTACGACTGCTCACTCCACATAAATGCGGAATGACTAAAAATTTCGAGGTGCAGTTGTAGCTAAGCTATAGCGGGCAACGAGTGCAAATTTCCCATGTAAGCAAGTAGTTTGTAGAATTTATAGCTACCGAACTATAGCACCGATATTTTAAAAATGAACTATATATTTTTTATATGCCACTGGAGAGAGTCTTCGAAGAGCACTTAAACGACGTAACATGTGTGGAACTTGATCAAACAGTAAAAGTAACATCGCCGCAAGGTGCAAAACGCTGTGCCACCATGGGGAAAAAGAGTTCCCGCAAACCTCTGGCGTTCGTGGCTAACACGTAACTCGTGTACGGTTCGTGTATTCATTGTTATGAATCTCATATCAAGTGCTCTAAGTGTTGACCTTGAGCACTGATCCATGTTCAAAAGGAACAATGATGTCGATAAATACAATACTAAAAGAAAAAATGTCACTCATTTTTCCACCTTAATGTTGTCTTTAACACAAAAATTGGTGCACAAAGCTGCAACAAAAATTTTTGATCACTTACCCAGTGATATAAAATGTCTGGTAGACAGCTGTAAAATGTGAAACCAAACTGAAAAAAGCTTCTCTTTCACAACTCCTGTTCCGGAGAAGCATTTCTGTTATTGTAATGTGTAAAAGTTGGTGGGTAGGAATTACTAACTCACATCCGTATATTTTTTATGAAAAGGCCTTGTAAATGTTCAGCACATAGCGATATTTACAAATTAATTTGCGAAGTGAATGTAAAATGATTCTTTCAACAACATTACGATTTATAGTGAAAAATGATCCATGGAACGTGAAACTAAGTAACTAATTAGGCAATTCCGAACAGATTATCCTGCACATGGAATTCCATTTGGACTTACCTCACTACAGGCCCATGTTTACGGTATTACGTGTCTTCGAAAGTAGTCGGTATTTCCTTGTAGATACGTTGGTTCAAATGGCTCTGAGCACTATGGGACTCAACTGCTGTGGTCATCAGTCCCCTAGAACTTAGAACTACTTAAACCTAACTAATCTAAGGACATCACACACATCCATGCCCGAGGCAGGATTCGAACCTGCGACCGTAGCAGTCGCACGGTTCCGGACTGCGCGCCTAGAACCGCGAGACCACCGCGGCCGGCGTAGATACGTTGTTTTAATATTTTATACAGATATAGTTTAACGGGACTTAAAATGCCCTGAAGTTTACCAAATGTATGCTTCGTATTTTATAGTAATTGCTCACGATTCACTGCTCTACTAAATAGGAGTGTTACGAAATTAATTCGCTGATTGCGAATTCTTTGACGTCAGCCGTATTAGGTATAGATCAACACAACGAGAACGAGAAACATCGGTAAGAAGTGTCAAAGCTTTTTCTGATACAGTGACTCGAACCCGGGCCTCCCGGATGAGAGCCAGGTATCCTAGACCCGTTCTTGTGGGTGTCCTTTCTCCCCTTCCATCCCAGCCGTGCTGTTAGCTCTGGTTGCCATCACTGGCTAGTTTCTTAACTTTATTTTCTGTTGCTTTAGTTTATTATTGTTGAGACGATGGGAATTTGTATACGTAATGCTGCGGTAATACTTTTTTCACCAGTTCACTAACGTCTTCGAAGTTCGTTTTCTCGAAGTGTTGCTTTCCCTCAGTCTTTTTCATTACTGTCCTATACACGTGTATTCCACGGTGTGTTACGTAGGTTTGGCTTCTCTTAACTTTGGGGACGCAGTCGCCCAGATGACCGCAGTGCGTTTTTCTTTACTTTTATTTATGTATAGATTTTTTGCTAAATATAAAAGCACTGGTTATGCTTCTTTCCAGAAGAAAGAAAAAAAATCTATAAAAGTCTCCTTGTGTTGGAATAGATAGTTAAAAAGTATAAACATAACTTTAGATTTACAGTGATATGTTGTCTGAAGCTCTTGACATCGTGGTGGTACAATTTTCTTGCTTGTTACTACGTAGGTAATGTTGAATGAAGTAACGTAAGATTATGATATTTTAGAACAAAACACACTATAAAACGGCCTCTCCTTCTACAAAACTAAACGTACTGTATAAAGAACACGAAATCGTGCACTTCTTAACTCATATGATAATGCTCGATTTAAAATGTTTATTCACTGCAAGTGATTTTCTTTCCTAGTTTTTCTTCTTTCCTTGCTTGGAATTTCTTTTTCTTCTTAATCTTGTTCCTTCCTTGTCAAACAAAGTTACTACCATGCTATCGAAAATGGTTTTCGGAGTTGTATATCTTTCATCTGCCAGTGTGCTGTTTCCATACCTCTCTCTCTATTCTCAGCGATCACAGGCCCTGTGGACCACGCGCTGCATCAACTTTCCACCTTGTACGAGGTCGGCCCATTGGTCTTGTTGCTTGGAGAGTTCCTTCAAACGCGTTCTTGGTGATTTTGTTGTTCTCCAGTCTAGCCACATGTCCAGCCCATTTCAGTCTCCTACTTTTTAATTTCTGAATGATAGTGGGTTGCTTTATTAACTGATGAATTTCATTGTTCTTTCGAATTCTCCATACGCCATTCTCCAAGACAGGTCCCCAGGTTTTTCTCATCACTTTTCTTTCGAAAACATTCAGTATTTGTCTTTCATTCTTTGTAAGCGTCCAGCTTTCTGAACCGTACAGTACTATGGGGTGAATGATAGTGTTGTAAATCTTCATCTTTGTGGCGATTGACAAAGCTTTACTTTTGAGTGGGTTGCTTAGAGGGTACAGACATCTTGACCCTGAGGCTATTCTTTCGTTTATGTCCATTGTTATGACATTTTTACTCTTGAAACGTGATCAAAGGTATTTAAACTGAAGAACTTTACTGAATTTAGAATGTTGGTCAATTTCAAAGTAAGGATCTGGGTTTATTACTCGACCAGTTTCCATATATTCTGTTTTCTCTTGGTTAATCAAAAGCCCCATTTTGCTGGCATTGTGCCTGAGAGATCTGTACAGTTTCACTCAGCAACACTATATCATCTGCATAAGCCACGAGTTTTACTTCACTGTGTTCGAATCGGAGCCCATTGTATAGATGTAAATTACTCTCCCGTACCATTTTCTCTAACGCAAAGTTGAAGAGGACACATGAAAGAGAGCCTCCTAGTCGTAAGCCTGTTTTAATTGCAAAGGTGGGGGATATGGATCCTCTGAAATTCACTGCTGCCTGGGAGCTATCCATGCACACTTGTATCATCCTAATGATTTTACTGGGTATACTAAATTCTCGTAAAGTGTTGTAGAGGCTACTTGTGTGGATGCTGTCATAGGCTCGCTGGAAGGCAACGAAGAGACAGTGGATGTTTTTATTAAATTCCCAGTATTTCTTAAAGATACGTCGTATAGTAAACAAATTATCTGGTTTGGAACGGTTTGTTTGAAATACAGCCTGGTAATCTTGAATAATGTTTTCTGGGTAAGGTTTAAGTTTTTCCAAAATGATCATTGACAGGATTTTGTATGTTATGTTCAGCAAACCGATTCTTCTGTAATTTCCACATTCCATTCTGTTTCCTTTCTTGTATATGGGACAAATTATTGCAGTGTTCCAATCCTCAGGCAGTATTTCAGTTTTCCAGATCATTGTGATAAGGTTATAAATTTTTTTGTGTAATTTGCTTCCTCCTTCTTTTAATATCTCTGCTAATATCTGGTCCTCGCCTGCTGCCTTGTTGTTTTTCAGCTTTTGAATTGTGTGGATTACTTCCTGTTTTGTGATTCTACATTCGTCATTATTAATGCTGTTATTCTCAGACATTGCGTAATTGGTTATGTGCGGATCACTGCAATTTAACATTTATGAGGAGTACTTTTTCCATCTTTCTAAGATATATTCCAGCTGCGTTAGCATATTTTGATTTTTATCTTTTACGAGTAGGTTTTCACTTTGATAACCTCTCTAACTTTTCTTTGCATACTGAAACAACTTCTTTAAGTTTCCATTTCTGCTTTCCATTTCTATAGATTCTAGGACTCCAGTTAGATATTTCCTTTTCTCTTTTCGTAGAACTCTTGCTGTTTCTCTTCTAACCGTCTTGAAGGTCTCTCAGTTGTCCTCATTCTTCTTATTATGCAGCCACAGCATCCTGGCTTGTTTCCTCTTTTACATTGCTCTCTGACACTTTTCGTTGAACCATTTCTGTTTCTTCGTTTTCTTTTTCCTGCCCAGTGTTTTTTCTGCTGCATCTGTTACTACAGTCTTTTTTCTTTCCCAAGCCTTTCCATTTATTTTCACCTCAGTTGTTTTACTATGTTTCCTCCTCAGTTTCTTGCAATGATGTAGATCGGTTATTTATTTCAATCGCATGGGTTTCTTTAACAGACAGTTCCTTCAGTCGTTCGATGTCTAAATTAGGTTTGGGTGTGGCTTTTGGTTGTTGATTCCAAATCATCTTGATTTTCATCTTTCCTACCACTAGGAAATGATGTGAGCCAATTTGAGCTTCTCTGTACGTTCTGACATCTCTTATAAATGAATTGCAACGTTGATATGTCATAACATGATCAATCTGATTTAAGGTTTTGCCATATGGAGAGCAGCATGTACCTTTGTGTATATCTCTGTGAGGGAACATCGTCGAGCAAATTCTCATATTTTTTGACAGTGCAAAGTTGAGCATTTTTAATAAATTTTTGTTTGTGCTCGACTGCTTGCAATGTTCTCCTACTGTGAGGATGAACATATCCTCTTTACCTATTTTTCCATTAAAGTCCCCTAGGATAATTCTCATATTTCTTGTTGGAATGCTTTCGATTACTCTCTCTAATTGTTCATAGTACGCATCTTTCTCATTCTCAGTTGAATCTTTAGTAGGTGCGTGGACATTTATGAATGTTATATCTACCACTGGCATTTGATTGTAATGTAAGCCATTGTTTTGTTAATGGGATGGAATTCCTTAACCTGATTAACAATATTGTTCTTAACAGCAAAACCAGTACCAAATTCACGATGTTTTTCATCTCCCTCATAAAATATGACACAATTGTCCTTCGAGTGTATCCCCTCTCCAAGCCACCTAACTTTCTGTATAGCTACAATGTTTGTCTTGTATGTTTTTCATTCAAATATCAAAGTCGCTGCCGCAGGTGGCTTATTAAGACTACGAGCGTTCCATGTCCCAAAGTGTTCCTTGTTTCCATCTCGCGAATTTCTGTTCCATAGCCCATGTCCGTTTCCTTTAAAGCCATTATTCGAGGCAAATCGTTGATGTGAGCGAGTATGTATAGAATCTCCTGGCCGCGTTCTGAGCGCTGCGCAGGTTGAGCTTGGTGATGGGGCTGCCACCTTCCAGCTTCCAAGCTCGCTGAGTAATATTTTGGATTACCATTTCCTAGGCAGTTTACCTTTCCTAGGCTCTGTCTGAGCTCTGTCTGCCCCGTAGAGATGCCTTCTGCCTCTTCTACCACTGGAATGCTATAAGAACATTCTCTTCCGGCATCCGACCCGCTGACTTCCTCTTCACTGGTTTTGGTCCACCCAAGGTACTTTATTTCCCCGGTACCCATCATATCTGGTGAGCATTCACCTATTCACCACCGGGAGAGGCGCCCGATGGGGGACCAGCAACCCCTCACGGTTCCATTTATATTTGGAAATTCACTGAGCTGTCATCTCCGCATCTGGTGACTACGTAGTGTGCATATTTATCCAGAAGCCACATCACTGTTCAATTTTTTTTAGTTGGATAGAATTCTGCTTCGGGCTGTAGTACTATTTCTGTCATAAAGTAGGTTTTCGGGTTTCTCGTGGGCAGTCGTAACTTGTACCGCACCCATTTCCTATTATGTAGCCGACAACGACAAGTGAGTCTACGTAATAATAATGTATCCGCTAGACCAAAGTCAGAACGCTTATCAGAGGTGCTGATACCTACTCTATATAACTTTTCACAAGTTGGCAAAACATTGTTGATTACTTTATACCATGATGGAGACGATAACAGAGGCGTGAGTTTTAAGTCTGGGGTTTTTCCATACAGCTTTCCATTTGACTACCAGATATTTGGTTTTAATATTGTTGGGACTGTTGAACTGCGGCCATTTTCCAACGAACTCTCTTGTTCTTAAATACGATTTTTTCAATGTGGTTTTTCCTACGTAACTATTTCCAGGTAAAATTGCTTCGCATGGTTTAGCTTATCGTCAATCTCACCAACATTAACGAGCGGCTGCATGCAAGCACGACGGACGACTGTAAAGAGCTTGGCAGTGATAGCACTAGGATCGCTATTTAAGAGTGTTATCGTTCTTTCATATAGAGTGCTAAGGCTTTTCAGCAAATGTCTGTTAGACTAACTCCCTCTGCGTCTCTTCATTTTACAAGATCAGTATATTTCATTTTAAAAATATTTCCATGTCATACATACTTATTGGCATGTTGCATAATCGTTCTACCTTTTAATTTTTGGCAATGGAAATATCTGTATTACGTAGTACGCTTTGGAAAAAAATGTTCTTTTTTTTTTTGATAAGATTCCGGGAGCGCCGTTTGTTGGCTATTTCTGCAACACGTTTGTTACTAGTTGTGTCCTTTCAGTTTGGCGGACATTTTTATAGAGCATTTGTAGATGAGAACATGGACAGATTTGTGGGTTTCCACAAATCTTGCCCATATTATGTCCAGATGTCCTAGCCCACTTAGTATTTTACATTTCTTTTCATTTATTTTCACCCCAGTTTTTTTACCATATTTATCGAGTTCGTCCTTAAGTACTCCTGTCGCATTTTCCTCTCGTACAAAAACTCCTACGTCGTATGTATAGGTCCTAGCGAAAAGGGGTGCACCCGACATTGTCACTTCCGCTAATGTTTCATTGATTTTAATAAGCGTGGGATCGGGCGACAACACGAACAGTTGCATGGAATGTGGACTGTCTTGCGGAATCCCTCTCTGAATATTAATGACGTTTGTCAGCTGACCGCTTATAGAACCGTTACATTGATTCTTGCTATCGTGTTGTAAACTACTGTTAGCGGTCCATCTTCAGTCCGATTTGTATTAAAACAAATTGAACTGTATGATGGACAGCTAACACTAGTTCTGTGTATCGTCAGCTGACTTGATCAAAAGTTTTGCGGAAGTTCTATGAACGGCAATGCACAAAGTATACGTGTAACTGCGACTAACTCAAGTCAGATCTCTGTAGTTGGAAATTGCTGCCGTAAGTGACCTCCCTGGAAAACAGGTTTGATATTTACTTACCACTTTTCGAATTAGTGACGTCAGTCTCTCATTGATATCTGTAACAATAGTCTTATAGTCGAAATTCATAAGAGTTATCGGCTGGACTTTATTTCGCCCTTTATTTTCCAGCACTTAAACCATTTTCTTTGCTTTCAAGTCTCTAGAAACGACGCCTTCCCTCATTATTTCATTTAAAACGTCTGCGAATGTTGGCCCAAGTTCGTCCCAATAGCTTTGATAAAATTCTTTCGGGAGTTCATCTCTGCCTGACGATTTGTTTGCAGGTGACTCGTACGCGCGATCGAAAACATCTTCCACTGTAAATTAATCGTCTATCGTTCCTGCTCTTCTGAAGGAATTTACTGCTTGCGGTGAAGATGCTTTGTCAGTTGGGTCTTCAATACACAATTGTTCGTAATATCGGTATTTTTCTTGCACTACTTCAGGTTGGTTTTTAGTTTTGTCCTCTGCGAGAGATTTAATTTTCGACTTATTTTCAGTTCCTCTAATTGCTGTCATTTTTGCATGTAACAATCTGACTTTTATTTCTTTTACTAACTGCAGGTCGGTGTTTGTCAGATTGGGTTTTTCATATAGATCTCTTAATACTCTGTAGTAACATTCTGTGATCCTCTATTCGTCTCTAACATTTGGAGCACTATATTTGATTAAGGTTTGTCTCCGTTGCTTTTTGGCGACCGTAGTCCAGTACTCGGATTTTGACGTTCATGTATTCAGTGATGGCAAGCAGAGAGTCCATGTCTCTTTGCTGACATAATGTAACTGTCCTTATTTTAGTAGCGAAGAATTTAAGTGCCACTTATTTCTGTGTATCAATGTAGGTTCTATTGGTAAATGTATTGCTACGGATAACGCACAATGATCAGAGAAACAGGACAGAATAACCTCCACAGTAAAACCTTGATTACAAATGTTAGATATTTAAGTCCTGTCAGGTATATTACGTGAGAATGATGTAAAAAGGGTGTGTTTTATTAATGTGAATACTTAATGTCGCAGGCATCCTTGAAGCGCATGTTTTTACTAGGTCGCGCAATTCCTTGCAATAATTAAAATTTATAGTCTGATCCTTTCGGGTGACTACACAACTAAAATCTCTTCCTGTGATTAAGTTGTGATGGTTTCATATCAGCAGGTAAATAATGACCTCTTTAAAAAACACGGTCCTTCTTTCTTTCTTGGTATTACCAGATGGTGCATAGTAGTTTATTACACTTATGTTGCAAATTTCGCATCCTGTGTCTCGTCCTGTTTCCAATTGCTCAACTTCTTGTATAGCAATACCTTACCCGACCAAGAGAGCTACACATTTACGGTATTCACATGCTTTATTGAAGAGCGACTAGAAACCAGGTACTTGCATGGTTGTTCTTTTGACGTCTTGTAATAACACAACATCAGCATCAGTCTCATATACAGACTGTTGGAGGGATGATAATTTTAAATCTGACCTTATTTTTTATGTTTAGGGCTAGTAGCTTATAAATTTGCTACATTTTACTATTGTAAAAGAGACAGCAATCTGGTATAGGTCACTGTACTTGCTATAATTATACGTCACGTTTTTTGGATAGTATTTCCGCCTCCCACTGCTAGACTAACGTAGCAAGCTGTTATGCCACCTTACTCTAGAACTGTGACTCAGTGCTGGTACGATCCTGCAGTTATGAAACTTTGATAAATCTTTGATCTTAAAACCTTGGACCATTCGCCTTTTACTACCTGGTGTAGTCTTAATATTCCATATCATGTGTCCTGGCTTACATTTAGCTCCTGGCATTCTCCAAATGCTTCGAAACGCCTTTTTCCGTTGGTCTTGCACCTTCCTTTACGATTCACAATTTCTCTGCTTCTGCTGGTACCAAGCTCTTAACAGCCTATTTCATTGGTAACTTCTCTGGTGACGTATATTGACTGTTGTGGGACGATTCCGGAGGTGATGCCTCAATCAGAAATGGTTCTTCCTTTCTTGCAGAAATTTCCAGTTCACATACCTTAACTTGATTGAAGGTTGTTTCCTTCACCTAATGACTTGCTGTTTTAGAACTTAGTTTGTTATCTGAACGCTAATCGCTTTTGTTGCTGCTCTTATTTCGCTTTTCCTTTTATTACTGGTTTGTTGTAGTGTCAGTATTGAAATGATGAGATACTCGTGAAGCTTCTCCTCTGCCATGGACATAAATGTTTGATATTGTGGATTGCTGTCATCAGATTTCTCAGGCTCGGATGCTCGCTTCGTGGCCTATTATTCTTCTGCGGAAGAACTTGCAGAGAGAGTGTCATCCTTTCCGATATTCGTGTGGCTTGAGATTTCATTTATTTCTTAACGTACTCACGATTTGACTGACAGGGGGTTCACATACACCCATGCTCTCTGTGTCTCCACTGTGGCATATAGGTTACCCCTAACTCTGCCGGTGCTTGCCTGGCTGGTTTTCGTTAACACTGCGGCAGTAGCGTAAGTCAATTTCAAAGTAGTTACCGGTACTGCACTTGCAACTTCCGTGGTGGACAGCTGTGGAACCCTTCTACTGCATTCTGCACGAACACGGTTGGTGGAATTACGTAACGCGCAGGTTCGAGGTTCCTTGATCTCATATGAAAGTTCTAAAAGACTCACACTTCGTATTCCTAGTACGTCACTAGGATTCCCATCAGAATAACTGAATTTAATTTTCAACTTGTGTAAGATAGCAACACACATACCGAGATTTTTCAGTTTAAGATAGACTGTATTCTTCACAAAGGACAAATGCACACCTACAATAATATCAACTCCATTAATCTTGACTATTTTAGAAAACCATGTTTTGATCGCGAGGGCTTTGGTTCTAATATAGTGTCGATCGAATGTGAATTTCATCGTGTCTCTTCTCTGGTGATTTGAAATTTCATCATTTTTTTCGGTTTAAGTTACGCTAGAAAACAGATTAGCCTGATAGCTGCCGATACTAACCTGGTTTCCACGTAAACAGCCGTTGTATACAGCAGGCGTCTCGCGCTGCCGCTCCATTTCGCGGCTGCCTTGCAACTGACCATTTCGGCCGTCCGTGCATGCTCCGCGATTTAAACATCCGTATGCCCCAATGTTTACATCCTCTGATGCTCGTAACATTACTAGGATTACCGCAACAGGGAGAATGAGACTACTAGTTCAACATTATTATCGTCATTTTGCCCGTCTAGGCTTGTCAGACTCATTTTACGGTGTCCGTTCCTTCAGACATGGATGCCAGGTGACCGCTGGCTATAAGTGGGAAATCCAGGTTCGAGTAGTGATCTGGCACAATTTTTCACTGTCGTCATTCCATTATACATCTGATGGTTGTCCACATTCGCAACATCGAATACATTTTACGTATTTCTTAATGGCAGTGCCCGTTCTTCGGACATGCATGCACGCCCGAAGGAAATTTGCATCGCAGTTCGGAATAACACAGACCCTGCAATATCATACTAATTGTATCTGCTGGACCAGTTGAATCTGCGCGCGAAACGGCCTGATCGGCTAACGTCGTTGCTAATTAACTCGGAAAAGGCGCTGCGCCGCTGCTATAGCAGATTGCTGACATTCACCATAAACGAAAAGTACATGCAATTTTTCGGCTGTCTTATACATTGTAAAGGTATGGATAGCTTCACGAGCAAGTTAATCTTCTCGCTACAATATCACTGAATGCACACGACAAGTGACGAGTCGTACCTGAGTTCCGTGTTTGCTTATATTTGGTAAAGTAAGACAAATGTCTATGTGACCTCTTCTCGTGGCGGAGGGGGTGTTTTTTGTTATCTGTTACCTTGTTGCTACTTTGTGGAGTTCCATACGTATATAGTCACCGACGTGAGGATCCTTCTAAAGCTACACAAAAAATGAATTTAGTTCTATAACCAAAATATCGGTGTCAAAATACGACAGCTGTAAACGGTGAGACATACTTACGTAGTTTCTGAGTGCTAAAACCATTTTAAATATCGACCGTAGGCTGTCAGATCCGGTGTACAAGATAATGTTTATCGTATCATGTATTAAATTATATTACTAGCCAATATCGGTGTATGGGAGTTTTCAGATGCGTGTTATAACAACACCAAAAAATAAAAAAGTGTAACACTTTTACTCTATTGTTATCTCGCCCCCTCTTCCCCCCCTTCCGCCTCCCCGAGGGTGGGTGAACTTCCAGTGGTTACAATTGGTCGCTCTTCAACCAAACGATTTTAAAAGTTTCAAAGATATTACAGAAAGAACCATAGAGTCAAAAAGAGATCTTTTCACAAAAAAATAGTTAAGGAACAAAAGTCTGATTTGCTGTTCGTTTACCACATTTAAACAGATGGATAAAGGGACGAGTTTATGAATATTGTCAGGGGAGAGGGTATTAGCGGATTGTTAGGTTTTGGGTGGTGTGCAATCACAGTCAACTTCTAACACGTATGAACACCAACGTGTAAACAGAACAGAAATGCTTCCTGGACTGGAGTGCTCCTATTTACACAAACATAAGATATTCCACAAAGTGTAAACGTTAAAAACAAAACAAATTTTCAGAATTATCTACTGATGGTAAACAAAAAATTATATATTTTTGCAGGTGATTTGATTTGAACTGGTGAACCGGTGCATGTCACCCCAGCGACACTAGCCGCTACGCCTCACTGCATACAGCACAGGTCGCAATATTGCTCCCTCTCCTGCAGAAACAGCGACCCGCTGTTTTTCGAGGTTCTCAATGGAACTGACTATAGCATTCTAGGTCTAAATCTCATCAGGGGTCTCTATATTGTAGCGCTGGAGGATCTCCGCATTCTGGTGTTCTGGTCGCGTTGTCTCTCATCTGCACAATTATGAGCATCGAAGGTAATTCATCTTCTTGTCCATATAGGCTACAACTTTTACGTTGCTTAACTGGGGCTCCGTGATTGAGATGTTTTGCAGTATCTGATGTCGCTACCACATAGTGTCACTTCGTAACCACAATCAAGTCCAAATCCGAAAGCAGGATCGTCAGTGAAGTACAACACTTCACAATGAAAGTACTTTATTACAGACATCAAAGTATAGTATACGAAGAGTTCTGCTATGTATACAAACATCGAATATTCCATAATATGGAAGCATTACAAACATAAGACATTTCGAGAACCTTCTATAAATGATAAATACTAAACAACAACAAAAGTGCTCGGGGGTAGATAACGGTAAGCCACACACAGTGAACAATATTGAGATTTGTACAGTTTTCGTATCTGCTAGATGTTGGTAAGCCACTGGTGGAGTAGTATTTGAAGAAACCAAGAGATGACACCACACACTCTGTTGTTATGTATTACACCAAGACACATCATGTAATTTTTGTGCTTTAGTGTGGTAAGACGCAGCAAAATGGCGTCTTACTGAGGGAATAGCTCAAGTTGTTCAAAGGAAAACAAATGCATTGTGAAACCGACGCGGAAGCCGATTGTTTTGAGAATGAATCCTCGTGCGATGATAAGGCTGTAGATGTGTATGATCAGCCAGATCTGTATGATACCACATCATCATCATCATCGTCATCGTCGTCGTCGTCGTCGTCGTCGTCGTCAGAAATAATCGTTAACAAAATATAATTATGTAGCATGCCATATTATAATGTATGACTAGGTGGTTTATCAGGACAGTGTGGTACATGTAGTACTCTTGAATAATACTAATATTTAATGGAAGTGTGAAGTATGGGACAATTTCTAACATATTTATCTAGAGCCCATTAACCGTAACAACCGCTGCACTTGTGATGGGCATTGCTAGGTGCCTCCTATATAGGCCACTGTGACTTGTCATTATATAGCTGTTAAATTATTGTTTTGTTCAGTGTAGTTTCGTAGGTCCATGCTGTCAGTAATTTACGTTTTTATTTTTTTCTTAAGCAGGAACACTTAACTCCTAATATAACAAAAAGAAATGCAGCGACGGATGGAGATACTGTAAACTTTTCAGAAGCTATAGTGTTGAAATTTTGGCCTCAAATTCTGATTCAGATATATTGAAGTACACTGTTGACAGAGACTTCCGTGTAATTTAGGTCAAGAAGCGTTACCGTCGTACACAACAAGATGAATTGCGACGTTATCGCCAAAATATCGTAGGCTTATTCGTGAACAGTATGAGAAACTCTCTAACGTCGTATACGTGTTTCCCTATATATACCTCCAGTGCATCATGGATAATATACATCCCTGACTCAGTACGAAGGCACAAAGCAGACTGATGAACCTGAATTAATTTATTTCAGTATCTCAGATTACGCTGAGAGCAACGTGAATTGTGATCACTGAAGCCGTGATACACAACGACAGTCTACAAAATTATATGTACTCGTTGTATACTGTCCTTCACTCCGTGCATCACTTAAAAATGTTCTATTGTGGCAAGAATACCTGAATATATGGACTACCTCATAATACACTCCTGGAAATTGAAATAAGAACACCGTGAATTCATTGTCCCAGGAAGGGGAAACTTTATTGACACATTCCTGGGGTCAGATACATCACATGATCACACTGACAGAACCACAGGCACATAGACACAGGCAACAGAGCATGCACAATGTCGGCACTAGTACAGTGTATATCCACCTTTCGCAGCAATGCAGGCTGCTATTCTCCCATGGAGACGGTCGTAGAGATGCTGGATGTAGTCCTGTGGAACGGCTTGCCATGCCATTTCCACCTGGCGCCTCAGTTGGACCAGCGTTCGTGCTGGACGTGCAGACCGCGTGAGACGACGCTTCATCCAGTCCCAAACATGCTCAATGGGGGACAGATCCGGAGATCTTGCTGGCCAGGGTAATTGACTTACACCTTCTAGAGCACGTTGGGTGGCACGGGATACATGCGGACGTGCATTGTCCTGTTGGAACAGCAAGTTCCCTTGCCGGTCTAGGAATGGTAGAACGATGGGTTCGATGACGGTTTGGATGTACCGTGCACTATTCAGTGTCCCCTCGACGATCACCAGAGGTGTACGACCAGTGTAGGAGATCGCTCCCCACACCATGATGCCGGGTGTTGGCCCTGTGTGCCTCGGTCGTATGCAGTCCTGATTGTGGCGCTCACCTGCACGGCGCCAAACACGCATACGACCATCATTGGCTCCAAGGCAGAAGCGACTCTCATCGCTGAAGACGACACGTCTCCATTCGTCCCTCCATTCACGCCTGTCGCGACACCACTGGAGGCGGGCTGCACGATGTTGGGACGTGAGCGGAAGACGGCCTAACGGTGTGCGGGACCGTAGCCAAGCTTCATGGAGACGGTTGCGAATGGTCCTCGCCGATACCCCAGGAGCAACAGTGTCCCTAATTTGCTGGGAAGTGGCGTTGCGGTCCCCTACGGCCCTGCGTAGGATCCTACGGTCTTGGCGTCCATCCGTGCGTCGCTGCGGTCCGGTCCCAGGTCGACGGGCACGTGCACCTTCCGCCGACCACTGGCGATAACATCGATGTACTGTGGAGACCTCACGCCCCACGTGTTGAGCAATTCGGCGGTACGTCCACCCGGCCTCCCGCATGCCCGTCAACTGCACATACGGTTCACGTCCACGCTGTCGCGGCATGCTACCAGTGTTAAAGACTGCGATGGCGCTCCGTATGCCACGGCAAACTGGCTGACACTGACGGCGGCGGTGCAAAAATGCTGCGCAGCTAGCGCCATTCGACGGCCAACACCGCGGTTCCTGGTGTGTCCGCTGTGCCGTACGTGTGATCATTGCTTGTACAGCCCTCTCGCAGTGTCCGGAGCAAGTATGGTGGGTCTGACACACCGGTGTCAATGTGTTCCTTTTTCCATTTCCAGGAGTGTACAATATATGTTCCTCTTGTATCCATCACATGATTTACGAAAATTTTTGTTCAGTCATATGTTCCTCTCGTAAATCTCACTTAATTTGACTTACTATTATCTGGCCTCAAGCACCTCAGTTATTTAATGGTAATCGGACTGGCACTGACGCCGACAGCATGCTAGCCACAACGCTAATAGCTACTCCCATGCTGCATGTAGAAATGCTCGTGGTAATATGCTCCTAGTTGTTTCAAACATTTTCCATGTAAACTTTCGATGAAGTCTCCATATAATTGGGCTCTAATTTCACGCTTGTCCTATGTTTGAGGAATGTGGCAGATGCGTGATGGGGCCTCGGCACATTTCGCTGATGCTGTAACACGTACGTGTAACGCGCCACTGTGATCCAAATGGGAAAGACAGAGCAGGGCCTGTACCTTAGCGCAGAAGATCACCTCACCTCACGCCTCTCGATATTTAGGTCTAGAGTCATGTCAGAAGTGAAGTAGATACCATTCCCTTTGCTACTATCGGAAAAATGAAGCAGTGAATTGTACAATATTCTAAACATACAGGATGTTTATTTTAACTTGAGATAACTAAATATCTCGGAAACGATGCATCGTACGAAAAAAATGTTCTAAGTGGAAAGTTATTGTTAACCTGTGCTATAACTGGCCACGTCCTAACCATCCCTTCTGCGTGGGCGGGGTCAGTTTTGTATCTTCAAATGGGAACGCCCCCCCCCTTCCCATTGTTACTGCATATTCGGATTCTACGGCAAAAAGTGTTGACTGGAATACTTTCTTTCAAATTATGAAGGTGGAAGGGGTAAAATACAGGGAGCGAAACGCTATTTGCAATTTGTACAGAAACCAGATGGCAGTTATAAAAGTCGAGGGGCACGAACGGGAAGCAGTGGTTGGGAATGGTGTAAGACAGGGATGTAGCCTATACCCGATGCTATTCAATCTGTATATTGAGCAAGCAATAAAGGAAACAAAAGAAAAAATCGGAGTAGAAATTAAAATCTATGGAGAAGAAATTAAAACTTTGAGGTTCGCCGATGACATTGTAATTCTGTCAGAGACAGCAAAGGACCTGGAAGAGCAGCTGAACGGAATGGACAGTGTCTTGAAAGCAGGATATAACATGAACATCAAGAAAAGCAAAACGAGGATAATGGAATGTAGTCGAATTAAATCGGGTGATGCTGAGGGTATTAGATTAGGAAATAAAACGCTTAAAGTAGTAAAGGAGTTTTGCTATTTGGGGAGCAAAATAACTGATGATGGTCGAAGTAGAGAGGATATAAAATGCAGACTGGCAATGGCAAGGAAAGCGTTTCTGAAGAAGAGAAATTTGTTACTATCGGGTATAGATTTAAGTACCAAGATGTCTTGTGCTACAGAAGAATGCTGAAGATTAGATGGGTAGATCACATAACTAATGAGGAGGTACTGAGTAGAAATGGGGAGAAGAGAAATTTGTGGCACAACTTGACTAGAAGAAGGGATCGGTAGGTAGGACATATTCTGAGGCATCAAGGGATCACCAATTTAGTATTGGAGGGCAGCGCGGGTGGTAAAAGTCGAAGAGGGAGACCAAGAGATTAATACACTAAATAGATGCAGAAGGATGTAGGTTGCAGTTAGTACTGGGAGATGAAGAAGCTTGCACAGGATAGAGTAGCATGGAGAGCTGTATCAAACCAGTGTCTGGACTGAAGACCACAACAACACGACAAAAAATACGGACGGTTTACTCAAACCATTGTTTCCCATTCATGGCAGATGGCTTTGTAATCGACAAATATCAAATGTGCATGCTTTTGTACTTTAGGATCGACACGTATTATGATTCTACATTTCATTTGCGATGTTAATGTAAATTCTTATATTCTAATGTTTCATCTCGATGTTCATACGTTATACTAGTGTTACAAATGTGATTGTACAGCACAAATAATATGACTAGACATTGAAATTTATGGAAAATATGTTACACGCGGTAACTTAGTTTTCTGTTCCCTATGGGGTTGTTTCTGGTGAGACCCCACAACATCGGAATGCTTGATTTCGGTGGCCGCCCTCGAACGTTGTTATCATGATAATTGATTTCGGTGTGTGTTTCCATCCAACCGCCGAAACTATCGCGTTGGCCACAACGCGGCTACCGGTGGATTACGCAAAACCATTGTAATGAGGTAAAATATCGATGAAATGATAATGAGAGCCGCATCTGTCATGGATACTCACCGAAATCAAGCACCCAAATAATTAAAGGCAAGAGGATTCACCGAAATCAAGCAACCCATTGATGACAGGCACGAACACTCACCAATAGAAGAATCCCGATGTTAACAGAAAACTATTACATCAACGTCGTTTGTTCTGTATCACATCAAACATAATTTCTACTCATACACTGAAATGGCCAAACATATTGTACCCTGCAATCAAGATTTGCAACACTAAAGTAAATTTCGAACATAAATATCAACCATCAGAACATAATTTGTCGATTACAGTGCCATCTACCGCGAATGGAAAACAATTGTCTGATTAGACTGTACGTATTTTTTGGCGTAGACTCCGAATATGACATAAAAATTGAGGGTTCCCATTTGAAAATACAATGTTGACTCTGGTCACACAGGAGGGGTGGTTAGGAGGTCGTCAGTTGTAGCACAGACAGATGACACACATTTAGTAATATTAACTTTTCAATTAGAAAATCTTTTTCGTATGATGGGCTATTTTCGAGATATTTAGTTGTCTCAGAACAGGGTACATCTGAATGAATTCGTAATTCGCTGCAGAGATGAGTGCAGCACTGCATGCAAATGCGATTACGACCAGCGGAACTCCTTGTTTAACAGGTACACGTGTACAGTAAACAGGGACACGCTGAAGCAGTATCGTGTCCCTTGTTAAAATAGCCCGTATGTGAAATTTGAGCCCAATTACTCGTGGATTTAGTCAGACAATTAACGTTTCAAATACTTTTGTATTAATTGGGACAGTCTTTCATATTTAAGTCACGTAATCACACATTCGCAATTATCTCGGAAACGGCTCGTTTGCGGAACCATGTTCACTGGAACACTTTACTTTTATTATGATATACTTTCACCCGATCAGTTTTCGCCATTAATTATGATGCACACAGCATATTATTACTTGAGCATTTTTTGGTTTCCTTGCGTGAGACTATTTTTGTGACTGAGGAAACACTGTTCTGCTGCGTATTCGCACGCAGGAAATATGTCATTAATTTCACATATATTGTTTTTAACTCTGCGGCCTTCTTTTTACTATGTACAAATATATTTTTCAGCTGTTAGTTTAGTTAATGGACCCAAACCATTATTGTTTGATATGTAATAGTTCTTTTGGATATCATGGTTTTCAAATTATGTCGGTATCAAATGTGATACGCATGCCAATTTTACCTGTGAATTTCATTATCTTGTGCACTGAAGTAATTTTTAATTTTTTGAATGTATCGAGTTTGTAATTTGTGACATCATTTAGTAGAAATATCTACCTCTTTCTACTCTTTTTATGGCTTTTATTTGGATTCGTGAAATAATGAGTAATGACTCATAATAACACTAATAACAGGGAATTTGTAATATTGCTTTTCAACAGACAGTCGTAAATTTTTGCCGTAGCTAACTGTATTACATTATGATCCCAGAATGCAGTTACAAGCATGCTTTACAAATGATCGCCGAGAAATACACCGCGCCGTGTAAAACGCCTTGCCACGGTTCGCGCGGCTCTCCCCGTCGGTGGACAGTCCTCCCTCGGGGATGGGTGTGAGTGTTGTACTTAGCGTAAGTTAGTTTAAGTTAGATTAAGTAGTGTGGAAGAGGAGGGACCGATGACCTCAGCAGTTTGGTCCCATAGGAACCTACCACTAATTTCCAAATTTCCGAGCAGCTACGTGGAGTATTCACGTCGACTCCAGTGTTGGTAGGTACCCTTCTCTTTCTGCCTCACTGCTGTCAGTGGACGAAGGGATGGAATCACACTGTGTCGTAAAGTTGTCAAGCAGTGCCTGCCTACCGATCAGCAAATCACCTCGCCGGCGGATAGCATCGGTGGGAGAAGACCGATGCAGATATCTCGGACGACTCGGCGGAGAAAAATATTTTAATTCTCCAGAGTCAGATGCGCTTCAGATCCACGTACAAAGTTTCAAGAACAGTTCTGTTAGCTGCGCGAAAAGATTTTATTGTAGTTACTACGTCTACAATTTCAATCGTGCTACTGCGATTTATATGTGAAAAAAAAAAGAAACCGTCTGCTCTGTTAGAAATATGCGCTATAGATGCTGCGGTTTCCATGTTCATAATAGCGAGATGTGGAGATCGCAACAAGTACACATTTATGTGCGTTTGTTGACTCAGATTTCAGCGACGGCAGCCTGCAATTCTGAGTCTACGGGGCCGCATGAGCGCAGAAGGCGTCAAGAGGGAGAGACAAAAGAACTCCCCAAGCCGGCCAAAGAAAGAAGCAGGTGCTGGAGCTACGAGCAGGATCGTCAACATTGATAAGCTTTCAAATTAATCGCTATGTTTCATTATTCACGTAAGCTTCTGAGCTTCTCTGTTACTACATTCTACCCAAATAGGAATTTGGCAATTTTTCTTGCAGTGGACCAAACAGATTGTGTTTGATCGTATATTTTCGTAGTCCAGATGCAATGAACTGCGTATTTAAAGACATTGTGGAATATTACATGAAGCTGAATTGAATCCTTAGAGAGTAGTTGCCGGCCGCGGTGGTCTCGCAGTTCTAGGCGCGCAGTCCGGAACCGTGCGATTGCTACGGTCGCAGGTTCGAGTCCTGCCTCGGGCATGGATGTGTGTGATGTCCTTGGGTTAGTTAGGTTTAAGTAGTTCTAAGTTCTAGGGCACTGATGACCACAGCAGTTGAGTCCCATAGTGCTCAGAGCCATTTAGAGAGTAGTTCGATGCGTGTTACCAGAGATGACCTAAATCTTCTTTTGTCCAGCACAAAGATGGTATAACAGAGCCCTAAATAGTAGTCTTTTTGAATAGTACATTTCCTTTAGACGGTACACAGTGAAGCTTAGAGACGCACATTGAGATGCTTGTTAGCATTGACAACTTAATTAGAAATTTTCGTGAAAAATTGATAAGACACTTGTGATGAAATGCTTTCGTTTAAAGTGATTAATCTTAGTGAATACAAATTGTTTTCGGCATTACTTATGAATTTTTTCTCGTCTGAAACATTTTTCACGTAAATATCACAACTGAAACAAATGAACACTCCCAAAACGTCAATGTAGACCTTGAAAATTGAGTTGTAGCTCCGAATTGTGTAGAACTAAAAAAACAAGATAACGTTAACTATTGTAACTGAAGAAACCATACTACTAACAGCAATGTTCCTAATCTGTAGCCGGCCGTTGTGGCCGAGCGGTTCTAGGCGCATCAGTCCAGAACCGCGCTGCTGCTACGGTCGGTTCGAATACGGCCTCGGGCATGGATTGGTGTGTTGTCCTTAGTTAGTTAGTTTTAAATGGTTCTAAATCCGGGGGACTGTTGACCTCAGATGTTAAGTCCCATAGTGCTTAGAGCCATTTGAACCATATGAACCTCATATGTAAGCTAAAATCACGAAGAATCCTGTCTTAGTTTTAGACATATGAGAACTAAGCTGCTGAACTTATGAGTGCTAGCGTGGCAGCTGAAGGTGGTGAGCATTCAGAACATATAAAGATTTGTAGACGAACAATATTTTGTCGATAATTCTCAGTGCGGAACTAAATGGTGGCTAAGTGAAGTTAAGCGATCTCTTTCAATGCAGAGTTCTCGGTAGGCCGTGTCTCTTACTTTTTATGGTTCATTAGGTACCACACAGGTTCTAAACGATAGGTGCTGCGTGTGTTTACCATCCAAAAAATGCATTGGAATTAATTTTACTCAAGAGTGTTTCGACATAATGAAATGCGTCTCAAAGGAGGTTCTATGACAGAAGATTCTGCAGTACTGCAAGAGGTGGAGGAGCAGTCGCATCAGTGAGTGACAAGAGTTGACAGTGCACTCAAGAAAGTGAAGCCGTTACCATTATCAAAAACAATTATGGTTATTGTTTTCTGGGATTTTCATGGTGTGGGATTCACAAGATACCTTTATAGGGGCAGAAGGATCGGCATGAAATATTACGCTCTACTATTGTAGAAACCGAAGGACGCCATTCAGGCTAAGCTTGCAAACAAGAACGTTTTCCTCTTTCAGGATATCAGGCCTTCAATTGTTGCTGAAGAACTGTGCGGTATTCACTTGTAAGTGCTTCCACATCCGCCGTATTCGCTGGATTTAGTTCTTGTCGATTTTTCTTTGTTTCAAAATATGAAGAAAAGCACAGAGGGATGTGACGTACTGGTTAGCACTTTGTACCCGCATACGGGAGAAACTGGGCTCAAACCTCTTCGGGCTGGATTTTTTGCAGTTTCTCTAAACTACCCTCTTTTGTGAAATACAGGGTCGATTTCCCATTCAGTCCTTCTCCTACACGCAGATCGCCTCTAACGAGCTCATCGTCGAATCATAGTTAAATGTTTGTCTTTCCTTTTTTTCCCGAGAAAAAACTTACAAGTTGAAAATTTTGAATGTTAATGACCGAATCAATTTTTCACTGAAAATTCTGCTCAAATTATCAACACGGGTTTGATCCCCATGACCTACTGTTCTCTGAATATTAAGATGAGCACCTGTAGTGAAGTTTTAAATTTTATTTCGTTCATATCTAATGGAAGGTTTAAAGACGGTCGGATTACATAAAAAGAACGAGTTTAGTTCAAATGAATGTCTAGACAACAGTTCAGTCTCTAATAGCTCAATATCGATTGGACGTTAAATACGAAACCGAGGTGACAAGTCATGGGATACCTCCTAATATCGTGTCGGATCTCCTTCAGCAGCAGCTCGACGCGGCGTGGATTCAATAACTCGTTGGAAGTCCCCTGCAGAAATATTGAGCCATGCTGCCTCTACAGACCCATAAATGTGAAAGTGTTGCCGCAGTAGCATTTTGTGTATGAACTGACCTCTCGATTATATCCCATAAATGTTACATAGGATTCGTGTCGGGTGATATGGATGGCCAAATAATTCGTCAAATTGTTCAGAACGGTTTTCACACCAGTCGCGAACAATTGTGTCCCGGAGATATGGCACGTTATCATCCATAAAATTTCCATCGTTGAATGGCTGCAAATGAAGTACTAGAACATAATCATTTCCAGTCAATAAAGGATTCATTTGGGCCAGAGGATGCAGTCCATTTCATGTACATACAGTCCACCCCATTACACAGCCACCAGCTGCTTGCACAGTGCCTTGTTCATTACCCGGGTCCTTGGCATTATGGGGTCTTTGCTATACTCGAAGCCTATAATCATAACTTACCAACTGAAATCGAGGCACATCTGACCAGGCCACTGTTTTCCAGCCGTCTGGGGTCCAACCCATATGCTCACGAGCTAGGAGGAAGAAAAATGGAAGAATGTGTTCAACGTGCCGTCGACACTGAGGTCATTAGAGAAGGAGCACAGGCTCGGATCCTACCAAGAATGAGGAAGGGAATCGGCTGTGCCCTCTGAAAGGAACCTTCCCAGCATTTGCCTGGTGCGATTTAAGGAAATCATGGGAAACCTAAAGCCGCATTGCCCTAACGGATACGTTCATCGTACGTCCGACGCTGATTTCTGCGGTTATTTCACGCAGTGTTGATTCCTGTTAGCACTGACAAGTCTATGCAAATGCCACTGCTCTCGGTCGTTAAATGAAGGCCGTCGTCCATTGCATTGTCCGTGGTGAGACATAATGCCTGAAATTTGGTGTTCCCTGCTCACGTGACACTGTGGCTCTCGCAACACTGAATTCCCTAAAGATTTCCGAAATGTAATGTCCCATGCACCCAGCTCCAACTACGATTCCACGTTCAAAGTCTGTTAATTCTCGTCGTGTGGCCATAGCCACGAGGGAACCTTTTCACATGAATCACGTGAGTACAAATGACAGCTCTGCCAATGCACTGTCCCTTTGTACCCTGTCTACTCGAAACTACCACCATCTGTATATGTGCATATCGCTATCCTATGACTTTTGTCACCTCAATGTAAATTTCTTTCCTTTTAGTTTTAGTTGCCAGAGAACGACGGCAGAGATTTTAGTAGGAATGAAACTTTAAATATATTATCAAACTCTAGTTCACTTGTTACATTTTGTTTTTATATCGGACTCCATCGTCTACAAAAGAACCCTAATTAAATGGTAACTGACGAAAATTTTCATCGGGATGACATAAAGTTAAAATGACCACCTCGAAAAATAAAGTAACGTGATTATTTTTTGATTGTTTGCAGGCATGTGGCTGCAGTACTGATACACATCACAATCCCAGAGCCACAGTACCGTAGCAGCTGAAAAGTTGCTGGCGAGTTACGCCAATCCAGGCGGCTCTAGATGCCTTCTATATTGACCTGACACAGCTCCAATATCCGGTGCTGCTGAGAACGAATTACTGCACGATACTGCACTTCATCAATGGGCTGCGCCATTTTGTATGCGGTCCTCTAGTGTCGTGCTACGGGTACTACGGCGGGGAGAATTTCATGTCATCACTGTGCTATTGCCTATTAATATACACAAATGCAATTCAGAGGATTAATTGAACTTGAACTAAAAATGTTGCACCCTCTCAATTCCCTAATTTTTAAATATATGTACCGAATTCTAACGTCGTTTACTCATGGCTGGTTGAGTGCGTTGTGCTTTGAAGCCAAATAAAAAGAGATAAAAATTGGAATCAGGCGCTCGGAGGCGTTTATGCGGTTCACAATGGAGGAAGAATTAAAATCCACTCGTGGGTCTGATAATTCGAAGATCGTTTTGTCATATTAACAGAAACATCCGTCGGTTCTTAGTAGAACAACATTATAATAAATGAAAAGCACCAGTTTTCTTTTGTTCTACAATATTACTTTTACTGTTAACCGGTTTTCGGCTTACAAGGCCATCTTCAGACATTTACTAAGTATTATCACCAAAGGAGTTAATGTTAGTAGACAACACTGGAAGACAAGTAACACATCTAGACCGAAGTAGAAACATACAGTAAGTAACATTTTTTCAATGAAACAGTAAAAACTGAACAGTATATAAATAACAATGGAGAAGACAGGAAAATCTTTAGCACAAAATAGGAATAGTATGCCTACATAACAGTTTCTATTAATAAACAAAACTAATAAAATAAAATAAAATTAGTACTAGACAAGGCTGCATGAGGAGGTATGAAACATGGAGAGTGATACACAACCAATTAAAAGAAGAGAAAGTTATCAATGTAAATACAGAATACATAAGGAACTTAAGCAATATCAATAAGATAAACAGAAATTAATAAATGCAGGAAAATGGAGGTGTCTGAGAGAACCTACAGTTTGAGAGTGTGGTGGTACTGCATTTTACATTAACATTATAATCAAAGCAGTGGCTGTGTACCAGTTTTCATTAAACAAATGAGAAAAGTAAAATATGAACAATATTTGATGAGACAACTACAAGCGGTGTTAAACATGGACAGTAATACAAGTACCACTTGAAAGAAAGCCATAACTATTGGAATTACAGTCTATGTGGAATACACAAACAACTTCAACAAACAAAACAACTTAATGAATACAGGAAAATGGGAATATGTAGGAAGAGAGAGTGTGGGAAGTAATGAACAACAAAGTTGATTATATGAAGTTTAGGAGAGGGGAAGTGTTGAGCTGTGTCTGGTCATTTAGAATGAGATCGTTATTGATTGTGACGGTCTGACTGTAATACATGCTGCAAGAGACAGTCTTCTGATAGTTTTCAAAAATTATAGAAAATTCCGTCGCAGTTCGGGTACAGTATTCAGTGAGTGAACGAACTGACAAGAGATGACATGACTGTGCTTCCGCCATCATACTGCTCTACTGTCCTGATTGAACTCGGTTATGTGAAGGTTTAAGAAGTAATGAGCGTCCGTACGTAATGTAACATTCATATAAACGTGCGTGGACTTGGCGATGTAAATGGACGTTGCTTACGAGATTATGTTGCAACGACATTGACATTCACTGAAGTATATGATAGTCCACCGCTGTTTTTCCTGATTTGATCTTCGGGCACCAGTTTAGATACTTAGAAATAATATCGCAGGCATATATGCATGCATTTCATAAGCAGAGTGCTCATTCACATTGCTAAGAATTGGGAGTATACAATAATGTGTTCATCCAGGGAAAAAAATCACGATGAGTCGTTGGATAGGCATCCTCAAAATCGACTTCAACAAACGCATCATTATTTTTAGATAAACCAGACCGTCGGTTCGTTACGAGACAATTTCCACCAAATACTCAGCATGGACTATTCACTGTGGTTCTACAAGAAATTATTAGACAACAATTCATGATGGTATATGCTACAATGAGATCTAACTGTCATGAAGGTCCAAAGATTTTTGATTACACAGTGCAGTTTCATTGAGTTGTGAAAAATTAAAATTAATGTTGCTCCGTAAGTGTACACTCATGATCAAAAGAATTCGCGAGAGCTGTTGCATTGAGGATAGGATAGAGAGAGAGAGAGAGAGAGAGAGAGAGAGAGAGAGAGAGAGAGAGAGAGAGAGAAATGGTTCAAATGGCTCTGAGCACTATGGGACTTAACATCTATGGTCATCAGTCCCCTAGAACTTAGAACTACTTAAACCTAACTAAACTATGGACATCACAAAACACCCAGTCATCACGAGGCAGAGAAAATCCCTGATCCAGCCGGGAATCGAACCCGCGAACCCGTGCGCGGGAAGCGGGAGAGAGGGGGGGGGGGGAGGGGAGATAGTGCTCCTGATACAGGGTGGATGGAATAGTTCGGGGTACTACGTGACTGGAATGTCGTCAGATTTTGCACTTGTGATCGGCGAGACACTAGAACACATGATAGACAAAACGAGCAGAATCAGTTCATTTGATCACGGTGAAATGATTGATGCCCGGCGCATAGAACATTCTAAATACCCAACCGTGCAGATTCTGTTGAGATACCCCATGACTATCTCAATTCGGAGGGCTTTGCTACCACCAGAATTAAATGCAATGCATAACTATGTGCTGACGGTAGTGGTTCACTCAGACTCACACTGATTGTAACAACGGATGTATGGGCTACAGTACACAAATCAATTACCAGTTCTATGATGGACGACAATAGCTGGGGCCAATCGCACCAGAGTAAACGAACTCTTCGTTGCCGTGTACAGGAACAACGTGCATCAGTCCTCTAAGGAACAATAAAAGGTTGCAACTAGACGCAAACGTGATTCGTCTGCATCTAGCTAAACAACAGTATTCCAAACTCAATGACTCCAACATATTTGACCAATTCGACTAAAGAGAAATTTTCCAGTCGACTGTACCGAACAGTAGTTTCAACAATGAAAAAGCTAAAAAAAATCCATAGTATTTCACATTTATTTCTTAGATAGGACAAATGTCGTGTAGAATGCAAATTGGATTCTATTACGGAATAAAGACAGTCTACTCAGAAACGAAAGTGAAAACCGAAGCACCATGGGATTTGATAACGTACCGCAAATAAAAATGAACACGTTGGAAATATTTTAGCAAATACATATAATCCAGAATGAATTTTCAGTCTGCAGCGGTGTCTGCTTCCTGGATGATTAAGACTGTGTACCGGACTGGGACTCAAACCAGGGACCTTCGCCTTTTTGGGGCAAGTGCACTACAGACTGAGCTAATCAAGCACTACTCTCGACCCACTCACACAGCTTTAGTTTCTCCACTACCTTATCTCCTACCTTCCAAACTTGATAGAAGTTTTTCTGCATATTTCACGAGAAGAAATACATCCTGGGAAAAGGGATACTGCAGGGATACAGCTTACCCACGGCATAGACTAGGGAACTGTTTCCAGAATAAATTGTCACTGTGCATCTGAGTACGCACTGATATGAAACTTCCTGGCAGATTAAATCCGTATGCCTCCCCGCGACTCAAGCGTGGGACCTTCGCAGTCAGGTGCTCTGCCAGCTGAGTTGTCCAAGCGCGACTGATGACCTGCCCTTATAGTTTTATTTGTACAAGTATCTCTCTGTTTTATATTGTGAATAAGTCATCTACGTAAGTTGAGAACGAAGTCTTTCGCGACGGCACTGATATGTAAGGCAAGAAAACCGAGAATGTTTTACATATCTTTACGTAAGTTGTTGGTGGTGGTGTAGGTCAGTTTGCATCTGTGTTTTTTTAATAACCTAGCTAATTTATCAGCTACGTAGCACAAGACTGTGGCTAAGCCATTTCTCCTCAATATCCTTTCTACCAGGAGTGCTAATCGAGGTAGGTATTGCGTCAAGGCGGCTTTTTACGTCTAATAATGTTCTTTGCTATGCCGAAGTTAATAGGCAGGAAGTTGAAAAACATGCTTACCGACAATATCTGCAACTGCTGTCTGTTAATAGAAGTCTTGGTTAATCATAAATCTTACGTAATTTTTCAGCTGTGAATAAGAAGCACAAAAAATAAATCTCTTACTCAAAATAAAATAGCCTTCCATTTCTACAAATTACATCCACATCTCAGGTCCACTACCACATAAATTTAACTTCTCCTAAGAATATTGTGGTTTATTTGATGTTATGGGCTACATTAGTAAGGAAACACTGATTACAACTTTGAAAATTTTTTGATTGATTTTTTGAGAAACGTGTATATCGTATACGACACATTAGTACTGAAGGCACACTATTATGTGGAATGAATGTCTGTCTTCGGATTTACAATATTCATTTATTTGGCAAATTTGATAGGGAAACAGATTTAACTGTACAATATCAGTATGTAAAAATCTTAAATATACACTATATTAAGCAGATGGGTTACTATTTAGTAATAGAAATCTGTCCCACTACCAGAAGCAACTGATCAGCTGAGCGTCATCCTGTCTTTTTCATTTCTGAATATGATTGCAGATGAATCTTACTTGGGACTCTACAACGTTGGCTTGTTCCTGTATTCTGACAACCTCTATCCGAGTGGAGACAGTCTAGTAGCCCAGCTGATGTGAAGTATCGGTCATCTATTATACACAACGCAGGCTGTGTAGTTTCCAGTCTCATTAACACCTCCCACCCCCCATCCTCCATTCCAGCCTCATTAATACCCCCTCCCCTCCACCAGTGTGCAAGTAGTCAGAGCTCACCAAAACAGTGTCACATTTTCCTTCACACATGAAGAAATGAAGTGGTAATCCGTCAGAAGGCGTGCAAACAATATTTTTGATGATACTCGTATTGGGCTTCCCACGATTATATTGCCGCATCATCGTTTTGCCAAAGAAAATAATTATCTGTTCATCACCTTCTTTATTCTACGATTTGGTAAACAGCCTGCTCTGACAGTGTTTAGCAAAGGACGAATTTTCGAGTGTTTATCTTTTGACCTCACATCATTAGCCCCATCACTGTCTACGAATACTCTCAACAGACTTCTTATTCCAAAAAACGGCGTTCTTGACATTTACTTTGAAACTTCAGTCGCTCTTGTTCCCAAAGCTTTTTGTTCTTTAATGTGGGGAAGCCAAGATATGACATCTTTATCGAGACACCAAAAAATGTTATAACTTCTTGAGGAGTTATATTCAGTGATTTCCCTGTGCGCGGAAAGGATGTCTGATTGATACGGGGACGGCAACTGAGACACACAATAAGGGATATATTTAAGAAAGTATTCTCTTTTGTCGCCGTCTTTTCCCTGTCAAACTGTGTTGCGATGCGCGAAGGTCATAGGTTCGAGTCCCGGTCTGGAATAGAGTTTTAACCTGGCAGGAAGTTTCAAGTAAACAAAATGTTAGCGTAACAGACACTGATCGTGATGCAATTTAGAAGTTAGTTCTTATAATTTGGAGATGTGTAGCACATTCATTTTATGTTCACCTCATCTTTAAATGTTTACATTTATTTATTTATTCATCATGAACATCGGTTTTTACTTACTACGTTTCATAGAAGATGTCTAAAAAAACTTCCGTTGCAAAATTCCGCACCGCCCCGCTCTCTCTCGCCTGACTTTCTTCCGCGGACTAGACTGCCCACCCGTGACCTACACTTCCATCACGCAAAAAGCATGTGTCATCTGTGTAACGAGACTTTTATCGCAAACTGGGAATGGTTATACATAATCAGTAAACTTTTTAAAATAAAGATACGATTGACGCAGCCTCATCTTTTGGTGAAAAATATTACTACGTCAACAGTAAATTATTGTATCATTAAGGCAAAAAAATCTCATAGTTTTCTTCGTTGGGGAAACCTTAATGAGTGACAAGAAATGCTTTTCGAACCATTGGTTTTAATTTTTTCTGAAAGTTTGAATCGCGTGGTATTTTGGAATGCACAGATGTTTTCTTTAAAAACTACACCATGTGGTAAAAAGGTATGAATTTTCATAATTTATGTGTTTTTTCAAATATCTGTAATTACATTTTTTAAAAACTAATAGCTACATGTATACAAAACAACAAAGAACGTTCTTTATCTTTAACAGATGGAAAATAAAAGCCCACTGAGGATGCTGCAACTGCAGTGAAACTGCACTGTTCCCGAGCAAATTAGCACTGAATTTAGCCACCAGACCGTTGCGCGCAGAGATTCAAGTTTCTAAAACCCAACAAGAGAGAGATACAAAAATAGGACCTGCGACGGTAGTACGGATCTAACTTGAGCCAAAGGCTGTACAGTCTCTTGAATTATCATCTGCGCTATGAGACAGCTATCACTAATTTTATCTGGCGAGCCGCTTGATTTGATTGCTAGACAGCCTGATCGGCCAACTTCAATGCTAATTAAATCGGAAACTGCGCGACGTATAGAATTTTTTTCTTAACAATTATTTCTCAGCACAATCTACCCTCCAAAGCCGTTACAACCTTTCCAGGCTGTTTCTGACTACCCTGTATAAAACCAACTTACAAATGCAAAAATTGCAAAGTATGATTGACAGATTGTTTTGAAGGTCCTTTTGTTTATAGGATGAATATAAATCGTAATGTTTTCTAGAACACCTCAAATTATTGCAAATATTTTTGAGTTCTCCTGATCTGATTTTGTCCTGGCAGGTAAGAAAAAACTGCAAGTCGCATCACGGCACTGACAGTAAAAACTGGAAATCTAGAACTGCAGTAGAATTACAGCATGTTAACGAAAACCATTTCCACATTTGAAAGTACATCAAAACCGCTGACAAGTCTTGTATGTGAACACAAGGCAATTTTAGAGCATAGAGCTATTTAATTTTTTTTCTTTCTTGTAGCAAATCAACGAGAATTACAGACTGAAACATCAAGTGTAACGAATTTATCTAGTGACTAGGTACGCAAGCTTTCCTAGCGAGCAAACATTTAACGCTCCGCCTGCGCCAGATCATCAGAGCAGCGCTCGGCGATTGAGTGGATAAAACGCCATCGACCAGCCACTATTAAAGCTGACCTTGATCATTAATGGCGTTATTGCCTACAACAATGGGGCTTAAGTGAACCACCGGTGTGTGAAGGCTGCCGCTTAACGATAAGCCTAGCAAGTTTATTATAGTGCACTGCGAACTATCTGATGGTAGTAAAGGCAATATTAAGCCAACAATCACTTCGGAGAAGCCACCACTTCTTCTAATGCAGTTCTCTTGGATATAACTGCCAGTTCAAGAAAATCAAAATCAGAAGTGAGTAGACGCACACCCCTGTAGCGTGTGTAGCAACTGCAGCGCAACTTCTGACTGAATTTGAATTTAAAGAACGTGCCCAGGATATGAGATTGAGGGTAGGGTTGAAGCAAGCGACACACAACTTTTTACAAAATTAAACTCAGGACTCTTGAAAAATAGTGTCTTTTAATCACTTAAAACAATAGTGCTACATTTTTCTTTATTATTATTTCATTCTCCTCTCCTTGTATGAGCGGGAATGTGTTATGCTACCAGCTTGTAATAAGTACTTATTAATCACAATGATCTAAAATAATAGAGTACAGTTTATATAAAAAAATTTCCTCTTACTTTGCTGTCAATTCGGTCACGTTTAGAGAGATAGTATTTCAAAGTCACATTTTTAGTAGCTTTTGACGTCGGCATGTAACACGAGAGCGAAGATAACGAATTGAAGGTGCAATGTACAAAGCTGCTCGAATCTTTTAGAAACCTGAGCTGTCTAGCGTTTCTAGATGCAAGGAAAACGGCAAACAGCGACGAAAGCGAAGTAGATGCCACATCTGATGACTTTGGATAAATGTAATATCAGTCTCCAGTACATGTGCATAAAATGCATGCTTTACCATCAGCTGCTTTCATTTTAAACCCAAGTATCGACCTGTATCACTCACGGACCATCTTCACGATAAGGATTAAAGTGGTTTAAGCCACAACATTACATTTTTCATTATTCAAATGATGTGTAGAGCATGTCATGATTATCAGTATACGACACAGGACTTTTAGAAGCAAACATACTCATGACAAGTGTACACATTACATATTCTGGCTTTCCTCAAATGCGACGGTGTACCCAGAATGGGTTGGGGGAGACCAGCTGCCATCTCCCCCGCTCTCGAGGAAAAAAGAGACAATAATTTTTTCACAAATCGTTCTTTCTCGCTACACATATAGACTTATCAAGTTATATCAGTTTTAAGAAAGTCAGAACGTGTGACGAGTATTGACTGGTAGCAAGTGTACCTAAAGCCATCTATCATGAAATTTCAAAACTATTTCAGTGTGAAAGAGGAGCAGCCCCTAAACCCCCTCACGACCCAGCCTTCTGCAGGATTTGAATTACGTTAAAGAAGATCATAATTTTTTTCTGGATGTAGGTGCAAGTGGTGTGGTCGGCAGGGCCGGGGGTTAGAGGGGTAGCTTGTTATCTCGTGCACCTAGCTGGCTACGTCCTTGTTGGCATTCTCTTAAATTATGTTTTTTTTTATTTTCGTCATTTGATCACCTAAGGTTTTGTTCTTATTACTTTTTTTACCGTAGTGATTACAAATTACGAAGCGTGCTTCATTTTATCCTGTTTACAACACCCATAAATCGTTAGCATATAGTATGCAGTGCGTTTCCAATTTTGTCTATTTGAGACCAACAACTTCTGTATTAATCATCTTGGTATTGAAGCTCTTTTTTTCCTTGTTTGCTTTAACAATACATATGTTTTTGGATAGGGTCCGCCTTTAGCAAAACACAGAACTGTTTAGGCTGGTGGAGGCTTTGTAATGGTGCAAACCGTGTGGAGTTGGAGTGATATGGGACCCCTGATACCTCCAGATACGATTCTGACAGGTGACACGTGCGTAATTATTCTTTCTGACCACTTGCATCCATTCATTCCGACTGTGCATTCCGACGGACTTGGACAATTCCTGCAGGACAATCCGGCACCCCACACCTCGACAATTGCTACAGAGTGGCTACAGGAACACTCCCAGGAGTTTAAAACACTTCCGCTAGCAACCAAACTCCCCAGACATAAACATTATTGAGCATATCTGAGATGCCTTGTAACATGCTGTTCAGAAGAGATCTCCACCCCTTCGTACTCTTACGGATTTATGGACATCTCCGCAGGATTCATGGTGTAAGTTCCCTCCAGCACTAATTCAGACATCAGTCGAGTCCATGCCATGTCCATGCGGCACTTACGCGTGCTCTAAGGGGCCCTACCCGATATCAGGCAGGTGTACCAGTTTCTTCAGCTCCTCAGTTTGGGTATAAATCTGTAATGTCTTAGATAATATCTTTGCCATATTCTGGAACAGTTGTTTTGAACATCAGACTGCACGTCGATATATCGAGAGAATAAGTTGATTTTCATGTATTGAACGATGTAGATACTTAGTGGGTGGATATTAAATACGTATTTAAGTCATATTGTGCGATGTTCGCCGACATGAGTTTCAAACATTCTGTTCCTATTTGATACAGAACTTGTAATGTTTATAAGTAGTTCCATATGTTGGCTGGTGGACTGATTTATACGTCACGTCTGTAGCGACATGTTGCTATAAGGTAACCGGATGTAAGTGCTAAGCTATATCCTATGTTAATTTGACAGCTCTTCTATTCGGTCTGCTGTTTTATAAGACTTAAATACACATGTTCTATGTTTTATTATTTCTGTGTTTTGAATGTTTTGTAGATTCCTTGATAATGACTATGAAGTCGAAGTTGACCAATAGAAAATAACATGAAAATTGTAGAGCCTATAACGGAGAATGGTTTCTTTTGAACAATATGTCGATGCTGTGGACCCATGTGGAAAAAAATACTATCAGTAAAATAGCTGACGACGAAAGAAGTAATGTGGATATAAAATAAAACTGTCTCTAGCAAAGAAGGCTTCAGTGAAAAAGGAGATATTATATAAATTGAAATGTTGTGTACTTTTTGAAAGTATTTGCGTGATTGTGTGGAGTGTAGTTTTACACGGTAGTGAAACGGGGAAGATAAACAGCAAAGACCAGAGGAAAACATCAACTTATGAAGTGTGCTTTTTCCAAAAGGAACCTGAAGATCAGATGGATAGATGTAACAACTAATGAAGACGTACTGCATCAGATTGGGGAGGAAAGAGTTTTATGGAAAAACCTGGCTGAAAGAAGGGATACGATGACAAGGTACTTCCTAGGGCTTCAAGAAACAGTTCATTTAATAATGGAGGGAAGTTTGGGGTGTAAACTATAGTTGGAGACCAAAGCTTGACTACGGTAAGCATAATCAAGTGGATACAGATTGCAGTAGCAATGTAGAGATGAAACTGCTAGCTCAGAATAGACTACCGCAGAGAGCTGCATCAAACAAGTCGTCGGACTGAAGACCACGACCATCACAGATTGATGATTGCATTACATTTCTAGCAAACACGGGTATAATATTTCCCGGCTGCAGGATTGAATTTTATGTATGTTACTCTTTTAACATACTGCTTTTTTTCTTGAACTGTTTATTCCTACATTTTCCACTACATTTGTAAAATAATTATTAAACCTGTGACCGATTAGTTTTAGGCTTTCCATTTAAATTAACAGTGGTGTTGTGTTGCTGTGTGGCATGATGTCCGGTCTAACATTTTCTACATTCCATACAGACATAAGCCTATTACTGATTTTTGACATAACATCAATGTTCCTTTATTTCTCAGTAACTGTTGTTAGTAATTTTGGTAGCCAACGCTGGGGTATACGAGTACATAAATGTCGTGATGTGCAAGTTTCCGTCTGTGTACTTGGCGACTTTCAATTATGATGTGACTTGTTTTTTAACCTGAAAAATATTTCCGTTTCGAGTTCCCAGTACCAAGAATGAAATATCAATAAAACATGTTGTAGTCTTCAGTTCGAAGGCTTGTTTGATACAGCTCTAGACGATGGTCTACACCAAGGCTTTCAAACGAAAAAGTTGAAAAGGGAAAAATAAGGAAGGTTCAAGGGTACCCGGACCGCAAAAAAGAGACTATTAATTCAGTTTTCATAGAAACTTAAACTGATTTCGAAATGTATAGCACAAAGCAAAGAACAATTATAAAATTAATGTTTTCTTTCTGACATTATCTTCCATAATTTTGGAAAAAAACTCATTCGCTTTAATTAGTTTCAAGCCGACCTAAGGTGAAGGTCCGGAGTTGTGGATCTGACAGGAGATTTATTACCATTCATAATTGAAAACAATGCTTATATCGATTAGTACTTCCACACATTAAGGTACATTAATTTAACTAAAATTTGTCTTCAAATTTGATTCACACTGAATCTCATTTACCTCGATTTGAATTTGATTAGGTACTGACTCTATATCTCAGGCATAAATCGGGAAGAACAAAACCCCTGAGTGGATTATCTTTTAATACTCTTTGGGTCTGTCATGTGGTATTCGCCTACAATAACATTCATTGCTAGTCGGGTTTTGTGTGCCTGTGCGTAAAGTGACACGATATTTAAAAACATGTGTATTGTCCAAAGGGGGCCGCACAAATAACCTTTAACGGCCATGGATTAGTGCTTTTGAAACTCTCAACAGAACCTGGTACTTTCACCTTATCTAGGTGCCATCTTGATAATTTCCTTCCTTTCAGTAATTTATCCAGTTTTAATCTACAGTTGACAAGTGCTAAACTACGGCCAGCGTTTCTGTCAGCTCCTGGAAATGTCTTCCACTTAAAAATCTGATTTCAAAGTCTCTATCTTACCACTATATCTTTAGTTTTCGGTGCCACTAGTTTGCTTCCACATACGTCTTCCTCATTCATGATTCTTAAACCAAATGTTAGTAATAATCAATTTGGGCTCTGTGCAAAATCCTACAAGGCGGCTACCCTTTTCATTATTTTTCCACCGATCCAAGGTGTCCTCCTATTCTTTCATCTCCTTTTTCTACTATCGAGTTCCAGTCAAATTTTACAATTAAAGTTTCGTCTCCCATATCGAGCAGAATAATTTCTTCTGTATCATCATGCAGGTTTCCCATTTCCTAATCATCTCCGGAATTATTAGGGATATACATTTGTAATCATATGGTTGGATTTGTTTTATATTTATCTTGGCTTGCTGTTCATAGTAGTTCAGTCGGACTGCTACTGCTTTACCCGTACTAGATGTTATGTTGAGAACCCCGTCCTCATCCTACCGGATGTATATATCTGCCTGCCACCGCATTTTACTAATAGCCACTATATGTAACTATAACCTATCCATTTCTCTTTTCAAATCCTCTATTCAATCCTCAGTTAAGAGATGTAATGTATCATGTTCCAAACCGAAGAACTCCTGTCTTTCTCTGATGACAGCATCGTCTTGTGTAGGTAGTCTACTTTATCTCCTTAATAAGAGGATGCGATCTTCTTTAGACCATAAAGGAGAGCCGCATGTCCACGGAAAATTTAACGCCAATAGTTTTCCTTTGGTTTCAGTTGTACGCAGAGACAACATAACGATATTAGACACAATGACAATGTCAGTTCTATTTATCATCCGGACCCTTCCATTGTTGCTACTGAAAAAGTTGCTATCTCTCTTCAATCTCGTCTCGACGTGATTGCACCTGCGGTACGGCTATTTATATCGTTGTGTCAAGCGAACAAATCTACTGCTTAAGCTTCCAGCTTCATGGGAGGGATATTAAAACATATGTTTCCTACAGAAGGACGATAATTCCAGTAATGAATGTTTTATTTGTGAATGCAAACATGAAAACAAAGTAAAGGAGTAACAGTTATTTAAATGAATATACAGAAAGCTATACAAGAGAAATTAACTTGAAGACAAAATAACAGAAACGGAAGATGAAGTAACTGAGGCCGAGATGGGAGATGTAACACTTCGTGACGATACTGATAGAGCAATGAGAACCCAATGTCGAAACCAAACAAATGGAGAGAACGAAACTCCCTCAGAATTATTGAGAGCTTTGGTAGAGTCAGCCATGGAAATCTATTCCTGACTGTGTGCAAGATATGTGAAACACGCGAAATACCCTCAGACTCCAAGAACAAAGTAATAAATTGAATATCAAAAAATTTTGAAAGAAAATCATCCAACGTTTTGTGAAATAATTTGTCTGTTAGAGATAAATAAAACAGACTAGATAAACATTTGACGCGCCTTTGAATGATGCTCGTAATCATTTACAGCAACTGAGGTGACATTGAGAATTTTAAAGCTCATTAACTTAAAATCTTAGAAAGTTAAATGACTATTAAAGGATATTTGTCTGGCGGATTATGTATTTTATTTTTTTAATTTGAAGCAAAGGAATTCATAATTTCTACTTAGTAACTGTCTCCTTTGCTCCTATTCTCGCGCAATGTGGTCCCTGACGCGGCACTCGACGTCTTTTCTGGTTTTTTCATAGGCTTTTACGACGGCTTGGAAGACTATATTTTTTGAATCATTAGCAAAGCTAGTCGGTTTTTCGAAACTGACATGAGTCACATTGGTATACATATTTCTTTCAAGCAAATAAAGGTTTTGCAAAACTAGACCTCACGCTTGTCAATTTCTCATCCCGCTTTTCCATTTACCACTCCTCGTTTGGCAATGAATATTCGGATAAAAGTGTTTCCTCGAACCGCTAATTAAGTTTTTCTTAATTACTCTTTTTACTTTAGAGCAAATAAATAGCGCTTTTCAAAACTAGTCATCACATCGATAAATATGATACCCATTTCTCCATTTCCCACTCTTCTTTCGAGGATGAAAATTTGTACAAAAACCTATTGCGTTATTTACAGAGAGTCATGTCTTTGTTACACTCAGAAATTTGAGCAAAAAGGTAGGTGTCGACCAACGTGAATATTACAGAACTATAGGCTTAATACGTCATGGCCTTAAAATACTAACACGAATTATTTATAAAAGAATGAACAGACTGCTAGATGCCGACCTCCAGGGAGACAAGTTTGGGCTCTGGAGAAATGTAGGAGCACGGGAGGTGATACCGACCTCCGACTCATCTCTGAAGATAGGTTAAAGAAAGGCAATGCACTTGTATATCTCATCTTGATGATGTTCACTAGAACACACTCTTTGAAATTCTGAAAGTAGGAAGATAAAATACAGGCATCGAACGGTTATTTAAAACTGCTACAGAAACCAGACTGCAGGCATGACAGTTGAAGGATGTAAAAGGGAAGCAGTGGTTGATTAGGGAGTGTGAGAGGGTTGTGGCCTATTCGAAATGTGATTTAATCTGTACACTGAGGAAGCACTAAAAGAAAGCAAGTAGAAATTTTGAGTGGGAATTAATGTGCAGGAAGAAGAAATAAAAATTTCAAGTTTTTCCGACGACACTTTAATTTGGTCACAGACGGCTAAAGACTTGGAAGATCAGTTGAATTGGAATGGATAGTGCCTTGAAAAGATATTATAAGATGAGAATCAACAAAGTAAACCAAGGGTAACGGAATATAGTCTCATGAAATCAGGCTATACCGAGTGAATTAGATTAGGAAATGAGACATTAAAAGTAGAAGCTGAGTTTTGGTACCTGGACAGCAAAATAAAAGCTGATAGCTGAAATAGAGAGGATATAGAATGCTGCTTATTAACATCAATACAAATCATAAAAATAGACTCACGGATAAATGCAAGTACGTATGTTCCGCATCTCCTCCTAAACCAATGGACCGATTTTCAAACTTGGTACACACATCATTTACTGTCTGGAAACAGTCATTGTGGGGGTAAGAACAACCTACCTATCAAGTGGGTAGGGGTAGGGTTGAAAAAGCAGAGCAGTGTAGACCATGGTGTGAGAATACCTCTACCTTAGTCATCTGTTATATGAGAATGAGAGCACTCAGAGACTTGCAACAATTTTTATACGTAATTTCAAACTTTTACGAAACTACTTCTCGCTGATGCCCCCCGCCCCCAAAAATGATGAAAAGAAAAAAGTTTGTCGCTTACTACATTTTCGCTGTTCTTGCTGTCAAACTAGCACATGAAGCATGACGTTTTAATTTATTACATCTCTGCTAATAACGGTATTCGTGACACACATTGCAGTCAGAATTCACATATATCACTAAATGAACAGAAAAATTACGTCATTGTGAGGCACTTAGTTCAGGTAATACGACTTCATAAACACTGAATGCGGAAAAAATTAACGCATCATGCATAGCATTTTAATTTGTTACTTTTTTGCTACTAACTCTGTTCGTAATAAATTTCCCAGACAGTACCCACATATGCCGCCGAATGCAGGTAGAAAAATATATGATTGTGCGCCGCACAGTTCTACAGATATGATGTCAAACACTGAGATGCGCGATAAACTGACACATCATGCGTAACGTTTTAATTTATCACTTCATTACTACTAATTCTATTTATAACGCATTTCTCAGTCAGTAGGCACATATAACACTGAATATAGCTGTAAAATTATATATTCGTGAAGCACGTAGTTCAAGAGATCAGACCTCATAAACATTAAGCTGCTTGAAAATGAGACTGTAAGGTGAAATTCGCTACACATACAGGTGAAATATGCATACAAGTATGCGAGAAATGCGTTAAATATTTGTGAAATATAATTGATATGAGCGCATGCGAGCAAGACCAAGGGTAAAAAGCACGTCTTAAACGCCTGGAACTATTTCAATAAAATTTGGTACACTGGAATATTCTCTTTCAAATTCTGAAGGTGGCGCGGATCAAATATATGGAACGAAGGCTATTTACGATTTGTACAGAAACCAGATGGCAGCTATAAGAGTCGAGGGGCATGAAAGGTGAACAGTGGTTGAGAAGGGAGTGAGACAAGGTTGTAGCCTATCCCCGATGTTATTCAAACTGTATACTGACCAAGAGGTAAAGGAAACAAAAGAAAAATTCGGAGTAGGAGTTAAAACCTATGGAGAAGAAATAAAAACTTTGAGGCTCGCCGATGACATTGTAATTCTGTCATAGGCAGCAAAGGACTTGGAAGAGCAGCTGAACGGAATGGACAGGGGCTTGAAGGGAGGATATAAGATGAACATCAACAAAAGCAAAATGTGGATAACGCGACGCAGTCGCATTAAACCAGGTGATGCTGAGGGAATTAGATTAGGAAATGAGACACTTAAAGTAGTAGATGAGTTATGCTATTTGGGGAGCAAAATAACTGATGATGATTGAAGTAGAGAGGATATAAAATGTAGACTGGGAATGGCAAGGAAAGCGTTTCTGAAGAAGAGAAATTTGTTAACATCGAGTATAGATTTAAGTGTCAGGAAGTCTTTTCTGAAACTATTTGTGTGGAGTGTAGCCGTGAATGGAAGTGAAACATGGACGATAAATAGTTTAGACAAGAAGAGAATAGAGGCTTCCTAAAATTGGTGCTACAGAACAATGCTGAAGATTAGATGGATAGATAATGTAACTAATTATGAGGTACAAAATAGAATTGGGGAGGAGAGGAGTTTGTGGCACAACTTGACTAAAAGAAGGGATCGGTTTGTAGGCCATGATCTGAGGCATCAAGGGATCACCAATTTAGTACTGGAGGGCAGCGTGGACGGTAAAAATCGTAGAGGGAGACAAAGAGATGAATATACTAAGCACATTCAGAAGGATGTAGGTAGCAGTAGGTAGTTAGAGATGAAGAAGCTTGCGCAGGAAAGGACAGCTTGGAGAGCTGCATCAAACCAGTCTCCGAACCGTAGACGACAACAAAACCGACAACGAAATTAGCTACAATCTGGAAAGAAATACTATAGGAGTTAGACTCTCCAGTCTCCTATTGCGGTGAGTGTGATAACTTTGAGAGAGATGGGAGGTATAAGAGATGGACCGGTAACTAGAGAGAAGGAGAAGATAGACACAGATAAAAGGAGGAGGAGATGGACAGAGAAAGAGGACGGGGAAATGGAGAGAGGGAGAGAAGAGGGAGAGCGAAAGGAAAGAGGAGGAGACGGAGAGAAACAGGTGGAGGAAGAGACAGACACAGAGATGGGTGGGAGAGGAGCAGAGGGAGGAGGAGATGGAATTAGATGGGGAGGTGCTGGTGGACAGAAGGGGGGAGGAGTAGATTGACAGAGAGAGGGGGAGGAAGAGACGGACAGAGATTGGGGTGCACAGAGAAGGTAGACAGAGAGAGTGGTTGTTGGAGACGGATAGAGAGAGTGAGTGGGGGGGGGGGAGGGGGGAGTTGATGGACAGGGAATGGGGGGATGAATAGAGAGAGGAGGGATGGGAGGTGTATGAAGAGGGAGGGGTTGGTTACAGAGAGGGCAGAGGAGGAAATCGATAGACAGAAGAGGAAGGAGGAGTTGGACAGAGAGAGGAGAAAGGAGGAAATGGACTAACAGAAGTTTGGAATAAATAAATGCTAGTGTAACACCGGGTTTCTTACCGAGTAGAATACAGATTTAAGTATTAGGAACCCATTTCTGAAGTTATTTGGAGTGTAGCGATGTACAGAGTGCAGAGTGGACAATAAACAGTTCGTATAAGAAAAGAAACTTTTGCAATGTGGTATTATAGAAAAATGCTGAGGATTAGCTAGGTGGGTAAAATAACTTATGAGGAATACAGACTCAAACTGAGGAAAAAAAAATTATGTCAATACCTGACTAAAAGAAGAGAGCGATTGATTGGGCACATCTTGAAGCATCAGTAAAGCATCAACATGGTTATGGTGGGAAGTGTTCGGAGTAGGAAACACAGAGGGAGACTAGGACATGAATACAGTAAGTACATTCAAATGGGTGTAAGCTGCTGCAGTTATTTGGATATGAAGAGGCTCACACAGGAGAACCTAGCCTGGAGAGCAGCATCAAACCAGTATTTTGACTGACTACCGCAATAACAAACATTCATATGTGAAGTCGTGTCTGTTTACGTGAGCTAGGAAGTTATACTCGTACTTACACATTGGCCATCATAATATTGGAATAGGTAATGAAATAAGTTACTTGATCAGTTCAAGTTTTGAACGGATATCAAGGGCACGTTCACGCACGGGGAAAGTTTACGCAGAGCACTTTTCTCGGAAATCTTTCTTGTTGGACCGCTACCGGCAACGAAAGATTAGTACTGTCGTCCACTGGGGGTTCTCACAAATTTCATGGCACCAGAAGAGTGAATGTCTTAGCGCGGAGAACATATCTGTGTTTTTGCGCAAGATTATTAAATTTTGTTACTTAAGTATCGAAGCTCTTCCGCTGCATAGCTTTCAGAATTGTGAATAGATGAATATATGCTCATTTATAGAAGACTGTTCTGCATTGCCATCTTAACTGATACCGTAGTCAAAGAAATTTTAAGTCAACAGCAGCTGGATGTACTATTAAAAAAATTGAAGGCGCAGGAGAATAAAAGGTAGAAATCGCTGAAAAAGCTATTTGAACCTAATGAATTTCTAACAGAAGGAATTAATTCTATGAGAGCAAGGACTGATAAAAGCAAGTAATTGCTAGAAGCAAGAATAAGGAAAAATGTGGATAGGCGTACTTCTGACGCCATCGTTAGTTTTCTGCCGAAAGGCAGGTTGTCACATGGTAACACTTTATGCTTTCCTGCCTTCTGCCATCCTGTTCAGGTCCACGTAATTTCCGCTTCCCGTCATGTCGTCCATCAACTTGTATATCCTCCTTCCTCTCAATCTACTCTCACAAGCTAGTCCTTCCAAAGCGTGTGTTAACGAGCAATCTCGTCTCAACGAATGTCCCATCTAGCTCATCTTCTGTTCTCTTACAACCTACAGCAGTATGATGAAGAGGAAGGAAATTGCCTTTGTATTTGCTGCTTGAAACGATACAACCAATCAAAAAGATATCAAGAAATGGTCTAGTGTCTTAGATGTAAGAGATGGATTTATGGCGACTGTGCCACAGGATACACATTTTTTAGTGCATAAATCTCAAATCTGACACAGATGATGAATGGGACTTCTATTAACATGTAAACTTCTATGTAGGCTATATAATGCTAACAGGTGGAATGCAACCAAAAAATTTGACTGCTGTCAGTAAATTTTATTTTTATGTTACCATGATAATTGGTGTAAATAAGGCAGTAATTTTCTTTACTACCAATAACACATACTTGGAAAATTTTGGTAGTGTAGTTCGTTTACCCATTACTGCAATCTATGTTATTGATATACGTGTCCCCATAGGTGCGTAAAAGTGCCCATACCCGGGGCACGTTTGCGCATTTAACTTCAGCCTATATAAATTAGTTTGTACTCTTAAATCTAATATTGAGTTAGAAGTATATATACTAAGCTACACACTTATATAACCATGTTATAAGACTAGACAGTTTCAAACACAAGAAATCTAACCAAAATATATGAAAAACTTCGGAAAGAAATTATTGTACCTGTTCTCTCGTCTCCCGTATATTGGAGAAATTTCTGCCAAATACATGATGTGGTCAATACTTTCTGAATTTATGGTACAGTTTTGTCTGCAGTCAGTCGTATTTGATCGTTATTTTAGAGCTGTCCTTGGATTCAGGAACTAAGAGGAGGATGATTCCGTTCAAAGGTATCGAATACTGATTTACCTTATAATGTGTTTTCTAAAATTCATATGTTAATGTTAATACCATATTTGTTCTTTCCTCGACGTCCACAGCCATTTGTTATTCATTGACAGTTCACTTTCGCTTACTTATACGCAAATGCTAATAACACGAAAAGTTTTAAACGATTTAACTCTTTTTAATGACTTTTTTACTGTCGCGTTATTAAATAGTAAGAAAGAGAGCCTTGGACCCCGTTATTGGTTATTAATTGTTGAACCTAAACGGAAACCTAATACTGCGTTGCATACATGACAGCATAGATAGAACAGGAGAGATTTTCTACGTTGAGTGACCATCTTAAAATTTGAGTGCGGAAGACGTTTTGAACATTGAACTTACTGAATTTTAAAGCGCAGTGTTCTAGCGTTGGAAATAAAATCGAAATTCTGAACATTAAGGGGAACCGCATAATTTATAGGCATTATCCCGCAATGTAACATAAAGTAACTCTATGGCAAGATAATTGATGCAGGGTAATGAAAGACTGTCAGACGAAAGAAAAAACCACGTTGTAGCTTTGAAGTTAATAGTTTTTCTAAACTCACTGACAACGAGTATGCTAGAAAGTGAAATCACTTATATTCAGGAAAGCCACAAGAAAGAAATGGCTGTCAATCTACTGACATAACTATTCCGAGTTCGACTGGAGCTTTGTATGAGTTCGAATCTTCCGGATAACGAGTACGGTATTGTGCTTCTGGGGAGTCACACTTGTTAAGGCGAAATGTTTTCAACAAACTCCTGTTGCTTGCAGCCGACACAATGCCCTGTTGTGGAGCTTGTTACGAACACTTTAACTCATGCTCTTTTCATGGAGTCTGGAGTGTTCGTTTCACAGTACCGGGGGTTTGCTTGTTAAGGTTGTACTTTGTCAAAGAAATCCTATTGCTTGTAGCCGACATATTGCTGTGTTGGGGAACTTCGCGCGAACGCCTTTGGTTATATGCTTTTCACACAACCTGCGCCGTTCGTTTCAAGGCATCTCGGCTTTTTTCTGATGGCGCTGTTCTGAATTGTTTGATGTTTCCAGCGCAGCATCATATTGTTAGTTTTTCAAATGAAGAAGCTTCGTTCTGTGTAGCGTTACACTTTTACTGTCGTTACTGTTACACATTTTTCTCCTACGCAGCACCTGTTATCACTTTGTCATGAACTGTGATTTAGGATCTCTTTGTGAAATGGTCGATGACAATCTGTTAATTTCTCCATGGCAAACTATTCCTTGATCTGTTTTTCTGTTAGTTTTGTGTCAAGGCCGGCTACCAAATGTAGGGAATAATGCCATATACGCAAGAAAAACATTTATTTTGATATTTGGTGAAAATAGCTCTTGAGATTATGCTCAATTACTAACAGCTGTATCATAAGTAGTGACAGTCAAACTGAAGAACATTCTTGATTATATGTGAGAAGTCAAAAATTGTTGCCGGATAAGGTTCAAGTGGCCCTGAGCACTATGGGACTTAACATCTGGGGTCATCAGTCCCCTAGAACTTAGAACTACTTAAACCAAACTAACCTAAGGACATCACACGCATCCATGCCCGAGGCAGGATTCGAAACTACGACCGTAGCAGTCGCGCGGTTCCGGACTGAGCGCCTTAACCGCGAGACCACCGCGGCCGGCGCCGGGTCACGAATCGAACTCTGATGCCTTCATTTCGCAAAAGCTGATCTACATACTAAAATACTCAAGCATACCAACTAGGCAGCGTATACCACGCAAAAATGAAAATAATGCCATTTCAGCAATCCTGACGCCGTAGAGAGACGAGACTTTGTGTCTGTTCTCTCGGAGTTTCTAGATACATTGCAACAGGAAAAATCCTTTGCGTAATTTCGAGAGACAGAGATGTGCCACTGCCACTGGCAAACTCAACTTTGAGTTTTATATTTGTGGTTGAATTTTTAGCGCTGTGCCCTAGACAGGAAAGCATCACGGAAGATGCACACGTCCAACACCAGTACGAATGTCGTAGCGCTGAAATGTTTTGAAACTCTTGTTCACAGAGGGATATCGCGAGAAATACTGCCTGTACAACTGCAATATAATTTGAAAGATGAGTGATGCCGATCTGATACTAGTGGTGTTGATTAGCTGTTAAATACTGGAGTCCAATGCAAATCTTCTAAAGTTGTATGCAGACACTACTGTTCACTTAGCTCCTTGTAATTAGTTGAAGAGGAAAATGTTACTACTGATTTGAATAGAACACAGGTTAAGCCACTTTGCTTCATTTATGCAGAAGTCACCGACAGAATAAACACTCCTTTTCACTAACACCTGTGTGATGCTGATAGCATTTGCAGATTTAAAAAAAAGTAATTCAGCTTAATGACCTATTAAAATCTTGCTGGACAATAGAGCATCCTCCAGATATGGAGATTCGTTAACAACTTTACGTATGCCCATGGAAGCGCTACTGGAGAATGGCGTTCTTCTTAATATAGGATGAACCATTAATTCATACTGACTGAGGCATTATCCACGAATCCCAACGGTTAATGCCTAATCCACATGTTTTGCGGGAAGTCAATTAGTGGGTGCTGAGTGTTTGCTAAGGGGGTTTATAAATAAAGTGCAGCTACTCACAAAGGTCCAGTGTGGACTGTAAACATTCTTTGATAGCGAAACTTGGTAGATATGCTAATGACTTAACGCAGAACCGTTGTACGCTGGAAAATAATAGTTCCAGTTGAGGCCATCAGGTGCAAATCTGGCGCTGTACAGCATCTCGCCAACGTCTCCGGTGTTCATATTGAACAAATTGTTGAGCGGCGCCACGTTTGGACCTAGTGGCCAAAATGTGGAATTAATTTTTTCCAGAGTAAATCGGTTCCGCATTAACCCATTAGAATATCTACCTCATTTTGCTGACGTATCATAATAACACGTCACACTGGATCTCTATGAATAGCTGGACCCTAATTTTAATGACCTGGTACTACCGTGTTCAAAATGGTTCAAATGGCTCTGAGCACTATGGGACTTAACATCTGTGGTCATCAGTCCCCTAGAACGTAGGACTACTTAAACCTAACCAACCTAAGGGCATCACACACACACCCATGCCCGAGGCAGGATTCGAACCTGCGACTGTCTCGGTCCCGCGGTTCCCGACTGAAGCGCTTAGAACCGCACGGCCACACCGGCCGGCCTAGTACAGCGTTATAAATGGAGTTAGTATAAGGTGGTTGACATAAAAATGATGTCTGTTTCCAATATCAGTATTTCATTTGAAACGTGAGGTTACATGGTTACAAAATGTGTGATCCATCCTGTCACAGTACATGTCGTCTAACGCCGTCAAAAGTCATTTTTGGGCCTTTAATACGTACATTGATGAGCCGAAACATTATGAGTAGTGTCGGCCGCGACCCCCCAGGTTGGGTGCGGTCATGTGATGCGATAAGGAACGTGTGTAAGCAGAGACGAAAGGGGGAATCACTCCAACAACGATACAGGTTGCAAATGGGGAGTTCCACCTACGGACGTGACTTTGAAATTGTATAGATAGCTATGGCCCCGTTGCTGAGTATGGAATTTTCGGAAATGGCGATGCTGCTCGGTTGTCCTCCAGCTACTGTCAAGAGCAGCTATGGAAAGTGGTCGAATGACTGTAATATGACGAGTTGATGCAACTACTAACGAGCTACTAAGCAGATGGGCATAATGATTTAGGTCGCTTCGTTTATATTTGTAAAGAGTTTTCTTCAATTTGCGTATATAAACAACTTGTTCTCTGTACAGTATGTTAAGAATTTTTTCTAAAAGTGGTGTAATCTCAGCTACTCTGCGAGTGACACTACAGACTTTCCCGGTGTAATAACGGTGAAACAAATGCTTAGCCATGCTCCGTGGTGGGACTATTTGCTCACACAGTACTTCGTCTCCATCATGAGGTGCGATTAATGATAATCCGAGATTTCGTTCAACTGTGGCACCGTTTTGCAGAGAATATCCTCAAAACCTTGGCTGAAATCGCTTACTGATTCTCAGCAGAAAGAAACGCAACCGTAACAGTCTTGAGTGCTACGGTTAGCCTGTTCAGACGGTCGCAAAATGACCACTGCAGCAGCGGCCCCTTTCAGATTACGATTGACCGTTAAGCCAGTATCGTCGCATGATGTCGAAAAGTCGTCTTGTTTGCGTGCATCGGTCAGCTGTTCTGACGGTCGCAAGATGACCACTGCAGCAGCGGACCCTTGCAGATTAACATTGACTGTTAAGCCGTTCTCGTCGCATGATGTCGAAAAGTCATCGGGTTTGCGTGCTGCCGGTGACTACCGCCTACTATTGCTTACAGCTTCACCCACCATTTCCACTATACGGTTAGGCCACAAGCCTATATTGTTCTACGTTTTTGTGAAAATAAGGCGCTGTAAAATTAGGAGGGAGATGATCTGTATTGCCTGACAAAAAGGGTGAACCACAAATAAGGGGGGAGGGTAAGGGGAGGAAAGGGAGTGAAGCTTCAAGCGTTGAGAGAGTACATGTTACAGAACAGAGTGAAACGTATAAAGAACTTAGCAGTACGACTGCTGCACTCCTTCTGGCCTGGATGCACTCAATAATTCTATTGGGAAGGATGTCATAAAGCCGTTGTCTCCGCTCACACGGCAAACTGGTTCACAACAGTTGTAACATTTCCTTGATATTCTGGACGCTGGCATTGGGACAAAGTTGTCCTCCGAGCTGGTGCCACAAATTCACTGTCGGTGAAAGATCTGGGGATGTTGCTGGCATAAAGTTCATAGAGACATGTCCCAAGTGTGAACGAACATTGTTTTCTTGAAGAATGCCACCACGATATTGTCGTATGAGAGGTAACACACGAGGACGCAGAATGTCAGAGATGTACAGTTCTGCTGTGAGAGATCCCTGATTGTCCCATAGGGGCCCACACCATGACGCCATGACTGACACAGCTGTACCTTTCCAAAACATTAGAAGAGCAAGACTTTTCCCCAGGTCGCCGTCATACTTGCCGACGGTGATCATCCTGAGTAATGTAGAACCGTGATTCACCACTGAACACTATGCGACGCCTTTCATAAGTGGCCCATGACTCCAGATCACGGCACAACTCCACCACTCCAGATGCAGCCGTTTGTGTTGTGGTGTTGACGGCAGCCTACGTATGGGACGATAATTGTCTAGTCCGGCTGCGGCGAGTCTTCCACCAACGGTGCAGACGACATAGCATCTTGCAGCAAGTCCGTTAGTTGTTCTCGGATGGCAGACGCGATGTAAAGGGGTTATGATGTGTGCTTGGTGCGCGATACGGCGATCCTCCCTTGTGGTGCTCTGCCGTCGTTGACCGTAAATCTGACGACAAGAGTGCCTCCCCTCACAATCGCAAGCAGTTCGTCATAGGAGTCACTGTCCAATCGGAATATCCCACGAGTCTATATACATGGTGATTCAGCTGCCTCTACCTGTGGTTTCAATGCAACCCGCAACGCTTTGAAAAACCATGTGCGATATTTTCATTGGTAGGGAATTTTGTGAAGTTAAATTTTGCACTGGGATACGTATTCATCGGAGGTCTCGGTTATTATTTTAAAAAATAAAAGCGGATTTGAAAGTCATTTTTGTACCTACTTTTTTCTCGAATAATTGGAAAACTACGACCTCTAGTGAAAATGTATCGCAGTACAAAATCAAACTACACTACTGGCCATTAAAATTACTACACGACGAAGATGACGTGCTACGGACGGGAAATTTAACCGACAGGAAGAAGATGCTGTGATATGCAAATGATTAGCTTTTCAGAGCATTCACACAAGGTTGGCGCCGGGGGCGACACTTACAACGTGTCGACATGAGGAAAGTTTCCAACCGATTTCTCATACACAAACAGCAGTTGACCGGCGTTGCCTGGTGAAATGTTGTTGTGATGCCTCGTGTAAGGAGGAGAAATGCGTACCATCACGTTTCCGACTTCGATAAAGGTAGCTTATCGCGATTGCGGTTTATCGTATCGCAACATTGCTGCTTGCGTTCGTCGAGATCCAATGACTGTTAGCAGAATATGGAATCATTGGGCTCAGGAGGGTAATACGGAACGGCGTGCTGGATCCCAACGGCCTCGTATCACTAGCAGTCGAGATGACAGGCATCTTATCCGCATGGCTCTAACGGATCGTGCAGCCTCGTCTCGATCCCTGAGTTAGCAGATGGGGACGTTTGCAAGACAACAACCATTTGCACGAACAGTTCGACGATGTTTGCAGCAGCATGGAATATCAGCTCTGAGACCATGGATGCGGTTACCCTTGACGCTGCATCACATACAGGAGCGCCTGCGAAGGTGTACTCAACGACTAAACTGGGTGCACGAATGGCATAACGTCACTTTTTCGGATGAATCCAGGTTCTGTTTACAGCATCATTATGGTCGCATTCGTATTTGGTGACATCGAGGTGAACGCACATTGGAAGCGTGTATTCGTCATCGCCATACTGGCGTATCACCCGGCGTGATGGTATGGGGTACCATTGGTTACACGTCTCGTTCACCTCTTGTCCGCATTGACGGCACTTTGAACAGTGGACGTTACATTTCAGATGTGTTACGACCCGTGACTAAACCCTTCATTCGATCCCTGCGAATCCCTACGTTTCAGCAGTATAATGCACGACCGCATGTTGCAGGTCCTGTACGGGCCTTTCTGAATGCAGAAAATGTTCGACTGCTGCCCTGGCCAGCACATTCTCCAGATCTCTCGCCAATTGAAAACGTCTGGTCAATGGTGGCAGAGCAACTGGCTCGTCACTATACGCTAGTCACTACTCTTGACGAACTATGGTATCGTGTTGAAGCTACGTGGGCAGCTGTACCTGTACACGCCATCCAAGCTCTGTTTGACTCAATTCCCAGGCGTATCAAGGTTATTATTACGGCCAGAGGTGGTTGTTCTGAGTACTGATTTCTCAGCATCTATGCACCCAAATTGCGCGAAAATGTAATCACATGTCAGTTCTAGTATAATATATTTGTCCAATGAATACCCGTTTATCATCTGCATTTCTTCTTGGTGTAGCAATTTGAATGGCTAGCAGTGTCCATTAAATTTCCTTCGAATAGGTCCTTTCCATTTTTTCTGTACGGTTAATACTTTGAGCGTAGCGAGTGAGAGAATACGAAAACCATGCACATGGTATCTGTAGGCGTTGCGGGCAGGTCAATCACCATGTACACTGCACGTTTCCACTAACCGGCCAAATGGTGGCCCACAACATGTCTTCTTTAAAACTCTGTCAGGTGCTGATCACGCTGTCTCATACGAGTATGACGCATATCCTTGCCCTGTTATGTAATCACTCAACGTCTGAGGCTGTACCCTACCAGGCTTGATAACAGCACGAAACCCGAGCAACACTAAAGCACTGTGGTGGCCGTTATACGTCACAGAAAATCTCAACTCTGATCTTTTTATGCACCCGCCGACGGTGTGTACATCTACGAAGTAATATTGAAATCCGACCATGTCTTCTGGGTGCTTCAATTTTTTGTCAGGCAGCATTTTCTACAAAGTATCTTTTGGAAATTAGAAGCCTCTGTGATAATGTGATAAATGCACTTTCCGGTGCCACTGACCTAGATTCTACCACTGGTGTAACACAAAGCACCAGTGGGTTAGGGCCCCATTTTTCTGTTAACCAGCGGTAAAAGTGCATCTGGTCACTATGACGTGTTGGTGCGAAACTTGCAGAGAAAGCTAGTGTGTAACGTGTCGTAAGCGTCAGGACGTGGCTTACGGCTGTAGTGAAGCCGAGACGGAGGATCCAGGTCTCAAGATTTTTACACGCTCCGTGTTTTCATCGTCTCAGTAATGAAGTCACTAAGCGTCCGACGACATTATCCTAGTTTTCGTCCTCCAGGTGGATGACGTGTTCTTTGTGGAGCACGATAAGGTGCTGGAATGTGTATCCGTCTGTTTTCTTGATATTAAACCTCTATATGGCGCAGTTTGATTCATCTGCCAGCCTTAAGGAGGCTCTCAGACGTCAAGACGTGCACCCCCCTCCCACAATTATGAAACTCTAAAAGCCATTTGTGATGGCAATCTCAAGGACATCTGGTGTCCTTCTCCCAAGCTAGTACGTGTATTGTGGGCTACTTTGGACCGCACACGGGCGTGTATCACTACTTTCAGTACGCGGTGATCTCTACTGCTAGCTGTGTGCCTGTTCTACGCCGCGTGTTTGGAGTTGAGATTGCCGCCATCTGCTGCGTCGAGATCATGTGGTGGGCGGTACGCTGCAACGAAAGTTATGATGTCATGTATCGTTCCGACTGCGACTGCTGTTGCTATATAACGCGCAGATATGGTGCTGATTAGGTTTTACCGTCACATTTGGTGCTGATACTGTGTAATACCGACGAGAGCGGCTGAGTCACGTCAGCATGTCAGTTCTACAATACACGTAGTTGACATTTAGTCGTAAGCCCGGATTGAGGTTGATTCCAGTGACCAAGCACATGCACGCAGAGGTAACAAAAGTTATAGGATGTTTCCTAACATTGTGCCTGATCTCATTTTGGCAGGTGTAGTGTAATAGCTCAACGTAGCACGGACTCAAGAAGTCTTTGGAAGCCCCTGCAGAAATATTGAACCATGCTGCCTCTACAACCTTCCATAAATGCGAAAGTGTTGTGCTATACGTGCATGTTGCTATCCTATGAATTTTGTGACCACATTGTATGTATTCTCTTCCTGAAAAAAAAAAAAAAAAAAACATTTGAACTCTAGCAGATGTGGATGTATTTCATTGGCATTCAAAGTATCGGTAGCGAAATCTTGAGCATATCTGCAGTAAGCTGCAAGATTACGCTGTTGGTCATCAGAATGCTCCTGAGGACTGCTTATTTGGATGCAACAATGATATGGAAGGGATGTATCGGTGTCTTGTTAACTTCTGTAAGTGCACGAATGCGCGACTGGAGCAGTACTGTGACATCAGACTACTGCGATGTGTCGCTCTCATCTGTTACTGTACGCTCCGGAACAGTACCCCTCGCTGCATGCGTCTCCTCTGCTGCTGCTGGTGTATCCCTGATAACGTCTAATATCAATACTTCTTTCTTAATTTGTGTGGTGCGACGAACCATGATGTCTGATCGGCTACATGCGGACCAGACGTTGTGTTGATACAGTCCACATTGCGATTTGATTGCGTTTGCATAAGGTTCTTTTTGTGTAGCTCCGACATCAGTTTGAGACACTGATTCTTGGGAGCTGATACTTTTCGCTTTCCTGTCTTTCGTAACAGATCACGAATCTCGGGAGACAGTGTAGTGCTGTGTAGCGACTTGCTACCTGTAACATTGTGTCAGTTGTCTTCTGGCGCCCAGCTTCTCGACTTTAACGAGTGAACATTGTTCAGTTTTATGCGGATGTTATTCTTATTCTTTGTTCTTTTGTGTATGGTAATACGAGGGGCGCTCAATAAGTAATGCAACGCAGTTTCTTCCTCCGCCAGTTTTGGCGGGAAAAAAATGCGGAATTGGGTGTGAGACATCGTGGAATATTCCCACTTGAGTCCCTGTAGTTTCATGAAGTTCCAACAGGTGGCGGCGCTATACGTAGCCCTCAAGATGGCGTCTATAGCGGAGGTGCATTCCAAGCAAAGAACTGTCATAGAGTTTCTTTTGGCGCAAAGCCAGAGCATCACACATATTGATAGCGTTTACAAAATGATTACGGAGACCTGGGAATGAAGGAAAGTGCAGTGAGTAGTGGGACGAGGCGTTTGTAATCATCCCAAGATGGTCGCGCAAAACCTGTCTGATCTCGCGCGTGCCGACCGGTTACTCTCAGGAAATTGAACAAAACGACTTCAACGTGTTCGTCGCCACAAAAATGCTAACGACCTTGTCTTTCTCCATGACAACATAAGACCTCATGCAAGTCTTACAAAACTTCCTCATCTATCTTTCAGCCAGGATCTTACACCTTCCGACTCCCATCTGTTTGGCCCAACAGGCCCTCCCAAAAGGACGGCGTAAGGCCGTTAATTGAACAGAAATTATGTTGAAAAATGGGATTTTTTTAGCCAAGAGAGTTGGGAAAAATATGGTGTATTGGACTCCCGAATAAAGTCAACCCTCTTTCAGAAAAAAAAATTACATTACTTACTGAACGTTCTTCGTATACACATTCTACACGAGACGACATTGCCTGGACGTTTCAGGAGATTTCCCGTTGTAGCGACGAAGTTGAGAACTACTGTTTCTTCTTTCCCTTCTGCGTCGGTGAAAGGCCATAGTGCTTGCTTTTATGATTGTGGGGTCTGCATCTGAGAACATGGAACACTGTATTCCTTGTGGCGAGCTCGCCACTGCTGGCAGTGCATTGTCCCGTGGGCGGGCAGGCGATTACTGCAGCTGCGCTCGCTTGCGGCTTCCCCTCCTACTGCCACTTGCGGGTTTCGTCGCCCGCTGGCGGGGCGGACAAGTTGGTGACTGTACGTCCTTGTCTGGCCTAACCAGTTGGAAGATCACAGTATGGCTGACTTTATAACTCCCTGATGGTCCCAGCAAGAAGTCTTGTGGAATTTGTGAGACTCTTTTCTGTCAAACCTCTTGGGCTTGCAGCCGTTGGAATGGATGCACCGTGGCAACACTCTGTTTTTGGCAGTTTGCTACAGATGTGCGACACGGTGCAGCCCATATTACGTCTGGACGTACTGTGAGGTACAAACTACGTCATCTCAGAAGTCGGCAAGATCGTCTCCGACCATCTCCACACTGCAGAAATGCCTCCATCTTCAGTCGGTATGTCCCGTCAGTCGTCGTAACAGTCAACGCGAAGTGCTGCTTTGTATATGAACTCTTACGCGCAGTGTACACACAAATGCCGTGGCCCGAACGTCTGACATCAGTGGGGTGGGGACGTGGCGCACGTCAGACGAAAGGAAAATCACACTACATCGGCTTCCAGGAGCTTTGAGAGGTCGTGCAACGAACAGATTCCAACATGTGATATTCGCCAAGTGCAAATGACGATACATTGTACCTTTTGCACCTTGTGAAAGTTCAGCAGCAAAGAAGATATTGGTTGCACCCACCTCAGTTTTAAAAAGAGGATGCAATTTGGCATACTCGACGTAGTGTAGTAAATGAACATCTATGCCGCTCGATTCCGCAATATTTACACAGTGTTTCAATAGTGTTTCACGTTGTATTAGACGAAGTGAGGAAGAGCATTTAAAGAAAATTCCAAAAATGGGAAATACCAAACCTTCCATACTGAGGAAGCTGCCCTCCGGTGTCCCTCGTTTTAACGTTACCCTTGTGAGGATAAGGGCACCATCACGTTCTGAGCTTTCCTTAGCGAACTACAAAAGATATTTTTTAAAATAAGTGTTGTTAGGTTTCACTGACTTACATAATTTTTCTTATAGCATTGTAGGTAGGCGAATATGGACGTAACACCGACAAATAAGCATTCCGAAAGTATAATGTTGGACTAGTTTTGCAACAAGAAACCCAAATTTACAATAACCATTTCCATTATCAGTTGAAAAGCGTAGGGTCCCTCTCTGTTGTGTGACTAATAACACAATACCCCTTCACATAAATGTAATGAAACTAACCATAGAGAACCAACTGACAAACTATCGAGGAACATTCATCACTAGATTTTCAAGGAGTCGAAAATCAGTAAAAATGGTTCAAATGGCTCTGAGCACTATGAGACTTAACATATGAGGTCATCAGTCCCCTAGAACTTAGAACTACTTAAACCTAACCAACCTAAGGGCATCACACACACCCATGCCCGAGGCACGATTCGAACCTGCGACCGTCGCGGTCCCGCGGTTCCGGACTGCACGCGAAAATCAGTAGAAGACGCATTTGGTATGATGCAATCAAAATTCATACTTATAAATTCGCCAGTGTACTGAACCGATCTAATGCTGATGTTATCGTTCAAGAAGTTTGTGTGTTACACACCATATTCGTGCATTGTGACGGAAATGTCTCAAGACCTCAATGTGCCGGTACCAAAATGGAAACCAAACATGCAATAAATTATAACCACAACTGACAACACCACATTATACGGGTGTATGCTGAAAAGTACTGCATCCGATTGTTTCATGTGAATACTCTTGAATCTTCTTGTATAAAACAAACGTTATTAACAATTCATACCTTTATTCGTCAGGTGTGCATACGTATTCCCCAACACAGTCAACCTGGCGACGAACACATTTGTCACTGTAGAATGTTTGACTTCGTCGCTATCAAAGTGAAGTCCTACGAGGTGTTCTTCAAGCTTTGGAAACAGATGAAAATCGGATGGGGCAAAGTCGGGATTGTATGGAGGATGATGGATGGCAGTGAACCCAAGGCGTCGGATTGTTGCATATGTATCAGCTCTCATGTGTGGTCTGGCACTGTCATCCTTAAGAAGAGTGTGCTTCATATGTCGACGAACTCTTCGAATTCCATACTCGCTGTAGCTCACGCATCGACATAGTTACACTACACACCGCTATATTTCAAGCTACAATTCGGAGCCGTCTAGCGGCAGAAGATTGCAAATATGTAGACACGAAGAATAAAGATGTAGACTGTTGATAATGTTTGTTTATTTAATATTCTCTGAGAATTTTCACATTCAAAGTTCGGAGAAGTTACTTTCCTACAAATCCTCGTATTTTGGAGATAGACCCTTCGATGTGATGTGTTCCGTAGTTTGTCTGCATCCCTTGCACGAAATGGTTGGCCTCTATATACCGCGGGAAAACCTTAGGGCTTCTCCCGGATCCTACCGCAAATGACGCTTCTACGAAAGGGATTTCGCCACACCACCCGCGAGATTTACGAACAAACTCAGCATTCTTAGTACCCTCATATCCATTCCATGCCCAATAGGGCCCGTAGTAAAATGGCTACGAGATGGTTGTATCTGGTGCGGATGAAGTATACTGTGCACACGAAAAGAAAAAATAAGAACAGAAAACCAGAAGTCAGCGAGAATATATGTATTATGCAGACTGGAGAGTGTGTTCCGAAGTTGGCGCTCTTATCTACGGAAAAGTGTAATCTAAGAAAATTGAACAAATATCGTGTGATACACTTACTCTGTCTTACTAATTTTATAAGCAATACAGTTTACTATTTCAGTCAGGTTTAACAGCTATTTTTATTGCAAGATAATGCTGCCGTCATCAGGTGCACATCTCTTATTTATAATTATTTTGTACGGCACATAAGCCACATGATTCGATGTTTTTGTTGTTCTGTGAGCCTATGTGGTTTATTCTTTTTTAACATGCTACTTATCCCTCGAAATAATACAGAGTGTACATAAAGTCCGCGAACACTTTCAATTACACTCCTGGAAATTGAAATAAGAACACCGTGAATTCATTGTCCCAGGAAGGGGAAACTTTATTGACACATTCCTGGGGTCCGATACATCACATGATCACACTGACAGAACCACAGGCACATAGACACAGGCAACAGAGCATGCACAATGTCGGCAATAGTACAGTGTATATCCACCTTTCGAAGCAATGCAGGCTGCTATTCTCCCATGGAGACGATCGTAGAGATGCTGGATGTAGTCCTGTGGAACGGCTTGCCATGCCATTTCCACCTGGCGCCTCAGTTGGACCAGCGTTCGTGCTGGACGTGCAGACCGCGTGAGACGATGCTTCATCCAGTCCCAAACATGCTCAATGGGGGACAGATCCGGAGATCTTGCTGGCCAGGGTAGTTGACTTACACCTTCTAGAGCACGTTGGGTGGCACGGGATACATGCGGACGTGCATTGTCCTGTTGGAACAGCAAGTTCCCTTGCCGGTCTAGGAATGGTAGAACGATGGGTTCGATGACGGTTTGGATGTACCGTGCACTATTCAGGGTCCCCTCGACGATCACCAGAGGTGAACAGCCAGTGTAGGTGATCGCTCCCCACACTATTATGTCGGGTGTTGGCCCTGTGTGCCTCGGTCGTATGCAGTCCTGATTGTGGCGCTCACCTGCACGGCGCCAAACACGCATACGACCATTATTGGCACCAAGGCAGAAGCGACTCTCATCGCTGAAGACGACACGTCTCCATTCACGCCCGTCGCGACACCACTGCAGGCGGGCTGCACGATGTTGGGGCGTGAGCGGAATACGGCCTAACGGTGTGCGGGACCGTAGCCCAGCTTCATGGAGACGGTTGCGAATGGTCCTCGCCGATACCCCAGGAGCAACTGTGTCCCTAATTTGCTGGGAAGTGGCGGTGCGGTCCCCTACGGCACTGCGTAGGATCCTACGGTCTTGGCGTGTATCCGTGCGTCGCTCCGGTCCGGTCCCAGGTCGACGGGCACGTACACCTTCCGCCGACCACTGGCGACAACATAGATGTACTGTGGAGACCTCACGCCCCACGTGTTGAGCAATTCGGTGGTACGTCCACCCGGCCTCCCGCATGCCCACTATACGCCCTCGCTCAAAGTCCGTCAACTGCACATACGGTTCACGTCCACGCTGTCGCGGCATGCTACCAGTGTTAAAGACTGCGATGGAGCTCCGTATGCCACGGCAAACTGGCTGACACTGACGGCGGCGGTGCACAAATGCTGCGCAGCTAGCGCCATTCGACGGCCAACACCGCGGTTCCTGGTGTGTCCGCTGTGCCGTGCGTGTGATCATTGCTTGTACAGACCTCTCGCAGTGTCCGGAGCAAGTATGGTGGGGCTGACACACCGGTGTCAATGTGTTCTTTTTTCCATTTCCAGGAGTGTATTTATTGTACAAGAACTAAATATTGTACAGATGTCAGGTCTGACACACCGGTGTCAATGTGTTCTTTTTTCCATTTCCAGGAGTGTATTTATTGTACAAGAACTAAACATTGTACAGATGTCATACATATTGCATTTTGAAGAGAAACTCTGAAAGCTTTTTTACAAACATTCGATATGCGGACCATGAGTGACCCGGCAGACGTCAATACGGTAATCGATTCCTTGCCATACCCGTCCCAGCATAGCATCGTCGATTGTGGCAGTCGCTTACCGTATTCTCTCCCGTAGCTCTGCTACATCACGTGGTAGACGCGGTACATACACCATATCTTTAATGCGTCCCCACAGAAAAAAGCCACATGGAGGCCATTTCATGAAACAGCTGTCTCCTTCTGTAGCACGACTGATTCATCGTTGCAGCTGCTCCGTTTTCAGGTACCCACGAACTTCTCGATGAAAATGGGGTGAAGCCCTATCCTGCTGAAAGATGAACGGAGAGTCCGATTGCATTTGAGGCATCAGCCATTGCTGCAACATGTTGTAACTGCGAACAAAACTCAAAACGCTTGTATTTGTCGTCCTCATTGAGCTCCGGCACTTGCTCTAATTTGAATGGTTTCATAGACAGCTTCTGTCGGAGGACTTTCCACACTGTCATTGGGGCCACTTCGAGTTCACGGGATGCACGACGCACCGATTTCTTTGAACTCCCTGTGAATATCTCTTGTATGCGCTCCACATTCGCTTCAGTCACAGTGGGCCGTCCGCTTCTCTTTGCCGGGCACAAGCAACGCGCCGTAACGAATTTGTTGTGCCATTGGTAAATGGCCTTCCTTGTTGGCGGCTTCTTGCTGTACTTAGTTTCAACCGTCCGTTGAACAGCTGTAGCACACTTGTTTTTGTGGAACTCCATCACACAGAAAGCTCGTTCCGCACCTGAACTCACCATGTTCGCCACTAGCGCTAACTATCGGCAAATTACCCAACTACGCTGTGGCGGTATACATGAAAAAAAAAAAGCTTTCAGGGTTTCTCTTCAAAATGACATATGTATGATAACTGTGTAATGTTTGGTTCTTGTGCATTAAATAACTGAAAGTGTTCAAAAAATGGTTCAAGTGGCTCTGAGCACTATGGGACTTAACATCTGAGGTCATCAGTCCCCTAGAACTTAGAACTACTTAAACCTAACTAACCTAAGGACATCACACACATCCATGCCCGAGGCAGGATTCGAACCTGCGACCGTAGCGGTCGCGCGATTCCAGACTGCAGCGCCTAGAACCGCTCGGCCACACCGGCCGGCAACTGAAAGTGTTCCCGGACTTTATGTGCACCCTGTTCTAGCTACGTTAAAGTAAAGTAAAAGAAAAGAAATAATCTATGCAACGTTAAAATAAAAGAAAGAGTTATAAATTGTGACACACCGTAATTTTCTTGAGAGAACTTAGCCACCTAACCCAACTAGCACACGCAACAACAAAAACTTCATATTTGTGACGTATTAAGTCATACGAAATGTGGCATAATAAACAGTTGCGCACCTGGTGATAGTAGCATATGGCCAAAACATGTCGTGCTAAAATAAATATTACTTTGAAACATTGCTAAAACATCAAATTGTGTCGTATACAAAAATAATTATTATAACTTAAACGTCCTGCTACCGCACAGTTGAAATACAAGTAATATAAGTAATACATAATGGTGACAAGAGCTATTTTACCAAAATAATGTGACATAAGACAATCAGATTCAACTGGATTCTGGAGAACGTGTTTCCGAGGTGACAGTATTATCTACGAGGCAGTGTAATCCAAGAAAACTGGGCGAATATCTAGCTCTTTCATGATTTGAATTAACCATACAAAGTCATTATTATATCCAAACACTTCACGAGCAGATTCTTGGGATAGACAAATATTAACATATATATAGGAAACGGTTTAAAGAGACTTTAGGAGTTATGAAACCGAAAGATAATGACTTTAAGTATGTTTTTGAGTGTTAAACTGGAAGCGGCGTGCAATGTGTTCACGAAACGTGGCCTACTGGCAAATATTCACACGAAATGTTCCAACATGATGGGGTTTAGGAAAGCTTCACCCCTCCATGCGTTAAGCAGGTCGTATCCTAAAAACCCTAAAATTTCTTAAACTTTGGAACCCAGGACTTTGAGCAAGTCCACATGTCATATTAGCATGCTGCATACAGAATGTACTAAAAAGTTCGCCTCTGTAGTAAGCACCAAATTACCACCGTTAACGCCAGAATCGCAGATTATATACAGAACATGAATAGTGAGCTAGGCAGCCCTCGTTCCTGTAATGCAAGTATTTTGTTCTTTATAGCTGGGAACATAGTACTAAGCTCAATTACCAGTTCCTAAATTTCTTATCTCGATTCAGATTTTCTACAAATCTCCGTTTGCATTTCCAAAGTGCAATCCGCCATGCGCTTCAGACAGCAATCTAAAGTTAGATTTGACGCGGGACCGGAGGATGGGCAGTAGATAACTACTTCTGTTAGGAAATTTGTATGCAGATGACGCGGAAATTATCAGAGTTCCTAACAGATCGAAATTGTGTGCCACACACACCACTGATTTTCGCGAGCGATGCTCTTACGAACTGCGCTATCAGGCACGTGTCCCGTCCTGCCACAAATGCTCAGAGCTGATTCATTCCGTCCGTTGGAGATTGGCCCTATCATGGCTTTCAGTGGCTTATGTTACGGTGGAATCCTAACAACGCACCCGCCCAAGCGGGCAGTAATCTGGTCGTACATTCACCGCTTTTAATAACGCATGTGACGCAGGACAATAAACAATGCAGATCATTGCTGCTGGTGTTCAAGCACAGCGGCGTGAGATCTGACTGGGTAACTGCCATCGCCACGATGGCCAATAAAACATTCACACCGGCCACTGAATGGCGCATTGTGAGCGCGTGCACAGCACGCCACATTGCATAAAGCGGCAGCGGCCAGAGTCGTGCGCTGTGAGAACCACGTCGGACATATGAATAGCAGCGCCGTCTGACGGTAGCGGCAGCTCACACAGAGGCACAAAGCGGGAGCCTTGTGTATTTGTCAGCACGGCGAGTCGCTGCGGTGTGCGCTTACATTAACAGCGGACGCAGTTTCCAACTTCCACGTGCGCCACGAAACGCAGAGGTATTCGTACCTACACAGGCAAAAAGTAACACGCTTCCCCAGTCCGTCGATGAGGCTGTCTGCATCGACACTGCGATACCGAATATTCGTTTAGTAAAGCTACAGCAGAGTTACTAAACACAGCTGCTGCCAGCTCACCTTATGTAAGGTGTTAAATAACAATACAGGAAAAAAACTAAACACAGACTTCCGAAATTCCTTCACCAAAGAAGACGAAGTAAATATTCCAGAATTTGAATAAAGAACAGTTGCCAACACGAGTAACTTAGAAGTAGATACCCTTGGAGTAGTGAAGCAACTTAAATCACTTAAGGACGGCAGGTCTTCGGGTACAGACTGTATACCAATAAGGTTTCTTGGGAGTATGCTGATGTAATAGCTCAATACTTAACAAGCATATACAACTGCTCGCTCGACGAAAGATCCGTGCCCAATAACTGGAAAGTTTCACAGGTCACACCAACATTCAAAGAAGACAACAGGAGTAATCCACTAAATAACAGGCCCATACCATTAACGTCGATATGCAGCAGAATTCTGGAACACGTAATGTGTTCGAACATTGTCAATTACCTCGAAGAGAACGGCCTATTGACACACAGTCAACATGGATTTAGAAAACATCGTTCTTGTGAAACACAAATAGCTCTTTACTCACACGAGATGGAGAGCATTATCACCAAAAGATTTCAAATTGATTCCGTACTTTTGATTTGCCGAAGGTTTTTGACACGGTGCCTCATAAGCGGCTTGTAGTCAAATTGTGTGCTGAAACTTCCTGGCAGATTAAAACTGTGTGCCGGACCGAGACTCAAACTCGGGACTCCCGAGTTCGAATCTCGGTCCGACACACAGTTTTAATCTACCAGGAAGTTTCATATCAGCGCACACTCCGCTGCAGAGTGAAAATCTCTTTCTGGAAAATTGTGTGTTTATGGAACATCGTCTCAGTCATGCGACTGGATTCGTGATGTCCTCTCAGAAAGGTCACAGTGCGTAGTAATTGACGGAAAGTCATTGAGTAAAACCGAAGCGGTTTCTGGCGTTCCCCCATGTACCGTTGTAGGCCATCTATTGTCCCCTATCAACATAAATGATTTAGGAGACAATCTGGACAGCCGTCTTAGGATGTTTGCAGATGATGCTGTCGTTTATCGTCTAGTAAAGTCATCAGAAGATCGAAACCAACTGCAAAACGATTTAGATAAGATATGTTTATGGTGTGAAAATTGCCAGTTGAACCTAAATAATGAAAAGTGTGGAGTCAACCATATGAGTGCTAAAGGAAACCGTTAAATTTCGTGCCGGTCGCGGTGGTCTCGCGGTTCTAGGCGCGCAGTCCGGAACCGTGCGACTGCTACGGTCGCAGGTTCGAATCCTGCCTCGGGCATGGATGTGTGTGATGTCCTTAGGTTAGTTAGGTTTAAGTAGTTCTAAGTTCTAGGGGACTGATGACCACAGCAGTTGAGTCCCATAGTGCTCTGAGCCATTTGAACCATTTGAACGTTAAATTTCGGTTACACGATAAATCAATCAAATCTAAAGGCCTATATTCATCTAAATACTTAGGAATTACGATTACGAACAACTTAAATAGGAAAGAACACATAGGAAATGTCGTCGGGAAGGCTTACCAAAGACTGTGTTTTATTGGCAGTATACTTAGAAGATGCAACAGATGTACTGGAGGGACTAATTACACCATGCTTCTCCGTTCTGTTTTGGAGTACTGCTGCGCGCAGTGGGATCCTGATCAGATCGTAATAATAGAGAATATCCAGAAAGTTCGAAGAAGGGCACCAGGTTTACATTATCGCGGAACATGGGAGAGGGTGTCACGGACATATACAGGATTTGGGGTGCATATCACTAAAACAAAGGCGTATATCGGTACGGTGGGATCTTCTCACGAAATTTCAACCACCAACTTTCTCCTCCTAATGCGCAGGTATGTTGTTGACACCGACCTACTTAGTGAGAAACTATCATCGTAATAAAATAAGGATAACCAGAGATAGCACCGAAAGATATAGGTGTTTGTTTCTTCCGTGTGCTGTTCAAGAATAGAATAACAGAGAACTATTGTGAAGGTGGATCGATAAATACTCTGCCAGGCACGTAAAAGTGATTTGCAGATTAGCCATGTAGATGTAGATATACGTAGCGATCTATGTTTGCATACAGCTGCCGGCCGCGGTGGTCTCGCGGTTAAGGCGCTCAGTCCGGAACCGCGCGACTGCTACGGTCGCAGGTTCGAATCCTGCCTCGGGTATGGATGTGTGTGATGTCCTTAGGTTAGTAATGTTTAAGTAGTTCTAAGTTCTAGGGGACTGATGACCACAGATGTTAAGTCCTATAGTGCTCAGAGCCATTTGAACCATTTTTTGCATACAGCTTGATGATTCATTAAAACTACGAAATAAAACAGAAAATTAAGTGTTTTGATAATAATGTTTGTGTGTAAACTAAAAATGTGATTTCCTCAAAAACTTAATGTTATTGCTATTGAGCACTTCTGTACAAGGTAGGAGGGTTACTAAAAGTAATCAGTATGTACCTTTTCTGCACATTCAGTTTTCAAAGCGATACATTTTCCTCGGCAGTGAATGAATTGGCGGATACCCAACCTGGTAGCCAAGCGCGTTGACGAGCTGCCTCTGGGATACGGCGAGGCGAGCCTGTCTCCATTCGAATTCGCCTCACTGAGTAACCCTCGCAATAATGGGGTAGGGGCGGAGGTACTTTATGTCTATCTATTGAAAATATGATAATGTAGTCTCTTACTTTCTATTTCAAAATTTTGAAAAAAATGGAGTGTGTGTCTACTAAGAGTCGTCGGGAACATTTTCTCTGGTACTTCGGCAGATATTTGCAATTCCGTTTTTACAATGTATAGCTGGAGTTGGCCTAAACAAGTACTGCTCATCACATCTTTTATACGAAACCAAGCGTCGACAGAAAACGTCGTTCTTCTTCCCTTTACAAACAACATAATTTTCTGGCGGCATTTTACGTGCTCATTCAATTGAGTGGTCCCGCATTTTTTCTGTAACGGGACACGATCCGCTGCTATACATCGACACTGGATATCGAATGAAAGACGTGATGGGAAATATTTGTTTGGGCTGACTACAGCTACACACTGCAGAAAGGAAATTGCAAATAGCTGCCGGAACACCAGAGATGGTTCAAAAAAATGGTTCAGATGGCTCTAAGCACTATGGGACTTAACAGCTGAGGTCATCAGTCCCCTAGAACTTAGAACTACTTAAACCTACCTAACATAAGGACATCATACATCCATAATCCGAAGCAGGATTCGAACCTGCGACCGTAGCGACTAGAACCGCTCCGGACGGCTAACACTAGAGAAAATACGCCTGAGGACTTTTAGCAGAGGCACTCTGTATATAGTTTTTGTAAACTCTTCTGCTAGATTCCGTAAATGATTTCAATTTTTGGGTTAATCTTATCCCAAAAATTACAAATTAGTAGTAGAGCTCACTATCCCCAGTGAATGTCATACTCAATATTTTCAAGTTCCGTACCATACCTGCACATCAGCATCACTTTAAAAAGTATGTTGTGAGAAAAAGGCGACAATAATTAACCACATTTGCATTTTTCAATTTTTTGTGGTGGTCATAAAGTATTAAATCCATTGATAGTACACGTTATTGAATGTGGGCTGATACTGCTAAGGGTATGCTAAAAGATATTTTGGTTTTCTGGACTCTAATTACACACATCAGTACCTCATTAAAAAGTATTCTATTAATATAAGTCATGAAAAAACTAATGAATTATGTTTTTTTTCTTTTTAATGCTGTGTATAAAGTACGCCCCCTTCACTCCACTGCCCGTTATCGAAAATGCGTCAGTATTGCTAGGATTAATGACGAGGGCAGGTTGGTAAGCCGGTGAGCCTCGATGTGGTTTTTAGGTGGTTTTCTGCATCCAACAGAGTGAATATAGCGATGGACCCAAGTCTCGCCCGAGACAGAAGCTAGGCAAAGATCTAGAACAATTATCTCATACTTGAGCATGAGATACGCAAACAGGCCGAGAACCCAATTTCCGTCCCGGTGGGAGTGGCGGCATTAGGAAGGGAATCTGGCTACCAACTACCACTAACATTGCTGAAAGACACGTGAGAATAACGAGCATGTAAGAATAACGGGAAAAGACATAAGAAGAAGGACCACATAACTGGCAGAATGTCTGCGCAGCTAGAAGCCAAATAACAACAGTAGCAGAAGGATAAGAAGAATGACTTGATGGAGACATTGGTTGTAAAATTTGCATTTTGGCAGTTCAGTTCAGATAACGTTCCACCTCAAAAACTATCTTTCCGTCTTTCTAGGAATGCCTATCACGCAATGGTTTCTTCATCCAAGCAAAGTGGAAGGACATACTCAGTACAATGTCAAGTCAATACCGCGGAATGAAAGGGGGGGGGGGGGTGCAGTGGGGAAAATTTGAGGTCCAAAGAAGCAACTTGTGTGACTATGTCTTGGTCAAAAACATCCCCTTGTACAGCTTCCCAAGACTCTTCGTCTTGACAGCCTTCCAGAAACTCGTCAGGAGTTCCGGCAGAATATTCCAGTGCTGGTTTCATCTTTACGAGCATAATGTGTGAGCTCTGCATCATGGATGTCCCAGAAAACACTCACGAGCAGAACACGGCAAGTGCCATAACCCCATTTTCCAGAAACTTCACTCACTGGAAGATGGGTCAAAATAAGTGAACCGTGTCTGGGGCTTATGCGTAGATAATCGGCCGTTTCTGAGAAAAGGACGGTCAAGGTTTTCGAGATAATTTGCAAGGTTTTGAGGAAAAAACAACAACTGTATAAGCTGTAAATAGTTTGGTTTAATGTTGCAATCTTATCACAGAACTACACGCATTTACACAGTTTATAATGTGACAATGGTACGACAGTTGTCAAACGAACGCATCTCGTTCTCAGAAAGTGAAATAATCCTAAACACAACAATGGTAAATTTTAACTAGAAGGTTCTTTACAATGTTATTCTTACGACTGCGTCATGATGTTGACCAATACTACGATAAATCGTCCGATTCCCGTTCAAAGTTCGGCACTATTTAGGATGACAATCAACTCTACGGAGGATGGTTAGTTTTGTGACAAGTTGAGCAAAAGATTACCCAAGGTCGCTCGAGTTTACAGTGGACATAGGCTCGCTGTATTTACCTTAGCTCCAATGAGCTGTCGTCTGCATGGCTGCTCTCGTCCTCTGCCGTCATTGACATGCATTATATGAGAGTGCTGTGTTAATACCGTCGATTCAATGTCATCCCTTTTGCATTACATACTTATAGGCAAATCTGCTCATTACTGCCGAAGTAAGTTAGGTGTCATATTCACATTCCCGTTATGATGTATACAACTATTATGTAAGGTGCGAAATTGACCTTCATTTATTCTGCCACCTAAAAATTTTATGGGTGGTTTAGATAGTAAACTATCTAACCGAAACGTTGGTACAATGGCTGACGTGGCTGATTCAAGCTTTTACATCCTGCTTATCTTTTATCTACCCTCGACTGTAGAAGATTCCTAAACGAATGTTTTCCAATGTGTATTGAAATAACGTTGTTCTTATTGGTCTACTAATTGCATGTCTGGTAAATGAATTGTCAAAAAAAGAAAAAGAATGAATTAATGGAAAAATTATTTGAAATAATCTTCGGTAAGATATGTGTAGTGTATCTTTATTCACAATCAACTGCAGGTGCCAGTTTTCTGAAAAATGATCAGTTACGCATGGTCCGCCGCGAAATTATCAAATCTTCAGCAATATTAACGACGTTTGTGTTCTGAGTGTTATTCATACGAAGAAATATCGCTCTGGCAAACCTGCCTCACGCGATGCTCGTAGTAGTCGGAATTTCTATATTTAGAATGTTTCTTTGATCTATATCATCTTAGGAAATGCACCAAATTTTCGTGACGAAAAAGCCTAAGAATAAAATATAAGATTAAGGATTGATATAAGACTGAAATGTACAAATATGAGAATTTAAAAACATTGTAGCTCCTGACAATACCATATACGCACACATTATGCGATAAATGTATGATACTTGTTGTGAAATCTAATTATAATTTAACTATTCATATAACTCGATAAGAAACATTCGTGTAGTAACCTTCTACGGACGTGGGAAGATAAATGAGAAACATAAAATAAAACAATAATCGCGAAACGATCGCAACGAGAAAATCAGAGAAACTGAACTCAGACTGAGAATTAAAGACAGTCATTATTCTCAGAATAGAAGGAAAACCGCCACATACCGTGAAGTACCTCGAGGATCGTAGATTCACGTGTGTTAACGAGAAAGTTCACTTTCTGTATGAATTTCCATGTTTATATGTTACGAAGAATCTAATTTGATGTGACTTACAATAGTCAAGTTTTGGAACATGCGATTTTAATGTTCAGAACAAATTTGATTTGCACTGATAACAAATTAGAATACAAATTCCAGAATGAAATTTTAACTCTGCAGCGGAGTGTGCGCTGACATGAAATTTCCTCGCAGATTAAAATTGTGTGCCGGACCGAGACTCGAACTCGAATAAATTAATGGCTTCGATTGTGGAGCAATCGTCGTCAGACTCAGAAAAGAGAGGTAAAGAACATTCTTACACGTTAAGTGTCATAAACACATATTATATAAAAAAATTGAAATTAAAAATAGAATGAAATCTTAATTGCATTAGGTAATACGTCCTAGGCTGTGTATATACAACTTATGTCCCTGAGAGTCATATGCATGCCTCGGTGCGACCTCTAAAGGAAGACAACTTTTGTATCGGCCTGGTAGTCGTTCCCTGGGCTCACCAAGGAGGCTGTGTGGGCAGCCACCGCGTCAGGAGAACCTGCATAAACCTGTCCCATAAACATCGAGATAATGTTCTTGTACGTTGAGGTGACAAAAGACATGGGTAACGATTTGCACATATACAGAAGGCGGTAGTATCGCTTGCACAAGGTACTGAAGGGCAGTGCTTTGGTGGAGGTTTTATTTGTACTCAGATGATTCATGTAAAACAGTTTCCGACGTGATTTTGGTCGCACTACGGGCATTAACAAATTTTGAACTCGGAATGGTGATTTCGAAAATCATTAGGGAATTCATTATTACGAGATCAGCAGTGTCAAGAGTGTGCCGAGAATACCAAGTTTCAGGCATTACCTCTCGCCAAGAACAATGCACCTGCCGACAGCCTTCGCTTAACGACCGGGAGCAGCGGCGTTTGCATAGAGTTATCAGTGCTAACAGACAAGCAATCCTAAGTGAAATAAACGTAGAAATAAATGCGGGAGGTACGATGAACGCATCCGTTTGGACAGTGTTGAGAAATTTGGCTTTAATGGATATGGCAGCAGACGACCGACAAGAGTAACTGCTAACAGCACGGCATTGCCTGCAGCGCCTCTCCTGAGCTTGTGACCATGTCAATTGCATCATAGACTACGGGAAAACCGGGGACAGTTCAGATGAGTCTCGATTTCATTAGGGTTAGAGTGTAGCGTAGATCCTTCGAAGTTGTGTACCCAAGTTGCCAGCAAGTCACTGTGGAAGCTGATGTTGGCTCCACAATGTTGGGAGCTGCGTTTGCATGGCTTGGACTGGTTCCTCTGGTCCACGTGAACCGATGATTTACTGTAAATGGTAACGTTTGGCTATTTGGGGACCATTTGCAGCCATTCGTAGACCTCATGTCCTCAAACCACGATGGAATTTTTATGGGTGACAATGCGCTTTGCAACTGGTCCACTATTTTTCGCGATTGGCTTGAAAACAATTCGAGCGAATGATATGGCCACTCAGATCTCCCGACCTGAATCCTGTCAATCGTTTGAAAGACATAGAATGGTCTGTTCGTGCACAAAATCCTACACCGGCAACAATTTCGCAATTATGGACTTCCACAGAGGCAGCATGGCTCAATATTTCTGCAGGTGATTTCCAACGACTTTTTGAGTTCATGCCACGTCGCGTTGTTGCACTACGCCGGGAAAAAGGAGGCACGACACGATATTAGGAGATATCCCATGACTTTTGTCACCTCAGTGTATGGCCTGGGTTATTTACCACGGGAGTTTCACATCGCCTCCACAGCGTCTGGGAGCGCCAAGCTCGCCGATAGGTAGCGTGCCTATCGCAGCATAGAGCACTGTCAGCAGGGCACTATTTTTCTCCATTAGGTCACGTGCCCTCGCAGAGCCATCCCGATATCCATCCGCTCCCTACTATTTAGACCACCACAAGACCGTGCTAACTCAGTTACGCCCTACGACTGAAGTCGCCAGCATCAGCAATGCAGTCCCAGCACTACAGGCTGGTACAACACCGGCCATTTCTCCACGCCGTCGCCTACCATGACTCAGGGGATTGTCGTGTTGCCACATTACAGACAACGTCAGAGATGAGATATTTCTGTTGTACGTAGTTGTGGGTATATTCATCCAAAGATATTGTAACTGAGTTCCATTTTGTTATTAAAGTTAATCTTTTACTATTGCCTTCGATCTCTCTTCATTACTAGACTACTTCAACAACCACCCATTCATTAGAATGTGTAAAGATTGGAAAAGTTAAATTATTATATTTAGCAAGTAATACAGTCGCGACTGTAGCAGAAAAATAGACTGGTAAAGAGGTAAATAAAGACGATTAAAGGAATCTATGATTATACAATCAAATAATAAGTAAATATGCAGTATCAGAGACAGCGGCTGGGATACAACGTGTAAGAAACGAGCAAACGGATACATTTGTTTGAAGTACAATACAAGTTACAATTAAAGTCAGAAGTCTGTAGAAACACAAACAATATTAAACTTCATCATGCAAATGAAACAGCAAACATTCTATGGATGTTGAAAGATATTTGAAGTCAACGGATCCATCGTAGCCACTATCAGCAGTTGCTTTTCTTAGACGTGTTCTACCTTTCCGTAATGGCTCAGCTGCTCTTGTCTCGACAGAGTGTAGTAGGGCTATGCGTAAATGGTCTCGTTGTCTCTTCCATTTCATGAGAGGCAACATTCGCACCAATCACACTTCTATTGTATTCTAACGCATCCCTAACAAATAAAGGCAAGGCGTCATATCAAAAAAGCAACCCCACTATAATATTGACATAATTTTGGATATATAATGTCGTGTTGCCTGTTACAACTCACATTTTTATGGTGCGTTAACTTTTAAAGCTTTTATATTCTTTGTATCTTGTATATTTATGATTGTAAGATTATTTTCTGTCTTTTCTAGGTGTGAAGATGATTATTTAATATTCGAAATCGGTAATCTGAATTATAATTCGCATCAAGACACGAAAAGTTTTTATTGACCTAATTCGCCATCGCACACTACCAAGTAAGTGTGTAAATTAGGCTACAAATAAATGTCTCACACGTGTAAGACTTACGAGATATTTAATCATATTCCGCTGCAAGTTTATCTCAGGTATTAATTGGAAGTGGACTTTCATCACTCCAGTCAAGGCATTGTGACAGATGAAAACATCCCCATAATTCCAAATTAACAATACCAGCTTTAGGAACTTCAGAACAGCAGTACTGCGCTGGATACTGCATTGGTAGAACGGAATCTGGATTCAAAATGATTCTGTTCCATTTCTTGCACAGTAGTCTCGGTACTGTACTCGTCGATGTGTGTATTTCACGGGCAGGTTTACGTGTACTTATTGAAGCATGTTCTCCGACAGTATCCATTACCTGTACCTCAAGACACACGGCGCGAACAATTATTTGTCGGGAACATTGGGCACCTCTCTGTTGATTAAACAACCGAGTTTCTCGTAAGTTTAGTTCTCGTACAGGAGGACGCCTGTTGATAAAATTTCCTGTGTTCATCCGTTCCGCTTTTCAGGCAACGCGTGCCACTGTACTATACATTAAATGCATGTGTGCTTGTTGCTGTAAGGAGAAATGCTACATCTATTGCCTACGGCAAGCATTCCTGAACTGTAAACGGTGATGAACTCCACAGTAGATAATTGAAATAATCGGTTTGTGACGTCATCAGACGGCCGTCTAAAACAGCAGAATCGCCAACGTGTGTTTTGGAGCCTTTAATGGCGAAAAGTAGGTACTGTTTGCTTTACTTAGCATTAAGGCCCACAATTTGTGTGATTTCAGTCGTTCCTCTTCTACATAAAAATTGATTTTGGGCTTATGAATTTCTATGGCATCTCTGTACTTCCTAGTATATTAGCGCAGAAACGAATTTGGTGTTCACCTGGTTCCAGTGCCTGATCTGCAACTGGAGGTTTATCCGCTCTTCCCAGACGACAGCTGCTCTAATATTCCTTACGCCGGGTGTTAATGCATCTTTTTCTTGTTTCTTTATACACAAAATCGCATGTGCAAGGGCTGTTTTATTCTCCTACTGCGGAAAGCTTTGGACATATGTACTTTGCATCTGTCTTGCTGGTTTAAACACAGTGCCGATACCGTGCCTTCTGAGTACCCTGCTGTTCATATCTGTGACTGTTTCCAGTATGGAAGGAAAACTTTTGTTAGTTGGTTCTTTCTCACTAGAACTACCAGATCTTTTAAGGTGTAGTGCCCTATTTATCTCTTTGTCAGAGGAGCCGTTTCTTCCGAAAGCAGCTACCGAGCGAGGTGACGCAGCGATTAGCACACAGGACTCGCATTCGGGAGGGCGACGGTTCAAATCCCATCCTGATTTAGGTTTTTCGTGTTTTCACTAAATCACTCCAGGCAATTGCTTCGATGGTTATTGTGAAATGGCAAGGCCGATTTCCTTCCCCAACCTTGAATCAAATCGGGCTCGTGGTCCGTCTTTAATGACCACGATGTCGACGGGACGTAACCCCAATCTTGCTTTTCCTTCTTGAAAGCAGCTCTTAAACGACTGAGCTCGTCCGCCAAGTACAGATACTTTTAGCTTGATCCACAATGTTTTGATCACTTCTCTTTTCTGCTTGATATGGTGACTGCCAGTGGGCTTTCTGTAGATTTCGAACCATAAAATTTCGTCAGTTTTCTAAGTACCTTTGCAAAAGTCACCAAGGACAAAATTCCTGCATCGTCTGAATGTTATTTTTGAAGGTAACGCCAGTAGCAGCGAAGCGGTACGCAGCTGCTTGTTCTGAAACGTAAGCAGATTGAAATCACCTACAGGACACACACTGTGTGTGGCCTAAAATATTCTTTTCCGGCCGTAACATTGTTGCCTCAGAATATTCAGTTTAGTATCCACAACCGTCTACCTGAATCTGATACTAAAGTCTGGGATACCCTGTGCATTCCCTCTACAGCTAGTATAGATTATTATACCAATTACACTTACAAAGGATGTGATACGTACAAGAGACGAGATTCTCACAAAGGTGAGCGAGAGTACGTTTCTGAAAGCTACACACGAGATTAAAAGAATGAGTAGAATAGGATCAAGTAATTATAGAATGAGCATACAATATTTATGAAGCGGTTGCAATGGTCAAAGAAGTACCAATAAAAGAAAAACGTCCATTTACATTATGGAAATTTTTGGCAAATAATATCAACAAACATACAGTGGGTCGTATCATTTAGAGGCTGTAATACTGTGTTCGGTCGACCAGGGAAAATTTCGATCAGTAACTGTAGCTGTTGCATATTCACAGTATAGTATGGAAGCTTTCATGACAACCAGAATGTCCGATTATTCCCTTTAACACGTAGCTATTAGGAAATTATATATAACTTGAATCTTCCTACCGGATATAACTGTGTAGCGGACCAGGACTCAAATGTGGAACCGCGTCTGTCGAAACTAATTCTCGTACCGGCTGAGCTATCCAGGCACAACTGACAATATGTCCTCACAATTTCAATTCAGACGGTACCTGTCTCCTACATCCCAAACTTCACACAATCTCTACTACATACCTTGCAGGGCTAACGGCCCCGGATAATAGAATATCAATGACAAATGGCGCATCCTAGGGCGTTGTTTCTAAAGTCAGTTCATTCTGAAAACAACGCGCTGTATGATATCTGACCCAAAAAGGGAGGCGATGTCGTTTTTATACTTAAAAATGGAGTCTACACAAGCAGAAAAGGTAACTAAATTGAAAAAATACTTGAAATCGATAATTGTTGCTAAGTAGTTACAGCTCAGTTCGCGTTTTATATATGTGACCAAGGCGCCCAAGAGATGATAATAACAGATAAAGAGGTATTTTCCCCGATTTTTGTGACTCAGCAGGGGAGAGAGTTGTGTCTTGGAAACTTTTAAGCCTTTTGCAAATAGTCAGCCCTGTAACAGAAATATAATATATTTTCTTATATATTTCGAAATGACAGCATTCACTCTACGTGTGAGGCAGTATTTTTCTGAAAGTATAAGAAATGCACGAGAATATGAAGGTTTCCCTAAACGTGAAAAACTGTTCCGGGGTACAACATGGTCATTTACTGAGGAATGAACATTCTGTTCACATTTAAAAGTGTTTCAATGGAGAAAATCATGTCAAAAATATATTTAATAGTCTATATATTTCCGTCAAGACAGCGGACAATTCGAGCGAGGTGGCGCAGTTGTTAGACACTGGACTCGCATTCGGGAGGACGACGGTTCAATCGCGCGTCCGGCCATCCTGATTTAGGTTTTCCATGATTTCCCTAAATCACTCCAGACAAATGCCTGGATGGTTCCTCTCAAGGGGCACGGCCGACTTCCTTCCCCATCCTTCCCTAAACCGATGAGACCGATGACCACGCTGTCTGGTCTTCTTCCCCAAAACAACCAACCAACCAACAGCGGACAGTTCTAAAGATATGAAAGAAACTCAGTTCATCTGCAAATATCACTTGAACCGTGGTAAAAGACCTTCTTCCGTTTCAAGGTAAAAGTTGGAGAACAATCGAGAACACTCCACATGTCATGTAGCTAGTTATAAAAATATACAGAATTTTACTCACCATAAGAGTCTGTTACTGAAGAATTAACAATATCTTCCAGATGGCTTTAACATACTATACAGCACTTAAATACGTCGAAATCGTAATATTTACAAACGCTGCACACGAAATCGTAATATTTACAAACGTCGCACAAAACAAACCCTTATGTCTCAAAAAAAAAAAAAAAAAAAAAAAGAGGAAAGAAAAAAGAAAAGAAACAAATGGAAACTGCTTATGACAGTTCCTAGTACGAAGACCAGGTAGCATCAGGTGTTATCATATGTTCCCAGGTACACAATCTTCCACGTGCCTCACTCTCCCCTACACAATGGGATCGAAAAGTTACGAATTGTCGAGAAAACTAAGACTTCAATTGAAACTAAACGCTATGTGAGAAAGAACCCGCTAACACCGATAGTTATCAACGTGCAAGGTGAAATTTTCCTTTAGAATTTTCTGAAAAAGACCTAGCTACGTTGGTGAAAAGTTCCACTGTAGTTATTCTGTTATTTTTCTGTAGATAGGAGTAGTTAAACGGGCACAAAGAGAGCCACTAATCCACACTTTGAAAGTTCCCTGTTAAGCAGCCACTTTCAGTTTTTCATTGATTATCTTTCAGTAGCTCGCGAACCTCTATCTGCTGATTCTTTGAAAAGATCTCTCTGTAACCAGTACCGATATATAGTATACAGTGTAGATCTTTGAGATGTTTGGCGCAAGTTTTCGGTCTTGAGTTTCCGGTTGGTAGACCAATCAGTGGGCAAGCGGTTAGGAGACCAAGCGTGCGAACACCTTTCAAATTTGTTTGCTGGCGCTTGGAATGGCTAGACTGCAGACTGTAGACTGGAGTTACATGTGACGGTATCAGTAGGGTATATTTGTGAGGTACACTATGTGATCAAAACTCTCCGGACACATGGTTGAAAATAATTCACAAGTTCGTGGCAATCTCCATCGGTAATTCTGGAATTCAATGTGGTGTTGGCCCACCCTTAGCCTTGATGACAGCTTTCACTCTCTCAGGTATACGTTCAATTAGTTGCTGCAAGTTTTCCTACAGGAGTGTTGCGCTGAGGAGAGGTATCGATGTCGGTCGCTGGGGCTGAAACGATGTCGGCGTTCCAAAACATCCCAAAGGTGCTCTATAGGATTCAGGTCATGGGGGGCTCTGTGCAGGCCAGTCCATTACAGGGATGTTACTGTGGTGTAACGACTCCGCCACAGACCGTGCATTATGAACATGTTGCTCTTCAACAGTGGGAGGGAAGAAGGTGCTTAAAACATCGATGTAGGCCTGTGCTGTGACAGTGCCACGCAAAACAACCATGAGTTCAAGCTCCCTCCATGAAAACACCACACCATAACACCACCGGCTCCGAATTTTAGTCTTGGCAGATGACTTTCACCGGAAATTTGCCATACCCACACCCTGCCATCGTATCGCCACATTGTGTACAGTGATTCGTCACGTTTTTCCGTTGTTCAGTCGTCCAGTGTTCATGCTTCTTACAAAAATGGCTCTGAGCACTACGGAACTTAACTTCTGAAGTCATCAGTCCTCTAGAACTTAGAACTTCTTAAACCTATCTAACCTAAGGACATGACACACACCCATGCCCGAGGCAGAATCCGAACCTGCGACCGTAGCGGTCTCGCGGCTCCAGACTGTTGCGCCTAGAACCTCTCGGCCACCGCGGCCGGTACGCTTATTACACTAAGCGAGGCGTCGTTTGGTATTTACCGGAGTGATGTGTGGCTTATGAGCAGCCGCTCGACCATGAAATCCAAGTTTTCTCACCTCCCGCCTAACTGTCATAGTACTTGCAGTGGATCCTGATGCAATTTGGAATTCCTGTGTGATGGGCTGGATAAATGTCTGCCTATTACACATCACGAACCTCTCCAACAGTCGGCGGTCTATGTCAGTCAACAGACGAGGTCGGCCTGTACGCTTTTGTGCTGTACGTGTCTCTTCACGTTTCCACTTCATTATCAGTGGACCTAGGGATGTTTAGGAGTGTGGAAATCTCACGTACAGATGTATGACACAAGTGACACCCAATCTCCCGACCACGTTCGATGTCCGCGAGTTCCGCAGAGCGCCCCATGCTGCTCTCCCATGATGTATAATGACTACTGAGGTCGCTGGTATGGAGTTTCTCGCAGTAGGTGGCAGTACAATACACCTAATATGAAAAACGTACGTTTTTGGGGGTGTCCGGATACTTTTGATCACATAGTGTAAGTCAGTTCATTATGGTTGTTCGTAATGGTTGCTCTTATGAAAGGTTTTATATTACATCATTTGGGTGGTGTTGGCATTCCACGGCTCCATCTCTCACTAATTGCGTATGCTAAACTTACTATGAATTGCGAAAGTGAAATTGCATCAGTCCGCAATTTCGTGTTTTTGTTGATTTAGTAGACTTCAATCTGGTCATAAAAACGTATTCTTGTTATTTAATCCGAAACATTATGCAGTCAGTTCAGTCGCTCTCCCCTTCAGTTTAGTTTAATATAGGGTTTTCTTGAAGTCATTCAGGGAATAAAATTTTTTAATCGAGGGATTTCTTGATGTCGCTTTTTATGTAATTCCTACTACATCCGAATTAGGCTGCACGTGTCTTTCGGATGCCAACTGACTTCTGTATTATGTTCACTTGATTTGGATCCAGTTATATAATCTATCTTCATATGCTACTTCTCATTTTCATTTTCCTAATTCATTAAGTGAAATTCGAGTACGTAGTGGCGTAGTCATTATCTACCGCCGTTTCATGGTTACCTTTTTTAAGGTGTCGCCTTTGTCTAAACAAACTATTGCACATGATATAATTTGCCAAGTATTTCATGTCTCACATGGTTTGCCCTATTTCTAACACTATGTACCCTGTTATTTTTCCTACTAATTTCAGCAGAGAACGACGGAAGCTGATTGGAGAGCCGCTGTAAAGTGCACCTATTCATGTTACACAAACTAAATTACTTAGTGTTACATCGATGTCACTATCACTACTTGGAAACTTAAGAATATTCAAATATTTCGAGTCACACATTGTTCAACAGTCTATAAGACGAACTGGTACCAATTATTCTCTTTTCGTATTTGCGTATTGTGATTAAATTAAAGGGCCTCGATCCTTATTCCTTGGCGTGCGACCATAAGATGTTCACTATTACAATTTGGTAGTTCTGACAGGAACTTAATAGTAATTTCATTTTGAATGATGTCCTATGATCGATACAATGCCTGCAATTTATTAAGTTTACGTAAATATAAGGCGCTTATTTAACTTAATTTTCATTATCGAAATCAGATAGCTTTAATTAGTTATTTGGGTCACGGATTTGTTTATAATCAAAGTGTAATTTCGCTAACTGTGGGCTTGACAGTTCTTCTCACACTAGTAGTTAAATTACAAATAGAGCAACCATCTAACAAATTTTTAGCTTAACATCGATGAGACTTGTGCTTCCACGATCGCTGTAGTCTGCCGACAGATCATATGATCCTCCAGACAAAACGCCACTGTATTTTAAGGTATTCAGAGTGATAAAGCCTCAGAAGAACAGGGATAGCAACTAATTCAGTGAACAAATATTTCTTCGTTTTGTTACTAGTGAGTCGCAAAAGAACACCTGCTAATTTAGCACTGGTAGCACAAATGGACGATTATCGTCGAGTCTCAGAATCAACCAGTTTGCCACTCAGATATCTGCCAAAAAGGTTTTATTGTCACTGAATCATGACCTGTCCATCTCAAAGTGTTTGCATTATAATATTATCTTCTTTTATTCCGTTACACGTAAAAGGTCTGATGAAATTGTTCCTTTATTTATGTGTGTGGTGATTAACTCACCCTTTGACTTCTTAGCGTGCTATTATTATTCATCTGGTATGCTTCGTCTGTACACTTAAATACAATAAAATGATTGTTTATCGAATGTAAGTGTGACGCTTCTCAGGCTACTGTCTGTAAAGCGCCCTTCCTGTACTATATTTTTGTCGGCATCGCTAATCATGAGAAATGTAACACATCGTAAAGTCTGGATATAAATTCAGCATGTCAGTTGGAAAATCAAGCTCAGGCTTTTCTGCACCACGGTAATGACACGAATTTTTCGTACCGATTCCCATTCTTACTTAGAATTCGGCTAAGTGAAAAAGCTACTTTAGAGTCTATCTCGTCATCAAAGTCGGTACATTTCTACACCTAGACTATGACTAAGCAATTTCTCTGACAACTGATGACAATAAAGCCACACAACGGCTTGAAATGAGGATATAGAATATATATCAACAAACGAAAAAAAAGCATAATGGAACTTAGCTGAATTAAATCAGGCAATGGCCAGGGAATTAGATAAGGAAACGAGACACTAAAAGTAGTAGATGAGTTTTGTTATTTTGGCAGCAAAATAACTGACGATTACCGTAGTAGAGAGTATACAAAATGACTTCGGATGAAGAGAAATTTCTCAAAATTAAATAGAGATTTAAGGGTTGGGAAGCCTTTCCTGAAGACATCTGTTTGGAGAGTAGCCTTACATGGAAATGAGACATGGACGATAAACGGTTCAGACAAGAACTGACATTTGGTGCTACAGAAGAATGCTAAAGATTGCATGGGTAGCTAATGTAACCAATGAGGAGGTACTGAATCGAGTTGGGGAGAAAATAAATGTTGTCGGAAGGACACGTCAAGAAACACCAAGTGATCACTAATTCAGTGTTGGATCAATGGCAAAAGCTACAAATTATATTGAATTCTATTAGGGGCATGTTCGTATAAATGTTCGATAGGTCCTCACTAAACGGTCTCTTCTGAGTCTCAGTATATATTAGATACATTCGTGGCAACAAGTATCCAACTGTGTAGAGCACGGCACGGCTATGATTCATAACGTGAAACATATCAGTGTTTCGAACAATCTTTTCGGTTCTAGTGGCAGTTACAGTAATGTATATCATCCCCTTGAGATCTCTCCAAACAAAATAATACAATCGCAGTATTCACACAAGTCCTGTTCGGAGCAATTAGTTTGTTTAAAATTGGCCGGCTGGTGCGGCCAAGCGGTTCTAGGCGCTTCAGTCTGCAACCGCACGACCGCTACGGTCGCAGGTTCGAATACTGCCTCGGGCATGACTAAGTGTGATGTCCTTAGGTTAGATAGGTTTAAGTAGTTCTAATTTCTAGGGGACTGATGACCTCAGATGTTAAGTCCATAGTGCTCAGAGCCATTTAAAATTAGCGGTTGACTGTGCTCACGCGTCAGCTGTGAAATGTGCTAGGATTCTCCCCTGTCCTATTCACGAACAAAAAATTACTACCAAGGAAGATCGAAGTAACGCACAAAAAAATATAGCTTCCTTTTTCTCTTTAGTGGGATCTACGATACAACGAATATTTGTAACCAGTTAAAACCATATGCCAGACTAGGATTTGAACCCCGATATCTCTCTTTCAACTACAGCTTGCCACAAATTGCGACATTCGAGTATGCGCCACAGAGATGTCAATGTGTAAACTAGCTACAACTTTCTCTCCATTGAGGCTCACACGAAAAAATTACTCTTCCCACGAACCACCCGCGACTGAAACAGAAAAGGGCGTAATGTGACATTAGTATAGAAACTACTCTTCGCTACACGCCATATGGTTGCTTTCAGATTATAAATGTAGATGCAGACCTTCATGCTCCACAACGTCTCTTCCAGGATACCACTGGACAAACTCTCAAGGAAAAAACGATGTAGAAGAGAGGGAGACTTAACTATAGCTTCAGGGTTGCTACTGAAATGCTTTGGAATTCGAACGATTGATCTCATTTTTTAAAAATATTAAGAAAATGCTGCTATTTATTACAACTCATACGGGAATACTTAACAGATTGTTTTTTTCCTCACTCTTTAACACTGATGTAACGACTCAAATGACTAAAACATTAAGCGACAAGAGATTAATAAACAAGCAGTTCATTGGAGATTAAGTGGTGTCGTATGTGGATTTCGTAGTTTGTGAGCTTCTTTTATTTTAAGGTTTGTACAGAAATAACAGCTGACGAGACCACTGAGCACTGCTGGTGTTGGGAGGTGACATTTGGATACAAGAAATACATCAAAAAGCCCGTCTCTTTACCCGCACAAAGGATTCAGAAATAGCCACAGCGCTGGGCGGTCGGTGGGCTTGGTTTGGGGATCGTTGGACTGTGTCTTATAGCGCCTCACAGTCATATTAACGACAGTTAATGAACTCACTGCGCTGCAAAGCCGGCCGCCCTTCTGAATTAGAAGCCTGTTTCAAAACGTATGTTCGTTTAAGTTTAGGCGTTTGTTTCTAAGGTTACAAACAACAATCGAGAGTTACTTTAATTTGTATGTTACTGCAAGTTACTTTTATTCCACAACATTGCGTTTTCAGGTCTCTAACTTACGGTTTTAACACACCGTTGTCCTTTATCTACGTAAACAACGAGAGTTATCAATTGATGTGGAATACGAGCAGTTGACGAGATTGTAACTACCGGAATATCAATAAACGAAAACCTAACTGTCTTGCTGTGACATCTGTGGACATTTGTTGTTGACAAGAAGGAACTAGTTAAAAATGAACGAAAATAGAGTAAACAGAGCTGCTATTTAAAAAAGCGCACAGCTATCTGAATCATTTTAATAGGATCGCATAAAATTTTATGATTCTCGGCTTTTAATCGGCATGTTGAAGGCTTTCCTCTAGGAAACCTTCTTCTGTCTGCCACAGATATACTTTATGTCAACGTATTTGCGATATAGGAATGAATGAAATGCCACGTGATACTTCAGGTCGACTTTACTGTGTTCTTTATAGTTATAAGTCACTACAAACAGTTGAGAAGCGTGAAATTTGTTCATAAAAAGAGAACAGTTCTGAATTTGATTTTCAGTGATTTTTCCACATCATTCTACGCAAATGGCAGATTTGTTGGTATTAGGTGTACAATGCTGTCACCTTTCTATTTCCTTCTCCATTGCGAAGATATGGGTTGTAAAATGGAGAAAATTTAATAGTGTATATTTATCATTTTTCATATTATTGTCTGGATATTATTATTGTTTTAATGTTATTTTCATTCTAGAAATTCATTATCTTACCTTTTATTATTCTTTCTTGTTTTCTTCTACTGAAAACTTACCCATGGCATACACTTTGATTTCGATCGGCGTTGCATATGTTATAGCGTAGAGGAAAAGAAGACACAAACATTTTTTATACGAACTCATACGGCCGTTAAAGGTGTGAAACACACCGTGAAAAAAAACTGCATTTAATATTTGTGGATGAATACCGTTCAAACGGTGACACATATAAAAAATTCAAATAAAAGTTCTATTGTTTTTAATGCTCATTGTAGCGGTGCACCCAGATTTGACGAAACAGTCAGTTTCTTTGAAATCCCCTGTCCCTCTATTTTGTTTCTTATTTCGACATATGACTAACAGCCTAACGTATGGCATCATTAATACCAAATTCAGTCATATATGATCAACTGGTATTTCAAAGACGCATTTGTCAGAAATAAGTTTCATTGAAGCACACACATAGCGGGTGCGCGTAAAGCGATGTATAGATGTTTCTTGCTTATTTCTGACAAATGTTTCTTTGGAATAACGCTTCATCATATATGAATGAATTTGGTGCTAACGATACTATACGTTTTGATATTTGTCTGTCGAAATTGGAAAGAAAACAGTGAGGGTGGGGAGGGGAGTGGGAGGGATTTCGAGAAAATGATTCTACTAGACAAATCTGGTTGCATCGTTATATCGTTAATTAAAAACCATAGAACTTTTATTTGGAGTTTTTTTAAGTCTGTTACAGTTTCAACGGTATTCATTCAGAAATATGAAACTCAATTTTTAAAGGATATGTGTCACACTATTAACTAGCAAATGGGAACGTATAAAAAATATTTGTTTCTTGTTTTACTCTACGTTACAATGTATCCCAAGCCGATCAAAATCGAAGTGTATCCCTTGAGTTGATTTACTTGTGAGTATAGTGCATGAAACAACGTATTATATGACAATAGTCATTGAAACGTATGTCTAAAGGCATCAAAATGAAATAAATACATAAATTCCGGATAATCTTACATGTAAATGTGAATGTATAATCTTTGGAATTACTGGTAAGCGAAATGGTTTGACTGGGACATTAAAGATGCTTGTTGTAGTGGAAGTCACAAATTAATGAAACACGATTGGCAGTGTAAAAAAATTAGAAAGGTGCTAAAGGAGGGCCAAGCATATTATAAAATGTGTGGTTCCTGATGAGGGCAACAGCCTTTTCAGTAGTTGCAGCGTCAACAGTCTAGGGAATTGACTGATCTGGCCTTGTAATATCAACCATAACGGCCTTGCTGTGCTGATACTGCGAACGGCTGGAAACAAGGGGAAACTAAAGCCGTGGTTTTTCCCGAGAGCATGCAGCTGTACTGTATCGTTAAATGATGGTGACATCTTCTTGGGTAAAATATTCCGGAGGTTAAATGGACCCTAATCGGGTTTCCGGGAAGAGACTATTCAGGAGGACGTCGTAATCAGTAAAAATTAAACTGGGGTTCTACGTATCGGAGCTTAGAATGACGGATCCATTAATCAGGCAGGTAGGTTAGAAAATTTAAAAAGGGAAATGGATAGGTTCAAGTCAGATGTAGGAGGAATTTCTGAAGTTCGGTGGCAGCAGGAACAAGGCTTCTGAACGGATGAATACAGGGTTATAAAAACAAAATCAAATAGGAGTAATACAGGAGTAGGTTTAATAATTAATAAAAAATAAGAACGCGGATAAGTTACTATGAACAGCATAGTGAACGCAAATTGTAGCCGACTCCCACCACAGTAGTACAAATTTATACACCAACTAGCTCAGCAGATGAAGAGATTGAAGAAATGTATGATGAGATAAAACAAATTATTCAGATAGTTAAGAGAGAGGAAATTTTTTTTTATTGGTCATGGGGGATTAGAATTCCATAATAGGAAAAGGAAGAGAAGGAAAGTAGTAGGTGAATACGGACTGGGAGAAAGGAATGAAAGAGGATGCCACCTGGCAGAACTTTGCTCAGAACATAATTTATTCTTAGCTAACATTTAATTTAAGAATCATGAAAGACAGTTGTCTACTTGGAAGAGACCTACAGGCACCAGAAGGTTTCAGGTTGAATATGGAATGGTAAGATAGAGATTTCGGAACCGGGTTTTAAATTGTTAGACATTTCCAGGGGCAGATGTGGCCTCTGACCACAATATATTGGTTATGAACTGTAGATTGAAACCGAAGAAACAGCAAAAAGGTGGGAATTAAAGAAGATGGGACCTGGATAAACTGAAAGAACCAGAAATTGTCGAGAGTTTCAGAAGGAGCATTAGGAAACGATTGACAAGACAAGAAGAAAGGAATACAGTGCAACAAGAAAAATGTGTGTATTTGACAGATGAAATAGTGAAGGCAGCCGAGAATCAAGTAGGGAGAGGGGGGCGTGAAAAAAGGTACAATAGTTGTAAGGTGGAAACGGAGTGATTTATCTGTCATCCAGAAGGACATGTCATTGGTTTTCGGGAGAAGAGTGGAAGCATTTCCGAAACGGCTAAGTCTTTAAACTGTTCACGTGCCACCGTAGTCAAATTATGCCGTGCACGGCAAAATGGCGCTATCTAAAATCGGCGCCGACGGCACTGTGATGCAACACGGGCTATAATAAATAGGGTGAACGACGGCTGTGGGTATGTGTACGGGTGAACAGACCAGCAACTGTTGAGCGACCCTGCAGCGATCATCGGAAGGGTCCAGACCGGAGGCGTGAGCGTTATGGTCTGGGGCATTTCCTGGGTGATCTCGTCTTTGTGGAAAGCACAGTGAATCTACACAAGTACGCATCTATCCTTGAGGGCCATGTCCACCCCTACATGCATTCTGCTTTTCCTCAGCACGATGGCATCTACCAGCAACACAATGCAATGTGTCACACCCTCGCAGAGAACGTACGTGGTTCGGAGTGCACCAGGCTTCGTTTACCACACTCTGTAGCCATTAAACTCCCCGGATTCAAAACCAGAATATGTGTGTTCACCTCGATCGGGCTGTTAACGCCATGGATCCTCAACCGAGAAACTTAGCACAGCTGGCCACGGCACTAGAATCGGCGTGGTTCCACTTTCCTGTTGGTACCTTCCAGAACTTCACTGATCCTTTTTCTTCACGTCCCTCTGCGGTCCGCTCTGCAAGAGGTGGCTACTCAGGCTTTTGACATACAGTCACATTAATGAAAATGGACAGTGTATAATATTCTTGTTCTTTAACTAAAATAATTTTATCATCTACGGTTTCTTCTCCGTCTCTCTTTTAATATTCTACACCAATTTGGTTTTACTGGCTAACTTGGAAACTTTTATCAAAAATGGACACAAACTCATAAAGAAGTATACTGAATTTTGAGCTAGCATAAGGCTCACTGTAAACATCATCCCAGTCGTTTTTTAAAACCTTTCTTTAAAATGTTCAGTAATTTCGTCATTAATCAGCCTTACAGTTTTCTTTGAATGTTAATGGATTTTTCATGGAGCTAGGTTATGTAACGTATCTACATGTGCATTGTGCTCTGACAGTCCGTTTACCACAGGATAGGCATGAGCCTCTAAGTTCTGTACATTAGACGAGTACCATACTATAAGGCTATTACTGTCTTGAGAAACCCTAATTGGGAAGTTTATGACTGATGCTAAATATAAGTAGGCAGAATCACTTATATATCACTTTTCTTGCAAAACTCATTCATGAAATTTACATTAATGCTTCCGAAAACTAAAACTTCGTCGTTTCTGTCTGATAGACAACACAATAATCTAAAACCCCTTTTCTTATAGAGGACGAGTCGGGAGGAAAGATTCATGCCTTGAGGGGTGACAGTATTAGTGATTCTGAACAAAAAACTTAACATGGATATATGTCCTATTCCGAATGGTTACCGAGATAGAACACATTTAATGTATATTGTTATTTGTTTTCTCTATCATTCAAACGTTGTCACTGTTTGCAACGTACTACAGCAGTGTAGAGGAAGTTAAGACGAACAGTCTGATACAGACATTTGTGGTCTATGAAATAGGGAAACTAGCTCATATTGGCCTACAAAAACTACCTAAGCTACACTGCATGTGCGTCGCCGAGATTTTCAATATTCTCGCTATCTCTTCGCGCAAACTATTAGTCCCACAGAGAAAAATGAATAGCACAGTTTTTGCAGGACATTTAATGTAGTTTAATTTTGTACTGCGACACGTTTTCCCTTTATGGTGCGGTTTTCGAGTTATTAAAGAAAACGTACAGAAGTGATATTAAATGTGTCCTATCTCGGTGACCATTTGGAATAGGGCATAAGTCCACATATATTGGAATGATTCGTCGGTGGCTAGACGCGACAATCGCTCTTTGAGCACCCGAAGTAGTTGGCCATCAATGTCCATTTTTGGCAAATGCCATTTTCATTACGATGGTTACTGACCAAGTATGAGACCATGTGGTTTCTCGGACTGACGCTGATTACACGACATTAAGTGATGATGATTACAAAGTTTCAGAGTATAATCCCGAAAAGAGCATATGGCACCGATGGCCGGAAGTCCCGTCCTGGGGAAGTTTGGCCACATCGGATGACTTGCGTGTCAATGGTGATGAAATGATGATGCGTACAACACTACACTCAGTCCCAGAGTGGAGAAAACCTCCGTCCTGATCGGGAATCGAACCCCCGCCCGCTGAATAGTAGTCAGGCGCGCTAACCACTCAGTCAAAGAGGAGAGACTATTATTCTGAAATGGGTTTGAACGGAATACGATTATACGGTGTACTGTTTGAGACGCCCAATGCATTAGTACAGAATACTCTGTCCCCGTATGGTTCAACACACCAAAATAGATCTGGCAAAGTGTCATCACAACAGTAATTTAAATTTCGATGATGGTTTTAATATTTTACTGTGGGATTTCAAGAGTTATATAACTTTTTATGACAACACCGATGGCCTCAAAGCGTTAACTATTTACGAGGGGCGGCCGCGTTATAGCCCATTTCCAGCGCCTCGCATCACTTGAAATATCCCTCCTCTGGGGTTTTCCGAGACGCACAGGTTTCGCAGTATTCCCGCCCCCCCCCCCTCCTCTCCCCCGCATACATCACGCGTTATATTTGAAGATATAGTTAGCAGAGTATCTCAGTCAGTTCCAGGTGATCCGTAACTGTCGCCTGCGGTACTGGCGAAAAGTAAGCAAATCAGAGACGCATCCTAACCTGGAATATTTCACGGTGTATGGATAATCGCCTGTTACAAATCTAGCACCACGCACCCATCGACTATTACTGCCAAAAAGGATATTATAAGTGGATTGTCAGTTACTACCAGAACAAAGGCGCCTTCTGAAATATGTCTACAATTTTCAATGGAGACACTACATAGCTTCCAGAAGATGAGTTATCAATGCCAACAACACTGTGCAGTTGCCTCAGCAACCCACAAATCACTCCTCTCTATCACCATCTTCTGTCGGTGCCGTATGGACGATACTTCCATACACAAACCCAATCCGACAAATCCGTCGGGGACATAGACTCTCCGGTGTCGCAACGCAAACAGCGCAAAATTCGATGCACCAGCAAAACGCACACATAGTCATAAGATCATTTGCAGGCATCTCTCTCACCCGAAGATGTATAACAGATTGATAAATCTAACTCGGTAGATGTCAGGCTCACAAATGCTACTACACCGTTACCCACCAACCCCAACTCAACTTGGAGAGAGGACATTGAGGAACAACCTACCGTTTACGCTTAGAAACATGTATCATAGCCAGTGCGGTGACGTAGTGGTATGACACTGGTCTGGTGTTCTGGACAGCGGAGCTCAAATCCCCGTTTGGCCACCCAGATTTAGGTTGTCGTGATTTCCTCAGATCGCTTAAGACAATGACCAGGATGGTTCCCTTGAAAGGACAGGCTGATTTCCTTCCCCAATCCAAGTTTACGCTCCATCACTAACAACCAAGTCGTTGACGTAAAGTTAAATTCTCATCTTCCTTCCTTCGTTTCTTATATTAGGGGACTTTTCACTTTGCGTTCTCTTTTTCTTCTTCTTTCCTTGTTATCACCAGTTAAACAGCACGTTTGAATTTGATAACTTCATCTGACAGTTGCTTTCTCTGTTTCTCTTTGCAAAATCTCTTCATGAATTCGCTGTGTTGATTCTTGTGTTTCTCTGTCCACTATTCTCCAATGCTTTTTTTTTTTTTTTAGCTTTCTCCGCAACTGTGTGATATGCAACGAGCGTTCCAAAGACTTTGTGTTCTCTTGCGATACCTGCTGTAGCATTCACCTCTCGTAAGACCCGCTTAACTTCTTCTAACCAAGTAATTTTTATTTTTTTTGAATTTATTGTTGTTAATCTAGTGTTACTCATTCTGTAGATGTGACCAAAGAGCTTCAAGTGTCCTCCGCCTGCTGCAACATTAAATTTTTCTAGTGGTTTGTATAGGACTGTATTTTTTCTTTTAATCGATATCTCATTAATATTAGTGGGACCATAAATTTTTCATGGAATTTTTCGTTCTTTCTTTGCAGTTTCATCAATTTTTGAATGGCCTCCTACAGCATTTTAATGTTTCCATTGATCTTTTTATGGGGAAACATTGGTACATTGTCTCGGCTCCTTTCCAATTGAGTTTTTAAGACTTCTCACCCTTTGTCTATTCATAAAAATATATTTAATACAGTAATACCACCTGAATCAAGTTACCCCACTGTGGGAAGGTTTGCTCATATTATTTTGTCATTTAATCTTGTTAACATTGACTGTTTAATTGAATGTGTATCAACTTTAATACTCACAGCTTATTTTAATGCAAATTCCTACAGCTTTATGACAAAAACTGTTATCATAAATGGTGTTGTCATCGTTAAAATAACAGTTTGACAGAAACGTACGTCCAGAATTTTTATCACTCTTGTCTGAACGCCCGATAGGATCTTCACAGTTCAAACATTCATAAAAAATTCTTTCACATCATTTTTAACATATGACTGATATACCGACCGCTTGTTCATCATCTGGTTTGCTGTGATAATGTGCCCTAAGACAACTAAGACAAGGGACATTTTTTTAGAAAATAACGTTTTACGCAGAACGTCCATATTTTAGTTTAACACGTTTTCTTATCTGTCTGGGGAGGCTTGTTGTTCGCGTCGTAACGCGTCTTTAACTGGGATATGTTTTAGTATTGCTGAAATTCTTTTCCATTTGTTTGCTATCTTTTTTTATTGGTTGGGATTCTCAAGCGGCTTGTCTTCCTCAGGCGTTAAGAAGCACGATTGCTCAGGTGATGTGACGTTTAATTTAAAAAGCGTCGTTAATAACGTACGAGCCTACCATTGCGTTCTTGAGGAAGTGAAGTGCCAACTTCAGCAATTACATCACAACCAACAGCATTAGAATAATTTATATTTTTTATATCGAAGGCTGGAAGCCATTGTCGGTGAGAATGTCCCGATTTCAGAGGGACACCTCTGTTACTTTGAATCCAGGCAACATATTTCTGGGCGCAATTGTGTAAGGCAGTGTTGTTTTCACAATGCCTGGGAGGTAGTATATTGTCATTAGCTGTTTTCCTGTCACTCATGCATCAGACTGAGTTTACAAACTTCTTTAAATGCTCGTAAATACTTCTGTCTGAGGACTTTAGTTTATGGCTATAATTAGTTGGAACAGATAAAAGGGTGACACCATTTTCCATGAAAAACTATAAGCCTTCAGCTGATAAATGGGAACTATATTGTCAATTAGAAAAAAGCAATGATGGGCTTTGTAACATCGAACATGTAATACAATATGTTGCATTTATTTCAGAAAGCTGGTTTCTGTCATCCACAGCTAGGGATGGGTATTACCTTTGCTCCCAGCATGACTGTATCTGATAAAATGAAGTTTGAAGTTAATCCGAGGGAACATGAAAAATGGAGGCACACTATTCCCAAGGACGTTAACGACTAAAACCATAGTGATAAATGAGACTCTTTCAGTAGATGTTATCTGCCCCATTTTAAGTAATCACCTTGGAGCAGGTATTCTGTTAGGCCTTTGCACTTTGGTGATTCCAGTTTAGCCTACATTCCAGATGCCACTAGGAGTCAGTTTTAGTCTTGTTGAAACATTGTTCAGATTGTTAGAAAACAAGGCTTTGTTGTGCTTGTTGAAGCTAATACATTGTGCCAAACTAGTTTCGTGAGGAATGGACAGTGTCGGATGTCGTTTCAGAAATCCTGGAAGCCAATCAGGTCCCAACATTCCAAAGTCGATCCAGGTCCAAGAATGGAATATTTTACGCTGGCAGGCAACTGCATGTTTGTAGGCAGACAGCCTAACTTCTTATGGTGAAATATCAAAGAGTGTGTAACTAGCCTTACTAAGGTACTGTTAAAGCATGTTTTCCTGTTCAGGTTCAAATACGTGGAAAAATGTATTAGTCTTAGCTATGTACTAAAATTGTCCTTCAACAGCCGGCCGCGGTGGCCAAGCGGTTCTAGACACTTCAGTCCGGAACCGTGTGACTGCTACGGTCGCAGGTTCGAATCCTGCCTCGGGCATGGATGTGTATGATGTCCTTATGTTAGTTAGGTTTACGTATTTATAAGTTCTAGGGGACTGATGACTTCAGATGTGAAGTCCCATAGTGCTCAGAGCCATTTGAAACATTTTTTTTATCCTTGAAAAAATAAAGCTTTCAGAAAATTACTTGCGATTTTAGTTTTATATATTACTTACATTATATTTTTGCACGACCGGCTAGACGCGCAGTCTAACACGTGCCTGCCGAGCGGGAAGGCATGCCGGTGCCCGTCACGAATCCACCCGGCGGATTAGTGTTGAGGTCCGGTGTGCCGGCCTGCCTATGTATGGCTGCGCAAACACCATTTCCACGTACGCCTACACCATAATAACTCTATCACGCAAACATTTGGGGTTACACTCGTCTGGTGTGAGACGTTCCTGGCGTGAGGGGCGGGGGAGGGAGGGGAGGGGGCATCCACTGGGGCCGAACCGCACAATAACCCTGGGTTCGGTGTGGGGCGGGGGAAGGGTGGGTGGACTGCTGTGGGCTGTTGTGTGGTTGCGAACCATTGAGGGCTACGACATGAGGAAGCCTGTCCGTCGTTTCTAGGTCCCTGGTTTAATAAATACATACAACATACATAAATTATATTTAGGTTATTGGTTTGTGAAAACAGCGAAAATATTAAGGAAATCACTACAAAACAAAGAAATATGTTACCTGAAACCTTTTTGCGAAGCCATTTCTATACAAGAAGTTTGCTGTTATTTCAGAAGTTTCCAGGTCCTACAATTTGTTGCAGTATCTATCTTAAGTTTTTCTAGCAATGTTAAACACATTGTTCACGTCCATAACTGATGTTTCATACCATTTACTTCCATCACTATTAATCTAACAGTTGCTTCAGAAACATTACCTCTTTGTTTTCTTTTTATAATTTCGAATCATCATAAAAGTAAAACGGCAGGATGACGAAGAGAAAAAGCGTGACTACATTCCAAGGTACACGTAGATTTGATACTTGAAAATATATGTTCTGCAATGTCCCATAAGTAGTACTTTCAAATTTACATGACAATTGTTTTAGTAGAATACCTGAACTTAAGTTGTAGGCATCGGGAGGAAAAAAAACTTACATCGCATAAACGTGCTACAACCACCGTTATCACATGTTTGATCGTTTCTCCCCTTTTCTGCACGCATTTTACTTTCACTAACAAGAAACCGTGAAATGCGTGCATTTCTTTGTTTGACAGTCTAACTGCATTGACGCGTTTGTGTAAAGACGGTGGTATTGTTGAAATAATTTGACGAAATAATTCCAATTTGCCATCGTGCCCCTCTGGCCAATGTGCCTCAGTCCCCCCTATCACTATGCCTAACCTCAACCGAGCAGGCCTATACTCAGTGGCCAGCTGCCTACATTTTCGTCAGTATTTACGTTGCCAGTTGCCTACGTTTTCGTCTATAGCCAGTCTGGACATAGCTTTCTTCTGTCTCCTCGCACAGCTTTACGGGTGTACCATGATACCATGCACTTCAATATCAAACCTGAAGCAAGTGGAGCAATAACCTTTGAAGAGATAAATTCCTGCTCCTCCCATCTCCGGTGGTCGAGAGGAGGGTGTGGAGAGGAGAAGAACACCTCAACACTGTTTTAATACCTTCTAGTTATTAATATTTGTTGTGTCCGGTACACATAACTCTGCGTGACGGGTGGAATTTTTTCAGGAATTTTGCGAGAACGCGTATATGAACTTGTGTCATTATATTAAAGGATACATCATGTCAGGTAGGAAAAACATTTTAACAACAGAACAAGATGTCATCATCAGGCTACAAACACCTGAACAAGGTAGTTGACTTATAGTGGCTGATTTCCTGACTTTGAAAATGCGACACTCACAAACAAATTTATGCTTCAACATGTAAGAACACCCCTTCTGCCACATAGGACCTAGCTGAGCTGTGTATGTACACTAATGAAGTGACAGTCATCTCCATCAAAGGACAAAGACAAGTTAAAAACGTCAATAACGAAAATAAGTAGCTCACAGCCATCTCCGTGCGGCTTCCCCCGTCGGAGGTTCGAGTGTGTGCGTTGTCCTTAGCGTAATTTCGTTTAAGTTAGTTTAAGTAGTGTGTAAGCTTAGGGAGCGATGACCTCAGCAGTTTGATCCCATAAGACCTTACCACAAATTTCCAAATTTCAAAGCCATCATACCACGCTGCACATGTTTTTTGTGACGAGTTTTATCAATGTACGACGAGATGGACATATATCAGAGGGAAGCGGAAAGACCTTCCGAAAATACCCTTGTCTTGTGTTACCTCTGCTTTTGCCCGCTGTTCATAACAGGCAGATATTAATACTACAAACACAAAATCACACAGCTGCATGGTCAATATTCAATGTCTATGGCCGGCAAAAAACAAATACTTAACTTCTTCTATTGAATTTACAATGGTTTTTCTCACCGAATACTGTCACTCACTTGGTACTGAATAGTTGCTTGTGGACTGAAGAGCCAAAGAAACTGGTACACTTGCCTAATATCTTGTAGGGTCCCCGCGAGCATGCAGAAGTGCCGCAACACGACTGGCATGGACTCGACTGATGACTCAAGTAGTGCTGGAGGGAACGTACACCATGAATCCTACAGGGATGTCCATAGATATGTACGAGGGGGTTGAGATCTCTTCTGAACAGCACGTTGAAAGGCATCCCAGATATGCTCAGTAATGTTCATGTCTGGGAAGTTTGGTGGCCAGCGTAAGTGTTTAAACTCAGACGAGTGTTTCTGGAGCCACTCTGTAGCAATTCTGGAAGTGTGAGGTGTCTCATTGTCCTGTAGGAATTGCCGAAGTCCGTCGGAATGCACAATGGACATGAATGGATGCACGTGGTCTGAAAGGATGCTTACGTATCTTTAACCTGCCAGCATCGTATCTAGACGTATCAGGGGCCCCATTTCACTCCAACTGGAGACGTCCCACACCATTACAGAGCGTTCACCAGCTTGAACAGTTGCCTGCTGACATGCAGGATACATGGATTCATACGGTTGTCTCCATACTCGTACACGTCCATTCGCTCGACACAATATGAAACGAGACTTGTCCGACCAGGCAACATGTTTCCAGTCATCAACAGTCCAATGTCGGTTTGGACGGAACAAGGCGAGGTGCAATCATCAAGGACACACGAGTGGGCCTTAGGCTCCGAAAGCTCATATCGATGATGTTTCGTTGAATGGTTAGTACGCTGACACGGCCCAGAATTAAAATATGCACCAATTTTCGGAAGGGTGGCAGTTCTGTCACGTTGAAAGATTCTCTTCAGTCGTCGTTGGTCCCTTTATTGTAGGGTATTTTTCCGGCCTCAGCGATGTCGGATATTTGATGTTTTATCGGATTCCTGATATTCACGGAACACTCGTGAAACTTCATCACTGCCTCGGAGATGCTGAGCCCCATCGCTCGTGCGCCGACTATAACACCACGTTCAAACTCCACACTGCCATTGCAGCGGCAGTAACCGATCTAACAACCGCTCCGGACACTTGTCTTTCTATAGGCATCGCCGACCGCAGCGCAGTATTTTGACTGTTAACATATCTCTGTATTTGAATAAGCATGCCTATATCACTTTCTTTTGAGCTTCAGTTTAGCAACTGTTGACTGTGACGCTGCCATCAATGACAGGCTCACTAGGTTCGTCGTATTTTCTGTAAGTCTTCTGCCGGATCGACAGCTGTGAGAGCTTCTCTACTGGAAACTCGTAACTTCCAGTTTTCGATGAAGTTTCAACGCTTTTTGTGTTATCCTCAATCTTCTTCCGTAATGTTTTGTATGGTCCTCAAGAGCTTTTTCCATGACATGTAGCAAAATTACTGGAACCTATTTCTGCTATGTAAGTAGCGTTTTTGTTATATTTTATTTTATATATCAATTTTAAACTATTTCACCGTATTACTGCCAGAGGCCGAAGGTAGATGGCCATCGACAGTGAGCCAGTACTCGCATTTGCATCCCAGGTTTCTGATATGTATGTTTGCAGAGAAAAAAATTTGTTGGTACAATTTTCTTACCATTTTTCGATATAGTTGCTTCAATCGCGGTACGTTAACCAGTTGTTGCAACGAATAGTCTTGAGGGAGGTGGTGAGCCAGTTGTATAGACATGTTATGAATCCGTCGCCGTCGGATGTGGATGTCGAAAGCGTTGCTCCAAGCAGCTGCTATATACTCGAGGAGAGCACGTATGAGGTACTTGTAGACAGCGAGACCAGTGTGGGTGGGCAGTGTAGACTGTTGGTTGAAAACTGAATAGAGGTACCTGAGTCATCTAACGGACCTGCCAGGTACTTTTCCATAATATGTAGGAGCCAAGTTAGGCGTCTGTTTAGCGTGACGCTGAGGTGTTGAGAAGATGACGCCCAGGTTGCGGCAGTTATTCTCACGTTGACGGGTGATAGAAATGCTGGCACGACTCTGTTCATCATAATGACGGCCTGCGTGTTGTCTGGGTTGAAAGCTAGCCACAATTTCATCGTTCAGTCATCCAGCTGATTTATCACCTTGGTGGACAAGGCTGCGTCATCAATGTGTAAGGCCAGCTTCACGTGTGGTGTGGTAGAGATGTCTTTTGTATGCAATGTACATAAGATCAGGTCAAACACTGACCCTTGTGGTACACCGACGGCGATGGGACAACGTGATGAAACTCCGTCGACAATACGTACATGGAAGTCATTGTGCGTATCCAAGTAGTTACGCAGTAATCGCACATGTGATATTGGGATCCCGTGTTTAGGCAACTTATATGGTAGATCCTCACGCAACACGCAATCGGAAGCTATGTTGACATCGAGCAGGTAGGACTCCAAAGAATTCGTGGTGGTCTAAAGCCTCCAGTGCATCTTCCAGCAAGCGAGTACTACAGTACTTGGTGGGTTGTAGAATATCCTTTCCAGAATCTGAACTGGACATATGGTCGATGAGGCGTTGCAGGAAGAGACGCTCGAACACCTTGGACACTCCAGAGAGAACCCTCATCGGACAATAGCTTTCTGTAAAGTAGGCGTCTTTCCCAGTCTTATAGACGGTATCAATCTCCGCATACAACAGGAAAGTTGTCCGTCCTCATTACTGGTTTTGTAAAGGGCCGCCAAATGGCTAACAGCCGACGGCGGCAGGTGGAGAAGCATGGGTTTGGAGATGAGGACCGTCCTTCCAGCCTTTCTTGCTAATGGCGGTATAAAGCAGGCAGAAGATCTTTTCAGCAGGGCTTAGCTAAGTCTTGGTCATCTACGTGCGGTTATCGGAATCTTAGCAGCCTTTCATGAACCAGATTGACACGTATTTGGCCCATCGGATCACCAATTGACGGGAAATTTTTGGTAAAGACGTCCCCCATGGCGTAGACCCGTGCACTGGGCTCGCTGACTATTACATTTCCCATTTGAAGTGGAGCGATACGAGTTGTTCTGTGAAGGAAGCGTCTTGTCTCCTTCCAAACGGAGCCATCGCTGAGTTTTATAGTGGAAACACAGTTGGTCAGCATTTGGTTTCTGTGGTCGTCGATCTCTCTCCGTATCTCTCGGGGCATCAGGCTGAGCAGGCGGTTCGCTGCAGAGTTTCTGAGCCGTTATTCCGGACAAATCCTGTTCTTTTCGGTAAATGCGACACGCAACTTGGGTGGCAATCGACGTGTTTATAGTTGATTTTGTGTCTCTTCCGGTGATGAGGTTTCATTGAATGCGTCCAACACAACCTTTGATAAACTTTGCAGCGCTGTATCAATTCCTCCTTCTGTTGCGTCAGGAAAGTTTGCGACGTCCGCCGAGAGACATCCCTGAAATCGTTCGCCGTTTGTGTTCTTCGTGTCATTGCCTCGCCTTGCGATAAAGGCGGCTTCAGCGTTACAGGTATGTGGTCCGATGCGACAGCGTTCTTACTTGCCCTTTGATGACGTGTGGAAGCCCTTTGACTACGCACACGTCGAACACGTCTGCTTGTCTTCGAGAATGGAAATAATTTGTTTCTAGGGGATCAATAACAGTTACTTGTTGAGGCATCTCCTGCCATTAGCGTTCGTCAGCCTTGAATTCCACCCAGCATATTTGGAGTTGAAATACCCTCCGCTGATATCGATTACGCCCCTTGGCGGACTGTATCCCGCAACATAGGCTGTTCGTCCTCTGGAGGTGTTGACAACGATAGAAGTTGCCTCAAGAGTTGCCAGGGCCGGTAAGTTCAGCTGATGACGTCGGAGGATCCTGCGTACGTAACAAGCTGTACCACTCCCAGCCGTTAGGCGGTCAGTTCGGTAGCCCCAGTAGTTGGCGACTCTCACATTCACGCGTGACTTCAAGTGTGTTCCTCCCACGACTTTTGAAGATCTCTGTGTACGCCAACTTATGGAGAGGCGTTGAAGGGTAGTGCTTGCTCCGTTGTGGGCATGGCCATTTGCGGCGCCGTCTTTCTTCATACGAAAATAGCGTAGAGTTATCATCCTTGGCTGCCTTTCTAGCGGCGCACTAGCAGGATCGTATCCCGTCAGAATGAACACTGCCGATCCCGTACGTTTCAACATCCTCAGAGGCGACGAAAACACAGATAACACCGATATTCCTATTGAACAGTGATACGTAAATTGGTTCAGTGGACATCGGAAGGAAGTCAGACTTCTAGCGAAGAGCAGACCATTGTACTTTTTCTCTAAAGGAAACACGTCCCAACTGAGCTTTCTACTACGTGAAATTCAAAACGTAGGAGAGATTCGAATCTGTGATGACGACTCTTAAGTCGTACTTAGACGGAACAGTCGGCAACAACAGTGTCCGGAGCTACAAAGGTTCAGGGTGCGAGAATACTCAACTGTAATCCGCCATAGAGTTTGAAAGCAGCACACACTCCACTGCTGATGAAACAGTTATTTTGTAGTCTGCACGCTAGACTGCGGCTAACCCATTTTTCCGCGATATCCTTCCTTCCAGTAGTGTTAATTCCGCAAGATATACGATAGAGCTCTTGTGATGTTTCGGAAGTAGGAAATCATTCCTGTGAAAGGCAAGGCTCCGGATTTGAGTCTTCGTTAGGCACCGAGCGAGGTGGCACAGTAGTTAGCACACTGGACTCGCATTCGGGAGGACGACGGTTTAATCCCGTCTCCGGCCATCCTGATTTAGGTTTCCCGTGATTTCCCTAAATAGTTTCAGGCAAATGCCGGGATGGTTCCTTTGAAAGGGCACGGCCGATTTCCTTCCCTATCCTTCCCTCACCCGAGCTTGCGCTGCGTCTCTAATGACCTCGTTGTCGACGGGACGTTAAACACTAAGATCCTCCTCCTCCATCTACGTTAGGCAAAGAGTTTTAATCTTCCACAAAGTTTCAAAGTAGTGAAAAATCAAGTGCAGAGTAATAGATTTATTCTGGAAATATTTTAAAGTGTCCAAGTAGCCTCTTACGAGGGTCTACCGACCCTCCGTAGAAAGAAAGAAAGAACCTAAGTGAGCTAAAGAGGGAGAGGTAATCATAGTAGATTATACATTCAACTACTCTGACTAAACTTACCGCAATAAATACTGGACCTTTCCTCCTCTGTGGAGATATTAATGTAATGTGCTACTGGTTTTCTCTATCATCTGTTATCGGAGTCTAATTGTTGGAGAGTACCTTCTTACCAGAGGACTTAGGTCTTCTGAATGTGGGAAAAGGCATTGAAAGTAGTTGTTTTAATTTCTCCCCTCAAACCTGGGGAATATCTCGCTGGCCTTGTCGTTACCATAGTCTTGTCTTCACCAGCTGCGTGGTAAATACACTCCTGGAAATTGAAATAAGAACACAGTGAATTCATTGTCCCAGGAAGGGGAAACTTTATTGACACATTCCTGGGGTCAGATACATCACATGATCACATTGACAGAACCACAGGCACAAAGACACAGGCAACAGAGCATGCACAATGTCGGCACTAGTACAGTGTATATCCACCTTTCGCAGCAATGCAGGCTGCTATTCTCCCATGGAGACGATCGTAGAGATGCTGGATGTAGTCCTGTGGAAAGGCTTGCCATGCCATTTCCACCTGGCGCCTCAGTTGGACCAGCGTTCGTGCTGGACGTCTCAGACCGCGTGAGACGACGCTTCATCCAGTCCCAAACATGCTCAAGGTGGGACAGATCCGGAGATCTTGCTGGCCAGGATAGTTGACTTACACCTTCTAGAGCACGTTGGGTGGCACGGGATACATGCGGACGTGCATTGTCCTGTTGGAACAGCAAGTTCCCTTGCCGGTCTAGGAATGGTAGAACGATGGGTTCGATGACGGTTTGGATGTACCGTGCACTATTCAGTGTCCCCTCGACGATCACCAGAGGTGTACGGCCAGTGTAGGAGATCGCTCCCCACACCATGATGCCGGGTTTTGGCCCTGTGTGCCTCGGTCGTACGCAGTCCTGATTGTGGCGCTCACCTGCACGGCGCCAAACACGCATACGACCATCATTGGCACCAAGGCAGAAGCGACTCTCATCGCTGAAGACGACACGTCTCCATTCGTCCCTCCATTTACGCCTGTCGCGACACCACTGGAGGCGGGCTGCACGATGTTGGGGCGTGAGCGGAAGACGGCCTAACGATGTGTGCGGGACCGTAGCCCAGCTTCATGGAGACGGTTGCGAATGGTCCTCGCCGATACCCCAGGAGCAACAGTGTCCCTAATTTGCTGGGAAGTGGCGGTGCAGTGGCGGTGCGGTCCCCTACAGCACTGCGTAGTATCCTACGGTCTTGGCGTGCATCCGTGCGTCGCTGCGGTCCGGTTCCAGGTCGACGGGCACGTGCACTTTCCGCCGACCACTGGCGACAACATCGATGTACTGTGGAGACCTCACGCCCCACGTGTTGAGCAATTCGGCGGTACGTCCACCCGGCCTCCCACATGCCCACTATACGCCCTCGCTCAAAGTCCGTCAACTGCACATACGGTTCACGTCCACGCTGTCGCGGCATGCTACCAGTGTTAAAGACTGCGATGGAGCTCCATATGCCACGGCAAACTGGCTGACACTGACGGCGGCGGTGCACAAATGCTGCGTAGCTAGCGCCATTCGACGGACAACGCCGCGGTTCCTGGTGTGTCCGCTGTGCCGTGAGTGTGATCATTGCTTGTACAGCCCTCTCGCAGTGTCCGGAGCAAGTATGGTGGGTCTGACACACCGGTGTCAATGTGTTCTTTTTTCCATTTCCAGGAGTGTACTTTGGAGAGCCTCGTCTGCATTTATACATCTCCTTAACAAAGGCACCGCCTGATACGTATCTTCATCGAACTTGAGAAGGTCTTTGTTAGTAACTGGAGTCGTAATATCCGCGAACCACTTCAAGTATGGTGTTTTGGGCGACATATTTCGGTTTACGTACCATCCCTGCGTTATTTCAGATATGGTATCGTTAACGGCCTACTAAATCGGGAGAACGGTGTTCTTCAAGGTAGCGTTTTAAGCGTAGCCCTACTTTTAGCAGCCGTTAAGAGCACTGCGTTCATGGTACGAAACTTCGAACGGCGTTTATTGTTTGTCAATAACTTGGCAATTGTCTGCATTTCTTTCAGGTTCTCACTAGCCGAACCGAGCTTTTAGGTGGCTGGAGCCATAGGTGGACTGAGAACTCAATGTGTGTTCTTTTTTATTCTCCACGTTTTCCTTTTAATCGTACAGATATGTAACAAGGAACATAATCTAATTTTGAACATTCATCGTGGTTTTTGGACATTATATTTTACGATAGACTTAGTTGATTGCCCCATCTGAAGGATCTGAACGCATAGTCCATCAAAGAACGAAACTTTTTTTAATATGTTGGTCAAAATCTGTTGGGTGCGAACGTCCACTTCAATTTCATACAGCCTTTGTATGATTCCGTCGGAATATACTTTTACGTTGAAAGTGGCTTATCTACCGGCATACTCTAAGATAACCGGTAAAATTCACTACGACATAATCAAGCTAGTCACAGGGGGATTTAGCACCAGCCTGATTTCCAGACTCTGTGCTGCAGCTGGTAAGTCACCACATTATATCAGGAAGCAATTTGTCATGGTTCGACAAACGCATAAGACGTTTTCGCTACCGCAGTCACCTGTTCATCTTACCGTTTGTCACCCATCGATAGAGCCACTTTTTAATGGCTTGACAGAAAGGAGACCCTTTGAGATTCGCGCAAAAAGCTATCCTTGGGAATTTTATGAAGAAACTGTTAATGTCTTACATCAAAATTGTAGTAAATCGCAACTTTATCTTGTTGAGAGGTCCGGAATTATTTTAGATGCGGCAGTTTTTTTTAAAGAAGGCACACTTAACATTGTTTTGAAATCTCAACAATTAAGTCTTACATCCTCGTGATATCCATCGGCGATTATCCAGAAACGTTCTTCAACTTGAAGCAACAGGAAATAATCCCACTACCCCAGGCTCCAGTCAACCGATTGGATTCCCCTCTTGGTCATAGGATTCTGGCGGACCAGACATGCCATGTGGAGAAGGATCGCAGCTTCTCAAAACCTCTTCGAACAAAACAAAAATTTTCAGAGGTACACTGAACGTAAAATTAGGTAACGATGCGTAAATAACGATTAACGTGCAAGCACCAACAAAAAATTACAACAAGAAAGACCTACGGGTGTCAGAAGACTTATGGGAACTTGTGGAAGAAATCACGGACAAAATTCCTGAACATCACATCAAGATCCACTAGGTGACACGGTGGACAGTTAGGATACGAAAAGAACCACAGAAGAGTCAAAGGACTGTACGTCGTTCACAATAGGAATAATAAAACGTGGTTAACACCTCATAAGCTTCTGCCTACAACTTTAATCTCAAAATTATGTCAACTCAATTCAAGAAACCCAACAAAAGCTAAAGACAGGAAAATCCCTCAATAAATCACTCGGAGAATTCCAGGCTGACCATATTTCTATCTCCATGAGGAACACCAAGGCAGTCTTCAGTGTAAAAACCAGGAGAGGCTTTTTTGAGTCACACTACTACTTACTCCAAATCAAAGTAAAATGTCAGTCCTACAGAAAGAGAAGAAGAGTAACCCATAGTTTTCGGACTGATACCGAATACCTAGAACTCAGCAAGGAGGAAATCGTTGAAGAAATCGATAGGGTGGATACCACAAACATGTCTGAACTGGCGGAGAAAGTGAAGCAAACAGTTAAGTTAGATCGATACCCTACGAAGCAGAGAAAATAGGTGGTGAAACAAGACATGCGATCAAGCTGTCGAATATAGCAAAGCACGGAATGATTTCAACGGCCATAAAACAACAGAAAAGTGGCTGGTATTCGCTGAGGGACTGGGAAAGGCCTCTCAGATTATCCGGCGAGAAAAATGCAAATACAATAGATAAGAGGTTGCCTGAAATAGAAGACGACTTTACCAACAACACCATCCGCTACCAACTTCCTAGCTTCTGCTTGCAACGACCTGATGGATCCCTGGAAAGTAATACACTACTGGCCATTAAAATTGCTACACCACGAAGATGACGTGCTATGGACGCCAAATGTAACCGACAGGAAGAAGATGCTGTGATATGCAATTGATTAGCTTTTCAGAGCATTCACACAAGGTTAGCGCAGGTGGCGACACCTACAACCTGTTGACATGAGGAAAGTTTTCAACCGATTTCTCATACACAAACAGCAGTTGAGCGGCGTTGCCTGGTGAAATGTTGTTGTGATGCCTCGTGTAAGGAGGAGAAATGCGTACCATCACTTTCCGACATTGATAAAGGTCGGATTGTAGCCTATCGCGATTGCGGTTTATCGTATCGCGACATTGCTGCTCGCGTTGGTCGAGATCCAATGACTGTTAGCAGAATATGGAATCAGTGGGTTCAGGAGGGTAATAAGGAACGCCGTGCTGCATCCCAACGGCCTCGTATCACTAGCAGTCGAGATGACAGGCATCTTATCCGTATGGCTGTAACGAATCGTGCAGCCACGTCTCGATCCCTCAGTCAACAAATGGGGACGTTTGCAAGACCACAACCATTAACCATCCGCACGAACAATTCGACGACGTTTGCAGCAGCATGGAATATCAGCTCTGAGACCATGGCTGCGGTTACCCTTGACGCTGCATCACAGACAGGACCGCCTGAGATGGTGTACTCAACGACGAACCTAGTTGCCCAATGGCAAAACGTCATTTTTTTGGGGATGAATCCAGGTTCTGTTTACAGCATCATGATGGTCGCCTCCGTGTTTGGCGATACCGCGGTGAACGCATATTGGAATCGTGTATTCGTCATCGCCATACTGGCGTATCACCCGGAGTGACGGTATGGGGTGCCATTGGTTACACGTCTCGGTCACCTCTTGTTTGCGTTGACGGCAGTTTGAACAGTGGACGTTTCATTTCAGATGTGTTACGACCCGTAGCTCTTCCCTTCATTCGATCCGTGCGAAATCCCACATTTCAGCAGTATAATGCACGACCGCATGTTGCAGGTCCTGTACGGGCCTTTCTGGATACAGAAAATGTTCGACTGCTGCCCTGGACAGCACATTCTCCAGATCTCTCGCCAACTGAAAACGTCTGGTCAATGGTGGCCGAGCAACTGTCTCGTCACAATACGCCAGTCACTACTCTTGATGAACTGTGGTATCGTGTTGAAGCTGCATGGGCAGCTGTACCTGTACACGCCATCCAAGCTCTGTTTGACTCAATGCCCAGGCGTATCAAGCCCGTTATTACGGCCAGAGGTGGTTGTTCTGGGTACTGCTTTCTCAGGATCTATGCATCCAAATTACTTGAAAATGTAATGTCATGTCAGTTCTAGTATAATATATTTGCCCAATGAATACCCGTTTATCATCTGCATTTCTTCTTGGTGTAGCAATTTTAATGTCCAGTAGTGTACGAAGAATAATTGTGAAATTCTATCCAAATATTTCAGTATGCTTCTCAAAGGTGAAGAGCCACATGAACAACTCCGATTTGGAAAACCAGAACTAAATTCTAATTCGCTTCCACCTTCACAGGAAGAAATAGTGAATGTAAGCAAATCATTAAAAAACCAATAGAGCACCTGGTGAAGATGGAACTGTTGCAGAATTATGGAAATTAGACCACAAAGGCATAACACGAAGAATTCGCAGAATGATATCGGAGGTCTGCAAGACAGAAAAAATACCAAAGAATGGAAGAGCGACATGGTACACCAAGTCCCCAAGAAAGGGGGAAAACAGATATCAACAATTACACGGGAATCTCACTTCTTCCAGTAACTTATGAAGCATCTTTAAGACTTTGCTGAATCGACTTGAGCCGCAAGCGGGCCACAGATTGTCGAGTATGGGTGCGCACGGAAGGAAAGCGGGTTACCTGCGCAGGGGCCCAGCGCGAAGCGGCATGACCCAGCGCGTAAAATACCCCTTGTTATCTAAAGGTACTTCCCGCCTTAGCGGCTAGCAGTAACTGCAGACCGTCACAACTTCTGTATTTCGTTGAAACTGCCCACCGCTGCGGTCACGCCACTCAATGTGTCGCCTCTGTGAAGGGAACGTGCACGCGAGTTCGCAACGTGCATATTAATACCATTCTAGGATTTTTGGTGGACGAGGAAGAAGAGGAAGAGAAAAGTATGATAATGCTTACAAGATCTTTCCTGACAGTATTTTCCAAACACGGAGTGTGAAGGAATACGTGTTAACTTAGTAACCAGCCACTTGCGAAGTGATGAAGAGTGGTTCTGAAATTTTTTAGTCTTAATTCACCTCAGTTCGGTTTTGTTTTAAACCTGGTAAAAGGATATATGGCAGGAACAGCTACCAGTTTAGTGTAAATTCCAATAGAAGCTGATGAGAAATGACAGTGACTTTACGATAAGCAGCTGTATAAAAACAAACGTATTCATCAACATCGGTTTAAAATGGGCAATTTTGCATTTCGATGAAGTAAGATAAAATTTTATGAAGATAGTAGGTTCATAAGGAAATACAGTACAGTTTGTTGTTTATTTTTACATTGTATTTACTTTATTATTAGTAATTGTTTTAAAAAGTAGTAAATTATCACCTGCCTGTGATTCGAAGTCTATTAACGGGGTGAAAGAGTACTCACTGTCTCCAGCCGACGAAGCTTCTAATCGTTGTGAAGTTCGTTCTAGCGGAGATGAAAGGAAAGACGAGCAGGAAGGGAAGGACTGATGGTGGCAGCTGGTGGCACAAGAGATGATTCTGATGAACATTCAAGTCCCATAATATAGTTGTCAATTTTCGCTTTAGTAATGAGGTGACCTGGCAGTTTCCTAATGGACGCTGCGATGCATCTCATGAATACTCCACATCATCTTGGGGCCCAGCTTATCAGCCAAGCGCTATAGCAGTTCCAACTGTTGTTGCCCCTTATCTTGACTGAATCCCAGTGGGTTTTTCTCGATCTGCAAACTGCGAAGGGAGAGCTGGCAACTAGAGGACGAGGAAGCAATGGCTTGTGGATTGTCACGCTCAGTTTCAACAGCATTTTGTCCGTCTTTACCAGATGGTGGTCCTTCAACATTTGTTGGGCTCTGTGGCGGAATTCCACATAAAGAGGACTGCTCCATTCATACATCTCTCAAAAAACTTAGTCTGTTGAGCAACCTCCGTTTTTTAACGAACTTGGTGCTTCAGAATCTATTTGTACATTTTGTTTTTTAATTGTTTTCCAGTGGTTATCTCTGATTTCTTTCCACTTTTCTTACACTGGGAAGATGTTAATTTAGCTGTGTAACTAGTACAACACACTATTTATGTTTCATGTATTAATAATAATTATAGTTTGCGTAATAGGTTTCTAGCTGCAGGGGAGAATTTCGTGTTCCTTGGGTATGGTTTTCGAGTATCACCAAGTTACGTGAGCATCATAGTTTGTGGAACACAAGAAACTATGGGCAAGCACTTGGTACCTATCTCACTGACTCCTACATCTCGAGAATCTTTCCGTGAAAGTGCGACAGAATTCTGTACTCTTTGGACTTTCCCTAAGCGTTGTGCGGCTGTTGATTAGATACATATACGGATACAGTGTCCTGGAAAAAGTGGTTCTCTTGTGTGGAATTACGAAGGCTACTTCTCCATATTACTTTTGGCACTGGCTAGTGTGAATTGTAAATTCGTTGCGATAGACGACGGTTCATATGGACAGGAAGGAGACAGTGGCATATTTAACAAGACAGGAATGAGGAAAATGGTCATGAACAGAGACGTATTTCCGGTAGATCAAGAGGTTCCATTGACTGAAATCAAGATGCCATTTGTTATAGTTGATGACGAGGCATTCCGCTTGCAAAAGCATATTCTCAAGCCTTACACTCTCTCGGCTGCCCGGCAAAATAAATCAAAAGCTATCTTCAACTATAAACTGTCACAAATGCGCCGAGTTTCTGAAAAAGTTTTTGGACTTTTGTGATGGGATAAACTCGTTACAGCTTGTTGCTGTATACACAGTCTCCTCCAGGGTGCGTCTCTAGAAAAAGAAGAGGACAAGCTTTTCATGAATTTGACCATGATGCGCTTTTACCACAAAACGTTACTCCTTGTCTCGAACAGGCGAATTCTACCAAGCTGATGTGTTTCAAGTACGAGATACATTCAAGAATTACTTCTGGGAACCAAACCAAACCGGAAAAACAAATAAGATACAAGTAAAAGATATAACTTATTGTCCCTACTCGTAACTATTATTGTTGTACTTGTTTAGCGACAGAGAAAAGGAAGATACTTTTCTCGCTTCAATATTGTAAAATTACATGTTACGGCAGAAAAAACATAAATAATTAAATGTGTATATGCAAAATACCACCTTTTCCTTTGATTCTCCTATCTTCTTCCACATTCCTCTGGCGTCACATTTCTGAAATCTGTATATTTATGATCATACAATATAGAGTATCTGCTCACATACCCCACTAACTGGTCGTCGTCATCGCTTTGAAAACCTTTCTTCGCCAATGCGCGTCGCAGCTTATTACAGTTGCCAAAGACCCTGCAATCACGGTCCGAATGCCGGACTGTTTCTGCAGCGGCCGAGACGTGGCAGTCGCGATGACGTCACGACCGTTGACTGCCAAGCAGTTACTGCGACATATGGTCCTTCGCTTTGCCGAACAGTAGCCAACTGCCCGCAGTCACTGCAGGCCGACCTTAATGAGGCAGTACACAGTGACAGCCGGGTGCCTGCGGCCCCGCGTCTGCCGGTGAGCCGGACTGAATGAAACACTTCTTTGTCCGCTTTCGGCGCGCTGATTGGAGTCGTGCAGTGCTGACAGAATCGAGGCTCACGCCCTACAATCTTCCTCAAACAATTTAACAGAAACTTTTCGGTAAAAAAGTGATTTTCACATTGATTACAGCTTTATATGTCAGTTTCACGGTGAACCGCCAAAAATTTCGATAATGGACGTAATTAATGCGTTATTTCCATTTACGCGCAACACAGCGCGAAATATTGATAGTTTACAATGGAAAATAGAAATTGTTATGATTTTGCGTTTCATGTCTATTACACCGTATGTTTCTGCGAATAAAATTTAGCTAAGACACTGAATTTTTCTCTAGACTTGGGAGAAGGTTTCGATCTGTTTCCATTCTTGAGAAAATGGAATTTTGTAGCACTCTTCGGACCACAGGCGCGCGAGGATAAAATATGGGTAACATCGCTCATTTATTCTAACCTGTTCGAGATATCGATACGAGATTTCGGCAAGTGGTAGCACATAACGAGGACGGTATTTTGCTGTATGGGTAACATATGGAAGTGTATCTATGGCGATGTAGCGAACGCTATGGTATTTTATTTTATTTTTTCAATCCAGTGCTGAAATTCTTTAAGAGTCTTCGACAGAATTGAAGAGAGACTTTGCTGGTATGAAAACGAACATGAAAATTCTTCTCGTGTGCTACTGCAAACCGAAACAGTGAAATTTTCCTTAAGTTATTGACAACTTTGCTCGCCAATTAATTGTTTAATATGACACTGTTTCAGAATTATTGCAAGGTGAGTTTGTCCCGATTATTCTGGGTTTTGGAAAGAGAAGAAAAATTAAACTTTTCAACAAGAGAAATGTAGCCGTTATTCATAACTGATGATGCTTCTTCACACAAAAATAACTTGCCAATTCTGTTCCAATTTTGGCAGAATCCCGTAACCGATTGTATTTTTAATAGTGAAAGACTCGAATGGAAACTTACCAGAGAATACTGCCCCTATTCTTCGTTTGAGAAATATGAACATAATTCGCAGCAAATAGTATACCATCCTTTTGTCACTACCCTCATTCAGATGAAGTGGTAAACTTCTTCACCTTAATTATCTTTTGAGGTGCTAAAGACAGATTATATGTATTTATAATTGATTTCAACCTTGATGAGTAGTCTCGAGTAGTTCATAAAATAATGACTGTCATGTTTTTATAACATTATTATCTACAGATACACAGGCAACTAATTTGTTATTTCTAACAGAACAATGCTGCAATTTTTCTACAGAGTACAAGTGACACAATAAAATACTTTCGTAAATATGAAACTGTGAACGCATTATGACTTACAGAACCTTGCCAACTATTCGTCAAAGTCGATATCACAGATGTACTAAAAGCTATCTAAAGTAAGAAAATTCGCTCCCTCACTCCTTATAGAGACAGGAACGGAAAGATTATTAGCTATTTCCCGCACTTTTACATATGTCAAATGCAACATAGGTGTAAAAAGAAAATCATTTAGCAAGTTTCAATCCGAGCTGTTTCTTATTAAAGATACACTGGGTTACCGGATTTCCTAGAAATTACAACAGAATTTGTCACTTATTTTCATCTGAGTTAAACTTTCTTTCTCCATAAAAATGTCATCAGTGACGAGTTTTGAGTAACATATACATTTACCTAATTGTCACATCAAATTTTGCATTTTTTGCCAAAATAGAGTATAAGTTGCGCACACTCACCCAGCAGTAGCTATTACGACAGGATCTTGAAATAGTGTTTTGTTAAACAAGCAATAGGCGACCAGAGAGGTCAAGACCTTACTGAAAACCTCACTATGTCAGTTTACTGTAACATAAGAGAAGAAATTTTACGGTTATTTTCATACTAGCAAATTCTCTTTTCACTAGATATCAGTGAGTTCTTAAAAATTGCAGTACTGGATTAAAGAAACGACGTAGATAAGAAGTTCCGAACATGGCAAGATGCTCTCCTCTCCCTATCATATGCCAAAATCTGGTTTTGATGCCTTTAACGGTTTAGATATGATGTACGTTATGAATATACCAACCTCGCGTGCGTGCGGTCGGAGGTAAACGTGCTACATAAACACAATTTTCTCGATCAGGGAGACAGATAGAGATCTGTTCCCAAGTGTAAAGGAAGATTCAGTATCTTAGGTACATTTCGCTTTCATCCCGCAAACGTTTTTGAATGCCACGTAGCGTCTTACGTAAGTGCGAATATCGCTATAAGTATGATCATTAGCAAGATGGTAGGTACTTCATCATGAAGCTAACATATACAGCCATAGGTAACGTGAAAATTAATTATTTTTTTATGAATAGTTTCTGTAAGAACGTGTGAGAAAGGCTACAGAGCTAATGGAGCGCGTTTGACTTTCCACCGGTAATGGCGCTGCTCTATCTCGATTAACAGGCTAACCAGTGTTGTTTATTTGCACCCCTCGCCACGTACAGTTGCACTGGACGGCGCGGCGGTGCAGCAAGCAGATTACCAGCTTTCGTTCTGTTCTCGCACTGTCATGTGGGATTCAGGAAAGGGAGATCCTGTAGTGACCATATCTGGACCCACAAAACCATAATACACATCAGAAGATGCCGGGAACACTACGGTCACATTTGTGGATTTCAAAAAAGCTTACGATTCTGTTGCCAGAACAAAATACTAGAGCTGTCATCCAGGAAACTGTATAAGAAACCACCTCAAAGGTGATATTCATAGGATAAATCTCAAACTCATTCGAAATTCACGCAGGACCCACAAAACCATAACACACATCAGAAGATGCCGGGAACACTACGGTCACATTTGTGGATGTCAAAAAAGCTTACGATTCTGTTGCCAGAACAAAATACTAGAGCTGTCATCCAGGAAACTGTATAAGAAACCACCTCAAAGGTGATATTCATAGTAGAAATCTCAAACTCATTCGAAATTCACGCAGGAGTCCGACATAGAGACGGCTTATCGTCTTCTTGTTCAACACTGTACTGGAAATAATAGTCAGGTAATGGTAAAGCATGTCAGAGGTATCCAATTTGGAAAAGAGAAAGGCGAAAGAGTCTCTGTGAAATGCCTGGCCATTGCTGATGACCTGTCTGCCAACAAACAACAAGAATGTAGCCAAACTAGCGCTAGATAAACTACATGAAATCTCCTGTAAAAACTGGACCCCAATTATCCTATGAAAAACTCAATATATGGACACCAAATCAACTGAAAAACTTCTACTAAAAACGCGGTACGGAAAAAACTAACAAGTCCTTCACTTCAAGTACTTAGGAGAAATCATCCTACCCACAGGACTGAACACGATCTCCAATACGGAAAGAATATTCAAACTGCAAAAGGAGTACAAACTCACATGGAATCACTAGAAAAAAAAAGGTTCAAATGGCTCTGAACACTGTAGGACTTAAAATCTGAGGTCATAAGTCCCCTAGAACTTAGAACTACTTAAACTTGACAAACCTAAGGACATCACACACATTCATGCCCCAGGCAGGATTCGAGTCTGCGACCGTAGTCGCGCGGTTGCAGACTGAAGCACCTAGAACCGCTTGGCCACACCGAACGGCTCACTAGAGCAAAAGAGCAGCAACTCGTAATGAAAAACTACGCAACTACAACATGGTTGTTTTATCAAAAGTCTTGTATTCGACATAAACCACAGTTATTAGAGGGATGACAAAAATTCATGGCATAGAGAAACATGCAGAAAATTTCTTAGAAAAATCTACGGCGCTGTTGTCCGGGGGCCAGACAACGCACAAGGAACTCATCACAGATAAAATTAGAGAAAATCGCCTACAGTTTTATGGGCACCTGTGTATGAGGGATGAAAACAGTCACACTAAGAAAAATTTTAACATCGTTAATGCAAGCAAATTAAAGATCAGTTGGATAAACGAAACACAAGAAGAATTGCAACAAATGAATATTTCAGAAGAATAAATTGAGGACAGAGAACAGTTCATAAGTAAACTCAAAACCAAAGAACTTCAACAAGTCTCAAGGAAAGAAACAATGGGGAAAAATGGACAGACGAAAGGAAGAAAAAACGCAGTGAATTAATGAGGAGATTTTGGTGAAAAAAAGAAAGGAATAAAAGTAAATGAAACTGCGATTGGCTCAAGTTCACACGCTCTCCTAAATGGCAATAATCGAGAATTATATGCAGGGTGAATTGTCCTACCGTGTACAATCTCTAGGGTTTGATCGATGAGAGCAGACAGAACAAATAAGGTCTAATGAATTTATGCCAGGAACTGCATGGTTTCCATGCTAGAGACCAGTTATTAAATCACGCATTGTTACTGAGACTACGGTCTAATGCATACGGTACCATGCAGCTACAGTTACAGTATGTGCTGAAAATGGTTTCCATGTGTCTCAGCGCATGCGTGTATGCGGCATAGCATGTTCTGTCTCACACATCGGCTGCGCTGTACCCGAAAAGTGTCAAAGGCAGCATGAATATGCTGCTCCAGTGTCTCCACATCTGGAATAAGCTTTGCATACCCGACACTTTTGAGATGGCTCCCTAACCGGACGTCGCAAGGGTCGAGACCCGGTGAACGAGCACGCCATGTAACTGACCCCCTCGTGCGATCCATCGACCAGGAAATACACGACCGAGATGCGTCCTGACGTTAATGGTGAAGTGGGCTGGAGCACCCTCACGTGGCAGCCACATAACTCTTCGCATCATTAGAGGCACTTCTTCCAGCAGGGGAGGCAAAGTCACCCGCAAGAAACGCCGGTAGTTCCGATGTGTTAGGCGATATGCAAGGAAGACTGGTCCCAAAATACGGTCGCCCAATTCCGACCTCACCGATGCCCATCAGCTATCACCATACCATGGGGATTCTGCATTCTGTCCCAAAGATGACTGTTAAGAACGTTGAAGATAGCAATCCGCCTAAAGGTGGCCTCATCAGAGGACAGGATGGATCACACAAATCCCGGAATCGTGGTTTCTGGTGAAGAAACCAGTGACAAAACCGCTCCCGATATGGAAAGTCTGCCGCTAGTAAACTCTACACTCGCTGTAAATGATAAGAATAGTAACAATTGTCATGGAGAATGTTCCACATCGTCGACTGGGGTACCTTGTACTCGCGGGCCAACTGCCTGGTACTGACACGGCGGTCGCCTTCCACAGTGGTAATCACATTTTCCTCCAAGTCTGATGTCCGAACACTTCGGGTACGTCCTTCGTGCTTCCCTTCTTCCTGAAAAGACCTTGTCTCAGACAAACGGCGAAACACTATTGCAAACATTGACTGCTGTTGTTGTTACCGGGAATATGTCTCTTGATACAACTTTGCTACCTGCCGCCCGTTGCCATTTAACTTTTTGTAAGTAAACACCATGTCGGCAGGCTCTCGATTCGAATACGAAACCACTGTGTACAACGCTGTATCACATCCTCAACGAGATGAGTCAGCGAGAGAAGTGAATCGGACACATTACCAATTACTATGCCAGAAGAGGGTGCTAGGGCATGACGTATGAGGGACAGCGCATGGTACAGCGCGCATTAGACCGCATGATTGAAATAATGTCCTCTAGCGCTGAAACCATGCATTTCCAGACATAAGTTCGTTAGACCTTCTTTGTTCCGTATCGTCTCATTGATCAATCCATAGAGTCACCCTGTGCATGGAATGTATGGAATGGAAGCCTAACACAGGATTTTCTACGTGCACTCTATAGATCGATAGATTAACGGGTATGTGTGTGTGATTTCATAAGGGATCGAACTGTTGAGGTCATCGGTCCCTAGATTTACACACTACTTAAACTAACTTATGCTAAGAACAACACAAACATCCATAGCCGAGGGAGGACTCGAGCCCCTGGCGGGATGGACCGGGAAATCCGTGACATGGCGCCTCAAAGCACGCGGCCACTCCATGTGCCGGAGATTAACTGGGTCTGCAAAAGCAAGCTGCAGAATAAGTGGAACATAGCACCTGACGGAGTCCTTAATCTCTGTTAAGGACGCGAACTCCATTGATTTTGACCGTTATCGCATAACCACCGCCATCAGTAAACGGGAACAGAGTTAAATTAGCGGAGGCGGCTAACAAGGCTCATAGCATCATCTAGGAGGCGACCGCGCAACAACCATTGCAATTGTCGGCAGTGACAAAGTAAGCGCTAAATTTATACATGATTTACGATTGTAGCTCCTCTGAGATCCGTAGATTTAAAAGGTATACAAAACAGTGAACTCTAGGAGAACAAAAGGAATATTTTGAGTATACTTCGTTAAAGAACTGAAGACGCACTGTTGTAAATCTAGTACTTTGCAATATATTGCGCGGACAGAAAGACAAGATCCTTTCCCTGTCAAAAATTCACCCTAGAAGCGCACTATTACGTAATAAAGACAACATTTTTAACGGTATTGTGAGTAGGGAAATCATTCATAGAAGTAAAATACAATTATAAGTATGTGCACCTGAGAATAGTAACACATTGGCACAATACGGTGCATCCTGAGTAACCGGAAAACATGTTTTCTCATTAAAATTAAAAAAAATGTGTTTCGTGTAACTGGAACTCGAAAAATATTTCAAATTTACCCAAATAATAAAATGATTTTGCAGGAGTTATTATTAAGCATAATTTTATGAATTAGATAGAAACATTTAGGTACTAGAAGTTTAGTGACCGCTGTAAATACACTCCTGGAAATGGAAAAAAGAACACATTGACACCGGTGTGTCAGACCCACCATACTTGCTCCGGACACTGCGAGAGGGCTGTACAAGCAATGATCACATGCACGGCACAGCGGACACACCAGGAACCGCGGTGTTGGCCGTCGAATGGCGCTAGCTGCGCAGCATTTGTGCACCGCCGCCGTCAGTGTCAGCCAGTTTGCCGTGGCATACGGAGCTCCATCGCAGTCTTTAACACTGGTAGCATGCCGCGACAGCGTGGACGTGAACCGTATGTGCAGTTGACGGACTTTGAGCGAGGGCGTATAGTGGGCATGCGGGAGGCCGGGTGGACGTACCGCCGAATTGCTCAACACGTGGGGCGTGAGGTCTCCACAGTACATCGATGTTGTCGCCAGTGGTCGGCGGAAGGTGCACGTGCCCGTCGACCTGGGACCGGACCGGAGCGACGCACGGATGCACGCCAAGACCGTAGGATCCTGCGCAGTGCCGTAGGGGACCGCACCGCCACTTCCCAGCAAATTAGGGACACTGTTGCTCCTGGGTTATCGGCGAGGACCATTCCCAACCGTCTCCATGAAGCTGGGCTACGGTCCCGCACACCGTTAGGCCGTCTTCCGCTCACGCCCCAACATCGTGCAGCCCGCCTCCAGTGGTGTCGCGACAGGCGTAAATGGAGGGACGAATGGAGACGTGTCGTCTTCAGCGATGAGAGTCGCTTCTGCCTTGGTGCCAATGATGGTCGTATGCGTGTTTGGCGCCGTGCAGGTGAGCGCCACAATCAGGACTGCGTACGACCGAGGCACACAGGGCCAACACCCGGCATCATGGTGTGGGGAGCGATCTCCTACACTGGCCGTACACCTCTGGTGATCGTCGAGGGGACCCTGACTAGTGCACGGTACATCCAAACCGTCATCGAACCCATCGTTCTACCATTCCTAGACCGGCAAGGGAACTTGCTGTTCCAACAGGACAATGCACGTCCGCATGTATCCCGTGCCACCCAACGTGCTCTAGAAGGTGTAAGTCAACTACCCTGGCCAGCAAGATCTCCGGATCTGTCCCCCATTGAGGATGTTTGGGACTGGATGAAGCGTCGTCCCACGCGGTCTGCACGTCCAGCACGAACGCTGGTCCAACTGAGGCGCCAGGAGGAAATGGCATAGCAAGCCGTTCCACAGGACTACATCCAGCATCTCTACGATCGTCTCCGTGGGAGAATAGCAGCCTGCATTGCTGCGAAAGGTGGATATACACTGTACTAGTGCCGACATTGTGCATGCTCTGTTGCCTGTGTCTATGTGCCTGTGGTTCTGTCAGTGTGATCATGTGATGTATCTGACCCCAGGAACGTGTCAATAAAGTTTCCCCTTCCTAGGACAATGAATTCACGGTGTTCTTATTTCAATTTCCAGGAGTGTAGTAACTTATATAATTTGTTTTTCAATTACAGTAGCACTTCCGCCGTTAATATTTCTTGAAATCTCAGAGTAACTGGGAAACGTATATAATACAATGCAACATGGGCGAATCACGTTTAACAGTTATGATGTTAATACTGATGAGAGTTCCTTTCGAAATTAAAGCGTTTAACATAATTAAAAAAATCTGTAAAAATCACACGTTTTCCTGTTTTTTTGTCTTCTGCTCTTTCACGTAACATATTCTTCTTCTTGTGAAGGTGTTAAAATTAAATTTCTTCTTGTGAGAACCGTAAGAACATGACGTAAGAAAGCAGTTCTTGGTTCAAATGGCTCTGAGCACTATGGGTCTTAACTTCAGAGGTCATCAGTCCCCTAGAACGTATAACTACTTAAACCTAACTAACCTTAGGACACCACACAGAGAACCATGCCCAAGGCAGGATTCGAACCTGCGACCGTAGCGGTCGCGTGGTTACAGACTGTAGCGCCTAGAACCCTCGGCCAGACAGGCCGGCAAAGGAGTTCTTATGAAAATTACTGGACATTTAGCAAGAGACTATGTAGAAATGATTGGAATCACAGAGTTGTAGGTGCACCTGTGCTGGACTGTGGCTTTTGAAGGCCGGTAATATGTGTCCAAATCATAAAGGGCTATGAAAGAGCGTTGGACATTTTGTACCGTCCACTGCCGTTGGCAATCGTTTCAAGGACGGTCATTGTGTCTCGTCGACTATTTGTGGAATGTAACAAGGCAAGGTGGTGAGGCTCTTACTGCAGCATATGGGAACTGTTACAAATTCAGGTTATAGACAAGTTTTATATATTTATTTATCTGTTTATTTCATGTTCTTTGTTGTGTGGTAAGACAACATACGCGAACTGAATTTAATTAATATCTAATGGTCGTACATTGCTTATGACGGGCCTAAAAACAATTTTGTCTATGTATCGCAACCATTTGTTCATACAATGTAGACTTCATGTTCGCTGCATATTTTATAATGTTATAAAAATGTTACTAATGCTTTCTAGTGTATTAACAATAAACCAATTTAACTGTTTATTGGGAAGTGCTTTTATTAACTTACAGAATGGAGTATTGTTGCGTACAGAACATGAGCTGTGGAACGCCACTTACATTGTGAATTACTCTGGTCGTTTGTGAGGATGGTATATCTTACTGCAAATTCTATGATATCTTACTACAAAAACAGAGCTTTGGGAAAACAACAAGCTTTTCCTATATTTGTTTTACCTGTAGCCAGAAACCGAAGTAATCGAAATTAGTTTGGTTATTCAGTAGTTCCTGGGGAAGACTCCCCCCCCCGCGATATTTGAATGCCCGTAAGTGCTGTATTTGTTCTATTTTCTCAAGGACAGAGTTTCAATACCTGTGATATATTTATGTCTGTTTTTCAAACAGCACCTAGGACGTCGTTTTAATCTGGAGTAGTCAGAACCCCCTGCTTTTCATGTAGAATGGGAACTACTCTTGCTGCAAGTCAACTTAAACACTCCTATTGACTGAGGACTGCTTACCATTATAACTGACACACTACTTGTTGTACCCCTTACCTTAGCTGGCTTGGGTGTATGCTGTCAACGAAAGTGAGATTGTAAATGTGTTTGAGTTAGTTACTGCTTTGATATTTTGTAGTCCAGTACGTCCCACGTATCTTACCGACTTATGTGGTAGAGTAGCAAGACATTAGACTCTCATTCGGAAAGGAGGCAGCTCAAATCCACGTTTGGGAAATCTAGTGAAGTGAAACGCTACCAACGCCATCAAGGACAGCTGACGATTCAAGAAGATAATTTTTCCGTTCTGGTTTTAGATGTGAAGATGGTCTCTGCACCACACAAGTGATACAAATTTAAAAGAAAGAAAGGTCTGTCATGATATTCGTGTCAAGTTATTCACAGTCTTGAGTCAACAAGTAACATTTTATACAACTGCTACAAATTGGGACATAAAATATTTCTCATAATTATAAGCATATTCGTTCGACTTAATTAGGAATCATATATAAAAATAGAACTTGGGAAAACTTGTTCAATTGTCATGGCCGGCCGGTGTGGCCGAGCGGTTCTAGGCGCTTCAGTCTGGAACCGCGTGACTGCTACGGTCGCAGGTTCGAATCCTGCTTCGGGCATGGGTGTGTGTGATGTCCTTAGGTTAGTTAGGTTTAAGTGTTCTAAGTTCTAGGGGACTGATGACCACAGATGTTGAGTCCCATAGTACTCAGAGCCAGTTGAACCCAAACAATCCAATCCAAATCCACTTCCAGGTTTTCAGTGCTGACATTAGATTTTCATTACACACACTGGTTTTCGCAGAAATTACAGTTTTAACATGAAAAACGTTACTCTTGGTAATGTTATTGATAATAAATATAAAATATTTACTATGAACCTATTTTACCTTCCTAACTATTGTTATTCTTTAATGTTGCCGCTACTTTTACGATATAAATTAATCTTGCGACTAAATTTGTCTAGTTTTCAGCAAGGACTTTTAATTCCGGCCTATAGTTCTACAATGTTAATGTTTATCACAATTATGCTTTCATTCTCTGATCGGTCTCTACGAGACCTAGCCATTGACACCTGGCTTATGGAAATCGGTGTAGTTGTCAGCCAATTACAATTTTTTAAATTTCATAGACTTTAAAAGTTGTTTAACTTAGAATAACTTAAAAACAATTCATTGCACCAAGGTACACTTATACCCACGTACTTGCTATAATTTTCACTTTATTTCAGCAGTACTGGATTGACTTTTACTGGGCTCACATTTTATTGAAACATATCTAATTTTCAGTCTTTAACATGTTCGTTTAGTCTATCGTGGTGGTCCTTTCCACCATTTTTCTCCCCAACGGTCCGCAGCTCGTGGCCGTGCGGTAGCGTTCTCGCTCTGCCTCGTGATGACTGGCTGTTGTGTGATGTCCTTAGGTTAGTTAGGTTTAAGTAGTTCTAAGTTCTAGGGGACTGATGACCATAGATGTTAAGTCCCATAGTGCTCAGAGCCATTTGAACCGTTTTTTCTCCCCAACGGCTTCCCAGCCCTGCGAAAACCGGTAACGTGCTTTCAGAGCGAGATTTGTCCTGTGTTACGTATCGCACATTTTCATACGTGGTGATTGCTGCAGTAGCAGAACTCAGAGGACGCAGACATCTAGCTGACGAACTTCAAAGCTATTGCCGCTGCGGGCGGCCACGTTCGGCCTCCACGTGACTCACTGCCGTCCCGACTTCTGTCAAACGCCAGCTTGTCATACAGAGTGCAGCCAGCTCGGCAACCTAGCCGCTTCAGTTTTCACAGTTTATAAGGCGCCTTTCTGGGAGCTGTACCGTCACAGTTGGCACCAACAGGCTCACCGTGAAGGGGTACTTCGTATCATAGGGCCCACATCATTTCAGACACTGAGAGTTTTTCAGCTAGGTTAACCCATCTTTAGGTAACCTTTCGTCAGAATGAATATAGCAAAAGACAGATCTGACTAGCGTTGCGCTATCTATTAACAGTGAGCGGGGTGAGTGGTGATAATACCGAGTTGACTTCAAGGACTACGGCCATTCTGCCTTACGCAGGGAGCATTTCCAAGAAGACTGGAAGTATTTTGCGGAAATATGATGTGTTTTTCTAGTTGCATCTAATATTGTGGTATTTTTAGATTGCGTTAAGCATGATCTGGCTTCCGCAAGACGGGTATCTATCGTATTCTTTGCAGTTGCGGTGTGTAATATATTTTTCAGACTATTAGGACCGTGGTGGACCGGTGTACTGAGCATAAGCGTCAACAGCCGAGAAAATCGGCTATTGCAGAACGTTGTCTTAGCACCGGTCATGCTATGGACTGAACACTGACATTTTGGCATGCACTTCCAGCTACTGGGATAACGTTAGTAACGAAGCAGTTGAGATTAAATTAGCAAGTAATCTTGTAAGTAGAGATAAGTTTTTGCTTAAATTCTGAATACAGTCCTGCTCTTGTCCTCGACAAAATTCCAAGGGACGGAGTTAATGCTACGTCACCCGTTGTTTTGTAATTTTAGCTGTCGATAACTTATGACGTCTGTCATCTTTGGTTGTTCAAATGGTTCAAATGGCTCTGAGCAATATGGGACTCTACATCTGAGGTCATCAGCCCCCTAGAACGTTGAACTACTTAAATCTCGCTAATCCATGCCCGAGGCAGGATTCGAACGTGCGACCGTAGCGGTCACGTGGTTCCAGACTGAAGCGCCTAGAACCGCTCTGGCACACCAGCCGGCTCTTTGGTTGTGTGTGGCGCTAATGTTTAGTATGTGTATTATACTTCTGGAATTTCCCTGCAAACCGAGGTTTTAAATTCGCTTGCACAGCTCTTGCTGGCTGCAGTTTTGCCTTGAAAGTGATGGAGCGGTTACCTGTCGAAATATAGGCGATTTTCGATGTCGTCACCTGGTTGCTTTCCAGTAATTTCTCTAAGCGTTGTACACGCCGGTAGAAAGTCAGGTCTCACACCAAATGCACATCTCAAGGGTAGAAAGAGAGACGTGGTGAAAGCTCCACTCGACCTCTACAACATATCCTTCTTCAGCAAAACTGGACTTAACAAATTTTTCCTTACATCTAGCACTTAATGAGTTGGGGCACTATCGTGCCGAACGAAATTTGGAAATGTTACGTCTTCAAACAGCAGTGAAGAGCAGCATATCTTCCTTTAACAGTTGCAGATAAAGGGATTGCTGTTAGTATAGCCTGAATGAGGAAGGGGCCAATGATACGAGGTAAAATATTCCACACGAAATCATCACTTTCGATGTTCCAGCTACAAAACAGTATATGCATCTACTCAGTGCGGTTTTACATCTGGCCAGTATCTGTGAATTTGTTTATTTACTTCTGCGGTCACATGAAAACAGTCTTCATCCATAAACGGTATGTCAAAGACAAAACGATGGTTTTGTCCAGCTTTCGAGTCACCCACTCTGCCAACTGAACCCGACGATCTGGGTTTTTATCGCTGGGACGTTGGAAAATTTGCATTTTGTAAAAGTGTAATTTATCTGTGACCAAAATTCACATTATTGGTGTATGATAGACCTGTTAGCTGCAAGATGCTGCAAGTATTGCGCTCTGGACGATAAACATGGATGATGTTGCTTCGTCCGTAGCCATGTTAGATCGACCTGCTTTCAGTTTGTCTGCCACAGAGCTAGTTACAAGGAATTTCCTGAGAAGTTTCAGCATCACTCTATAGATGGCAGATGGTCTGTCTGGGAAGCGTTGGTTAAAATGCTAAGCGATAATACGGATGCTCTTCTGTCCCGATATCTCGACACGTTCAGCTTTTGTTAACGCCATCAGGTTTCAAATCACATGTAAGGAAGAGATATCAGTCATATTTAGGGAATGAATAAAAGTAGGCTCGCATGAAATTCACCATTGTTTTATCGTGTAATTCGCTACCTGCTTTGTATGTCACAGCCCCCCTTTCGATTTGAAAATTATGAGTCGCATCCAAGATGGTGGCTTCCAGTATGGCCACCATGTTGGTAACAAAACCTCGCATTAGTTCACTTTAAACTTCCATTTATTCACCTGTTTTAGTTTTAGAAGGGTGTTCCCACATCTATAAACCACCACTTATATTAACCCAGTATGATGATCTATATATCAAATAATTATTTCAGGAAGTCAAATAGAGTCGTTATGGGCTCAGTGCTTCGATATTCAGTGTGTGGTTTCCAGTCTGTCCACAGCGTGTCAGGTAACGAAGTTTCCGTTAATGATATCAAATATGTTGTTTGCAGGTCACGTCCAAGATATTTTCATATTTTTAATCGCCAATAGCGTCTTTGTCAGCTGTGTCCTAGCATATTTCTTAGTTTCAGAGGAAAGGAAAGACTAGCCAAAATAAAAGTGACTTATTACAACATGAAAAATAAGTGCATAGACAAATGGAATATCTAAACACTGCAAGGTAGCTGACCACAATTTTTTTTAACTATTAAACATTAATATGATGATATAAGAAAAAATCCAAAGATAAAAGTGCACAAAATTACTCAGAGTAAACAAGTTTCACCTACGATCCAAGTTTATATATGGTAAATCTACAGATGCCACTCTGTCTATAACAACCCAATACTTGGTAAGGGGTGATAAACACTCTTCTTGTGTTAGAAGCTCATAGGAAGCATAGGTCAAGGATGGATGGAAATATACTCAAAGCGATTAAGAACGGAAGACCAAGAGAATGATGTCCATTAAACAGTTAAGAAAGCTTCAAGAACATCCGCAGTAACCCAAAAAGCACGCAATCTTAAATTTAGTAGGATTATTGAGTGTGACTGCGAACCAAGTTCATTTTTCAGACACAAAATTTACAAACGATTCATTACAAGCAGGCACTGCGAAAAAGATAATGGCGTTGCACTACGGAAATAAAGTATGTGGCCAACATCAAATATGAGCACATTTACAGAAAGTAAAAGGTTGCAAGTTTAGTCTTCAAATTAGTTATATAACTGCAGAGCATATCTGTGTAGAGTTGAAAATATATACGGACAGCAGATAGTTTCTTTCACAAAGAGGCTATTCAGCACAGACCACGCACATAGATATATTACCCCACGAAGTGGAAAAATGAGAGCAGTTATTTTCAAGGAATCAACTGCCTTCATATCCACCTAAATTATTCTGTAACAATACAAAGTGATGGAGTGTACAGGACAGATGCTGCATAAACTTACTGCATTATAAAAACGGTGTCTTTTCTTTTACTTAAACGTCCCGTTGTAATGTTGCAACACAGGTTAGCGTTGAGCATTATTTCCGCGTTACTTTTCTCATGAAAAATGTAAAGATTTTCCGAGTTGCAGTACATTACCATCACTACTTCCCTCAGAAAACGTTGGGGAGGGGAGCACATGGTTTTGTAAGACTCTTTCTTCAGAACAAAACTGTACATTTCCAGATACGGAATTATATTCGGGGCATTATCTGCCCAGTGCATTGTGAAAGCTCTGGAGGCTGGAAAGCGGCTTTAGGCGCACTCTGAATAGTGAAGAAAATAAACTACACTATGTGATCAAAGGTATCCGGACACCCCCAAAAACATACTTTTTTTTATATAAGGTGCATTTTGCTGCCACCTACTGCCAGGTACTCCATATCAGCGACGTCAGTAGTCATTAGACATGGTGAGAGAGCAGAATGGGGTGCTCCGCGGAGCTCACGGACTTCGAACGTGGTCAGGTGATTGGGTGCCACTTGTGTCATAAGTCTGTACGTGAGTTTTCCACACTCTTAAACATCCCTAGGTCCACTGTTTCCGATGTGATAGTGAAGTACAAACGTGAAGGGACACGTACAGCACCAAAGCATACAGGCCGACCTCGTCTGTTGACTGACAGATACCGCCGACAGTTGAAACGGATCGTAATGTATAATAGGCAGACATCTGTCCAGACCACCATACAGGAATTCCAAACTGCATCAGGTTTCACTGTAAGTACTATGGCAGTTGGACGGGAGGTGAGAAAACTTGGATTTCATGGTCGAGCGGCTACTCATAGAACATTGTTTGTAGTGACGAATCACAGTACACATGTGGCGATCCTATGGCAGGGTGTGGGTATGGCGAATTTCCGGTGAAAGTCATCTGCCAGTGTGTGTATTGGCAACATTAAAATTCGGAGCCGGTGGTGTTATGGTGTGGTCGTGTTTTTCATGGAGGGGGCTTGCACCCCTGGTTGTTTTGCGTGGCACTATCATAGCACAGGCCTACATTAACGTTTTAAGCACCTTCTCGCTTCCCACTGTTGAAGAGCGATTCGGGGATGACAATTGCATCTTTCAATACGATCGAGCACCTGTTCATAATGCACGGCTTGTGGCGGAGTGGTTACACGACAATAACATCCCTGTAATGGACTGACCTGCACAGAGTCCCGACATGACCTGAATCCTATAGAACACCTTTGGGATGTTTTGAAACGCCGACTTCGTGCCAGGCCTTACCGACCGACATCGACGCCTCTCCTGAGTCCAAAACTCCGTGAAGAATGGGCTGCCATTCCCCAAGAAACGTTCCAGCACCTGATAGAACGTATTCCTGCGTGAGTGGAAGCTGTCATCAAGGCTACGGGTGGGCCATCACCATACTGAATTCCAGCATTACCGATGGAGGGCACCACGAATTTGTAAGTCATTTTCAGCTAGGTGTCAGGATACTTTTGATCACATAGTGCAAGATAAGAGTTCAACATATCATGGCCTACTAAATAACCAGAGGTAGAGTACATGCTATGAATTGATGAAGATTTTGATGTTAGCCGTTGTATTATTAAAGAAACTGTTTTAGTTTTCGTCTAAAGTTACTTAGGGAAATCACTGGACAGCTAAAACAGTGTGGGTGCGTGCGGATTAGACGACCACGCTTGCCGACGTTGTATAGCCATCATTAAAGTTGCAGTACTTAAAATATGAAAACACCATACAACTAGCAGGTATCTAGGATCTGTGTATAATACACAAAAGCAGAGTATGTCACATAGTTGCTGAAGGGGGGGGATGGTTATTGTTGTGGTCTTCAGTCCTGAGGCTGGTTTGATGCAGCTCTCCATGCTCCCCTATCCTGTGCAAGCTTCTTCATCTCCCAGTACTTACTGCAACCCACATCCTTCTGAATCTACTTAGTGTATTCATCTCTTGGTCTCCCTCTACGATGTTTACCCTCCACGCTGCCCTCCAATGCTACATTTGTGATCCTCTGATGCCATAGAACATGTCCTACCAACCGTTCCCTTCTTTTTGTCAAGTTGTGCCCCATACTCCTCTTCTCCCCAATTCTATTCAATACTTCCTCATTAGTTATGTGATCTACCCATCTAATCTTCAGCATTCTTCTGTAGCACCACATTTCGGTCTGCAGCTCGTGGTTGTGCGGTAGCGTTCTCGCTTCCCGCGCCCGGGCTCCCAGGTTTGATTCCCAGTGGGGTCAGGGATTTTCTCTGCCTCGTGTTGACTGGGTGTTGTATGATGTCCTTAGGTTAGTTAGGTTTAAGTAGTTCTAAGTGCTAGGGGACAGATGATCATAGATGTTAAGTCCCATAGTGCTCAGAGCCATTTGAACCATTTGAACCACATTTCGAAAGCTTCTATTCTCTTCTTGTCCAAACTATTTAACGTTCATGTTTCACTTCCATACATGGCTACACTCCATACAAATACCTTCAGAAACGACTTCCTGACACTTAAATCTATACTCGATGTTTACAAATTTCTCTTGTTCAGAAACGCTTTCCTTGCCATTGCCAGTCTACATTTTATATCTTCTCTACTTCGACCATCATCAGTTATTTTTCTCCTCAATAGCAAAACTCCTTTACTACTTTAAGTGTCTCCTTTCCTAATCTAATTCCCTCAGCATCACCCGACTTAATTCGACTACATTCCGTTATCCTCGTTTTGCTTTTGTTGATGTTCATATAATATCATCCTTTCTAGACACTGTCCGTTCCGTTCAACTGCTCTTCCAAGTCCTTTGCTGTCTCTGATAGAATTACAGTGTTATCGGCGAACCTCAAAGTTTTTATTTATTCTCCATGGATTTTAATACCTACTCCGAATTTTTCTTTTGTTTCCTTTACTGTTTGCTCAATATACAGATTGAACAACATCGGGGAGAGGCTACAACCCTGTCTCACTCCCTTCCCAACCACTGCTTCCCTTTCATGCCCCTCCACTCTTATAACTGCCATCTGGTTTCTGTACAAATTGTAAATAGCCTTTCGCTCCCTGTATTTTACCCCTGCCCCCTTTAGCATCTGAAAGAGAGTGTTCCAGTCAATATTGTCAAAAGCTTTCTCTAAGTCTACAAATGTTACAAACGTAGGTTTGCCTTTTCTTAATCTTTCTTCTAAGATAAGTCGTAAGGTCAGTATTGCCTCACGTGTTCCAATATTTCTACGGAATCCAAACTGATCTTCCCCGAGGTCGGCATTTACCACTTTTTCCATTCGTCTGTAACGAATTCGCGTTAGTATTTTGCAGCTGTGACTTAATAAACTGATAGTTCGGTACTTTTCACATCTGTCAACACCTGCTTTCTTTGGGTTCAAATGATTCAAATGGCTCTGAACACAACGGGACTTAACATCTATGGTCATCAGTCCCCTATAACTTAGAACTACTTAAACCTAACTGACCTAAGGACATCACACACATCCATGCCGGAGGCAGGATTCGAACCTGCGACCGTAGCAGTCGCGCGGCTCCGGACTGAGCGCCTAGAACCGCTAGACCACCGCGGCCGGCGCTTTCTTAGGGATTGGAATTATTATATTCTTCTTGAAATCTCAGCGTATTTCGCCCGTCTCATACATCTTGCTCACCAGATGGTAGAGTTTTGTCAGGACTGGCTCTCCCAAGGCCGTCAGTAGTTCTAATGGAATGTTGTCTACTCCCGGGGCCTTGTTTCGACTCAGGTCTTTCAGTGCTCTGTCAAACTCTTCACGCAGTATCGTAACTCCCATTTCATCTTCATCTACATCCTCTTCCACTTCCATAATATTGTCCTCAAGTACATCGCCCTTGTATAGACCCTCTATATACTCCTTCCACCTTTCTGCTTTCCCTTCTTTGCTTAGAACTGGGTTTCCATCTGAGCTCTTGATATTCATACAAGTGGTTCTCTTTACTCCAAAGGTCTCTTTAATTTTCCTGTAGGCAGTATCTATCTTACCCCTAGTGAGATAAGCCTCTACATCCTTACATTTGTCCTCTAGCCATCCCTGCTTAGCCATTTTGCACTTCCTGTCGACCTCATTTTTGAGACGTCTGTATTCCTTTTGCCTGCTTCATTTACTGCATTTTTATATTTTCTCCTTTCGTCAATTAAGTTCAATATTTCTTCTGTTACCCAAGGAGTTCTACTAGCCCTCGTCGTTTTACCTACTTGATCCTCTGCTGCCATCACTACTTCATCCCTCAGAGATATCCATTCTTCTTCTACTGTACTTCTTTCCCCCATTCTTGTCCATTGTTCCTTATGCTCTCCCTGAAACTCTGTACGACCTCTGGTTTAGTCAGTTTATCCAGGTTCCATCTTCTTAAATTCCCACCCTTTTGGAGTTTCTTCATTTTTAATGTACAGTTCATAACGAATAGATTGTGGTCAGAGTCCACATCTGCCCCTGGAAATGTCTTACAATTTAAAACCTGGTTCCTAAATCTCTGTCTTACCACTATATAATCTATCTGATACCTTTTAGTATCTCCAGGATTCTTCCATGTATACAACCTTCCTTCATGATTCTTCAACCAAGTGTTAGCCATGATTAAGTTATGCTCTGTGCAAAACTCTACCAGGCGGCTTCCTCTTTCATTTCTTAAAAAAAAAAAAATGGTTCAAGTGGCTCTGAGCACTATGGGACTTAACATCTATGGTCATCAGTCCCCTAGAACTTAGAACTACTTAAACCTAACTAACCTAAGGACATCACTCACATCCATGCCCGAGGCAGGATTCGAACCTGCGACCGTAGCAGTCGTTCGGTTCCGGACTGAGCGCCTAGAACCGCTAGACCACCGCGGCCGGCTCTTTCATTTCTTTCCCCCAATCCATATTTACCTACTATGTTTCCTTCTCTCCCCTTCCTACTATCGAATTCCAGTCACCCATGGCTATTAAATTTTCGTCTCCCTACACTACCCGAATAATTTATTTTATCTCATCATACATTTCTTCAATTTCTACATCATTTGCAGAGCTAGTTGGCACTGTAGTAGGCATGGGCTTCGTGTCTGTCTTGGCCACAATAATGCATTCACTATGCTGTTTGTAGTATCTTACGCGCATTCCTATATTTTTAGTCATTATTAAACCTACTCCTGCATTACCCCTATTTGATTTTATGTTTATAACCCTGTATTCACCTCACCAAAAGTCTAGTTCCTCCTACCTCCGAACTTCACTAATTCCCACTATATCTAACTTTAACCTATCCATTTCCTTTTTTAAATTTTCTAATCTACCTGCCCGGTTACGGGATCTGACATTCCACGCTCCGATCCGTAGAACGCCAGTTTTCGTTTTCCTGATGACGACGTCCTCTTGAGCAGTCGCCGCCCGGAGATCCGAATGAGGGACTATTTTATTTCCGGGTATATTTTACCCAAGAGGACGCCATCATCATTTATCCATACAGTAAAGGTGCATGCCCTCGGGCAAAATTACGGCTGTAGTTTCCCCTTGCTTTTAGCCGTTCGCCTTACCAGCACAGCAAGGCCGTTTTGGTTAATGTTACAAGGCCAGATCAGTCAATCATCCAGACTGTTGCCCCTGCAACTACTGAAAAGGCTTCTGCCCCTTCAGGAACCACACGTTTGTCTGGAATCTCAACAGATACCCCTCTGTTGTGGTTGCACCTACGGTACGGCCATCTGTATCGCTGAGGCACGAAAGCCTCCCCACCAATGGCAAGGTCCATGGTTCATGGGGAAGGAAGGGAAGGATATCAACACCTTCTGAAATCGATTTACGTGTTAAGGGAAGGATATCAACATGTAAATCAATTTCAGAAGGTGGAATTACAGTAACAACGCATGAAGTGCATCGGCAGTATTACACTATTACTGATCACGTAGGCTGTGCAGTAGGGTACAGGGGGGCTATTCCCGCTCGTTTCAACTGTAAGCCCTATATAATTCGACTTGAAAAGTTTTGAGTTAAAAATTTCACGTTATTGCGTATGTTACACCTTAATTTTTTAGGTTGTATTCTTTAACTATGGCAATAATCTGTCATAATTCGCTTACCCCTAGAGTTTGTTCTTCTGACCTGTCAATAACGTAACAGAAAACACCCTTACTTCAACCACATACGAAGATATAGAGGTAACGGCACACACTGAAGGTAAAACGACCTTGTCTCTATTGACTCTATGAGGAATGAGCGCACAGTTGCAACATTTCTTATTTCAGGCGCATTAGCTCAGTGAGCTGCATAGCCCCGGTATACCTAAATGGATAGTAACACGTCATTATTGAGAAATTGCACACGTCAAGAGTTCTGTAAGTTTATATTGTTGAAGGTCGAGAAGTGAAACCTTATGTTATTTAAAGGCAGGAACGTTGATGGTAAAATGACAGATATACTATCACTAACAAACTATAACATTGGCTACGTAATATTTTGGACAAAGAATTGATCGAAAATGGAAATAAACAAAATGCAGACTTGAAAATATAACGCAAGTACAAGTTGGAAACGCATACTACAGTGTGTGTTGTTGCTATAGGCTTCAGCCCGGTTTGAGTGGTTTGGTGTAGTTCTCTGTGCTAGTATACCGTGTAGCAAGCCTCTTCATCTCTGCCAAACTGCCGCAACCTACTTCCATTTGAACCTACTTACAGCATTCAAGCCTTAGTCTCCCTCTGCAATGTCCCCCCACCCACCAACCCACACCCTTCACATAGATACTTCCCTTCATTACCATTCTTGATGCCTCAGAGTGTGTGTTATCAACCGAACCCTCCATTTAGTCATGTTTTACCATAAATCTTCTTCCCCCAGTTCGTTTCAAGACCTCCTCATCCATTATTAAATCAACCCATCTAATCTTTCTCATTCTTCTACAGCACCACATTTCAGAAGCTTCCATTCTCTGCTTGTCTGAACTGCTCATCGTACACTTTTCACTTGCATAAAAGACTACACTCCAGACAAATGTTTTTTAAGAAATACATTCTGACTCTTAAATTGATATTTGATGATGATGAATTGCTATTTTTCATAGATTCAATTTTTTTTGTTGTTGTCAGTCTGCATTATGAATCTTCGTTAGTTATTTTTCTGCCTGAATAGGAAAACTCCTCTACTACATTTAGTTTTTCATTTTCTAATCTAATTCCCTCAGCATAGCCTGATTTAATTCTGCTATATTCCATTAACCTTGTTTTACGCTTTTATATTTACCTTATAACTTCTTTCGAAAACTCTTTCTAAACCCTTCAAATGCTCTTCCAAATCCTTTGCCATCTCTGACAGAATTACAGTGTCATGGGCAGCCCTCAAAGTTTTGTTTCTTCTCCCTCAACTTTAAGCCCCTTCCCAAATTTCTCCTTGGTTTCATTCACAGATTTCTTTTAGGGTACAGCCGTGTCTCTCTACCTCCTCAACTACTGCTTCCATTTCATGCCCTTTCTCTCCATGTGTTTTACCCCTGCTACCTTCAGATTATCAAAGAGCATAGTGCAGTCAACATTGTCAAAAGCTTAATTGAAATGCACAAATGCTATAAATGTAGGTTTGCCTATCTTTAACCTATCTTCTAAGAAAGGTCGTAGGGTCAGTATTGCCTCGCGTGTGCCAACTTTCTTCCTGAACTCAAACTGATCTTCCCGGAGGACAGTATCTAAATGTTTCTCACCGAGCAAGGTGGCGCAATGGTTAGCACACTGGACTCGCATTCGCGGGGGCGACGGTTCAATCCCGTCTCCCGCCATCGTGATTTAGGTTGTCCCTAATTTCTCCAAATCACTTCAGCCAAATGCCGGGATGGTTCCTTTGATAGGGCACGACCGACTTCTTCTCCATCCTTCCCTAATCCGATGAGACCGATGACCTCGCTGTTTGGTCTCCTCCCCTAAATCAACCAACAGCTCTAACAGTTTCTTCATTCTTCTGTAAATAATACACCTCAGTATTTTGCAAACTTGACTTACTAATCTGATGGTTAGGTAATATTCATACTTGGCAGCACCTGCCTGCCATGTAATAGGAATTGTTGCATTTTTCCTAAGGTATGAGTGTATTTCGCCTGTCCCATATATCCTGCACCGCAGATAGAGTGACTTGGCCTTGTCTGAATCTCTCAGACCTCAGTTATTCTGAGGGAATGTCACCTACTCTAGGGACTTTGTTTCAACTTAAGTACTTTAGTGTTCTGTCACATTGATCTCACAATATCACATCTCCCACCTCATCATCACCTACCTCCTCTTGTCATGTTGTCCTCAAGCTTATTTCCCTTATACAGATGCTGTAGCTACTCCTTCCATCTTTCAGTTTTTCTTCTTTTATTAGCATTGGTTTGTCATCTGAGCTCTGCATATAGCTGTCCGCTTTTCTCCAGAGCTCTCTTTAATATCCATATAAATGGCGTCTATCTTTCCCGAAGCTATCCACGTTTCTACAGCCTTGCATTTGCCCTGTAGTTAGTACTACTCAGTTATTTGGCACTTTCTGGTAGTTTCATATTTTAGACTTTTGTAATCGTTTTCACCAACGATGTGTTTATTGCCGTAACTGATAGCACAAATTCAAAGCAGGAATGCAAGATAATATGGATGAAGAGAAGAGTCAAAGCTGGCCTAAAACAGCAGTCGTGCGTTTCTGCTGTCCATCCATATCAAGCACCAAAGTGGTGGAAGGTTTCAGAGGAAACGTGGAAAATAGCACGTATAAATTTCCAGATTATGGCGTATGAACGTGGCGATGTTTCAGTTTACCATCTATAGACCGGGAGGAGACGCTCTTGTTTCAGAACGGTAGGGAGGGCGGAGAATCTGGTGACGCTACGTTAAACGACTGTTTTAAAAATTATTTAGAGCGATTGGTGAGACGGACAGTTCAACGGCAAGGGAAACGTTTTAGATTCCATTAAATTCTTCGATAAGGCAGCTATTATATCGTTTTAACCGTTCCATCCTGAATACCTGCTGAATTTTATAACTATGGAGAGCCAAGGAAAGCCCGCTAAGTCTCGTCCTCTTACAAATACTAATACCTTAAGGAGATATCAAGATATCAATCGCCGTGAGGTACCGACAAATAGCCTGATGCGCTATTAAAACACAGCCTATTGTTTTGTCTGCCTCATATCTGTAGCGGTATTGTGCTTCCTGAGACGATACTGCGCAAAGTCAATGTTTCATGTAGAGATAGATACATAACGTATGGGAATCCATGAAAACCGCCTTGCATTTATTCTAAGATGCCCCAAGGAATTCTAACATACTGAGTAGTCGAAAGAGAATCACCGATAAACTGGAAGGCAGTAATGAGTTTTATCTGCAAGTAAAAGCATCCATCATTGGTATAATAACATATTATATTCGAACAATGGTACAAAATAAACGAAAACTGATTTCCAAGAAAGTACAAAAAATAAAAAGGTAAGAAATTGAAAGTGGATGTACTCAGAAGTTAGATTTTTATCGAAGTGAAGTCACTCATCACTGAACTACCAAATATTCCATCACTTCACTTGCTGAAGAACTTACTGTGACGACCGACGAACACGCACTGCATCTTGACGCCAAGCTGCTGGCTCACCACTGCCTTACAATGTTATTGTCTTGGAGCCGACCACAGCAGACCGACGGAATTCACCACCGGCGACACCTCACTCAGCTGCTCGGTAAAGGTTTGTAAAATATACATGCAACTCCACTCCCACATAAAATAATTAACACAATATTTACACTGACGGTAAATAATCGTAAAACCAAAATATAATTAATGTAGAGTAGTGAAATTTCGTGAATAAATTTGTCTTGGTAACATATTTAATTGATTAAAATTGCAAGATCACAGCTTAATCCACGCGCGAGATACTCCACCGAAAATGTGAAATGTTGGTACATTAACAACCGATGTAGCCGTCAGAATGCTGAATGCAAGCACGTAAATGTGCATGCATTGTGTTGTACACGTGGCAGAGGACAGTTTGTGGGATGGAATTCCATGTCTGTGGCACTTCATCGGTCAATACAAGGACGGTTAATGTTGTTTGTGGACGACGTTGGAGTTGTTATCCGATGATGTCCCATATGAGACAGATCTGGTGATCGAGCGGACTAAACAACTCGTCGACACTCTGTTGTGTTACAATAGCGGTATGTTGGCGGGCGTTATCCTCTTGGAACTCACCCACTGGATTGGTGCTCATGAATGGCAGCATAAGAGATCGAATAACTAGATTGATGTACAAGTTTGCAGTCAGGGTGCGTGGGATAGCCACAAGAGGGCTCTCGCTGTCATACGAAATCGCACCCCGGACCATAACTCCAGGTGTAGATCTAGTACGTCTATTAGGCAGACATGTTGGTTGCAGACCCTCAATTGGTCTCCTTCTAACCAACACACGGCCGCCACTGGTACCGAGAGAGAAACAGCTTTCTCACGAAACACAACAGCCCTCCACCACACTCTCCAATGAGCTCTCGCTTGGCAGCACTGAAATCGGAAATAGCGATGGTTTGTGGTCAGTGGAATGCACGCTACTCGGCGTCTGACTCGGTGCTGTCCTTGAAGTAACCGATTTGCAAAAGTTCGTTGTGTCACGGTGATGCAAACTGCTGTTCAGACTGCGGCTGCAGATGTAGTATGATGCGTCAGAGCCATACGGCGAACGCGTTGGTCTTCATACTCGGTAGTGCCCACGTGGCCGTCCGGAGCGTGGTCTTCTTGCGATCGGACATTCTCGAGATCACCGTTGCCAGCAGTCATGTGCAGTGGCTACCTTCCTGCCAAGTCTTTCTGCATTATCGCAGAAGGAACATTCAGCTTCTCATAACCCTATTGCCTCGTTCAAACTCAGTGAGGTGTTGATAATTGTGTCTTTGTTGACTTAAAAGAATTCTTGGTTAACATTAACTCACGATGTCCAATCTCGAAGGTAACTAACGCTCACGACCATAACGTGTATTTAAAGCAAACCTGACATACGCCCTCGCAGCGGGGCTACTAGCGCCACTCTTACGCAACTGGAGAGAAATTTGAATAGATATCATCTTTCAGATGTAGAACCACGCCTACCAACTTTCGTTTATGTCGCACAATCCCGTCCTGGTGTTATGATTTTTTCCCTGACAGTGTGTATTTCACCAAGGCCACACGCTGTGAGATGGAAATTAATTTCCTTCTTTAACTGAAAATACCAGTTAATAATTCATATATTTGTCTTAATGTACATGTCTTCGTAATAGAATCTTTTCCTTCAGTTAAGCTGTTACGAAGTCTATAAACGTGGAGCCCATCAGTAATAAAATTGGCTGATTGAACTGACTAGACAGACGCTTTTCCATGTTAAACTATCACACGAATTCTAAAATGACGAGTAGAGAAAGAAGTGAGAGTGGAAATGAAAAAGCAGCTGAAATCACTCGATTGGGGATATGCCTGAATATGTGCTCGGTAGAGTCTGTATGGAATATACGAAAGGACTTGGCGTTCTTTTGGCATCCGTGTACTGTGGGTGTTTAGAACAATAGTAATTTCTGTATGTCACAAGGATCGCAACACCATTTCACGTACATATGGACTTACCTCATTAACGTCAATTTATTGTAGAATTATTGATGATATATTGTGCTCAAATCTTATGACTTTTCTAGAGACTAAACAAATATTATATGTGTATCAAGATGACTGCTTCGAGCATCAACAGTATGAAACTCATTTTGCTGTGTTCGTTTACGAGATCCATAAGGTAGTAAATAATTGATCCCAAATAGATTCCGTGTTACATTGGTCCTAGAAAATCTTCGATATATTTCCGAAACGTCACGTATGAAATAAAATAGGTGAATACGGAATTTACTTGAAGACTTCCTATATAACAGAACTCATTATACCGTTCTTAATGAGGAGGCGTCGAAGAAGCGAAGGTAACACAGATAGTGTGATACGGTCACTGCTGTTTAAAACGTATATAACAGACCTGTCGGATAACGTCCGTAGTCCTATGAGGACATTTGCAGACGACCGAGTTGTGTAAAGGGAGATTCACATCGTTAGAATCTTGGAAATGGTTGGCACCTGGTGATTAAATGTACACTGTCTAATAAAAAGTATCCGGACAACCCTACGTAATGCGGAATTGACCACTAAATGGCCGGTCGGTATGGCCGAGCGGTTCTAGGCACTTCAGTCTGGAACCGCGCTACCGCTACGGTCGGAGGTTCGAATCCTGCCTAGGGCATGGATGTGTGTGATGTCCTTTGGTTAGTTAGGTTTACGTAGTTCTAAGTTCTAGGCGACTGATGACCTCAGAGGTTGAGTCCCATAGTGCTCAGAGCCATTTGAACCACTAAATGTCAAAAGAGACGGAACCGCCAGTTTAAAAGAAGCAGAGCAGTGTTTTTCTGTCAGTAGACAAGCAGTAATAGCAGAATGGGTCGATCGCGAGAGCTGAGTGACTTTGAACGTGGACTAGTTATTGGAAGTCACCTGAGTAACAGAGTTATCGTGAACATTTCTACTGTTGGTGATGTGACTGTGAAGTGCAAACGCGAAGAACATCCACAGCTAAACCAGGACCGGGCTGATCTCATGTACACTCCTGTAAATTGAAATAAGAATACCGTGAATTCATTGTCCCAGGAAGGGGAAACTTTATTAACACATTCCTGGGGTCAGATACATCACATGATCACACTGACAGAACCACAGGCACATAGACACAGGCAGCAGAGCATGCACAATGTCGGTACTAGTACAGTGTATATCCACCTTTCGCAGCAATACAGGCTGCTATTGTCCCATGGAGACGATCGTAGAGATGCTGGATGTAGTCCTGTGGAACGGCTTGCCATGCCATTTCCACCTGGCGCCTCAGTTGGACCAGCGTTCGTGCTGGACATCTCAGACCGCGTGAGACGACGCTTCATCCAGTCCCATACATGCTCAATGGGGGACAGATCCGGAGATCTTGCTGGCCAGGGTAATTGACTTACACCTTCTAGAGCACGTTGGGTGGCACGGGATACATGCGGACGTGCATTGTCCTGTTGGAACAGCAAGTTCCCTTGCCGGTCTAGGAATGGTAGAACGATGGGTTCGATGACGTTTTGGATGTACCGTGCACTATTCAGTGTCCCCTCGACGATCACCAGAGGTGTACGGCCAGTGTAGGAGATCGCTCCCCACACCATGATGCCGGGTGTTGGCCCTGTGTGCCTCGGTCGTATGCAGTTCTGATTGTGGCGCTCACCAGCACGGCGCCAAACACGCATACGACCATCATTGGCACCAAGGTAGAAGCGACTCTCATCGCTGAAGACGACACGTCTCCATTCGTCCCTCCATTCACGCCTGTGGCGACACCACTGGAGGCGGGCTGCACGATGTTGGGGCGTGAGCGGAGGACGGCCTAACGGTGTGCGGGACCGTAGCCCAGCTTCATGGAGACGGTTGCGAATGGTCCTCGCCAATACCCCAGGAGCAACAGTGTCCCTAATTTGCTGGGAAGTGGCGTTGCGGTCCCCTACGGCACTGCGTAGGATCCTACGGTCTTGGCGTGTATCCGTGCGTCGCTGCGGTCCGGTCCCAGGTCGACGGGCACGTGCACCTTCCGCCGACCACTGGCGACAACATCGATGTACTGTGGAGACCTCACGCCCCACGTGTTGAGCAATTCGGCGGTACGTCCACCCGGCCTCCCGCATGCCCACTATACACCCTCGCTCAAAGTTCGTCAACTGCACATACGGTTCACGTCCACGCTGTCGCGGCATGCTACCAGTGTTAAAGACTGCGATGGAGCTCCGTATGCTACGGCAAACTGGCTGACACTGACGGCGGCGGTGCACAAATGCTGCGCAGCTAGCGCCATTCGACGGCCAACACCGCGGTTCCTGGTGTGTCCGCTGTGCCGTGCGTGTGATCATTGCTTGTACAGCCCTCTCGCAGTGTCCGAAGCAAGTATGGTGGGTCTGACACACCGGTGTCAATGTGTTCTTTTTTCCATTTCCAGGAGTGTACTAACGGACAGGGACCGTCGAACATTTCGGCCTATGGTTGTAAAAAATCGCATGAGATCAGCGGAAAAAATCACTCATGAGTTTAAAAGTGGTAGCAACAATCCAGCCACCACAGCTAATGTGCATAGGGAGTTAAAAAGAATAGGAGACAATTGTCGAGCATCTCCTCATAAGCCTCAGATCTCTGTAATCAGTGTTAAGCGACGCTTGAATTTATGTAAAAAGCGACCCACAGGTCAGTGGATGACTTGGAGTGATTTTGAGCTATGAATTAGGTTACACCCTACAGCAATCCGATAGAAGGGTTTTGATCTGCGGATGCGCGGATGACGTTACCCGCCTTCAAGTGCAGTTCCAGCAGTGAAGTACAGGGTAGGTCGGATTATTGTTTGAGTTCGTTTTTCGTGGTTGGAGTGAGGTCCCCTTATTGACCTTGACAGAACGCTAAACGCGGGAGGAAACGAACACATTTTACAGCACTGTGTACTACGTATAGTAGAGGAACAGTTCGGAGTCGATGAGTGTTTGTATCAAAATGACATAAAGCAGCGGCTGTTAGGCAGTTGCCTGTGGACAACAACATTCTGAAATGGACTATCCTGCCCAGATACCGACCTGAACCAAATGGAACACTTTTGTGACGAGTCAGAATGTTGACTTTGCTCCGGACCCCAGCGTCCATTATCAGCACCTGCTCTTGTTTTGGCTCTTCAGGAAGAATCCTTCACAAACATTAAGACACTTCAATGAAATTGTTGTCCCCAGCAGAGCTGAAGCCTGTGAAAGGTACTAATACCCTATAGTATTACCCACCAACAGGTGTTCGGGTACTTTTGATCAAACAGTTTAAATAATAACCTCATAAATAAAGCTGTGGGATTGAAGACATTCAATTCAGGTTTATTGGAAGAATTCTAGTACCGTGTTATTAGGCGTGGAAGACATGGCGTACAAAACCGTCTCTGACCAGTGTCATAAGAGGCGGCTGTGACTTGAATCTACAGTGAACTACCCCACATAGCCATCATCATATCTTAAAGTTCAGATTAATTTAACAATGGACACTTGCGCTGTCAATCTCTTTTTCTCAGATATCTGATGAGCAGAGTGATCTTTATATTCAACTATATCATATTTTAAATCTTCATTAATGTAAAACCTGTATAAACGATTAGTTACAGAGTTTGTAGCCTGTCTATTAGAAGTTTTTTAGATGCAAATGTGTCCAAGCGTCGGTGTGATCCATATAGTTCATTAACACTTAGATCGCCTTGCAGAAAATAATGTTGGGACTGTGATCGTATTTGTGCAATAAGCAGTTAAAATCACCACTTACCAGCATGTTTATTCGCCTCTTGATGAGGAAACTAGCTGTCTGGCAACGATATCGTACATTTCATGGACAAGTGGACCGTGTCAGAGCAAATTTGCTTAGTAACGAGGGATTACGAATCTGTTGCTGTATCCTTCTTTAACAAGACTCGTCACCTGTATTCGTAATAACTACGTCGCTGATTACATTAGAATGTTGAGTTTGTCGAATCTTGTATCAATGTCTTATCTATTGTAATTGTGGTTTAACTAGAGTTATTGTTTTATAAATATACATTAAAACAATTTTATTGAACCATGTCCTTACACCTTCTTGCCGTACCCTGCCTTACTTGTGCCTTCACTTGGCTAGCTTATCAGACTCAGTATAGAGATGTTAATGCCCAACTACTATTTCCTGTTATCGTGTTTGTTGTCCTCGCTGCAGATGTCATGTCCTCTAGTTTTTTTCTTTAAGATTTTTGTCATACTTTTAGTGTTTCCTTTTCAGTTATTGTAGCTCCTGTTAGCTCTGTTTGCTATCTTCCCTCTCGGGTCTAGTGGGTGTTTCTTGAAAATATCGGTTTTCTCGATTAGATGATCTAACTCCTCGGTTAGTTTTATTTTAGGACCTAGTTCTGTTGTGTTAACTGTGCCAGGTTTTGAGACAGGCTGCAATTAGGTTGATAGGGTGTAGGTGGGAGGGGGCAATGCTCGGCACAACCGTGGTATTTCCAAAAAGCCCCACCCCCATCACCGTCACCCCTTGTCGTGTCGTTCTAAATGGCGAGCACCTCTGGGATTTCAGCATACGTTCCCTGGTACGATCTTGGCGAATCTGTGAGAGGGCGGCTAATCCACTGTTAGTCCTCTGTAACAATGAGCTCTCCGTATGCTTCAGTGACCGTTGTTCTGCGCTGCGGTGGAACATTTTTGTCACAGGGAATGGGGATCATCTTTACGCCAGTGACTGTTACAAGGTTTTATTGTGTAATAGAAACTTATAACAGTCACTGGCGTGAAGATGTCCTTCAAAAGATGGTAAAAACCTCTGTAGAAAAACTTAAATGTCACCGTATGCTGCGCGATGATGAGATGCATGACTGCTGAGGCAGAACAGTCGTTAGCCGGAAACCTCTGGGGAACCTGCTGCACTTTAGTTGCATAAGGCTTACCCAAGCAAGCGGGGCTCTGTCTGGGTGAACACTTACTTCCCTTGCTGTTCGTGGGACTTCCATGATGCCGAAATCACTTTTTTCTGCTCCCAGCGGGTCGGGCTGGCCGTTGGGCAGTATTAACAAGCTAACTCCAGAGAGATCTCGTGTGGCTAGTCCATCTACAAAACCTGTGGATGCAAGAAGAATCAGTAACAGTAACAGACCACACCCTGTGAGAGACAATGTGTTTCTTGTTGTTCTACATTTAGAACCTTCGTTTTGAATTGACACATTTCTACATCCATAAAAATCTAGAGGGACTTATAGGTCAACTTCAATGTATGAGGTATCGCAGTGTACACTACTGAAGGTTATCCATTTGAACAAGTTGTTAAATGCTAAACTATATGGGGCAGTCAAATGAAAACTAGACAGATGGGAAAAAGTAACTAAATTATTTATTATAAGAATCGCCGTAGCTGTTAATACATTCATGTCACTGCGAGATAAGACGATCAATGCCTTCATGGAAAAATGTTTACGGTTGCCCAAGGAACAATAATTGTAGCCAGGCGTGCACCTCTTCGTTCGAAGCAAATCAACGGCATAAACTGTCTTTCTTCGATGCTCCAAAGCTATGGAAATCACATGGGGAAAGATGGAGGATGTGTCCACGTGAACACTTCGTAAAAAATTCAGCGCGTCAAGTCAAATTCCTAAGAGTGTTGACGGACGACATCATTCTGTTGCTAGATAATACTCGCCCATATTTTGCCAGGGTTGTTTCGATTACGCTGATACGTTTCGCTGGGAAGCCCTTACACATCCTCCATACAGCCCCGATCTTTCCTCATGCGATATACATATTTTTGGAGCCTTGAAGAAAGACATTCGTGACTGTCGATTTACTGCGAACGAAGAGGTGGACGCCTAGATACAATCATGGTTCCGTAGGCCACCGAAAACATTTTCCCATGAAAGCAATGACCGTCGTGTTTCACAGTGGGATAAATGTATTAACAGTTATGGTGATTGCTTTAGAAATAATGAACGGTTTACTTACTTCTTTTCCATCTGTCTCCTTTAATTTATTGCACCTTGTTCTTGGAGAGTAAGCTTTAAACTGTGAGCTGCAGAGTGGGATAAAATGTTGTAAAGGAGTTGTGGCATGGTGGAATATTATGAATGTAGATACCAAAGAACTTCAATATGAATATGAAAGCAAACGTGTCAATGAAATACATAATTTCTTAAAAGGGTTTGATGGTGAGCTACAGAAGTCACGGTTTTTTGTCCTGACATTCAATCTACTGAAGTTGCTCAGTATATTGTGACAGACTCTCTCCACTTTAAAGTTAGGTTCAAATGGCTCTAACCACAATGGAACTTAACATCTGAGGTCGTCAGTCCCCTAGACGTAGAATTACTTAAACCTAACTTAACCTAAGGACATCACACACGTCCATGCCCGAGGCAGGATTCGAACCTACGACCGTAGCAGCAGCACGGTTCCGGACTGAAGCGGCCGGCTTTAAAAATAGGCCCCATGTACCTAATCCAGAGCCGTCTCTGACAACCTCGTTGTTGACGTGATGTTTACCCTAATGTTTTTGACAGGACACGTGGCACGTGGCGTCTACTTGCACTAGCATGGTAGGTTCCTTTCGTATCAACCCGTTTATATGATGTTTGTTCAACTATATTCGCTTGGGTGGATTGGATTTATTAGTTTACACTTTCTTCGCATATGGAGGGACGTGGTTCATTTGCGAGGTGTTTTGATTCGTTGTCACATGGCTTTAAGACGATCTGTTCAACAACAGAAGGTACGTGTTCTGAACTGATCGTTGTAAATAACTAAGGCTTTGAAACCTTGTATATTTTTATGTAGGAGGAAGCATTTTTTCTCAAATCTACGTTTTGTTCATTAGTCAATTACCAACGTTGAAGAGCTTGTTATTCACCCTGTTTCTGTCTTTTACTGGATATACTGCATTATACGTGGACAAAGCTTGTTTGATGCATACACATAATACTTCCAACGTGACATTTAAAACATGCACAGTTCATAGACAAAGCAAGTATTACATCGCAACAAATGTCAACGGGTGGTGATACATAATTGACTATTACATTAGTTTTCCGTATTATTCGTGTACATAGTACAACCCTATAGTCAGTATGTTTAACAAATATTGCATTGACTAGAAAATCATATTGGAGGCAACGTAGCAAGAACTCTACATCTCCCAGCGCGTAATCTTTATTTCGCAAGCTTAGAGCTTTTCATGGACGTATGGACAACCTAAACAGATTGTCCGTTCCCTCATAAAGGATTCCAAAGGTTATGTGAAGACTATTGTTTTCACAGGCCGAAAGAAAAAGTGAAAATCAGAAGGTCTGAATAAGAAGCACTGCCCATCTGATCACATCGTTGGCGGGACAGTTCTGAGAAACCGCTTTAACAATTAAGCTAACTAATCACCCCTCCAAGCCTGATTCAGACTATCATTGTCATTAATGGTTTCTTCTGAGAGCTACAACCAGAGGTTTAACCATAGTCTGTGTGGGAGCAGCATCACTGGGAAAACAGTTTCGATGGAGAATATGAATTACCACGCCATAGCGATATTTCTTTTCATTTGATTTTAATTCTCCAAAATGAAAGGAAGCTGCAGTGGTCTCAAATGATATCAATGAAAATCTTTCAGAAGTGCTTCATCAGCAGTGTTCTGAATATGCTCAGACAAATAGAAATTTGTACCAGACCAAAAGTGGAAACTCGATTTCTTGCTTATTACGAGAAGTTGGTCAAATCATTAAACTACATTACCACATCTGTTACTCATTTTTTCCATTCATCTCGTTTCACTGAATCTAATTTAGTTAGTACAGCGAATCCGTTCCCCCAGAGGTGGAATTCTCATGTACTCCTTGCTTAGTGAGGAGCAGAGGGAATGTCGGTTCACATCTCCACCCGGCAATCCAGATTTAGCTATGCCTTCCTTTTTTTTTTTAAATCACTTATAGCAAATGCCCGAATGGTTCCATTGTAACAGGACACGGCGGATTTTATCTCCATTCATCTTCGATCCGAGTTTAAGCTCCGTCTCCAACAACATTATTGCCGACGGGTCGTTTAACCGTAGTCTTTCTTCCTTCCTTCCACATCTACCGTGCAACAAACTATGCCCTATGGTGTTATTGTTGAGAAGCAATAGGAGTAACCATCAGTGTTAATAAAGTTTGGCTCAGACCTGGTGGCGTTCGCAACAGGCTAAATGTTTGGGTTAACCCGATTGCTCGCCATAACCTGAAGATCGTGGTTCGCATCTTGTTCTACCACAATCTGTCATTTTTCACTTTGTAGTTATTACACAGCGGGTTCAGCATTACTGGACGTTTATAGGTGATGTCGTTTCATGTCATTGTACCTAGACGCTGTTGGATCCTAATTACATTTATTTCGTTTCAGTGGACTTAATTGAACTGTTACAATAGTACGCATGTAGAAAACGCGATGTCAGAGGGGTTTACCTCTCGTGACAAGAGTTTCTGCTGAATTAAATACATGTCTAGAAAAAGGAATGCTAGAGAAGGCAGTACCACGGTAACAGCTGAAGCAAAACGTCTGTGATAAGCTTACTGTGGTGCTTTAGTAGTGCGACGAGTAGAAATTCCGGATAATCAGTCTATAGAAACATGTTTTGGAATCAAATGGTTATATGTATAAAATGTTTCATACTAAATAAGGCGTTTAACTACGGAGAACACCACGCAAACTTTCAATCCAGACTGTCGTCTTCCACCTGTGAACGATAGTGGAGGCTGTAGGCGGCCGTAGCACGGCCTCCTAAACTTAACTGACAGGAAAGGTAATTGTAAGGATCTGTCAGACTGCTTTAGCCGAGCATGTCTGTTTATTAGCGCAGGCATTGTTCCCGAGAGGGCATCGCTCCTAGAAACATGCAACTTGATAATATCTCTTCTCCCACGGGCGGCACGGTCCAATACTGGTTTAATGCGAATGAGAAAACAATAATTGGTTAGGTAATTGGATAATTACTTAGTTATTTAATCAAAAACAGGCCATTATATGTTAATTTTAGACTTGTCAGCCTAACGCGCTGCGCAAAATGCGCGATACACACGTACACGCAATGCACACACAACACACACACACACACACACACACACACACACACACACAAGTATACACAGCAAATTCCGAATTATTTGAGGCTTGTACATTGTGCTCCGTTTCTGTCCTATATTCCAGATATTATCAGAACCATTCATGGGCTGTTACTCTTGTTCTTAATTATTCTAGCTTTTCACGACGCTTTTTAGGAGTAACTGTGCTACTGGAAATAAAAATGTAACTATACCAGAGTCAGTCATGTCTAGTAAATCAGTAAAACGTTTATAGACTCTGCTGGAACTGACTAGGTGTGAATGTGGCATCGACGACAATGTCTTTAGAGGCGGAGAAGGTCGGATAAGAAAAGGATAGGGAAGGAAATCGGGCGCGTTCTTTCAAAGGAACTAGTCCAGAATTTCCCATAAACAATTTAGGGAACTCACGGAGGAAAACCTAAATATTGATGGCCAGACGGGGAAGCGAACCGCCGTCATCCCGATATGCGTCCAGCATAGTGATAGGCTTGCGATTTTCTATACCTTAAACACTACATTCACTCTGTTGAGGTACCGCTCCTTCACCTTTGAGTTGCTTCAGAAACCTAACTTAGCCAAAGGCTCACTTGTCATAATTGTTAACTGATTTTGCTTACTGTCTCTGCATCTTTTTTGGTACACAGGCTGACACTTCATCTGTTGTTAGTCACGTATAGTTTTTAAAATTTTTGCTAACTTCGTACTCTGATATGCCCTAACAATATCATTCCATTCACAGAATTAACTGCAGGAGCTGTATATGTTTCTTTTTCAACCTCCAGAATCATGGGATCAGAATACTATGTGGGGTGAACAAAAATCCATTACATTCCTTAAGTCTCTCTCAAGAAACGTCTGTAGTTTCTTTGGGATAAATGGTATTGTATCCTACTGACTACCATTCTGGATTTATATATATCGATGCTGAAGCAGGTTTGGGATATTTATGAAGCCAACGGTGACCTAACACCGTATCTGATAAGTAGGTATTTATATTATCTAACTGCTGTAGTACATTTGGTGCGAGTCTCCAATCGACGCTCGTTTACGAACAGAGGTGAGTTGACTGCTGTTGCTCTAGACCGCGGTATAAAATTTATCAGTGAGAAGTCAACAGCGAAAGATGTGACGATTGCCGGATTTCAAAGCGCGGCCCGGGGCTTTAATTCTCGGCGCGGCGCGCCCATTGTCCGGGAGCAGCCATGCTATTGACTGCGGCAGCCGGGCTGCAATAGTCCGCCTCGGAATCCTGCACTGCGCCAAAGGCTGGTGCCTCCCGCCTGCCGGCTGCTGCACCTGCACTTCCCTCACTAATTACCGCCAGCCGCCGACCCGCGTGCCAGCGACCAGCGTCAACAGCACGATTCTTCGTTTCAAAGCAGAATACAGGTATGTATTAAGAAAAGAGCAAAACTTAGCAGAATGACCAAACGATCACATTAACATTGATGATATCATTTTAAATATTGGTACGCGTTGCTCAATAATACTAGCGATGTGTAAACTTGATCTCTGGAAAAGTTTTTTATGCTTTTTTTAAATAATCGTGTTGTTTTCTTTTCGATGAAATGGATCAGATCGAATGTTTTGCCGAAAAAAGATTCTTTGTTTCATGCAGTTAATGGCAAAAGAACATGCATCCATGGATTTCTCTTTCATATTTGACATATAAGACGTATGCAGCTTGAATGAAACGAGGTAATACTTCTTCTGGAAGTGATACAATGTTCTAAAACTGCAACCACAAATATAACCGTCACAATATATATTACGCTTCTGCCATGCGTTAGTCCTTGCTAATCCTGTTGCAGCTACATTTGGTCCTTCCAAATTTTTGCAGGTATTCCAGTGCAGCATTTACCATTCGGAATATATTGTGAAAAGTGTAGTGCTAATTTTTACTTCTCGATTCGCAACAGATGAGATATCCGTTTCCCTATTTCCTTCAGCATATTAGTTTATTTCAAATGTCTTCAATTTTTCCCTAATATCTGCATTTCTTTTATAATCTAACTTTGTGTATCCTGCTACATCCTAGGCATATCAGAATAAAGAATAAGGCAAACTTAATATGAACATTTATCCATCAGAAAGCTTTATGTAACGTTACTCGAATGCTGAAAAAAAGTGCATAAACCACTTTTTCAGCAACGTTTGAATTGTTTACGAAGATTAAAACAATTTCGTATGGATGAGATCTGAGCCCATCAGTTTACGCCAGCATCAAAAGTACAGCCAGTGGACTGAAGCTTATCAGCATTTCACAAAAAAAGGAAAAGTCAGCGCCGTCGGGAACTTATCGGCCACCATTTTTGTTGCCACAACAGTGATTCTGGTAACTGATGAACACGAAAAGAGTAAACGAACAACTGACAGGTACTGTGAATTTTTCATGGACCAACACGGCGAGAAAAACGTTGTGAAAATTTATGGTATGCGCAAGAAATAAAAATACATCACTCCCCAGGAGAATGGACCTATCAAGAAAGGTGTTTTGATTACAGAAAAAACTGCGAAAATAAATGTGCAGATTTTTTCTTCTATTCAACACATTTGGCTTCTGCTGCCTTTAATCTTTTCCCCGCTTTTTATCATATTTGTGGCTAGAAGAAAGTTTGAGCTCAATGAGGGAGTAGATGAGTATTTCGTATCCCTCACAAATTTCACTTCATAGAGTGAATCTACTCTTCTGGACAACGTGCATCAACGTAGACGGAGAAAACATCGAATAAATAAACTTTTCACTAATAACACAGTCTTTCACTGCAAAGCTAAAACTGTGATTCTAAGTAATTTGTAAATTTGTGGTAAGGACTATGGGACCAAAATGCTGAGGTCATCGCTCCCTAAGCTTACGCACTACTTAATCTAGCTTAAACTAACTTATGCCAAGGCGAACACACACACACACACACACACACACACACATAAACACGCACACCCGTGCCCGAGAGAGCACTCGAACCTCCGACGGGGGGAGCAGCGCGAACCGTGACAAGACGCCTCTGACCGCACGGCTACCCAGTATCCTTACCGAAAGTTTATGAAGCGTTTATGTTACTTCACCTGAAACTCAGATTCCGAGTTTAAGTACGTGTTTCATATCCCCCTGTAATGACACACACAGACACACACACACACACACACACACACACACACACACACACAACTGGAGTTTTCGAGGTACAGGTATGATGATACGGCTGCGCTTTCTTGTTTATAAGTTATCAGATGTTACCATGAGGCAAAATTCTAAGAGCATGGAGGTATATAAAAATGTTTCCTTTATTAAATGTTACGTGTTTAGTCTACGTAATGTACTTACGTCTTAAGTAATTGCTTCACATTCTGTGACAATTGTGCGCTCTGTATAAAAGCTTTACTTTGCGAATTTGGAAGTGAGCATAAGTGGGAAAAAGACTGAAAAATGTTCTGATGTTGGCTGTTATGTTGGTAGTCTTGAATTAAGTCATCTCTTTACACAGAAATTAAATGGTAGTCGCTAATCATTTGGGAGAGCTGTGAGACTGATTAAAAATGATTTATAATAAGAGCGCATTTTAAAAGGATGAGGTATACAAAGTACACTAAATTTCCGCATCTGCGTCATTAGACATTAAATTTGCAAAACCATGTCGGCGGCACGCAAGACACGTTATACTGGCATGAAGCGCGCGACATAATTGGATACATAATTAATTATCATTTCAGCTACGTATACAAAACAGTCAGGAGTAGCACCATATCAGTTTTGTATACAGGATGGTCAGAAACAGTCTGCAAAGCTTGTAAGAATGTTGCAGAGTAGGCTGTGTTGAGAAATAATTTTTAAGTAAAAAATTAGATACGTTGCACCGTTTCAGAGTTAATCCGTATTTAAATTTGCCGATCAGGCAGCTGCGCTCGCGAATTCAAGTGTCCCACCATATACAATTAGTGTCACTTGTTCTCACAACGTAGATCAGGCCTGGCCAAACAGCACTCCGCAAGCGGTCGAGATCCTGCGTAGCACTCCGAGGGAGGGGAGTGGGTTAAATTAGATTTTGGTGTTGGATTAGGAATACTATGGCAAACGATAGCTTCCAAAAAAAGAAAAAGTGGAGAAGCCAAATCATTCACGCTGAATGGGAATTACTTTAATTTTCGTGCAGTTTGGAAGCCCTTCGAAACGCTTAATACGCCATTGCAGTATTACGAGATGGAAAAATATTCGGTGGAACATCATTACAAAAACAGCCACAAAGACGAAACGATGCTCGTCTTCTGACGATCGATAGTGAACGATGGCTGAACTGAAGGTGGATATTAAAGAAAAAACCTGAGTTAAGGATAAGAAGAGTAGTGAAAAAATCTTTTCTGGTCGACATCGCCAATTATTTGAATTTATGAAGTGTCTTAATGCAAGGGGAGAACCATTGGTTAACACATCCGTGGAGGAGATTGGTGTTATAAAACCAATCCTGTCCAAAAATCAGTTGAAGTTCAGGACCTGCAACATTTCCCGGAACTCATGGCAGTCATTTGTGGACCAGACATGGCTAACTACGTTTAAGTAATTAAAACATTTCGTCACGACTTCTGACAGAGAGTCCTAAACTTTGCACGTTGAAGACTTTTTCGATTTATTTGTCAGACCATTCCCGCATTTGGCTGCTGATGTATCTCCATGTTACATCCAACTTCAGCTGACAGAAGTACAGTGTAGCAGCCGGCTCGATGGCAGGTTTGTCCAGTCCAGGAGTTTACGAGACTTAAAAAACGTTACACCAAGGGCAATATTGTCAGCTGCTCATACAAGTCGATAAAATTATTTCAACGTTTAGTTCAACGTATGTGTGCGATTTATTTTCTGTTATCAAAACTGAAGAAGTCCCACCAACGATTTAATAGATTTTAATATGCATAAAGCCATATTTTGTGTCACGTGCTATAGATCCAGATATATTACATATTCAAGATATATTACATATTCTAAAATCGAAATGTTTGTAAATATATAAACATCACAACGTAATGTTAATTGCCTTTATGTAGAGCTTTATGTACTTCTGCTCACTGCATTAGCACTGTCTAATGTAATTATTGAATTAAGCGGTGCAGTTATTGCTTTAGCAGAACAATAAAAGGTTGAAAATAATCACTAGTGATAAAATAAAAGTATGCTGCAATATTCGCCTCTTAGGAGTAGTCGCACTGTGCGCAGACACGTCTTCCGAAGTTTGCCGCTTGTGCAGTCCTCGACATATAGCCGTCACACTCGCATACCTTTTCGGAATAGCGCAATGGTGGGGGAAGCAGGAGCGCAGACTTTGCTGGAGCGTAAATCTTGGCCAAGCCTGGCGTAGACGACAGCGTACGAGACTGCTCGGCTTTGGCTGGGGTTCGGTCCTTACTTCCGTCCTATATCTAGTTTTTGTATCGCTCTCCTGTTCGGTTGTAGGAAAACAAACTAACAACTTTCGGCAACACCGTCTCTGACGGACCGCATGAATTTGAGCGTTCAACGGTCTGATTAGCTAACTTCAACGCTGATTAACTCGGTAACGGCGCAACGTATCGAATTTTTTCTTAAATATTGTCAGCACAACCTACCATGCAATACCCTTAAAAGCTTTTCAGACTGTTTCTGACCACCTTGTATAAAGAAAGATTTCTCTTATTTAAAGCTCTCATTTGAATGTTGATTGCATGCGAGGTCATGTTATAATCCGCGTAAGAAGGAGAAGCGTCAATTAACAAGCTGTTGGCTTACGAGAGCGGCAATACGATGACGTCTGGAGCACCAAAGACTGTCAAAACGGCGGCTAGTGATGCGGCTGCCCTGAACACAGTAGTAGAGAGTTTCGCGTCGGCGTTGTTCGCCAAACGGAGGCAGTGGACACAGGAATGGCAACCCGTCGTCTTTTCAGACGAGTCCTAGTTCTACGTACAGCAAAATGATGGATGTACCCACGTGTCGAGGTTCGAAGGAAACCGAACGTTGCCACAGTGCTCTCTGATCCCTGTAACTGGCGTGATATGGGGTGACATTCGATATACATACGACTACCACTGTTTCGCATAGTCAGTATTTTGGACAGCAGCTTTTACAGATTTGACACGTCGTGCGCCAGCATCGAAGTGTCCATGACATTTTATCTTTCAAGAAGATAATGCCAGATTGCATGTTGGCCATGCTGTCGTACCCTATCTGGACTCTTGCTCTGGCGAGTACTTTTTCCAGATCACTCACCCATTAAATCACATAATCACGGTTACCGAGGAGCGGCATATCACCACCCACCTGCCTCTAGGCCACATAAAATCCGGCACAGAGTTCAATGACTTACGCTTATTTGCTACCTAAACTCAATTGTATTAGCTGCCCAGCCAGTTTATAGTTATTGTTGCTGCTCTGCGTACTAAATTTCGCGCCCTTTAAACCTCCCTATCACTTATAAATTTTATTATGTATTTTTCCTTCTACACTGCACAAGCACAATAAGTAAGCTTTCGTTACCTATCTTTCCTAGTGTTACAGTTTTAATGGTCGGCGGCCGGCCGAGTGGCCGAGCGGTTCTAGGCGCTAGTGTCTGGAAGCACGCGACCGCTTCGGTCGCAGGTTCGAATCCATCTTCGGGCATGGATGTGTGTGATGTCCTTAGGTTAGTTAGGTTTAAGTAGTTCTAAGTTCTAGGGGACTGATGACCTCAGAAGTTAAGTCCCATAGTGCTCAGAGTCATTTGAACCATTTAACAGTCGACGGTGTATGTAACAGCGACCTTGGAAATAAGCGTTTCAAGGCTTCCGCTGACGTTTTAGATAGATGCATCCAAGGGTTCCCTATCCGGGTGAAGCCAAAGCATACACTCACGCAGGAAAGTGCCATTCGATACTGCTTTATGATAGGGTGAAGTTTCATGCTGATATAAACAACCATAGTCTCCGAACTGTTCCTCTACTGTACGCGGTACACAATGCTGAGAAATGGGTTCACATCCTTCTACATTCAAAGTTTTCTTAAGCACATTGAAGCTATCAAAACAACCACAAGAAAAACAAAATGTTCAAATGTTCAAATGTGTGTGAAAGCTTATATGACTTAACTGCTAAGGTCATCAGCCCCTACGCTTACACACTGCTTACCCTAAATTATTCTACGGCAAACACACACACCCATGCCCGAGGGAGGACTCGAACCCCCGCCTGGACCAGCCGCACAGTCCATGACTGCAGCTCCTCTGACCGCTCGACTAATCCCGCGCGGCCCTCAAGACAAACATCCATACCATAACAACACCTCTTCCGTACTGGACTCCAGGCACTACGCATTATGTTAGGCAATGTTCTGCAGGTGTTCGCCACATCCAAACCCTTATATCGGACAGCTGCAAGGCATAGCGTGATTCACCGCTCCAAATCACTCGTTTCCGGTCATTCACTGCCCAATGCTGTCGCTCTTTACACTATCTCATCTACAGCCCAGCATTCGCTACAGAAACTTGAGGCTTATGAGGAGTTGCTCGACCATCATACCACATTTCTCTAACTTCCGACGCACAGTCATCGCTCCAGCTGGACTGCTGGTAGAACTTTCGAACTCACGAGTAATTATTTCCACTACTTCCATGCGATTTTTTACAACCATCTATCGCAGTGCTTGGCTGTCTCTGTTCTGCAGTACGTGAGATAACCCTGGTCTTGGTTTAGGGGTGGTTTCTTCTTCGTGTTTCCACATTAGTCATATTACAACTTGGACAGGTTTCCGAGGATTGGAATGACCCAGATAGATTTGTTACCAGTGACCAGACCAAGTTCGAAGTCACTGATCTCTCTTGAGCAACCCATTCTGCTACTGTTGCTTCTCAGTGACAACATGCTACCATCCTTCCTCCTTATATGATGTCGGATTCACCTCTCTTGGAATCTAGTGAACTATTCCTCATTACATAGATGCTTTTGATCAGACAGTATACCTGATGGCAACAATTAGTTGGACACTGTTCATGAGTGCACAAGCAGAATCGGCAAACAACAGGAAGTTAACTAAAGAGAACGGAAAGACAAAGACGCTCCAGTAACAAAAGTCAACATGAAATTCGACTTACCGAACGCTAGAGTAAATGACTGAAGGAAACAGTATTCTTCCCAATCACAGATTTACACCCTTGAATATCCATTATGTACTGACCTGTGCTAACAAATGTAGTGATAAGTACTCTTAAAATGCTGACAATAGTTAGCGCGTGCTTTGATTCTATGTCGTGTAAATTATGACATCGTCGGACGAGTGCTTCTAAAGTAGTGTAATTTTCTGAACTGAAATTTCTTTCAAGTAAAAACTAAAATGATGTACTAAGCGCTAATGTAAAAAGTTGCTGTTATTATATTAAAATATTTTATATACTTAATTGTAGTTATTATTATAATTCTAGGCATCTGTGTCACGTTAGAAGTAACTATGACTACAAATTACGAGGCGTGTTTTTAAGTTAATACCGTTTTGAAGTAGGAATAAAACAAGTAGTCATTTCTCAGCAATTTTGTTTTTACCCGAGAGCGTGTGCTTTAATCTGCTTTTCTATATAATTCCCACCAATACTGGGGTATTTATCGTATCCTACAACCAATTTTGAATACCATCCCAGTTGAGCATAACCACCTGAGCATAACTTTCGATATTTCAAATGTTCTGCAACAACTGGATAAAGCACACTTCCTGATACTTGAGGGAACTCATCACATAACGTCGAAATAGTAAAAATCTGTTCTCTCTCACTTTTTCATCACCTTTCTGCACCAAATCGTCAGTAATCACATGCACATTCGTACAATCATCAATTTCCGTAACATCTCATCGCTCATAAGTGCCAAGAAGTGTGCTTCGTGTAGTTGTTACAGAACGATTAAATTATCGAAAGTTGTGCTGAGGTGACATATTTCTACGAGGATGGTATTCAAAGCTGGTTGCACGGTACGATAAGCGCCCTAATATAGTTGGGAATTATGTAGAAAAGTAAATTAAAATGTAGGCTTTCATGCAAAAATTAAATTTCTCAGAAAAATGTACTTGTTTTATTTTTATTTGGAAACGATAATTACTTAAGAAAACTGGTTTCGTATACTGGGAAGGAGAGAGTGTAACAACATTTTACCTTTCCGCAAAAACTAACCCGCATCCAACCCATTACTTGGTTGTATTAGTTATTTTGATCGTGATTTCTTCTTCTTGTAAACAAAAAAAAACTGTTAGGAGAGTCATGGCAAGGCGCTGAATGTGACATCACCTGCTGGCAGCTGAAGCCGACCTGTGTCTTCGTATCCGTACAGTCTGGTTAGAAATGGGATCCTGAAGCCCCAAATTCAAATCGGTGGCGATCTTTCTCACGGCTCGTATAGCTCTGAAGGTCGACGTGATGGTCAAACATTGACAGTCTCCCTGTGTGGAAGTGTAAACGTGTAGAAATATTGTCCCTGCGATATTGAAGATCCATCTAAGACACAGCCGACCTAAGTAATATGAATTCTTGTGTAGGCTTTAAAAGGTGTGCCTTGGACTGGTAAACATCCCACGTTCAAAAGCAGTTATGTCGCCAAGTGCTGCCATGTTCACTACACGTCTGTAATAGACTGCACGGATATTGCGTACCGGCCGCGGTGGCCTTGCGGCTCTAAGCGCTTTAGTCCGGAACCGTGCTACTGCTACGGTCGCAAGTTCGAATCCTGCCTCCGGCATGGATGTGTGTAATGTCATTAGGTTAGTTAGGTTTAAGTAGTTCTACGTTCTAGGGGACTGATGCGCTCAGATGTTAAGTCCTATAGTGCTCAGAGCCATTTGATCCATTTTTGGATATTGTCTCTACAAACTGGACTAACTGCGACTTTCTGGAGTCATACCCGGCACATCATCACATTGGATTACCATTCCCATGGGTTTGGTCACTCAGTTAATATCTGCAGTGGAAACTTAACTTTTCAAGCAGTGAATTTTTAAGTCTTACTCTAGGCTGCTGCTAGTAATGGTGGAAATTTTGTAATCCTAAATAATGCAGCCAATTTTTCTCCAGTTCATTCTAACCATAGCAGATTCTCATTCCCAAGATTTGGGACAGACGTTTCCATGTATCGTAATATGCCTTTTACCAAGGACATTTCTTCATTCTTTTGTTCCATTCCAAATCTGGTATAATGGTTTCGTGTAGGGTATTTTCTTTTAAAGTATCTTTTGTATCTTCACAGGCGTGACAAGGCCGCTACTCTACACTATGAGAGCACATGCTTCATGGGCCAATGGTGGCTCGATGACAACTGGAGAACAGTATCCACTAACAGAAAAAAAATTGCTGCGTGAGTCAAAAAATGGTTCAAATGGCTCTGAGCACTATGGGACTCAACTGCCGTGGTTATCAGTCCCCTAGAACTTAGAACTACTTAAACCTAACTAACCTAAGGACATCACACACATCCATGCCCGAGGCAGGATTCGAACCTGCGACCGTAGCAGTCGCACGGTTCCGGACTGCGCGCCTAGAACCGCGAGACCACCGCGGCCGGCTCTGCGTGAGTCAATCTATGGGAAGCAGAGCATCGAAATGCACGTAGAGAAGTGCATGGCAGTAAACTAAGCATGTGGCTGGCATGGGCGACTAACGACTAAGCATACGACAACACTCAGCGTCTCGTCTGTGGTGGTACAGTTTATCATGAGTACTGGCCCACTGGGCTTACTGCCGCGAACAAGCAAGCACTTCAATCAGTGGGTCTGCCCATACTATGCGATGTGTGCACCCTCCACGGCAGGTTTATGAACTACTTCACTACTCTATGCATGCCAATTCATCTGCCTTCATAGTGATATCTGTTGATGGGGTTACTAAATCCCTCTCCCCTGAAAAGGATACGCAGGGCAAATAAGAGCCAGGCCTGTCCCGCAACCTCTGGTGAAGAACCGGAGAGGGTGCCAGAGAACCTGGCAGTGGACCAACCACTGAAGGGGACAATGTCGACGCCACTGGCTCCGACCTAACATTGGCAGGACATGGAGGCTGGGAAAACAGTGGGTCCACCAGCAACAGAGGGGCCAAGGCCATGAAAGGGAGGGGGGGGGGGGCAGAATGTGGAGGGGTATGGAGGTAGGTCGTAATATATGTGTTCCACTGTGGTAGGCAGAGGCGTGAATCTCACTGCAGCTCAAGGCAGTAGGTAATTTGAGGATGGCAGAGGGCAAGAGGGAGCCTCTCCTTGAAACAACATTGTGATCATCCCTGCTACTCAACTGACTGGATGGGCACAGAGTCGATGTCCCAACTCAACACAGGCGCAATTAAATTGCATGACAGGTCAGTTGCTCCCCACCGACAACCCCCACAAACAACAGCCTACCTCTGATGCCAACTATAACACCTAGCAGCCACCCCTCCTACTGGTCAAAGGACTGGGTCGAAAAAGCAGCCCTAAAAATACGGTAGGCACCAATGGTCCATGGCATGCAAATCAGGATGCAACAAATCCCGGATACACTCAGCTGGCGCCCATGCAACTCTTCCACCGGTCTTCACCCATCGCCCAGTATGTAGCCCTAAAACTTGAAAATGCATCGTCTTGGAAAGAGGAAGACACTGACTTCTTCATGTGTGTCTTGAATGAATGTGCGAATTACTCCACCTCAAAGTCAGAGATTGGGTGAAACAGGGCAGGAGTCCGATGCTGGATACCATTGCGGATGCTAAAATCTTCAAACTCCCTGGGCACAAATTACCTACTGCTACAGACATGAGGGTCCATCCGGCTGCTGTGGCCGAGCGGTTCCAGGCACTTCAGTGCGGAACCGCGCTGCTGCTACGGTCGCAGGTTCGAATCTTATCAGGGGCATGGTTGTGTATGATGTCCTTAGGTTACTTAGGTTTAAGTAGTTCTAAGTCTAGGGGACTGAAGACCTCAGATATTAAGTCCCATAGTGCTTGGAGCCATTTGAACGAGTGTTCCAGGGAATCCCTCAATGCCATAAATAACTTCTATGGCAAGTTCACGAACTAACTCGCTGATCCACCCATGCCAGCTCATCTCCTCCGGTTGTGATGTCCGCTGATGGGGACTGTAAAGAATCGTTATTGACTTTCACTCGCTGACTCTTCCTTGTGCATTGAATTAGTGCTTCATCTATGTGCTATGTGTCCGAATAAATTTCCACGTCACCCCGTTTTTGGGGCTTTCAGAGATCTGGCTATGTAATATTTTTCTTGGCATATATGCAAATAGATTAACCCTCCTTGCTTTTTAACATCTGTAAGAAAGTCAGTGATAATTTGACCGTTTGCTGGTCCATGTTGAAACGATAATCTAAAACTGTAAGGCATGATTAGATGAAGACATTGGTCTTGATGTGAGCTTCACTCACTTTTGGCCTTGATTATTTCTCGGTCTAAAGTGGAGAACAGTGGATGATACGTTTGTAATTCAATGGGATAGTTTTGAGGAGACTTGTATTGAATCTCACTTTCATTACTAAGATTTTATCAACCCAATTTATTTTCAACTCGCAATAGATTTAGTTCTGGACCGAATAAGTATGTTACATAATGATAATTAACGCTGATATTTGATATTAGTAAGTTTTCATTCGTTTATATTTTACCAAACGTGAAATCTGGGAATATTTTTTGATATAAGGAAATTCTTGAGCCTTGCTTAGAACATCTAAAAAACGTGGTCAGTTCTACAACAGTAAAATACAATCATGTCCTACAGTTGAATGAAACACTGGAATTATTATTGGAGTTTTTTAGTTCAAACGAGGATATTGGTCTTGAGATGATGTTTTATAAACGTAATGTAAATTCTGAGATTGAACAAGGAGAGCTCTGAGTAGGACGCTACGCTGTAGATCAGTCACCTCAAGATGGAAGGAATGAGAAGTCAGCAGCCTAGAGAAAGAGCGTTCTTAGAGGTAAGTCGAGGTCATTCTCGAACTATGTCATGTTTAGGAATCTCTTTGAAAATCTTCATCCAGTGTTTCATTCACTAAATCACGGTCAGACATTTCTGCTCCACAATATAAGCCACATCATGAGGATAAAGTTGAGTTTCCTATTGGTATAATTTTTGTCAAAAAACAATCATGTGAACCTTAAATTGCGATGAAGCGTATTTCCTTTTACATTGAGAGCTTTTTAAATAGGCGATGTCGGACATAAAAGAGAGGTTAGCATTTCGACGAGGTTCACGGGAGGTTCTTGCACTGTTATTCACGTATCTCTAGGCATGCTGTGTAAGCAGCTTGTGGTCCTGTGGTTAATATTTATGACCCTCGATTACGGGGCCTTGGGTTCGATTCACGGCTAAGTTACGGATTTTCTTCGCTCGGGACTCTGTACGTGTGTTGTTCTCATCATCATTTCATCCATATCGATGCGTAGGTCGCACAAAACGAAATAAACTATTATTTATTATACTTAATTATTTTGATTGAAAATTTACTTCCATTGCCATTAAGCCGTATTTAACAAATAATCGTCACTGATGAACAGCTTCACAACATCTTTAGGAGTTATATTTAAGATAAGTAAATTATTCTCTTTTCTTCAATTCCGGAGACACTTTGTTTCTTTCATCCTGCAAAATCGCAGAAAAACTCTCTCTGTGAGTGCTGAAGCGGCGGGAATCGAGATTAGGATTTAAGTTACTCAGCCGATCCGTTATACGCAAAATTATGATCAATCCTGGCTCAATCAAATTATGTGAAAAAATTATTTTCACTTACTTTATAGTTATCATGAAGAAAAGAGCATAACTATCCGAAAGAACATACAATACTTCACTATAAAATACGAGTGGCAACCCTAGGAGGGGACGCTTGGCCAAAAATGCAATATCCAGTGAGCGCTTTTATTTTTTTATTTATTTTTTCAAACAAATCGTTTTATAAGCAAATTTGTTGGACATGTGACAAAGTGGAGTCATTTGTTTAGCAGACCTCCGTGGAGCCCCACCTCAGCTTCCCTTTCCCTCCTGGCCCTCCAAGCTACTCACCCAGACACTCGGTGCACTAGGCAGGAGTGCAGCCCGAGGGCACGTGCCCACGGAGCGTTGAATGGCCTCACCTACACTACAGGAATATCCTCATTTTCTGTTGGGAATAGCTTCTTTGTTAGGATAGCAAGGTCGGTGTGCACTATTTTCCCACACACATACGAGACTCTGTGTGGTAAATAAGTTTTCTTTCCGTTATAGGCTATTAAGTAATACAATGATGTGCAAAATAATCTTTTTGGCACCTTTGTCGTCTAGAAATGCAGTCTGCAGCTCTTAGGCCTTGATGGCGATGTCAGTGACACAGACAGCACACGTCTGTACTTCCTACATTGTCAGAAGTAGTTTTATCAGGTAACACCTATACGAGGGCAAATTACTATCGCAAAATGTTGAAAACAACCTGAAGAATCTTGTGAAAAACTCTGTAAACCAGTGATCTAACCATTATTTCGTTCACTGTCCTTTTTAGTTCAAATGGCTTTGAGCACTATGCGACTTAACTTCTGAGGTCATCAGTCGCCTAGAACTTAAAACTAACTGAACCTAACTAACCTAAGGACATCACACACATCCATGCCCGAAGCAGGATTCGAATCTGCGTCCGTAGCGGTCACGCGGTTCCAGACTGAAGAACCGCAGGCCACACCGGCTGGCACTGTCTTCTTTAATGAAAAAAAGAAAAAAAGCAACAGAACTGATAACATACTTTTACTGAACGTCAGTTACAAAATTGAATAAAGATTTTCAGTTAAAAGCGAGTACATATTTTGCTACGTTAGCTATATTGTTCATTTATTTTGTAGCAGCTGTAATCAAGGAGGACTGTCTCCGAACATCAGCCAGGGACCTCTCCCAGACAAGGGAGCAGTATTTCACCAGCCTGGGTCTGCAACATGTAGCTACTGTGTGGCCGTGGAAGGGGTCAATTGGCCGTCTGGTCCAATAACACCGAGTCGTACAACCACGCTTTCCCCTGTGGGAACTGGATTCTGCACTGTCTGGCGCTCGTGATACCTCGCCTTATCACGACTACGTAGAGTGAAACATGCTGCAGTAACTTCGAAAGAAACCAAAGTAAATCCACGGAAAACTTTTTAGCAAAATATAACAGCCAAGACATTTTCCGAACTCATGCCGACAGACCATTGTTACCCCTCCTCAAACCAGGAAAGGGTCCGACATGGCACAGTAATTATCGAACTGTCAGCATAACTCGCTGTGAAGTAAGGACTTTCGAAAGTATGGTGAATTGCTGCAAAGTCTGGATCATAGAGATTGGGAAGCTCGTTAGCCGCTCTCACTGCGGATTCAGCAAGTATTGATTCACGTTTGACAAAACGACCATGTTGCAGGCGGCTGTACAACAGGCTTTCGTACTGATACGTATTTTCCGACATAGAAAATGGTTGATAGTTTGTGGAGGTAAAATACTCTCCAACAGATGCATCCGTGGGGCTACCGAGGCTGCTGTCTATACCCATAAAATTCTTCCCGTCAGGAAAGCTTATTTACTCTTCGACTTTGTCAAATTCTGTGACAGACTTGAGCAGGAAAATGGATTCTCAAGGAACTATAACGAGTGAACCTAATTATAATTACCGTAAATAGCATAAAGTCCATAGTTAGGAGCCCAGAACGATGCTGTTCATCTGTGCTCAATGCTGTAGTTTTTTTCCTCTTCTTGCCATATAATATCAACTCACCAGCTAGAAATTAAATTATAGTTAAGAGGTTGTACAGGCTACCCTCTCTCTCTCTCTCTCTCTCTCTCTCTCTCTCTCTCTCTCTCTCTCTCTCTCTCTGTGTGTGTGTGTGTGTGTGTGTGTGTGTGTGTGTGTGTGTGTGTGTGCGTGTGTGTGATTATTAATTAACCATACCCTCAACTCAAGGGCACTGTTTTAAGCCTTCAAGTTTCAGTGAGGCCACTTCGTTTTCGCTCAACTTACTTATCAAGGAGATCTATGTACGTCGGGACCATCGACACAAAGTCTCATACCTGGATTAGGCTGGTCACAGGTCGCATAGGACAAGCTCCATACTAGTCTCTGAGCTAGGGTTAGTGAGCTGGCCTTAGTCACCCAGTGGTAGCTCCTCGTGGTACGTAAGGTATACTGTTTCTTCACTGTTACAGAATTGTATCACCAATATGTTGCTCGTCCTCTAATGGAAGCAATTTTTACAAATCGTCGGTGAGCAACAATTCTATCTGCGATCTGTGAAAATTATGACTTAGTGGAAAAACATTAATTTGAACTCAAGATTGGAGGCGACTTCCATTTGGCTACTGAAGAGGCCCAGAATAATTTTAATTTTCGTGAGGTGCAGTAATCGCTGCCCTCTGATGTATGTTTTTAGTAAAATTTTTATGCAATCTGAAACGATCGCCGCAACTGTACAACTGTATTTATAGACGTGTCAAATCAGGGTGAATCTGTTAGATGCTCTGTGGAGGTTTTCGGAGTGTGCCCTCAAGATTCGTTTACCAATCGAGTTTACTGGATTTAATGCAGAATTACATGAAATGTTCAAGGCACTGGAGCAAATCAGGCTATTTGTCTGAGAAATTCGTCGTTTGATCCGTCTATATGAGTGCCCTGTAATAAAGATAACGCATGTACTCAGGAGATAAATATGCCCAGAAGATCAGTGACCTCCTTCTCAAAGGCTGGGGAAGGTTGCGTCACTATACTGGATCCCATGGCTTCTGTATGAGTGTGTATCGAGAACAGAATTTCCAGATGTAATTTACTTTATTGAAGAATATTATGAGCTCTATAACTCCAAAGTGTCATTCTCCAAAAATGCTTGACTCATTATTGTCTTACACATCGTTAACAATCAGTACTTTCTGTGAATTTGTTTACCACTGAAATGAATTCGCCTTACTTGTTTTGTAGTCAGTCAAACTACGTCATCGTGGACATTAAATTTAAACGTGTAATTACCTCCGTCACGGTATGAACGACGGCGAAATAGCAGCTATTGAGATAACCGATCGCAGAATATAAAAGCAACTACAGCCGCTTAATAGTGGGAAGGCATCAGCATCATATGAGACACCTTTAAGATTCTACACTGATTATGTGAAAGAACTTGCTCCCCTTCTAGTAGCAGTTTATCGTAGATCAATGGAAATTTGTGGTAAATTCCTATAGGACCAGAAAGTTGAGTTCATCGGTCCCTACGCTTACACACTACTTAATCTAACTTAAACTAACTTACGCTAAGGACAACATACACACCCACGCCCGAGGGAGGAGCCGCTCGAACCGTGGCAAGGCGACCCAGACCGCACGGCTACCACGCGCGGCGTAGATCAATGGAGTAACGAGGGGTACCCAGCGACTGGAAAAAGCGCAGATCATTTTTGTTTTCAAGAAGGATCGTTGACGTCAGTATGTTTTAGAATTATGGAATATGTTTTGCGCTAATATTTATGCGTTTTTAGAGAACGAAAACCCCGTCTACAAAAATGAACATTGATTTCTCAAAGAGAGACCTCACGAAGCTCAGCTCGCTCTGTTCCTCCATGAGATCCATTGCTCTGTAGACAATGGCTTTCCGTTTAATGCAGTGTCCTTGATTTCAGGATGGCATTTGACACCGTCCTGCACTGCCATTTAGTGAAAAAAAAATTAGAGCTTCCCGAGTATCGGACCAGATTTGCAACTTGATTGAAGACGTCCTTGCAGACAGAACTCAAAACCTCGCTCTTAACGGAACAAGATCGGTAAACCGTTACCGTTAACAATGTACACCGATCGGCTAAAGCATTATGACGAGTGCTCTACTATCGATATAAACCCGTCAAGGGATAGCAGCGTGGCGTGGCGAGGAATGGCTGCTAGTCATGGTGGTGTGGTGGTGGTTAATGTTTAACGTCCCGTCGACAACGAGGTTATTAGAGACGGAGCGCAAGCTCGGGTTAGGGAAGGATTGGGAAGGAAATCGGCCGTGCCCTTTCAAAGGAACCATGCCGGCATATGCCTGAAACGATTTAGGGAAATCACGGAAAACCTAAATCATGGTGGCCGGAGACGGGATTGAACCGTCGTCCTCCCGAATGCGAGTCCAGTGTGCTAACCACTGCGTCACCTCGCTCGGTGGGCTGCTAGTCAGACACACGCACAGCGCATGTAGTATCAGTGAGCGTAGAATGGGGAAGGCTCGCGACCTATCTGAGTTTGACCGAGGCAGATTGTGATGGCCCGGAAGCTCGGCACCATCATTTCGGAAACCGCACGACTTTTCGTGTGTTCGAGGAGTGGTGTGGTTAGTGTCTTCAACACGTGGCGAAACCAATGTGAAATCACGTTTAGAAGTAGTGGGGTTGTGCGGCCACCCCTCATTACAGATTTCGGACGTCGTATGCTGGGCAGACTGATAAAATAGGATAGGCGGCGAACTGTGGTGGAATGTTGGGCAGAGTACAAGTGCGTCTGAACACACAGTGCACCGAACACACTTAACGACGGGCCTCTGCAGTCGATGACCCATGCATGTGCCAATGTTAACTCCACGACATTGGTAACTTTGACTGAAATGGGCAACTGACCCTCGGCAATGGACTTTGGCAGAGCGCTGCGTGGTCTGATGAATCCCGATATCTTCTTCATCATGCCGATAGGAGGGCGCGAATCCGTCGTCTTAAAGGAAAACAGCTCCTTGACACCTGTACTGCGAGACTGAGACAAGCTGGCGGCGGCTCCGTTATGCATTAGGGAACACTCACGTAGACATCCATGGGTCCAGTGGAGCTCGTGCAAGGCACCATGATGGACAAAGAGTAGTACACATGTTGCAGACCATCTACATCCCTTCATGACGACCATATTACCCGACGGCAGTGGCATTTTTGAACAAGGTAATGTGCCATGCCTCAAGGCCAGGACTGTAGTGGAGTGGTTCGAGGAACAGAGTGGCGAGTGCCAGTTCTGGCCTGGCCTCCCAGTTTGGAAGACCTGAATCCGATCGAAAACATCTGGGATGTGACTGAACGCGGCGTCATAACTCATCGACTCCTCCACACCCCATTTTCCGGAATTTACAGAAATTAGGGGACTCGTGTGTGCAGATGTGGTGCTGACTCCCTCCGGCTACCTACCAAGGCCTCATAACTTCCATGCCACGACGCATGGCCGCTGTTGTCCGCGCCAAAGGTGGACACCCTGGCTGATATGGCTGATCAGTGTACATAAATGATCTAGTAGAAAGCGCCGGAAGCTCTTTAAGACTGTTCGCAGATGTGGCGGTCGTCTATAAGAAAGTAGTAACGCCAGAAGACAGTATCGATTTGCACAATGACTTGCGGAAGACTGATGTAAGGTGCAGGATCTGGCAGTTGACCCTGAATGTAAATGAATGAAACATATCGAGCATACATAGTAAAAGAAAGCCACAACTGTATAGCTACCCTATCGATGTTGCTGGAAAAAGTATCTACTGTAAAATATCTGACTATCCAGAGCGACCATATGTGGAATGATGACATAAAACAAATAGCAGAAACAGCTAATGCGAGAATGAGATTCATAGTAAGAAACTCATTGAAATGTAACTCGTCCACGTAGGAAGTGGCCTACAAGGTTCTTGTTCGAGAATTCTACATCTACATCTACATCTACATTTATACTCTTCACGCCACCCAACGGTGTGTGGCGGAGGACACTTTACGTGCCGCTGTCATTACCTCCCTGTCCTGTTCCACTCGCGTATGTTTCGCGGGAAGAACGTCTGCCGGAAAGCCTCCGTACGCGCTCAAATCTCTCTAATTTTACGTTCGTGATCTCCTAGAGAGGTAGAAGTAGGGGGAAGCAATATATTCGATACATCATCCAGAAAACCACCCTCTCGAAAACTGGACAGCAAGCTACATCGCGATGCAGAGCGCCCCTCCGGCAGAGTCTGCCACTTGAGTTTGCTAAACATCTCCGTAACGCTATCACGCTTGCCAAATAACCCTGTGACGAAACGCGCCGCTCTTCTGGATCTTCTCTATCTCCTCCGTCAACCCGACTTGGTACGGATCCCACACTGATGAGCAATACTCAAGTATAGGTCGAAGGAGTGTTTTGCAAGCCACCTCCTTTGTTGATGGACTACATTTTCTGAGGACTCCCCCAATGAATCTCAACCTGGCACCCGCCTTACCAACAATTAATTTTATATGATTATTCCACTTCAAATCGTTCCGTACGCATACTCGCAGGTATTTTACAGAATTAACTGTTACCAGTGTTTGTTCCGGTATCATATAATCATACAATGAATGATCCTTCCTTCTATGTATTCGCAATACATTACATTAATCTATGTTAAGGGTCAGTTGCCACGCCCTGCAGCAAGTGCCTATCCTCTGCAGATCTTTCTGCATTCCGCGGCAATTATCTAATGCTGCAACTTCTCTGTATACTACAGCATCATCCGCGAAAAGCTGCATGGAACTTCCGACTATCTACTAGATCACTTATGTTGTTTTGTTGTGTGTTGTTGTCTTCAGTCCTGAGACTGGTTTGATGCAGCTCTCCATGCTACTCTATCCTGTGCAAGCTGCTTCATCTCCCAGTACCTACTGCAACCTACATCCTTCTGAATCTGCTTAGTGTACTCATCTCTCGGTCTCCCTCTACGATTTTTACCCTCCACGCTGCCCTCCAATGCTAAATTTGTGATCCCTTGATGCCTCAAAACATGTCCTACCAACCGATCCCTTCTTCTAGTAGATCACTTATATATATTGTGAAAAGCAATGGTCCCATAACACTCCCTGTGGCACGCCAGAGGTTACTTTAACGTCTGTAGACGTCTCTCCATTGACAACAACATGCTGTGTTCTGTTTGCTAAAAACTCTTTAATCCAACCACACAGCTGGTCTGATATTCCGTAGGCTCTTACTTTGTTTATCAGGCGACAGTGCGGAACTGTATCGAACGCCTTCCGGAAGTCAAGAAAAATTGCATCTACCTGGGAGCCTGCATCTAGTATTTTCTGCGTATCATGAACAAATAAAGCGAGTTGGGTCTCACACGATCGCTGTTTCCGGAATCCATGTTGATTCCTACAGAGTAGGTTCTGGGTTTCCAGAAACGACATGATACACGAGCAAAAACATGTTCTAAAATTCTACAACAGATCGATGTCAGAGATATAGGCCTATAGGTTTGGGCCTCTGCTCGACGAACCTTCTTGAAAACTCGGACTACCTGTGCTCTTTTACAATCATTTGGAACACTCCGTTCCTCTAGAGACTTGCGGTACACGGCTGTTAGAAGGCGGGGAAGTTCTTTCGCGTGCTCTGTGTAGAATCTAAGTGGTATCCCGTCAGGTCTGGACTTCCCTCTGTTGAGTGATGTCGGTTACTTTTCTATTCCTTTGACACTTATTTCGATGTCAGCCATTTTTTTCGTTCGTGCGGAGATTTATAGAAGGAACTGCAGTGTGGTCTTCCTCTGTGAAACAGCTTTGGAAAAAGGTGTTTAGTATTTCAGCTTTACGCGTGTCATCCTCTGTTCCAATGCCATCATCATCCCAGGGTGTCTGGATATGCTGCTTCGATCCACCTGGTGATATAACGCAAGACCAGAACTTCCTAGGATTTTTCTGTCAAGTCGGTACATAGAATTTTACTTTCGAGTTCACTGAAAGCTTCACGCATAGCCCTCCTTACGCTAACTTTGACATCGTTTAGCTTCAGTTTGTCTGAGAGGTTTGGCTGCGTTTAAACTTGCAGTGAAGCTCTCTTTGCTTTCGCAGTAGTTTCCTAACTTTGTTGTTGAACCACCGTGGGTTTATCCCATCCCTCACAGTTTTACTCGGCACGTACCTATCTAAAACGCATTTTACGATTGCCTTGAACTTTTTCCATAAACACTCAACATTGTGTGTCGGAACAGAAATTTTCATTTTGATCTGTTAGGTAGTCTGAAATCTGCCTCATATTACTCTTGCTAAACATATAAACCTTCCTCCCCTTTTTTATAATCCTATTTATTTCCATATTCAGGGATGCTGCAACGGCCTTATGATAACTGATTCCCTGTTCAGCGCTTACAGAGTCGAAAAGTTTGGGTCTGTTTGTTATCAGTAGGTCCAAGATGTTATCTCCACGAGTCGGTTCTCTGTTTAATTGCTCGAGGTAATTTTCGGATAGTGCACTCAGTATAATGTCACTCGATGCTCTGTTCCTACCACCCTTCCTAAACATCTGAGTGTCCCAGTCTATATCTGGATAATTGAAATCTCCACCTAAGACTATACCATGCTGAGGAAATATATGTGAAATGTATTCCAGATTTTCTCTCAGTTGTTCTGCCACTAACGCTGCTGAGTCGGGAGGAGTGTTCATCTGCCTGGGATCCTTACAAGGTAGGACTGATCGGAGAGATTGAGAAGATCCAGCGATAAGCGGCGCGTTTCATTATCGGATCGTTGAATCGGCTAGAGAGCGTTGCAAAAATGCTCAACAAACTACAGTGACAGACGTTACAAGAGAGTCGTTGTGCATCACGGAGATGTTTACTATTGAAATTTCGAGAGAATGCATTCCGGAAAAATTCGGTCAACATATTACTTCCTCCCACTAGCATCTCGTGAAATGAACATCACGTGAAAATTAGAGAAATTAGAACCAATACAGAGGCTTACGACAATCATTCTCCCGACACGCCATTCGCAAATGGAACGGGGAAGGAGTAATCTGTTAGTAGTACCTCAAGCACTCCCGCCACACACCACTAGGTGGCTTGCTGACTATGGTGTAGCTGTAGATGTGAACTGTTACACCATAATCTTATCTGGTTACATGATTTAGTACAGACAGCTGTCACCTCTGACAGCAACAACAACTCTAACATGGCCAGCATCCAGTCGAACTTGGCTTTGATGAGAGACACGGCTATGCCATCAACGTTCGTTATCCTCTGAGCCTCCATACACCTGTATGTCCATCGCGATGCTGCACGCAGACTCCCGTGTCTTGTGTTACCGTTGGGAGCACAACTGTCAGAGCGGCTTTGTCTGCTGTCGCGTCAAGGGGGTTACCGCGTATACAGTCCGAGGTGCTCCACACGTTATCTCACTGTCCGTGTGGATGCTTGTGTTGCTGCAAACAAGCCCATTTCCTGACTAAAGACACGTGACGTGACTGTGCGATTATGCAAGGCTGTGTAACCCTGGATGGCGCTGAGATGGCCCTCCCGAACAAATATATTCCCTGTTTGCATTACAATCGCGGGATCCCGATCTACGCGAGCAGCAATATTGCGGTGCAGTAAACCATAGTGGGAATAGGACAAAATATTACCACTATCGAATTCAGACACGTGCTGGTTCTTTTCATTTCTACACGAGGCATAGTATGACTACATCACAAAGAAACAACATTTAAATGCGAATCTTTGGTTACATACAAAACATAGATGGAGTTACTCCTAGGTAGAAATAACTCCATCTAGGTTTTTATGGTTGCGCTGAAATGCTAGTCTTTTTGCATTTCGTACACAGCATGAAAATTTAACATTTGTTGCATGTGGTCTTAATTGATGTGCACTTCTTTTTGCCAGAAGTGCAAATGGAGCCCAAACCGTGTCTTTAATACTATTGTTATATATTCTGTATTTAACTACATGTATGAATCAGCGAAGTTTATTTGAGGACAGTATTAGACTCCAAACAGCTTTTCCGGATGTGGAAGCTGGTACACATAGATGTTAGAGTGTGTGTTGACTGATGATTTAAAATACCTCAAATAATCACTGTGCCTTTAGGCTTTTCAATCATCGTCATAGACAGGCCTACGGGCTAGAAAGGATCAGTTTCACTATACACGGTACCCTTAAATTATCGAATTGACCTTTGACTGCTTCCTTCATAAAAATAGGAGTAGTCCAAGCACAGAAAAAACTAAGAGTAGCGTTAAGGCTAGAAGATTTGTGTCGCTCCTGCATTTGAGTGAAATGGATCAGGTAATCCGTTACATAATGAATAGAAAAAACTAAACGGAGAGCTGTTAGAAATACTGCTAATAAACAAAGAACATCAAAGGCGTCCAAACTGGAAACGTTGAACGCTGTCAATGAAGGAACTACACTGATACTTGTGTTTCAGGCCTACGTCGCCATTCCAGTACTGGTTCCTAACGGCAAGTCGTGACTCAGGCACTACTATCCTGCAACGCTCAGTGTGACCATCATTTCTATGAAGTTGGATACATAAACGGTTACCAGTTTTTCTCCTACAGTTGCTCAAGTAACGTAAGTTTAGTTATAACCGGTCTGATTGTCGACTTTCATCAAAGATAAAAATTGAAAAAGAAATCATATCTTTGTCACATAGATCGACAACGTAAGAATCATACACAAATGTAACAAAACAGAAGCACGTCATATTTGACAAACATCATTTATAAAAACTTATAATATGACCAAATGTTACAGATTTGTGTATACAAGGTGGTCCACTGATCGTGACTGGGACAAATATCTCACGAAATAAGCGTCAAACGAAGAAACTACAAAGAACGAAACTTGTCTAGCCTGAAAAGGGAAACCAGATGGCGCTATGGTTGGCCCGCTAGATCGCGCTGCCATAGGTCAATAAGATATCAACTGCGTTTTTTTTAAAAATGGGAACCCCCATTTTTATTACATATTCATGTAGTACGTAAAGAAATATGAATGTTTTAGTTGGACCACTTTTTTCGCTTTGTGACAGATGGCGCTGCAATAGTCACAAACATATGGCTCACAATTTTAGACGAACAGTTGGTAACAGCTAGGTTTTTTTTAATTAAAATACAGAACGTAGGTACGTTTAAACATTTTATTTCGGTTGTTCCAATGTGATACATGTACCTTTGTGAACTTATCATTTCTGAGAACGCATGCTGTTACAGCGTGATTACCTGTAAATACCACATTAATGCAATAAAAGTTCAAAATGATGTCCGTCAACCTCATTGCATTTGGCAATACAAGTAACGACATTTCTATCAACAGCGAGTAACGTTCGCACATCCACTGACAATGCGCTGACGAATGTTGTCAGGCTTTGTCGGTGGATCACGATAGCAAATATCCTTTAACTTTCCCCACAGAAAGAAATACGAGGACGTCAGATCCGATAAACCTGCGGGCCGTGGTATGGTGCTTCGACGACCGATCCACCTGTCATGAAATATGCTATTCAATACCGCTTCAACCGCACGCGAGCTATGTGCCGGACATCCATCTTGTAGGAAGTACATCGCCATTCTGTCATGCAGTGAAACATCTTGTAGTAACATCGATAGATCATTACGTAGGAAATCAGCATACATTGCACCATTTAGATTGCCATTGATAAAATGGGGACCAATTATCCTTCCTCCCATAATGCTGCACCATACATTAACCCGCCAAGGTTGCTGATGTTCCACTTGTCGCAGCCATCGTGGATTTTCCGTTGCCCAATAGTGCATATTATGCCGGATTACGTTACCACTGTTGGTGAATGACGCTTCGTCCCTAAATAGAACGGGTGCAAACAATCTGTCATCCCTCCGTAATTTCTCTTGCGCCTAGTGGCAGAACTGTGCACGACGTTCAGAGTCGTCGCCATTCAATTCCTGGTGCATAGAAATATGGTATGGGTGCAATCGATATTGATGTAGCATTTTCAGCACCGTTGTTTTTGAGATTCTCGTTTCTCTCGCAATTTGTGTGCTACTGATGTGCGGATTAGCCGCGAGAGCAGCTAAAACACCTACATGGGCATCATCAGTTGTTGCAGGTCGTGGTTGACGTTTCACATATGGCTGAACATTTCCGGTTTCCTTAAATAACGTAACTATTCGGGGAACGGTACAGACACTTGGACGATGTCGTCCAGGATACCGAGCAGCATACATAGCGCACGCCCGTTAGGCATTTTGATTACAATAGCTATACGTCAACACGATATCGACCTTTTTCGCAATTGGTAAAGGTCCATTTTAACACGGGTAATATATCACGAAGAAAATACCGTCCGCATTCGCGGAATGTTACGTGATACGACATACTTATACGTTTGTGACTATTACAGCCGGCTAGGGTGGCCGAGCGGTTCTAGGCAATACAGTCAGGAACCGAGCGACCGCTACGGTCGCAGGTTCGAATCCTGCCTCGGGCATGGATGTGTGTGATGTCCTTAGGTTAGTTAGGTTTAATTAGTTCTAAGTTCTAGGGGACTGCTGACCTCACAAGTTAAGTCCCATAGTTCTCAGAGCCATTTGAACATTTTTTTTTCTGTTACAGCGCCATCTGTCACAAAGCGAAAAAAGTGATCCAACTAAAACATTCATATTTCTTTACGTACTACACGAATATGTAATAAAAATGGGGGTTCCTATTTAAAAAAAAAAACGCTGTTGATATCCGTTTTACCTATGGCAGCGCCATCTAGCGGGCCAACCATTGCGCCATCTGGTTTCCCCCTTAAAGCTAGACGAGTTTCGTTCTTCGTAGTTTTTTCGTTTGATGCTTATTTCGTGAGATATTTGGCCTGGTCACTATCAATGGACCACCCTGTATACAGGATGACCAGAAACAATATGAAAAGCTTGTAAGGGTGTTGCAGGGTAGGTTGCGATGAGAAATAACTGTTCAGAAAAAAAATCAATGTGTTTCGCCGTTTCCGAGTTAATTAGCATTGAAGTTAGCCTGTCAGAACTTTGCCCGTGCAAATTCGGGCACCCCGCCGCAGACGGTGTCGTCATATTTGTTATTTGTTTGGTTTCCTAAATAGGAACAACAGCGCGATTCAAAAATTAGGCTTGGAACGGTAGTACAGTTCGAACTCCTGAAAAAGCTGAGCAGTCCTGCGCGGTATCATCTACGCTATGAGAACAGCTGACACTAATTGCTTCTGGCGGGCCCCTTGAATCTGCGCGTGCAATGCCTAGATTATCTAACTTCAGTGCTACTTAAATGAAAAACGGAGCAACGGAAAATTGTTATTTCTCAGCGAGAGCCATACAAGCTTTTCAAACTGTTTGTGACCATCCTGTAAATGTAAGCGTAGTGACAATAGCTTGATTATAATTTGGTGACGCTTGAAAATGAATTATGCTCGATATATACAGTTCACTATCATTAGAATGCATTTCATGTGGACTATATTCTTCCGTCATAGGAATTTAAGACTGTAAATGGAAAACGTTCTACGAGTCATTTCTTCATAAAACGTGATTTTAATGCTATTGCGTTCTGGATACTCTGTAGCATGTCCCTAGTTTTCATCCAGGTGCAAACTATGGTGAAAGCCTTTCAAACATGTGTTAGTAGATGGTGCACGGTCTTTCTATCAATTTGTACATCTCACTGGAGTTTAAAAATTGAACGAATATGACAAGTGGTAAAAAAAAGCTAACCGCTTATATAAACAACAAGAAATGTAACATAAACGTGAACTCCAGGCTGATGATGAACCTTTCGGTTCGGAACCAGAAATGGTGCTACTTGTGTAAATAAATAGCTTTAAAATGGCTGATGGCTGTTAACTGACGAAGGCCAAACAAATAAAAGTGAAAAATGTCAACAGTGGCTGGTTGCTGTTTTCTTTTGTTGCATGCCAACCTTGTACAAAGCATCTAACACTTGAAATTTTCAAAGTCCCGGAGCGAAGCTACCTCGCTTGCATTACGACGGTACGACGGTGTGAACACGAAGCGGTCGCGGAGAATATCATTTCACCACTGGGTCTGGGTCAGGGAAAAAAAAGGAAAATAAAAAAAACCAGCGGCGCTTCCGTTGAGCCAGACAGCGGCCCTCAGCAGAAATGCTGTAGGCAGAGCAGCTAGACAGAATCAAGTCACCTTCGTTACGTGATGAAAGAAACACTATTGCTAAAGCAACGGCGTGTGCCGAGAGCTTTTACGAACCAGTCATATATTATAACAAACTCGTTAACCAAGCACGGCAGAGTGAGAACTGCTGACACTTTCCTATTAGGGAGACCTATGTGGTCATGACAAGTGACGTCGAGTAAATATCAGCCACTATTTAACTCCAAGATAACTCAGCATTTTAGCTACTAGGAGTCGGTCAGACGGATCGATGGTCTACATACCACACGCATTACAGCAAAGTGACATCTGGCACACATCAGTTGTCGCACTGTTCAACACCACAGTCTACCGCTGTCGCAGATGGGTGGACCGGAGGGTCTTTCCTATCATCCCGTTCAGGATAGCAGCGTTCCTGATATTTCGGCAGACGGGCCAGGGCTTACATGAACGGCAGGCCAGCATCCTCGTACTGCCCGGCTACACGACAACCGTGTCGTAGGTCAACAGATGAAGAAGAACGGCTGTGAGCGGGAGGGACAGAGCACTTTCCAAATCGGAGTGTTTAAGTCCAACACACGTGCCGCCTTCACTCACTGACGCGGCGTCACGATACAGCCAGTGCCGAAGCCACTGCGAGCAGCAACCACCATAGCAGCAGCCGAAGAGAAACGGGTGTGCGTCTTCATCTACCTTTAGGGGACTTAAGTCCTTACTACGCAATTCGTCGACAGGCAACGACAGTCGATATCAACAGCGAGTCAAGGCACTGCTTTTAACTTAAGAAAATAAATAACTAATTCTGAATCTTCTTTCACTAGATCTACCGGCGACAACAGGTCTCCACCATCCTTCCGAGGAAAACTGGAGAGGAGCGAACTGGAAGAGTGCCTCCTGTCACAGAACCATCTCTACTTCCCCCCTCTCAACAGTCACTCTTGCTCTTCTTTGCAAGAATGAACTTGTAAAAACTATCCTATTGGCTCTTACGTTCAAACATGTTCCTGGTATGGCTCTCAGAGCGTTCTTAATAAAGTATTTATTTTATTAAATGAAACAACAAGTTCACTGTTACTAGTCAACGTTTTATTTACTTCCACGACGCGCTTCGAAGGTTTAAACCTCCATCATCGGGTGGATTTACATTAGTAAGTATTACATTTGTCTGTGTGTTGTGTTACGATTTTTGGAGGAACTTGTGACACTGCCTTCAGTGGTCACAGGTTCCTTTTGCTGTCGTAACACATCACATGTATACTTCCACATTTGTAAACAATTTCTGAGGTCATTAGTCCCCTAGAACAAAGAACTAGTTAAACCTAACTAACAAAAGGACATCACACACATCCATGCCCGAGGCAGGATTCGAACCTGCGACTGTAGCGATCTCGCGGTTCCAGACTGCTGCGCCTAGAGCCGCACGGCCACTTCGGCTGGCGTTAGTTAGGTTTAAGTAGTTCTAAGTTCTAGGGGACTGATGACCTCAGATGTTAAGTCCCATAGTGCTCAGACCCATTTGAACCATTTTTTAATCTACAATCTCAAATGTTGGACGGAAAACCATTTCTGTTTATCTAGGGTGAGACGTTGTCAACATATGGAAAAAATCTGTTAGTCTTTACAGCGTACAATCCTCTTCATCTACTATATTTTTCCTGTATCTGACAGTTTGCTCTTAATTTCTTGTGACGTTTACATTTTACCTGAACGATTCCTTTACTGGGAGAGCTATTCAGCCTAACTCTAAGAATTTAAAACTGTGTGTGCTCCAAATAACGTTAATCGTTCCACCAGTAGTGAAAGATAACATGTAACCTTCTCATCACATCCCTGTATGTCAAAGAGACGATATATGTACATGTCACAAGAAATAGTTCAAATGGCTCTGAGCACTATGGGACTTAACTTCTGAGGTCATCAGTCCCCTAGGACTTAGAACTACTTAAACCTAACTAACTTAAGGACATCACACACATCCATGCCCGGGGCAGGATTCGAACCTGCGACCGCTGCGGTCCCGCGATTCCAGACTGTAGCGCCTAGAACCGCTCGGCCACCCTGGCCGGCTACATGTCACAAGTACATTCTACGATGCAGAAATGCTGATGACGACATGACCGCTGAAACGTGTAATCGAGCCTAGAAACAAAACTTACATGAGCAGTAAGTCAGTAATTTTGTTTTGTTTTAAAGACTGACACGCTTTCCTGTAACCGATGTTTTCACAAATGTAAAATACGTATGACGCATGTATAGATAAATCTATGTCACATTACAGTAAATATAGAAATAGTGTAGGAAATCACGTAAAGAGAGGGAGGGATAACTTTCAACATTACGCCAACCTCGGCATCAGTGTAGTCGTTATAAAATGAAGTTTACAGCTTAGCTTCTCATCAAGTCGTCAGACAGGAACAGGATCTCGGAACATATGGCAGGAAACCGGTAGTGAGTTTCAAGGTTTCTGCGACGGCATTCCTCGTAAGTAGTTTATGTAACCCATGGCAAATTTAAGTCACAATGATCGGACGAGGATTTTAGGTCCGCTCCCCCAGAATAGACGGAGCTCAGCCACAGTTGTAGGATGAAACAGGAGGAACCATCTTCACATTAAATGGAAGTGTAGACGACAAAGATTATTTTTACGCAGTTAATGGCATAGACAGGTAGTTCAGTCTATGTACATGCATCTTCAGTATATACGTGTATTATTTTTGGTGCTTCTATTTTGTATTACAGTTATATATCATTCCTTACTCCGTGAATAACACAGATTATCAGCAGAAAGGAAGATTATTTATGTGGAGTGCTACTGAGATCAACAACTCTTTGAGCTATAACGAAACACCATTATTTGTCCTATAACCCTGCACTTTGCTAAGTGCAGGGTTATAGGGTTAATCGAGTTGATGGAGAAGATCAACAGAAGATGAGTGAGGTACGTTTAGAAAGAGACTGTGCATAATTGAAAGACGTTCTTTTAAAGTTCCGAAAGTGTACGTTCCAAGAAGAATCAAGCAACGCAACATTTCCTCCAACGTATATTAGGCGAAATGATCGTGAAAATCAGAGAACTTATAATGTTGTCTGATTCCTGTTATATACGACGTGCACTTGTGACCCATCGCTAAAGGAGGTGCTCAGGATGGTGCCCATTCGTAGTGAAGACTGATTCTGTACGACGTCTTAAGGATTCACGCACACTATGAAAAAACCCAGGAGAGTCACTGATGCGCTGGCAGGCACGGATGGCGCGTTCCTGAAGTGTTTGAAAACCGTTACTGCGACTTGCATATACTACAGATTTCAAGTGTCCCCACAACTAAAAAATCAAGGGATTAAGTTCGAGCAAATAAGGCGGCTAACGTAGCGGACCTCGAAGACTATTCCATTGTTCACTAAGTGTCTCGGACAGATTGGAGAAAATGGGCTGGTGTTACATCATGCAGGTATCCCCAGGCCTCGTTGGCATGGTGCTATCTCTAGAGGGACATTTGTATGATAGGAACTGAAGATACCTTGCACCAGTCAACCTGTTTGGTTGTATATATGGCCCTATAACTCTGTCGCCAATAGTTCCTGCTCATGTATTAATTGGAAGTCCGCACTGATGCCTTGCTTCGTCCACTGCTTCTGCATTGGCGTCAGCCCACACATGCTGGTTACGAAAATTTACAATACCATCTCACTTGAGACCAGCCTAGTCTGTGAACAGTATCGCTGTTATGAAAAGTGGATCTTTAACACGTCTTTGCAACAGCCATTGGAAAACTGCAGTCTGGCTGATCTCGTGGCAGAAGGGCTTGGGAACGCAGCACACAATATGGGTAAGCCAACTAGTTAAGTAGGATCGACCACACTAGAGGGTTACTGGCTCCGATAGATGCTGATTTCCTACGTACACTAGTCTCAGAATCTTCTTCCCACCATAGGTCCTCCACAACAGGAGTACAAATGGTGTGAGGTCTTCCAAAGACTGCCGTTGTTGAAGCTACGGAGCCAGAGTCTGTTAGTTGCGAACAGGCGGATGAATAATTGTACAGATGGTATCCCGTGTTCTTGATATTTTTCAGCATACAGAAAAACGGGATCAAAGGCTGCTTCCATATGCCAGACAATAACAGAGGATCATGTCTTCCATTTCCTATGTGTGATACACTGAGATGACAGAAGTCTTGGGAGAACGATATGCACATATATGGATGGCGGTAGTGTCGCCTATACAATTATAAAAGGTCAGTGCATGGCGGAGCTGTCATTTTTACCCAGATGAGTCATGTGAAAAGGTTTTCGACGTGATTATGCAGCACTCCGAGAATTAACAGACTTTGAACGCGGGATGTTAGTTGGAGATAAACGTATGAGACATTCAGTTTCAGAAATCGTTAGGAAATTCAGTACTCCGAGATCCACAGGATCAAGAGTTTGCCCAGAATACCACATTTCAGGCATTACCTCTCACCGCGGACGACGAAGCGGCCGACGGCTTTCACTTAACGACCGAGAGCAGTAGCGTTTGCGTAGAGTTTTCAGTGATAAAAATAAGCAACACTGCGTGAAATAGAAATCACTGTGGGACGCATTTTGAAAATATTCGTTAGGATAAAAAATGGTTCAAATGGCTCTGAGCACTATGGGTCTTTACATCTATGGTCATCAGTCCCCTAGAACTTAGAACTACTTAAACCTAACTAACCTAAGGACTTCACACAACACCCAGTTCCGTTAGGATACTTCGGCTAAATGTGGAGTTACTGGGCTATGGCAGCAGACGGCCGACGCGTGTGCCTTTAACAGCACGACATCGACTGCAGCACCTCTCCTGGGCTCGTGACCACATCAGTTAGATTCTGGACGACTGAAAATCCGTCACCTGGACAGATGAGTCCCAATTTTAGTTGGTAAGAGCTGATGATGGTAGGGTTAGAGTGTGACTCAGACCCCACGAATCCATTAACCCATGTTGTGAACGAGGTATTATGGAAGCTGGTCGTGGCTCCATAATCGTGTGGGCTGTGTTTACATGGAATGGACTGGATCCTCTGGTCCAACTGAAACAATCATTAACTGGAAATGGTTATGTCTGGCTACTTGGAGGCCATGTGCAGCCATTCATGGGCTTCATGTTCGGAAACAAAGATGGAATATTTATGGGCGAGAACGCACCATGTCACCGGGCCACAATTGTTTGTGACTGGCTTGAAGAACATTCTGGACAATGCGAGCGAATGATTTAGCCACCCAGATCGCCCGACATGAATCCCATAGGACATTTATAGAACATCATCGAAAGGTCGTTATTGCACAAAATTCTGCACCGGCAACCCTTCCGCAGTTATGGACGCCTATAGAGGCATAGGGCTCACTATTTCTGCAGAGGAATTCCAACGACTCGTTGAGTCCATGTACATCGAGTTGCTGCATTACGCCGGGCAAAAAGAAATCTGACACGATATTAGGTTTCCCTTAACATTTGTCACCTCAGTGTTACAGGCGCTGGTAAATGCAAAGATAAAACTAGAAATTAAAAGAATTTCACAAACTTATCAGTAGACAAACCGGTTCCATCAGAACTAATGTATGAGCTGCACTTACCCAGAATTATGAATTTGATTTACAGTAACAACCCTAACAAATGTTTCCTGAATGCTGTATCTACGCCGGCCGAGGTGGCCGAGCGGTTCTAGGCGCTACAGTCTGGAACCGCGTGACCGCTACGGTCGCAGGTTCGAATCCTGCCTCGGGCATGGATGTGTGTGGTGTTCTTAGGTCAGTTAGGTTTAAGTAGTTCTAAGTTCTAGGGGACTGATGACCTCAGACGTTAAGTCCCATAGTGCTCAGAGCCATTTGAACTATTATTTTTTTGCTGTATCTACGGACAATAACAGAGAAACGAGTCGTCATTTGTTTACTGCATTCAGTAGGTTTTTCGTAATAACAAAGGGCTTACATTAGATGAGATGTGATTCAGAGTAACGAAGATGATCAAGTGTTCATAGGTCTTAAGACATACGATTTAGAGCACACATTCATTGATAATTTTTTTTTTGTCCATGCTACCATATCTCAGACTATAGATTACTTTTCTTAACACCCTGTATTAGAGCGTTACCTAAGAGGCATGTATAGAAAGGTAGCTTGTGAAGTAAATATGTGGGTGTAGAACTCGTATGGCGGAAAGTTCAATTCCATGTTCTAACCACAAAAATGTGCAAAATATTGATTACGTAATACACAGGCAGGGGTAAAACACAGTTTCCGGTTGCAGAACGCGATAGTACAAATTGAAACTGAAGGAAATCATGGTACGAGGGGTAGGCTTAAATGTCCCATCGGCGAGAAGGCCCTTAGAGATGGAACTGCAGCTTGGACTTGACTAAGTTCAGACATAAAATCGGCTGTTCAGGTATATAAGGTACTATCCCGGGATTCACATTAAGGGATTTCTTAAGTATGGACGGCGAATGGGCATTTCAATCCCACTCTTCCCACATGCGGGCCCACTAATTGAATCACTACAACGTCTTGCTCGGTTAGTTACTGCTGTAGCTTTGTTGCGACGCATTGCGGTAGGCCGGGGAATCCGCCTGTAAACAGAAAACTGTGTTAATACCAAATCTAAAAAGAACTGTTTTCCGATTTTTGTCAGGTAACGTTCGTACCTTAACCAAGGAATTCTCCAAAAGTAAGATAGACGTAAGCTAGCATAATGCTCTTTCTGTTCCTCTTCCTTGAGAACATAGCGTGATGAGGTCGAAAGAGTTCAGAACCGGCAGCTTAATCTTAGTCATTAACACGTTTTCTGGTTGGTTGACAAAAGTTGAAGTTTGAGCACTGGTCTGTGCTATACCATTGAATTAACTTTCTACTAGAGGTGTCAAACGTCTTTAGAAAAGTATCCCATTGCATTGTAAACACACTTCCAGCATATCTTGAAACATAATAAAGGTATGACACGTATGAAAATGTATAACGAAACAATAAACAGTTTGCATACTCTCGTTTGGGGGAAATTTCATTTACATATTTTATCCAGACCCAACATATTAGTATTAGTTCTACTTATGTGTTATATTGTCGGCGAGGGGCAAAGTGTGCAACAGGCTGTAAATGTAAATTAGTTCAGTTAATGTTCGTGCAAAGGATAGAAAAATTTTTCAGGTTACAGCGTTGACGACAGATCTCTTTGGACGATAATTTTCTTAAGAAATTAAAGGAAATAGTAAATACAGTCGCATGATATAAGTTTTTTATATTGTAACGTAATATGATAGCAACTTCACTGAAGCAGAAGTCATGGAAAAGAACAAAGAGTATTAGGTAGCCGTGCTGTCACAAAATTCTTTGATTTATTTAGTTTTTAGCCTAGTGAAATTCGTCTTACATTGATGAAGGTTAATAAGGCATGCGGATATTCGCTGTTAACGACTAACAAATTGCCATATAAAGGAGAATAGAAAAGATTTTTCTCCGATTTTCTGAACCAGCAGTCAAAGCAGTGAGTGGAACCTATTCATCTTGCATCAGAAAAGGCGATGTTGCTTTTATCTGCTAGAAAGGCTATAACCAGGGTTTTATGAGTTATAAAAGAAATTGTTTTAAAGATTACATAACGCTTCGGCCGAATAAATAATTATGCCATCCATATATGATTCTTTTCCTGCCATTATGAGGATTTTTTAGTGTTCTCGTGGTTTTAATTTACAGAAGCATCAAAGAACGCCATTGATACACCGCAAATTCTCATGAACTTAACAGTAGTTCTCTCGAGATATGACCGCTAAACAAAAACTAGTGTTGTCTCACTAAGCCGCTGCAATTATCAATTTACTCACTTACGTATGTATCGTCCGTGAAGTCTTCACACTTGAACAAAACATTAACAATCGGGTGTTTATTAACAACTTTCTTTCTGGCGTTATTACTTGAAACAATTCACCGATCACGGTCGAAGATAATAGGGCAGCATAGGCACTATATTCTAGGTGACTACTATAGCAGGGCGAAAAATTCTCGGCATGGTACAGAGACAGAACTGCTAGAAATAAAATTATGATTTGGGTGCATTTGCATATATTATGCGGTAATGTAGCTGTCAACATCATGTTCGTAATAGTCACACGGGTTCTTAAAATATTTGTGCATGGTATTTTTCGTACAAATACATAAAATAGAACAGTGCACTGTCAATAAATTATTTCATTTTGATTGTTTACCAACAACGGTAACGCACCCTAAGTTGCTGATTATTTACATTTGCAGCAATTATGAAAATAAACGTATGTGAAAGGCATTCTTCATATTGATGATCTTTCAAAGGACAGAAAGATAAGCGAACATTGCTACGCAAGTCTTCTGGATACGCTGTCTGATACAATACATGTCTATAGATTACGATTACAAAGGAAAAATTCATTTTTTTTTCATCAGAACATTCCATTCGCCTACAATGTTGTTTTGTTAGTGGGAAGACTGTTGGATTTAAGGCATGATTTATTATAACATTCACCATAGTCCCTGCGTTTATTATGTTATGACTTCCACCTGTCCTGACGTTTAAAGAAATGTATAGCAAGAAAACACTGAGTCCAGTAAATAGGTTATGGGAGCAGTAGATGGGTATTTTATAAACTTTCTAGACGGGTACTTCCGGTATGAAATCCAATCACCGAAAAAAGTGTTGGACGATGTAAACTGATCTAAAAGAGGTATACTTTGAAAATTAGTTGTAATTTAGACTTGAAGTTCTAACCCTTTTTATGTCAGCTTGAGAATTTTTGGCTTTGCCCTTGTTTTGCAGAGCTTCGTTTCCGGAAACAGAAGCGATCGATTGATATCCATTCACAAAGGGACGCCTTCCAGAATGAGAGGTGCACTAAAGTATCCAAGCCAATACAATTAAGAAATGGTAAATTCGTTGTCTGGTACTTGTTTAATACATGCGGGTGAGGGTGATATGGTGGTCCTCGAGGCTGCAGGCTTTCCCGAACGCTGTGGCTAAATCTGCTGCGCTGGCCCAGCCTGCGACAGGTTCAAGGTCAGGCGCGGTGGCGCCCCAACACCCATCTCATTAGGCAAAGCTGATACGGAGGAAGGGGGTGCGGAGTAAATAAATGAAGCTGTATACCGGCAAATAAAGCATATGGAATCCGAGATATGTTTGTTACGTTACAGTAACTGTACGATATACACAATTTAATGTTCTGTCTTCTATACAAAAGCAAACTAACCTGCCCTCCTGGGGCAACTCTCTGACAACTTATTATTAATCGTACACGCTTTCCTCATTCTTATGTCCTTATTCGCAACTAAATTCGCCGTAATTAAATATATAGAGGATAATATTTACGGAACATTCCGCCGGTTCTTTGAGGGACACAGACGTATTAATAACTTTATTGTTCCACAATTTTAGTGGAAGATTAATAAGACGTGTTCAGCTTATTCATATAGTGGATATTTTCCGCTGCAGAACAACTGCTTGTGTTATTACTGTTACCGATTTTTCTGAAATCTTATTGACAGCTGACATTCAAAGTCTTTATTTTCAATACAATATAAGGGCCTGCTACTATATTGCATAACATACCTTATGTTGAGTAGAATCAGCATATCTCAATGAGGGTAGGGTAAATGGTAAATAATTTATATGTAAACAGTGTATCTGATCCTGTAACCTGAAGATTCCATAAAAATTGTCAAATTTCTGAAAAAATAGAATGAACAAAGACATCAATCGTCGCCTATAACTGGTTTCATTCACTGCTGCAGGTATCAAAGTTCAGCCGCCTGATAGCTGCGACGAAATTAATGACGCAATTATCGGAAGTTTCCACCGAAGAATGCTCTCGCCTGATACGTAGTCGGAGAAGTTTGATCTTATATTAGTTATGCTTTATTAGTGTGTAGTTCAGATCATATTGCCTGATTACGTGTTACCACTTTCGACATAGTGTCAAGAGCAGACTGTTTTTTTTATGATTGTTAACTAGTGACATGTAGTATCGTATGAATCATGTACTGAGTACTGCAAAACACCTCAATTTTTTTCTGTTTTTACGATAAATATGTTTGATGCAACTTGTAATATTCAACCAGGTAGCTGTTCTTGACCACCTCAATATCGATGAAACGTTGATAACGGAAAATAACGTGCCAGGCAGCAGCAATGTTTGCCTACGTTTGTTTTTGTTTTCCTCGTTCTAAAAAAATACATTTTGAATTACTGCGGGCTATAGCGGTTGAATGGTGCGATGTAGAAGTTTTAGACTGTGCGCCAGAGCCCACTACGGATTACAGCCCATCCTACAGACTATCTGCGAAGAAGAATACCCGCGCTTGTACGGTTTCGAGGCTCGTTTAATTGGCTAGCACTTAGGAAAGCTGATACTCGGCGGCCACATGCCAAAGATGAAAGATAGTGCAGAGGAGGCAGAAAGCGATAGAAGCTAGCAGGCGAGGTCAGTACTTGCTTCAGTGAGGTGGCGGGCCGGCGCCTGCGGCAGCAGCAGCGGGCATGTCGGCGGCCGTGTGTGCTGCGGCGTGCCGACTGCCGCGCGAGCCGCCGGTGGCGCGCCCGCTGCCCGTGACGTCAGCACTGCGTCACGACGCCCACGCCACCAAGCGACGCCGCCGACGCCGCCGACGCCGACGCCACGGCTTCCAGCCGATCGAAGCAACGCGCGGGCTCACGCACTGGGACTTTCTCCGTGCCTCACCGTAAACACTGGGCTCGGGCAACAACGCTGACCACTACATTACAGACCCGGCGCCGAACGACTAATCGTGCCGGGAACTCCAGTTGCTGTGTACGTCTAAGAGACTGCACCGACGAGGGAGTCCCACCACTCGTGCCGGAGAGCTTTGGAGTTGGCGTACAGAGAGACAAATCTGTCGCAGTCTCTTAGGATGCTTTCCCCCCAGCCGAGAATCTAGTCCAGTGGCCACTTACACAAATGCACAACCGAAGGGTTCCAAAACACAGAGACAGAACACACAAACAACACTGCAGACCAACCACATAAGAAAAAGAAACAAATCCTACACACTAACGTATAATAATAAAATAGTATATTGTAATGGAATCTTTTCCTCTTTTGGCTGTTAAAACATTATTTTTTTGCGGTTGTAATTTCTACATGTTGTCATTTTCAAGCAATGTGGAATTTTGTGACCCACTCTGTAATGTAAAGCTGCGCCATACTTTGCAAGAGCATTTGCATGAGGTGTTGTAAATTTGTTAGGTGTTCCATATATCTTGTACTTTACAGAACTGGTGAAATAATGATATAAACACTTAAGTTTAAAATTCGTGTAGTGGCGTGGTAACTGGATCAAAAAAGCTTTTCTGGTCAAGTTTCCAAACCTAATACGTGAATTTTGGACTTCAGTGCTTAGGAAAGGAGAGACACATAGGAATCAGTGGCAATTTCATTAGTTTTTATTGCTCTTGCATATCTTCAGTGCATTTGAGTTACAACCGAACAAACTCGCGGCAGCATATGTGAACATACGAACTTACTGGTGTATAGGCAGAAGGTAACTGAGGCGGTGTGTGAAAATACTTTGTTGGCACCCTCCTACATAGGGAGGAATGATCATAATAATAAAATAAGTGAAATGAGAGCCACGGTACAGAAATAACTTGAAAATTGCTCGATGAACCCTCTGCCAGCAGCTTAATTCTGAATTGCAGAGTAATACTGTACATGTAAACTAAGATAACACAAAATAGCTCCACATAAGTTCAGCAGTGTAAGGATATACCAACTCACATGCAACTCCTGTCAGTCACCAAACATAGGACAAACAAGCAGGAACATCCTAACGATGTACACAAAACACATGAGAGCATTGTAGAGAGACAGCACACAGTCCACTTTCGCAGAACACTTAACAACTGAAAACCGCCACGCCACAAATAAAGAAACTGATCTACACCTTCTGAAACACAGCAACAGCTTACACCGTAAATTAACGTTAGAAGAAAATTTTGACGTACAAAGGAATATAGTGAAAGACAAACACGTTATTTGCAACACCACGCTCTTTACTGCTTTAAGAAAATTGACATAGGACTTACAAACACACACACACACACACACACACACACACACACACAAACTCATGATTACTCCCCCATCACACACAGAGACCTAAGTAAGAAATAAAACTCCTGCTACACTTTTCAAAATCTTCTCGCGATAGGCGAGACATCTCGCATCACACGTCAACTGTAAAATGGCATAATGTTTTGAATTACTGGGAAAGATGATAAGTTACGTCTTTCTGTGTGTTTAATGCAACAAAAAGGAAACCAACTAACGTGAGTACATGACATGATTACGTTACAACCTTGGGCCAATAAACTGTTTTTACAACACTACTGTAAATTCTAACAGTAATGACACTGACGTTTGTAAGTTCACATTTTGATATTTGTTAATTATAGAGTCTCAGGCCTTGCAGATGATACGCCGTATGCCGAAAATCGGCTAGAAATATTCGTATTATGGAAAGACTCTAAAGTAAAAATGTATTGAAAAACTATATATACAGCACAGTATTTGGGACCAAACAGTACACGTGTAATAACGGTTCTTTATTGTTCTGAAACAATGATAATTGTTGCATGTTTTCGAATTCAGAAGCCCACTGACGCTGGAGGTATTTCGCTGAAACTAATTTGGGGAAGAAAATAAACAATAGCGTTTTGCGTCAAGGCGGACCAACAATCCCATATAATCGAGTGCCGACGTATGTGTGTGTTTTCAGCCACAGTTTAATTAGTGGTCAACAGCCAATAGCTGTTAAATTTTTAAAATTATCCGGACATCATGGTCTGAAACAAGAAATAAATTTTCAACCTCAGTTTGTACTGGAGAATTATGATAGAAAGTTTTGTATATAGCCTCCATTGTGTTTCTTAGAGAACTCACAGTTATAGATTTAAAATATTATATTTTCATGCTGAAAGTGTGGGAAGCTGTATGAATTTTCCATCAGAAAAATTTTGGAGTAGTTTCTACGGCACCATCACTCGTCTAGGAGAAACAATACCAGCAGAAGCAAATTTAGGCGGCACTGTACCTTCTTAGTAATGAATGCAGTTCTACTAGAGAAGTCAACTACTTAAACTACTTTCATTAAACCTCCGATATTTGCACAACCTTCTTGTTCTCCTTAAGTCTATCTTTCTATCTGCAAGTTGTGCTTCTCCCATTTCACATGCATTCCAGGCCTACGTAACTAATTTGAGAATTGTCTCACCACGTTTACGAGACACGTTGGCCATTGCGGGCTTTCATATGAAATAATGATGATGATGTGGTGGCCCTCAACTACGGAAATCTTACGAGTACACAAGTCGACACTCCGAAGTATTTCTATCTCTCGTAATCACGGACAAACTGACCCACTCCAAGTCTTTCCCGCGACTGTGCGTCCGTCGCGCCGTCAGGTCCAGCGCTCCCCGTGTCCTGTGCCGTCCTGTTCATTGTGAATGGCTTGAGCGCTCGCGTCATGTCTTCAAGCCAACGAACATAATGAAACACATTCGAAATACTGGATTTACATTAAATAATTATTCTTACGGCTGGACCATAAACACGCTCTAAGGCACATTATTAAATACATAAACAAATTAAAATACATATATCACAGGGTAGCAACAAAAGGTATGCCAGTAGCGTAATGTCTCTGTGCTTTCTAAAACACAGTAAATATTTAACCAATTTCTTCATAAATAGTATATAGCGGATATAAACGAAGACATAGATGAATAAATATATTTATAAGCATGCTGCTATTGTTTCTTGGTGTAATTGTGGAGTACTTAGGGCCTGACGCGATCGGTAGCAATCGGTCACTTTGACCTCCAATAACTCATGTACTATTCAAGTTACATGCCTGTTATTTATACCAATTTAGGAGTACACTAATAGCTTTCTAAAGACACGTCGATCGGCGAAATCGGATGTAGTGTTTAGGTTTTGTAAATTCGTTGCTGGGTGTTACTTGTATAATTTACCGTCAGATACTAAACTTTAAACTAATAAGTATGTTTAAAATCTGATTACACCATCAGAATCGTCGTGCAAATAATAGTAATGTACATGTTTCGTTTTGAGGTATCATGATTCATCTGGCAACTATTAGTTTCTATATGAGCTGTGAAATGTCTGCCATTGTGGTCTCACAAAGTCCGCCATCTCTGGCTACCCCGGCGTACAAGTCTCTTGGGTTGACACAGCGTCACCAAGGAATTCCCAGGCACGTGCTCTATGGACCACGTGGTCCAGCCGTTGTGCGGCATCACTCGCTTGCTAACGAGCAGCGCTTTGCCGAGCGGTCCGAGCGGTGGCCGCCAACTCTGAACTAGGAATATTTTCAGGGTGCCACAACTCACCCGTTACCTCACATCATCCACAAGAAAAATGCAAGGGACAGTCAAATGAAAACATGACAGATGGAAAAAATAAGTAAACTATTTAGTATTTCAAAATTAATCGCCATAACTGTTAATACATTTATACCGCAAGACGGCCAATGCCTCCACGGAAAAATGTTGGTCGTTGCGTACCGAGCTGTGATTGTAAGCAGGCGTACACCTCTTCGTCCGAAGCAAATCAACGACCACCAATATCTTTATTCTGGGCCCCAAAAATATAGCAGTCGCGTAGGGATAGATAGTGACTGAATTGAGGATGTGTAGGGGCTATCCAGCGAAAGATCTGCACCGTAGTGGAAACAACCGTGGCAACATGCAGGTGGGCATTATCCAGCAGAGTGATGTTGTCCGTAACATTGCTGGGCGTCTGGACTCGAGGGTACGCTTAACGCTGTGCGTTAATTGTGGCGCCGTGTTCCAGAGCGTCAATGAGCAGCGGGCCCTTACAGTCAAAGAACAATTTCATCACGTTCCTCCCGGAGCTGGGGTGCCTCTTGTTTCGACTGCACTGCAGAAGTTTTGCTGGGAAACCATTATACATCCTCATCCTCTGATTTCTCCACATGCTGTTCTCATTTCTTTGGAGCCCAGGAGAAACACATTCGTGGCCGTCGATTTATTCCGGATGAAGAAGTGCATGCCTGAACACTATTATTGTTCTGTAGGCAACCGCAAAGATTTTTCTATGGAGACACTACCGTTTTGTCTCACAGTGGGATAAATTTATCAACAGTTATAGTGATTTATTTTGAAATAGTAAACAGTTTACTTACCTTTTTCTCATTGGTTTTGTTTTCATTTTTCTGCCCCTTCTAGATGACTGTTAAAAAGGATTGGAATCAAGATTAGCTATGAACGAAATGTACTAAGTAGACGGTATTCAGACTTTTCAAGAAGTGCGCCTTTGCTGAATGAGTTGGAGAACGAATGCGACTGTTGTCTAAATTTCTCTTTACTTGATCGAGCCCACTAACAACCCCAGCAGCATAATTCTATGAATACATTTACTTTCTAATCGGTAGAATCCAGAATAAATCAATTGTTTTGTTTGTGTTAACTCAAACAGACACAGGTTACACTGAACTACCTATATGCTGTTTAGTTTGATGACACCGTGAAATCTCTCTAGCTTACACTGACGACTGGGGCCAAGTCAGAAGTATTTTATCTGCAATGTTTACGTGCAGGTCATTGCCCATAGGATCGTACATTTGGGGCTGAGAGCTAGTACTAGGACAACTGTGACATATACGCTACCATTTCAGGCTATAATATTGTATCTTAGTGCCAACCTTACTGCCGTTGGTGGATTCAGAGGAAGAGAATTTGAGTAGCAGTTACATTATGAGCGTGCAAGTCACTCTTAAAACGATTAAGGCAAGGTGTTCTTTGAAGATTAAGTGTAGAAATCATGTTGCCGATATAACTTGTACGCTATAGAGCTGCATGCTACTGTTCACGGAAAGATGCCGTTGAGAGGGCGAGTCAGTTCCCTCGGGTCCGAATTAGGAATAATTTTCAGTTCCCATAGAAATGATACGTTACAATGCTATTCCGCGCCCGCTCTGAAACTAGTTTCACTTCTGGTCTCAAAATAGTACCCCACTCCCCCTCTTCCCCAACCACCATGGATTCATGTATGGAATGGAACTAGATCCAACTGGAGATTATTACCTTATTTATCCTGCTGTCAGTCCAAATCCACTCTCTACAGTAGCGAATATTACCCCTCACACCCCACCTAAACAAATTATAGAGTTCAACGATGTCGACTAGAATATCTATGGGAAGTTTGTCGATAATAATACTGGAAGCCATCCTACTAGCCTACAAAATCCAGAACATATCTTCATCACTGATTCTTCCTTCAACAAACCCTCCAAGGGCTGCTACAAGTCACGAAGCGACGTATCCTCTGTACTTGTACTGACCATGAGCTCTTGGAATACTTGGTGGAATCCTGCTGGCCCTACCGCTCTTTCTTCCTAATTCATGATCCGAACACAAAAACGCCACTGGCAATTACAGAGACATGACCACAACTTCTTGACTGCAAGAAGACTCTGGGCCTGACGACAATTATTTATTATGCTTAATGTTACACTACCCATAAACACAAGGAATAATTAGAAAGATTTCCGCCGAGCTACAGGCTACAATTCTGTTACACACTGATACTTCCTGGCGGATTAAAACTGAGTGCCGGACCGAGACTCGAACTCGCGACCTTTGCCTTTCGCGGGCAAGAGCTCTACCAACTGAGCTACCCAAGCACGACTCACGCCCCGTTCTCACAGCTTTAATTCCGCCAGTACCTACATACATAAAAAGATAGATCCCTTATCATTTAGCTACAAATTAGCAGGTCAGCAACTGGAATCAGTTAATTCTATAAATTATCTGGGAGTACGCATTAGGAGTGATTTAAAATGGAATGATCATATAAAGTTGATCGTCGGTATAGCAGATGCCAGACTGAGACTCATTGGAAGAATCCTAAGGAAATGCAATCCGAAAACAAAGGAAGTAGGTTACAGTACCCTTGTTCGCCCACTGCTTGAATACTGCTCAGCAGTGTGGGATCCGTACCAGATAGGCTTGATAGAAGAGATAGAGAAGCTCCAACGGAGAGCAGCGTGCTTCGTTACAGGATCATTTAGTAATCGCGAAAGCGTTACAGAGATGATAGATAAACTCCAGTGGAAGACTCTGCAGGAGAGACGCTCAGTAGCTCGGTCGGGCTTCTGTTAAAGTTTCGAGAACATACCTTCACCGAAGAGTCAAGCAGTCTATTGCTCCCTCCTACGTTTATCTCGCGAAGAGACCATGAGGATAAAATCAGAGAGATTAGAGCCCACACAGAGGCATACTGACAATCCTTCTTTCCACGAACAATACGAGACTGGAATAGAAGGGTGAACCGATAGAGGTACTCAGGGTACCCTCCGCCACACACCGTCAGGTGGCTTGCGGAGTATGGATGTAGATGTAGATGTACCTCGTCTCCTACCTTCCAAACTTCACAGAAGCTCTCCTGCGAACCATGCAGAACTGGCACTCCTGGAAGAAAGGATATTGCGGAGACATGGCTTTGCCACAGCCTGTGTATTGTTTCTAGAATGAAATTTTCACTCTACATCTACATCTACATCTACATCCGTACTCCGCAAGCCACCTGACGGTGTGTGGCGGAGGGTACCCTGAGTACCTCTATCGGTTCTCCCTTCTATTCCAGTCTCGTATTGTACGTGGAAAGAAGGATTGTCGGTATGCTTCTGTGTGGGCTCTAATCTCTCTGATTTTATCCTCATGGTCTCTTCGCGAGATATACGTAGGAGGGAGCAATATACTGCTTGACTCTTCGGTGAAGGTATGTTCTCGAAACTTCAACAAAAGCCCGTACCGAGCTACTGAGCGTCTCTCCTGCAGAGTCTTCCACTGGAGTTTATCTATCATCTCCGTAACGCTTTCGCAATTACTAAATGATCCTGTAACGAAGCGCGCTGCTCTCCGTTGGATCTTCTCTATCTCTTCTATCAACCCTACCTGGTGCGGATCCCACACTGCTGAGCAGTATTCAAGCATTGGGCGAACAAGCGTACTGTGCGGATATGAAACTTCCTGGCAGATTAAAACTGTGTGCCGGACCGAGACTCGAACTCGGGACCTTTGCCCTTCGGGAGCAAGTGCTCTAAACTGAGCTACTAAAACACGACTCACGCCCCGTCCTCACAGCTTTAATTCCGCCAGTACCTCGTCTCAGACCTGTTCACACCTCTTCCTGACAATGTAAGAAATGCAATATTTTCACCTCTACCTCCACTTTACATTCAACGTCTTCATTTTCCAGGCTTTATCTCGGATCTTCACTCTTTCGGCATGCTAACCTGGATTTAGAAATATTATTGGTAGAGGGCTGCAGACTGCCCTTCTTGTTGCCGCTACCAGACTCCCTCCGTCCTCCAGGATGGTACTTGTGTGCTGTGTGCGTCCAGTCTTCCTGTGGTAGCCCATGTGGAAATAGGAGACGAGAATGTGTTAGAAATGTTTGCGAATCGTATAACTAAAGCGGGACGCGCTTGTAAGTTCGGTATTGACCTATTTCGACTTGATAACCCACCTAAACAACACATCCAAACTAGCCGGAACACCGGCCCTCTTCGTTAATCCACCCTGCGGATTCGATTCGGGGCCGGCGGGCCTCCCCGAATCTCGGAAGCGGCATGCTAACACGGTCAGTTACCCAGGTGGGATTATAGTAATGATGAGGCGAGAATGCAGTACCACATCGGCAGAAGCTTGCTACTGTAGGAATATATCGGACTGACGTCACAGTACAATATATTGCTGCAGCATATTGTTTGCCGAGATATAACACAGATCAAGAACAACAAATCACAGGTTTCAGAATGGCTAAAAAGTTAGATCAACATTGGTCATTTCATGAATGGCAAAGAGATTGGGATAGTGAAAGTACAGCCTACATGGTATACAGTCTCCTTCTGAACATCAGAGAGAGACTACAAATGAGTCATATCGTCGCAGCAGAGGTACGGTTCTTTCAGGACACAGCCATTACCCTCATAGAGTAGGAAATAGATCGTCATCATTATATATGTATATTATTAGAGTTCAAAATGTGTAGTATTATGTAGAGAATTTTCAATGTGAGAGAAGTAGTGTCCAACCTAGTTAGACACATAGAAGCGCAAGTTTTATGACTGCAACGAATAAATAAATATCCGAGTGGGTTCCAATACGCATTCAACATTCCTAATAATTTCCATTTTGAATACACCATGGCCCTATACATTCTTGACCGCATAGACACTTCTGCGCTTGTCCTTACTCCTAGTTTCCAGTATCCCCATTCGACAACTCGAAAGAATGAATTAAACACACCATCACAGCAACCACCATGACCTGCTCGTACGGATTAACGAGAAATGGGCTAGCTTGTGAGGCAGGGAGTAGAGGCAGATCTGGATGTAATCTGTGTGGCGGATTAACGACCGTTTCACTGATAAACAGGCCAGCCTGCATATTGTTTTCAGGCCGCTTTCCACGCTTGTTCTTCAAATGCTGGACAGATACCCACCCTACACCTTACAAAATACGATTCACAAACAATTAGAATGCGACAACATACAGAAGAAAGTTTAGACCACCCACAGACACATGGTGCGTGGCTTCCCTCATTATGTGAAATGAGGACTGTGCTGACAGGAAGAGCATCCGGGTAGAAAGTTAAATAAATAAATTGGCCACTTAATGAAAACAGCGGAACCCATACCACGGAGTAAGTCCTAAAGAGAATTGCAACATTTGCTTCAAGAACCACTACTATAAATACATAAGAGAGACCCGTGGATTACAGACTATTTAAACAATCCTCGCTCCTTCATAGAACAACTTTCAGATCCACCCTCAGCCGCAAAAGTCATCGAAAATTCTTCTCTTCCTAAAATGCCAGGGCATAAATTGTCCTTTGTGAGTGTCTTTTTGCATGAATTCGACAGCTTTCGCTATTAGTGTACGGGATTATCATTTGCAATGACTGAATTCTTTTCCAAATATTTATAGGCTGCCGTGGAACATAGTATGGGCAAAATGCATTGTCTTCAATCCATTTTCTAATATATTTAGTATCTATCGATGACCTGCATCCTGAAGTAACACGAAAAACAGGTGAAGCGTTTTGGACAATGTTATATTGCTTTTTACATATGAATGTATTTGTGGAACACAGGTTCTAAGGAACTAAATTACTGTTCGGCAATAATGGAAATAACTATTCCTTTTCAATAAATTATTAAGTTTAGTCTTGCACACGGATTTTTGCGCCAGTTGTTTTAAAATTATATCTTTAAAATTATGCATTGCCTTCGCGACTCGTCCGTAGATTTCTGATCTTCGTTCCTCCTATTTATACCGGGTTGTATTCAACGATCATAAGTTTAGCTTCCTGTGATGTCGTTTTTTCCCAAAGCTATATAGATGAATCATTATCTACTTATTCCTGTTTCTATCTCCTTTCCTCACAATTATGATATTCCTTTCATTTGCATTTGCCCGGGCAACATTACACATAACGCAAGCAATGCACTCTGAGGATGTCCAAAACACCACAACTGACAGTTGTCCGAAAACATATTAGCTGGAAAGACAGTTAATGAATATAGAAAAATTATTCGGAAACCAATATTTTCTGTCTTCAATAATTGCTGTCTAAAGCAGTCTCCAGGCAACACGCCCTCTGACTGTAACTTGCAAAAAAACTGTAGAAATGTGATTTGTATAGAAAGGGAAAGCGATTCTGCACCATCATAGTGCCAGAGAGTTAAACATTAGTGATACATGTGCGTACACATTTAAGCTTTGAGTTTGTGGATTTTAGCTATTTGTGGAGTCTTTTCAGTAAAGATTGTACACATTTAAGCTTTGAGTTTGTGGATTTTAGCTATTTGTGGTGTCTTTTCAGTAAAGATTCTTTAATGTGTTAAATAGTGCGCCTTTGCATAATGTAGTGTATGCATCTGTAGCCTATTTTCTTCCTGCTATTGCATTCTGTATGATGCAGTATTCTTCTGTTGGTAGCGTATATCACATGTTGTGGCTGGACTTTAACATTTTGAAATCTGTTTCTGTTGTAGTTGGGTGATGGTTGTGGTCTATTAGATTATTAGCAAATGTGCTACGTAGCTACTAACGTTTGAGCTCAGAAGTGCTCTGGAGATCTTTTTTGAAAGTTCCTGAATGTTTGTGTTATGAATACTGACTGCAAATATGTGAGTGTTTCCTGTGTTCTTAGCTTTTTCTGTATTGTTTGTCTGTACTGTATCCTATTTGAAGTCCCTGTTGCATTAATATGTTGGCTATTTTGTGAACTATTTTGTTATTGCAGGTGAGTATGAGCCATCTAGTTTTGTGAGTGTGTTGTTGCTCTATTGTGTTTAGACTGTGCTCACTGTATGTACAGGGTGATTACAATTAAAGTTAAACTTCCAAAACGCTGTAGAAATAACCCGACTGGTCAGAATGACGTCAAATTGCAACGGAATATTATCGGAGAAGGGGGAAAACGTATGGAAGAAGAAAAAAAATAGTGAAAATTGATAAATAGATGACGCTGTATGTGTCAGAATACGTAAGTGAAAACACCTGTCATACGCACGACCCATTGAAGTTGGTATAAAAACGGCGGATATATGGCTTTTACTGCTTTCGCGTCTGCGACGTTCGCCATGACTGTCTCAATGCAGGATTGCACTCTGCTTGTAAAGCTGTATTACAAGAATGATGACAGTGCAGACGTCGCTCTGCAGAAGTTCCGGACACTGAAGGGTTTGAAAGAAGGCGTTGATCCGATGACTACCATGGGTCTTAAGAAAATGGTTCGGAAACTTTTGGCGTGTAACCTGGTAGAGGGAGGAAACGAATTGATTTGACGTCAGAGGCAGCAGTGGTCACAGCAATGGTGGTGCAAACGTATAGTGCACGGAGAATTGTCCGAACATTGGACAGCATATTCACCGTGTTTTGGGCCAGGCACACGGAAATTAAAAATCCGATTTTATTTTGGTTGATGCTTTTTATGTGGTTCTTGGCCTCAGGACAATTAAAAACCGAAGTGAGTGATGCTTTTTATGCAGTTTTTGGCGTCAGGCCAATTAAAAACACGTCACGCCGGGTAGCCGCGCGGTTTCGGGCGTCTTGCCACGGTCCGCGCGGCTGCAACCGTCGGAGGTTCGAGTCCCCCCTCGGACATGTGTGTGTGTGTCATCCTTACCGTAAGTTAGTTTAAGTTAGATTAAATAGGGTGTAAGCTTAGGGACCGACGACCCTAGGAGATTGGTCCCATAAGACCTTGCCACAAATTTCCAATTAAAAACCGATTTTTACCTTCCGATGTGATATGACATCGCCGTGGTGGATGAGCTTACGTCACTAGCAGTATCACATCTTCACACCCATGCACACTGAGTAGTACAGTTTGTTTAATGCCATAACGTGCAACCTTAGGCATTGTTGTATGATTCATTTGTCATTGGTAGCCGACCACTATTCAGTTGTGATGCTTACTCCGTCATGTAGTGCTACATTTTGTAATTATTTATTTTTCTTCTGACATGCGTTTTCCCCCTTTTCCGATAATATGCCATTGCAAATTGTCGTCATTCTGACCAGTGGTTTATTTCTACAGCGGTTTGAAAGTTTAGCTTTAATTATGTTCACCTTGTATATTGTGTTCTTTTGTGTTGTGTAAGGTCATGCGTGTATGTATCCTGTTCATTTATTTCCCACTCACATATGTGGTGGTTCAGTTTCTCTATAATATTGGTATCACACTAATTTTTCACTGCTATTTGTTTTATTGTGTTTAGTTCCTGTGTTTGGTCCATTCGCTTATGGGTGTTCTGTTTAATCTGCGGCTTATGAAACTGAACCTTTCTTGCATGTGTGCCAACTGGTGGATCAATAGATTGTAAATGATAGTCCTCATTGTTGTTAGTTAGCTAAGTATTGTGAAGTCATGAGTGTTTTTATGGTGATATCCACAAAAATTAACGTGTTGTCTGTTTCTGTTTCAAATGTGAAGTGATTTTGTGTAAACTGTTTATTTCATTGTATGGATGTTTTACTTGTGTATGTTGTCTGCTCATCATCGTTATGCCATCGGTATAATAGTACCAATATTGGCTTTTCTGGTTTTACGCGTCTGTAGATATTGTTCTATAAGTTGTTCATTATTTTGTTGGCTAGTATGTCCATAATCAGTGACATCATTGGTAGTCCTTCATTTTGGGAATAAAATTCTTTGTTGAACATAAAGAAATTTTGTGCAGTAATGGTCCCTGTGTGGCTGTTTCAACGTCATGTGTGTCTGTTGTGTTTCCTTCCTGTTTTAGTCCTTGTGTGATGATGTTGATTGTTTCATCTCTTGGAAAGCATTTCTATATTGACGGGATAATTCCTTTCCGTTCTCAATGTTCTCTTTGTTTCAAGAAGCACATATTTTCTGTAGTAATGTGTGTAGGTTGGGCTAGGTGGTAGGAACTGAGGACTGTAACTAATGGAATATCTTGATTGTGCTGTTTTGATAGGGAATTAAGAGTTGGTGCCTTTCGATTTTCTGTGTCATTCTTTTTATCTTACCTTTAGAGAGAGTATTTTTGTTGTTTTTCAGTGTGTCGTAAATGTTTTTCTGGTACCTTGTTGTCGGGTAACTTGTCGGTATGGTGATATTAATGTCCTACAGAAAAACTAGCATTTTATCTAGCTGTTCCTTTTCACCCATAATCACCACAAAAGTTTCTTTGTATGTTCTTGTTAGTATAGCATTGTTTTGTTTTAGCTAATGTTTCAGCTTACTGGATGCGATTTCTTCTGGTGTTATATTATTAGAGATTATGCTCTATTTGTGTGTTTTGAATACTTGAGTCATTGGTGCAGCTACTAGTTCTCTTGTTAAGTTCGAATTAAAATTTGGCTTGCTCATTCATTCTGGTTCCTTTTTAATGAGTCCAGATCCTGTTATGAGGTCTTGTACTGTTTTGTTGGATATGTGTGTTAATTTTGTGTTTTGGTCCTTTTTCTAGTAGGCTACTTTCCTAGGTTGGTGAGATTTATGTCAGTTAGGTTGATGTTTCTACAACAGACGTATTTTTGATTGTGATGACTGTTTTCAGTGGGCGTGCCTCTGCTAAATATGATTCTGTTGAATTTTATATTTTGTTTCTGCTGTTTGTGATGTATAAATTTTTGTATGTATGTCTTCGCTCTGAGTTATTTCCACAAAATGAGCAGATTCTGCGAATCTGTTGCGCAATTTTAGATGTGGTTTGTAAAGTTTATTGCTGAGCAACTGTCTTTTAGCATACAGTTCCCTAATATCTTCTTTTAACCGTATCACTTCAGCATTCCTTTTTACTTTTCTTGACGCAGATGATGTACTATTTACAGAGCTTTTAATATAGTCTGCAGTTAGAATATGAGCTAGAAATTTTTTTATTAATCTCTATATTAAGAACTGATATCTGATGTTTCATTAAAGTGTTCCTGTATTAATTGCAGAGGTTGTTGGTGAACACGAGCCTGGACGATGTAATAGTCATAATTTGAATTTTTTACTCTTGCATATGCCGCGTCTGCGTTCGAAGTTGTTGTATGTAACACCTGCATGTTCTGCAAAACACTGATTTTTCATGTGACCCAAACATGTTTCAGCATCCCTGTGCTGTCGTCAGTGGTTGTCTTATTTTAAATCTGTGAAATGCGATCATATTTTAAGTGGTAATTAAGTAACTAAAATGAGCCCTAAACAACACTTAGTTTTTGTTTGTTTTGCTGTTACCTTAATTTTAGATTATATGTTTATGCAGCACAATTTGTGCATTATCATTTGCTGATGGCCTCTCATATGCAAGCAAAGAGAGAGAGAGAGAGAGAGAGAGAGAGAGAGAGAGAGAGAGAGAGAGAGAGAGAGAGAAAGTAAACAAAATTCATCTTCGGCGTCAAGCTCACTAGACAACAAATGAACGGTGACTGGAATAGGACGCACAATAACAACGTTTACACTGTGTTTAGGCAAAGTGTAATTCCACAAATTAGAGTATTTGTGTGTGCTTCTCAATAACTCATGAGAATGCAAAAGACAAAGGATCTGCCAAATTAAAACATGAGTGATAGCAAATAATTGTGCGAAATATCTTGACACAAGAAAATTACATCTAAAAATAATGTAATGTCTTCACTACCCAGCAAAATTCACATTATCATCATTTTGTGCTGGATAACAAGCTACCAATACATCATAATACACAGATGGCCCTACAGAAACGCAAAATGTAAAATTAAGGTAAAAAATAATAACAAACAAATACTATTAATTAGGCTTAATTTTCGTAAATTAGTTATCACTTGAAATATGTTCACATTTCACGGATTTAACTGATGGCACACAGATGCTGAAATGTGTTTGGGTCACATGAAAAAACAATTTTGTGCATAACAGGCGAATCTTGTACCCACCAGATTTAACTGCAAACACGTCATATGCTAAAGCAGAAAGTCTAAATGCTGAATATGTCGTTTCCCAGCTAGGCGTTGCCAAGCAAGTTCTACAACTACTACATGAACACTTAAATGTAACTTCAGAAGTCATCCTCAGTATACAGATAAAAAAAATAGTACAACTCATAATGTAAATCCAGGCTATATTAAAAACTGTAACTGTTTGCTAAAAAACATTTGCTCAACAATTAACTTTACAAGTAACATCTAAAATTTCTCAATAATTTTGTAGTATGAGATCACTTTGACGAAATAATTCGGACAGAGAAGGCACACTTACAAAAAGTAATGACACATAAACAGAAGGAATAAAAAGCAGAATCGTAAACAGGACAAGCACACCCACTAAAAACAGTCTTCTCAATCACAAACATAATGTTTGTGACCGAATCATTAACCTAACTGGCATAAATATCACCAAACTAGGAAAACAGTCTACTAGAAAACGACGAAAACACAACATCAACACACATATAGGACAAAACAGTACAAGACCTCATAACAGAATCTGAACAAATTAAAAGGGAACCAGAAAGAATGAGCAAGATGAATTTTAACGCAAACTTAACAGGAGAACTAGTAGCTGAAGAAATAACACAACTGTTTAAATAACACAAATCCTACATAACCTCTAATAACAGAACAAATGGAGAAATCACATCCAGTAAGCTGAAGCGTAAACTAAAAAAGAATGCATTATCAACAAGAGTGGACAAAAGAACGTTTGTAGTGATTATGGATGAAAATGAATACATAAGTAAAACACTAGTTTTTCTGAAGGGCAACAGTATAACAAAATTGACAAGTGACTCAGTAGCAAGGTCAGAAAAACGTTCAACAGACACTGAAAAACACCAAAAATACATTCTCAAAAGGAAATATGAAGAGAATGACCCAAAGATCCAAAGGCATTCCACCTAAAGGACACAAACAAAATTTTTCATTAAGGCCAGTCATCAGTTTCTTATCACATAGTGCAACATACCTACATCACTCAAAAAAACATCCACTTTTGAAAACACCAGGATCATGAAAACTCAAAAGAGTTAATTGACACAATCAAGAACACAGACATATGAGATGCAACAAGCCTCACATCATTTGATGTCACATCAGTGCACACATGCATGCAACAATCAGCATCATCTCACAAGGGCTGAAACAACAGGGAAACACATCACACACACGATGATGAAATAGCAGTCTTACTAAAGACCATTAAAGCACAAAATTACTTTGTGTTCAACAAAGAATTTTATTCACAACATGAAGGACTGCCAATAAGGTCGCCGGTTAATGGCATGCTAGCCAATAAAATGATGAACAGCTTGGAGAAAGAAACCTTCAACACATAGTAAAACCAAAAAATGCAATAGTGGTCCAATTATATCGATGACACAATGATGATGAACAAACCACATACACATGTAAAACGGCTACACAACGAACAATTTACACCAAAAATTTCATTTCACGTTGGAAACAGAAAACGACAACACATTAAATTTTGTGGATCCCACCATAGAAAAAACAACACTTATGGCTTCATAATATTCAGCAAACGCACAACCATGAGGATCATCATTCACGATCTAATGAACCACCCGTTGGCACACAAGCAAGCAAGCTTCAGATTCATACCCCGTAGATTAAACGGAACAGCCGTAAGCGAATGGCAGTTCGCACAGGAACTAAGCACAATAAGACTAATAGCAATGGAAGACTGTCATGACACCCATATAATAGAGAAACCAAACCAACAAATGTGTAAATGGAAAGGAGTGAGCAGGTCACATACGCAAAGGACCTTACAAAACACAAAAAACGCATTAATACAGGCAATGAGCACAAGCAAGAGAAAAGAGAGCAACAAAACACACAAAACACACATTTACCATACTGACGTACGGTAATAAAATTGCTCATTTGCTAAGCACCTAACAACTCAAAACCATCACCCAACTACAACTGAAACATATTTAAAAATATACTGTAATCTAACAATAAAGGAGAACAATCTCATACAGAAGGAAAAAAGTGTATACACAAATATACTAGACTATGCTAATGCACACTATTTAGCACATTAAATGACTTTTACAGGAAAGTCAACACAACCGGTTAAGAACCAAACACACACACACACACACACACACACACACACACACACACACACAGAGAGAGAGAGAGAGAGAGAGAGAGAGAGAGAGAGAGAGAGAAAGAGAGAGAGAGAGAGAGAGAGAGAGAGAGAGAGAGAGAGAGAGAGAGAAATTAAACAAAATTCATATTCGACGCCATGATTTGGCGAGGTGAAAAGTGTTCGTTACAACAAAATTCTTCAAAATATGTGTTGCATTTGTGCAGTCTTCTCAACAGCTCATGAAAACGCGAAAGAAATTTCATCATTCTTTTCTCCATTTTGGTTGACCTATAAATTATTAACTCAGATTTATAATTACTGTAACTAATGCTAATAATGTATTCTACAGTTGAAGAGAGGTGTTTGTGTCCGAGAAATCGCTCGGTGATCATTATATCCACGTTCAATCACAGTGCAGGTGATCGAAAAATAATTGTACCACATATCATGGACAATGATAATGGTATTGATAATTATAATGATAATGACGATGAAGTCAATTCTAACATTCAGACATGGTACAGACGATGGAACAATTATTTTTGCTGCTGGCTCTTCTTCATTTAATACCTACAGTCCTGCTGAGTCAGGTATATCTCTAATTAGGCAGATAGACAGTGGCATGCTGAGGTTGCATCGAAATTGCACATCACTTCCCTCCCATATAAAAGACAAGAAAGAGAAACCGTCGTTGATGTATAATTAAATGAATCACATGGTGACCTGTAAGAATGTTCCTAGACGTAACAAAAAGTATAAGTTGTCCTAGTACAGTAATCAGAATGTATGTGTAATACTGTTCAGCGGAGAGGAGTCTGGGAGTGTCAAGTTTGCGACAACGTTGATGGACTGTGCTATGTTTCCAAAAGAGGTTTTAACTTACTGCAAGCATAAACATATGAATACCACAGTGACAATTTTGTGGTAATTACCTATTTGTGTCGCTGATGAAAGAACAAACGTTACAGAAACATACTACAGAAAACCTTTTTTTTTTAAGCAAGGAGGACATCAGATCACTTACTTGAAATTTAATTATGTGAATGCCAAAATTTGAAGAATACCTTCAAGGCAAAACAAGCATGTGTGTCGGTAGTTGCTAAAGAAAAGAACAGTAATTGGTTTACTATAACATAATACTAGATTCAACTGAAAGCATTACGATCACGATGTACAATTGTAATATATAACAAAACAGTTTCTAGCTTCTAACCATGTCTTCAAGTTAATTTACAGAGATAATCGAAATAACACTGAAGTACATTTCAAAGAAACTATATATATATATATATATATATCAGAAAGAGATGTTTTCATGGATAGCTATAATTCAGCTTAATCAGCTTAGTGGTGAGTAGGTGGCAGTAATGCTTTTGATGCATGGATATTTATTAAAACGTACAACGGAAAAAAATACTGCAAGTTGATTAACAAGACGTGTGAATGCTGCTACAGGTTCAATAAGTATTCCGCATTCAGTTTTAATATTTGTAAAGCCAGGAATGAAATTACTCTAGAAAGAGATAGGGAGTGAGAGACAGAGTGTGTGTGTGTGTGTGTGTGTGTGTGTGTGTGTGTGTGTGTGTGTGTGTGTGTGAGAGAGAGAGAGAGAGAGAGAGAGAGAATGTCCGTCGGCGGACACATTCGCTAACTCCCAGAGCCAGCGGCGCAGATACAGGGACGGCCGGAGACGCAGACATCGGAGCATTCTGAAACCACACAGACGGTAGGCTGGGAGATGCCCTAGGCACCCTTCAGAACAGACATTTTTCGAAGCATCGGGCAGACAATGAGAGGCGTGCCGATAATTTGTGGAATACTGGAGGCACCAAGATGGGGCGTACACAGAAAAGCGTCAAGAATGTACACGTGATGCCGTGTTAGACTCATAGGTGGCTGCTGTAAGTTTAGGACTACCTTGAAAAGCGAGAAACGTGCCACGACCCCTGCAGGCACTGAGACGGAGCGTAAATACAAGCACCTGGAATCCGCACAGGAAGGCGTGTGAAACTATGTAACTGTCAGCCTGCCTAAAAGAAATGTTTACTGGGAGGTAAGAAGGTTGCTTATAAATCACGAACGCCAGCAGATTCCGAAACACGAACTGAAGACTACCCAGGCCTCACGCAGATACAGCAGTTACAAAGAACTTTGGTGTGGCTGCTTTTACAGCAACTAAGAAATGGGGGAAACATCACAGCAGTGTGCTGGATTAATGATGGTAAAGCGAGCACGTGTAAAAATCGCCAGTTTCCGAGTCACACACCAGCCCACGTAAGATAGAAAATTTCCACTCTACACTTGGAGGAGTGATCACGAAAGAGCGATCAGTCATTGGGTGGCACTCAAATTTAGTGCGCCAATGATACGCTGGGAGGAAGAAAAATTCATGGAGTTTATGAGGTAAGCAGATTTACAGGAAGTGAAGAGAAGTCGATGAGACAGCTAGAAGTAAGAGGACATGGGGGCTCTTCCCCCGATCGCCTGCTTAATCTGCTATTCTTGCATCTGTTACTCCCATCCTAATGTTCATCTTCACATTGTGATTCTTCTTGTGTTCCATGTTAAATGGGCGAATCCTTATTTTGTGATGCTTGAGAATGAAACAGTCGACTGAGCATTGCCGACACCGTGGTATCACTGCTTTGGCTACGGAAACGAGCAGTTGACGCGGAGGTCGCTCCCGGTTCTCGCCGTAAAGCAGTGAGAAGGTGAGCGGGCAGCCGAATCGCCACCGCACACCTCCGAGCGACGCGCCATCCCGACCCAGCGCTGCAGCCGACATCACCACATGACAAATGACTACGCAGAATATTTAAGTGCATCATGATGGAAAACACCGCTTCAGCTGTGTGATAAATATTTCTTCTTATTCTTCTTTCGTTTTGGCCATCTTAGGACCACGTTAATTCGCTTCAGCGAAATGCAGGAAGATCTGCAGCGGATAGGCACTTGGTGCAGGGAGTGGCAACTGACCCTTAACATAGACAAATGTAATGTATTGCGAATACATAGAAAGAAGGATCCTTTATTGTATGATTATATGATAGCGGAACAAACAATGGTAGCAGTTACTTTTGTAAAATATATGGGAGTATGCGTGCGGAACGATTTGAAGTGGAATGATCATATAAAATTAATTGTTGGTAAGGCGGGTACCAGGTTGAGATTCATTGGGAGAGTCCTTAGAAAATGTAGTCCATCAACAAAGGAGGTGGCTTACAAAACACTCGTTCGACCTATGCTTGAGTATTGCTCATCAGTGTGGGATCCGTACCAGATCGGGTTGACGGAGGAGATAGAGAAGATCCAAAGAAGAGCGGCGCGTTTCGTCACAGGATTATTTGGTAACCGTGATACCGTTACGGAGATGTTTAACAAACTTAAGTGGCAGACTCTGCAAGAGAGGCGTTCTGCATCGCGGTGTAGCTTGCTCGCCAGGTTTCGATAGTGTGCGTTTCTGGATGATGTATCGAATATATTGCTTCCCCCTACTTGTACCTCCCGAGGAGATCACGAATGTAAAATTAGAGAGATTCGAGCGCGCACGGAGGCTTTCAGACAGTCGTTCTTCCCGCGAACCATACGCGACTGGAACAGGAAAGGGAGGTAATGACAGTGGCACGTAAAGTGCCCTCCGCCACACACCGTTGGGTGGCTTGCGGAGTATAGATGTAGATGTAGACATTTCTTCTGGTCTTTCGTCTTTCCCAATATTCTTACATTCCCATACTTCCCAACCTTTTTTGGTCTTCTGTCCAAGATGATTTTGTTTTGGGTCTCCTGCCCTCGAAAGCTTTTTTTATTTTAAAATCGCCCTTTGTGTATCTCTGGTTCCTGTATTCTCATTTCTTCGAGATCTCTTTGTATCTTTTGGAACCATCGTACTTTGGTGTTTTTGTTCATCAGAAAATGACTGATTCGCCGTGTTAACGTCCCCTGTTCCACTCTGAGGATGTGTCCGAAGAACATGCTGCTTCTTTTCCTGATGACGTCAGAAATTTTTTCTGTCTTGGTATACAGTTACTGGTTGGCTCGGTTTCTAAATTGACCGTCTTCTGTTCTTCGAGGTCCTAATATTGTCCTGAGAATCTTTCGTGCTATCAGTTCTAGCCCTTGATCACTCCGGTTCTTGCTAAGTTGAGAGTTTCTGCTGCATGTAGAGCTTCAGGGCGGATCACTGTTTCGCAATGTTTCAGTTTTGCATTTATCTAAATATTCTTCATATTGTAGGTGTTGAAAGTTAGTTTATATGCTACGTTCATTTTGTTTATTCCTGCTCCCATTGCTTCTTTTTCGGTCAGTCCAATGTCTATCCATTCTCCAAGGTGCCCCACTACAGGCTCCTAACTAAGGTACGAGCATATGGGATCCGTTCCCAAGTATGTGAGTACGTTGTCCTCGATGGTGAGTGTTCGTTGGAGGTCAGGGTATCATCTGGAGTGCCCCAGGGAAGTGTGGTAGGTCCGCTATTGTTTTCTATCTACATAAATGATCTTTTGGATAGGGTGGATAGCAATGTGCGGCTGTTTGCTGATGGTGCTGTGGTGTACGGGAAGGTGTCGTCGTTGAGTAATTGTAGGAGGATACAAGATGAGTTGGACAGGATTTGTGATTGGTGTAAAGATGGTAGCTAACTCTAAATATAGATAAATGTAAATTAATGCAGATGAATAGGAAAAAAAATACAGTAATATTTGAATACTCCAATGGAAGTGTAACGCTTGACACAGTAACGTCGATTAAATACACACCTGGAAATTGAAATAAGAACACCGTGAATTCATTGTCCCAGGAAGGGGAAACTTTATTGACACATTCCTGGGGTCAGATGCATCACATGATCACACTGACAGAACCACAGGCACATAGACACAGGCAACAGAGCATGCGCAATGTCGGCACTAGTACAGTGTATATCCACCTTTCGCAGCAATGCAGGCTGCTGTTCTCCCATGGAGACGATCGTAGAGATGCTGGATGTAGTCCTGTGGAACGGCTTGCCATGCCATTTCCACCTGGCGCCTCAGTTGGACCAGCGTTCATGCTGGACGTGCAGACCGCGTGAGACGACGCTTCATCCAGTCCCAAACATGCTCAATGGGGGACAGATCCGGAGATCTTGCTGGCCAGGGTAGTTGACTTACACCTCCTAGAGCACATTGGTTGGCACGGGATACATGCGGATGTGCATTGTCCTGTTGGAACAGCAATTTCCCTTGCCGGTCTAGGAATGGTAGAACGATGGGTTCGATGACGGTTTGGATGTACCGTGCACTCTTCAGTGTCCACTCGACGATCATCAGAGGTGTACGGCCAGTGTAGGAGATCGCTCCCCACATCATGATGCCGGGTGTTGGCCCTGTGTGCCTCGGTGGTATGCAGTCCTGATTGTGGCGCTCACCTGCACGGCGCCAAACACGCATACGACCATCATTGGCACCAAGGCAGAAGCGACTCTCATCGCTGAAGACGACACGTCTCCATTCGTCCCTCCATTCACGCCTGTCGCGACACCACTGGAGGCGGGCTGCACGATGTTGGGGCGTGAGCGGAAGACGGCCTAACGGTGTGCAGGACCGTAGCCCAGCTTCATGGAGACGGTTGCGAATGGTCCTCGCCGATACCCCAGGAGCAACAGTGTCCCTAATTTGCTGGGAAGTGGCGGTGCGGTCCCCTACGGCACTGCGTAGGATCCTACGGTCTTGGCGTGGATCCGTGCGTCGCTGCGGTCCAGTCCCAGGTCGACGGGCACGTGCACCTTCCGCCGACCACTGGCGACAACATCGATGTACTGTGGAGACCTCACGCCCCACGTGTTGAGCAATTCAGCGGTACGTCCACCCGGCCTCCCGCATGCCCACTATACGCCCTCGCTCAAAGTCCGTCAACTGCATATACGGTTCACGTCCACGCTGTCGCGGCATGCTACCAGTGTTAAAGACTGCGATGGAGCTCCGTATGCCACGGCAAACTGGCTGACACTGACGGCGGCGGTGCACAAATGCTGCGCAGCTAGCGCCATTCGACGGCCAACACCGCGGTTCCTGGTGTGTCCGCTGTGCCGTGCGTGTGATCATTGCTTGTACACACCGGTGTCAATGTGTTCTTTTTTCTATTTACAGGAGTGTATTTGGGCGTAACATTGCAGAGAAATATGAAGTGGGACAAGCATGTAATGGCTGTTGTGGGGAAGACGGATAGTCGTCTTCGGTTCATTGGTAGAATTTTGGGAAGATGTGGTTCATCTGCAAAGGAGACTGCTTATAAAACACTAATACGACCTATTCTTGAGTACTGCTCGAGCGTTTGGGATCCCTATCAGGTGGGATTGAGGGAGTACATATAAGCAATTCAGAGGCGGGCTACTAGATTTGTTACTGCTAGGTTTGATCATCACGCGAGTGTTACGGAAATGCTTCAGGAGTGGGTGGGGTCTCTACAGGAAAGGAGGCGTTCGTTACGTGAATCGCTACTGAGGAAATTTAGAGAACCAGCATTTGAGGCTGACTGCAGTAAAATTTCACTGCCGCCAACTTACATTTCGCGGAAAGACGTCAAAGACAAGATAAGAGAGATTAGGGCTCGTACAGAGGCATATAGGCTGTCATTCTTCCCTAGTTCTGTTTGGTAGTGGAATAGGGAGAGAAGATGCTAGTTGTGGTACGAGGTACCCTCCGCCACGCCACCGTAAGGTGGATTGCGGAGGATGTATGTAGATGAAGACGTATTTGAATCTCTCCAAGTTCTGAACCTTCCCTCCTTCTACTGTCATCCATCTAGGAGCTGTCGTGGTGTTTTTTCTTCCATTGTGTCTTCTCGACAGAGATCTGTAGGCCTGCTTTAGCTGCCTGTCTCTGCAGTTCTGTGGTTCGTTAACTGTCTCTTCTAGTGATTCGGACAGGATCACAATGTCATTTGCGAATGCTAGACAATCTACCCGTACACCTTTATCCTTACACCCCAGTCTTATTCCACCCAGTCCTTTCATTCCTTGTCGCCAGTCTCTGATCCCCTTATTGAGGACACAATTAAAGATCAAAGGGGAGAGTCCGTCTCTCTGTCTCGCCCCGGTTTTAATCTTAAAGACCTCCGACAGTTTTCCTCTGAACTTGACTTTGGATGTTGTATTGCTTAGGGTCTATTTAACTAGTTCCCCTGGATTTTCTATCCAAACTCATCCACCCTAAACTTTGGAACAGTGTGTGTCTCTCTACAGAATCATAGGCTTTCTTGAAATTTATGAAAGTAAGCACGAACTTCTTGATCCTCTGTTTTTGATAAGCGATTATCAATTTTAGATTCAGGATGTGTTCTGCGCATGATCTCTCCTTTCTTAAGCCTCCTTGGTACTCATCAATTTGTGGATTTATTCGGTCTTCCGCTCTATTTATCAATTACTTTGAAAATACTTTATTGGTCACGGTTATTAAAGAAATTCCCCTGTAGTTCCCAGGTTCCGTCTTATCGCCTTTCTTGTGTATAGGATATATTAGTGCCGATGTCCAACCTTCTGTAAGCTGCTCTTCTTGACAGATTTTTCGTATAATTTATGTTGGTTCTATGGTGACATTCTCGTTCTCATACTTTAAGAGTTCTGCGATGATCTCATCTTCCCCAGGTGCTTTGTTATTTTTCAGGGTTTTCATAATGTTCTTAACCTCTTCTACAGTTGGTGGTTCCGAGTGGAGGTTTGGTTCTTTCTCATTGCAAACTGAATGTCTCGGATGGCGCTTCACAATGCAGGCGGTCATCAGAGTACTCTGCCAAGATGTGACTGTTTTATGTGTCTCCATACACTGTCTTTCATTCTTTATTCTTAAAGCTGAGGTTGGGTTGGTCTTGAATGTTCTATAGAAGTCTCGGTTGTTGTTCTTCCGGAAGTCTTCTTCTATTTGAGTTAAACGTTCTTGCAAATAATTTTTCTTGAGTTTTCTGATAGTTTTAGCAGTTATTTTCCTTACTTCTGGGAAGTTCTTTAGATTGTCTGGTGTTTTATGAGAGCACCAGTCAACCCACGCTTTCTGACACTTTTCGATTGCTTTATCTCCTTCTATCGACCACCATGGATGTTTCTGCCTCTTCTCCAGGCGAAATGTTTCCTTTCCTCAGTCAATCAGTGCATCTTTAAACTATTCGTAACCTTGACAGTTACTCTGATTCAAGGTCGCCTTGAAATCTTTGCTAGTTCTAAGTTTCTCTGTATCAAACTTCACAATAGAGTAGTGTTTTTAGTCTGATGGCCTCCTAGTAGAATTTTGATTTTTGTTTTGGATAGAAAGTGAGCTGAGTCTAAATTTGCACCCCTGAGGACTTTGACATTGCGAATTTTCTTCTCTGCATGTCTTGATATCACTACACGGTCAAGCTGAAACTCTCCTAATAATGGACTGGGAGATACCCATGTTTTCTGTTTTGTTTGAAAGCGTTTAAACGCCGTTGATTTCATTATCAGGTCAAAGGTCTTGTAAATTTCCACTAGCCGTTCGCCATTCGGATTAGTCCTGTTATGGACTGGATAGTTCCCAATTATGTTTCTCAACTTTCTCTCTTTGCGTAGCTCAGCACTGAAGTCTCCAAGTGGTATGATAACATTCCTAGTTGTAATCGTAGATAGTGTTTCCTCCAGATCTTCTCAATATACTTCTACTTTCTGTGCGTCGGTTATATTAATGTTATTTGTGGGAGCATGTACATTGACTAAGGTATAAATTTTGTTTGCTCCCCTAAAGGTAAGTGTGGAAAGTCTACTAACTGTTTCTGGAGCTGAAGTCAGTGATGGCTCCCAGGATTTGTTTATTGATTATAAAGCCTGTGCCCAGTTCAGGTATATTCTTCATTACTCTTCTGCCAGGTTTTCACATCAGAGTTTATTTATGATCCAGATGAATAAACAAGAGCAAAACGTATGAAGATCCTGTTTCGTTTAAAATGTAATTGAACTATACACGAAACTATATAGAAAAATTATGTACTCACATTTATTTCATAACCTAGTTCAAATGAGATTCAGTAGATGACCCAACATTCTCTGTGAACTGTGTTAAAAATTTTCAACCGCAATAGGAGGGTAGTCCAAGTCAAAATACAGTAGCTGTGGATACCCACAATACAAAATATTGCCGGCCGAACTGGCCGTGTGCTTCTAGGCGCTGCAGTCTGGAACCGCGAGACCGCAACGGTCGCAGGTTCGAATCTTGCCTCGGGAATGGATGTGTGTGATGTCCTTAGGTTAGATAGGTTTAACTAGTTCTAAGTTTTAGGGGACTAATGACCTCAGAAGTTGAGTCCCATAGTGCTCAGAGCCATTGGAACCATTTTTGAATACAAAATATTCTGCAATCGTGGGATGATTCGTCTCATACCCTCTTCCCCTTAATAAATGAGTCGTGTTCAATTCCGGTCAATGCTGCCCTGAGATTGGTAATGTTATGTAGAAAAGATCCTGTAATCAAAGCAAAATTCTTGTTTGAATCATCTAATTAATCTGTTCCCTTAATTGCATAACCTTTTTCTGTTACATTTCCCTTACTTATTGATGGCCTTTAATTATTAGCTCCCAGGACGGGGTGATCTCGCTTTGTAATATGCATGTAATTTCGTCCCAGAGATAAGATATTTGCGATTCCTACATTTTGGCGCCGTACGCGGGGCGATCGTATCGGTAATTTGCATCCTATGTGATATCACTGAGAATTCTGAAGGACTCGCTACGGTTTTAACGCTTAATGTGAGGCGATCTGATTGGTAACTTCAATGCTATGTGATGGGGTTTCGATTTGATTTCGATCTCTGATTTTTGGTAGTGTCGGAACTTCAAAATTCAGACGCTACCCAGGGAGAATTAACGTCTCATACCTTTAGAAGAATATGCTAACCCCTGTGTGTGTCAAATAGACGGATGGTGTGTTTGTATGTGCTGGATGCGTTGTAGCTGTGCAATATGAAGTAGACAAAGCTGTAGCTCGTTTCGGTTCGGGCAGCCACCCTCGTATATCGTAAAGTCGTTTTAGAACGTCTAGTTTGTTGTTGTGAATATTCTGTTCCATGGTTGCATTGCTCTGTTTGTGGATAGCAACGTTGTCATCAACGTCGTGCTGTCTTTGTGATTTCGCTCTGTGGAGTACTTCTTATTTGTGGTCTCGTTTTTTATGCAACTGAGGTCTGCGATATTGATAGATACGGAACCCGACAGGTGGAGAATTCTATGCATGTGTGTGGGAAGTACACAAGTTCAAAGTCCACTGGAAAGTGACAGGCCAATTGAGGGAAGCACAGGAGAAAGACAGTGCACGTCTGTAGATGGCGCACGAAGTCAGAACCCACCGTAACGAATTCTCGCGAGATTAGAAAACCTCAGAGCTCAGTTAAACGCCACGAGGGAGGAGAATAAAACACAGTTTGAAAAACTAGAAAGCAAGATAAACCTTTGTAATCAGAAGTCAGGCACAAATCGGGACTGAAACGAAAAAGATGCGGACTGAGGCCACCAACAGGTTAAGATTGCGTTCCATGACAGAATTTGTTTAGTCCATCAAGACTTCTCGACCTCTTTTCAACTCTTCACAAACGCAAGAGTGCAAGTAATTTGGGGGGGGGGGGGGGAGAGTGGAGGGGAATTTTTCTCCCTGATGTACTTGTTGAGCATTTAATCGATCATGGTCATCAGCGTCTTGGCCACTGCGGAGTGACGAAGTGGCATGTGACGATCGCCAAGGAGTGCGAACATGCCGTACTCAGACAAAAGGTTGCGGAGATAGTTAGGAAATGCGACATGTGCCAGCGTTTAAAATATTCGAATGCTATTGTACGAGCTGCAATGCACACAATTACATCAGAAGCGCCAAATGACCTCGTGTCTGTGTTGATCATTACGGCCCTCTGCAAAAAGGACAGTTCGAACAGTAGTTTATTTTCGTTGTTGTGGACGCATTTACTAAACAGTTCAGGCTTTTCGTCACAAACTGCACCACGACGAAAATCTATGTTGACGGAAGATTACGTGCGTACGTGTGGTAAGCCCTAGACAGGCCTCTCAGACCACATTACGATTTTCACGTCCCAGAGTGGAAGGCAGGATTAGAAAATGAAGGGATCAAATGGCACTTCTGCTAAATTAGAAATCCTCAATCTAATTCCGCAGAATGATGTATGCTCAGCTGGGAGTGTTCTTTAGAGTATTGGATTCTGACAGACACAATGCCTGGATCCAGTTTCTACCGGAGATAGAGACGTACTTCAATGAAGCCGCGCATTGCATTACGGAACGCGGATCAATAGACCTCCAGAAACCGGAGAAGTCCGTAGCTGATAGGATTGTCAACCCTCCGCCGGGAGAAGAGGCAGAGCACACCCGGCAACGCGTGAATCGGACTCGGGAGTTCGTAATGGAAAAGGCGACGTAAAGGATCGAAAGGGAGCAGGGAAAGAGGGAGAATACTTACGAGACCGATGACCGAGCCGTGAGAAAGCGTAGGCCGTCGGATGCAGTAAAGAAAAAGACAGAAAAGTTTTCTACACCCCTCCGCAGTACGACAGGTGACAGCGTTGAATGCCTATGCAAATTATGACGATGAGCGCGAGATTGGGATATTTAACTCCCGCAGCCTGAGAGCTTATGTAATTCAATAGTGTAGTGTACAGTAGTAGTAATATAGACAATTGTGCGCAACAGTTAACAACACCTTATATTTTGTGGACATATCTTCTGTCGTAGTAAGTAGGACTTATTTATTGTGCTTAGATAGTCATCTGTGTGTGCATGGACTGTGGGGAATTTGGTGTGAATGTGGAAACATGATATTATGGTCACATGTGTGTGGGCAGGGGGTCCGCCCACCGACGCACTGCACGGCACCACGATGAAAGGAGCGACTGCATTCGGTAGCATGGCACTTCCCGTTGCGAAGGGTTATAATGCAGCTCACGCAAACGCATTACCATTTCCATGCACGTTATATTTTGTATGTTGTGTATATTTAATTGGAATACGAGGTGTTGATGTTTCATTACATTTTTTATCTTATAGTATTCATCATAACGGAATGAGGCTAGCGTGTGTGATGAGAACAACACATGCTCCAATATTTTATGGTATTTCTGTTGCAGTGGACAGGGGCACCAGAAGGACCTTGCAGTCGGTGGAAAAGACATTTTATTTTTTCAATATAGCGCATGAGATTTGGATTGAGGCATGTTAGGATTATTGCATGTTAGAAGTTAAAGATAGGTTAAGTTCCTTTGAGTATACAAAGTTAGGAACACACGATTTTTTTGTGTTGTCGACATTCGAGTCCGTAAGCGTGTCTTGCATAGCCGACACTATGAAACCTAGTGAATAAAGAGGCCTCCCAGAGATCGGTGATGCGTCCATTACACGTAATGGTTGTAAATTCCATTAATCATATATCAAAAATTTATTGTTTTGTGTGGCCAAATGTTTGAACTGACATTCGTTTGTATCCCTTTTATAGTGCCCGTTAATGAACATTAATACTGCGTAAGGTCAACTTTTGTGTCAAATGTCTTAACTCTAAGTGCGTTGTGTATTTCTCATGCCGTTATTACTTTGTATAATTTTCTGACGAACATTACAATAGTGTAAGGTCAATTTTTATTTCACATGTATAAATACCATGTGTCTTGTGTGTGTATAATATTTTCATTTGTGGTATACAGGTGTCCGGGATGGAGTTTCGCACAAACAAATACTTATAATCAAAGAACTCTAAGTTTATGTTGTTTGGTAAATACGCAGTCAACAGAAGCACTCTAGAAGCTGTGATCATCACCATTTCATGAACAACGCTCAATCGGATGGAAGATGCTCGTCAGAGAGGGGGCACACCTTTCTCAAATTGTTGGCCAACTATGCAGTTTCACAGATTACTCTCGACGTCGTTTTCCAGAAGGATGGTGCCCCCCCCCCCCCCCCACCCCCACCCCACAAATATATGGGGACGTTATCACGTTACCACGTTTCCTAGGTACTGGATCGTGAAAGGGCAGTCCCATTGCCTGGCCCCTCGGTCTCCCGATCTGACTCCAATGGATTCCAGTTCATTTGGGTTGATCAAGGACATTGTTTGCAGAGCAAGGGTTCGAGATATGGTTGATATGAGACAATGGATCTGTGCTGCAGTAGATGCCATAACACCTATCATGCTGTCCCCCTCCATAGTCAAGTGGTTCGCGTGGCACAATGCCATGCGAGGGGTCCCGGCCGGGTCAGAGATTGTCTCTGCTCGGCGACTGGGTGTTGTGTTGTGTCATCATCATTTCATCCTCATCGACAAGCAATTCGTCGAAGTGGTTTCAACTAAAAAGACGTGCAACAGGCGACCGGTCTACCCTACGGGACGCCATAGCCATGCACACATTTCATTTCAAGTGTCACGTTACGAGAACACTGCGAGGAGTGGAGCACCGTTTCGATATCTGTCGACTACAAATCGTGCCGATATTAAACCAACATGCATAAAAAGTTATAAACCTTAATAGGTACTGAAATATGAACAAACGTTTTTGTACACTCCTGGAAATTGAAATAAGAACACCGTGAATTCATTGTCCCAGGAAGGGGAAACTTTATTGACACGTTCCTGGGGTCAGATACATTACATTATCACACTGACAGAACCACAGGCACATAGACACAGGCAACAGAGCATGCACAATGTCGGCACTAGTACAGTGTATATCCACCTTTCGCAGCAATGCAGGCTGCTACTCTCCCATGGAGACGATCGTAGAGATGCTGGATGTAGTCCTGTGGAACGGCTTGCCATGCCATTTCCACCTGGCGCCTCAGTTGGACCAGCGTTCGTGCTGGACGTGCAGACCGCGTGAGACGACGCTTCATCCAGTCCCAAACATGCTCAATGGGGGACAGATCCTGAGATCTTGCTGGCCAGGGTAGTTGACTTACACCTTCTAGAGCACGTTGGGTGGCACGTGATACATGCGGACGTGCATTGTCCTGTTGGAACATCAAGTTCCCTTGCCGGTCTAGGAATGGTAGAACGATGGGTTCGATGACGGTTTGGATGTACCGTGCAATATTCAGTGTCCCCTCGACGATCACCAGAGGTGTACGGCCAGTGTAGGAGATCGCTCCCCACACCATGATGCCGGGTGTTGGCCCTGTGTGCCTTGGTCGTATGCAGTCCTGATTGTGGCGCTCACCTGCACGGCGCCAAACACGCATACGACCATCATTGGCACCAAGGCAGAAGCGACTCTCATCGTTGAAGACGACACGTCTCCATTCGTCCCTCCAATCACGCCTGTCGCGACACCACTGGAGGCGGGCTGCACGATGTTGGGGCGTGAGCGGAAGACGGCCTAACGGTGTGCGGGACCGTAGCCCAGCTTCATGGAGACGGTTGTGAATGGTCCTCGCCGATACCCCAGGAGCAACAGTGTCCCTAATTTGCTGGGAAGTGGCGGTGCGGTCCCCTACGGCACTGCATAGGATCCTACGCTCTTGGCGTGCATTCGTGCGTCGCTGCGGTCCGGTCCCAGGTCGACGGGCACGTGCACCTTCCGCCGACCACTGGCGACGACATCGATGTACTGTGGAGACCTCACGCCCCACGTGTTGAGCAATTCGGCGGTACGTCCACCCGGCCTCCCGCATGCCCACTATACGCCCTCGCTCAAAGTCCGTCAACTGCACATACGGTTCACGTCCACGCTGTCGCGGCATGCTACCAGTGTTATAGACTGCGATGGAGCTCCGTATGCCACGGCAAACTGGCTGACACTGACGGCGGCGGTGTACAAATGCTGCGCAGCTAGCGCCATTCGACGGCCAACACCGCGGTTCCTGGTGTGTCCGCTGTGCCGTGCGTGTGATCATTGCTTGTACAGCCCTCTCGCAGTGTCCGGAGCAAGTATGGTGGGTCTGACACACCGGTGTCAATGTGTTCTTTTTTCCATTTCCAGGAGTGTATATCTCTGGCCCAGACACCTTGTAGATATCCGTGACGAACGTTACTGCTGTGTATGGTTTATTTTCATTTTCACAGGTCTTAGTTCCAGGCTTAAATAACTTAGATACATCTGTGGCGTTATCACCAAGTCCATTATGGTTTGTGTTCCTCATGTCCTGGTTATTTGTTTTGATCTTTGTCTGTTTGTGCCTGTATTGTAACGATCCATCAAGGGCAAATATTTGTGTAAACAGTCGACTGGGCTTGACATGCTAGGGCAAAAGTGAAAATGTAATGTCCCCACAAAACCCGACGTTAGCAAGTGCAGTATTCGTGTTGCTATTATGGAGTACAAATTTTTGTTTTTCTTTTTGAAGTGTGTGTGCGAAGGGCACAATGAACATATATGGATTATTTTGCCATGTCCGTCAATCTTCCGTATCAAAAGCGTAAGACTCATGCCAAGGAGCTGTGTGATAACTTTGTCAGTGGGCCCGTTTGTTGACTCCCAGTACCAGTGGCACAGGACGAGGGGAAAGTCGGACCTCATACGGTGCGTGCCAGTGGCTCGCTTAAGAATGAACATTTTGTGAAGAGTCTGGCGGACAGTGCGACATTTCTCGATAATACGTGGACCCTGGAGGCACTAGGACACGGCGTAGAGAGGAAAGCGTCAATTCAAATGTAAGGTGTGTAAAACTCGTGACTTGCAGCACTGCCTTAAAAAAGCAAGAAACTTGCCACTAACCCCCGCAGGCAATGAGACGAAGAGTAGACGCAAGCGCCAAGAATTCGAACACGGAGGCGTGAGGAACCACGAAACTGCGGAAAAAGTCAGCTGCTTAAAAAAATATTCGCTTGACGGTAAGAAGGTTGCTTATAAATCACGAATGTGAGCAGACTTTTAGACGAAGCACAAACAGAAGGTTGTCCAGGCTTCATGCAGAGGCAGCAGTTACAAAGAAGTGTTGTGTGGCTGCTTTCACAGCAACTAAGGAATGCCGAAAAGTATCGGAACAATATGCTGGACCACCGCTGGAAACATTTTCAGCAGTGAACACGTGTGAAAATCGCCAGTTCTAGAGTCACACGCAAGCCCACACAAGACAGTAAGTTTCCATCCTGCAATGGGAGGTGTGGTCGAGAAATAGCGATCAGTCATTTGGTGGCATAGCAAATTTAGTGCGCCATTGACAAGGCCGTGAGGCGAAAAATGTCGACGAGTCTATGAACTAAGCAGAGTGAAAGGAAATGAAGGTCAGTCGATGTGGTAGTAAGGAAGCAAGAGGGCCCATCCATCGTCTTGTTAGTTCGTTGACTTTGAATCTGATCCTTACTTCTATTCTAATGTTCATCTTCATTTATGATTCTTTTCCTGTTCCACGTTAAATGAACGAATCCTTACTGTCCAGTCCTTGGGAATGAAGCAATCGAGTGAGCACTGCAATTGCTTGCCTAACATCTGCCTCCCTACACCGCGATATTGCTGCTTTGGCTACAGCAGCACGCGGCGAGCAGTCAACACTGAGATTGTTGCTGGGCAGCAGTGGGACGGTTAGGGTGGCGGCCGACTCGTCATCGCACGCACACTCCGAGGAGAAGCGCAATTCCAACGCAGCGTCTGCAACCGACATCACTTCACGACATATGACTACGAAAAATGGCGAGATGATTCATTGCCCCTTTCTTCCCATTAACTGAGCCTTGTTCACACCCAAACAAATTGGCCCTGAGATTTGCAGTTTTATGTAGAATAGGTACTGCAATAAAAGTAAAAATTCTTGTTTTAGTCCTCTAATCAATCTGTTCCATCCACTTATCAATCCCTTAACCTCATAACCTTTTTCTGTTTCATTTCCCTTACTTATTGATGGCACTTAATCATTGGCTCCCAGGGTGGGGCCATCTCCTTAGTAATCTACGTGTCATTTCGTGCCAGAGATAAGCCTTTGAGTTTTCTACATTTTGACGCCCAGTGTGGGGTGACCTCATTGATAACTGGTATACGATTTGATATCAGAGAGAAATTTGAAGGATTCACTACAATACTGATTGTTGGGGGTTGGTTGCAGTTCCATTTACTGCATCACGTGAGCAAGACGCGTATGATAATAGACTAAAGTGCCACCCAAACTGTTCTACTACCGCATTTGATATATGTGGTATGGTCTTACTCTGCGATTCTTAGTGCTGTTGTGATTATTTAGTGCTAAAATAGCATCCCAGCTTGACAATCTATATGTTCATCTACAGCACAAACAAGCTACTTGCCCAGTATATGTTATGTTTGAATACGCTTCTTGTCCAGGAGATTCAATAAAATCACCTTAGACAGTACGTTTATATACATACTGTGAAATCATTAATTTCAATATGGTTAATGGTGCACAGAAAAAAAGTTTTCAAGGTATGATTTTACTTTGCTAGCTGCTTCCTTTCTGTTTTTGTGGACATATTCACAAATAGAGTGAAATACGTTTTGTTGTGACTTGGGACTGTTTTAGTCATATGTTTTATCATAAAGAGAAAAGATTCAGCCAAAAATCCGTCGGAATGCATGCCACCGTGCTCAATTCAGTGACGGAAAGGCAGGCAGGACACTTAACAAAGATATCACGTCTAGAAACAGTTGCCCACAGAATAATAAACTGAAGGTCAGCCAAGGTGCAAGCATGTGGTAACAGCTTGTAAGAAGACCAAGAAGTAAAGGTTAGAGGCCATGCTCATAATAGGAGATATTCGGCTAAGAATCCTGTTTATTACGTGGAGATCAAGACGGTCAAATGTGGACGGAATTTTCCCGCAGTCCAGAAAGATAATGAAGGGCACTGGGTGCAATCATACTCGACTGAAATAGACCCTTAATAAGCGTATGAAAGAGCAGCTATGGCCAATATCGAGGCAGTATAAAAAAATATCCAAGCAGTAACCAACCAGTGAAGTCAAGGCAGGAACCAGCGACATTGGTGAGCTTCGGGCGTCGCAACTATAACTGAAAGACAAGAAGTAAGATTACAGGTATCTGATATATTTTTCATTAAATAATGTTGAACAGAGAAAGTCTTTCCCTGTATGAAATGGCAGTGTAGCGGACTTCACTTGCTAGTAGGAATAATTGGTTGGTTGATTTGGTGAAAAGGGACCGAACAGCGAGGTAATCGGTCCCATCAGATTAGCAAAGCATGAGGGAGGAAGTCGGCCGTGCCCTTTCAAAGGAACCATTTGCCTGAAGCGATTTAGGTAAATCACGGAAAATCTAAATCAAGACGTCCGGACTTGGGTTTGAACCGTTGTCCTCCTGATTGCGATTCCGGTACGCTAAACACTGAGCCTCTTCGCTCGGTAACAAGTAGCTGAATAGAACTTGTCTCCTGTGAATTTGGCCAAGGGGACAGTGACATAAAAATTAGGGCAAGTGACCATTGATTTATTACTTAAGCCAAGTGGATATTGATTCAGTAGACATCAGAAGAAGTATCAAGACTGCACTTATCTCTTAATTAGGAATCCAAAGGTAGTGCATTTAATGGTGATTAGAACAAGAAGGCAGTGGCTCTTGTCTCTTGGTAGTGGGCTAGAACCGCGCGGCCGCTACGGTCACAGGTTCGAATCCTTCCTCGGGCATGGATGTGTGTGATGTCCTTAGGTTAGTTAGGTTTGAGTTGTTCTAAGTTCTAGGGGACTGATGACTCAGAAGTTAAGTCCCATAGTGCTCAGAGCCATTTGAACCATTTTGGTGGTGGGAAACGCATGTGTAATCGGCCAGGAGGAGGAGGAAGAGGAGGAGATTAGTGTTTAACGTCCCGTCGACATCGAGGTCATTAGAGACGGAGCACAAGCTCGAATTAGGGAAGGATAGGGAAGGAAATCGGCCGTGCCCTTTCGCAGGAACCATCCCGGCATTTGCCTGAAGTGGTCTAGGTAAATCACGGAAAACCTAAATCAGGATGGCCGGACGCGGGATTCAATCGTCGTCCTCCCAAATGCGAGTCCAGTGTGCTAACCACTGCGCCACCTCGCTCGGTGTTAATGGGACAGATTATAGTGAAAAGTGTTCCGGATGAGGTATATGAGTTAGTGGATTTGTTGGTAAGGCAGCTCCCATATAAATACGTCTAACCGCAGATAACATTGGCTCGGGAATTAGTATCGTTTTGCTATTTTGGCCGATCACCATACCAGTCAAAGATCCTTCCCTGTTCCCCAGCATCAACCCTAAAAACGAAGGAGGTTCTAATACCTCTCGACTCTGTTATGAACGTTAATTATGGTTAATGACAGAAGAAATATTGTCGTTACTCTCCTTATTGCGCCATGCAAACCACTACCACTACCACCACTACCACTACCACTACCACTATTGGTAGCTTCGACGTATTCCAGTACACCATAACTTGTTTGACTGGAGCATTATGAAAGATTGTTCAAAAGTAAAGTAATCTAAACGCATATTTAAGAAAACTAAAAGCCCTAGTCACACCAGCTCATAATGAGATTAAAGCGGATATTCAAGATTTGAAAACAGATGTTAAGGGTTGCTTGAAGGTAATATGCAAAGTGGTGGATGCCTCTCACACATTGTTAATGAGAGCAGCTGCTGACGCCATATCCACAGTCAGCTCTGAATCCTCGATACCTCATATCTCAAACAGAAAGCCATCAGGTCTGCTCCTGCTGTATGGAAAGCGTATTTGAAAAACGCAGATTGGAAATAAAGAAACACACAAATACACAAAGGTACCTTACGGGAAACTGTTCGTAAATTGAGCCCAGTGGAAGAAATTAATAATCTGCTGACCGACATGACACACTACACGCATGAAGAGCGAAGTTAAAGACAATACTTTACGAAGATTTTCTAATAGTCCAGTGAAATCGGAAGTTCTTGGAAACGTATACAGAGTAAGTGTCCAATTTATTTTAGGACCATTAGTGAGTTCGCTCACTTACTGTATTTAGGTCTGTACAGACTACACCTTCTGTGTAACATTTTTCACATGTTGTAGTCTGTGACAAACAAGACACATTTTGATGGCATTAGCATTTTATGAGGTTCCTGTAGCATGACAAGAACCACTAAAGCAAGTTGACGACATCAGACACCTCAGCATATTGTTGCTTGTGTCTGTAGTAAGAGAAGTTTCTGAGTTTGTTGGAAGACAGATATCATATGCAAAACAGACATATTTTTGTGCGTGCATTTGAGTTAACTCTGCAAAAATATGATGTTATTGTCTTGGCTTTGTGAAGTAACGAGACTGATCCTTACGTACACGATACGAAATGTTGCCTGTTCTAATGCTTATGTTAAAAAATTCCTGGAAAGCTGTTAATCCATATGTTAATATGAAGGGCTTATTTCAATAGTGGTACAAGTCGGTTTCCTCCACTTTTATGTCTATAACGATTCTGAAATTAATGGTCCTAACAAACAGAAAGAAAGGTTCATCTCTAGCAAGAAGTCATATGCTTGAATATTTCTGGTATCTCAACTGCAGATTTTTCAACGCTCATTTAACTTTAGGACTCTGTATCTCAGAAAGAACAAAAATGGACTTGTACCACTATTGAAATAAGCCCTTCATATGCAGACAAGCAATGTACATAACGCAACTGTCTACATTATATTACATGTAAACTCCATCCACAGGCCCTGACAGGCTTATGGGTATCCACCGACCGCCGTGTCATACTCTCCCTATGCCGTCGTTGGATGTGGTATGGAGATGTGTGGGGTAAGCACAGCGCTCTCCCGGCTGTTGTCAGTTGTTTTTCACTTTAAGCCGCTACTACTCGATCAAGTAGCTCCTCAATTAGCGTTAACCTGTTCCAGTACTCCCACCAAGGAAAAATATCCGCCCTCAGTGGCTGAGTGGTGAGCGCGACAGAATGTCAATCCTAAGGTCTCGGGTTCAATTCCCGGCTGGGTCGGAGATGTTCTCCGCTCATGGACTGCATGTTGCGTTGTCCTAAATATCATCATTTCATCCCCATCGACGCGCAAGTCGCCGAAGTGGCGTCAAATCGTAAGACTTGCACCCGACGAACGGTCTACCCGACGGGAGGCCCTAGTCACACGACTTTTTTTTACCAAGGAAAAATTCCTCGCGCTACGGGGAATGGAACCCGGACACTGCACATGACAGTCAGCTGCTGTGACCACTCAGGTACGAAGCAGATACATTTTATTACGCCAGTCTTTAATTCATCCTCACTAATACGTACTTTGTGATGAATATGAGGAAATAAATCACTCACTCTTGTAATTTTTTAAGATAATTAACTATAGAGACGCTACCAATTTATGGAATGTGCACATACAGTGGTGGGAGGTATCACAAATCACTGTGAGACCTCCTACAGTAGTAAAAAATGGATCAAAATATTGAGGGTTTTAACGACTACACTTCCGTTTAAGGTCATAGTACGATGTGTTTGAAATACTCGTACATTCGCTGACTGCGAATTCCTTGGCATCAGTTATATTAGGTATCGATATTAACCATTACTGACATATGAAAATTTGTGCTGGGCCGGGAAAATTTTCCACTTATCGCGAGCGGTCGCCTTAACCACTTCGGCCATCCGTGCGCAGTTCCGAGATCGATCCAAACTTGTGTATGTCACACTGTCTACGTCCTTATACCATAGTTTACTACAGTGTGGTTAAAATTGAACTTTCGCTTCTTGCCAGCGCCCTATGAAAACAGTGATCCTAGGACAATCAAACTCTTTCGAAATATTTGCAATGACATGCGAAAGACAGGAAACGAATAAACCATTGAAAGAAACACATTTTAATAGTCACATGGGAGGGTAACATTTGTTACTAGCGTACCATGTTTAAGTTTCAGGTTAGAACCGTTGAACAAATTGGCGACTATCTGCATCCAAGACAGCCTAGAACGGCACTAGAGATACCATTTCAGAACTGATCTCACCACATTTCGTATGGTGCACCATGGAATTGTCATCTATCGTGACACAGCTCGTGCACTACTTGAAAATCGCACAGTGCGTCCAGCATTCTCTGCAATAGCAACAACAACTTTTTCAACAGTTCGTAGTACAACTGGCCGTATTATAACTTCCATCCTGTAAACAAATGGCCAAGTATGCAAGCCTAAAGGGAGGTCATGAAAGAGCTCTCAGGAGCAATTTCCAAATCGCCATTTAATTCGAACTTCCGAATCGTGTTCTTCAACTCTGGGGTGAAAAGGGAACTCTCCGTACTCCTTTAATGCTTCGATACTCCCAAAGAGCAGCTGCACTACTGCCACTGTTTTGATAAAACACCTTGTCCAGACCTATGTTGACTGTCTGCAGCTGTAATGTACTTTGGTGCTTGTGTTTCATACCCATGTCGCCGTACTAGTACTGGCGCGTAATGGGAAGCCATGACATTACCACTACTAACAACTCAAATCCAGCAGTGCACAGATTGAACATAATTTTTATATTGTTGCGTACCCATACGGTAAACAGTTTTCCGTTTACACTGGCTCAAATAGCGACAGTTTAATCGCAACCACTCCGTAGATTGCATATTAATTTACACGTAAAGATACGACATAAGGCATTATGTTACTGTACGGGTATTCTTCCCTTGAAACGGGATTCTGTTTTATGATCTCATTGGAAATTTTTCCAGCGTTACTTAAGATGTAATTACCAGGCACTGCCTTGTAGGGATACAGTTATACACAATGTAACAAAGTCCTCTTTTGGAAACTATGAGGACAAATTCCTCACACAATAATCAGAAAAAATGCCAAGTTAAAATGGTCTCTAAAGTCAGCACTTGCTTCTCTTTGCTACTGTGAAACACTTCTCTTCTACTGAACAAGTACACATAGTTCTTAAGGTATGCTTATTTGGGGCCATGTTTACTGGGCACGTTTTCTTGTTTTTCTCCTATTATCTCCTCCGGAAATATGGAAAGCAAAGGGCTTTTAGTAGAAGAGATGTATTTCGCAGTATCGAAGTCGAATGAGCTCTCATAGCTCTTAAGGTAGGCAATTTAGAGTCCATGTCCACTATACATCTATTTCTTGTTGTGGCGTCAGGAACCTGTCCTCTAAGTCTGTAAAGGGAATTGCGTTGCACTCCGTATATTTATTTTTCATTTAAACAGGTTTCGTACATTTGCTCTGGCGCTGGTTTATTTTTTCTTTAGGTTACGGTTCCTTATTTCTATGAATATGCATTTGAACAATAAATCTACACTGAAGCGCCAAAGAAACTGATAGAGCCATACGGACTCAAATACAGAGATATGCAAATAGGCAGAACACGGCTCTGCGGTCGGCAAAGCCTATATAAGACAACAAGTGCCTGGCGCAGCTGTTAGATCGGTTAGTTCTGCAACAATGGCAAGTTATCAAGATTTAAGTGAGTTTGAACGTGGTGTTACAGTCGGCGCACGAGCTCTGGGACACAACATCTCCGAGACAGCGATGAAGTGGGGATTTTCCCGCACGACCAATCCACGAGTGTATCGTGAATATCAGGAATCCGGTAAAACATCAAAGTTCCGACATCGCAGAAGGCGGAAAAAGATCCTCCTAGAACGGGAACAACGACGACTGAAGAGAATCTACAACGTGTTATAAGTGCAACCCTTCCGCAAATTGCTGCATATTTCAATTCTGAGCCATCAACAAGTGTCGGCGTGGGAACCATTCAACGAAACATCATCGATATGGGCTTTCGGAGCCGAAGGCCCATTGGTGTACCCTTCATGACTGTACGACACAAAGCCTTAAGTCTCGCCCGGGCCTGTCAACTCCGAGATTGGACTGTTGATGCCTGGAAACATGTTGCCTGGTCGGACGAATCTCGTTTCACATTGCGTCGAGCGGATTGACGTGTACGGGTATGGGGATAACTTCATGATTCCATGGACCCTGCATGTCAGCAGGGGACTGTTCAAGCTGGTGGAGGCTCTGTAATGGTGTGGGGCGTGTGCAGTTGGAGTGATATGGGACCCCCGAAGGTCTAGATACGACTCTGACAGGCGACACGTACGTAAGTATCTTCTCTGATGGTCTACATCCATTCATGTCCATTGTGCATACCGATGGACTTAGGGAATTCCAGCAGGACAATGCGACACCCCACACGTCGCAAATCGCTACAGAGTGGTTCCAGGAATACCCTTCTGAGTTTAAACACTTCCGCTGGCCACAAAACTCCTCAGACATGAACATTACTGAGCATATCTGGGAAGCCTTGCAACGTGCTGTTCAGTAGAAATATCCACCCCCTCGTACTCTTGCGGATTTATGGACAGTGCTGCAGGGTTCGTGGTGTCAGTTCCCTCCAGCACTAGTTTAGACATTAGTCGAGTCCATGTCACGTCGTGCTGCGGCACTTCTGCGGGGTCGCGTGGGCCCTACATGATAACCGGCAAGGCCCGCATCTCGTGGTCGTGCGGTAACGTTCTCGCTTCCCACGCCCGGATTCCCGGGTTCGAGTCCCGTCGGGGTCAGGGATTTTCTCTGCCTCGTGATGGCTGGGTGTTATGTGATGTCCTTAGGTTAGTTAGGTTTAAGTAGTTCTACGTTCTAGGGGACTGATGACCATAGATGTTAAGTCCCATAGTGCTCAGAGCCATTTAAACCATTAGATAACCGGCAGGTATACGAGTTTCTTTGGTTCTTCAGTGTGTAATATTCGCATTTCCTCACAAATGTTTCCACAAAGTTTCATTGCTCTACGTTCATTTGTTTTTCATGGGAACCCTCTCGTGTAGCGAAAGTTTAATTACACACCTGGAAATTGAAATAAGAACACTGTGAATTCATTGTCCCAGGAAGGGGAAACTTTATTCACACATTCCTGGGGTCAGATACATCACATGATCACACTGACAGAACCACAGGCACATAGACACAGGCAACAGAGCATGCACAATGTCGGCACTAGTACAGTGTATATCCACCTTTCGCAGCAATGCAGGCTGCTACTCTCCCATGGAGACGATCGTAGAGATGCTGGATGTAGTCCTGTGGAACGGCTTACCATGCCATTTCCACCTGGCGCCTCAGTTGGACCAGCGTTCGTGCTGGACGTGCAGACCGCGTGAGACGACGCTTCATCCAGTCCCAAACATGCTCAATGGGGGACAGATCCGGAGATCTTGCTGGCCAGGGTAGTTGACTTACAGCTTCTAGAGCATGTTGGGTGGCACGGGATACATGCGGACGTGCATTGTCCTGTTGGAACAGCAAGTTCCCTTGCCGGTCTAGGAATGGTAGAACGATGGGTTCGATGACGGTTTGGATGTACCGTGCACTATTCAATGTCCGCTCGACGATCACCAGAGGTGTACGGCCAGTGTAGGAGATCGCTCCCCACACCATGATGCCGGGTGTTGGCCCTGTGTGCCTCGGTCGTATGCAGTCCTGATTGTGGCGCTCACCTGCACGGCGCCAAACACGCATACGACCATCATTGGAACCAAGGCAGAAGCGACTCTCATCGCTGAAGACGACACGTCTCCATTCGTCCCTCCATTCACGCCTGTCGCGACACCACTGGAGGCGTGCTGCACGATGTTGGGGCGTGAGCGGAAGACGGCCTAACGGTGTGCGGGACCGTAGCCCAGCTTCATGGAGACGGTTGCGAATGGTCCTCGCCGATACCCCAGGAGCAACAGTGTCCCTAATTTGCTGGGAAGTGGCGGTGCGGTCCCCTACGGCACTGCGTAGGATCCTACGGTCTTGGCGTGGATCCGTGCGTCGCTGCGCTCCGGTACCAGGTCGACGGGCACGTGCACCTTCCGCCGACTACTGGCGACAACATCGATGTACTGTGGAGACCTCACGCCCCACGTGTTGAGCAATTCGGCGATACGTCCACCCGGCCTCCCGCATGCCCACTGTACGCCCTCGCTCAAAGTCCGTCAACTGCACATACGGTTGACGTCCACGCTGTCGCGGCATGCTACCAGTGTTAAAGACTGCGATGGAGCTCCGTATGCCACGGCAAACTGGCTGACACTGACGGCGGCGGTGCACAAATGCTGCGCAGCTAGCGCCATTCGACGGCCAACACCGCGGTTCCTGGTGTGTCCGCTGTGCCGTGCGTGTGATCATTGCTTGTACAGTCCTCTCGCAGTGTCCGGAGCAAGTATGGTGGGTCTGACACACCGGTGACAATGTGTTCTTTTTTCCATTTCCAGGAGTGTATAATCACCCTGTATATTGCTAAACGGCTAAACCGATCCATGGTTCATGGTGCACAAACACTGTTGAATGTTGCCTATATAAGCGCTTCCAGGAGCAACAAAAATCTGATTTTCATTATTTAATACATCAAATATATAATAATTGGCCGGATGTTAAAATTTAAACTGCAGCATTAATCTACTCATGAAGAGATTTAATCCTATATTAAATACTCAACACAATAAGATACGTATTTGAGTCAAAAATGTGCATATGTCTTGAGAAGCTTCACACCGTGTGCGAGTATCCAGACTATATTCACCCAGTATTTGAGAATGCGATCACTTAGTGACTAGCAACGAACTTTACACGTAATTAGAAAGATTTCCGAAACTTTTTCTTGCTAAAACCCTCCACGAAATGACGGGAACGAAATTTATCCCATACAACAATTTCACTGTTCATGTAGTAAATTATTATTATTGTTATTACTATTAGTACTAGTGGCGGCAGCAGCTACAATAGTGCAAGTTATGTCAGTATTAACTTTATTAGCTCATAGTCAGCATTATTTACTCACCACTGCCAATTCCGACACTCAGATCATTTTAATACTATTTGTCATATTAAAATGGTTAGTTTTTAGGAAACTATGATGTAATAAAGGTACCACATGTGTGATACCTTGGTACGATGTAAGAGGTGGCCTGATGACCCTAATCATATCGGATTAAATAAATAAAAAATAAAATAAAATAAGTAAAACTGATAAATCAAGCATGACGTTTTAATTTATTAATTATTACTAACTCTATTCCCAATGCGTTTTGCAGACAGATCCACATACACCACAAGATGTACCTGCAAGCTTATATCATTGTACGCCATATAGTTCATGAGATATCACGTCATAATCATTTAGATGCATGAATACCTAGCATATGCTTAAAACGGAGCGCAAATCATCTTCGATAATGACAGCATTTAGCGGTTTCCTATATAATTCCCATCTTTTTTCAATTTTTTCTTGCTTACATGCTTAATGTCAAATATTTAGCACATTAATTCGTGTGCGCAATAATTAGACTTTTGTAGTGAACTGGGAAAGAAACTGTCGCAGGAAACAAGAACCCTGCATATACGGCGACATTTTTCTAAATGCTGTCTGTAGGCGACATTGTCCAATTAAAAGGTTGACAAGGAGACTTATAATCTGTTTCATGAGACTTACTTTTTAAATTACGCTGAGTATCTGTAAGAGCTCCTGAAATGAAACTAATCTGAGAACAGCATGTTTACGTAACTGGATTCGTAAGACATCATGTTCTTTAAGCCATCAGGAAAAGTGCATTACGTCAGGCGAGTATATCGCCAATCATTCCAGCCCTATAATACAGCAACAGTTAATATACAGTCTCAATAAAAATGTAAAAATCCCAGTGGTACATTTCAGTGCTCTTCTAGAATGATATTGCCGTTATGGTGCATAATAATGTTTCCGCTATTGTTGCGTCATGTTACATGGTAATACATAGAACAAGGATAGCTATTGTCACTGAATTGATAAAAAACACGAATAAAAAGATATGACTGGCACGTTGCGAACATAGACCCAAAATTCTAACAGTAAATTAATATTCTAGAAATGTTTTTTTCTAATATCGTATCTTTTGATTAAAGTTTCCGCATATAAGACTGTACAAATTATAGTGTGCACCGACGCAGGTAAAACAATTACAGCGCTCTCGATTACGATACGATACTATACGATTAATGATCAGGAGACAGATAGTGTTAGGGAACTGTGTAATTGTGTAAGTGAAAGAAGAAAAGCATTTCCAGAACGCATTCAAAAACACGCATATCGATTGTTACTAGACATGGAAAGAGAAGCAGACTAGGAGAAACTTTTTGGAACGCAATGACTAGGAAAAGGCTCCATATAAGAGAAAAGTATGATAACCGCTACGCTTATAGAAATTCCAAATAATAAATTAGTTCGTTACAAAACTGTTCTTTGTAACATTGGCAGGGCACTTCGGACTAACTTGGGACAAGTAAACCACAGACGGTATTTGATGAAAAATATATTTTGGGAACATTTTAACTACGTGAAAATAAGTATCTACAACAGCAGAAACTAATTCACTTTAGTTACAGCACATTAATTATAGCAGTAAACAGATCAATGGTTTAAACTACATGTTCTGAAAATTTCTAAGTTAAATTTTGTCTGTTTAACGAAACAAACTGTCAAGAAGAAATAATTTTAATATTTTTTCCGGTCTTGGTCGCAGCTCCAAACCAAAAGTAGCTAAAACTACTTCAGAGTGACATCGCGATGCCTTATATCAGACAATACTGGATGTAACTACAGATTTATTAGTTACGAAACTAAATACGTTTAGAGATGAATTATTCTTCATAGGAGGGACATCAGCCTGCTAGCTGCTAAAGATTAAGTATTTCAGCCAACCTCGGAAGTGACTTAAATGAGTTATATCAAAGTTTAAAAGGAAAAAGAAGCAAGCTGTGTTTTAACCAGCAAGACTGAATTAATTTTTTGTAAAGTTTTGTGTAATTATTAAAGAAATGTGTTACAAAGGCATTATATAACACGTCGAAAAGAGATTCATGCTTACAATCTAATTATTATGTGAGTAACAGGGTGTCCTGTATGTAGGACGTCAGTCATATAAGTAGGAAGTTTCCCACATATTTTAATTATGTTATTTACGACAAACATAATGAATCTGCAGGATTTTCTGGCCATTATCACTAAAGTTAAAACCCTGAAGAAGATGCTAGCAGAGAAGTCGAAACGTCAATTATTTTAGAAGGAAATATGACGTGGCCTAACTACTCAGAAAATTTTAACTTTAAACACAGTGAAATTTATGACATTTCAAAGTTAACAATGTATCAAACACATGTTCGAACAATCACTTTACATGTAAACCAACATCACACTCAATACATTTTGTCGTGGTACTTGTATGGAAGAGCCTGCAACGAGTTTGTTTGTCTTCACCAATCATCCAGTGATCTACTCTATCATATCTGGCGTATTTGTTCCCAGGATGGAAGTTATAATACGGCGACGAAATTTTAGATTCAAAATGATCCAGTTTCTAATAATCTTCAAGCCTATGTAATTGCCATGCAGTTACTTCGGTTACATCAATGCAAATGCGCTATCAATCTGAAGTACCATTTTTTCCCTCTGATATGTGTCCTGCAGAGGCATACGTTTTGATAATCCCAATAAACTCCACCAATTGCAAAGATGAATCATTTGCGATTATTTGAAAGCTATTCTTTTCTCTGTAAAAACCGTTTTATTGTGCATAGTGGATTTGTAGGTGTAGAACTTGGAGCTGTTCTGAGCACACTACTGTCATTCCACATTGCAATCAATATACTGCTACACTTACCACTTTTGAAATCTGTGAGATTTCTTCATCTTCTTACTATGCAGCACGGAGCATTTTGAGAACCGTTTTTTCTCTAACTGTCCCTGTACTTCGGAATCATTTATCTAGTAATTCAGTAAGGAGGGGAAATGATGTAAAGTCATTGTCAAAAAACAGCTGATAAGAGCAGTACCCCAAAGTCAATACCACAGCAGCATTCTGAAGAACGACACTTGCTCCTCAGCCCAAGTGTTTGTAGATAAGGATCCATCCATAAAATGTATCCAGTCATTGTAGCTCCAGTTCAAATATTGTAGCCGTAGTATAATGGTTATCTTCTAATGAAATGCTTGCTCCCAAGCTTATGAAAGTAATGTTGTTGTATCCGACTTCTTGGACACTGAGGTGACTAGTAATGATAATTAGAAAACACTGAGTAAATAATACATTACTAATTATAACTAAACCTATCTTTACTAGCGAGGCTAGACTGTCTGCCCGCGTGGACATGGCGTTCAGAACACACTAAATAAGCCACGATTACTGAGTGGCGATCTGATACAAGTTCAGAATGATCATACTGTGGCTTTACTAAACTCACTAGAAAACAAAAACTGGTTGACGCAGTTCTGATAGTGGTGGCGTTTTGATACAGTTCATAGGAGACGGGAGTCTCTTTTCTCCCCGACGGTTGACGCGGGCTGTGTCACATGGTGACTATGCAGCACAACGACGTCACTCCGACAGGCGTTTCCTGGAAGTGAGCAGGATCCGTCCGCGAAGAGAACTGTCTTCCTAGACCCCGGCGACTGTGTTTCACGGTACAGGCGAGTCGGTGGCGCCTCGGAACTACGACCATCTCACTGGCGGCTTGTGTTACTGCTTTTCCGTGCAGTATTTCTGCGGCTGCTGATACTCCGCTCTCAGTGCTCGACGACACCGCAAATGCATCACTGTTTCTTTCCGGAATCGTGTGTTGAGCATGTCAAATAATTTTCTCACCTTAGGGCACCTCTCTAACCTACGTGGATAGTCATTGTCATATACGTGTAATTTGGACGTTACAGATTTGACTCTATCACGAGAGAGAGCCCCAGCAACATGATTATTATCAGAGTCAGATCTTATTTACCAGTAAATAATCGTACTTCAATATAACAGCTAAATAAAGACACTGCAGTAAATGATCTCATTTTAGTTGAGGGTCTGCAGCTCGTGGTCGTGCGGTAGCGTTCTCGCTTCCCGCTCCCGGGTTCCCGGGTTCGATTCCCGGCGGGGTCAGGGATTTTCTCTGCCTCGTGATGGCTGGGTGTTGTGTGATATCCTTAGGTTAGTTGGGTTTAAGTAGTTCTAAGTTCTAGGGGACTGATGACCATAGCTGTTAAGTCCCATAGTGCTCAGAGCCATTTGAACGATTTTTTTGACTTACTGGAAGACCCTCAACACGGATTTTCAGCTGTCTGTTTGCAAGTTCGTTCGATTAGATCCCACTTCGTCAACTTGTGCGCACTTAGCCTAACGTTGTAATCCTACAGGGAAAAGGATATCTGTAGTTTAATTTGGAATCTGAACCAAGTGTCGTTCCAAGCGTATCTCCACATCATTGACAGTTGAAGGCTAGCGTAAAGAAAGACTGAAAATTTCCATTGTCTGACCGGGATTTGATCCCACGATCTTACAGTTTCCAGGCTTGTATTGTACCACTGTATCACCATGTCCGACAGTATAGTACTCATCTAGTGGGGTTCCTGGAACATTAGTTACCGTTTTCACCAGCAGTACGGCCGCCTCTTGTCGTGCTCCAGTAGTCCCTCTCCCTCTATTTCGAGTATAATGGAGGTTGGTGTCGTGTCTTACGTCAAAATGACAGGAGATTCAAATTCTGCAGATAAATACTCCAGTTAAATTACTAGAAAATTCGATTAAGTCAGTTATGTTACGCTAAAGTGGCAGAAAAAATTCGATAATGAGAAACAGAGCTCACTATCCCCATCAAAAAATGGCGAACAGATTAGTCGAAACAGTAACTTTCCACAGTTTTTGTAAGCAAATATAGTTTTCAAGGGTTACACTCTATCTACCTATGTCTATTGCGTCCTAGAGTCTCCGTTTTGCTAATACTTGCTTTTTTCAGAAGGACTGGTACTCGTAAGGAGACTACAGAGTTAATAGCATTAAAATGGAAAAATTGCTAGAAATGTTGGTGAGAACACAAATGCAAGAGCAGGCAATCTTTTGTATAAGAGCCACTCACATGAAAACCAAGTACCCTCCTCAACAGGATCATCGAATGGTTCCATTCAAAGGTAATCAGCACATGCGTTGTGATGTTTATCCCTCTGGGTCACAGGACGTTCAATTCCTGTTTCGTAGAACGCGGTTTGTCGCTGACGGCTCCTAACCTATACCAAGTCTTGCACTTTCTCGTTCACGTGGAACTGACGCCTATGCATATCACTGTCATGTAGCCAAAGATGTGAAAGTCACACAGTGAAAGATACGAGCTGTACGGATGATGTTGCAATCTTTCCCAACCACATCGCTGAAGCCCAGCCTTCGTCCGATTGGCAATGTGGAGGCAGGCGGTATCGCTCAACAGGATGATTCTGTCCAACAGCATTCCGACACCCCGAGGGCAAAGCCAACAAGCAGGAACATCCCACATTTCCCCGTCAAAGAAATCCGCAGCTATTCACATACGTTCCGATAAGATTATGATGATCTTCTGCTTCTATTGCGGGGGTCGTCTGTTGCTCGAGCTTGTCGAGCGTGGAACCACCTTCAATGCGCAGCGCTATGTAGAAGCTTTGCAAAAGCTGCACAGGAATGCTGTTAGACGGACTCGTCCTGTCACATGATAACGGCCGCCTCCACACTGCCAACGAAGGCCACGCTTCAGCGATTTGGTTGGGAAACATTGCAGCATCCTCCGTACAGCCCGGATTTTCACACCACTGGTGACCTGAAGAAAGACCTGTGGACGTCGGTTTCAGTGGGACGGGCAGGTGCAAGAGTGGGTGCGGTTGTTCTACGAAACAGGAATTGATCGTCTCGTTTCCCAATGGGACCAAATGTACTGATGCGTGTGGTGATTACTTTTGAATGGAAACATTTCATGGTCCCGTTGTAGAGGGTGTTCTATTTTCATTCGACTGCACAAGCGGCTTCTGTGCACTGTCCTGGAAACCTAGCAAGTGTCAGTCGTGGTCAGAACAGCGTTCTGTATGGTCGTGAATGCATTATGTAGGAGGTAAGTGAGTTCTAACATGGGGAAATTGTCGATGTTCGTATGGTGGATGCTTCCGTCGCCAAATTAGCAGATGTGTTTGTTGCTTTAAGAGGCATCGTATAGAAAAATGGTTCAAATGGCTCTGAGCACTATGGGACTCAACTGCTGTGGTTATCAGTCCCCTAGAACTTAGAACTACTTAAACCTAACTAACCTAAGGACATCACACACACCCATGCCCGAGGCAGGATTCGAACCTGCGACCGTAGCAGTCGCACGGTTCCGGACTGCGCGCCTAGAACCGCGAGACCACGCATCGTATAGAAGATTCGTATCACATACAGGGAAAGCGGAAAAACATCAGCAGCTAAATCACTGAAGAAGATTTTGACGTAAAATAACAGGATTGCAGCTGAAAAAATCACTGCAAAACTGAATATCTCAAGCGTACATTAACCTGTGATCTTGTAATGTTAATCACATAAAGTGTTAACTAGACAAATCTATTCCCGAGATTTCATTACTCTACATTAACTATTTTTTGGTGTTGCGATTTTTTCCGTTACTGTTTGTAGATATGAAGAATAAAATTGTAGAATATTATTAACATTTGTTTTATCAAATTCTTGTCGGGTTTCGAGCCTGATCAAACTGTCATCTGAGCGCAATATTTCAGCAGTCCACCTGGCCGCCATCATCAGGTCAGAAAAGCTACGTTGTTCTCGCCGATAACTGATTCCACTAGTTTTGTTTTGTTTTTTCTTTATAGTGATATCATTCCCCTGCCCCATATGGACAGGAGAGAGCTGTCAGCGGCGCAATCCGACACTCTTCAGCCGAGTGACATAACAGCTAATACAAGAAGAAAATGTTACATATAAGGCGATAAAAAAGGGGGATATAAAACAGAGTAAGGGGAGATGATGGAGGTAAAAATACACTGACACGGAGATGTTCATGAGGGGACAATTAAAAAAGTCGACATAAAGTTAAAAAACACAGTTGGAGGTTTGTAGAACACAGAAAAGACACTGAAGTCACATACACCGGTTAAAAGTTGGCCACACTACTAAAAGCACTCCAGAATAACACACTTTAAACCCACTTGGAGCACACACGTTGAAGAATAAAACTGCCAGAAGGGACCTGCCGAGGGAGAGACCTGAGAGGATGGAAAAGGAAGGGAGAGCAAGGTGCAGCAGGAGAGGGGGAGGGATGAAAAGAGTAGGGGCGTCAGCAGGTGCACCAAGAGGCAGGAGAAATGTGGGGCTGGAGATGAAGAGGGAAGACGAGGCAGAAGGTAGTGCAGAGACACTGAAGGGGAGCACAGGAGAGGGACGGGACATAGGAGGCGAAACCCACTCAGGAGAAGGGAGGGGGAGGAGAGGGAGCCCTGAGGAGGAGGCAGGAGGAAGGTGGGGTTGGGAGTTGGTAGGAGGGGTAGATGTCAGGGCGAAGATCATCATCCATGAGGGGTAGATGCTGGAAGTTGCATTGGCAAAGGAGGCGGAGGGTGTGAAAATGGAAAGAGGGTGGGACACAACGGTAAAGGTGGGGCAACAGGCTGGGGGTGGAGAGGAAGGGAGACACAAGGGGGTGAGGGGGACTGAGGCGGCAGACAATATATAGGGTGCAGATGTGTTCAAGGGAAAGAAGAACGTAGGGGGAAGGGTATGAGGTTGTAGAGGATGCATGTAGGGGATGGGAGGCGGATGCAGAAGGCGAGGTGGAGTGCATGGCGTTCGAAGATTTGGAGGGCTTTATAGAACCTGGGAGGGGTGGAAATCCAAGCAACACTCACATAACAAAGGATGGGGCAGATCAAGGATTTGTAGGTGTGAAGGATGGTGGAAGGATGCAGACCCCATGGCTGGCCAGACAGTAGTTTCAGAAGGCAGAGTCTGATGTGAGCTTTGTGTTGGTGACGAGATGGTGAGTCCAGGTGAGGTGGCGGTCGAGGGTGAGGCCAAGGTGTTTGAGGGTAGCAGTGAGATGGGTAGGATGGCCATAAATGGTGAGGTAGAAATCATGGAGGTGGAAAGAGCGGGTGGTGCGGCCTTTGATGATCGCCTGGGTCTTGAAAGGTTTGATACAGAGAAACGGCTGGTTGCACCAAGCGGTGAATTGGTCAAGGTGGGTTTGGAGGGTACGTTGGGACCGTTGAAGGGTAGGATACAGGGCTAGGAAGGCGGTGTTAACAGCAAATTGGAGGAGATGAACAGGCAGGGGAGGTTTGGGAATATCAGCAGTGTACAAGAGAGGGGAAAGGACGGAGCCTTGGGGCACGCCGGAAGAGGGATAAACAGTACGGGAGCTGGAATTGTGGATAGCCACATAGGAGGGACGATGGGAGAGGAAGGAAGCAACGAGACAGACGAAGTTGATAGGGAGAGCATAGGTCTGGAGTTTGAAGAGGAGCCCTGGATGCCAGACATGGTCGTAGGTGTTCTGGAGGTCAAGGGAAACAAAGACAGTGGAGTGACAGGGGTTATGTTGGAGGGAAAGAAGATTGGTAAGGTTAAGGAGCTCGTCGTTAGCTGAGAGGGAAGGCTGGAAGCCACACTAGGTAAGGGGAAGGAGGCAGTGCTGGTTAAGGTGGCAGTGAATATGGAGAGAGAGGATGGTCTCGAAGACTTTGCTAAACACAGAGGTGAGGCAGACGGGATGATAGGAAGAGGTAACAGAGGGGAGGAGGGGGGTTGTTGGGTTTAGGGAACAGCAGGACATGGGCAGTCTTCCACAGGTCGGGGTAAAATCCAGTGGGGAGGAGGACATTGTACACGGTAGCAAGGAAAGCCAGAAAGGATGGGAGGGAGGATTCCTTGAGGTGGCAGTAGGTGACGCCATCATGACAAGGGGCAGTGTTGCATTTGGAGCAGAGGAGGAGTGTGATGTCATGTGCAGTGATGGGAGTGTTGATGTCAGAGGGGGTAACTGATCCAAAAACTGGAAGCTGGGGGTGAGTGGTGAGACAGAGGTATCAGTCTGGTCAAGGATGGTGGGGAAGAGGGAGTAATCAAAATGGTGATCGTCAGAGGAACAAGGTCACCATGGAGGGTGGCAAGGAACTGATGCCACCGCCTAAGGGTGGCAGGGTCACAGCTGTGGATGTTGAGGTCAGCGGCAGTCACACAGGTGGAGAAGGTACAGTCAACATGGGAAATGAAGTTGTAGAGGAGAGGAGCTCCAGGGTGGATATAGATAGTGAAACAGATGATGGTAAGGGAGGGAGAAAAGATGCTGAGGAGAAGGTGTTCAGTTGGGTCATTGAGGAGGGGTTGTGGACAGACAGGGAGATGCTTGAGGTGACCTATAGTGTCCCCACCTCGGGCAATGGGAAGGGGATTGTCAGTGCCGTGAAGGAGATAGGGGGAGGTTGGAGGAAGGTTTCATTAAGGAAGAAGGAGTCAACTTGGTGCTGGGATGGGGTATGCATGAAGAGGTGTTTGTTGGTAGGGAGGGAGCGAATGTTGAGGTAGGGGAGACGATACTGGTGATATGCCAGGAAGTGGGAGGTGAGAAGGATGTGGGGTGAGGGGGAGAGAGGCTAAAACGAGAGTTTCGAGGCAGGTGAAGGTAAAGTGGTCCTGCTTGTGGGAGTAGTGTTTAAGAGGGAAACAGAGTGGGCTGCGAGGGAAATCTGCTGGAGTGTGTGGGGAACTGTAAGGGATGGATGTTGTGCAGGATGATAGTGAGAAACCAGATGATGTCTTCTGCTGTGGGAGGAGGGTGGAGGGAACTTTTGGGGTGGATGCGCGCGTCGATGGGGCAAACGGGGACAGGGAGCTCAGGGTTCATGAGACAGGGTTTGGCTTTGCATTTGGTAGGTGGGGTGAGGTTCATTCCAGGTGTTGCAGGAAGGGGGAGAGGCGAGGTTAAGACACTGTTTAAGGAAGTGGAAGGATTTACAATGGGGTTAGGTGGGGGGGGGGGGGGGGGTTCCATGAAGTTTTGGGTGGGGTTGTGACTGTACAGGAGGCAGTGGTGATAGATGTAGGATTGAGGAGAGGAATGGAATGGGTCAACAGGGTGGCGGCGGTTGAAACTCAGGGCTCCCTGTGTGAGAAGGTGGTTGTTGGAGGAGACAGACTCTGCAAATATATGCATGAGGAAGATAGGGCCAGATGATTTGTAAATATGGCAGGTCGAGCAGATTTACAAGGTGGGGTGGGCATACACTTCCTCCAATACCTCAGCCTCCATGACCACAGGGCTGCGTTTTGTGATCATGGTGGTGAGGGTTGGTGGACAAGGGCTGACAAGGAGAGGAGGATGCAAGGAAAAGGGGTGAGGGATACGTGGGGGCCAAAGGTGGAGCAGGCAAGACACCAGAGGAGATCAGTATGGAGAGTGGGAGAGGAGGACTTGATGAGAACAGTCTCTGTGAGGGATAAGCTGGGTAATGGGTACATGGGGATGTACTTCCAGATTTCAAGGGTGAGGGTGTGGGCATCGAGCAATTTTGAATCAGGGTTGGCTAGGACGAAGGTATACAGGGAGATGGCTGGGGAGGAGGGTGATGGGGTGGTATCCATGGCAGGGTCAGAGGGAAGTAGGGGAGGCAGTGGTGTTTTGGAGGAGAGGATGGAGGAGAGGTCGCCACTGGGTCGTTTGGAAGATTTTTTAGCGGATTTGGCCTGGAAGGAGGGATGAGGGACTGGATGGATGGGGAGGTGGTGGGAGGCAGGGCCCTCCTGTGAAGCAGTGGCACTGGGTAAGAGGGTGGGGCACTCTGTGATGGCGACTGTGGGGCGGCGAGTGGTTACTCGGGTGGGGGCAGCAGGGGTAGTTCTAGGGTAGAGGGTGGGAAGGGGAGGAAAATAGTCTCGGCAGGCGACAGGAGTGGGAGGGGTGCAGAGCAGGAGCAAGAGTAGAAGCAGGGCCAGGAGCGACATACAGGTGGGGATACAAGGATGAGGAGAAGATAGAAGGGGAGGAGAATGTGAGTAGGGGAGGTGGATGAGTCAGGTTGATCCCAGAGGAAGTACTCCACGATGTTACAGTGGGGGCAGGTGAAGGGGAGATGTAGATGATGGTGGTTGTGGGCGTGTCCATGATCGCAGTGCCCACAAGCGACAGGAATCGCCAAAGTAGGAAATGAACTAAAACGTGTGGGGGGGGGGGGGGCGGCGAGCACCGGTAGACGCCGACGGCAGCAGCAGCAGCGAGCACCAGGAGACGGCGATCAGGCGGCGGAGGCGGCGAGGACCGTGCGGCGAGGACCGGGCGGCGGGCAGCAGTGACGGCGGACGGAAACACAACATCAATGTCCGGTGTTCTTCCAAATCGACGATACACCCTGAGTGTAGCCCAGGCAGTGTAAGTCCTTGGCTCGGAACTGAGGGGATCCAACCCTCGAATGACGGATTCCGCTCGCAAATGACTGCTTCCTGTACTCAGAAGTACAACAGCGCATGCGCTAGTTGCAGTGCGCACGAGCTCAATCATTCCTGCCGCCCCCTGGCGCAAAAGGAGTTGCAGTGCCTCCAGTGGTGAATACTGTTGAAAACGATATATCGTTACAAATGATTATTCATAGCCGGCCGATTCAGATGCTGTCGTTTCTTCATGTCTGATAAAACAGGATTCCACGTTTTATTTAGCGGGTATCCATTATCACTATTAATAATATTATCTGCTAGTCTGATTTCGACAGATTCTTTTAGAACACAATCTCAATACCGAGAAGCATTTGCAACTACTTGCGCCTAATTGTACAACGTCCTGTGTCCTCTGTAAGGCAATGCTCAGCCACTGCAGATTTATCTGGTTGTAATAATCGCGTATGACAATAATTTCAATACGCCTGTTTTTTGACCGTACGAACAGTTTGGTCAATGTAAATTTTCCCGCACTCACACGGTATTGTGTTAACGCCACACTTTCTAAAACCTAAATCATCTTTGACAGAGCCAATCAGTGCTCGAATGTTAGCTGGTGGACGACAAATACATCTGGTCTCATATTTCTTCAAAAGTCTACCTATCTTGGCGGAGACGTTCCCAGCATACGGATGAAAAGCCACAGACCTAAAGATGTCTTCAGAATGTTCAGGTAGAGGTCCAAACTCAAAAGCACGTCGAATTTGTCGGTCCGTATGGCCGTTATTATTGAACACGTTCTTAATATGTTGCAGCTTCATCCGAGGCAGCATATGCTCGTTTAAACAAAGTCCGAAGGACTCCTTTACGTTGAAAAGGTGGATGGCAACTGGTAGCATGTAAATACCTGTCGGTATGAGTCGGTTTCCTGTAAACACTGTGTCCAAGAGTTCCGTCGTCTTTTCTGTAAACTAGTACATCCAAAAAAGATAACTTTTCGTCCATTTCGATTTCCATCGTAAATTTTATGTTCGGATGAAGACGATTAAAATGGTCTAATAACCGGTGCAAAGAGTCTATTCCATGTGGCCAAACAAGAAACATATAGTCAACATATCTCAGAAAACACGAAGGCTTCAAAAAAGATGTTTTCAGGTCCATATCCTCAAAGTCCTCCATAAAAAGATTTGCGACTATGGGGGATAAAGGACTCCCCATAGCCACACCGTCGGTTTTTTCAAATAACTAATACGCAGGGAAATTCTACGTACTCACAACATTTGTTTTATTTCGATAGCTTTAAGAGTTTTCACACGAAAATTCGGATGTATTAGTCGCCAGCACGTTTTCGTATTATTTTTATTAAATTAAATATATGAAATTTTGGAGAGGATGAATTTTAATCAATAATTTTGTGACGGGGAAGAGTGATCCAGGTGGGTATTTTGGCGCCCAAATCGGAGGCAGAAACGAACCCATTCTATGCGGTATATAGGTGTACTGAGTATTCCTATGAGGTGCGGTGAAGTACCAACAGCGGTAATGATGGAGAAGGTTCTGTGGTTGGTACTATGGAAGAAGAAGAGGTAGCGATGAGGGCGTCGGTTGGAGGTAATAACGTTTTAAGAACATTTACATTTGAAATAAGCAGCATATTGATGGGCGCATCTGATTTAACTTTAAAATTTTGAATGAAGTTAATGTAGATATTCCATGAAATGATGAACTGCTCCCAAGAACAGAACATAGTACTGTTTGGAATAGTAAATTGGTAGGTGAGTAGATGCTATGGTTACTGCCATTGATACCACTGAGCGTGGAATTAGTGTATTTTTTACCAACAGAGGGAGGTGCCCTGAAAGCTCAGAACTAAAATATTGACACAGACTGGGTAGCGAACGATAGCAGGGAATTTAATTTTGGATAGTGGAGCTCATGTGCAATAGTGAATAAGGATACATTTCATAGTGAATAAAGATAAACTCCAAAAGGAAGAAAGGGAGACTAAGAGGTGAAAGAATGGAAGTCGACTTACAGAGATATTAAGGTGATTGCTTAAAGGCGATTGGTGTGACTTACAGAAGCAAGATATTTAGGGAGGGAATTAAATGAGTTTTAGAAGTCAATGTTAACAATGATAAAACATGGGCTCTCCTGGATTCGGGCAATTCAGGCAGCAGGATCTCAGCTGTACCCTATTTTCATATGGAAAGCATCAAGCATCAGAAAAATGTAATCGGATCAGAATTTAGATTGCAGTGGGTGGGCGAAGCAAGCCTACAACTAATGAAATGCTAACAGAACTTAAATTTGAAAATATGTATATCACCATCAGCTGTTTTACTGTTAGTGGTTTTGTGAAAACATAGTTTTTGGCAAAGACTTTCTTGCTTAATAGATGAAATCACAGATATGCAAGGATGAGGTGCCTCGGATTCGAGAAGGAAAGAACTCGGGTCTGTGTGTGATCGAAAGACTTTTTCGTAGGGTAAAGACGTTGCAGACGTGGATTTGCTAAGATTACATATTGTATTACCATTAATTTTACAGCGTCTGAACAGGCCTTGGAAAACCCTACGGTATCGACCGGCAGCCATGTCATCCTCAACCCACAGGCGTCACAGGATGTGGATATGGAGGGGCATGTGGTCAACACACTGCTCTCCAGGCCGTACGACAGTTTATGAGACCGGAGCTGCTACTTCTAAGTCAAGAAGCTCCTCAGTTTGTCTCACAAGGGATGAGTGCACACCGCTTACCGACAGAGCTCGGCAGACCGGGTGGTCACCCATCAAATGCTAGCCCAGCCCGATAGCGCTTAACTTCAGTGATCTGACGGGAACCGGTGTTACCACTGAAGTAACTTGCCAAAAGTAATTGACGCCTTGCTACGCTATATGTCATCCCACACCATTGGTCTGAAACTAGCAACAGCCGGACTAGGGAATTACCTTTCCGTGTGTAGGCTGCGACAAAACCGTTACACAAGCCGCGGCTTTTGAAGTGGTACTGTGGCCGGTAAGCATGGACTGGTAATGAATGATGCCGCATTGCTTTCTGCAATGAATCGTAGTTCTGCATTACCCTGAATGACCGTCGTTGGCCAGTTCGATGGCTAACTAGAATGAGGTGCAAATTCTTCCAATGTTATGAAGAGGCACAACAGTGTTACTTATGGCATCATGGTGTGGAGAGCTATCGGTTATGACTTCAAGTCACGACTGGCTCTGATTGAGGGACCTATGGCAGCACAGTGGTACGTTATGTACATACTGCGTCCTCATGTATCACTGCGTGACGTTTTCAAGAGGACAATGCTCGCCCACACACGGCACCTGTCTCTATGAACTGTCTGCATGATGCTGAGTACTGCCGTGACCAGCGAAGTCCTCAGATCTGTACGCGATAGAGCATATGGGGCGCTATCTCGGACGTTAACTCCAGCCCGGTGCCAGTATTCACGGGAGCAACGACCAGTTACAACAGTCGTGGTCCAGCTTGTCTCAGAAGAGGGTACAACAGCTGTATGAGTTAATAATCGAATCACTGCTTGCATTCATATCAATGGGATGTGGGGGGGGGGGGGGGGGGGGGTGCAAATTCATACTGAGAAGTGGGCTCGTAATACCAACTTCTTTATAAAGCTAAATCGATTTTATAGTCACCAAAGTAACACGATATACTCCCTCAGCTCTTGAAGCTTCGTTTCGTTTTCTCTTTACCCGTCTTAGTGCTTCTCTCTGACGGTCAGGCATTGAACATATCGCCATGTGCAACAGTATTAAGTAGTACAAGTACGGTACTGGTTTAAGAAAAAAAAAGGTATTTACTGTTGTTTATATTTTATCACCTGTGATTATTGTATAATTGACTATAGGCAAGGTAACTTGAATGTATCTGAATGTTTTTCTGGGTCACTACAGAACAAAATGAGCCCTGAAACCCTCAGTAAATAAATAAACCAACATGAAATCTTATAACTATTTGTTTGTACTTGTAATCCAGACACTAAATAGCAAAACCAAAAACCTCGTTCCTAAAAGAAAACGCTAACTGACCTTAAAATAAGGACAAACAAGGACATTTGCCCTATACCCAACTGTACAATGAAATAAATGCAAATGATGCACGAGACTCTTCTCTATCGACAACCGCACACTCTTCTTTTTCAATATTTACAGGTCTTGAAACTTTGGCAACACAGTTGTGCCCACAAAAACACCCAAATAAATTGAAGGCGTCTTGTGCATAGTAAATTGGAACATACAACAGTCACAGGTAAGAAGAATTTAGACAGCCGTAAATACATTTTTTGCTTCTTAAGCCTTTAGTTGTACTACTTAACACTGCCTGATGAAGCAACGAGAAGGAAAAGAGGAAATGAAATGAAGTTCTACGGACTGAGAGGTTATGTCGTGTTACTTCAGTGATTGCAAAATCAAATCAAATTTAGAATGAACTTGACAGTATGAGCTTACTTCTCAGTGCGAAATGCGTCCCTTCTGGTATGGATGCAATGTAGTGATTCGATTGTGAAGGATGTCATAGAGCCATTGTCCCATCTCCTGAGAGAAAATCTGGTCCACAACTGCTGTGATTCGTTCTTGCTATCCTGGATACTGCAAATGGAATGGAGTTGACGTCTGAGCTGGTTCTACGCATGTTCTTTCGCGTACCGAGCTGACGATTTTGCTGGTCATGGCGACGCCATTCATTACCAGTCCATGCTTACTGGCCACAGTACCGCTCCAAAAGCCGCGATTTGTGAAACGGTTTTAAAGGCAGCCTACACACGGAAAGGTACTCCCGGGCGTTGCTTGTCTCCGACCAATGGTGCGGGATAACATATAGCATTGTGGGAAGTGCAGATGTGTACGGATTACGATGTTTTGGCGCACTGCATGATGTTCCCTCTTGTAGCTGTCACACTTCGTCCCAAGAACCATGGCAAAAGGTGTGCCTGCCCTCACACTCCCATGCAGTTCTTTATCAGGCTCTCTCTCAGATGCTGATAGCGCTGTCTTAGACGAGTACGCGGCATCTCAGTGACCTTCAAAGTCATCATTCAACATCTGACGCACTTTATATCCCCTACCAAGCCTTGTAACAAATCTAAACACAAATAACAGTAATGAAGTCGCGTGGTCATTCTACATGTCGCAGAGAATTGTAACTCTAATCATTTATACACCCGCCTATGATTAGTACCCGTATGAAGTTGCGCTGACATCCGACCGTGTTTTCCAGGTGCTTCACTTTTTTAGTCAAGCAATGGTAATACAAGATGTAATCTTTGCACGTGTGCAACGTCTTTGCTCTACGAGAATGTCTTTCGATCACGCACAGACCCGATTTCTTTCCTCCTCGAATCAGAGGCATTTCATTATCGTATTTCTGTGGCTTCATCTATTGTTTTCACCAAACCACTAACAATAAAACAACAAATGGGAAAATACATATTTCAGATTTAAATTCTGTTAGCATTTCATTAGTTATATGCTTACTTGGCCTATCCACAGCAGTCTTAATTTTGATCAAAAATGGATCAAATTGTTCTGAGCACAATGGGACTTAACATCTGAGGTCATCAGTCCCCTAGAACTTAGAACTACTTAAATCTAACTAACCGAAAGACATCACACACATCCATGCCCGAGGCAGGATTCGAACCTGCGACCGTAGCAGTCGCGCGGTTCTGGGCTGTAGCGCCTAGAACCGCTCGCCCACGGCGGACGGCTAATGTTAGTCCTAGTTGCGTGTTTCTGCTGCTTGATCCCTTGGTTATGAAAATAGGACACAACTGAGACCGTGCTGCCTCAATTGCCTGAAGCCTGGAGAACTAAGGCTTTTTAATTGTTAACACTGATTTTTTTCTATAATTTACTTAGGTCCCTCTTTAAATTTCTTTCTTGCGGTGAGGCGCTTCCGAAATTCCTCTTTTTCTCCGCTTCGGTAACTCAGATCTGTCACCTTTAAACAGTCAGTTGAATATTTCTCCTGCTCGACTTCCATTTTTCACCCCTTAGTTTCCCTTGTTACCTCTGAATTTATCTTCCCATCAGGTTCGTGCAAAAGCTTTGTTCACGAATTCACATGACCGCCAGTTTGCAACTTTAAATTCTCTGTCATCTTTCGGCACCCACGCTGAAACAATCATTTTGTCCTGAGCTGTCAGGTCTCCTTCCGTTATGGAAAAAAAATACACTGACATCTGCTCAGTGGTATTGATGGCAGTAACCACATCATCGTCTCACTTACTATTCCGTCACTCCAAACGTTATTATGATGCAAGTCTTACACAAACTTCATGCAAACGTTTGAGTTGATAGCACGCGCGCTCATCAGTATGCTGCTTACCGCAAATGCAGGTTTATTAAGGTTACTACTTCCAGTCCATGGCCCCTTCGTTAGCCCTCCTTCTTCCAAAATACCAACTGCAATACCTTTACTATTATTACTACTGTTGATACCGCATCTCATATCATCGGAAAACTCAGCACACCTACCTACCGCAAAGGAATTATTCGCTTCTCCCTTCGATGTAGGAACGAAACTACCCACCGGAATTACTCCTACGCTATCTTCCCCTGATCCAGAATTATTAATTAAAATGCATCGTCCCTATTGTTCCATATCTTCAACAACAGTAAAACGAGGGCGTGCTGGAAAGTAATCTCGAAGATTTTTTATGAGAAAATTCTTAAAGCTTTTTAAATAAAGCGAAAGTTACTGACATCCTATTATTTTAGCCTTCAGTTCTACATATTTGCAACTGTCTGCTGCTAGAGGGCTGTAGCGTGTTAGATGGCGGTGTGTAACGTAACAATGTCGATGCGAGCGAAACAGTGAGGTGTAATCGAATTTCGGATCCGAAGAGTTCGTCCACGCATATGGTGACAATGGAAGACTAAAAACGAGCGTTGGAACATCTGGAACAATCCGACTCCTTCGGTTCACTATCATCGGTGATCATCCATACAGTCCCGTCTTGGCCCCATCTGATTTTTATCTGCTTCCAAAACTTAAACAAGGCATTCGAGGACTTCAATTTCATAGTGATGAAGCTGTGCAAACGGAGGAGAGTTTGTATTTTCGTCAACAAAGTCAAACAATCTACAATGACGGGACTAAAAGCTTGTCTCTCTTTGGGAGAAATGTGTTCGTCGCCAGGGTGACTATGTTGACACGAAAAATAAAGATGTATAATGTTAATAACGTTTACTTTATATAAAAAATTCACATTAAAATTCGGAGGCATTACTTTTCGGTATGACCATGTAAAAAGTATTAGTAATATATTTTTATTAGGTTGATCATGACCATCACAGTTGTTCTGATTGATATTCCCTGGCCTGTAACGGGAATTCTGAGCCTTCTTCTCGTCCATTTTGCGGATGAACAGGCCTATAATTGTCTCACCAACCTCTATCGCTCATACGCCTCACCTCCCCTGTTTATTAGATCCGACTGGCTTCAAACTTAATTCTTTGTACAACTTCTCGATGAAATTCAGAACTACGTCTGTCGGATTTTTGGATTTTGCACCAAGTCCCAATCAAGATATTCTGTCAATCGTCATTTAAGTCATAAGATTTGGTACAAGTCATCCGCAACTGAGAGGCATGATATACTCATGTTCAGAAAAAAGCACAACACCTTGGACGAAAATAGATAGGACATTTATATTCACAGGACTTGTACATTAGTATGTTCTGTGGAAATAATTAGCATTCCAGTCACCTCGGTTCAGCATGTGTCCTGTTGTCTAGTAGGCACAGGGTCCGCCATGGTTCTTGATAACTTGTTCCATGCGTGATGGCATCGAGACGTATAAGGTGCGAATGGCGTCCTGTGGTAATGCCATCCATACTGCTTTCACCCGGTTCTAAGGTTCATCTGCGGTAATCGGCATTGGTTCACAGCGTTGTAGCCGTCGTTTCACCATATCCCACAAGTTTTCGATTGGCGACACGTATGGTGGCCTGGAGGGCCAGGAAAAAAGTCTGACATCTTGTGACACCGAAAAGACACGTGTTCGTGCAGCAACACGTGGCCGTGCATTGGCTTGCTGACAAATGGCGTCTGGGGTTTTGTGCAGAACGAGTATGGCTACGGGTCGCAGGATGTTTTTCACGTTGGACACACTCATCACAGGCCCTGGACACGCACCAACTGTGATTTGTGATTGTATCCAGAAACACCCGCACCATAAGGCCTCGAGTTGACTCTATATGTCTCGTGGGAATGCACTCACTGTGATGCCGCTCCACCTGCCTGCGGCGAACCTAAAAGCGGCCATCATTTTCAAACAAATGGAACCTGGATTCGTCCGAAAACACTATCTGATGCCCTTAGTGTCCACAGTGACGTCATTCCATACACCATTGCCATCTAGCACATATCTGCACATTCGTCAAACATAGGCGGAGAAGTGGATGATGCGCACGTTACCCATGCTGTAATAAACGGCGACGGACTGCCATGCCTGATAGTGTACGGTGTATTACACTATTCCACTGTTACGCCAGAGCCGAGGAGGACGCAGATCTGTCCCACAATGCCATTCGGATGTCGTGTCGACCTTATAGGGCGGTGGTCTGGGTGATGTGACCTGACCCATCTCGTCGTGTTCTATGGCCCTCCGTGGACCATTCTGTACACACCCACTGCACTACCGAAACACCTGGTCCTACAAGAGCAGCAATTTCCCTGACGGATGCATCACATTTTGTCATGCCAATACAGCGCTCCCTCTTTGAAACTCACTGATTTGACGGTACGGTTCACGCATACGTCTGCGAGGTACCCTGCACGTCTGCCCAAGTCACACTGATCCATTACCTTCGGTTTAGAACAACAACGAGAGCCATGGGCACATTTACCGGTGGATGGTGTTACGCCGCGATATTTATGATGACCTTGAACCCGCGACCGACATGGTTCAAATGCTAATCATTTCTGCAAAACATACTAATGTACACGTCCTGTGAATATGAACGTCCTGTCTTGTCGTTCAGGATGTTGTTTTTTCTGTATATGAGTGTAATTAATTTAGAGAGATGTTGAGATAAAATACACATAACTTTAGTTCGATTTACAGAAGTAAGGTGAAGGGTAAATAATGCAAATTCAGCGTAAGAGAAAGTATAGGAAGACAAAATCTGCCAAGAGTAAATGTGAAGCGAAGTCTCTCAACATCAGCCTCTGCTAACAAAGAGAGGAGAAGCAGTGACTTGGAGAATATGTAAATAAAAAGCAGAAACACTAATGACCACAGACGATGTTTTATAAATAAAAGCGACACACGTCTGGTATAAAATTCTCTTCAATTAAATTGCAGAAAGCTTAAGACGGAGAAACCAATAATTGATTTAACAGCTACTGCGGAATATGCTTTTGCAAACAAACGTATAGTAATCATTTACTTGTCTGAACATGTGCATCACGTCTACCAATTTCATTCCCGTTCGGGTAATTCCTCCCTGGGGCGTCTTTCTTCTGTCGTACAGTGTATAAGTTCATGTGTTACGCAATCTTTTCTGGAGATATCTGTCTGGAATATATCCTCGTACAGAAGTAAAACGAGGACGATAAACAGTTCAGACAAGCTGTTGTTGTAGAAGAATGCTTAAGATTAGATGAGTAGATAGCGTAACTGATGAGGAGGTACTGAAACGAACTAGTGAAAACAGAAATGCCACGCAGAAGTGGAATAAAAGAAGGAATCTGTTCATAGGACACATGAGGGATCAACGAATTGTTAGTTTTCTTTTGGAGAGAATGTTGGTGTAAAAATTGTAGTGGGAGGCTAAGGCATAAATACAGTTGCCAGGTTCAAATCGATGTATGTCGCAGTAGTTATTCTGAGATGAAGAGCTTATACAGAATCGAGCAGTTACAGTGGGGGGATTCCCCGCCAGCTTAGCTGTAATCTCTTGCATATGGTTTCTTCCATATAATGTGATTTTCGAGGAGTCTTTCACTGTCGCATGTTTCACCATCATGTACCGGGAGTTAGCTTTCAACGCTGCGAATCTCCATAGTCAGGGTCGACACAAACATGCTTGTCTCTCTGCCATGTAGTTTGTGGCGTGCTGAGGACTCATCTGGGACGGCGAAGATCTTACCTAATGGCTCACAGATATATGCATTTTTTATCCGTGTTGTGGTTTTTCTCGTCCGCCACAGACATAGCAACTTATTTGCAGCACTCTGATCCAGTTACCCACAGTAACTGAACTAGTTAAACAACTGCAATCGTCTCCCCTGCATTTGCTCTCGAAGCATCAGTGTCACTCGGATGGAAGTGTTCTCAGTAGACAACCATACCGATCCAGAAGATCAGTGCCTACAGGTCTCCGTTGACAGAGTTTAGCACGTGTCTGATCTTCTTGATCAAGTTGCATTGATATACGCTAAAAATCAGTGTTTTACTCATATGGTGCACAAGTATTTCTCTTTAGGATATAGATATGATTACGTAAGTAATGTTCAGTGCCGTATTACAGCATCAACTAGACGACAGCAACACTATTTTTACTCCATGGTTACTATACCTGATTCAGATATTAAATTTCTAGAATTTTAAATAATCATAAATAGATGTTTAAAGTACATCTAAAATGTGACTCTCCTAATAACTTGATGTCACTTATTAAGTCAGTCGTTACACAACGTACCACGGTTTCCATTCATGCGAATATTATTTCTTGGAAATACAGGACTTTGAAGATCTTTCAAAACCAGACGTCAAAAATAATTTTTGTAGTTTCTGAATAGATGCCACGCTTAAAATGGATCATGGCTTCAGAAGAAACATTAAAGCTATCGTCTCTGGTACTCACAAAAGTTGTCTCTTCTACGCAGATATGGATGGATCTGAAACAAAGGAAAAGTAAAAAATAAGATACCGTATCTTCTGTTTCACTGCATTTGCCATGTAGAAAGTTTTTATGACTTTTGATTTAAATCTTATGAATTAAGAGAAACAGTTTCAACGTTGTGAATCAGTTCACTAATATTTTTCATAAAAAACATTTTTGTTACTACTAAAAATTGATTTTGTTACCTTCTTGGCATACGAAATTGGTGAAGTTATAATCAAATACTCATCATAGTATTTGACCAGAATTTCTGTTTAGATTACAACCAGAGCAACAAAATCCAGTTCTATGGTGGGTAAACTTTTAGTAGTACGCTAAAGGAAATAAAACAGTTTTCATACAGTCTTGATATGGAAAACCATCCAAAACTTGGCGATGAAAGCCAAACTAGTCTCCTAATATTATGATAATGAACAGTTCTGCAGTCATGGAGCATAATTTAAGTGGTGTAAATCATGTCATTCGTTTCAATGACCACCATATTTTGGATGAAACGAACACTTACTGTACTCGTTTATTTACAGAGGCAAGCAGTGAGCATGTTAAGAAGTCAGCCGATAACAAGAAGATTCATCAATTTAAGGTTGTGCGTACCACTACTACGAGAAACCTCAAATGCACCAAATAATCGAAATACGAACACAACAAATGTTGACAATGAAAGCAGTGCATCAGTTCCAAATCCGTCCGCAGTGAATGAGTACTTGTTAATGGTTGATTGTCCTTTCACAAAGTAGCCATTAGTGCTGAAAAATCCACAGGCGGACAAAGGTATTCCATATACATCAGTGTTAAGTAAATGGAAACTTTTTTTGTAGATAACAATTCATTCTAAGACAGCGAAAACCCAAAGAATTTTACCTGTTCAGTTTATTGAACCATTACATTTTCACAAAATGCAAACCGAGTGATTCAGAACTCAGATGATGTACAGAACGCGATGTTTCAGTAAATGATTAAGTTACAGAAATGTGGCTCCGACGTTGGTCCAGCAGACCCTTGGTCGGTGTCCAAAAATATCATTACGGCAGTTTCGTTTAGTAAAGAGTTTTCTAAAATCATGTACACGTGAAAGTAGCGTTAGCAATTTCTGTTCAAAAAATGTTCAAATGTGTGTGAAATCTTATGGGGACATAACTGCTAGGGTCATCAGTCCCTAAGCTTACACACTACTGAACCTAAACTATCCTAAGGACAAACACACACACCCATGCACGATGGAGGACTCGAACCTCCCTCCGGGACCAGCTGCACAGTCAATGACTGCAGCGCCTGAGACCGCTCGGCTATTTCCGCGCGGCGCAATTTCTGTCAGCGAGTGAGTTAGAAGATGGCAGAATCATCCTTCTCTGAGACATATGTTTGTCATACTGCAACACATCGGTTTTTCCAGACATTCTGCTACGCTAGAGATGTGTATGTTGAAACAGTAGAACCAGTTCGAAGGCAGTAAAGCCCATACGATATCGGACACATTGTTGTTCTGGTGCTGGAGCATACAACACGTGTTGACCCGTTTACACAGAAATTTTGGCATATTCCATGGGCTGGACGGGTGGTAGGAGGGCCACTGAGCGGTCTTCAGTTTTCGACAAACCAGAGGCCTCAGATTGTGGGTACATGGATTCTGTTCCTGCAGTACGGAGTTAATAAAATATAGTATTTTTGAACATGCTCGCAAGAATCTGTCGTACATGTGGAAGACCATATATATTACTTCAGCACCACAATTATAGGAGGGTTGTAACTTTAATAGTGGCAACTATGTATTTACAGCTCCTACGAAATAGATACGTGTTTCAAAGTTTTACTAACCTTCAGAGTAGTCACCACCATTGGCTATAACCCGTTGTCAGCGATGTGGAAGTCGTAGGATACTCTTAGCAGTGCTAGTTGTGTTGACAGTTCGAGGATATTCTTAGCAGTGCCAGTTGGGTTGACAGTTCGAGCGGCTCGGTCTATTACCCGACGAATTTGTAGCAGTTCTGAAGCGAATGCCATGAAGTGTTTCCTTCAGTTTAGAAATCGAGTTGAACTTACAAGGGCTTAAGTCAGGGGAGTGCAGTAAGTGGTATAGCACTTAGCACCCCATCAGTCAGAAACGTCAGTAACAGCTTGCACTGTACGTGCTTGAGCATTGTCGTGCAAAATGATGGTCAAGTCCTGCAGAAAGTGTCATCACTTCCTTATCTATCCTGTTCATTTTGGGAACACAACCTACGACCAGCTCAGAGACAGAAGTGATGACACTTTCTGCAGCACCTGACCATCATTTTGCAGGACAATGTTCAAGCACGTACAGTGCAAGCTGTTGCTAATGTTTTTGACTGATGGGCCTGCTAAGTGCTATACCACCTACTTCCCTCCCATGACTTAAGCTCTGGTAAGTTCAACTCGATTTCTAAAGTGAAGGAAACACTTCACGGCATTCGCTTGAGAACTGTTACAAATTCGTCGGGTAATAGACCGAGCCGCTTGAACTGTCAACACAACTGGCACTGCTAAGAGTATCCTGTGACTTCCATATCGCTGGCAAGGGGTTATACACAATGCTGGTGACTATTTTGAAGGTCAGTAAAACTTTGAAACACGTATCTACTTTGTACGAGCTGTAAATAAATAGTTGCCACTATTAAAGTTACAACCCTCGTACAAGATGAAGCAGTTAAAAGTAGCCCGCCTCCCCTTTGAATGCGAATGCAGTATTTCGACTTCTGAAATAGAGTAAACAGCTACAACAGTGGACAATTTTATGCAATAATCGATTGTCAGAATTCTTCTGTCAGCATTTCCAGTTGTGTCACCAGCGAAGTTAGACATTTCTTTTTGCCGTCCGGAGTGGCCGAGCGGTTCTAGGCGCTACAGTCTGGAACCGCGTGACCGCTACGGTGGCAGGTTCGAATCCTGCCTCGGGCATGGATGTGTGTGATGTCCTTAGGTTAGTTAGGTTTCAGTTGTTCTAAGTTCTAGGGGACTGATGACCTCAGAAGTTAAGGCCCACACTGCTCAGAGCCATTTTTTGAACATTTCTGTTTGTGATTACAAAGCGACTTTCTCGATAGATGAAAGAATTTAAATTGTGGAAACATATGTGAAAACAGGTTCGATTAAGGGAACTCAAGAAAATTTCGGGGTCAAGTTTACGACAGAGGATTGCCAGAAAAGAGAGCAATACAGAGTCTGTGTAAAAATTGGCACCCTAGGGATGCAAAATGTAAAACGACAAAGAATTTCTTCATTTCGCATACCAGAAGTTATTGCGACATTCGCCGAAGAATTATTCAGAGCGCAAAGAAGGATACACCCAAACTGGCCCAAAAGGTGCAAGTAAGTAAGAGGAGTTGCCAGCGGATATTGAAAACTATTAATTTGAAGCCATATTGCGTGACTGTTGTGCAGCAATTATGGGCAGATGATAGTCAGAAACGTGTAGATTACTGCACGTGGCTGTTGAATAGCACCAACGATAGTTTGTTAGACCCTTTCCATTTCATCATGAGTGATGAATCGTTGTTTCATCTTACCGTTCATATGAATTCGCAGAACAAGAGGTACAGGGAAATGAAGAACCCTAACAGCGTGTTCAACAGCTCCATGATGAAAAAAAAAATCAGCGTTTAGTGCGGTGTTACGGGCATAATCGGACCGATATTTTTTGACACTACCCTCAACGCGGTTGCACATATGCAAATTTCTTATCTACTAAGTTCTAAGCTTACTGAACGTGAAAGATAATACTGCTTTTTCCTGCAAGATAGGGCAACATGCTACTCGTCTAAGGTAGCCCTGGAACGACTCTATGATGTCTTTACTGAGGGTCGAACTGTTCACAAAAATTTATGGCCTGATGTGACCACATGTGACTTTTCCTGTGAGGTCACTTAGAGAGCAAGGACTACGAAATAAATCCCCACAATAAACAGGAACTGAAAGACAACATTAGACGTGAAATTGCCGCCATCGATGTCCGAACCCTACGCCAAGTGTATCTGAATATGCTTACACGTGCACAGCTGTGCACTGATGATGCAGGGGGTCATTTTCAGCATCTTCTATAAATGTATTATTCATTGTATTTTTCATTGTAAATGATTGGTAAGCCCATCTCAGCCCTTCGTTTCTGTAATTTAATTACGTTTCCTTTATACTTACAAGGGCTATTTCTATCTGCGCCAACCTGCAGCACACACAGCAAGTGGGATGGATTGGGGCGACACTGGATACAAGACATAGGCTCTTCTGCCATGCACTGAGTGGATTCTGAGCACCACTTGCTATATGGCGGAGGTGTTTATATCGAATCACAGCTATCTCCTGCGATCTACAACGCTTGCTACTGCTCTCGCTAAGGCAAACGTATGGCTATTTAGTGCTGTCTGAGTTTCCGTAGAGAATGTTGCTTTGAACGGTGTACTATTCCCAAAGTAGTAGCTGTCACACGTAGCGTCTTTTATGAAACGCACTTTGTCTAAACCATTCATGTAGTCAAAACTTTATTACCCATTTCAGCTAGGGGAAGCTTACCTTTGTTAGTTGGCAACAACGCAATTACGCGTAGCAAATCTAAATTAGAAAAACTAATTAAACTGGTGCACTTTGAAACGAACTAGTAATACGTTTTAGCGTGGTATTCTTTAGATTTTCTGGCTCCAACTGCGCTCGAATCCTGGACTCCCAGTCACCGTTCTCAAATATACTGAGATTTTTTTAACATGTAATCCAAAATCAGATTCACACTCGAAACAATATCAGTCACACAACAGAATAAGTGTTATATTGCGATATGAAAAGTCCTAGCCTGGCGGCAGTGTTCACATCCCCAGCATTCCTGGCTGATAACGTAGTAAAATAAGTGCACTATCCGAAAGGAAATACGGTAAACCACTAAGGAGTCATAGTTTACATGGAGATGGTTAACAGGTAACCAGTTTCCGCTTAAAACTGACCAGAGTCTTCTCCCACTTCCAGACCGCACAGTTCACTCCCAGTCCAGAGATTTCGAGGCTAAAATAAATGCTTCTCTCTTGCAATCGCTGCGACAGGGCTAGTATTACGCAACACGATCAATACACGCGAATACGTCTTTCAATAAATCGTGACTGCCGATTTTGTCAGTCTTTTTTTAAAGAGTTTTAAGACTGAAAGTGCTTCTGGTCTCAACCATTTTACACCAAAAAAATATCAACCAACGCAATTATTTCGTATCAAACGCTGCACGTGTTGCGTGAGAATATATGTTATAAAAACAATGCGAACTCGTTCTATTGACTGCAAGTTTCGATAGCAGCGATTCTGCACTAGGCTTACACCTTCAACATAGCACCTGAAATCAATAAAAAATAAAACGATTGTGTAAGTATTCCTCGGTAATGTTTTTAAAGTATATTATAATCGCTTTTATTACTTCATCAGTTATTCAGTTAAGATCACGGGTGAACTGATGGGATTGGCCCCCTAATAAATTATTTAATACCTTCCTTTGAAGTGTTTAACCACGAACACGTACCATCTTCCCAACAAAAAATAATATTTAAAAATAATAATACGACAATTGTATTAATGGGAATTATTATAGAGGTTAGCTAGGAGCGTTGGCAGGGGCACTTTCGGTAATGTGCATTAGCACATTTCATCACAGACAGTTAGCAGCTCTGCGTCCCGTCCCTCTCAGGCCATTTAGTACCGACCGGCCGCCGTACTATCCCCTTACAGTGGCGTCGTTAGAATGCCGGTTTCCCTGCCGTTGTCAGCTTCCCCGACTTAAGAGTCGCTACTTCACACTCAATTAGGCATCACGAAGCCTCGTTCCACCACGTTCCAGTCTTTCTACTAAGGAAGTGTCCCTGGTAGTACAGTGAGCTAAATCCATAAAAACCGCAGAGCAGTCACACATTGTGATCACTTAGCTACGTAGCGTGTTGACGGTGCGTTTAGTGCATTTTTGTCGAGCGCCCCAGCGTTGTTCACGCACCATGCCTGGCATGTCTGACGGCGGAAGCTGTGAGCATTGCTGTAGCCCAGGCGATCAAATCTTGTTGCTGCAGGAGTATCTACGAGGGCGCACTGCAAAGTAACACCTACGGATTTTCGATGTGAAAAATCTTAAAGTTTTTTAAACAAAACCACGTTATTAGCGCTGTACATATTTATGCTTCACGTCTACTTATTTACATACCTCTACCACGAGAGAGCTCCGAATTTTAGCGTGTAACATGACGGTGTGTAACGTAACTGTATCGGTGCGTGAAAGGTAGCGTGCTGTAATCGAGTTACGAATTCGAAGAGTTAGTCCACACATAGAGCACCCTCCCTTTTAGCGTGACAATGCCAGACCAAACACGAGCGCCAGAAGATCTGGAAGAATCCGACACCTTATGTTCACTGTCATCGATAATCATCCATATAGTCCTGACTTGGTCCTATCTGATTTTCATCTATTTCCAAAATTTAAATAACGCTTTCGAGGACTTTACTTTGATAGTGATGAAGTGGTGCAAGCAGAAGTGAGATTGTGGCTCTGTCAACAAAGTCAGACATTCTGGAGTGACGGTATCAACAAACTGGCCTCTCGTTGGGAGAAATGTCTTCGTTGGAAGGATGACTATGTTGAGAAATAGATATGTAGACATGAAGAACAAACTCGAATTATTTTCTAAAAAATGTCATTGGTCTTCAGTAACATTCTTTATTTTCATGCCAAAATCACAATCATATGCCAAAAGACGTTCGCTTCAAAAGAATTCCAGGGTAACGTTGAGTTTTCCAGTACCTCTCCCAGAATCTACCAACTCTCTCGTTCGGTTGTAATGTGGACAATGCCTCGGTCAGAACCCTGGTTTGTCCTCTATGCTCTGTTGTTGACCTTGCTGACCAAAAATGTATGGATTGCTTCTACTGACGCTGTAGCGCTCAGGGAGGCTAGCCTATGGCCGCTTTAATGTCAGGCGAAATGTATTCTTTCCTTGTCTCCTGCTTCCACTTGTAGAGGTTTATCACAGGTCTGTCATAAAATCGGTGAATACTTTATATTGCCCTTACAACAGGAAAAAGAACAGGGTGCCGGATTTTTACTTCCATAAATGGTGTTAAGAGGAAATTAAATCGATAAATCAGAAAAGTGAAGATTATTTACACTGATATGGAAAAAGAAATTATATGAATGTGTAGTGTCTGCTCTTTCGGACATGTCCGAAAGAACAGAAACCACGCTGAATCCGCAGCTGTGATACATATTATGTAAACTGAAGGTGCAGGGGGCAGAAAGGAAAGAAAAGGGAAGGAACTGGTGAGATCAGCTCCATCGGGTCTTTATGCGGTATCAGCGGTGACGAGTGAAAATATGTGGCAGATCGGGCCTCGATGTCGGGATCACCCACTTAATAGCGTTAACCATTGCACCACCTGGACACAGAGGTGACGCTGTATGGAGTGTGAGTCGCCCGAGGAGCGTCGCGAAACAGTCCGAGCATTTGCGATCAGCACTGTGTCCGGTAGTGCAACAGTTAACGCAACTGCCTAGTAAGCGGGAGATCCAGGTTTCTAGCCATTGTCTGGCACACATTTTCACTCATCGCCGCTGATTACTCATAAAGTCCCGATGCAGTTCATATCTTTCTGTTTCTTCCCTTTCTCCCCCCCCCCCCCCTCTTCACCTTCAATTTACACCACAGACAGAAATGAGTACAAGAAGAAGCGAGCTACTCTAATTCAATGTATGTGCACTTAAAAATATATCACAGAAGAATAATATCACTCCGAGTATTAATTCCTTCTGAAATTCTTATCATCTTGACTGCTTGCTAAATGGCGAATATGTATTTAAAGTTTCTTAGTTTTAAAAAAAATACTTGGTCTCTCAACATCAGCGATAACCATACTGAAAATTTCGTCGAAGATAAGTGAATTTAGCCGGAAAAATGAATCACTACACCCTATAACTTACTATCACACAGCTACGTCATAATTACTGCTGTACTGCAGAGTCTCAAATACGAGGGGAGTGCAATATGTAACACAACCCTTTTTTTCTATGTAGACTGAAGGGTGATCACCACTGTCAGCTGCAGCGGGGCATCAAGCAGAATCAGTGGCGACGAGCGAAAACGTGAACGGGACCGGGATTCGAACCTAGGTTTCCTGCTCACTAGGCAGGTGCGGTAACCACTGCGCCATCCAGCATACAGCGTTATCGCACCTGCACGGATTATCTCGGCACACCACACGGCCGATCCACAGTCCCACGGAGCGCTACCTAACCGCAGTCCCTGTCCATTATAGTCCTGTTCGCTAATCGGAGATTCCCATAGGATATTGGACGTGTTTCTGCATCCGCGCTGAAGAAGGTGGATCCATTTCCCAGTTAGGCTTATCAATTCGGACATGTCTGAAAGGACAGACCCCCACGCATTCATATAACATTATTTTCTGAAAGCATGTTGATTTTGTTCAGGATTTAAATATACATATTATTTCCCACTCTTTTTACTACAAAACACTTCAGTGGGACGGCCTTACAACACCTTACCAGGAGACCCTGTACGCCCGCACAGTACCACTCTGTTGGTTGACATCGGAGCCAGCGTCTTGCTGCATCTATAACCTTCCCATCAGCTACATACTGCTGTCGGCGAAGTGCATCCTTCAATGGGCCAAACAGATGGAAGTAGGAATATATGACGTATGGTGGATGAGGAAGAACAGTTCAATGAAGTTCTGTGAACTACTCTCGTGTGCCCAGTCTTGTGTAAGGCGTTGTGTTGTCAAGCCGAAGGAGAAGTTATTTTGCATTTTTGTGGCAACGAATAATGGAGTCCGCACGTTCCAAGCCAGCAGGTGTCGCAGCTGCTTGCGGCCGGCCGGCAAGAGGGAAATCGTGTAGTTTTATGCGACCTTATTGCGATGATGGCAGACGCCTCAATCAGCGACTCACCAGCTTTTGTTCACTGCCAGGTCTCCGTAGAAATTCTACAAGCACCTGTCAATATCAACGATGCTCTGGTTTTCCTCAAAAGAAACTCAATGACAGCTCTCTGCTTGGAACGCACCTCCATTATTACAGACACCAATTTGAAGGCTATGTAATGGCACCGCCACCTATGGGAACTCCATGAAACTATAGCGGCTGAAGTTTGAACATTCCTGTTGCATCATTTGTTGAACGTCTCTCGTACGTAAGTTTCTATCTATCCATTGCGTCTTGTCCCGCGGTTACACAGGGTCGGCCATGGTTAATCGGATTTGGCATGTTAATTTTCAGGGGTGGCCGGATGTCCTTCCTGCCGCCACCCTGTACCACACAAGACGGAATTAGATTACCCCAACTGTCTGTGTCAAGTGGAATCCAGGAAATAGAGTGAACGTCTTCAGATGTCTGCGAGCTGTGTAACTGAGGTGGAAAGTGGGGACCAGCCCGGTATTCACCTAGCGAGCTATGCAAAACGCCTAAAAACCACATCCAGGCTGGCCGGCACACCGGCTCTCGTCGTCAATCCGCCGGGCGGTTTCGATCCGGGGCCGGCGCGGCTACCCAAGTCTAGCAAGCAACGCGTTAGCGCTATCGGTTACCCTGGCGGGTGACTCTCGTACGTAAGTGGCACGAAGAACTCGTCTCTGCTACGAAATTTATAAAGATCTTTCAAGTTGTCACAATACAACAGAATTAACAATGGCCGTATGGTAACACTGAACCTACATCAACAACTATACTCACTAAGCTACCTGATGATGCGTAGCGAATTGTACTTTGTGGCCACTGTCACATCTCCCTTTACCATTCGAGTCGCGAATGCTCTACTGGATGATCGACTGGTGCTAATCCTCTGTGTTATCTTGGATCTCTCAGATTTTACCTTCATGGTCTTATATGTATGTCAATGTCATATATTAGTTGACTTTCTTACGAACGTATAATGTCGTAATTTCAGCAGCAAATACACGATGACGCAGAAAGTCTCCCGTGCTATGCCCTCCGCTGGACTTGACTTACCATCTCAGGAACACTTTTGCGCTGACTAAATGAACCTGTAACGAAACTCACTGCTGTTCCATAGATCTTATACGTTTCCTCAGTCAGCCCTATCTTGTGCTTGTCCCAAACTTATGAGCTCTATTGGTATTGGTCGAACGAGACTTTTTTAAGCTGCCTTCTGTGGAGATAGTCTACACTTCCTGAAAGTTCATTCAGTGCCTTACTTGGGACTAGTTTTACGTAGTTGTTCAACTTTCAATGGCTTCGTTCACATACTCATAGAAACTTAATGAATGTGACGGTATGCAGTGATTCTTCTGCAATTGTGTGATGGTACAATAATGGGTCTCTATGCCTACTTGCAATTCTGTAGCCACATTACACCAGGTAGAACTGACACACAGCCATTGAGTTACACAACGGTTTCTGCTTGATTTCGGAGGTGGGCGCCGATTTATTCTTTGCGAATGTATGTTGAGTGGTCACCATGATATTTCCCTAGAATTACAAAAATGGTTCAAATGGCTCTGAGCACTATGGGACTTAACTTCTGAGGTCATCAGTCCCGTAGAACTTAGAAATACAAAAAAACGGTTCAAATGGCTCTGAGCACTATGGGGCTTAAAATCTCAGGTCATCAGTCCCATAGAACTTAGAACTACTTAAACCTAACTATCCTGAGGACATCACACACATCCATGCCCGAGGCAGCATTCGAACCTGCGACCGTAGCGGTCGTGCGGTTCTAGATTGTAGCGCCTAGAACCGCTCGGCCACTACGGCCGGCCTAGAATTACAGGGCTGGTATCAAATGCCACTTGTGGGAGGACTGTGGCTGTCTAAGTAGATACACTCCTGGAAATTGAAATAAGAACACCGTGAATTCATTGTCCCAGGAAGGGGAAACTTTATTGACACATTCCTGGGGTCAGATACATCACATGATCACACTGACAGAACCACAGGCACATAGACACAGGCAACAGAGCATGCACAATGTCGGCACTAGTACAGTGTATATCCACCTTTCGCAGCAATGCAGGCTGCTATTCTCCCATGAAGACGATCGTAGAGATGCTGGATGTAGTCCTGTGGAACGGCTTGCCTTGCCATTTCCACCTGGCGTCTCAGTTGGACCAGCGTTCGTGCTGGACGTGCAGACCGCGTGAGACGACGCTTCATCCAGTCCCAAACATGCTCAATGGGGGACAGATCCGGAGATCTTGCTGGCCAGGGTAGTTGACTTACACCTTCTAGAGCACGTTGGGTGGCACGGGATACATGCGGACGTGCATTGTCCTGTTGGAACAGGAAGTTCCCTTGCCGGTCTAGGAATGGTAGAACGATGGGTTCGATGACGGTTTGGATGTACCGTGCACTATTCAGTGTCCCCTCGACGATCACCAGAGGTGTACGGCCAGTGTAGGAGATCGCTCCCCACACCATGATGCCGGGTGTTGGCCCAGTGTGCCTCGGTCGTATGCAGTCCTGATTGTGGCGCTCACCTGCACGGCGCCAAACACGCATACGACCATCATTGGCACCAAGGCAGAAGCGATTCTCATCGCTGAAGACGACACGTCTCCATTCGTCCCTCCATTCACGCCTGTCGCGACACCACTGGAGGCGGGCTACACGTTGTTGGGGCGTGAGCGGAAGACGGCCAAACGGTGTGCGGGACCGTAGCCCAGCTTCATGGAGACGGTTGCGAATGGTCCTCGCCGATACCCCAGGAGCAACAGTGTCCCTAATTTGCTGGGAAGTGGCGGTGCGGTCCCCTACGGCACTGCGTAGGATCCTACGGTCTTGGCGTGCATCCATGCGTCGATGCGGTCGGGTCCCAGGTCGACGGGCACGTGCACCTTCCGCCGACCACTGGCGACAACATCAATGTACTGTGGAGACCTCACGCCCCACGTGTTGAGCAATTCGGCGGTACGTCCACCCGGCCTCCCGCATGCCCACTATACGCCTTCGCTCAAAGTCCGTCAATTGCACATACGGTTCACGTCCACGCTGTCGCGGCATGCTACCAGTGTAAAAGACTGCGATGGAGCTCCGTATGTCACGGCAAACTGGCTGACACGGACGGCGGCGGTGCACAAATGCTGCGCAGCTAGCGCCATTCGACGGCCAACACCGCGGTTCCTGGTGTGTCCGCTGTGCTGTGCGAGTGATCATTGCTTGTACAGCCCTCTCGCAGTGTCCGGAGAAAGTATGGTGGGTCTGACACACCGGTGTCAATGTGTTCTTTTTTCCATTTCCAGGAGTGTATATGATTCAACGGTGTGGGGATCATTGTTGGTAACGATTTCCATCTCCACATGGCAACGCTAAACCTACATCTACGTCTATACTCTTCAAGCCACCTGATTGTTTGGTCTCCTCTCCCAGCCCCACACACCTGGCAAGTATGGGTAGTATGCTCAACGTTGCGCTAGATACAGCTTGACAGGTGTTGCCACTCTTGAACAGTTGGTGCTTGAGATGGGGGCGCCATTTCGATTTGGTGTTTTGGCAAAAGGTTTCTGGTGAAACGGTCCAGATCAGAAGTCTGTCAGAGTCCACTCCACAGCATACCATGCTGAGTCAAGGCACATCCTCTGCTGCCTTGGTACTGTAAGCTGCTGTTGCCATGATAGTGGCCTCGACAGTGTATGATTATCTAGAGTCTCGGTCTGTCAGATCTGTCTTTCTGGGGATGTGAAGGGTCTTTTTGTGAGAGGTCAACTGTTACTGTTGAGGGCTGCTGGTGTTCCCACTGGAGTAGAGGCTGTTTATCTCAAAATCGTCATGAAGTTGGGACTGCCTGCTGGGACGCAAACCGTAGTCTGGAGATAAGACGTTGGGGTCCTCTGAGATGAGGAAGGGTGATAAGCCGCACCCAGCGTCAGGAGACACCAAGGCGTATCTTGTTGTTGTGGGCTTTGTGACTGCTACGGCCCTCTGGGAGACTTGGGAGTCGATGGAAACACCACTGCGGTCTGAGGTGGAAGCTGTATGCACATTTGTCCACCCACTGCTTCCGTGGACCACGCTCATTCTGATGATGACACTGCTGGCAGTCTGGAGATGTCACGTGATACGTACGCCTGCCTGAGATTATGTCCACCATTGTGGGAAATCTACTCCAATCTACACGAAAGCCTCGTGACCTAATTATCGTTACAGCTGCGACGCGTGGATGGAATTGCGAAACATGAGGCTGTTGTGGCGTCAGGTAGCAGAGATGACTACGTGGTGAGGGGTAGCTAAAATTTTGGCTTACATTCCACGAAAATGGAAGTGGACCTACAAAGTAAATTTTTGTGAGAAAGTACTGATTGAAACGCCTTTTTCATCTGAGAACTGTAGATCACTGCGAACTTTTACGCTTTTCCATGTATCTATAATTTAACAGGAAATGTTGGTAGGTGGTGACTACCATGTGAAGGATAAAAACACCTAAGAATAGTGGAGACAAATGTTGGACATTTTCCGTAACTATTGCTCTGGATAGGACTTCTATTGCGAAAATGTTAGATGATGCCTTGGCTGTCGATTCCTCTGTTGGCGATTGTAATTTTGTACATACTTCGAACTTCTAAAGTGATTCTACCACATTACACAGAAAGGCCTACAAAATCCGCGAGCGAAAGTTCCCTGATTCAATCGTTTCCGTTCTGGAGAATGCCTTATGAGTAGCTGCTTGCTGCTCTGAACACTTCAAAATGGTTCAAATGGCTCTGAGCACCATAGGACTTAACTGTTGAGGACATCAGTCCCCTAGAGCGTAGAACTACTTAAACCTAACTACCCTAAGGACATCACACACATCCATGCCCGAGGCAGGATTCGAGCCTGCGACCGTAGTGGTCGCGCGGTTCCAGACTGTAGTGCCTAGGACCGCTCGGCCACTCCGGCCGGCGTTCTGAGCACTGCTGGTATGCCTTCATAAGGTGTTCTAGCTGTATGTCCCTGACTATAGCCTGCTAATAAATGTTCCGCCATGCTATAGTTTTAGTTCTGGATGTACACCTAAATCACTAAACAGTTATGTAGTTACTTTATTCTAGAGCACGGAAAGAATCATCATGCGATAAGTGTTATTCTCTTTTTCTGGTTGTGGAAAACTTGGTGTAACTAATAACTCTGTAGGTAATTTTCGAAGTGCAATGCATTCATTGAAACGCCCTACCCCATCCTTGTGAAACTTGGAGACAGGACCTCGTGGAACGTGAAACAATACATCAGTTTCAAATTTACGGTTCTTTCGCTAGTAACGGATTGTGTATATCTAAGAACTGCAAAACAACGCCCATTTCTGTAGTCGCTGAGTCGTTCTAACTGGTATGGAAGAACTAGGGAGAAAAAGTGGAATTAGCAGTTTGTAGTCTATTAACTGATGAAATGTCACCCTGTTCAAGTACATATTGAGCTTAATTAGTGCATATGTAAAGCGTAAAGTGTTCACTCCAACTACTCAGCAGTTAACACTGGTGAAGCACAGTGCCTTTGAAATATACGCAGTGGAGGACTTTGTTCCATTTTGGTGTTTTTTAACAGGACTGCACCCAATCCATGTTTGGATGTACCTGTCGCGAGGACCAGTGGTTTCCCGGGGATTGTGACATCTCGTCTACTGCTTTCAAATGTGGCGTCATGGAAGGTAGTCCACATTTATTTATTAAACTCTTAGATATTAGACCGATTATTGAAAGACTTGCCACTCTTTTGGGTTTCAGTTCACAATATCTGTTTGTAAAGCTTTAAACAACCTTTTCAGATTTTCCGTTTTTCGTTGCTTTTTTTAACCTGTAACAATGACATCCAAATAAATGCAACACATGGAATGTTACTGATTAATTGTTTTCAAAAATGGTTCAAATGGCTCTGAGCACTATGGGACTTAACATCTATGCTCATCAGTCCCATAGAACTTTGAAATACTTAAACCTAACTAACCTAAGGACATCACACAACACCCAGTCGTCACGAGGCAGAGAAAATTCCTGACCCCGCCGGGAATCGAACCCGGGAACCCGGGCGAGGGAAGTGAGAACGCTACCGTACGACCACGAGCTGCGGATGATTAATTGTTTTAAACATCTTTGAGAAGTCGCCACAGCTCTAGCCATACCGAAACGTAGATATTTGTATAATCCAAATGGAAAGTTCTTCACTAAAAACTCTTGAAATTCTTTGTTTAATGGTATCTGTAAGTGAACGTCAAATCTGTCTAACACGCTGTATTTATCACGTCAAAACAAAAGAACAAATCTTCCAGGCTTATTATTGGGAAAGGGTCTCTAACACCCTGGGGGTTCATTGCGTTATAGTTTCCATATGGCTCAGTGGAGACTACCAAAATCTTACCGTAACAGTCACTATTATAGTTTGCTAATGTAAACTGTCGAACTCCTCTTTAACGCCTTCGCGTAAAACTTACAGCAATGGGCAGGCCCGTGTGAAAATCAGCGTGGTTGATGGATGCATACAATGTTGTATTCCGTGCAACCTAACGCAAAGGAGAAATGTCAGCGAAAGAGTCACACAAATTTCCTATTTCGTGATAATGACTCTCTGAAGATAATGTGGTTACTAATTCTTGAATAGAGAACTCAATCGTTAGGATTGCTTCTAGGTATGATCATCATATGACGAAGTTGTTGTGTTATATGCCCTTAAGGGAGATGATCCTAAAAACAAATACATATTCCAATTACGTAATGAGACAGAGGCACCTGTACACACTTGTTACGTCATCTTGGACTGACGTATCGGTAATTATGTCAACAGCTTTTGTGGAGAAACAGTTATTCCATTTCATTGATTTATGATCTCATGTATGTGCTAACTCTGAGGTTCTTTGTCCAACTCTGTTCACTGGACACTTTTGATTAGACTGTCCTCCACATGAAAAACAAACTACGTCTTTAAAATTACATGGCATACTTGGATATATGACACAACACTGGGGGAACGACAGAATGTTGCCACGTTCCTTTGTGAAACAGCTGACGTTCAAGAGAAACACTCGGGCTACTTTGTTTTTCTGCTATATTTTTGTTGCTGTTGTTTGCTTGTCACTCGTCACGCAAGTCCCGTGACTGGAGCTGCCTCGTCGCATGAGAAAACTTTTTCCAACTCAATTTAGCTGTGTTAGCAGGCCTGTTTACTTGTCCGGCGTGAAATTATGTGTAACGTAGGCCGTTTCTGTCACCTGAGAAATATTCTTCCGCCGACTATGAAAATAAGAAATAAAAAAACACGATCTGTTATCAACACGATATGCGATGTATTTTTATTGTGGTGGGGGTGGGGAAATTTTGAAAGACACGACATATATGAACCCTTTCCAACAACATTGGTCGACCTATGACACTCCACAGCAAGATCAGTGAATGCAGGTGCTCGCACAGGTATGGGATCACTTCGACTTTCGTCTGGACGTTTGTCAAGCGCCCATTGGAGGGCATGTTGAATATTTTTGGAAGGTAAATTTAAGCTCTGATCCTAAACATAATTGTAAAATGTACCCAAGGTTGTAAGTGCAACCACGAATCTACCCGTCTAACTTCAGATGGTTCTTCCGTAAATAAAAAACTTTCTGTTCCTATGTGTAAGCTAAAATTCACCCCAAAGCATCTACCTTAATTCATGTTCAATGTCTAGATGCTGACAAGGTTGTTTCGAGTATGCTGTATACGTTTTTCTGGGAAGCCCTTACACATCCTCAATATAATCCCGATCTCTGCCCATGAGATATCAATTTTTGGAGCCCTGAAGAAAAACATTTGTGGCCGCCAATTTGTTTCGGAAGATGTGCTCTCCTCGGTACAATCATGATTCATTATGCAACTTCAAACACTTTTCCATGAAGGCGTTGACCTCCACGTCTCACAGTGGAGTAAAATTAACAGTTGTGGCATGTGCTTTTGAAACATTAAAAAGTTCATTTACTTTTTTCCATGTGTCTCGTTTTCATTTGACTGCCCCTTATACTAACAGGTATTCTCAATATATAACTACGAACTTCAGCTTAACTTTTACATATTAAAGCTAACTACAAGAAAAAATGAAGGGAGAGTTAATTCCATGGGATAAACTAGGACCGCTATGTCTCTCACAAAACTTAGTTCTTTCAACACTACACGTTTCCAAACTTATTGATTCAATTTCAAAAAAATATCTATCTTAAAGTGAGCTGGAAATTATTTTTACTCTTTTTAGTTTGAAAATAATATTAATAATGCCAGTTACTTTGCAATTAAGTCTTCCACGATTATAAAATGTAATCACCTTAATGACGTAACACCCGATATTATGGGACGAATAACAATAATTGAAGCTTACATTTGCGAAGTCTCGAATGATTTTGCATCGTGGAGTTGACTTGCGATGTCACAGTATGTAATGCTAGCCTCTGAAATCTGCTCGCGGACAAAGCTCACACAAAGCACAGGTTTCTCTGAAGAGATGTAATCTGAATTAATGCTCACCTCAGGGTGAATTTAAAACGAGGCAACAGACCTTGCTGGTGTCGTTTTTTACCTCTCATCAAGCGACACATTAATCAAATAAATTCTTTTGGAAACTTGCATTAACACCTCAAAAAACTCCTGGTCTCAACTAAAAGCCTTAGAAGGTATGTGGAAAGTTATTTTCAGCACATCTTTTGTATTGTCAGAAGGACTTTGTAATGAGATTTTATATAACCGTCTGTTGTTTCTATTTTATATGCCATGCAGTCAGGCAGTAGTAGCCGACCGCAACACCAGCAGCAACAGGGAAGTATCCGTTTTTGTGACATTTACGAGTTCCTAATCAGGAGCGAATTTTATAATATCATCTGTGTTCTTTAATAATTCAGTTTCTTGAGTTTCTGCGTCTAAATTTAATATCTAATAGCTACAGTTCTTGCGTTTTCGTTTGCGTCGGAAAGTAAACCGATTTTGTGACGTATTACAAGTTCCTAATCGGGGCGAATTATTTAGTTTCACCTGAGTGCTTCAGTAGTTGGGTTTTTGAATATCTGCGTATTATTAAACACACTTCCTAGGTTTTCGTCACAGTAGAGCTGTGCAGCATGTACCGATAGTCCGTTTATCTGCATAGTTAAGTTTTCCACGGTCTTTAGTATGGACAGGGACTGCGATTGTTGTGTGCGGATGCGAAGCAAGATGGTGACACTTCGCTCTGATTTTCAGCCTGTGATGGCTTCGGTTACACAGCTTGAGGCTGCAGTGAATGGGCAGTACTGACGTCAATTTGCAGTAGGATTTTGGAGCATATACTGTACTCAAACATTATGAATCACCTTTAAGAAAATGACTTAGTGATACATAACCAACACGGATTCCCATGAAGTAATGAGTGCTGTCGACAAGGGATCTCAGATCGATTCCATATCCCTAGATTTCCAGAAGGCTTTTGATACCGATCCTCACAAGCGACTATTAATCAAATTGCTTGCATATGGAGTATCGTCTCAGTTGTGTGACTGGATTCGTGATTTCTTCTCAGAGAGGTCACAGTTCGTAGTGACAGATGGTAAATCATCGAGTAGAACAGAAGTGATATCTGGCGTTCCGCAAGGTAGTGTCATAGGACCTCTGTTGTTCCTGATTTACATAAATGATCTAAGTGATAACCTGAGCAGCCCCCTTAAATTGTTTGAATATGATGCTGTAATTCACCGTCTAGTAAAATCATCAGGCGATCAATTCCAATTACAAGATGATCTAGAGAGAATTTCTGTGTGGTGCGAAAAGTGGCAATCGGAACTAAACAAAGAAATCCGATAAATTTGGGACATACGACAAATCGCACAAATCTAAGGGCAGTCCATTCGACTAAATACCTAGGAATTACAATTACGAGCAACTTAAACTGGAAAGACCACATAAATAATATTGTGGGGAAGACGAGACAAAGACTGCGCTTTGTTGGCAGAACACTTAGAAGGTACGACAGACCCACTAAAGAGACAGCCTACATTAGACTTGTCCGCCCTCTGATGGAATATTGCTGCGCGGTATGGGATCCTTACCAGGCAGGATTGACGGAGAACATGGAAAAAGTGCAAAGAAGGGCAGCCCGTTTCGTGTTATCGAGCAACAGGGGTGAGAGTGTCACTGATATGATACGCAAGTTGGGGTAGCAGTCACTGAAAAAAAGACTGTTTTCTTTGCGGCGAGATCTATTTACAAAATTTCAATCACCAACTTTCTCTTCCGAATAAGAAAATATTTTCTTGACATCCACCTACGTAGGGAGAAATGATGATCATAATAAAATAAGAGAAATCAGAGCTCAAACGGAAAAAATTATGTGTTCCTTTTCCCAAGAGCCATTCGAGAGTGGAATGGTAGAGAAGTAGCATGATAATGGTTCGATGAACCCTCTGCCAGGCACTTAAGTGTGAATTGCAGAGTAAACATGTAGATGGAGAAGTAGATGTAGATATTGTGGCCCGGCCTTGGGAATCCAACGGACGTCCAGCATGTCCGAGTGCTCCGATCGGTCCTCACAGGTGGCCAATCCAGTTACTGCTCGCAGAGCGGGATGTCGCCCCGGGGCGAAGCAGGCGGCGAAAGACTTCCAAGGCGGTGGCATGTAAGGCCTCCCCGGTTTATCTGGCAAACAGGTTCCAGGTGCTGTCTGTGGCTGACACTATTGCTGAGCCTGATGCTGTCGCCTGTCCTGTTTCAGAGGAAACTACTCAGCCTGCAAGACCCGGGCAATCACAGAGGATGGAATTATTGATAGTTGGGAGATCCAACGTTTGGCGCGTTATGGGGCTCCTTAGGGACATGTCTGCCAAGAAGGGAACGAAAACCAATGTGCACTCCCTGTGGATACCAGGTAGATTCATTCCAGATGTGGAAACGGTCCTCCCGGATGCTGTGAAGACACACGGTGCAGCCAACTGTACAGGTTAGAGGGTCTCTGGAAAACACAAAAAGGGCTTCAGTCGCAAAGGGTTCAGGCCGAACACAGGAGGAACGTAGATACAAAAACCATTGGTATGGCAGTTATAAATTATCGTAGCTGTGTTGGGAAAGTACCAGAGCTCCAAGCGATAACAGAAACCACTGATATTCTAATCGTTATAGGAACTGAAAGCTGGCTAAAGCCGGGTATAAGCTCAGCCGAAATTTTTTCGAAGAACCTAACCGTGTTCCGAAACGATAGGCTAAACACGGTTGGTGGTGGTTTGTTTTTTGCTGTTAGAAGTCGTTCAACTTGTCGCGAAACTGAAGTAGAAACTTCCTGTGAGTTAGTATGGGCAGAGGTCATTGTTGGCAACCGGAATAAAATAATAATTGGATTCTTTTACCCACCTCCCAATTCAGATGATACAGCTGCTGAAAGGTTCAAAGAAAACTTGAGTTTGATTTCAATCACGTAACCGACTTATACTTTAATTTACCCTCGATATGTTGGTGAAAATACATGCTTAATTCCGGAGGTACGCATAAAATATCATCCGAAATTGTGCTAAACGCATTCTCTGAAAATTATTTCGAACATTTAGTTCATGAACCCACGCGAATAGTACACGGTTGTGAAAACACACTGGGCCTATTAGCAACAAATAATCCTGAGTTAATGGCCCCCATCAAAGCCGATACAGGGATTAGTGAACACAGGGTCGTCGTAGCGAGATTGAATATTGTAAACCTCAAATCCTCTTAAAATAAACCAAAAATATACCTATTTGGAAAGGCAGATAAAAGTTCACTTGACGCCGTTCTGAGAGACAATCTCCACTGATTCCAAATAATATAAGTGTAGACCAGATGTGGCTTGAATTCAGAGAAACAGTATTGGCAGCAATTCAGAGCTTTATACCTAATAAATTAACAAACGACGGAGCTGATACTCTTTGGTACACAAAACAGGTTAGATCAGTGTTGCAGAAACTACGAAACAAACATGCCAAATTTAAACAGACGGAAAATCTCCAAGATTGGCGAGTTTTTACAGAAGCTAGAAATTTAGCGCGGACTTCAATGCGAGATGCTTATAACAGTTCCCACAACGCAACTTTGTCTCGAAACCTTGCAGAAAATCCCAAGAGATTCTGGTCGTACGTGAAGTATATTAGCGGAAAGAAACAATCAATGCCTTGTCTGCGCGATAGCAATGGAGATACTATCGAAGACAGTGCTGCCAAAGCAGAGTTACTAAACACAGCCTTTCGAAATGTCTTCACAAAAGAAGACAAAGTAAGTATTCCTGAATTCAAACCTAGAACAACTGTCAACATGAGTAACGTAAAAGTAAATATCCTCGGAGTAGTGAAGCAACTTAAGCAAGTCTTCTGGTCCAGACTGTATACCAATTAGGTTCCTTTCGGAGTATACTGATACATTAGCTCCATACTTAACAATCATACACAACCGTTCGCTCGACGAAAGATCCGTACCCAAAGACTGGAAAGTTGCACAGGTCACACCAATATTCAAGAAAGGTAGTAGGAGTGATCCACTTAATTACAGGCCCATATCGTTAACGTAGATATGCAGCAGGATTTTGGAACATGTATTGTGTTCGGACATTATGAATTCCCTCGAAGAAAACTGTCTATTGGCAAACAGTCATCATGGGTTTAGAAAACATCGTTCTTGTGAAACACAACTAGCTCTTTATTCACATGAAGTGTTGAGCGCTACTGACAAGGGATTTCAGATTCATTCCGTATTTCTGGATTTCCAGAAGGCTTGTGACACTGTACCACACAATCGGTTTGTAGTGAAATTGCGTGCTTATGGAATATCGTCTCAGTTATGTGACTGGATTTGTGATTTCCTGTCAGAGAGGTCAAAGTTCATAGTAATTGACGGAAAGTCATCGAGTACAGCAGAAGTGATTTTTGGCGTTTCCTAAGGTAGTGTTATAGATCCTTTGCTGTTCCTTATCTATATAAACCATTTGGGAAACAATCAGAGCAGCCGTCTTAGGTTGTTTGCAGATAACGCTGTCGTTTACTTCTAATAAAGTGATCAGAAGATCAAAACAAATTGCGAAACGATTTAGATTATACACTCCTGGAAATTGAAATAAGAACACCGTGAATTCATTGTCCCAGGAAGGGGAAATTTTATTGACACATTCCTGGGGTCAGATACATCACATGATCACACTGACAGAACCACAGGCACATAGACACAGGCAACAGAGCATGCACAATTTCGGCACTAGTAGAGTGTATATCCACCTTTCGCAGCAATGCAGGCTGCTATTCTCCCATGGAGACGATCGTAGAGATGCTGGATGTAGTCGTGTGGAACGGCTTGCCATGCCATTTCCACCTGGCGCCTCAGTTGGACCAGCGTTCGTGCTGGACGTGCAGACCGCGTAAGACGACCCATCATCCAGTCCCAAACATGCGCAATGGGGGACAGATCCGGAGATCTTGCTGGCCAGGGTAGTTGACTTACACCTTCTAGAGCACGTTGGGTGGCACGGGATACATGCGGACGTGCATTGTCCTGTTGGAACAGCAAGTTCCCTTGCCGGTCTAGGAATGGTAGAACGATGGGTTCGAAGACGGTTTGGATGTACCGTGCACTATTCAGTGTCCCCTCGACGATCACCAGAGGTGTACGGCCAGTGTAGGAGATCGCTCCCCACACCATGATGCCGGGTGTTGGCCCTGTGTACCTCGGTCGTATGCAGTCCTGATTGTGGCGCTCACCTGCACGGCGCCAAACACGCAAACGACTATCATTGGCACCAAGGCAGAAGCGACTCTCATCGCTGAAGACGACACGTCTCCATTCTTCCCTCCATTCACGCATGTCGCGACATCACTGGAGGCGGGCTGCACGATGTTGGGGCGTGAGCGGAAGACGGCCTAACGGTGTGCGGGACCGTAGCCCAGCTTCATGGAGACTGTTGCGAATGGTCCTCGCCGATACCCCAGGAGCAACAGTGTCCCTAATTTGCTGGGAAGTGGCGGTGCGGTCCCCTACGGCACTGCGTAGGATCCTACGGTCTTGGCGTGCATCCGTGCGTCGCTGCGGTCCGGACCCAGGTCGACGGGCACGTGCACCTTCCGCCAACCACTGGCGACAACATCGATGTACTGTGGAGACCTCACGCTTCACGTGTTGAGCAATTCGGCGGTACGTCCACCCGGCCTCCCGCATGCCCACTATACGCCCTCGCTCAAAGTCCGTCAACTGCACATACGGTTCACGTCCACGCTGTCGCGGCATGCTACCAGTGTTAAAGACTGCGATGGAGCTCCGTATGCCACGGCAAACTGGCTGACACTGACGGCGGCGGTGCACAAATGCTGCGCAGCTAGCGCCATTCGACGGCCAACACCGCGGTTCCTGGTGTGTCCGCTGTGCCGTGCGTGTGATCATTGCTTGTACAGCCCTCTCGCAGTGTCCGGAGCAAGTATGGTGGGTCTGACACACCGGTGTCAATGTGTTCTTTTTTCCATTTCCAGGAGTGTATATCTGAATGGTGCGAAAATTGGCAGTTGACCCTAATTAACGAACACTGTGTGGGCATCCACATGAGGGCTAAAAGGAATTCCTTAAACTTCGGTTACACGATAAATCAATCTAATCTAAAAGCCGTAAACTAAACAAAATACCTAGGTATTACAATTACGAATAACTTAATTTGGAAGGAACACATAGAAAATTTTGTTGGGAAGGCTAGCCAGAGACAGCATTTTATAGACAGGATACTTAGAAAATGTAACAGATCTACTAAGGAGACTGCCTACACTGCGATTGTCCGTCCTCTTTTAGAATACTGCTAAGCAGTGTGGATTCCTTACAAGGTAGGACTGACGGAATACATCGAAAAACTTCAAAGAAGGGTAGCACGTTTTGTATTATCCTGAAATATGGGAGTGAGTGTCATAGAAATGATACAGGATTTGGGGTGGACATCATTAAAAGAAAGGCGTTTTTCGTTGAGACGGAATCATCTCACGAAATTGCAATCACCAACTTTCTCCTCTGAATGTGAAAATATTTTGTTGACACCGACCTACATATGGAGAAACGACCACCACGATAAAATAAGGGAAATCAGAGCTCGTACGGAAAGATATATGTGTTCGTTCTTTCCGAGCGCTATACGAGATTGGAATAATAGAGAATTGTGAAGGTTGTTCGATGAACCCTCTGCCAGGCACTTAAATGTGATTTGCAGAGTATCGATGTAGATTTAGATGTAGACATAAAAATGAAAAAGTTCCAAATCAAAATTAAATGACGTTCTGACTTACTTTACTTAGATTGTGAAGTGAAAGATTAAACTGAATAATCACAAAAATAACCTTATATGCTACAGTTAACGTATCTGGTAAGACAGCACAAGTTGACAATATTTGTATTCTCTGAACGTAATTTGTACTGAGAATGTTGTAGGTCGCAGACTACATTTTCAGAGACAATTTCAACAATAGACGACTTAGGGCAGCGATTAATTTACAAAGTAACATAAAATATAAATGAAACGTAATAGCAGTGAGACGTACATACTAGCTGCAACAACTGGGAGAAGATTCCGGAACTGATTTCATGAAGCTGTAGCTTTGCACAAACAGATACGTGAACGCAGTTTTTAATAGCCACAATTTTTTTTATAAATTTTGAAGAAACTTTCTTGAAACTAAAATGGATTTGAGACTTCCCATTTAGAAGAAAATAACAGTGGTCTTCGGCAAAAATACATTGCCAGATAAATGTGCAACACTCGCAAGAGTAAGGGTATTCTGTTTAAATGTAAGGTGACAGATAGTTCAACATTTTAGGAGTATATGAACAATTTCAGGGCAAAAGAAGCGCGCACACACGCACATCACTGTTTTTGGTGCTCAAGCAGTCAAATCAGTATACGACAGCTGCTGTGGCCGAGCGGTTCTAGGCCCTTCAGTCCGGAATCGTAGTGCTGCTACGGTCGCTGGTTCAAATACTGCCTCGGGCATGGATGTATGTGATGTCTTAGGTTATTTAGGTTTAAGTAGTTCCAGTCTAGGGGACTGATGAACTCAGATGTTAAGTCCCATAGTGCTTAGAGCCATTTGAACCAACTGAATATCAGTATACAATGTACCACCCTCTGGTGGCAACTCAGGCGTATATTCTTACATGTAAACGATCATAAAGGTGTCGAATGGTATCCTGCAATAGAGAGCTCCAAGATTCTTGACCTTCTGTTGTAATTCGGCAGTGGTTCTTACAGGCACTGGAGAACGACTAAGTTCCACCTTTATAACCAATAATTTATATCTTTAGTTTATATACATGGTGAAAAGTTGGTGCGTCTTGAATTGTTTGAGTTTTACTATCATGTAAATCACTTGGATGCCCATAAATAGCCCCAATAACAGTACACTCATATTAATTACTTAGTCGTCTCTAATTATTGTGCAGAAATGGTAGAGTAAGTCCTGTATTGAACATACTTGTTCGTAACTGGAATTAAAACACTTATCGCTGGAGGCAGCATGTCGTGGTGGATCCACAGAAAGCAAAATGCAAAGCGTGTTAATAAAATAAGATTGGTGACTAACGCTGTTTTTTGTCACTTTTTGAATACAAAAATCTTATCCTTCGTTACTTCCTCTGGAGTAGTGTAAAAGCACTATGAGAATCAGCTCCTGGAAACTTGGTAGCTACCAATTTGAGCTTTATGCTTTCAAGTTACACATATTTACGCAACTTATTATGCTCCTTAGAAGTGGAAAAGGTACCATATTACACATGAGTGTTGATTATGTATTGTAAATTGCTTGCTTCCATTAAGATAATTTAGTATTTTAAAATTTTTAGTGTGAGGTCATGACAAAAGGTAGACTGAACGTAAAATTAGGGTTTAAAGTCCAGTCGACAACCAGGTCGGTAGAGATGGAACACAGTCTCGGATTGGTTCAAGTATGGGGAAGGAAATCGACCTTACCCTTACAAAGAAACTATCGCGACACTTGCATGGAGCAGTTTAGGGAAATCAGAGAAAATCTAAATCAGGATTGTCGGACGCAGACGGAACCGTCGTCCTCTCAAATCCGAGTTATTGTGGCATCCACTGCGCCACCTAACTCGGTAGGTCATGAGAAACAGCTTAAAAAATTTACAGATGATTGAACTCCTAGAGCAGTTGTAACCTTTACCTAAGTAAGTTGTGCCTTTCGCTGATGAGAAGAACACATCTACATCTACATCATACTCCACAATTTACCAAGAGGTGTGTGGTGGAGGGTACTCCCGGTACCACTAACTGAGCCTCCTCCTCGCCCTCTCCCCTCTTCCATTCGTGAATGACGTGTGGGACGTACGATTGTCTGTGAGCCTCTGTATTGGCTATAATTTTCTGATCGGCATCATTACGCTAGTTGTATGTGGGAGGAAGTAACACGTTTTGCGACTCTTCCCGAAAAGTGATCTCTTGAAATTTCCACAGTAGCCCTCTCTGCAATACATAGCGCCTCTCTTGCAACGACTGACAGTGAAGTTTGTTGAACATCTCGGTAACTCTCTCGCTCCGACTGAACAATCCCGCGACGAAACGCATCGCCCTTCGTTGGGTCTCCTCTATCTCTGTTATTAATCCTACCTGGTAAGGACCCCATATTGATGAACAATACTGAAGAATCGGTCAAACAATCAGCTTATAAGTCACTTCCTTCACGGGTGAGTTACATTTCCTTGAGATTCTTCCTAATAAATTCAATCTGGCATTTGGTTTTTCTACTATTTGTTATATGTGGTCATTCCACTTAAGGTCACTCTGGGTAGTTACATATATTTTACGGTAGATGCTGTTGCCAGCAGTTTCTCATCAATAGTGTAGTTGTACAGTCCTGGCCTTCTTTTCCTGTGTATGCGCAACGTGTTACAGTTATTTACGTTTTGAGTCAACTGCCAGGACCTGCATCATTCATCAATCATCCACAGGGTGTTCTCTAAATAGATAATATCCTCTGGCGTTGCTGCTTTGTTATAGACAACAACATCATCGGTGGACAGTCTTCAAGAGCATCTCCCGCTTTCAGCTATATCATTTATATACGAGAGCTGTCCAGAAAGTAAGTTCCGATCAGTCGCTAAATGGACGCCACAGTGAAAACCCGATGAAGCTTTGCACAGATGTGTTTGGTGGTGTCTCTAGTATGACCGTCGATCGCATCAAGACGCTCTTTTCAATTGTGAGCGCACTATGAGCTAGTAAAGGTGCCTAGAACAACGATGTCTCCCGCCAAGTAGGAGGGACCACTGAGAGGCTTCACCTTAATGAATGCAGCCTACCTAATACAACTACCACGCACTCCCTTCTTCATGGCAATTCTCAGCCTCACTCTGCAGGGGCAGTGAAGTCGCTCCTGCAGCCTTTTCGATGGGAAGTGTTCGAGCACCCACAACACGGCCCTAATTGGCTCGTCCTGAGTATCATATCTGTCCACATAAAACAGTTTTTGGGCGCAGGCTACGCGCTATAGACCAGCTTAGAGAATTATCGGAAAGCACAGGCGGCTGCCTTCTATGACGGTGTTGGAAATTTGGTATAACGCTCGTACAAGTTGGAGTGGCGACTCTGTAGAGAAGTAGAGAAGTATCTGGAAAGTGTAGCTAACTCTTGCAAATAAAATGTTTGTGATTTTCACAGTGGTTTTCATTTAACGACCGATCGGAATTTACTTTCCGGACAACCCTCGTACATTGTAAACAGTAATGGTCCTATCACACTTTCTGGAATACGCCGGAAATTACATCTGTCGATTTTGTTCCGGCACGTGCCGGCAAATGCCAAAACCCGATTTCGCAGAAACTTCGCCGGGTAGTGGAGGGACAAAATAAACAAATAAGTGTCTCAGCTTGTACGTAGATACTCGACAGTTTCTGAGAAAATGACGGTCAAAGTTTTCGAGTTACGTAATGTTCCTTTTAGCTAGTTGATAGTTCATCCGAAGCGGTGGCACAGTGGCTAGCGTTGTGGCTTCTAAACTTTGTGCCTCGTGCTCGACATCTGATTATTATTTTTGTTTTTCATTTAACTATCCATGTCTGTAGAAGGTTACTACACAAACGCTATCGAATGTGTATTGAAATGATGTTGTCCTTATTCTTCTACTAATAGTATGTCAGGTGAATGAATTAAACGAAAACAACAAATGAATAAGAAAATTATTAGAAATTACTTTAAGTGAAAGTCCTGCAGCATATCTTGCTTCATAATGAATTTCAGGTGCCAGTTTACGGAAAAGTGATCCGTTATGCATGGTTTGCTGGGAATTATTTCCAAGGCGTAAAATCATCACACCAATGACCACAGAAAATCCTTTGTAAAGAGAAGCGAAAGGCGTCTGATATCAAATCCTCTTTAATTAATTTCAGTAAGGTTAAGACGGAGAAACCAGTAATAATTGGTCCTGTATATTGATTGACAGCATCAAATGTTGTCTTCACTTGCTTCGTTATTTTCTTTCTTCAATTAGTATGTGCATAGGAAGCCAGATAATTCAGCAGCCAAGGTGATACTCTACAGGTTTCTCCTTATAGCCTTAGCGTCTTTTCGCTTACTGGTCAAGCAAGAAAAAACTTCACAAGATTTATCGAAATTATTGACTGTTTGGAAACGCTTAAATTTACTGAAATTTGGACCATAGTGTAGAATGTATTATTTCTGTCATTGACACTTCAAATTTTGTGCCCGTTTACCAGGGTCTCCAAGAGCCAGCTGTAATTTACACATAAGTGTCCTTAAAGAACAAACTATCCTCAAAACTGTGGACGGCTACAATTTTCTCAAAAAGATTGAGATTGGTCAGTTGAACAATTTTTCAGATCTGTATCTACCCATCGGCATCAGCAAGATAAAATAAATATAATTTTTGACATACTGCCAAAAGGTAGGTAATTTTCTGAAGGTGGATCAAGAGGTATAGAATTTCTAATAGAACTGCTAAATTTGTCGTATCGAGTGTCATAGTCTACTCAATTTCTCCACATCATTATAGGTTTCAAACAATGTCTGATTACAATATCTATCGGTTCCAAGTGCACATGAGAATATATACACTAAGTTTGTGTCAAATTCACAAAATGAACAGACAGAAGATAAATTTCTAGTTTATGTTAAACATAAGTTTGATTACCCGAAAAAAGATGTTCATATTGATGCATGAGACGCATATGACATCGGAATTAGGTTAAGAAGATAATATTCTCGAGGCAACTTTTAATGGTTCCGTTGCAGATTGCTGTGCTTTTATGATACAGAGCCTTTTGTCTTTCTCTAAGGAAATCGTACGCACTGCGCTGGTAAAATCTCTTCTGGTATGTGAGCTTCCCACTTACGTCAAGACTAATATAATTAGTTTGCACCAGTTTCATTTTTAAGCAATTGCATACCAAGTAGGTTATGTAATATTCATCAGCACCATCACAAAAGAGTGTTACTTATCCCCTTCCTTCAAACATGTCTTCAGCATTATTTTTTTCACTGAAATTTGCACATTTTCAAAAAGCACCTGAAGTGATTGAACCAACTATAAACATTCTCAGCAGATTCTAAAGTATCATATGCTTTTAACATAAAGAGAAGTACGTAAGAGTGAATTTTGCGTTAATTTCTACATCAAAGAAAATGCATGCATCGGAGAGTAAACAATTCGTAATGTATTCCAATACTTGTGTATTAAATTTATTTGTCCATCAGACTGAAAAGTAGGATGTAAATTTGTTTTGAATACTTTTAATCAATTTGTTGTGCAGGAGTTTCTCACATTTGGTGTAAAACGGAGTCTGTATGAAAATATAAGTGCTGCAGATTTTGTTACTTGGAAGTTGATGGTCAGAGCTAAGTTAAAACAAAGTTCAAAGGTGAAAGTTTAAAAGGTTCAGTCACGCACCTGTTGACCATGAAACGAGATGAGGATAATCTTTTTATTGCTGTACTGTTCAGATGTCTGGGATCGGAAGGGATTAAAGTACAATAGCCTTGAACTAGACACCCATTACACAATATCAGACTTCAAGCAGTGTCTAAATGACTTGTCTTCCAGCATTTTTGGCAGATACAATACAGCCAAATGATCAGTGCAAGTGGAGAGCGCTCTAAGTGCCAAATCTTAGATTTGTCACGAGAATCAAAAAATAGTATATATCTTTTTGTTCATAACTTACTTGTATGCAAAGAACTGAAAAGGTATTCTGACATCACATAATTATGCTAATTATGCTGCCACCTCTTCACTGCAAAAAAGCATGACCCAAATTAGAAAACAATTTATTACTGTAAAAGTTCTTTCAAGGAAACTGTCCAATCCGACATGTCTAAGCCTGTCCAGAATTTTTTTATACGAGAAGAACACATCAAAAGAAATCAGATTTCAAAATTTTTGCTGCTAAGGCACGCTGAAAACGGTTTTAAGAAAATGTAGAAACTTGAAAAATTCGTAGCTCCCAGCGCGGTGGAGAAACGTGCACCCCTGCTGTAACTGTGCTGTGACATTCTGTTGTAGGTTTATCTGTTCACTAAATGTTGTCTGACGAAGTTCGCGCGGGCTAATGACACACTCTGGCGGAAGCTAGTGCCAATGACGGCCTCGGGCTACGAGACACGACGTCACAAAAGAGCGTCGAGACCTTGTGTACCGCGTAGGCTACCGGAGGAGCCCGGCGACACCGAGATGGACTGACTCTACACAAAATTTATATGCCAGCCAACTCGAGGCGGAGTAACACGGTTTGTATGTATACGGTAGCCTACCTACATTATTATTCTGGCAAACTGCAATGATTCTTTGGTTCAAACGGTTAAAATGGGTCTGAGCAATATGGGACTTAACATCTGAGGTCATCAGTCCCCTAGAACTTAGAACTACTTAAACCTAACTAACCTAAGGACATCACACACATCCATGCCCGAGACAGGATTCGAACCTGCGACCGTAGCAGCAACGCGGTTCCGGTCTGAAGCGCTTAGAACCGCTCGGCCACAGCTGCCGGCTTTCTTAACAGTAACTGAAATGGTGCACACTCTTTAAATACGTATTAACAACTGCAACAACACGATACAGAACATGCATAAAATTGTACCAGATGATCAGCTACAGACAGGTTGCGTCTTTGAAGCAGGCACAATAGCCCTTAAAGGAAGACGTACACCTATTCGCATCCACTTAATTATCAGATAAAATGACACACGTGTCTGTTACAATAAGGAAATAATTAGAAAAAGAGAATAACCAGTCTGACCGGAAACGTCACAAAGTCAGTGAACACGAAAAAGTCTCAGAACACTCAACACTACAACGGAGTCAGCAATCTACAACATAACCAAGATCGTTCTGGACAGAAACTGGGAACGTGACGACCTGGTGAGCTGCACGCTGCCACAGAAGCGGCGGGAGGGTGAGCCCACTTGTCTGCGTAATAAGGAAGCAGCTCGCAGCTCGCAGAAGACGCCAGCTGAGGGCGCCCCGCGGCTGCTGCCGCCGCCGCCGCCGCTCATCCATTAACAGCGCTGGCCGCTGGCGCAGCAGTTCTGCCTCACAGTCCCTCCACATTTTTAGGACGACTTTCGAGGAAAATTTATGCTTTTTTTAAAACTGAAGTGACAGCTGTAAACATAGACAGCTTCGTATAACTTAACGATGTTTCGTTTGGTAAGTTAACTTCGGTCGTTTGTATCTTCTTCCTTCATTTAGAATTGATTATCTTGCCAGCATCGATATCAGCAGAGGTAGAAAAAAAGCTGAGAGTTGCGGATGTCGGTGAGCAGCACAACTGTGTCCTTTACTGAGGAATAATCTCCGCATTTGTCTATAGCCATTCAGAGGAATACAGAAAATGTATTCACAGTTGCGAATATAATTAGACTTCAGCTGCACAAGGAATTGGTGAAAATGTAAATTTGTCCCGGACCGGGTCTCGGACCGGATTTCCGCTTTACGCGAGCCGTTGTCTTAACTGCCTCGGCCATCCGAGCACGCAAACAGATCCTCCCCGAACTTTCGTATGTCACCTTTCGTCTACGACCTGTATTCTGACAATTGCTGCGATTCCCTCACAGGGACAGACTTTTGAGTATTGTCGCTGCATTCTCTTGGTATGTCTGCGTTTTCACGATGAACTCTGCAATTTATGAAGAACATACAGCTGTCTATCACATCGGTTCCTGTTGCTTCAGACATGCATTCACGTCTGAAGCACATTGCAGAGTATATCGTAAAAAACAGGCACTACTATATAGTATTCAGAGAAATTACTGGTATCTAAAACACAATGGCTAGATGAGGATTTCAACGCCTTTCTCCCAGAATAATAATCTAGTTTCTCGACCATTATATCATAATTGTCAGTTTGTTCTTTCATTCAAACCGAGCTGCCATTGAACAGTCTTCACTTGCTTCGTTATTTTCTGCGCCATTGTTCACAACATTCTCTAACATGCAGACATATGCAGGGTGTTACAAAAAGGTAAGGCCAAACTTTCAGGAAACATTCCTCAAACACAAAGAAAGAAAATATGTTGTGTGGACATGTGTCCGGAAACGCTTACTTTCCATGTTAGAGCTCATTTTATTACTTCTTTTCAAATCACATTAATCATGGAATGGAAACACACAGCAACAGAACGTACCAGCGTGATCTCAAACACTTTGTTACAGGAAATCTTCAAAATGTCCTCCGTTAGCGAGAATACATGCATCCACCCTCCGTCGCATGGAATCCCTGATGCGCTGATGCAGCCCTGGAGAATGGCGTATTGTATCACAGCCGTCTACAACACGAGCACGAAGAGTCTCTACATTTGGTACCGGGGTTGCGTAGACAAGAGCTTTGAAATGCCCCCATAAATGAAAGTCAAGAGGATTGAGGTCAGGAGAGCGCGGAGGCCATGGAATTGGTCCTCCTCTACCAATCCATCAGTCACCGAATCTGTTGTTGAGAAGCGTACGAACACTTCAACTGAAATGTGCATGAACCACATGTTGTGTCGTACTTGTAAAGGCACATGTTCTAGCAGCACTGGTAGAGTATCCCTTATGAAATCATGATTACGTGCTCCATTGAGCGTAGGTGGAAGAACATGGGGCCCAATCAAAACATCACCAACAATGCCTGCCCAAACGTTCACAGAAAATCTGTGTTGATGACGTGATTGCACAATTGCGTGTGGGTTCTCGTCAGCCCACACATGTTGATTGTGAAAATCTACAATTTGATCACGTTGGAATGAAGCCTCATCCGTAAAGAGAACATTTGTACTGAAATGAGTACTGACACATTGTTGGATGAACCATTCGCAGAAGTGTACCCGTGGAGGCCAATCAGCTGCTGATAGTGCTTGCACACGCTGTACATGGTACGGAAACAACTGGTTCTCCCGTAGCACTCTCCATTCAGTGACGTGGTCAACGTTACCTTGTACAGCAGCAACTTCTCTGACGCTGACGTTAGGGTTATCGTCAACTGCACGAAGAATTGTCTCGTCCGTTGCAGGTGTCCTCGTCGTTCTAGGTCTTCCCCAGTCTCGAGTCATAGGCTGGAATGTTCCGTGCTCCCTAAGACGCCGATCAATTGCTTCGAACGTCTTCCTGTCGGGACACCTTCGTTCTGGAAATCTGTCTCGATACAAACTGACACACTGGAAGCTTTCCACTGTTAACGGATCCACACGGATACGCTCAAATGAGCCGCAGACTGGCAATAGGGAACCTGAAAGGGGCGCATTCTACAACCGGTGCCCGACACATGAAAAGCGTGAAAGAAAGGTAAAGGTAAGCGGTAATGTCAACAGTGAAATAATCAGCCCGGGTATTTCCACATCGAAACTGTTCCACCAGATATAATATCCCGGTGAGCTGTGACGTAGGATACCTATTTCATGTCATCATGAAAACTCTCTCGGTCCGACAGTTTATATAACGTGTCTTTACGGATCTGAAAAGGAAAAAAAGGAACTTTAACCACAAGGTAGTGTTCCCCTAGTTACGGCCATTGGCGTTTATGTGAACTCGGTTTCTGGCTTGATTCATAATGTGGATTGCTTATTTCATTGGCAAAGCTTAAAAACGAATTCAAAATGTTATTACCAAATTTGTTTACTCATCAAAACACAAACTTTTCACGTGTTATTATAATACGATAATGAAGATTTGATGGATTTCATCATCTATCGAAGAACTGGTATTAACTGCAGCCCAGTTTCCTCACTACAGTCAATACTACTAAGAATGGGATTATATAGACATTCATAATATTGGATAAGGTGAGCTCTCTCCTCGAGCCCCTTCCTATCCAGCTGAGTTCAAAATGGATCAAATGGCTCTGAGCACTATGGGACTTAACATATGTGGTCATCAGTCCCCTAGAACTTAGAACTACTTAAACCTAACTAACCTAAGGACATCACACACATCCATGCCCGAGGCAGGATTCGAACCTGCGACCGTAGCAGTCGCGCGGTTCCGGACTGAGCGCCTTAACCGCTAGACCACCGCGGCCGGCTCCAGCTGAGTTACCAGTCAGTCTTTAATGACTTCGGTGCATGTGTAGGCGCAGTGCTTAGAACATTGAACTCTTATTACGAAAGAACAGAACTACTGCAGTGAATTAACTGTGACCCCCACGATGCCTCATCGGCGTACTGATGCCTTCAACAGCTCTCTCTTCAAGTACCACAGAAAACGAGCTAGCAGAGTATTTGACAAGGAGACAGCCAGAAGTCCATAACAGGTTGCGTGCCAAGCTTGCCATTCCGGTTGTCAGAAAATAACATTTAGAAGTGACAACAGAATAACCAGTTAAGGGTATGGCGGCGTGAGAGGGTAAACATGAACAATAATTCTAGTTCCACAACACATAGCGCTATTTTTCAGTATCTATGTTTTATGATGTACTATGCAATGACCTTCAGACATGCATGTGTGTGTGAAGAAACATATACTTCTGCGATCTACAGTTGTTTGAAAAAGAAGAAATGTATTCGCAGTTGCAAATAAAATTACATTTTAGTTATACAATCTATTGGTGACATGTGAAAATTGGTGCCGGACCGGGACTCGAATCCAGATTTCTCGCTTTAAGCGAGCATTCACCTTAACCAATTTTTTTGTTTGGTCCTCTATAATAATCAACTAACGTCTTCTCCGTGAATATAGTAGTAGTTCTGTGTTCCAGGTCAGGGTCCGTAGCAAGGGTAGCATCGGGTCTTCTCCTGGCCGGTACGTCCCAGCTGCGGGGGTATCTCTGAAAACACTACCAAATAATTAGCACAAATCTGACGGTACTGGGAAAGATTCAGCAAGGAGTCATGCCGTCCTTGTAAGAATGTCCAATAGTCGAGTACGTCCATGATACTGTCTCGGAAAAGACGATATTCCTAATAGTCCTTTGATCCACGTCGGAGCGAGGGCCATCACAGATGGAAAGTAAATGTCTTCTTGGCAGAGAAAAACCAGTGGCTCGATCGCTCGGCTAATCCCGCGCGGCGAACTGCAGAAGTCTCCACATGCTGTCAGCTGTTGAAGAAGCAACGATATGGTGTGATTAAATAGTGGAATGAACACATCACATCGTCGCTTCGCCAGCAATTGACAGCATCTGGAAACTTCTGCAGGTCCTGCTCCGTAGATTTGCCTCCACATATAAACTTTGGGTATCACTTCTTTTTCACTACATGTTTTACATTTCATCAGTATATCCCTCTGTATTTATAGTACTCTGTATTGCAGAGTACGGTCTGAAGATGGTCTGCCTTTGTACTGAAACTGGTCGCCAATAAATTTGATTTTTGCAATCTATCTTGTTTCTGTAAGTGGAATGCGTGTACTGAGCGCTGTTTTGCCAAAACGTCTTCGATAATATCTTTTATGAAACGTCTATAGTAGCGGCACACTCTGAGGGAGCGTCTTACATCACGTATGAGCCGAGAACTGGAAACATCTCTTATAGTTCTCATTTCTTCTGGATCTATTTCCGTTAACTAGACTCCCCTAAATCTATATTTCTTGAGCGACAATGAGGAGCTTTCTCGGACTGAGGTTGTGAATTAGACTTCAGGAAAGACGATCGGTGAGAATGAGTAAGCTGCTGTGACATTCCTTTAAATATAAGTCTAACGATTGCTGTGGGGAGACTTTAACATATCTACATCGTGAGCGAGTTGTTGGAAGCGCACAGAACGAAAATTCAAATGTTCATCAATCGGCCTTTAATATTTGTGACTATACTGCACTCAAAATCTTAATAAAAGAGAGAGCCGCATTGTGAAATGTCTTGTTTGGAAACAAAATTTTTCCATGCATTCACCGTACTTGTTTTTGACAAAAGTAACGCCCACTATACTCTTCAACCGCAAGCTTACATTTTATACTATTAAGTTCTATCTCTGGTTACCATTTCCTGTAGTGTTAGTTGTACGTTAACAGTGATATAAAAGTGTATGAATAGGTTTAATGATGAAGAGATGGCCGATACTCAACTCGTATATGAATTCAATGCATGCAGTGGAAGAGCGTCACAGCTATGCTATAATGAGGCTTCCCGCAGTGGCGACAACAATGTCACAGCACATTTGAATATGACGACTATTGAATTAATCTTTGTGTTGTGTTGTATGTATTAGTGATTGCATAGTACAAGCGTTCTCAGTGATATGATAATATGTCCACAGTAACAAAAGGTAGTCGGACTAATAAATCATAAAATTCAGAATTATGTTGTTACCTTGTAAAGAGCCGTCGGACCGCACGTTCATTACGACAGAATATTCAATTACTCGTGAACTACGGACGAAACTTTGTTAGTTAGCTTTGATAACGGAAGTAACCATCAAAGTTATAAAGAAAATAAATCACGTTGAAGCTCTTTTAAAGATGATTCTTATGCTAAAAGAGCCCCATTCAAGGAGCTTGTACATTGGATGCTGCTGACGCTGAGTAAGTGTTTAAGGAGACTAAACAGTGAAGGTCATCAGTCTCCTGTTCACCCTTTCGGACAGAAGCAGTGCATCCAATCTGTCTGCGTATAGAATAAATTCTGTGAGCAAGTGTTAGAAAGCGTTGGAAATGTTTGCGTAGCATGTAACTGAAGCGTAACGTGGGAAACAGTCCGCTATACACCCAGTGGGATGTGTGAAACCGCCTAAAAACCACATGCAGGCTGGATGGCTCACCGACTCCTTGTCGTTAATCAGGGCTGTCATAGCTGCCCGTCCCAGGAAGCGACCGCGTTAACACGCGCTGCCACCCAGGCGGGTGTTAACATTGGACACTACACGCATATAAATTACGCTGAATTTGTGGATTAATTACAGTTCGTACAATAATGCTACAGTGGTACACGAGTATTCGCAGCAAAGCAATTGACAAATGCTTTCATTTGAGTTCAGCTCTATGCTATGCACATTAACACACAGTCTCCAGAGGCCGAAGACTAGACTTATGTTATAAACTATTTTGACACAATTTGTAAATTATCACTCAAACGAGAGACGGAATTTGCGATGTTCTTCTTTTTCGATGTTATTAATTGCTTTTCAGCCTATTGCAGTCTGACTGTTTGAACAACTTGCATAATTTAAAAACGGGGCACGATTATTAAGAAATGATCGTGCCAATGATACCAGCAGACAAAATCAGTTTGATTTAACATGCTGTACTGATTCATTACATTATTGATGTATAATTACTTGTCGTAGATTCAAAAATTTATAATCAATGATTTTAGATGGTAAGAGAAGCGACTACTCGTGTATCAGACTACGTGTAGCCTGCACGAATTTTTTTTTTCGTTCTGTGCGAGAGAAATATTTTCAAAAACTCGAAGGTGAACTACTTGCGCGAATGGAGAAGGGACTGAATCAATTCCATTCATCACAGAGAACATCTACCCTTTCAGATTAGAAAGAGAAATTGTAATTGTGATATTATTTGACCGCAGTAGAGTTCACGATACGATCCTAGAATTAGTCTCAATGGTTAGTTATAATAATGCACAAATAATAAAAGGAAGATGTACTGTCTGAAAAGAGAATGAAATAGCAGCGAATTCATATTTCCATCTGGAATATACGGGTTGAGAAGCCAAACATTTTACTTCAAGTAACAATGGATTCGTTAAAAACGTCTGTAATCGAATTTCGCCTAGACGAATTGCGAATAGGAGCTGACGAAAGAAAGAATGACATGATTCTTCAATTTGACTAATCACCGACGTACATGTATCAACTTTGTTTATTGTAATTCAGCTTGGTATTTTTGCGACAAAATAAAAAGTCTGTATAAGACAAACCTAGTAATTTAACGCATTTGTTGGTTTCACGAATAACTGTAGAATTAAAATACATTCAGTGTTGTATTTTTGCACTGTTGCTTCTCTGGAGTTTAAGTCATTCTCCATGACAGACGGGCAGCAGCGTATTAGAGTTTACAATAAATCTAACATTTAAAGCACCAAAGAGTACGTTAAATCTCTTAAAAGTCCCTTTAGCGTCCCTTTAGACTAGGACAAATTACTTCCTCGCTTCGAATGGCGCAAGTCTCCGTGGAGAATGGTGCAAATTTTCAGTCGGTACGTCATTCAGATAATCGTAACAACAACAATAAAATTTCCATATTCAGTGTATTTTAAATCATTAATTTCTCGTCAGAGGCAAGTCAGTTACTTGAATTCTTTGTGTCTGTTCTTTCGGACAAGACCGAAAGAAGAGATAACACGTATTAATATAATTGATTTGCTTCGATGGGCAACGAATCCAGCTTCATCGGTGCGATGCACGATTACCTCTGACCTCCTGCGGGAATCTAAAGGCAGCGAGCATGGAGAACATCGATAGGGACTGTGGATATGTGACGCGACGTGAGTCTGTAGGTCGGCCCAGAGGCGAGCCGAGATATTCCACGCAGGGGCGATAAACAATGTGTCCGAGTGGCGCAGTGTTTAACGCAACTGCATAGGAAGCAAGAATCCCGGGTTCCAATCACGTTCCAGCACACATTTTTACTCGACACCGCTGATTCCGCATAAAGTCCTGATGCAAATGACATGAACTGTCCTTTCCATGTCCCTGTCTTTCTTCCCTGTCCACATCCTATTTATATATAATGTGTCACCGCTGTGGATTCCGCGTGGTGCATGTTCTTTCGGACATTCATATAAATTTGTAAATGTGACCTACGAAAAAATTGTTGGCAGTTGCTTCCAAAAACGACCAACGTGCTGCTGCTGTTGTTCTTTTCTTGGCTGGCGGAAGACAAACACCAACAGACTTCCATCTGAGACTGAGAATGTATATGGGCAGCGTGTCTGTCGAGAACCGCCGTTGTGAAATGGTGCGCCAATTTTGCTGGAGAGGTGATGCTTATCATTTTCTTTGATTACCGGGAACCATTGCTTATTTCAAGAAACCTGGTGTCTCCATCACTGGGGGACGGTACTGCACAACTCTTGATAAATTATGGCATGCAGGTAGGGCGAAACGTCCGGGATGCTGCTGCTTCATGATAACGCACGTCCTCCTATCGCAGATGTCGTGACGCAGAAGTGACACCAATTCAAGTCAGCAATAGTCGAGCCCACGCTCTATGGTTATGATAACTCTCTATGTTGTTACCACTCCTTCGGTCCCTTGAAAAGGCCTTGAGTGGTCGACGATTCCTGTCGCACAGGGATGTGCAGCAGGCAGTGACGGACTTCTTCATGCGGCAGGACCCGGTGTTTTATCAAAACGGTATCCTCAGCCTGGTGCGTCGTTGGGATGATTGAATCAATGCTCAAGGCAATTTTGCCTGAATGGCATACAGATTGTGAACTACACTGCCTTCGAAAGAACTTTTTGATCGTCCCTTGTAGCGTCATTACACCTTAATTCGAAGGAACAGGGCATGCTTGGAAAAAGGCTCTGGTCTTTCGAATCTGTGAGAAGATCCTTCTTTTCGTTGTGCATTTGTCCCGCACCTGCACAGGGCTATTAGCGGATACGGTTCGGTTAATTTAATGGGTGATCGGATGGACTTCCTGTGACCACACTGTTACCCCGAGAGCCGGAATGTTTATATCCAAATCTTCTGCCTGTAACCTTGTGCGTGTAAAACTGTGCGAAAGTTTTCTAAGTTTTTGCAAGCCGTACATCTGAGCCGGGACTTGAGGACCAGCCCTGTTTTCCCAAAGTCAGATGTGGGAAACCGTCTAAAAGCCACATTCGATCCGGAGTCAACGCATCAGGCCATCCTGGAAGCGGCGCTTTGACACGCACGTCGGTTATTTCCTTTTTTTATTACTAATCAATGACGGTAGCCCTTTTTTCATATCATTTATTTATTGAGTATTCTACATGTACAGTTAACATACATTGAAACAAAGATAGTGAAAATGAGCATGACACATCTTACATATATGAAACTAGAATTAATCAGTAGAATCACAACGGAAGTATCTCAGTATTATTGCAGAACAGGAAATACATTTTACTGAAAGCTGTCAATAACAGTCACAGTCATTTCTGGCAGGTAGAGACAAGGTGAGTGGGGTCAAATCGCGAGGTCAGGCCACGATGTCTCTCCCCCTTCCTTAAGTGAGCTTCTCCCTTATTCCTCACTCATACGGCTTTTTTCCCAATAACAATACCAGTAGCTTAAAATGATGGAACACAGAGCCAAACCAGAGACGAGAAAACATTAGCACTATAGGTACTGCAGCAGCTGCTCCAGAGGAAGGCTGAGTATTCGAACACTGGTATATTCAGCGTCCACATTTGCAACAAGCACCATACTCACAAAACCATCTCTTTGCTGGAAGGGAACCTGGTTACCATGCATTAATAAGAGCTTGTCTTCTTGAAGGGAAGCTACGAATTTTACAATGATCACACAAATCTCGCTGTCAAAATATGGGTTTGCATTTGGATCGAGGTAACATTAAAACTGTCAACTAAGAAGTCATGGATTTCTAAAGCTCTGGCCTGGATGCTGAGAATCGGTTAACAAGTGAAAAACTAACAGTACCTTTACGTGTAACACTCTTCGACACCTTCAGAAACAACAGGAGAGGACTAGACCGCTATCACAAACACATCTAACGAAGGACGGGAGATACGACGACTGAAGTTATAAACTCCTAAACACTTGCGACGTCCATCCCGGTACGTGCGGGATCAGCGTGGCAGACTGCTAACTCAAAGTGCACGGGCTCGATTCCCATCCCGGTCGGAAATTTTCTCCGCTCGGGCACTGGGTGTTGTATTGACCCTACGTTGGTTCCTTTGTAACTAGTAAGATAATCGTATCCAGTACACTGTCGTATCGTCTTTCCAATTATGATATAGATGAATTATCACGAATCAAAAGCCAATAAACTGAATTTAAAAAAAGAAAAGACACTTGCGATGCTGCGACGGAGCGCATGAGGTAACAGCTACCTGCTCACTCGATGCACAAGGTGGAACTTCTGTCCTGACGGGTAATTTCTTCTTATAGATGGTACAGACGATATAAAACCTGGCGAAAAACAATTGTAGCCCTTTGTAGATGAAGCAGTTATGTACAGGGAAGTTCCATCGTTAGAAATCTGTTATTGAATGCAGAGTCTTATACATGATTAGCGACTTGTTCAAAGATTGGCAGCTCACACTAGACAAAAATACATATAAACATATGGGAAGATCCGATATCTTTTGACTAAGCGTTCGGCGATCAGTCACTAAAATCAGTCACAAAATTAAAGTATCTAGTAGCATCTGTCCGCAGCGATTTATCGTTTTAACTATAGATTTTTTTCTGTGTGAAAGTCATTAATGTGTGTTTATTTTTAATAATTTCTTAACCCTAGCACCACTAAGGATCGGGAGGGGGGGAGGGGGGCAAAACTTTCCCGCAGTATTTGTTTTATTTGTGTAATATATCTATTTGTTGGAATGAAGAAGCAAGAATTTAGGTATTTGTAGTGGATCGATGGCATCACAGAAGCAAAGTGTTGCAACCTGGAAGGTCTACGGGAGAAGGTGCAAGACAGGAAAAAGTGGCGTGATTTGGTTCATTGGGTCACAAAGAGTCGGAACCAACTAAACGAATAGAGAGAGAGAGAGAGAGAGAGAGAGAGAGAGAGAGAGAGAGAGAGAGAGAGAGAGACAGAGAGACAGAGAGAGGGGGAGAGAAGTATCTCGAGTGCATGCTGTCATGGTTTTATAATTTTTGTAATTATTTAAATCTGCCTATTGTATTTAAGTGCAGGCAGTTCCCCCCCCCCCCTCCCCCCTATCCCCCCTTTAGACATCGGTGAGACAACTTTTCTTATTAAAATATTTCTCAACATGGCAGAAAGAAATGCACCGCTGTATTGTGTTGCCACTGTCGTTTTAAAATAAATCTCCTTTGTCGTTCGGGCAGTTGTACATTACTTGCAATTCTAATAAAATCTTTCGTCAGTGAGGTTTCTCATAGATGAAAGGGTGCCAGTTATAATAAATGAAGCAAGTGAAGATAATGAAAGTGATCCAGAAGAAGTTGATACAGTTCTGACATACGATAGTGGCATAGCAATTGAAAATGAGTCAAGTTCACAGAGTTCATCCCCTGATGAACAGTATGGAGCTGTTTCGAGCATCATTGTTACAGCAAAAAGCGGTAGGGAATATATTACTGCGCCTCCAAGGCAAGTAAGCAAGTCACTACAGAATATAGCGAATTTTCGTGAAGGCTTGACTCACGAAGGCTTGACCTCTAGTGTGTCAGAATCTTTCAAACAGTTTATAACTCCGAAAATAATGAAGATTATCATGGACTATAAAAACCAAGAAGCCCGTAATAAGAACTTAAAACTTATTACCACAGAAGAAATGTACGCCTTCATTGGTATTTCGATACTTATGGGCACAAATAATGACACTAGACTGCCTCTTGACGACTTATTGGGGAAAGTACTGGGGAAAAATATCTAAAAAGCTATAATGAGTTGTATATTCGATGTAGAGAACTTCTGTCCCTGATTAGATTTGATGATAAAGAAACACGAACCGAAAGACGAAAGCAGGATAAGTTTTGCCCCCTTCGTGAAGTTTTAGACAAAATTGAGGAAATGTTTGTGAAATACTATATACCAAGTGCAGATCTTACAATCGATGAAATGCTCTCCCTGTTTGGAGAAAGATGTGCCTTTAAGATCTTTATGAAAGACAAGCCTGGGAAGTATGGCATATTGATTAGGATGTTATAAGATGCACACGCCCTTTATGTTCTAAAAGTGGAGGTCTATGCATGGAAGGATGAACGACCTGCTGAGAAACGGAGTGCAAGGGCAGTTGGACGCCTAGCGAATCCGCTGGCATGAAGTAGAAGAAATATAACGACAGATCGTTATTACACTCGTACATACGAAGACCTAGCCGAGGAGCTTTACAGAGTTGACAAGTTAACTTTTGTGGGAACATTGAAGAGTAACAGAAAACACATGCCAAAACAGCTAAAGAAGACGCACGTTCGAGAGCTATATTCCTCCAAGTTCTTATTCACAGAACCGAAAACAGGCAACGCACCAGTTATCTTGGTTTCATACGTCTCCAAAGTGAAGCCTACTAAGAATCTTCTACTTCTCTCCACACAACAGAATGCTAACAAGGTGGACGGGTCGACCGAGAATAAAAGACTAACATCAATCTCTTCTACAATGAAACCAAAAGGGACATAAGACAGCATTGATCCAATGACGCAACATCATTCAATAAAGTAAGGGACTAGAAGGTGGACATTATCTCTCTTTTTCACCTTGATAGATATTACCTGTTTGAGTGCCGGAAAAATTTTCATGATACAGAACCCAAACTGGAATAAGGAGAAGCATAATGTAAGAAGAATGAATCTGCTAGAATTAGGTCAACAGCTCGTTAGACCAGCTGTGGAAGAGAGAGCAAAGAATATCATGGGTTTACAAAAGCCTATCATCTATGCAATGGAAAGTGTTGTAGTGGAAACGCTGCCCAGCATTACTGCAATTGTTCAATATGTAGAATTTTTTTCAAAAGGAATATCTCGCACCTGTTTGAAGAGTAAAAACTCTAAAAAGGAAAAAAAAAAAACAAAATGAAAAAAGTGTCTATAGTTTGCTGCAGGTGTTCCAAGTATGTGTGTTCCACTCATTCTGCAAAAACAATCATTTGCAATGCTTATGAAACTGAAAATGAGTAGGAAGGAAAAACTAAATTGTAATTTCTGACTTCGATTTGCAGTTTTCTTATTTGTGGTCTGCTATTGTACGGTCTTTTATGATTTCTTAATATAAGTCTGATGCATATGAAAGTATGAGTCTCCTTACTTTATGTATTGTATTTGTATATGTTATAATGCTCCTGATAACTATGGAAGGGTGTTGTAACCTAGTAAAGAATTTACTAAGTAATTAAATAATCAAAACAAAACAAACAAAAATACATTAAAAAGTGAAAAGAATTTAAGGGCAATATTTGCCCCCTCCCTTAGAAATTTACACTACTGGCCGTTAAAATAGCTACATCAAGAAGAAATGCAGATGATAAACAGGTATTCATTGGACAAATATATTATACTATAACTGACATGTGATAACATTTTCACGCAATTTGGGTGCATAGATCCTGAAAAATCAGTACCCAGAACAACCACCTCTGGCCGTAATAACGGCTTTGATACGCCTCGGCACTGAGTCAAACAGAGCTAGGATGGCGTGTACAGGTACAGCTGCCCATGCAGCTTCAACACGATACCACAGTTCATCAAGAGTAGTCACTGGCGAATTGTGACGAGCTAGTTGCTCTGCCACCATTGACCAGACGTTTTCAATTGCTGAGAGATCTGGATAATGTGCTGGCCAGGGCAGCAGTCGAACATTTTCTGTATCCAGAAAGGCCCGTACAGAACCTGCAACATGCGGTCGTGCATTATCCTGATGAAATGTAGGGTTTTGCGGGGATCGAACGAAGGGTTGAGCCACGGGTCGTAACAAATATTAAATTTAACGTCCACTGTTCAAAGTGCCGTCAGTGCTAAAAAGAGGTGGCCCAGACGTGTAACCAATGCCACTCCACACAATCACGCCGGGTGATACGACAGTATGGCGATGACGAATACACGATTCCCATGTGCGTTCAATTTGATGTCGCCAAACCCGGATGGGACCATCATGATGCTGTAAACAGAACCTAGATTCATGCGAAAAAATGACGTTTTGCCATTCGTGCACCCAGGTTTGTCGTTGAGGACACCATCGCAGGCCCTCCTGTCTGTGATGCAGCGTCAAGGATATCCGCAGCCATGGTCTTCGAGCTGATAGTCCATGCTCCTGCAAACGTCGTCGAACTGTTCGTGCAGATGGTTGTTGTCTTGCAAACGTCTCCATCTGTTGACTCAGGGATCGAGACGTGGCTGCACGATCCGTTACAGCCAAGGGGATAATATGCCTGTCATCTCGACTGCTAGTGATACGAGGCCGTTGGGATCCAGCACGGCGTTCCGTATTACCCTCCTGAACCCACCGATTTCATATTCTGCTAACAGTTATTGGATCTCGACCAACGCGAGCATCAATGTCGCGATACGATAAACCGCAATCGCGATAGACTACAATCCGACCTTTATCAAAGTCGGAAACGTGATGGTACGCATTTCTCCTCCTTACACGAGGCATCACAACAACGTTTCAGAAGGCAACGCCGGTCACCTGCTGTTTGTGTATGAGAAATTGGTTGGAAACTTTCCTCAAGTCAGCACGTTGTAGGTGTCGCCACTGGCGCCAACCTTGTGTGAATGTTCTGAAAAGCTACTCATTTGCATGTCACAGCATCTTCTTCCTGTGGGTTAAATTTCACGTCTGTAGCACGTCATCTTCGTGGTGTAGCAATTTTAAAAGCCAGTAGTGTATGTGACAGATCCGAGCTTAGTGGTGCTAGGGTTAATGAGAAAAAATAGTACGAAAAAACATGTTTTCCATTGTTTCGACTTCGAATACGGGGAGGGATGGTACATACAGAGTTATTCGTAAGTTCCTATCGGGTTTCAGAAGACGACTGCGCAAAAGGTGTAATAAATACATAAGACAGAAACATATCAGATTATAGAATTTCCTTGAAAGCTTTTAATGTGAGTTACTTATATTACTTGTACTCGATATGGCTACCATTTGTGACGGGGAAAACATCAATGTGGGCGTGCAATCCAGTCACACAATTTTTTGCGAAAGCGCGACAGCAACCCGCTTTGCAAAGCGGTTTATTTCATTGCCTGTCTGCGGGCATGAACTAATTCGATGCGTGAATGTGGAGCAAAGGGACAAATATGATACTTGAAGGCAACACAGCCAACTGGTGCAGTCTGTAGTTATAAGAATTCTGCAAACCATTAGGAGGCTTCTTTTTACCAGTGGGACATAGATACACAACAACAGCATGTAGCAATTTATTACTGTTTCTTTTAATAACCTGTCATGGAAAACAATTGTAGTGAAATGGTTAAGGCGGAACGAACAAACAAATCTAGCTGTCGGGAACGAAAATGTGAAACTCATATTTACTGGAAGACTCTTAATGAATGTAGCACACGAGGAAAATCGCATACAAGGCACTCGTTAGGTCGATTCTGGAGTCTTCTCACCAGTCTACGGCGGTTAATGTGTTAGATTAATGGAAGAGATAACAATGGTTCTGACAAAAGGGACACGGTTCGTTACGGGCACGTTTAGTCAATTTGGGATCGTTAGGGATAATGTTAAGGAACTGCGGTGGTAGACGCTAGAAGAAACATGTCGAGCATCACACAGAGGCAAACTCACAAAATAATAGTACCCTGCGCTCCAAAACATGTGAAGACACATATATCTTCCAACAAAATCTAACCCTTGTAATGACAACGACAATGATAATAGACATAATACAGTCTTATATAATTCAGGCTTATACAGTTATGAACCGACTGTCTTCCTATCGTGTAATGTCAGCGAATACAAAAGAAGAAGAGGTGACGATGCAGTTGCACTATGTAGTCTTCCCCACATAGCATACAATGTCTTGTGGTCTGCAGATGTTGGCGTATAACACGTCGTTATTAACAAAGCGAAGTCGTCAGATATAAAAGTAACTTCAAAAATATCCACAGGTAGTGCTTAATGGCCATTACTGTTAACGAAACAGTGCCTGATAACAAAAGTGAACGACCAAGGACAGGATAAGGGAACGAAATGAAACTCTATAGGTTCAGACGGCTTGTCGCGTTGTTTCGGTGTTTGCAAAGTCGAGTCAGATTTGCAGAGAACTTAATAGTAGGGCATTTATAAGTACAAAGTTCCACCCAACCTGACCTGTTCGCTTGCACTGATAAGGTTAAGATGGATGTCACAAAGCCGTTGTCCACTCTCCTCTGGCAAGTGGCTAGTTACTGTTCCAAATGGACCTTGATGTCCTGGATGTTGTCACTGGGACGAAATTGACGCCCGAGCTGATCCCACACATGTTCTATCGGAGACTGGTCTGGGCAACTCGCTGGCCACGGTAGTACCTCAACATCAAACTCATAGTTCATAGACACACGTGACATGTGTGGACGGGCATTGTTGTGCTGAAAAATCGCACCACGATCCTATCACATGAAGACGCAGAATGTCCGTGACGTAGCGTAGCTAACACTATGACGCCGGGTGTAATACTGCCAGTCGCTGAACACAATATAACACCATTTATCAGCAGCTCATGTTCCCTGTCACAGCACCACTTGAAATGCAGCTGCCTGATGAGTTGTGATGTTAACGGCAACCTACGCGTAGGACTGTAATTCCATTTTTTCCTTATTCATCTTTTGTTTGCACTTCTTCCAAGTCAGTAGACATATTACAAACATTTCGACGACAAATAAAGTCACAGTGTGCATAACAAAACTTGGTGGGTAATAGCTGTTTGTTCACACCATCTCAGCAGACTCGTGAACTGTACTCGAGCATAGCCGGAAAACTAGTGACCAAGTGGGTCCTCTTTGGCACCACTTCACAGTGTGTATAAGTTCTATAATGTTTTAGAAGCATTCAGAACATCTGTTTATTCAAACTGTTGCTGTATAAAATTCCGCTTTTAATAATTGATATAAATAAAAATTAGCTCTTGTTTTCCATACAAGGAAATACTTTTAAAATATTACAGAAATAAAATATATTTACTGCAAGTGAAAAAAATAAATTAACTAGTTTCAGAAACTACAGGTGTTGTACCATGTCATAAAATCAGCGTAGTGTAGGTCGGTAAATTAAACAAATACAAGTATATCTTTATGTTTTCGCGGCGTAAACACTGTTCCATAAAATTTCGGACGTACAGCCACATAAATTCAGCTTCTTCTTCTAATATTTCGGCTGAATACCGTCCAGCCGTCTTCAGAGTGAGCCGAGGTGACTAAGGCTCCAGCACTTGCTCCGTCCTTTTAAACCCGAGGACCGAGCCACTGCGTATGCAGCCAAAGTTACACAACCTAATAAATCTGTGGCAGCGGTGCACTGTATTGATACTGGGCGCTCTGTGGTGAACGATAATGTTGAAATTTTAGCCCCGACTTCATCTTTCTGGGACCCAGTAGTGAAAGAAGCAATTGAAACTCGGTTGTCGACGAATTTAATTAACACAGATAGCGGCTTCATCTTGGACAAATCATGGAATCCGGCAATTCTTGTAATTAAATCACATAGACGTCGAGATGGTGTAGCTCTGCGTGACACATGGACATCACCGTGTGGAACGACTGCGCAGCCATAGATTTAATTTTCATGCATATGTTACACCTCTTTGCAGCCTATCAACGTCTTTTGTGCTTGTGTATCTTTGGCTGCATACGCAGTAGTTCGGCCCTCGGGTGTAAAAGGACGGAGCAAGTGCTGGAGCGTTCGTCACCTCGGCTCACTCTGAAGGTGGTTGGACGGTATTCAGCCGAAATATAAGAAGAAGAAGCTGAATTTATGCTGCTGCACGCCCGAAATTTTATGGAATAAATACAAGTATAATTTATCATAAGAGACAATATTTTAATCTTATAATATAAAACTGAGAACAAGGTTCTATTTTATACTTTTTTGTGACATTTATACTAAGACTAATTCTGTAGCAAAATCCGATGGCGTGTTAAAATGTTGATATATACTCGGCTAACTTTATGCACTGTAGAACATCGCCAGATTGTCAAAACATTGTATAAATATCCAAAATGGTGAATGAAACTCAATAAATCCGAAAATAGGTATAGCTGTAGGTGAAAATAAGGCGGTATCGTAAGTTTCCGTGGTTTCAAACAGCTGCTTAAGACATAGATTTATTATAATGTACATGGATTATTGTAACTACATGATCAATTTGTCGTAGGTGCATTTCGTCTAGACTTCTTCTTTGTGGGTGATAACGTTGGTTCGTTAATTTTGGGGAAAGGACACAACATGGGCGATAAGGACTGCTGTGTTGGACCAAGGTCTGGTCACCAGGGACTGCAGGAACTGGCTATTAGAAACTGTTTGAGTTTTTCGAAGAGGCATATTGCAGCCAGTCATCTGTCTCCAAGAATTGTAATTTTGTAATACTTTCATTAGCGCAAAGTGAAACTCTATATTTCGGTAACCTCTCTACTTTTCGCGACCAAATTTTCAACGTCTTGGATACGACAACTACAACTGAAAGTAATTCAACGCTCATAGCTGCCTTTCAGGCTGAGGAAGTTTACAAACTTATTGCGGGATCGCCTTCTCAAAACTCACCCGATGTAGATGGACTTCCCGAGGAATTTTACGTGCGCTTTAGGCCGTTGTTGGTTGCTACCTTTTTCTCCCTTTGGAATCAAGTGTTACAGGGAAGAGTAGTGCCGACCTCGTTCAAAGTGGAAAAAATCGTTTTAATCCCGAAACTCACTGGACCGGCCGCCCTGATAGCTTTCTTCCACTTACTTTGTTAAACTTTGATTATAAGACTGTGGTGAGGGTAGTTAACAGTAGGATGTCCGCTCTGATGGAGACGATTGTTGCAAAATATCAAAGCTGCCTACCTAGACGTACCATTCTTACCCCTATAGTCGAGTGTCGTGACGTGGTTTCGGTTGCTGCTGTAACGTCCTTCTCTTGTGCCCTTGCTTTTCTAGACTTCGATAACGCATTTGATCGTGTTAATCACAACTTTCTCCTTCGAATTCAGGCAGTTGGTATCACTGTTGACACACGGCGAGTGCTCTCAAAGATTTACTGGTATTTCGGCTTCGGTGGTTGTTAATGGCCAACTGACGCCCCCAATAAATATCCGTAGGTAAGTATGCCTCAAGGAAGCCCGCTGTCAATGACTTTGTTTGTGTTGTCTCTGGAGCCCCTACTTCGGATGCTAGCATCCCAGCTGACAGGCTGGACGCTTTCCGGCGGGACTATACCTGTTCGTGCATACGCGGATGGCGAGATGGTTCTGCTTCGAAATTATGCTGAGACACCTGGACTGAAGACTGTAATCGATGATTTTTGTCAGAGTTCAGGTGCAAAACTTAATGAAGGTAAATGCAAGCTTCTTCTCTTACGAGGTTTTGATGACGCAGTTGTTCCAAGGGCTACTGCGGTGGATTGGCATACGTCTCTCGGTATCATCATCGATTTCTCTGTGTCCGTCCCGCTAGTCTTGAACCCCTGTTGATGTTGCTCGCATAAATTATAAGTTAAAGCACATTCTTGACTTCTATCTTGCAGTGAGCTATTTAGGGGTTGACACCATATGGAGACCTGTCCTCACAATGAAATTCCTAAAGACTCGTTGGGAAGCTGTCCCTTGCCCGAACCTCGTTGAAAGAGTATCGCCGCAAACAACCTGGACAACAGTTCGGTTCAATATCAGTCTCTCGATTTTACCGATACGCATAGCGCCCTCGTTGTATAATGTAGTAAATAACTATATTCCTACGAACTAGCGGCTTTTCCGTGCTGGGCCTAGTGACATGGATTTGTGTAGTCGTTGTACGTCTCCAGATATGATACGACATCGCTTTACTTGTAGGGGTCATATGGCAAACTGGTCTTTGATCAAGACACAATTGGCCTTCCATACTCGATATTCTGAGACTGCATACGCTACGGTCATCATAATGCGCCCAGATTCTTATTTCTTTCTATGGTAGAGATCACTGCCTATTAAACATGCCTGCGAATGCCTCGATATAGAGACTTCTTCGCCAACACGTTGAATCTTGTTTTCCGTCTGCAAGGTGTTGGTTAATTTAATTTTTCTGGTGATATGTGTTTTTCTTTGTTATGTATGTTCCCATCTGATTGATCGGCTTGTCCTCTCATGGTTTCACTGTTTGATTTTTTGTGTGTTTTGATTCAGCATCGCTCCAGTTCTACTTTAAATGTGTATAGATGAAGCATAGATACACATGAGCGAGTACAATCCTTGCAATCAAATTGGAATTTTTCTTAGTTTGTTATTTCGAATGTATTCTGGTTTCGTTTTTCCCTCTGCATTTAGATTCTATTACAAACTATATAATAAATAAAAACACAAAATAATAAAATAATTATAAAATGACTAAAAACCATATAAAAATATTTGTTGATACATATCATGTGAGCTTGGTGGTGGTTTATCGGCTACGTTCTCGGTTTTTTTCCCTTTCTCCTTTTATTTGTTATTCTGTTATCATAATTAATTTTTTCTCCCATTTGCAGCTTATATTCCATGACGATTTGACTGTGGTCTACTGAAGTGTCATGATAGTACAAAGTCATTCCGATAATAAAAAAAGAAAATAGAGAATGGTGTAGAGGTCAGCGCACCTGCCTAGTAAGCAGGAAACCCGTGTTCGAATCCCAGTGTGGCACAAATTTTCAATCCGCCTCATTTATGTAAATCAGTGGCTGCTGGCATCTAATATCTTTAATTTCCTTTCGTCTGGATTCTTGTCATGTTTACGGTTTACACTCTCGTATTGGGCGTGACCAGGAAGAAACAGTACAAAAGTGTCAGGAAGTACCACCCTAAAGATGCAATGTGAGTGCAGCGGCTGCGAGAAAAAAAAAAAAAAACTTTTACCTTGATGCTGATTGACAGCCGTTCGAAATCAGATCGTAATAAATTCGCTGAATGCGAATAACTTAGAATCAGCTGTATTAGATTCAGATGTTCTACCTGCTGGTGACATATGAAAATTTCTACCGGGCGAGGAGTCGAATCCGCATTTCCCGATTGTCTCGATAAGCAAGAAATTAGGGATGGAGGGGGTTGATCATGACAAGTTTTTGTCGAACATCGTCATAAGCGATTTGAGTGGTCTTCTTCATCACCCTACAGTCTGGACCTCGCACCCTCTGTCTTCCATCTGTTCGGTCCAATGAAGGTTTCACCCCACGGGAAGCAATACTTGGATGATGGGAATTATACTGATGCAGCAAGACATTGGCACCGACATTGACCAGTAGAATGCAACCATGCGGACAACAGGCCATCCCAGCAACGTGGCCTAAGGACGTCACATTGAATGTTCATAATGTTGAAAAATAGGCTTTGTAGCAAAAAGAATAGTGGTTAATAATAGTGATGTACTGGAATCCTGAATAACCCCAACCTGCTTTCAGGAAAAAACTGTGTTGCATTATTGAACGCTCCTCGTAATATAGCGTTACATTTCAGTGCACGTGTCCGCTATTCTATTTTCAGGGCCACCCGCAAGTAGTGGTGATATGCAGCGCATCCGCCGATGAAATGGAAGAATACTTCCCCGACCCTTTGGGGCTAGCAGTGCGCCAAGAGCGTTATTTGTGGAGCACTGCCCACGCCTCAGCCACCGATGGCACGTGTGTGCCGGTCACAATGCGCTGTGGGAAGGGACGACGCGGCTCTTCGCGTCTATAGAAAGACGGGGGTATACACGTCAAAACCAGCAAGGGCATATGTAAGCTTTAGGCGCCGCTAAGAGTCCGCTGGCTGTCGAGGTACACATCGCTTCCGCAATAACAGTATCTAAAAGCAGACAGCGAAAATAATTTTTTACTCCGCCAGCAAGAGAAGACCTTAAAGCTTCACTGTGCCCAGCAGCAGAAAGCCGCTATCGCAGCCTGCCCACCTACGACTCTGGGCACTCTGCTGTCTGGAGACAGAGCCACTCGTCTTATCACGTTGTTACTATCCACAGACATATCTTAAAACATGACACATATCCGAATGTTTCACCAATAGCACTCTGAGAGGAGTAATACATGTCAACGATGCGGAACAGTGGCCACTTCGTAAAAAAAATACTGCTAGTATTGCACGCGAATTCTACATTTTACCGCTAAAATCATGACATCGTTTTGTCAGCGCATCGTAGGCAGGTATGTTGACATTTACTATTTTAAATACAGCTTTATCCTTAGTAACGCCCAGCTTTATGACCACCTAACAATGATGACAATCGTTTACGCTTTTCTCCTTAGTTAACATCACGGAACCCGCATGAACTCTACGTATCAAAGCTAAGATTCAGGATGTATCCCACGGGAATAACAATAATTTTCGCAGAACTGACTTTATCCTAAAGTAAACACACGTGTCTCAATTGCGCTACATTTTGTGTCGGTTACAGAGACAAAACTGCCATAGTCCCTTACGCTTGGACCATGTTGTACCAGCATTAGACATACCGGAACAATTTTAGCAGGGAATCGCTGGAAACCATTTAGAGGAAATATACGGAACCAATGGTTATATCATTGGCCAAAGTTAGATGAATCAAGTGCGTGCAAGATTATCACCTTACGGATGAGTATGTAATGCAAGACTTTACTGAGATTATTTTTAAAAAAATCTGCATGTTAAATGGAAATACCGGAGATTCTGTACAGCTTACATTTTATTGCAGATCCTATTGTGGATTTGGCAAATAATACTATATAATTACACACGTTACACACATCAACATTACATGTTACGTAGATAATATCTAAATACATAAGTTCATTATATGAGTACATACAGATCTTAACACATCATCAAAAACACTGGTCAGCATAAGGGAGTCATGATTTTAGCACTAAAAACTAGATTTGTCAGACGATACCAGCGTTTTTTCGACCTAGCAATTCTTCCGCAGGGTTAAAAAACATCACTTCCTTTTATTACTCGCAGAATGCTATTGGCAAAACTCGAGACTTACCAATTTAGCTGCAAAACGGAAGTTATCAAAAGACATTCCACGCTGTCATCTTCATTTTTGTTTTATTAGCTTCTTTCATTTCAATTTCTTCCTAATTAAGTATAATTCTTGTTAAGTCATCTTTAGTGGTATGTTACGTTCTAATAAATAAATAAAATAAGCGAGAAGAAAGTGGAGACAAGGCGAAAAGATTACTCGACGTCCAGTTCATCTGCAAAACAGGCTACTAAAGTCAGCTGCGCCAAGTGCTGAATCTGCACTATTTATTTGATCTCAATAGTGCTACACATCAGATTCAATGTACAGATTTCTGAACTATCCGTAGCTAACAGGAAAAGAAATTGCACATTGAGATGTTATTATCACCATCAGCATTTTCAGTAGCCGGCCGCGGTGGTCTCGCGGTTCTAGGCCCGCAGTCCGGAACCTTCCGACTGCTACGGTCACAGGTTCGAATCCTGCCTCGAGCATGGATGTGTGTGATGTCCTTAGGTTAGTTAGGTTTAAGTAGTTCTAAGTTCTAGGGGACTGATGACCACAGCAGTTGAGTCCCATAGTGCTCAGAGCCATTTTTTAGCCATTTTCAGTAATTCAACGCTCGAGGTATCACGCGACAGCCGGTGTCGATAGTTTCATAACTACTTTTACGTATCACGGATGACCTCATCTTTAGATTACAGGAGCGCACGCAACGAGGACGTATGTACATTACTCTAATCATGTACTGCCATTACAACGTAATCTGTTCCTTTTGTGTGAATATTGCTGTCAATCTATTACACACAGCTTCTTGCACAATCGAGTCACACAAACCAGCTTAGCTAAGACAACAGTACGTTAGTGGTGATTTAATGGTCGTTTAGTATTTCTTGTTCGTCAAAATGTCAACACGCAAGCAATTGCGAAAAGAAGAAGTCAGACGGGGATAGATACTGGAGTATAAAGAAGTGACAAACAGTGAAGTAGCGATGTAAATACACTATGGTGAGCATTGTTGCATTCTATGGTCAGTAATGATGTCGTTTTAGTGTTCCGTCAAAATTAATTCGTTTCTAATCCTCATTAACTCTCTTGAATCTTTGTCAGTGCCCTGGGTGCGGTTACGTTAGCGATTTGAAAAAATAAGAGAGTGAAACCAAGACCACTTATTTAGGAGGATAAGATGGTGGTTTAGGAGATACTGGTGCGTCTAGTATTGTTCATACTGTATTGTGTGACAACACTCTGACGGTGTAAACGGAATGGACGGTGTCTCTTCCATACAAATTCCGTAAGCCACCGCATAATGGTTGTGGAGTACCATTCGTGCCCCATTCGTGTACAGAACGAGGCAAAAGGATCTCCTGTTTGTCTCAGTAAGCTCCATTATAGTTCTCATATTCTTCAGAGGGTACGTACGCGAGATACACTATCTGATCAAAAGTATCCCGACAGCTGTCAGTGGACATTATTATGGAGTGCATCGACTTTTCTCCTTTATGACAGCTTGAACTTTACTGGGAACACTTTCAATGGGCTGCCTGAATGCTTGTGGAGGAATGACAGCCTATTCTTCCTCAAGAGTAGAAACCAGAGATATTTGTGTTATTGGACTCTGGGTTCTGGAGAAAAGCCGACGTTCTAATTCATCCCATAAATGTTCCATTCGGTTCTGTTTGCGACTCTGAGCACGCTAGTCCATTTCAGGAATGTTATGATCCACAAAGCAACGCCTCACACATGATGCCATGCATGGATTATTATGGTGCTACAAGTAACCGTCGCCGAACTGTTCCTCTACTTTACATACTGCACAATGCTGTAAAATATGTTCATAAAATTCCTCATTTAGCTTTTTGTAAAGCAGCCTAAGGCGACCACACCCTCACTACAATAAATACCCTCATATCGTAACACCACCTTCTCCGTTCTTCACTGTTGGCGCTACACATGATAGCAGAAGTCGCTATACAAACATTCGCCAAACCCATACCCTTTCATCGGATTGCCACAGGGTATAGTGTCATTCATCACTATAAATCACTCGTTTCCATTCATCCACTGTCCAGTGGCGTCGCTATCTACACTACCTCATGTGTCACTTAGCACGGACTACAGAAATGTGTGCTCACGAAGAGATGCTCGGTCATTTCACTCCATTCTTTTTAACTCCCTACGCAGAGTTATTGTGCTAGCTGGACTACTGGTAGCGCTTTCGAGCTTACGAGTGGTTCCTCCCGCTGATTTCGTACGATTTTCTACAACCATCCTTCGTAATGCTACTATGTGACCGACGTGACCTGATGGGGAACTTGTACCTGTTTCCACCTTTAGATCAAGATAAAGCATAATGGAACAGGCTGTCGATGGGCAAGACACAACTTAACTGACCATGTATCTCGCAGGTAGCATCATATTAAACATGACTTAAAACTCCGCAGAAAAGCTTTGAGAGAGGAACGTCCTTGAAGTTCAACCACATAAATTTTGCAGAAGCTTTGGGTGAGATTTCCCCAATGAGGAATACTTCACGATAAAGCTTAAAATAATTCACTTCGACTTCGACTGGAAGGCGCAAGACGTGTTACGTGCGTAACAGATTTCCGTCAGCAGAAACCAGCGTTGGTATACGCAGAGTTTAGTTTGGCCGCAATCACAGGCCGCCTCCTTCTTGGCTAATGCCCGGGAATATTGTCCCTCCCACGTGACGGCCTGATGTGTACCACGTGCCTTGCAACGTCTTATTACTTTTGGTGCACAGTCTGATAACGAAATGCACGAGAACGCTCACTTAAAAGTCAGCCAGTCCGTTTGTCTCCAAGCGACCCAGAGATAACAATGAATACAATGGGAATATTACTGTTTCCTTCTTTAATTAAAGTGGGTATTGGGAATATACTAACTGTATCACAATGATTTTTGTAAACATTAATTCCAGTCAGTATTGCTGTGGTTAGGAAGGGATATGTGTTATTGAAGTAAGAGATTTGCTATATACTGGATTTATAAGGGACAGACAAATGAAACAAGACAAGTGGAAAAAAGTATGTATACTATTCATTATTTAAAAAATAATCACCGTAACTGTTAATACATTTATCCCACTGTGATAAAAGACGATCAGTGCCTTCATGGAAAAAAGTTTGTCTGTATGGGGGATGTGTAAGGGCATCCCAGCGAAACTTCTGCAGTGTAACAGAAACAAATTTTGCATTATTTTACTGGGCATTGCTCTGCAACTGAATAATCTCGTCCGTCAATGTTACTTTGCTGTTGTACTTGATTGCGTGCTTCAGTTTTTACAAAGTCTGCACTTACCTTTATGCGTTAATTGTGGTGCCACGTTCAACAAAGTCGACAAGCAACAGGCCCTTGCAGTTAGAGACAATGATCATCATAACGCTCCCGGAGCTGGTGTGCACGGCTTTGGATCTTTTCTGTGGGGGTGAACCGATGAGCTTCCTTTGTTGGCTCTGAGGCTTGCTCTCAGGCTCAAAGTGATGACACCACATTTAATCTCTCGCGAGAATACGGGACAGGGAACAGTATTCTTAATCGTGATATCGTTTCAGGTTCTGCAATGATATTGACGTTCTGTTCAACTACTGCCTCTCCCTCCCGCTGTTAGGAATCCACTGTATACAGAATTTCCGGAACTTCAGATCATCTGCCATGATGGCATGAGCGGTTACCGTGGGGCCTAAAATGAGCCAAATGTCCTCTACCGCCCGCCGTCAGTCATTTCTGACGGCAGCATCTATCGCAGCTATGACAGAAGGAGTAATAACATGACGAACCTTTCCTGCCCGACTGCTGTCTTTCAAAGACACCCAGTCAGCTCAAACTTTTATTTCGCGCAAACACACAAGCACGTGGCGTACTGCGTTCTCCATACACCGCAGACATTCGGGTTTGAATTTCACTTCCACAGTCAAAAACCGCAATACACTTCGCTGTTTCTCTTTCACGGCCTATAACGAAGTCAGACGCACACACGACTCGATAGCATCACGTCAGGCGGGTCCAGCTGACATATGGCACAGCGGTGAACGTTCGCGCTGCTCTTCGTTCGTTTTTTCGAATAAAGGGAACTTCTGCATACCCACCTACCTGCGTTAGCAGAGTCCGCACCATGATTGTCATACACTCTGTCTCGTTTACCATTGACTGCCCCTTGCACACTCCTGTAGCTGGCAGCAGCAATTATCATCCTAAAGTGAAACTACAATGCGTAGTGAATGAAACTTCAGCGGTTGAGATGGTATCTATTGTTATTTCATTGATGCCAGTCAAATTTAAAAGGAACTTGGGAGTATGAACCTACGCCGTCGTGCCCCCACTGACCTGGATGCATACCCTGGTTCGGCTCTTCTGAGGCAAGCTGGCCCACAACTGTCGTAGCTCGTCCTCGATATCTTGAATACTGGTACTGCGACGAAGTTCAGAGCCGAACTTGCCCCGACACATTTTCTAACTGGGACAGATGCGGGGATGTCGCTGGCTTCGTAAGAACCCTAACACCGCATAGAAAGTTCATAGGGATTCGTGCCGTTTGTGAACGAGCATTGTCCTGTCGAAAAATGGCACCACCAGACTCACATGACGCCGTAGGATGTCCGTGATGTAGCGTTGTGCCGTCAGAGTTCCCTGCCGTCACCTGATGTCATACGCGATGGCGCCCCTCTCACTGACGCCAGGGGTAACACGAGTAACACCGCTATGCCTCCTAAGGTCCCTCCCAAGGTCGCCACCAGACTTCCCGGCGATGGGCATTCGAGGTAGTGCGAAACATGATTTATCGCTGAAAACAATGCGACACCATTCGTCAGCATTCCATGCTCTCCAATCACGGCACCGCTTCATAGGCAGCAGTTTGAGTTGTTATGTTATCGGCACCCTACGTAGTGGCCGATAATTCCCTGGTATGGCTACTACTAGGCTCTGATTAATGGTGCAGGATGACACAGAATGTTTCACGGAGTCCATTACTTGTTCTGTGATGGCAGGCGTCGATGTGAAGGAGTTACGATACAGTTGGTACACGTTATTTCGTTTCTCCCTTATAGTAATCATACAAAATCGACCACTATCGACCACTGTGACAACCGGATGTCTCACTATGCTGGATACTATTCGATTCGACCAGCCTACCTAACGGAGACCCACGTTGAGGTCCCTTTGAAACTCTGTCAGGCGCCGGTAATGCTGTGTCACTCGTGTACGCTGCACCTCCGCGTCCATCACAATGATCAGACAAAACCTGACGCAGTTCACGCCCTTTATATACCTTACCACGCCTGGTAACAGCACTAAACACGATTATCACTAAAGCACTCTAGTGGTTGTTCTATTGGTCAGAGAGAGTTGCAACTCTAAACATTTACATATCTGCTGAAGGTGTTTACGTGTACGAGGTAATGTTGACATCGGATCACGTTTGGTTCACTTCTTTTGTCAGGCAGTATATTTTATAAATAGTAAATGTCATTAACGTTAGTTAAACTATTAATTTCTGGTAGACTTAAATCCATAACAATATGAATGTTTCTGGTGGGGCCTACTTAATAGCGAAGTTCAACACATAAAGAAATGAGTGCCGTTCTATGAAATCTAGATGTTTACGAAGTTAGCTATGCGGTAACAAAGCTATATCATCCATTAAAGCTTTCTATAGTGACATTCACGTTAGAGGACAATTCAATAGCTATGTGTTATGAAATTTCTATTTATCAGTATTGCCATTCAAAAGTCTCAGGAAAGCATACCTGCAAATCATGATGCAATAGTTCAAGACGTCTTTTGTTTGTAGTAAAATGTTCGGGCTACTAAATTCGAATTACATTAAAGTAATAGAAATCGGCCGAGCATGGGACAACTGTTGTTATTCAGTATCGAAGTACTCTTTGGAGAACTAGGACAATGTCAATACACATTTCCCAATTAATGAAATAAAAAACATCAGCAAGCAGATTTTATGAGCTACGTCAACAATTATATTAAATCTTCTCGTAGCCCAGTTATTAGTGTATCCATCCTTGCATATAATACTATTTTTCTCTTAAAGAAACTTTACTCGACTATTGGTAGCATTATTTTGACGTAATAAATTAACAGCAGGTCTGAAACAGCTGAGTGTACGTCAGTTTTATTAAATATTCAGTGAAATTAGTCTGCAATGAGGCGTGAGTGCGTACTAAGTGATGGCTACGATTCTTTGAAATATTTCATATTAATAATTTTGTAGAAACTAAACAGCAACGTGAGCATTAAAATAATTATAGCAAGCTAATCCAAAGAAACATTTACCACGAAAATTACAGAGACAGTATTTTAGTTACGTATACTTAAAATTCAAGGAACTTATTCTGTGTATTCCACCAATCCCACTACAATTTTAAAAAAAATTAACGGATAATTTTCAAGCGGAGAGACATTTTCTACAAAGACGAACTATTGCCATTGACATTAGTGTGAACAATTGGGAGCATCAAATTTTCCGCGAAATGTCAACTGCGTTTTTTGTTGGTTTTGATCATGCTGAAACCAAAGCGAAAAAAAAAAATCACCTCATACGAGATTTTAAAAGTTTTTTTTGTTATGTCTGTGACTGCTTAAGTTCATTTTCCATGAAACAGATCAAGTGGTTGACCGATAATTAAAACGAGAAACGGAATAAACGATGTATCATTGTCCAGTGCTATGGTCCCATACAGTAATATTTTAGTGCCAATCGACAGTGGACACCCTGCACTGAAATGCCAATTAATTTTTGACCTCTTCATTAAGGTATGAATATATTACAAGAACCATACAGTATGGCGCGTCTTTCAAAAAAAGCTGCTTCTGACTGAACTTTTTAATTATTAAGGTTTGCTACGTACACCAGATATTTATTTAGATTCGGTCGGACACATTGTACAGGTGAATCATTAAACTAGGGCATTCCCCTCAGCCGGCCTGAGTGGCCGAGCTGTTCTAGGCGCTACAGTCTGGAAAAGCGCGATGGCTACGGTCGCTGGTTTGAATCCTGCCTCGGGCATGGATGTGTGTGATGTCCTTAGGTTAGTTAGGTTTAAGTAGGTCTAAGTTCTAGGGGACTGATGACCTCAGAAGTTAAGTCCCATAGTGCTCAGAGACATTTGAACCACCATTCCCCTTAGGTGCGAATCTTCCTTGAACATTCACACGATTAGCCGTTTTCACTGCTGTTATTTTGTACACGTATTTGTTTTTGACAGACAATATTTTTGGTTTAAATAAACCTTCGATTCAAATTGATTGATTGCAATATGTAGGTACTCTTACGCTGAGCCCTTCCAATATCATAGTGATATCACAAACAAACGATTGAGTATATTTGGGTAAAATTGTTATTAATCTGAACCTAAATGGAATATAAAAGCTTAACTTAATATTTACGTCACATTGTGATACTGAGTTTCACAGAAGTTACGGAATATCATTGTAACTATAAAGATCGATAGAGAGCTTTTCTTAAAACGTACAAAAAGAAAGGATTCGGTTATATTGTTATTCAGCTAGATTCGTGGATCGTTGTTTTATTTTTATTTTTAATATTCAGAGAGGTCACGGATGAGTGGGGAGTTCTAAGCAAGCGGGTAGACAGTGAGCGGATGACACCCTCTCTGAGACTGCTTAGCAATTCAACAGTGGCACGGGACCTGTATTTAGATACAGACTACATCAGCATGTACTTTTCTTTCTAATTTCGTATTCACTTAAGTGGCGGCCGCTGACGAAGAATCTTTTTTTTTACTTAGCAACTGGATGGAAACAGTGATCAGAAAAATTACTTAGTGATCCATGCGGAAGATACAGGTTTCCAATAAAATATTTTAGTTGATATTATAGTTATTCACTGTAACATGGGTCTTAGAGAAACTTGAGGCAAAATAATTGCATGCTATTTCCATCTACAATGTAATTTCCCAAACAGTACAGACGAAACTTCTATCTCAGGAACAGAAAAATATGTATGTCATGTATGAGAATCAATAACGTAAAAATAGCAGTATTTGTATGTGGTCTCTAATGTAACTATAAATAACGTGCAGCTTGTCATTATTTTATGTACCAGTAAAGTGTACCCGACGTCAAAGTAACAAGTGTGGTCGAATCAGTTATTGTAAAAACGACAATAGAAATGCTAAAACCTTGTGTTTCGATACTTAAGCATTTCAAAGTAGTTATTACGTATCCAAGATATATATGATCTTCTCACCTGTGACCAAATAATTTCGATTAAATATTTCTCAGCTATGGGCTCTTTGCATGGCACTCAAAAGGAAGCCGTCAGGATGTTCTGCTTCTACCTTTCGGTGTTAAGTGAAGGGTACTTGTGGTATCGCTATTGTTTCTTGTTTCATTTGCGAGTGGTGCAGGGGAAGGTAGACTATCGGTATGATCTCAGTTTTTCTCTTCTGCTCAGGAGGATGTGTTTATGTCAATTTGCCAAAGTCTTTTCATAAAGACACACAAGAACATACAGGCTGTAAGTCATGTCTAGATAATTCAGATGTCTGTATATTGATCTTAACTGACCAAAATATTTTAATATATAACAGGCGTGAGAAGGAAGAAATACCAACGGTCTCTTTTAGCAAAAGCAATGGAACTTTCCTGCTATCAATTATGTACGTTGAAGATGTGCGTGTAAACATTTGTAGAGTGTAAGACCTTAGTAGTTATCTAGTGAAAATAAGAGTAGCACAAAAGTAGAAGTAAAGAATCAAAACAAAATCATGAGATCTCATCTCAGCATTACTATAAACAGAAAGTGTTTACAGAAAATAAATCATTATCTAGAAACCTTAGAAGGCAATAATCATGCTAGAGCACATGTAGGCAACATAAAGGTTAGATTTGGAATTGGTAAACGTATATGAGAACATTAAAAAGAGTCTTTGAAGACGTTAGGCAATACAAAAATACAGAAAATATTTAAATTAAGAACGTACGTATAAAAATCTTAAACATGAGAGTTCATTTTAGGAGAAGAACATAAATACGTAGTGGATGCATTCAAAAAAGATTCCCAGCAGATTGTCAGTAAAAAAGGTAACATTCCGAAAAAATTGAAAGAAATCTTAATTGGCTGATGAAAGTACTGGAAGATATTAAGCTAACTATCGTAAACTAAATACAAACATAAGAAAGAGTAATAATAGGAAAGAATTCAAATTAGTAAGACTGGATGGTTCCCAAGTTAAAAGCATTCAATAATGTTTGGTGTCAAATGGACAGCTACGAAAATGACGTGCGGATGAAGGGTACGGGTGAAGAGATAATAATGATTTAGCTGCTTAAACAAGGTCTGTAACTCTTAAGTAGGATAGAGACAGAAAGATGTAGTTCGTTCTGTCTAAATGTTTTCTGTATTTAGAGATGATATTGATTTATGCATCATACTAGCTGGAGTACCTGGCTTCGCTCAGGCAGTTGATATGAGATTGTGTGATAGTTGGAATCACAGGATAAATTTTAAAGTATAAGAGGTAAATTTTTTTATTGAAAACATATTTTATCTATTAACAATAATTGTTCATAAACAACGTATTTCATTTTCTTATCCGGGGTATATATGTACAAATTTTCCGAACTTCCTACTCGAGAGCAAGGTACGTACAGGTGACCGTGAGAGAAGCAGGAGTCTTTGAGTTTGATGCCGCAGTGTTTTAAACTTCGTCCTTGCGCTTTGTTAATTGTGAAACTTTATGTTAATTTGTTTGGAAATTGCAGCCTTCGAAATTGGAATGGCAGTTCACTAGAAATCAGTGGTATTCTGGAGCTAAATAGTGTGTGTCCTTTATATTTTCCAGTCATAAGTTTGACTTCGATGATGTTATCTCATAGCTGTTTGACGATCATCCTTATTCCATTACATAGTTTTCGTGATTTGATATTTCTGAGTAGTATGACCGCAGATCCAATTTTAAGTCGAAGCTAGTGTAATGGCATTCATGGTACCTGCAAAGAGTTGAGACTTCTGTAGGAAAGTTCACACTTTCTTCGTTGTGTCGACCGATTTGTGTATTCTTTTTCACCGGGAACTTTCTTTTGAATATTAAGTTGACACCGTCGACAATATTATTTTTAGTTGTCAAAGTTGCTCTTTCAAATGGTCTGTCTGGATTGGTATAGATGTGAACAATGTTTGGATAAATTTGGTCGATGAGTTCGTTTTTAGCAGTGGCAACGTTGCAGAAATCACTGTTGAGTTTAATGAGGTCAGTCGTCTGGTCTGTAGAGTATGTGCCTTAGCCTATTTGTAAACGATGTTGCGTAGCAAAATTAGCAGATGTTATCCATTTTTTCGATTATGACCTTTTTGTGTTTGTTATATTCTTTAGTCTGGTCGCAGTGGAATGCTTCATTTGTTACGTTGTACTGCTTACTGGTCCTTGTCTGCGCTTTTCGCAGGGTGATATTTTCAGGGATTTCACAGAATTTTATTATAGGACTGTATCACAATTCTTGATTCGTCAGTCCGTTTATTTCGTTGTTCTTCGGTTTCTCTGCTTCTCATGGTGTTCATCTTCGTTCGTTGGGAAGTTAAATGTGCTTCGCGCTCTTTGTCTGTCTCGTTTTTTAGTTGTCCTTTTTGTTTTCGCCGTTTTGCTGTCAAGACGTCCTTCTCTTTTTTGTCAAAAATATAAACTTGTTACCAAGAAATACACTAAGCACGCTTTACACACTTTTCACACTTATTTTCGATTTATATTCAGCCACTGTATCACTTTGACTACTCACACTTCACTGTTTGTTTTTATTCATTCACTGCACTACTTCTTTGGTTCCTCCCTTCGTCACTGTTAAGAAACTGATTTTCGAACCCACGACGGGTATTGCTTTATATACCCCTACTAACGGGTAGCCCCACCAGTGCCGAATACAAGGAGATACCAAACAAGCTTTGAATGGTCCACAATCTTCCACAGCATACAACAATATTCGCGAGTGTTCTGCAATGTTCCAGAACGATCTGGGATGTTCCGGGATGTTCCAGAACATTCTGGAATCATACCGCAAGCTCCAGACTATTCCCGAACATTCCAGAACATCCTGGATCATTGTAGAACATTCCGGAACGTTCTGGAATGCCCTCGGATACTCCCGAATGTTCTGGAATGTTCTAGAAATTTCTAGAGGGCGAAACTTCCAAGCGCTTATATCTTCCAAAGCACGCCCTCCAGCTAAAAACGGGAACCTTCTTCATGGACCGGGGATAGAGTGTTACCACGCTACATAACTCTCTTGATAGTACCGGGATTCGTTTCCGAGTCTTAGCAGCACGCACATTCTGCATTTACTTGTAGAATATATGTTGATTATCATACAGCAATGGAGTGTTAAATAGTATTTAAGGTTACGTTTATTATTACAAGTGGAGCAATGCAAACACGTTGCCATAAAACCAAGAAAGTTACCTTGGCTGGCTGTAGGGACTCTTCCCATAGAACTTCATACATAATACGATGGGTTAGAACTTAAATAGTGACAACTATTTATCCACGACCGATTCAAAAGAGTTACATGTTTGCACCTGTTACTGTCCTTCAAAGTAGTCACCAGCGTTGTGTAGAACCCGTTGCCAGCGATGTGGAGGGCGTATTATACCATTAGCAGACCCTGTTCTGTTGATGGTGCGAATGTAGCGGTCTAAAGTTATAGTGATTCTCGTGTACAGCTGTGATGGTGTTATCCTAACGCATTACGTTCCTCCACGGCAGGCCGTCAGTGCACAGTATTACGGTGCATTTTTTCACCTGCGACCTGCTGTGCGTAAGAAGTGGCGACACTTTTTGCGCAACCCACCCATAATTTTGCACGACAATACGCGGGCGCATACAGCGGAAGCTGTAGCTGCCGAGTTCCGTCGATAGGACTGGGAGGTAATGTACCATGCACCGTACTGCCGGGACTTAAGTCCTTGTGACTTTGATTTGATTCCGAAGATGAAGGAACCACTTCGCGGCATTCGCTTCAGAACTGTTCCAGAGATTTTGCAGTATACCGCCGCATTCGCACCATGAACAGAAAACGCTCTGCTAACGGTATGCTACGCCTTCCACATCGCTGGCAACGCGCTCTACACAACGTTGGTGATTACTTTGAAGGACAATAACAGGTGCAAACATGTAACTCTTTTGTATCGGTTGTGAATAAATACTTGCCGCTATTTAAGTTCCATCCCTCGTATAAAAAAAAACATCACAGTAGGACGTAATTTTTATGTATAAAAATGGATGTTGGTATATCTGTTTGAGATTAATAGATTTAGACGTCGTCTGATCGATCGCCATGAAAGTTTGTACAAATATGTATTTTTTCACGCCGCTGTAACTCGCCACCAGATGGCACTACAGTACATCATAATCTATATTGTTCAACCGATCGTCATGAAAACTGATATACATAGGCATTTGAGGAAGGAGAATAGTTTTACTTTGTCCACGCTAGAGTAACTCCCTGCTAGATGACGATACAACATATCAACTTCTGCCTCGTTTAGTGGATCGCAAAAATCACATTGATGCCTCAGTGCCCAAGAAAACATACTGATTGTAACTGTGCTTACTAATTGGTGATGAGTTTTAAACAGAATACCATTTTCATGTCGTTGACTGCTGGACGTCGGTATGAATAACTATTCTTTTATTTATAAGCGAATGACATTCCATTCTACTTTGCTTTACAGGCGAAACAAGTGTCAGAAACAAATAAATTATCTTCGGGCACCTCATCTGTCACCAACTTCAGGAATCACTATTGGCTATGTGAAGAGCTATCTTTGCTCCACATAATGATGACGTCAATAGAATCAATAATATGATTTAGTTGAAAATAAGTCGTTCCGTTACGAAACACAAATCGACTGACACAGTTACAGAAGAGGATCAGGCTATTAATTATCCAGTAGAAAGTCTCAATTGATTGGTGCTTGTTGGGGTGCCACCGCCCATATAGACATTGAAAGTTCTTCCAGCGATTCTGCTTCTTCGAAAACTTAACAAGCCAAATTTGTTCAAGGAAATCGGACTTTCCGTTGAAAAACTGATGCCAAATATGATTGAAGCAACAATAATTTACGGCAAATGTAAAGGAGAAGTAGTACTGACGGCGCATTGCAATGATCCCCACTGTTTTGCCCTTCACATTCAAACGACTTCAGTTTCCTGTGCGACTTGCTTTCGCGATGACAATCAACAAAGCTCAATGGCAGTCGCTCCGCGTTGCCAGATTAAATTTAGAAAATCCACATTTCTCTTATGATGAGCTATATCAGGTATATGTTGCTTTCTCCAGATCAGGATCTCTTAAAACGCTGTTTATTTGAATTACTTTAAATTATTTTTACTTTGTTCCATTATAAAGCTAAAGCGTTAGTTAAATATGTTGTCCATTCACGTGATTTATTAATAAAAACATGTACATCGTTAATCATTAATTTATACAAATAAAATAATGGAATCTCATCAGTATAAGCTATCTTTCATTTTTCCTCATTTTTCTACAACGAACTACAGATTCTAGATTGGATACAGATCATCCTTTTTTAAAAGGGTGTTGGAAAGTATGCATACGAATTTGTTATGCGAGAACTCTTAAGGCTTTTTAAATAAAACAAGCGTTATTACCATTACATGTCTTCATTCTTCGTGTCCACATATTTTTCAACACAATCTCCCTGGAGACGAACACGTTTCTCCCAACGAGAGACCACTTCGTTGATACAGCCACTTCAGAATTTTGGACTTTGTTGACCGAGCCACAACCTCACTTCTGTTTACATCCAGTCATCGTTGACAAAGTGAAGTTTTTTAAGGTTTTCTTGTGTGGTCTGGCATTGTCGTGCCGATTGAAAGGGTGCTCCATGTGTGGACTCATTCTTCGAATTCTAAACTCGATTTCATCACGCTATTTCCCACGCACCGACGTAGTCATGCTACACACCTTCATGTTACACGACACGATTTGGAGCCCTCTACCGGCAGACGGCTGCAGACATGTAGATACGAAGAATGAAGATGTAGAATGTTAATAAAGTTTGTTATATTTTAAGAGTTTTCGCACATAATATTCGGAGGCACTGGTTTCTGTTAGTCCATGAGATCCACAGCGCAGCAGACAGCGGCGCTCAAGTTGATGCCGTGTTCCTTGATCTCAGTAAGACATTTGACACCGTCCCGCATTGCCGTTTAAGGAAGAAAATACGAGCTTACGGAGTATCATAGGAGACCTGAGATTGGATTCAAGACTTTCTTGCTGATAGAACTCAACACGTCGCTCGAACTAGATGAGCAGATTTAAAGGTATCGTACTATCCTGAGTTCCACAGGGAAGTGTGATAGGACTGTTGCTGTTTTCAATAAATGTAAATGATCTAGTAGGAAGTGTCGGATGCTCTTTAAGGCTATTCTCAGATGCAGCAGTTGTCTATACCAAAGTAGCAACACTAGAAGACAGTAACAATTGGCAGAACAACCTGCAGAGAATTCATGGATAATGCAGACTCTGCCATTTGGCCGTGAACGTAAATAAATGTAACATATGGCGCATACATAGGAAAAGAAGTCCAACACTTCACAGCTACACTATTGATGAGAAACAGCTGGAGACAGCGTCTGCCCTAAAATATCTAGGCGTAACTATCCAGAGCGTCCTTAAGTGGAATGACCATATCAAACAGATAGTGGGGAAAGCAGACATAAGACTCAGTTTCATCGCAAGAATCTTAAGTAAATGTAGCTCATCCACGAAAGAAGTGGCTTATAAGGCTGTTGTTCGCCCGATTCTTGAGTATTGTTCATCTGTCTGGAATCCCTATCAGGTAGGATTGATAGAGGAGATAGAGAAGATCCAACGTAGAGCGGCGCGTTTCGTGACGAGATCGTATAGCTGGCGGGAAAGCGTTTCGGAGGTGCTAAATGAACTCCACTTGCAGACTTTAAAAGAGAGGCATTGTGCATCACGCAGGTATTTAATATTGAAATTTCGGGATATCAATTTTCAAGCGGAGTCAGACAACATATTACTTCCCCCCATATACATCTCGCGTATTGACCACGAGGAGAAAATTCGAGAAATTAGAGCCAATACAGAGGCTTACCGACAATCATTCTTCCCATGCACTAACCGCGAGTGGTACAGGGTTGTAGGGATCAGATAGTGGTACCGGAAGTATCCTCCGCCACACACCATTAGGTGGCTTGCAGAGTACGATGTAGATATAGATGTAGTTTTCATTGTACCCTTTTATATGCAGAGTTAATAAATATACACAAGCCGGTTAACGTCTGCCTTGTTTCGCTGGTATAAAATAAGGACAAAGTCTCTACTAAACATATTCAGGATAATTGTGCGGTCCTAAGTATGCTATACTTGTTTATGAGCGAAGCACATTTGAATACCTATGAGGAAATCCTGATTTATTTTTTGGTTTCCTAGACCAATTTAGGCAAATATCTGGTTCATCCTTCAACAAAATACTTCAAATATCATACGTCCGCCTCCTCCTATTGAACTTGTGCCCCATTTCTAATGGTCTACTTGTTGACTAAGTTTTCATTACTGTATAGAAATTTTAACAGTGAGAAAAACCGTGTTTCTGAACGATACTGAATCTCGGTTTTTTAATAAAGACGACGATCACTGACCATCGTGTGCTGAGGGAAATCTAGGTGTTCCTTTGTACAGTGCAGATAATCGATGCAATAATAAGGAATGCTCTGGGAAACTGCTCCAAGTGAAATAAAATACTACATCATAAACTGAATTTCTTTTCACCACAACATGCTCTCACACGGTAATTAGATGACAGACGAACACTAACTTCACTTAACGAAGCTGGCTTATTGATTGATGGTCTCCAGTGCTAATCCGGTGCTTCACCGTCGATTTGTCTAATTTTCTCTTCACCTGTGGATTGAATCATTCATAGAACACTTGAGGAATGGCAAGTAGCTTCTTCTGTTGTTCTTTAATGAGATCTGGTGACAGTCGAGCTAGAAGATATTGTTTCGTAGTGGTAGCGCCAACTGCGCCCACAGACTCGGCATCGGAGGTTTCTATGACTCACCTGTTCGGCAATTAAAGGCTCAGAGTTCGCTACGCACATGCGTCTTGGAAGCATCTGCGGTTCTGGACGGCAGTTAACTGTCCACAATTCACCGAATCCGTTCTTAAACGAGACGACAGAGGCTGGGATGACCAAGTTATTCTTCAGTGGTATGCTTCTCTTACATTCCACTACAAGATCCATGAATTAATGCATGGCATGACACATGACAGTTACCTTTCTAGCACTGACTGCAGAAATGATCATTTCATCCAGCACTCATAGTCTCCACACACTTGGATGCGCATCTTCCTGTCCACAGTATCTCATCTCGTCTATCATAATCTTCGAGCGACCACAATCTGAGAACCTCTCAGGATGTGAATGACGTCTTTATTACACTCTTGTGAGACGATGAATTCTAAGGGCTGTGTATGGCCACTTATAGCCACACGAATGACACATCTTCCTGTAGGTTTTACATATTTCCCGTTAGCCACCTTCAGAAGAGATGTTTTGTTGTTGATGAATACGGTTTACTGCAGCTGGCGACCGTACTTCTCCGAAATGACTGAATATGATGCTCCAGATTCCACAAGAGCTTTAGCTGCTGGGCCATCCGTGCGGATATCAACTTAGTTTAATATCATTTTTGTAGTGATCGACGGCGGAGAATTTTTCTCTTCGGCGGCCGCACCTTCAACGAAGGTCGCACGCTTTAGTTTTTCAGGTTGCGGCGGCTAGGTGCTCGGTTGGACCTTCTAAACGGCGATGGAGACATTGATCGGCGTGTTGGGGAGCGTCCTCTCCAGCGACTAGTTTGGGGCGATGGTGACCTACGTCGTCCTGCACCCACATCTTCTTGTTCATCTTTGTCGTCCCGGAGTTGGCTTCGGCTAAGATCGGTCTACTGTCTTCTGGCGCGGGCGTTATCAAATATCCGCAGCCTTTCTTGACAATAGCGCACCGCATGTCCCGGTCGTCCGCAGTGGAAACATACTGGTTGGTTATCCTGGGTGCTCCAGGCGTCAGTCTTTCTTGGTGCTCAAACAGGTTCCTCATGCGACATTGTAGGAACGTAACTTTGCCTGGGTCTCGACTTTTTCACCGTTTTAAAGGGAAGCGAAGGACGAGAGATTGGGTTCAATATCTGTTCCACTTCCTCCCTTATGACCTCTGGAAACGTCTCGGTTTTTGCTCGCCCTACAATCCAAATGCCTTCTGATCTTCCTCTCTCACTCTCTGACGAAGAACACTTATGAAATCAGTTCCTTCCTCCATCACAGACATCGAAACGACTTTTGGAGGCTGTTCAAACTTCTTGTGTGTAATTCTTTTCTGATGCATTGTCTCGATATACTGGCAACATTTTATGAAGTCGTCTGCTGTCGAAACCTCCTTCAGGAGTAGGGCTTGATACATGTCTTCAGCAACACCCTTCATGAGACGTGCAACCTTATATTCCTCTTTCATTCTAGGATCCACTATTTTACACAGCTCCAAGACGTCTTGAATGTAGGATGCTGTAGTTTCTCCTGGACGCTGTACCCTGCACTTTCATTTATCTTCAGCCTTGCACTTCTGTCGTTGTGTGTCGCCGAAATACTTTCGCATTTCCGCCTGTAATACTTCCCAGCTTGTGAACTTCTCCTCGTTGCTCTCATACCATTGCTTGGCAGTACCCTCCAAGGAGAACAATACGTTAGCCAAACACAGGTTGTCATCCCATTTGTTAAATTTGACTATACGCTCATATACCTTCAGCCACTTGTTTGGATGTTGGCATTCGTCACCAGAAAAGGCGGAAGGATGTCTCATGTGGTGGCACACAACTGCTCTCATCCGAACTCGGATTTCTCGCCACGTAAACGGTGGCTGTGTCGTGGCCTGATGGGAGCCACTGTGTCATCGATAATGTACGCTATCACAAGTTCCGCTACCCACCGTCTCCAGCAGAATAATGTCACGTAGAAGAAGGTGTAATCAGGTGAATGGCGAACACTAACTTCACTTAACGAAGGTTTATTGAGCACTTGCACATACAGGGTGTTTCAAAAATGACCGGTAGAAATACACCGACTGTTGCAATATGCTTGGGACAACAATACATTTTCAGGCAAACAAACTTTCGAAATTACATTAGTTACAATAGTCAACAACAAATGGCGCTGCGGTCTGGGAAACTCTATAGTACGATATTTTCCACATATCCACCATGCGTACCAATAATATGGCGTAGTCTCTGAATGAAATTACCCGAAACCTTTGACAACGTGTCTGGCGGAATGGCTTCACATGCAGATGAGATGTACTGCTTCAGCTGTTCAATTGTGTCTGGATTCTGGCGGTAAACCTGGTCTTTCAAGTGTCCCCACAGAAAGAAGTCACAGGGGTTCATGTCTGGCGAATAGGGAGGCCAATCCACGCCGCCTCCTGTATGTTTCGGATAGCCCAAAGCAATCAGATGATCATCGAAATATTCATTCAGGAAATTAAAGACGTCAGCCGTGCGATGTGGCCGGGCACCATCTTGCATAAACCACGAGGTGTTCGCAGTGTCGTCTAAGGCAGTTTGTACCGCCACAAATTCACGAAGAATGTCCAGATAGCGTGATGCAGTAATCGTTTCTGATCTGAAAAATGGGCCAATGATTCCTTTGGAAGAAATGGCGGCCCAGACCAGTACTTTTTGAGGATGCAGGGACGATGGGACTGCAACATGGGGCTTTTCGGTTCCCCATATGCGCCAGTTCTGTTTATTGACAAAGTCGTCTAGGTAAAAATAAGCTTCGTCAGTAAACCAAATGCTGCCCACATGCATATCGCCGTCATCAATCCTGTGCACTATATCGTTAGCAAATGTGTCTCGTGCAGCAATGGTAGCGGCGCTGAGGCGTTGCCGCGTTTGAATTTTGTATGGATAGAGGTGTAAACTCTGGCGCATGAGACGATATGTGGACGTTGGCGTCATTTGGACCGCAGCTGCAAAACGGCGAACGGAAACCCGAGGCCGCTGTTGGATCACCTGCTGCACTAGCTGCGCGTTGCCCTCTGTAGTTGCCGTACACGGTCGCCCTACCTTTCCAGCACGTTCATCCGTCACGTTCCCAGACCGTTGAAATTTTGCTAACAGATCCTTTATTGTATCGCTTTTCGGTCCTTTGGTTACATTAAACCTCCGTTGAAAACTTCGTCTTGTTGCAACAACACTGTGTTCTAGGCGGGGGAATTCCAACACCAGAAAAATCCTCTGTTCTAAGGAATAAACCATGTTGTCCACAGCACACTTGCACGTTGTGAACAGCACACGCTTACAGCAGAAAGACGACGTAGAGAATGGCGCACCCACAGACTGCGTTGTCTTCTATCTCTTTCATATCACTTGCAGCGCCATCTGTTGTTGAAAATTGTAACTACTGTAATTTCGAAAGCTTGTCCGCCTGAAAATGTACTGTTGTCCCAAGCATATTGCAACAAACGGTGTATTTCTATCGCTGCTAGTTTAGTTTTTATTGCCGTTTCAAATATACCGGTCATTTTTGAAACACCCTGTACAAGAGCACGCAGCGATCTGCCTCCGGCCAGAACACATACGGTATATACACAGTTACAGAACATTCCAGTGCAATGATTCCTGACGTTTGTGGATACTTCTAGAATGTACTCGACCCGAATATAGAAACTGAAATTTTACAGTTCAGGTGAGTTTTGAACTCACAACAGTCTAGTATCATAACCACTACACCACAGTCACTGCGTTACTCAGCTTGTTCTGCGAAAATATGGTTTTGTTTTGAATGCTGTTTTATACAATCATCGTCACTTTGCGTAAAATTTTTCGGGTTGCCACACGTTACGTTTTGAAACAATCATATTATGAATGAATAATGCACTTGAACGTCGGTGGATTGACCTACTTTTCTTGTACGAATAAAACTGTTAATAAAATATTTCCTTCACTATTGTGGTGGCTTACGGCTTAGTAGGTAGTTTGTTTCCAGCAATGGTTGGCAATGGTCGTGTGGTGTAGCTACGATAAAACTGCCATTACTAGACTTATTTGGTAGCGGAGCTTCGGTCAGTTTTGTGAAAAGCTGTTTTCTGGAAGTATCAGCTGACTTCAGTGTGAAGATGACCGTTAGATGCAACACGTTATACTTTCCAGTACGGCCCCGGAATTTTGGATATGGATGCACGATTATTTCACAAAATGGACTTACGTGACACTGATGTAGGCCTATCCAGATTACACATCAACGTGGTATCAAATGGGATGAACGTGAAATTGAGCAGCGACGAGATTTGAGAACAGATTGTAAACTGATGTAGTCGAGATATAAATTACACTGCATGTGGCTTGTATTATTAGCAATGGCTTTAAACAGAGACGTGGAGTTAAGATTAGTTGAAATGTTTAACTTCACGTTCGCAATACCTGCTGACCCTATATCAAGCCATAGTGAGTAACGGAATACCCTATAGAGAAAACAGGGGATACTGAACATATTCAAAGGTCAGCACGAATAGTGTCAGGTTTTTTGTCCCACAGAAGAGCTTCACAGAAATGCTGGAAAATCTGACGACTGGGACGGATCGCACTAAACTTAGTGAAGCGTGTTAAATAGCTATTTGATTACGAGCGTTTCGCAGGTCAAGAAACCCGACAAGGACAGTGGGAGCGTTCTGTAACGCCACTGAGGGAGGGCGTCACGGCATTCGGTCGCACCCGATTAGCCTGTCTATAGCTAGAACATAGAACCAGAAGACAGACGTCGACTATCGTACAAAAGCCTACTTTTGAAGTTTCAAGTACCAGTTTCAATCGAGAATTCTAGGATAATACCACAGCATCCTAAGTATCACTCCCATAGAGCCCGTGAAGACAGACTTACACTAAATACAGCGCGCACTAATGCATTATGGGCATTCATGTAATCATTCTTACTACGCCTAGAACGTGAATTTTATGGCAGGTAACCCATGTATGTGGTGCAATGAGAAGCAGCCACGGTCATGTACTTCACAGCAGTTTTCAGAGTATGGATATAGATATAGATACAACGTGTATCACCAAAAGCGGTAGAATATGTCTGTTTGTAATGTAGGAAAAGGAGTACCCGTATTTACAAATCAGAAAAAAAAACATCTTGTCTTGTCAAGTTTGAAGGCTTTTCTTCTCTCGTAACAGGCGATGGGCAGGCTGTACGTTGTGCGATGTGAAAAGCCACCTGTCACTTTAGAGCCCGATGCCACAAACCTGCAATAACGAGACTCGAAAATATTTGCGATAGCAAGTATTCGGAACCAGTGCCCCACAAGTGACTACTTTGTATGAAGAGAAAAGGGCAAATACTTAACTGGCTCAATTAATTATGAACTCGCTACGACAGCGACTAAAGGAGGAGACACTGAATCCATTTCGGTGCATGCTGACACGCAAACAAATACCTTGCCATCTGCACCGACCAGCCATGAGGAAAATGGGCAGACAATTCCATGCAACGAAGCAACGTAGCGATTGAGAACTTAAGGATATTCGATTTAATTACAGTGTCGATATGGGTGCATCACCAAACGTCGCACAGCGAGAAGATATTTTCGTGGGTAGTCAAGACTATACCCAACATACAGAAACATCAGACAAAATTATCTTCTGCATTAGGGGCCAACAATGATGAAGTTGAAAACTAGAGAGATACTGATCACTCAACGGAGCGTGTCCTCTTTGACATAAAACCTAGACGACCACTACAGAGTAATAAGGGAATGGTCCAGTCCGATACGTCGAAACCCAGCCTGAAATTTTTCACACAGTAATAATAAACCGAAAGGAATGCACTGACAACATTTTAGCTGCTAAGGCATACTGCAAGTATTGACCGTCCTCTTCTCTATGTTATGTATGTGGTGTCCGTCTTTTTGGATTCTTCCGGGAATACGCGAAATGCCACGGGTAATGAGAATAATTAGCAAGGGACACTACATTCGTAGTGTGTGGATAGGTTGAGAATTTGGGTGCGACGGGAGGCGTGCTGGGATAATCCGTGCAAGAACGCTGAACATTGTGGCCAGATGGCGCAGTGGTCTGCGCATCAGTCTAGCAAGCAGGGGACCTGTGTCCAAATCCTGGTCTCATACAAATTTTCAACTTTAACCATTGATATAAATCAATTTCAACCGACAGCCAACAGCTGTAATTCCTTTAGGTCTTTACTAGTTTTTGCTGTGCGAAGAACCACTTATAAAAGCTATTTGTACAGTCCTTTCAGCCTAGCGCGAATAATCAGATGCATCGGTGACAGGAGAAAGTAGCGCCGCACATCATAAAGTCCAAACTGCGAATTTTAGGCACTTAACCATACAAAATAGTCCCAAACTATTAAGTTTTTGAACAACTTGCTGTTCATATGACAGCTAAACTGTTGCTGATGTAATTCTTACACAAGTGACTATCAGAGGAAATAAAATAAAGGTAGTGAGTGATGTTACATTACAAACGACTTCCTTCGATCGAGACTTTAATTTGTTAATATGAAATATTTTATAACAATTTCTGTACCAAAGGTCTTATGGTAATTTATGAACAATATGTATTTTACTAACAGTGAAGCAGTTCCTTGGTTATTCTCTGTAGTCGTCACAAATGGGCGAAGTGTGTATTGGATGACGAAAACAAACATTTTCTTTACACCAGCCGCCCCCATAAAAGAAAAATTAATCCATTAAGGCGCTTCACAGCAATTGCTAGTTTAGTTTGGACAGATTAGGATGGAGTAAGAAATGATCACGGTCTTAATTCTGTATATTGTACTACATACCAGGCACGACTGATAAAATTCGTAGAACATGGTGATGAAAAATGACAATACACAAATGACTGACGTTTAGTAATATTGCTCAGCTGATAAATATGAAATGATAAGAGCAATCAGAAATTATAAAAGCTTTACACTGTCGCAAAAATTTCTTTATTGAAAGGTTGAATCATAATATCAGTTCTTGTAGGAATTCGAATTATATCAACAGTATTTCCGTTAGCCTCCTAAAGACAGATGTGGCGTTATGTCCAGACCAAGAGCCCTACAAAAATAGTGAATTATTTTCTGCAACTGGCAAGAAGACGTTTTGGAGGTAATATTGAAAATTCTTCTTTGTCATTTTTTCAGGTTTTACTACATCGATTACAAGAGTTCTGCGAATAAACAATCCTTTTTTTTACAAGTTTTCCTTGAGATTCTTGAAGGTAGATATAAAGCTCCAGAGAAAATAATTCATTAATAATTATCACTGGAATTGTTGTTACGAATGTGTCATAGCAATCATCGGCTGTACAAGCGATTCATTTGCTCGAATGTCCAGAATGTTCTTCAAACCAGTGGCCCGGTGACATGAAGCGCTGTCATACATAAAATAAACTCCATTAATGCCTGGAAATGGTCTCCAAGTAGTCGAACATAAACATCTCCAGTCAATGATCGGTTCAGTTGGACCAGAGCAACTGGACATGAAAGAAATGTCCTGCCTATAACGCGTCGACCGTCTTAACAGAACATTATTGGAGACCCTAGATTCGGTCGTTCGGGAAACACTTCACGACATTTATCAGTGGGGAAAATTTAATATAAGACGTCTACAAAGGAACAACGACGACTCCTGAAGACAGGAAATGCCGTTTAACATGTACCGGTGGTGTGATACGACCCAGCCAAAAAGAACATATAGTACTGCGTGTCCGGAATCAGTTTCTATCATATAAAAATACCCAGGATCAATATTTTGAGCACATCTGCATCTACATCTACATCCATACTCCGCAAGCCACCTGACATGATAAGACAGTGATAATAATAAGCAAACGAATCGTAGCTGGGCTACGTGTTTGATGTGATCTGGTACAGTAGGGTAGAAGATTGTGGGACCACTTCTCGTGTTGGCAGAACAGAGCTTTGAGGCGCTAAAATTGTGTTATTATTTGATCATGTTCCACACATGTTATTACGTTGAAGTCCTCTTCGAAGGTTATTTCCAGTGCTACACAAGCAAGTACCGGATGATTATAATGAAAGTGCATGTACTCACAGAGGTCCTGTGTGGGCTGTACATATAGAATGAGATCGAAACTTCTTAGATATTCTTATGTGTTTATGCGAAACCGATTTACGCAGGAAAGAGTTTCAGTTTTGGCCAGCAGTGCAAATCTGGCACCGAGAATGCAAGAAAGATATTTAGAAATGTGTCCATGTGTAATGGATTAAGAAAGGGATGTGGGCAGAGAAGGCCAAACAAATGAACTGATATAATGTTGATTTTATTAATAACGGCCGCTCATATAATTTGTTCAATATAAGCACCGCAAACGTTGACGAGATACTCTTCAGGATCACATTTGCAACTTATTCCCTTTTTTCAGCGTAAATCGGTTCCTCTGCCATAAGATAATTACAGCCCATACTGGAGTTCCGTGAGCAGCTGCAATTTAATCACAGCCACCCTGTGGTGACAAGTCATAGGACAGCGATACGCATCCTGTAAACAGATGGCAGTAGTATCGCGTACACAAGGTATAAAAGGGCAGTGCATTGGCGGAGGTGTCATTTGTACTAAGGTTTTTCACTTGAAAAAGTTTTTGACGTTATCGCCGCACTACGGGAATTAAGCCTATGAACGTGGAGTGGTAGTTGCAACTAGACGCATGGGACATTCCATTTCGGAAATAATTAGGGAATTCAGTATTACGAGATCCACAGCGTGCAGAATGTGCAAAGAACACCAGATTTTAGGCGTTACGTCTCATCACGCCGACGGCCTCTACTTAACGACCGAGGGCAGCGACATTTGCGTTGTCAGTGCTAACAGACAAGCAACACGGTACGAAATAACAGGAGAAATCAATGTGGGACGTGCGACGAATGTATCCGTTAGGACAATGCGGTGAAATTTGACGTTAATGGGCTGTGGCTGCAAACGATCGACGTGAGTGCCTTTGCTAACAGCACGACATCTCCTGCAGCGCCTCTCCTGGGCTGGCGACCGTATCGGTTGGACCCTAGACGTCTGCAAGACAGTGTCCTGGCCAGATGAGTCCCGATTTCTGTTGGTAAGGGTTGTTAGTAGGGCTCGAGTGTTTCGCAAACCTGACGAAGCCACGGACCCAGGTGTGGGCTGTTTTATTCGGAATGGACCGGGTCCTCTGGTCCGGGGAATGTCTTCCAATAACTGCTGCAGCGTATACCAGTGACTATATTACTGAAAACCTTGACAGATCAAGGTAATTGTATATCCTCTTCTTTCAGAGAGAATGGATTTTACCTGACCTTTAGTGCGTATTGCTAAGATTAATTTTGCCATGTTTTTTATAAGCGTAGTTTCGTACGTCAACAAAATCTTGCGTAAGACGACTCATTAGCTTTTACTGTCGTAGCCAGCATTTGGGTAATTTTGACCAATCTTTAAACTCATGCTATGAAGCTATTGATCGAATGAAATATGGAAATTATGCATTGTGTTGTCGTGTAGTATTCAATCCTTTAGCTGATCCCACTCGCACATTCAAGTAGCCTCGTAGTGACATGAGGATCGAATGCTATCGCTGATAAAATGTTATTTGCATGCCTCTCATCAGTTGCTGTTTTCTTTCGTCGGCAGATGTTGTTCTTCACAGTTCATTTTTCTGACTCTCTTTACATAATGTTTTCTAAAAATAGGTCGTGAGGAACAGCACGTTAAGTTTACCTCTCAGCATAAACTCGCATCACTGATCTAACAGTTTGGCCACCTTCGCTATAAAGGGAAGTTTTTACAAGACTGAAGAGCTTCCCTGGCAAGTTGTATGATCGTTACAACAGAAGAGCACATACTGATGGGCTATGAGTGCAAAGATAAACACAAGAAGAGTACGTGAGTTACGTGCTTTCTTACATTGTGTACGGAAGGGAGGACGTTTGCAGACGTCTTCTCCTGGAAAGTGGTTTGCTGTGCTGTTATCTTGTTACTGTTTGATCAGGTCCCACAGATGTTACGCTGTTGAATTCTTCTTCGAGGGCTCTTTCTAATGCCAAGGGAAATGTACATAGTTCCGTTAAAAATAGCCAGTTTCGTAATTAGGCAGCTATGTACGTTAAAACTAACTTGTGTGCATCAAAATATTTGCCACATGGTCCGCTATAACTTATCGAAAATCACACGTTCCTATGCGAGGGTGTATTAAAAAGTAATGCTTCCGAATTCTTAAGCACTACTTAAACTAACTTAAGTAACTTTGACTAAGAACAACACACACACACATGCCCAGGGGAGGACTCGAACCTCCGGCGGGAGGGGCCGCGCAGTCAGTGACATGGCGCCTCTAACCGGGCGGCCACTCCGCGCGGCGATAACTAGTCTACCCGTGTTTTACTTCTATAATTCTTTTGTTCTTCTTCAGTAATTAAAAGTTAAACTGCTAGTTTCCCCAATTTGTATAAGACAAGTTCCTTAACTCCTACGTTTGATTCCCTTTACAACGCTGCCAAAACACTCATAATTTTTTGTAAATACAAAACAAATTTAAAAATACAAAGAAAAATTTATAAAAAATAAAACATACTTTATACAACTCAGTCACCGACTTCTTAAACGGAACGCCATGTTTTGCAAAAACTCTCATCTGGACAATATCTCCAACTACAGTTTATATAATTTATTCACTTACTCTACATCAGTCAACAGTACATACCCAGTACTCATTTATCACCTATTCATTTTAGAGTGGGATCGTATTTTATTTCTGGAGGTATAAGCAGTCGGACAGATGGGGTAGGCGGGGCCATATCTAACGATATGTCGTGTGGGACAGGCGCGTCACATGCGATTGTTTCACTGCGTCGTCATATATGCGTTCTCTTCTCATGCGTTCCGCTTAGATTCGTCACATGTTGAAATAGCCCTCTTAATGCTTCCACGAATAGTTAACCACGCGGAAGGTGTCGGCGATTTAAATGGTTCAAATGGATCTGAGCAGTATGGCACTTAACTTCTGAGGTCATCAGTCTCCAAGAGCTTAGAACTACTTAAACCTAACTAACCTAAGGACATCACGCACATCCATGCCCGAGGCAGGATTCGAACCTGCGACCGTAGCGGTCGCTCGGCTCCAGACTGTAGCGCCTAGAACCGCTCGGCCACTCCGGCCGGCCCGGCGATTTAAGCACACAAGGCTTTCATGTAACGTAGATCTTGGTCTGTGCAACAGCAGATGGTAGATCTCCAAACGGTACACGCAAACTGTTATAGCCTCCTGATGTCGCGGCTTTGTCCTCAGTTCAGAAGCTACTCTTTAACGCTTTTTTCGCTTGATTTAATTTTCTACAAGGTAAAGTGCTTCCGTTAGCAGTTGGGTGGTAAGAGGGGGTAGAATACTTTTCTTAGCAGCTGTGAGTGTAGTAGTTCGTGAAATACGAAGTAATTTAGTCTAGTTTCCGTTTTTCACACACTTCTGCGAAGAAGTGAATTGTGACTGTGCACTGTACTGTGTATATAAGTTGTTAATAGCTTCCTCTAAATTTCTTGTTCCCTAAAAGTACGTGCATTAGCTTTGTGGGAGGTGACTTTCTCAGGTAGTATACACTACAGGTAACAAAGCAGCAGAAATTAGATACCACCCAGCAACTTCTGGGGTTAGTCTTACACTACTTCTGATACAAAAGAATGGCTAAAGATGAATAGGGGTCGAATCTATTTTGTGTGTATGTAGGGGAAATTGACCACTATTTGTTAGTCGCTGCAGGCTGTGTTGGCCATAGTCGATAGGCTATAGGGTGATATCCTGGGCTGTGGTGGCGCTGGGGGCACATAATACGAATGCTTTGGCATCTTTTGAGGTTCTAGCGCCATCTGGCACCCCTGTTACCGCACATTCCGATTCGCACGTCCCTGCCTTTGGACATTTACCTCATGCTGATTGGACAACAGTGGCGGAGTCGTGAATCTCTGGGCTGAAGGGTAAAGTGGGTACCGGCTGCAGGGTTGCCTTCGTATGCCTCCAGAACTGGTTTTAGGTATTGCCTACTGCTGAAAGTAAATCTGAGCCAGCACGGGGTGCCTCGCCTGTTGCGACCGTGGCCAATCTTCCTGAGAGGTTTGACCGTGCCCAGAGGGTGAGATTGCTTGTCATTGGGAGTGACAGAGTTCGGGGAGTGACAGAGCCCCTCTGGGAAATAATGGGCAAATCGGGAAAGAGGGACAGTGTCCACTGTGTTGTCTTGCTGGACGGTCTTGCCCGAGAAGTGGAGGAGTCTCTGCAGGCAGCGATACTGTGTGCATCCGGCTGCAAATCGTGGCTCATGTCGGCACGAATGACGCCGGCCGCCTGACTTCAGAGGCCACTGGACATGTCCCACAGAACACACAGCAGGCGCTCACTGCTGTGTGCGTGTGTGTGTGAGTGTGTGTGTGTGTGTGTGTGTGTGTGTGTGTGTGTGAGAGAGAGAGAGAGAGAGAGAGAGAGAGAGAGAGAGAGAGAGAGAGAGAGAGAGAGAGAGAGAGAGAGAGAGAGAGAGAGAGAGTGGGCGTGAGTGTGTGTGTGAGTGTATATATGTAAACGAGGGCTGTTCTAGGTATTTCCAGTGCGGATGCATCGTATCGAGACTGGGTGGCACTACTTGCCAGTGACGGGTTGAGAATTTTGATTGAACTAGAAGCATGTCTGAATGGCCGAGGAAGTCTGCCTTCGGCGGTGCTGCGGTTCGGACGTCTGTTTACGTCCCTGTCGCAGAAGTTCGCGCGAGGGCGCTTGTTTCGAAACCACCGATGTAGAATGGCACATGCATACCGATTCGTTTTCCGAATGAATATGCGCTACCGAAAGCCTATGAAATTGAAAGATTCCTACGAGACGTTAAACTTGATTATAACAAGCTTATTGGAATACACCTCTCCAAACAATGTGCAACAAAATAATTTGGTGATTGATGAGATACGTCCATATGGAAGAGTACTTAGCCACGTGGAGAAAAAATGGTCCAATTTCACGAGCTACCGCGTTCTCAATAGCTGCGATAGATCAGAATAGAACTGACACAACATGTACCCTCATACTTGTTCATCTGCGGATGCAATAGTCATCTACGATGGACAACCCAAAACATGCTATGGATGGGGGAAAGAAGCACACGTCCGTTCAGAATGCGTACAGTGGAGGATTGTGGAAGTTCCAACGGGTGAACCTTTACCTACGTCCATGCCGACGCCGCTGACAGTAACGTATGTGGATGCGTTTCGAACAGATCCCATCCCGAAGAATGACTATCTCCACCATTCTGACTGTTTACTCAGACGCTTGCAGCAGACACTGCCATCCGTGAAGAAACGACGTACACTTCTGCAACTCCAGCGTCGGGAAAGGATCGGTAGGATGGATGGAAACTGATCCTATAGTTGTGCCGACAGCTGCTTTCGTATCTGAGTGCCGGGAGTCACTTTCGGAATGAGACACGGAGGCGCACACGCGCCAACAACGGTCGCCGAAGCGCCACAAGAAACGACGACAAGCGCCATCGGGCACCAGCTTAATGCACTCTACAGCAGGCGGAGTTACATGCAATGACGACAGAGTGAACCCGGAGACGTAACGGGAGGTTCTTCCTCCCACACAGCAGTACGACGCGGATCACACGAGACAGAGGTTGAATACAGACCACAGACCCACCAGACGGAGATCCGCAGGTAGGAGTCCTTTCATCCACCGCAGCACCGCAGCAACACCTGGTGGGTGGGGGTGGGGATTGTTGAGAGAAACACGATGAGAGATGGACCTTCAACACAGGAACTGGGCTGACGAATTCAATAGTGAGCCACAGATTGATGATGCAGCTGCAATGGCGAGTGCAGCGTCCGCCAGATGTTAACGACGCAGAAGCTGCGGACTGTCGCACAGACACAATGTCGCCAAGCAGCAGTGAAGAAATCAACATAAGCGTTCATGTGCGCTGTACAGACTGAGGAACAGCGGTAAGCGTATCGAACAGCCTCTATTAACATTAATACAATTAGAACAGCTGTCAAATTGCAATTACTACGAGACATGCTGCATCCGTCACACGTCGACATCGTCTTTCTGCAGGAAGTATGTGTCGAGAGGTTCCCCGATCTCCATGACTACGATACATACAATGCACCCACTACAGACGGAGTAGCGATACTTCTACGTAAAGGCTTAGTAGCGAAGGATTTGGAGTACCTGCCGTTAGCTAGAGGACTGGCGCTCACAGTTCTAGGATTACGGATCATTAACATCTACGCACCGTCGTGGTACGACAAAAGGCGCGATCGATCCCAATTTTACGCAGAGGACGTTGCGCCACTATTCTTAGGCCTGGATGAACATGTCTTATTTGGAGACGACGTCAACTGCATGCTCGCACTAAAGGATCAGCACCCACGCTATGATTCATGCAACTCTACATCTACATCTACATCCATACTCCGCAAGCCACCTGACGGTGTGTGGCGGAGGGTACCCTTAGTACCTCTATCGGTTCTCCCTTCTATTCCAGTCTCGTATTGTTCGTGGAAATACAGGAAATAAATCTATTCGATACATGGGAGACGATACATGGCGACAGACGCGGCTATATATATGACACAAATCACTCTACAAGTCACCTCGATGAAATTTACGTAACACGTCTTCTCGAATTTGCGATCCTCGATGCGGAACTACGGCCCGTCGCCTTTGCAGATCACATAGCATACATATACACGGTCTCTCTACGTCGTCAACGAGTGTGGAGGAGTCGCGGTGTTTGGAAAGTGAATAAACGCACCTCAGGGAACCTGAGTGCAGAGACTTAATCGGAGACACAATATATAACGACATTGCAATGGTGGGTGGGATGCGTTAATCCTGCATTGCGCCCAGCGTTGATTGCGTACGGAAGGGAGCAGATGATGTGGAGGCGCTACACGACGGATTTTATTTCACGATACTCCCAGAATTTCTGTACAAGCACCTCCACAGGATCGGCGTGCTACTATAAAACTTGCGGAGGCCTAGATAATTTCCATAACGCGACTACGTCTCGAGGGGGTCGCTGTTCGCTCAAGGGCCTTTGAACGAGTCCGTGGAGAATCGCCGTCGATGTATCACGTTACCAGAGAAAAACAACGTAGCCACAGAATCCTAATACAGACAGTCGTACTTCCGGATGATCGCCGTGTGGTAGCGCAAAATGACATTGCCAACTCCTTTTTGAAGTAATACGGTCACCTCTGTGAGGAAGCGGAACACGACGACGCAGCATTCCATGATGCCCACGAACGCTACCCGCATTACTCGACGCGGCGGCCGAGAGACAGTTAACGGGGAAGTCACAGATGATGAGGTAATACAAGCGATCGACAAGGGAGCGTCGAACAAGTCGCCGGGGCCCGACGGCTTTCCGTTAAAGATCTATTGGACATTTAAAGATCTCATGACTCAGCGATGCACTGCCCTGTACCGCGAAACCATGTCTTCTAATGTGCCTCTCCCGCCCCCTTTGCGGAAAGAATGATCATCTCTGCCCATAAACCATCCAGCGACACAGGGATACAGGCATACTGGCCACTGGCCCTTCTTAACTGCGACTACAAGATCTACACCAGAATACTTTCAGCACGTTTTAAACGAACAGTGCACCAAATGATATCACTCGGCCAAACACAGCTGGGAGGGTATAGCAATATACATGGTGACAATTATTGATCTGTATGAAATAAAATCGTCATAACTACTGAACGGTTTACGCTAGGCCGTTCAAACGACACGGTTGGCCGTGGAGTATGATGGGAATTAGTCCGTGCATGTATGGTTTGGTTTAGCGACGAACTATTAGAGAAAAATATTTAAAACAAGGAATAAATGAAAATAATGAACTTAATGTTTGTCTAACTTTAGGGAGAGCAGAACTTACATTCTGCAACTAAAAGAAAAAAAACGGCAGATTAGTACTCAATGGTCCCCGTAAAACTGGTTTTATGGGTTTTCGGATATTCATCAACAGCATACGCAGAATGTATGTCAGATTTATAAGAGAGGAGAAGTGGCTGAAATATATATCCACGTATGAAATAGGTCAAGACCATTTGGAAACATTGTTCTGCTATATCAGAAGGAGAGGAGGAAACAACGACAACCCAAGTGCTTACGAGTTTTGCGACTTGTTCAGGAAAATTATTGTGCACAAGCAGTTGCATGAAGGTGATGTTAGCAGTGGAAATGTAATACCACTTGATAAAATTGACCTTTTGGGACTTGGAATTGGAACTAAATTAATCAGTGAAGATAACATAAATGCGTCTACGCCTAAATCAAGCTTGTTGGACGCAGAAGTTTCAAGAGGAAGTGATGAAGAAGATGAAGCCTTCTTACCAATGGAGCCAGTTTTTTTCACGTTAAGTGTGGATGTTGTGGAATACATTGGAGAAAACGTTGTGCGGAGCCTAGGGAGGAAAATAAAATGTGAAGAATCTTTGGTGGCAATTAGTGGACATAACGAAAATATGTCTTTGAACTTAGCTGTCAGTCTGGTTTCAATTAAAAGTCGTGGAGGGCTGGTGCAGCCTTCGTCCGATGTGAATCGCATATTATGATTTGTGAATACATTTTTAAGACAAGCACATTGAAAGGGAGACCAAAGAGCAATCTTACCTCTTATTGCAACAGTTTGCTCAACCAGTGCTCAAATATCAATTTATTTGTTGACTCGCCACACTTCTCAAATGGTGGGGTAGACGATCACAGAAACTGGATAATTGACAGCATTGGGAAAATTTATTTTAGTATTAGAATCAAGAAATATATATGTGTTAAAAACCAGAATATTGAGGAACAAAAAATTAGACAAAAACTTTTAAAAATTGTTTATTTCAAAGGCCAATAATAAAAAATTGTTAGAAATAATTAAGCTTACACCTTTATTTATTTACTCATTTTAATTTATGCTAATGTTCAAATTACTAAGACATTAATGCTGAATTATACTAGGATTAAATAACAGCTTTTCCGTTATGATTTCTAGGAAGAGAATGGTGCAGAGAGACAATGAAAAAGAATTGTGCACAACCTATTTGCTTTTTCCGTTATTTCTTTTGTGAATATATTAAACATAACAATAATCTACAGGTAATTTTGGATGCTTATTGCCGTGTGAAAGTAATAAAATGAGCAAGCAATTATAGTTGTAAGTAGGCTGTTTAGGTTTTTTTATTGGTAACCAAACATAGCGCTCTGTATGAAAAATCACTGGCAGTGCTGTGTGCAGTCAGTGGCTGGTTGGCATTGTTGTAATACTCGCCATTGTAGTGTTGGGCAGCTGGATGTTAACAGCGCATAGCGTTGCGCAGATGGAGGTGAGCCACCAGCAGTGGTGGACGTGGGGAGAGAGATGGCGGAGTTTTGAAATTTGTAAGACTGGATGTCATGAACTGATATACACTCCTGGAAGTGGAAAAAAGAACACATTGACACCGGTGTGTCAGACCCACCATACTTGCTCCGGACACTGCGAGAGGGCTGTACAAGCAATGATCACACGCACGGCACAGCGGACACACCAGGAACCGCGGTGTTGGCCGTCGAATGGCGCTAGCTGCGCAGCATTTGTGCAGCGCCGCCGTCGGTGTCAGCCAGTTTGCCGTGGCATACGGAGCTCCATCGCAGTCTTTAACACTGGTAGCATGCCGCGACAGCGTGGACGTGAACCGTATGTGCAGTTGACGGACTTTGAGCGAGGGCGTATAGTGGGCATGCGGGAGGCCGGGTGGACGTACCGCCGAATTGCTCAACACGTGGGGCGTGAGGTCTCCACAGTACATCGATGTTGTCGCCAGTGGTCGGCGGAAGGTGAACGTTTCCGTCGACCTGGGACCGGACCGAAGCGACGCACAGATGCACGCCAAGACCGTAGGATCCTACGCAGTGCCGTAGGGGATCGCACCGCCACTTCCCAGCAAATTAGGGACACTGTTGCTCTTGGGGTATCGGCGAGGACCATTCGCAACTGTCTCCATGAAGCTGGGCTACGGTCCCGCACACCGTTAGGCCGTCTTCCGCTCACGCCCCAACATCGTGCAGCCCGCCTCCAGTGGTGTCGCGACAGGCGTGAATGGAGGGACGAATGGAGACGTGTCGTCTTCAGCGATGAGAGTCGCTTCTGCCTTGGTGCCAATGATGGTCGTATGAGTGTTTGGCGCCGTGCAGGTGAGCGCCACAATCAGGACTGCATACGACCGAGGCACACAGGGCCAACACCCGACATCATGGTGTGGGGAGCGATCTCCTACACTGGCCGTACACCTCTGGTGATCGTCGAGGGTATACTGAATAGTGCACGGTACATCCAAACCGTCATCGAACCCATCGTTCTACCATTCCTAGACCGGCAAGGGAACTTGCTGTTCCAACAGGACAATGCACGTCCGCATGTATCGCGTGCCACCCAACGTGCTCTAGAAGCTGTAAGTCAACTACCCTGGCCAGCAAGATCTCCGGATCTGTCCCCCATTGAGCATGTTTGGGACTGGATGAAGCGTCGTCTCAGGCAGTCTGCACGTCCAGCACGAACGCTGGTCCAACTGAGGCGCCAGGTGGAAATGGCATGGCAAGCCGTTCCACAGGACTACATCCAGCATCTCTACGATCATCTCCGTGGGAGAATAGCAGCCTGCATTGCTGCGAAAGGTGGATATACACTGTACTAGTGCCGACATTGTGCATGCTCTGTTGCCTGTGTCTATGTGCCTGTGGTTCTGTCAGTGTGATCATGTGATGCATCTGACCCCAGGAATGTGTCAATAAAGTTTCCCCTTCCTGGGACAATGAATTCACGGTGTTCTTATTTCAATTTCCAGGAGTGTATATATTATGACTATTAAGGTAAATACATTGTTTGTTCTCTATTAAAATCTTTCATTTGCTAACTGTGCCTATCAGTTGTTAGTGCCGTCAGTAGTTTGAATCTTTTATTTAGCTGGCAGTAGTGGCGCTCGCTGTATTGCAGTAGCTTGAGTAACGAAGATTTTTGTGAGGTAAGTGATTTGTGAAACGTATAGGTTAATGTTAATCAGGGCCATTCTTTTGTAGGGATTATTGAAAGTCAGATTGCGTTGCGCTAAAAATATTGAGTGACTGTTTAAGCACAGTCTTGTACAATTTTTCTAAGGAGCGTTTCATAGTATGTGTTAAAAAAAAGTAAGTGTTTCAGTGAACGTAATGCCATGATATTTGATTTGTTTTTAAGGTTTTTTTATCTCGCCGCCTATGTTATTTAGCTTATTTGTTCATTGAGATAAGGTAGTAAGCAAAAAATTAGGAGGGAAACAGGAGCGCGGGCTGTGCCCAGCCGGCCAGGTAGGTGCCCAGAGGGTCGAGGCAGGCGAGCACATGCCGTCCGGGCCTCCGCCGTGGTGAAGTCCGCTCTATATCCTATGCTCTGTGCTTGCACGTTATGTAATATGTTTTCATATGTTTATCCACTAGTAAAGGTGCTTAAACCGTATTAGTAGTACCGAGAGATTAGTACATTTTCCTGTTCCTGTTTCTTACCCACGCACCGCCTCCCAGGCGGTATAAAAAAAAAATGGTTAGAGCATAAAATATTGGTTAAGGCGGCTGAAGAAAAGCTAAGCAGGAGATTAAAAAAGGGGTGTATTGGTGGATTGGGTTGGGTTGATTTGGGGAGGAGACCAAACTGCGAGTTCATCGGTCTCACTCATTGGATTGGGGAAGGATGGGGAGGGAAGTCGACAGTTCAAAGGAACCATCCCAGCATTTCGCTGAAGCGATTTAGGGAAATCACGAATGCGAGTCCAGTGTGCTAACCACTGCGGCACCTCGCGCAGTGGGGGAAGGGGGGGGGGGGAGGAGGAGCAAGACGTGGTTCTATATAATGACAAAGTAGACAACGGCGGAAATTCTGTGAGTCTTTTCACGAATAATGCTGATGTATCCGTACAAGTCGCAACGATAGAAAATTGGGGCTAATTGCAGGAAGACCTGCGGAGGATCGACGATTGGTAAATGGAGTGACAATTAACTGTCAACATAAACAAATGTAACGCATGGCGAATACATAAACAGAATAACACCTTTTCGTATATTGCTCTTGAAGAATCAAGTTTGCGAAGATCGCTAGTAATTATTTTTATTGCCATTACCGGTTTCTACGGATCTACGCTTTCATCTTCGGATCTTGTAACGTTATTAGTTGTACATACTTTTTATGACACTGAAAATCGAGTAGTGACTTTGGGTCAAACTGTAATAAGAGTGGCAGAAAACATCAGCAAATTACAATTTGGCGCAACACCACTGTGTGACATTCAGTGCTGTAAAAAACATATAAATCTAATAATGTTACAAGAGCCGATTACGACATGTAGATTTGTCGAAACCGGTAATAGTAATAAAAAGAATTACTAGCGATCTTGGGAAACCTGATTCTTCAGGAATAATATCTTTCCGATAGCCCCCAACAACTGACGCAATGTCAGACATACATATCTTCTCGTATAATTACACGATTGCAGAACAATCATTAGAAGCAGTTATTTCCATAAAATATTTACAGTAGTAGTATGCGTATGGAGCTATTTGAAATGGAATGATAATATAAAATTAGTCGTGGATAAGACAGATGCCAAACTGAAATTCATTGGAAGAGTCCGCAAGAAATGTAGTCAATCAACAAAGGAAGTAGCTTAAAAACACTCATTCGACAAATACTCGAATACTGCTCGTCAGTTCGGTATCCGAAGCAGACAGGATTGATGGACGAAATAGAGAAGATCTACAAAGGAGCGCCATATTTTTTCTAAGTACTCTTGTGTCCTCCTACAGACACTCAACTTACGATACCTTCCCGTACATCGCGTCATCATCAGCAAAAAACCGCAGATTGCTGCCCACTTTGTCCGCCGTATCATGTCTGTATAGAGAAAATAATAACGGTCCTATCAGACTTCTCTGGAACACTCCTGACGAAACCATTGTCTTTGATGATCACTCGCCATCGAGGCTAACATACTGGATTGTGTTACCTAAGAAGACTTCGAGCCATTCACATATCTAGGAACATATTCCATGTCCTCATACCATCGTTGACAGTCTGCAGTGGGGTATCGTGTCAAATGGTTTCCAGAAATCCAAAAATATGGCATCTACCTGTTGCCATTCATCCATAGCTCGTAGTATATCACGTGAGAAGAGGGAAAGATGAGTTTCACACGAGTGATGCTTTCTAAAACTGTGCACTTTCACGGACAGAAGCTTCTCGGTCTCATAAAAATTCGAACTCAGATGATGTTCGAGAATTCCGCAGCAAAGATATGTTAGGGATATAGGTGTGTAATTTTGCAGATCCCGTCTTTTACCCTTCTTATATACAGGAATCACCATTGCTTTTTTCAGACGCTTGTGACTTTGTGCTCTGCGAGAGGTAAATGCAACTTAAGAAAGGGGACAGTCCCATTGAGTACTCCTTGTAAAATCAAGCTGGGATTCCTTCCAGACGTGGCGAGTTACTTGTTTTCAACTCCATCACTTGTTTCTCTACATCTGGCATGCTATTACTGTGACCTCAACACGGAAGTCTGTGCGATGGTCAAGCGACGGTATGTCTCTACGATTCTCCTGAGTGAATGATTCTTAAATGTGAAATTTAAAACTTCTACTGTCCTCTATTGCTGCACCATACTGATAAACGAGTGACTGGATAGAAACCTTATACTCGTTTAGTGAATTTACATAGGACCAGAATTTTCTCGTGTTTTCGGGAAAATATTTTGCTAAGATATGACGGTGGTAAGTTTTGTAAGTTTTGAGCATCGATCTGTTTACAGACGCACGAATCTCTACTAAATGTAGTCTGTTGTCATTTACTCGTCATCTTTTGAACCGGGAGTGCAACAGCATTTGCTTTCTCAGCATTTTCCGGATTTGGTTGTTAAACCGCGGTGAGTCTTTCCCGTCGTTATCCACTTACTCGGCACATATTTCTCCAGAGAACAATTTACAATCTGTTTAAACTTTGCCCATACTTCCTCTATGTCCATCATAGTGTAACTAGATGATATCAGTTGACTGTATAAGCAGGATGGTAATAACTTCTTGTGTGCTCTTTCTAGCAGTAATGCTATCCTGGTATTCTTGACTGATTTATTAACTTTTGTACCATGATGACATCACAGTCACACACTCCTGTCTCTGTGCTGACGCCGTCGGTAAGAGCAGGCCTCTTCGTGTGGGCTGTCGATATAGTTGTTCAAGGCAGTGATTGACATTATTGTCTGCGTGCCCCACAATAAATCCATAGGCATCCCAATCTAAGCTCGGTAGGTCAAGTCGCCTCCTAACTACTACCGAATCATTTATATTTATTACTAAGGAAACGACTGTTGGCGACTGGGCTATGTTATCCCGTTTGCCAGTTGTTCATCCTGATTGTCACTGTGCTTTTGTAATGGAGGTAATGAACACAGAAGGCGATTATGATGAGTCCTTTGATATTTACCGTCGGAATAGGAGGATGAGGCCAATGCGTGGTAAACGGAGGACATGGGGACGTAGGAATGTGAAGCATACTCTCCTGTTTTTGGGAGAATGTGTAGATGGAAGACGGAGTTTGTTAATACATTTAATGTTTAATCTGTTTACGGGAACCAAGGTTGAGATGTGTTATTTGATGCATACGCTAAAAATTTTCCTCTCGTGTGTCGCGATATTAGTGATGAATTTAAGTTTTTTTCTGTCAAGTATGAGAACGTAATTGTCAACAGATTTATAACATGTGTGTATAGAGTTCATGTTAGAACAGAACACGTTACGAGCGATACTGCGGCAGCTAAACGTAACTATAAAGAGCAGGGCGCTCTTGAAGAAGTTCTTACTGTAAAGAGAATGTTTCTACACATATAAACCACCGCATAGGGCGACAACAAATGTTTGAGGAACGGACATCATGCCACCCCCGCAGTGGCATATGGGGCGATCGGCGGTCTACTGTGAGCCAGAACACCGCGGATTTGAACAGCGGATGTCAGGACTACCAGAACTATATGGAGACAAATGCACCAAATACGCTTCAGTAGCTGACGATCTAACTTTTCCGTGAGTCTTGGTTACTCAGTGTGTAGTGAAAGGCGTCACTGAAACTGCGAAGAATTGTAGTATACGAGATGTGGGATATGCCGTTAGTACGCAGTGAGTAGGCGAAGTTGTTGGATAATACTGATGTTAGCCAGCTTTGGACTTCAAAAGAGAACGGAAATGAAATGTGTCAAAGAGACTGAAATCCACCATCAGGGTGTCATAATTCTCATCGAGGGTGGCAGTTTTACTGTTAAGACAATTGGGATTCAGTCATATTAGAACGACTGCCTCTGAATGAAGCTGGTCGCTGACTTGTGATAATTTGTACGTAGAGTGGTGGATTGGTATTTGGACGAGACGTACGTACTACAGCGGCGGCTGTGACGGTGACGTCATAGACGTTAAATGTGAGTAAAGCCGTGTTGAGAGATATTGCAGACGTGGATGATTTATAATAAAGAATACCACCAGATTTCGAAACTGCGAGTAGCCAGCGTTGACTTGTTAAACAGGAAAACAGGTTTAAATAAGGAGGAGGTTCATGATTTTCAGATATACTGTAAGTAGGATGTTTAAGTTTTTTTATTGGTAACGCCGCCACCACGTAGCGCTCTGTATGAAAATCACTGGCTGTGCCGTGTGCAGTCTGTGGCTCGTTGGCATTGTTGTAATACTCGCCATTGTAGTGTCGGGCAGCGGCACTGTATTGCAGTAGCTTGAGTAACGAAGATTTTTGTGAGGTAAGTGATTCTTGGAATGTATAGGTTAATGTTAGTCAGGGCCATTCTTTTGTAGGGATTTTTTGAAAGTCAGATTGCGTTGCGCTAAAAACTATTGTGTGTCAGTTTAAGCACAGTCGTGTATAAATTTTTCAAAGGGGACGTTTCAATACCTCCGGCAAAATGGAATATTTATGAAACTAAACTCTGAAAATTTTGGTCAGAGAATCACGCTTAAACCAAAGGCGAAGCAGAATTCGTGAGCTCCACAGGTGTAATAAAATTGCAGTCGCGATTGTTGGTCTGGGTTTGCGAAAAATTAGAATACGTAATATGCCTTTAGAGAAGCCGGATATGGAAAACACAGTATTGCTAATTTAAAGCGAAAGTGGTTTATCAATACTCATTTGAATGTTTTGGTGTAGTACTCATAGATTTGCAAAGGCATAGCCCATCACATATTATCGGAAAAGGATTCCACGTGAGAGTAGCTTATGACGGACAGATGTGGCCTGTGCGGTGTGCAGACCTCCGTGGACAACCAGTGGGACACGTGCGAGGCACAACCCTCACTTCCAGGGATATCTTCAACAGAGTTTTATGAAGTGTAAGAGGAGGATCGAAAATTGCAATCCCTATTGATCTCTCTGCAGTCATGTCGGCCTACTGAAACAACGCAGTCTAACAAGGATGTAATCCAACCTCTGCAAGAAAACAGATTCATCATAAAGTTAACTGTAAATGATAGCCAAATGCAGCCCGTGGTTAATCAATGGAAAGTTGTTCCAAATTTACGTAAGAAAAAAAAAGTATTTAGACTATTTGTCAGAAGGCACACGCCCTTTCCCCATTCATCACAGCAACGTGAAACTCCTTCTAAACTGACATTGTAAGCCAAATATGAACGGGATGCGGTAGAAAAATCTACCCAAAATCTATAAAATGGAAGAAAATATTAGTCATTGATTCATACATATCGGTTGACAGAGATACTGCGCGTGAGAAAAATTGTGGTGACGAGGTTATGTTAATATCGCGTTTAACATGCTGGATACAACAACCAGTATTACTATGACCAAAATGAGACCTAGTTTGATGATAAGTCTTCACTGATATCGCCCATGAACAGTCAGACATATTGGTTGCCGACAATTAATGTAAATAAGATAACGTCCGACCCTAGCGGTCGTGCGGTAGCGTTCTCGCTTCCCGCGCCCGGGTTCCAGGGTTCGATTCCCGGCGGGGTCAGGGATTTTCTCTGCCTCGTGATGACTGGGTGTTGTGTGATGTCCTTAGGTTAGTTAGGTTTAAGTAGTTCTAAGTTCTAGGGGACTGATGACCGTAGATGTTAAGTCCCATAGTGCTCAGAGCCATTTTAAATAGGATAACCTCAATAAATAAATAAATAAATCGAACTATGCAATCACCTACGAGACATAGGTCCCGATGTCACTTTGCTACAGGATGTGTACTCTCCCGACCTTTCGACCGTAGCCGGCTATTACGTCACTCTTAACACTGGCCAAAGGCGGGCACGTGATATTTAAGCAACGCGTATATTGAGCACACACCACAGGCAGGGGTACAGCGTGAAAAAAAGCCACATTCACTCTCCATTGGACTCCAACGCGAATACGGATAGAAAAGAATTTTTTTAAGTAAACTTTGCCATTCCTTGCAAATTTTCAAGCACAACGTGCGTGGTGTAATATTTTAATTACGTAGCAGAGCGGCGGTATCAGCATCCAAATTTTAATTAAAATCCTGAGCTGCGTCGACTAATTAACAACTTGCAATTAATTGACGTATGACGCAGTAAATTTCCGGCTTAGTCAGCTGTTACATACGTAACTGAAACTTCTGGGAGCCATATTAATCGAATATATGCATGTGCCCAATTATTACAGAACACAATTTGAGGACAGTTTTACCGGTCAGGGTGGCCGAGCGGTTCTAGGCGCTTCAGTCCGGAACAGCACGACTGCTACGGTCGCAGGTTCCAATCCTGCCTCGGGCATGGATGTATGTGATGTCCTTAGGTTAGTTAGGTTTAAGTAGGGCGAATTTTTAGGGGACTTATGACCTCAGATATTGAGTTCCATAGTGCTCAGAGCCATTTGAGCCATTGTGAGGACAGTTTCCACACCCCAGAACAACAAAAATAGATTTGGTATACATGGGCTGTGAACTGCATAGCTTAAGAACTACGAGCACTTCTTCAGAAAGAGCGATGAAGAAGTGCTCAAAGTTATGCATTTTAAAGTCTATGTTTACTTGACATTTTTTCTTGTTTTGGTGCAAGGAACCTGTTCCCTGTATGTCGAAGTAGGATCACTTAGTTTTTGCGATAATTCCACTAACCATTATCGGTGGGGACACGAGCGACAACTGGTTCAAACTGTGTGAGGTGTATGTCAACCTAACAGAAGCTTTCTTCAAGGCGACAAACTGAAATCCGTATGGCTGGCTATGAGCACTATGGGACTTAACATCTCTGGTCATCAGTCCCCTAGAACTTAGAACTACTTAAACCTAACTAAACTAAGGACATCACACACATCCATGCCCGAGGCAGGATTCGAACCTGCGACCGCAGCAGTCGCGCGGTTCCGGACTGAGCGCCTAAAACCGCTAGACCACCGCGGCCGGCGAAATCCATATAATAATAATATTCTGAGACAACTGTACATCTTTGCTTACTAAGTATCGAACGGTGATCAGTTGCTGCTTGAAACACACTTAACCCCAAAATACTAGATACTGACTCCCAAAAATATAGAATCTGTAAATATATGGCATCAAAGATTCTCAACTGTCAAACAGCTGCCAAACAATTATTATCACAAAAAATTTCATATTATAACGGCTACGTTATTATAACAACAATATTTCACAACAGAAAGATCTCAGTTGGCCCCCTGGACACTATATGATCACCAGCTCCACCTAGTCGTAAATAGGAATGTAATCTGTAAAAATACGTTACTCTAGCTCTAAATGTAGAAAAATGTAAGGTGCTGCAGGTGAGTAGGAGAAAGAAATCCATAATGTTTGAATACAGCATTACTAGTGTACTGCTTGACACAGTCTGGGCGTTACGTTTCAAAGCCATATCGAATGAAATGAGCATGTAAGGACTGTAGTACGAAAGGCGAATGGTCGACTTCGGATTATTGGCAAATTTTAGGAAAGAGTGGTTCATCTGTAAAGAACACTGCATGTAGGACACTAGTGAGATCCATTTTTACGCACTTTTCGAGTCTTTGGGAATCGCACCAGACATAGAAACAAATGGTTCAAATGGCTCTGAGCACTATGGGACTTAACTTCTGAGGTCATCAGGCCCCTAGAACGTAGAACTACTGAAACCTAACTAACCTAAGGACATCACACATATCTATGCCCGAGGCAGGATTCGAACCTGCGACCGTAGCACATAGAAACAGTTCACAGGCGGGCACCTAGTTTTGTTACCATTAGGTTCGAATAACACGCAAGTATTACGGAGTTGCTTCGGGAACTCAAATCGGAATCTCTAGAGGGAAGGCGACGTTACTTACGAGGAGCGCTATTGAGAAAATTTAGAGAACCGGCTGTACGATTCTTCTGCATTTCGTTTAAATATCATGAAGCTAAGGCTAGAGATAGATTAAGGTTCGTACAGAGGCACATACACAGTCTCTCGCCCTCGCTGTATTTGCGAGTTGAATAGGAAAGGAAATGACCATTAGTGGTACAGACTACCCTCCGCAACGCATCTTATTGTGGCTTGCGGAGGATGTATGGTTATGTAGATCATACGTAAGATGTAAATAAGATTCATTATTCACAGCACCCACAGGTGTACTTGAAAACGTGATTGTAAGCCAAAACAGGCAAGGACATAAAAATTACGTTGCATCTACTGGAATTGACTTCCTGTAAAATTTTGTCCTTCGACGTACTTCATGCTGCATGCCCTATTGACAAAGAAAAGAAAGATTTCTAAAAATTGCACGTTGGAGAAAGGTATAGCTCAAAAATGGTTCTAATGGCTCTAAGCACTATGGGACTTAGCATATGAGGTCACCAGTCGCCTAGACTTAGAACTACTTAAACCTAACTAACATAAGGACATCACACACATCCATGCCCCAGGCAGGATTCGAACCCGCGACTGTAGCAGCAGCGCGGTTCCGGACTCAAGCGCCTAGAACCGCTCAGCCACAGCTACAAAGGTATGGCAGAGGCGCTCCACGCACGAATATTTATTCAGGTCAGCAATCTAGCATTACGCTGCCCCGGAGAATTTAAAACAAAAGCTTCCCTTCATGAAATGTTTCCTTTCATTTTCATTTTAGTCATCTGTCTTCTTACTGGTTTCAAGCGACCTGATACGAATTCCTCTCCTGCACCAAACTCTTCATCTCGCAGTAGCGCTTGCACCATACGTCCTCAGATATCTGCAGGATGTATTCCAAGCTATGTCTCCCCCTACAGATTTTACCATCTACAGCTCCCTCTGGCACAATGGAGGGTACTCCTTGGGAACACATACCCTGTCATACTGCCTCTTCTTCTTGTCTGTACTATCCGTACGTTCTTTTCTTCGTTGATTCTGGGGAGAATCTTCTCATTCGTAATCTTATCAGTCTACCAAATTTTCAATATTATTGTTTTGCACATCTCAAACGCTTTGATCCTCTTCTGTTTCCCACTGTCCATGATTCACTGCCATACAACGCCGTGCTCCAAATGTACATTCTCAGAAATTCCTTCTTCAAAGTAAGGCCTATGTTCATACTAGTAGACTTCTCTTAGCTAGGAGTGCCCTCTTTTCCTGTGCTGCTCTGCTATTTATGTCCTCCTTGCTTCGTCTGTCATGGGTTATTTTGCTTACAAATTAGCAGAACTCCTTTACTTGTCTACTTCGTGATCACCAACTTTGATGTTAAGTTTATCGCTGCTCACTTTTCCGCTGCTTCTCATTATTTGGATCATTTTCCGGTTTACGCTCAGTCTGTATTCAGTACTCATCGGACTGTTCATCTCATTCAACATAGCCTGTAATCCTTGTACAGTTTCACTGAGAATAGCAGCAATGTCATCATGCAATCTTATCATTGCTATCCTTTCACACTGAATTCTAAACCCAGCCTTCAACCTTTGTTTTACATCCGTCATTGATTCTTCGATGTGCAGATTGAGCAGTGGGGGTGAAAGGCTGGCTCCCTGTCTTACGCCATTTTTAATATAAGTACTTCGTTCTTGGTTATCAAGTCGTATTTTCCCTTCTTGGTTCTTGTACATACTGAATATTACCCACCTTCCCTATAGCTTACTCCTATTTTTCTCAGAATTTCGTACATCTAGCCCATTTTCCTTTGACAAAAGGTCTACAAATCCAGTAAGCATGTGTTGAATTTTCTTCAGTCTTGCTTCCATTATCAACCACAACGTCAGAACCAACTTCCTAGTGCCCTTATCGCTCCTAAAGCCAAACTAATCGTTGTCTAACAGGTCCTCAATTTTCTTTTCCATTCTTCTTTGTATTATTCTTGTCAGATGCTTTGAGGCGTGAGCTGTTGATCTGATTCTGCGATAGTTCTGGCACTTCTTCGGCTCTTGCTATCGTCTGAATTCTGTGGATGATATTTTTCTGAAACTCTGATGGTATGTCGTCACCTAAATCTACAGAGCAAGAACGAACTCGTTATTTTAACTTCGTTTTTATTATGGAATTCTCCCGTACACATCTCCGCAGCCGTCGTTTATCCCTGACATCTATGACCCGCAAATCACCACAATATTGCCTCGGCGCCGGTTTGGATAGCGCCATGCACGGTGTACTTGAACCACCGAGGCACACGAACGGTTTACCGACTTAGCCGTTATGGAATGCTTCCACACTTGGCCCTAAACCCAATGGTTACGCCCTTCTGGACGTAAGATAAATCGCTCTCTTTCCGCATTACGACACCGAATGCATTATTTTCTGCGTGCTTCCGACATGTTTTATATACCCTCCACTACCAGTTCTGCCGCCTGCCGTCTGTGAGTTCTAACTGCACGTTGACGTCGAAGATAGGGGGTGCTGATATTAATGTGAGTGGACCATGGAAAGGAACGGGCTACATTTGGCCACTTTAATTTCAGATATTGCCAAACTAGTTTCCCTATTACGTGTGCGACCTAGACTTACTATTAGTAAAACGAATAATCAATACATCCTGCAACTGAAAAGTTTATTTATATTTGGGTGCAACAGGAACTACTGTTCTGACATTTATCCACGACACACTATAGGTTATTATATTCATTATGTATATATAAAGACGCTGTCATCAATTACATTCCCCCATGCGTATCCTCTATGACCTCATTGCTTTCCCCCATCTGCTCCTATTCCTCGAACATATCCGCATACTCTACACCTCCCGCCACCTTGATCCTCCTCACCCCTTGGTTGATCCTCTCCTCTCCCTTCCCCGCCCTCTGTCATGCCTTAACTGTTGTGTTCCCCCTACCCTCCATCTCCACACCCTTCATCTCCTTTCCCAAGGTGGCTTCCATCAACTTCCCCTCCTGGATGATGCACTCTCTCCCTCCATTTATGCCTCCTATCCACTCTGATCCTCACCCCCATCCTTTCCTCTGTCCTTTCCCTGGGATCGCTCTCCCTCCCCCCCTTCAATCCTATTTTCTCTCCACCTAACCTCTTCCCCCCACCCGAGTCCTTTTGTATTCCCCTTCTCCCTCTCTGCCTTCCCCACTTCCTGTCGCATCTGCCCAGCACCGCCCTCCCCCCCCTCTTATGGGTTCTCGTCCACCATTGGCTCCTTTTCCCCCTTCCCCCCCTTCGTTTTTCCTCTCCTTCCGCCCATTTTATTTCCCATCATCTGTCCAGGTTCCCCCCACCTGCACTCGGCTGTGGTATGTCATATTTGCCAACTTTTTAGTGCAGTGTTCAAGTGAATGTTCAGTGTTGTTCGTCTTTCCAAAGTGTTGCGAACAGAAATCATGCTGTCGCTGGGTGTGAGTTTTATGTCTCTTGCGGACAGAAACCAGACTGTGTTTTTTAACTGTCTGTCTATTATCTTACCTTTCTGCTTCATATGTATTTTATTAGCATCATCATCCTTTTGTTCTATGTTTTAAGTTCCACGATTTTTCTGCCATGTTACCATTTAAGTCTCCGATTTTAACGCCTGTTTTTATTATTTAACTCGCATTCGGGAGGACGGCGGTTCAATCCCGTCTCCAACCATCCTGATTTAGGTTTTCCGTGATTTCCCTAAATCGTTTCAGGCAAATGCCGGGATGGTTCCTTTGAAAGGGCACGGCCGATTTCCTTCCCCATCCTTCCCTAACCCGAGCTTGCGCTCTGTCTCTAATGGCCCCGGTGTCGACGGGACGTTAATCAACACTAACCTAACCTATTATTTATTATCTTCATCTTTTTAAAACAAATTCTGTATGCTGAAGAGCGGCATACCAAGCTGCTGCCAGCCCGCCTCCTTCGGGGGGAATCGAAACTCAATAAAGAAAAAAAAAAAAAAACAATTAGATGTCAGCAAGCTTATATTAATATTTAAGGTTATATATAAATGTTGAAACCAGTAAAGAGGAAAATTAGAATGAAATATTCACTTTCGAGAAAGCCACCAACGATCCACCACGCCAAGGAATTGTCTTAGGGTCCCACAAACCTGGTAGGCGGTTGATTCGCAACAGATGGTGTAAAGCACAAACGCTCTTGTCTGAACCTCTAAGGAGTAAGTGATTCTAATACGGGTCCAGTACGCCTGCTGTTGCAACTCGTGTAAGTTAACTATATCTTTTGTTGCAAGTGGGATCGGTACACACATTTTCCTCGAAGGATGGTAAGTGTTCAGAACTTTGAAAATCGACAACTGTAACCAGAGGAACGTGCCGAAGTAGCTGCATGGTTGAACGTGTCGCGCGGTCACACTTAATACACGAAGCCGTCTCGGATAGTATCCTGGTCGTTAGATTCTATTATATAAGCCTGTCCGTGTGTGGGTTTCAGATGTGCATTCCTCTTCATCCAGGGGAACCTTGGGCCGGTTAGCTGCTTTCGTTTTAGTTATATGAATGATGATTAGGAAAACAAGAAAATTTTATCTTGGTCTTAGTAGAACTATAAGGACGACTGTTAGACATGATTTAGATTGGATAAAGATACAGAGTCACGTTGATGCCGATAAAGGAATATACTCATGGGTTTCATGTCATCCTTCTCTGAATATATCGTTACAGTGGCAAAGCCACCCGGTGAACGTCTGCATCCTTTGTGTGACGTGATCAAGAGACAGAAACGAGCAACATTTGCAACAATCGATACTTTGTTTCCAGTTATCTATATCACCGAAGCCCACTTGATGTAAGGACCGATTCTTTCCAGTGTGTCAGAAATGTACAACTAACGTGTCCGAACCACAGCAACTCAAAACTTATTGTTGTGTTCTTGCTCTGAAACTATAATGACAGGAATATGGTAAGGATTGTATCAGTTCTGAAGAGCAAAAGAATTGCTAGGAAAATAAAATTGGCAAGCTGTTGAAAATCTGCTTACAAGGTCCCCGCCATGCCATTAGGAAAAACGGCAAATCACGAAGATCATAGTTTTTACTGGCTGTAATACTTATAGCTATTTTCGTTTCACACCCAATGACCGAAGAAATTTGACCTTTTCCTATAACTATTTCTGCTTAACATTAGTATTTTACTACCTCGTAACGTTGGTCCTATTGGCATATCATTATTTGATTGCTGCAAGGTAAACTTGGGAGACATGTGCGTTGACAGTATGTTGGTAACACTATGTCTCCTTTCCTGTTATGCTGTGTAACATCGAGTAAAGCTTCACCCGCCCGAGTAACCACAAATGATAACGAGACCGCTTCCAGGACGGTGAGGGACGCTGGCCCTGCATCGAATCCACTCGGTGGTTTAACGACGTGGGGGATAGTTCCACCTAGTGCGCCGAGCAAGCAGGTAGTTGTTTACTCGCCTGCTCCACTACAGCGTTGCAAGTGTTTGAGAGATTATCGCGCCAGTGGTGTTTGGGCCTTTGTGTGTGTGTGACATCGTCGATGTCTCGTCTCGTCCTTCGTTGGGTGTGAGTCTGACAGCGGCCTAGTCTGCTAGCGTTGTTCTCATGTCATCTAAGAGTGTTACACGTAAAAGTACTGCGATTTGACAATTCGTCACGTAATGTGCAGCCTGGATCATTAGAAATCCATGGCTAATCAGTTGATACTATTCATGTTACCTCGGACCAGATACATATTGTATTTTTTTGACACTGAGATTTATGTGTTCTTTGCGAAATTTGTGTGTGACTAGACAAGTTCCTATTAAAGCTTGGAAATTAGGTTCCCTTCGGAGGTTGAGATGGTTAAATCAGTTTGGTGCTCCTTGCGAATGTGGACATGAATATACTAGTGATTGAATATTCAGTCTTCTTCCGGAAGTCGACGATATTTATCCTGAGGACGTTTCGGCGCAATACGGTGCTGTGGGAGTTTGCGGATATTGTATTCATATTACTTACAGCGGACAGGTGGGGACGTGTTTTCTGTGCAACGAAAGTGGTCATCTTCTAACCAACTGTCCTCAAAGAGTTTCTGTTTTATGGTCTACCATGGAACAGCGTCGCAGGTTAACGGTTGCTGTTCTTGAGCCCCTGGTAATGACATTGGAGTACATCTTCCCTCGTTTGTGGTGAGCATTCGACAGTTCCCCCTGTCACTGCGGGTGATATCCCGCCGTTGCAAGCAAAACCTGCCTTCGTTCCTGTTACTGCTTGGAAGGCGGTGCACACAGTATGTTAATGATTTAGTCGTCCCTCCCCCTGTCCCACCTTCTTCTGCGCCATGTTTGTCAGTTACTGCTACAAGCAGTGCGGCGCTACACAGGTGGAGATAGGAGAGGCAGTCTCTGGTATTGCAGCCGCTGCAGGAGCTGCATAGAGCCACCGCGGAGCGAATGCGTGTCGGAGTCGTCTCCTTCGCAGCTGCCACCACAAGTACAATCGGTAATATAGCAGTACCCTCCTGTTACACTTCTCTCGACAACGTTGATCGTGATTTGCTGCCTATTGCGAGTCCTGTCGCGGAAATTGTTATCCCAAAACTATCTCCAAATTTCTGTGAGGTCCACTCTGATTGCCCTGCTTTAGACAGTCGGCATGCTTTGCAGAGCGACCTTTTTGTGGGGCACGCCTTTGACCTTTGGAGGTGAAAGATTGCTACGGAACCGGTACAAGATCCGGCTATCATGTCTCGCAGCCGGGGTAAACAACATGTACAACCAGACTTTGCAGCGGTGCGCAGAACAAATATTATCCATTTGGGATCCCACTCTCAGATTCGTCACTGGACCCCGCGACAGCCTATTGCGGGGCATTGGTGGAATAGTCATGCTGCTCTGTTGCTATTTCTGTGCTTTTCTTTTGACTGACGGTTCAGACATATACATTTGTCACATGTTAACCGAATGGAATTATAGATGTGTCTAGCTTCGCAGCGTCAGTGTATATATGACCTCTATGCATATATCGTTATCCTGTTCGAAGTTCAGTTTACCAGTTTATTGATGACTTAACCTTAGTTGTTTTATGTGTTCCGTCAGGTTCCGGTCGCACAGCAAAACGTTCGTGTTTTTATTAAGAGGAGATTATTTATCTTTCAGGTAGGAGTCCTCAGGTCCATTATTGGGTGCTGATTATAACTGTGTTCTGCGTCCAGTTGATCAGTCTCCCAATTTTCATTATTGTCGGGATTTAAACGAGTTGATATGCTCTATGAATCTGAAAGATGTTTAGAAGTGTAAACGACCGGCGTTGGTCCACTTTATTGCATATAACTGCGACTTATAGTTACAGGATTGACCGATTCTACTTATGGGACTGTGTGTGCGATCACATTCTTGCAGTCGACGTTACCACTGTTAGCTTTTCTGATAACAATGGGCAGGCCACCACTCTCCATCTGGATCGTCAACCGGTGAGACTATTCCATTCCCCGTGGATGTTAAATGTCGCTCAGTTCCACGTCCTTCTCTTGACGATATGATACACGATGTGTGGGGGCGTAGTGTTAGATCCGCTGGGAGGTACTCTGCCACTCTGGATTGGTGGACTGCCCTATTGCTGCTAGGACGAGGGATTTTCGGAGAATTCATGAATTGTATTGTTCTCTTTCGCGTGACTTGCAGATATACGATATATTAAAGCAAAGGTGTTCTAGTTAAAGCTGCGAAAGATGGGAGGGTTGTGGGTGAGATCAAAACCACGATCACTAGTGGCGGAGGAACTGACTTCGTTATACCATTTGCTTCCACATCACGCTCAGCATCGCCACTCTTGTGTTACTTCTCTTACAGCAGTTGGCGGCCGTCAACTGACAGCGCAAGCTGACGTAATTCACGCCCCACATCAGTACTATCTGAATGCTTACGACGTGGATGCACCTAGAAACTTTCCCTTCGTCTCCGCTCTTGGAGCTACAGGTCGGCCGCTCTCGCCCTAGCAGGACACCGAATTCGCGGCCGTCTTTCGACCAGAGGAAGTATTAGATCAGATTGTTACTTCTCCTTGTCACGTATCGCCAGGTATGATTGGGCTCCCCAAGGAATTTTATATGCGGTTTTGGAAACTCTTGAGCGTCGCATTTACGTCGATGTGGAACAAGTTGATAAGAGGGGGGAATTGTGCCCGCTCCAGTCAAAGTGCGGAAAATTGTGTTGATACTTAAAGATTCTGGTTGTAATACTGTTGATTACTTTCGTCCTCTCACTTTGCTGAACTTTGATTATAAGACATTGACGAGGGTGGTAAATTACAGGATATCTACCTTTCTGGAGAATGTCGTCGGCCAGAATCAGAGTTGTCTTACCCTTTGGCGGAATACCGTGATTTGGGTTTGGTTGCTGTCGGTAGTTCTGTCAACTATGCCTTTGCCTCTTTGGTTTTTGATGAGGCCTTCGATCGTGTAAATCATGACTCCCAGTTTCGCAGATGATAGGTTTCACTGTTAAGGCTTCTAGAGTGTTATCGACCTTTTTCATGGGCATGGCAGCTGCTGTAGTTGTTAACCAGCAACTGATGCCCCCCTATTACCATCCGTCGGGGAGTGCCACAAGGGAGTCCGCTCTCTGTGTCTTTAATCGTCTTATCTCTGGAGCCGCTGTTTCTAAAGGTGGCATCCCAGCTACAGAGTTGGACGCTTTCTGGAAGGACTCTCGCTATTCGTGCGTATGCTAATTATGTGATGGCTTTATTTCGTCGACGTGCAGAGATACCTATCCTGAAGACGATCGTCGATGATTATTGCCGTGCCTCGGGAGGGCGAATTAAAGAGGCTAAAAGTAATCTTCTTAATTAACGAGGTTTAGATGGAGCCATTAATCACCTGGTACATTGCTGTGGATCGAAATACATCACCGGGAGTGGTTACTGATCGTTGCCAGCTCCAGATGGAGACTCTCAATTGCAAATCGGTTACTGGTAAGATCTAGGGGGAGATACTAAAACGTGAGTGGTGCTCTCTTACCCGTTTTCACAAGATACGAATCTTGGATACGTATGTTGTACAAGGGATATTATGTTCCACAACTTTACTCGCTTCCTTCAGTGATGGATAAGAAACTGAAGAAGTTGTCCCGTCGATTTTTATGAAAGCGTCACATCTTCAGGTTATTATGTGAGACTGTGACGAAGCCGTTTTCCCCTCGAGGACTGGACATTTCTGACATTAACACGACGGTGTCCGTCCTAGATGTTCGGCACCCCATATTGACGATCACTCAGGAATTATATACCTCTACGACTCTGCTATTCACATTATTGTGTCCAGCTAGTCTTCATCCGCTGTTGGGTTTGGTGATTTCAATTTTAAACTAAGACACATACGAGAGTTCTACCTAGCTGTGAGCTATCTGGGGCCTGACATACTGCAGCGGCCGGTGTTCACGATCAAGTTTTTGTTGGTGCGCTGGGAAGGGACTTCCTGCCCCAATCCTGTTAAAGTGTTATCACCTTGAATGTGGTGGAACACTGTATGGATGCCTCATTTCTATCAATGGCATAAACCTGTTCCTGGTACAGGGTGGTCAACAATTAAGTTTCCGTTAACGATCGTAAATATCGTGTCGAAATTAGTGGTGCAGATAAATGCAGTGGTGTGCATCCAGCACCGGTTTACTTGTCGTGGTCACCCGGCGAACTGGCCCTGACTCAGGAAGCAAATGGCTTTCCTCGCTCGGTCTTTTGAAACTGCGTTTTCCACAGATATGGTTGTGCTGTTGCCCACTGCTTTACTTTTGAGGACAAAGTCTAATACGAACAGATGGTTGGTTGATCATTTTGTACATTATGTCATTGCTAGTAAGGGCGGTAATGATTATTTGGCTTTTCGCCAGTTCATGTCTACGACTTACTGATCATGCTTGCAACTGCACAGATTTCGAGAAATTTTTGCCAGCATGCTGATTGTTACCTTTTAAAAACAGGGCAGTGGATAGTTCCGGCAGCAACTGCTGCCATCGTTGTGCTTTTGTTTTCTTGTCTTTGATTTGGTCTGTACTCCATCCTTTTGCGGTATTGGTACCGAATTTTTGAAAAAAAAAAGCATGTGAGGGAGCAGCTCAGTGACAAGGCTGTGAATGTGTGTGTGTGTGTGTGTGTGTGTGTGTGTGTGTGTGTGTGTGTGTGTGTGTGTGTGTGTGTGTGTGTGGGAGTTGCGAGTGGGGGGGGGAGGAGGTGGGAGGGGAAGAAGGTAGGGGTGGCCAGTCCTTCACTGATTTCTTTCAGTAAAAGGCATTTCCCGTTCTGCACGAGTATTCAGATTCTTATGTGGTGCTTCTCCTAAGTAATTCTGTTTTCATATCTGTAAAATGTTTCATGCTTATTTGTTATATTTTTACTTCTTGAGGGTATTTTTGCTGGCAGGCCGTTGTGACCGAGCGGTTCTAGGCGCTTCAGGTTAGAACCGCGCGACCGTTACGGTCGCAGGTTCGAATCCTGCCTCCGGCATGGATGTGTGGGACGTCCTTAGGTTAGTTACGTTTAAGTAGTTCTACGTTCTAGGGGGCTGATGACCTCAGATGTTAAGTACCTTAGTGTTCAGAGCCATTTGAACCACCTTTCTTTTTACTGCTTGAGGATATTTTTACTTCTTCAGTGCAATTATGCAAAGTGTTACTTCCAATTTGTCCTGCAAACACTCTCATTTGTAACGGTCTGATAGGTTTTAATAAACAAATTAAGACTACTCTACAGTGATATCACGACTTTCACGGATTCCTGCTTTGTTATTATTATAAAATGTAGATACTGAGTGACCAATACTGTTCATTGTAGCCTGAAACTATGCTTGGTGTTATCACCTAACGCAACAGTTATCAGTAAAGATTTTCACTGCCAGTAACTCTGTTAAGTGTCATCTAATATTATAACAGAATCTAAAAAGATCGTAAAACTACCAAACACGTGTCCGAAAAAATTAATGTTAATTCCTGAGAAGTCTGTGCAATCATACTAATTTGATAACTCTCCCCATTTTACATTCTGAATATGACCATGTTGCCTCTGGTTTTCATCAGATTTTATGGTATGCAATGTTCTAAATTCAGCTTGCCTGTAATTACTTACCTGAACTAAATTTTACTTCAAAGAAGTTAAACACATAGTATACGCGGAAAAGAACTCGTATGGTAGGTCTGTGACACCCTGTATACCAGTGTCCAGTTTTCATATTATCAATGTAAACAACTACTCTGATGCTGAAACTTCATAATAGTGCTACCATTTAAACATCACCTTGAAGCATGTTGTACACTATCCACTCACATTACTGTGACCACCTGTCAAAAGCTTGAATAACCACCTTTTGCAGCGCGGACCACTGCAAGACGTGCAGGAAGAGAGCCAATGAGGTTCTGGAAGGCACCGATGGGGATGTGGAGGCGTGCCTGTTCCAGTGCTGCGGTGATCTGCGCTAGGTTTCTATGTTGGGGATCCGGGCGCGTACAGCCCGATCAATGTCGTCCCTCAGATTCTCGACTGGGCTTAAATCCTGGCAGTTTGGTGGCCAGGGGAGTATGGTGAACTCGTCCTGGTGTTCTTCGAACCACACACGTACACTGCGAGATGTGTGACACGCTATGTTGTCCTGCTGGTAGATGCTATTGTGCCGAGGAAAAAGAAACTGCATATTAGAATGAAATTTTCACTCCACAGTGGAGTGTGCGCTGATATGAAACTTCCTGGCAGATTAAAACTGCATATTAGTTTGGACATGGTTCCCAGGTTTGAAAATGGTCCAGAATAATGAGAGCAGCCAGGGAATCTCCTCTGGCATTGTCTTCCGAAGATTATTGTAGGTGTTTGCTTTCATTCCACGCCGCACGCGTCAACGGACATTTGTATGGTTGAGAATAAAATATGACTCTTCGGGAAAGGCCACCTATCGCCACTCACTGGACGTCTAGTTGTGGCATTAGCATGTAAATTCCAGCCTTCGCCGCCAATGGACAACAGTAGCCATGAATGCGTGAACCAAGCACCTGGTGCCGATGCCCATACGCACAAACGTTCACTAATCGGTAGTTGAGGAGACACTTTTGGTAGCCCCTTGGTTCATCTGAGGGGTCAGTTTCACAACAGTTTCACGTCCATTCGCTCGTACACATCTCCGCAACCGCCATTTACCTCTGTTACCTATGGACCATGGAGCACCACAGTTGCTTCGAGCAGATTGTGTGTAGCACCATTTTGCCACGCATGGTATACTTTTACAACGGCGGCACGCGAACAGTTTACAGATTTAGGCGTTCCGGATATGCTTCCATCCTTTACCCAGAAACCAATGATCATGCCCTTTTGGCAGCAGATAAATCGCTCGGTTTCAGCATCACGACAACAACTGCACTGTTATCCTCGTTCCCTCGACATGCTTTATATACCCTCCACTGATAGTGTTGCCACATGCCGCTGTGAATGGTCATTCCACGCTGACGTAGAACATAGGGAGTTGTCTCATTGATATGACTGGACTTTGTACAACATTCGTTTATATACAGCAGTAGAATGGATACGCCTGGACATTGAGTCATACAGAGCTTGGATGGCGTGTACAGGTACAGCTGCCCACGCAGCCTCAACACGATACCACAGCTCATCAAGAGTAGAGATTGTGACATGCCAGTTGATTGGCCAACATTGACCAGACGTTTTCAGTTGCTGAGAGATCTGGAGAATGTGTTGGCCAGGGCAGCAGTCGAACATTTCCTGTGTCCAGAAAGGCCCGTACAGGACCTCCAGCATGCGGTCGTGCATTATCCTGCTGAAAGGTAGGGTTTTGCAGGGCTTGAATGAAGGGTAGAGCCAAGGGTCGTAACACATCTGAAATGTAACATCCACTGTTCAAAGTGCCGTCAATGCGAACAAGAGGTGACCGAGACGTGTAACCAATGGCACCCCATACCATCACGCCGGACGATACGCCAGTATGGCAATGACGAATACATGCTTCCAATGTACGTTCACCGCGATGTCGCCAAACACGGATGCGACCATCATGATGCTGTAAGCAGAACCTGGATTCATCCGAAAAAATGACGTTTTGACATTCGTGCATCCAGGTTCGTCGTTGAGTACACCACCGCAGGCGCTCGTGTCTGTGATGCAGCGTCAAGGGTAACGGCAGCCATGGGCTCCGAGCTGATAGTCTCTGATGGTGAACACGTTGTCGAACTGTTCGTGCAGATGGTTGTTGTCGTGCAACGTCCCCATCTGTTGACTCAGGGATCGAGAAGTGGCTGCACGATCTGTTACAGCCATGCGGATAAGATGCCTGTCATCTCGACTGCTAGTGATACGAAGCCGTTGGATCCAGCACGGCGTTCCGTATTATGCTCCTGAACCCACCGATTCCATATTCTGCTAACAGTCATTGGATGTCGACCAACGCGAGCAGCAATGTCGTGATACGATTAACCCCAATCGCGATAAGCTACAATCCGACCTTTATCAAAGTCTGAAACGCGATGGTACGCATTTCTCCTCCTTACATGAGGCATCACAACAACGTTTCACCAGGCTACGCCGGTCAACTGCTGTTTGTGTATGAGAAATCGGTTGGAAACTTTCCTCACGTCAGCTCGTTGTTGGTGTCACCTCCGGCGTCAACCTTGTGTGAATGCTCTGAAAAACTAATAATTTGCATATCACAGCATTCTCGTCTGTAGCACATTTCTCGTCTGTAGCACGTAATCTTCGTGGTGTAGCAATTTTAATGGCCAGTAGTGTATATCCTCATTGAATATGAGCCATACTCGGGTCTTATTTAAGTTTATTTTCTTAATGATATTCGTCTCTAAGACTTTTATGAATATTATAGCTCCATACAGTTTACTTCACATTACACAAAATATACACTACATTTATCACAGAATAAGTGATGACTTACAAAATTGCATTGTAGAGGCTGCAGAAACTAGTGGTTTTGATAAAATATATAGGAGTGTGTAAGTAATCTGGCAGAAACAATAACCAAAAGTATATTTAGGAGTCATAAGGTTACCTATTTTCTACTCAGAAACACAACACCTGCTAGTATAACAATGTAAGTAAGAAAAGCACAAAGGGCAACATGTTTTCTTTCTTCTGGCGCAGCACATCTCACGTTATTATCTCTGTTCTTGAGTCATAACACTATTGTTCAGGCATAATAGAAGGAAGCTACTTGAGGAGCCACTAGACTTGAGCCTGCCTCCCTCAATATTGAGCTCCCGCCGCGACCGCCACCACCGCCACGTCGCGCTGTTCTCGCCGCTGTCGTCCCAACGATAATTACGGCTTTCATAACGCTCTTTGTGCACTCGTAATTACTTCCGCTACGGATTTCTTCATCTCTGTAACGCATTGTGCTGCTGGTTTCTATTCAAAACAAAATAAAAAAATGATATGATCGTGCTTCTCTGTACCTGTACTGTGTTTACTTCAGAAAACAACTTGTTGGGTAGAACCGGACTTTAAAATGTGGTCGAGGCTAAAACTGCAGAACATTGCAAATTTTCGTTGACAGTCTTTTGATATTTACATTATAAATACTAATTTTCCTCATAGGTCTAGTATATTTACTTTTTCCTGCAGTTACGACGAACCAGGTGGCTGCATGTGGTCTGCTTGGTAACGCCTTCCCTCTTTTTCCCACTTAAAAGATACGAAACTGATCGAAATTATCATTATTCAATTAAATAGTTCTGCATGAGCGGTATCATTAATATCTCTCTCTATCTACTGGCTTCAGGGGCATCTTCATTTTTGAGCTTACGGAAAGCGCCTCTTCTTCACAAGTAGCCAAGGTCGAAAACGAACGTAGAGGAGTCAAAATGGTTCAAATGGCTCTGAGCACTATGGGACTTAACATCTGAGTTCATCAGTCTCCTAGAACTTAGAACTACTTAAACCTCACTAACTTAAGGACATGACACACATCCATGTCCGAGGCAGGATTCGAACCTGCGACCGTAGCGGTCGCGCGGTTCCGGACTGTAGCGCCTAGAACCGCTTGGTAGAGAACTGACGCTGAAACTATACAGTGAAGTATAAATTTACATTTTTATAAAAATGAAGTACAGCGACGTCCACCAGTTCAATGCTCAACCGAATTTCCAGAAACTCGTCTAGAAATATTTTGACCGATATTAAAGAATAATAATTAAATTCATTTACAAGTATATACCGGATGGTCATAACTGAAGCGCAGCTACTCACGGCGGTCCAATGTGACTGTAAATATCGTATGGCAGCGAATTTCGTAGATATGCTAATGCGTTAATGCGGAACCGATTTACATTGGAAAAAATTAGTTCCAATTTTGGCTTCCAGGTCCAAATTTGACGTCACACAAACTCTCGTCGACGTCTTCGGTGCTCATACTGAACAAACTCTGAGTTTTATGTTTAGTAATAAAATCAACATTATGCCTTTCTCACTTGCTTGACTTTTTATGCCCGCTTCCCGTTCCTAACCAATTACATGTGCAAACGTTTCTATACGTCTTTCTTATGTTCACATCGCCATATTTGCACCTGTTGGCCAAAATTGGAACAAATTTTTTCCATAGTAAATCGGTTCCGTATTAACACATTAGGCTATCTGCCAAGTTTCCCTGCCATTCGATAATTGCAGCCCACACTGGTAATTTGTGAATAGCTGCACTTTAATTTTAACCATCTGGTATATGGTGGTACATTTATTAACATATACTGATAGCGATGAGATAAACCAAACAAGTCAGTGAATGCCACACGTATCATATCACGGTTATTCTAATACTACTTTTAGTTGATTTTCACTACCTTTAAACAAACAACTATAGACATTTTAAAATATAACTTGTTTGTAGTTTAGGACGATACTGTACATAAAATGTTAGTATACTTGGTATATATCTACATATTCGATAAGAACATCTAAAACAGGTTATACGCGATCCGTCTTCCTGAGACAAATTGTACGTTAACTCATTATGCCTATGCTGAATCCTCCTCACTGCTGGCTGTTCATGATCTGTCGTGGAATTTACCTTTCCACTGTTATGTTGTGGGTACAAAATGGCTGAGAAATTATACTGGTTTGAAGATTGTACTGTTGCTCTAAGAGTGGTGACCAGTAAAGCTCCTGTAAGATTAACACTACATAGTTCCTGTGTTTGTCACTGGTTCTCTCGGTGGTCACCTGAAAAATGATTACTGTCATACATATGTCCACAGTTGAAGTTGGAGCATTTTGTAGTAGTATTTTCCAAATCAGGTAATACTGAATTTCCGTTGATAAAATTGGGGAGGTCACGACATTGGGATCACAGATTTGCTTCAAACGTTGTACATATTTAGCAGACCATTAAGATAATATAACGTGCAAGCAGTAAGCTTCACCACTCTACCAGTTCCGATGAATTAGCAAGAGAAGTTTTAGGCGTATAATATGTAGCTGATGTATCTGTGCTTAGGTGCCCAACGTTAGGGTTCCTGGTGGCCAAGTGTTCAGACTTCGTGCTTCGTAAGATGAACATGTATGAGCAACGATTTGTGAAGTATTGTAGTTCAGGACTTCCAAATACATTCCCTTACAGTGCCTGCCTCTGGTCAGCGACAACATTTTGCACTCCTCATTGGTCCACACTTACCTTTACCTTTGGAATGCTGCGACCAGCTCAGACCTCGGGATGTTACTTCGTTCTTCAAAGACCACTGTAGTAGTAATTCTAACAAGTACATCTGCAAGCTATTTGCAATAAAGGCCGCAAGTCTCACAACCTAGATTCGTCCAGATTACTGTACCATCTGACTACAAGAGCATCACAATTGATGATTCCTTAATTTACTTATGAGGAAAACGTAGTACATACCACAACCTGATTCACAGAAACTTCAGTCAGTGGAAGATTGTTCAAAAATAAGTGAACACGTGTCCTGGCTTATCTGTAAATACTCTACCGTTCCCGAAAAGAAAAAAAAGACGGTCAATGTTTTCGAGGTATTTTCAAAGTACTTTATGTGTCGTTTGGCGCGCGATGTTCTCAGATGAAACGGAGGCACTGTGATTAGCGTCGTGACTTCTTAATTTTGAGTCCCTTGTTCGAAACCCCGATAATACTTTTATTTTTGTTTTTCATTTATGTACCGATGACTGTACAAGATTACTACACTGTTTTCCATGTATATATTGATGTAACCTAGTCCTTATTCGTCTACGATTTGTATGTCAGATGACTGAATTTAAAAAAGAGAAAAAATTACTTGAAATTGTTTTCGGTGAAATTCTTGTAGTTATCTTGATTCATAATTAACTGCATGCACCCGTTTTCAGAAAAATGATCAGTTATGTATAGTTTGCCGCGAAATTATTGTCAAAGCGCGAAATCTTCACCAATGTTAACGACGTTTCTTTCCCGCATGCAATTTGTGCGAAGAATTGTCACTGTGGTAAACATGAATTCGTGCAATGCTCGTTGCGTTTCGAGTATCTGTGTTTCGATTTTTTTACGATCGTTATCACCCGAGAGAATGCACGAAATCCTGAAGGATAAACATATGAATAAAGTGTAAGAATTAGTATGGGAACGGAATATCAGAATATAAGAATTTAAAGAATTTTAACCCCTCACCCATGCACACATACAATATATAATAAATATATGACACTTATTGTGATAGTCAGCTGTAATTTTACAATAATATAATGCCCTTGTATTCCCTAAATTGATAAGAGACTGTCTTTTAGTAATTTCATGCGCACACGGGTAGAGAAGGAAAACAATAAAAATAAAATAAGTAGAAACAACAAATCGATTTCGAACAAGGGGCACAGAATTAAGAAGCATCTACCCCAACCGCTGAGCCACCATTTCATCCGAGAATATAGTGCGGTTAAATGCATATAAGGTACCGCAAACATATCTCAAAAACTTTAACCGTTGTTTTTACACGAACTTCGAGTATCTGCAGGTAATCCGAAACACATGTTCGGTTATTTTGATTATTCTTACAGTGAGTGAACTTCCTGGGAAATCGGGTGATGGCACTTGCCTTGCTCTCCTCGTTAGTATACTCTTTGCATGTTATGTGCAGTTAGTACACGCGTCGTTGGTGTCACTAGAAGAAACTGAGCTTCTGTGTAGCAGTAATTTTATTTTAATTTAGAATAGAGTTCTATGTTTGCCTGACAAGTATTAAAAAGGATAAAACACAATGAATTCGGGACACTCCTGCTGATTTCAAAGAATGTGATTTCACCGAAATTGCTTTGCATGCCGCAAGAACAATTTAGATAGATATCTTGGAAGGTGAATATGGAAACAGGTGGTGTGTAACACTTTTCTAGTGAGTTTTTACGAGAATTAAGGAATTTCCCGCATATTTTCTAGCGAGAATACAGTATGTGATCAAAAGTATCCGTACACCCCCAAAAACATACGTTTTTCATATTAGGTGGGTTGTGTTGCCACCTACTGCCAGGTACTCCATACCAGCGACCTCAGTAGTCATTAGACATCGTGAGAGAGCATAATGGGCGATCCGCGGAACTTACGGACTTCGAACGAGGTCAGGTGATTGGGTGTCACTTGTGTCATACGTCTGTATGCGCGATTTCCTCACTCCTAAACATCCCTAGGTCCACTGTGTCCGACGTTATAGTGAAGTGGAACCGTGAAGGGACACGTACAGCACAAAAGCATACAGGCCGATCTCGTCTGTTGACTGACAGAGACAGCCGACAGTTGAAGAGGGTCGTAATGTGTAATAGGCAGACATCTATCTAGACCATCACACAGGAATTCCAAACTGCATGAGGATCCACTGCAAGTACTATTACAGTTGGGCGGAAGCTGAGAAAACTTCGATATCATGGTGGATTGGCTGCTAGTAAGCCACACATAACGCCGGTAAATGCCAAACGACGCCTTACTTGGTGAAGGAGCGTAAACATTGGACAACTGAACAGTGGATAAACGTTGTGTGGAGTGACGAAAAATCACGGTACACAATGTGGCACTCCGATGGCAGGGTGTGGGTATGGCGAATGATCGGTGAATGTCATCTGCTAGCGTGTGTAGTGCCAACAGTAACAATCGAAGGGCGTGGTGTTATGGTGTGGTCGTGTTTTTCATGGAGGGGGCTTGCACCCCTTGTTGTTTGGCGTGGCACTATCACAGCACAGGCGTACGTTGATGTTTTAAGCACCTTCTTGCTTCCCACTGTCGAAAAGCAATTCGGGGATGGCGATTGCGTCTATAAACACGATCGAGCACCTGTTCATAATGCACAGTCTGTGGCGGAGTGATTACACGAAAATAACATCCATGTAATGGACTGGCCTGCACTGAGTCGTGACCTGAATCTTATAGAACACCTTTGGGACGTTTTAGGAACGCCGACTTCGTGCCAGACCTCACCGACCAACATCGAAGCCTCTCCTGAGTGCAACACTCCGTGATGACTGCATTGCCATTCCCCAAGAAACCTTCCAGCCCTTGATTGAACGTATGCCTGTGAGAGTGGAAGCTGTTATCAAGGCTAAGGATGCGCCAACACCATATTAAATCCCAGCATTACAGATGGAGGGCGCCACGAACTTGTAAGTCATTTTCAGCCCGGTGTCCGGATACTTTTGTTTACATTGTGCATGTGGTCCGACGTTCTCAAAGTGCCTGATTTGCGTGTGGAGCTTCTCTTTTCTTTGTCATTTGTGCACTGCACTCCTAGTAGTTATTCTCTTTGCTAGTAGGTAGCGGTGAACTGTGGGATAGCGCTGACGAGGTGAGATGTAAATCAGTGTCGCAACTGTATCTAATAGCTTGGGCTTTTGTCTTTGCATCATGTAGCAATGACTGAAAGCAGCAATATGCTGGAGGCACTATTCGGATGTCAGACAAGTCATTGGCTCTTACTACGTCAATTAAACCGCATCACTTCTGTCGAGATACAGTGCACATAGCAGCAGGTGAATCGCCTAGGATAGCAGTCAGAATCAGTAGAATGGAGAACATGTCGGTAACTAAAAAGTCAGAGATACTGAGGAACGCAGGATGTAGCTGGAAAAGGCTTATGATTACGGAATTTAGTGATATCGAGAGTATCATGTAGCTTGGTAAACTCGACTAGCCCCTATGAGAATTGTGAGTTGTGACACTGAGGTTAATTATGAATTATGGACGGGAACTTTGCCTTTCGCGGGCAAGTGCTCTACCAACTGAGCTATCGAAGCACGACTCACGCCCGGTACCCACAGCTTTACTTCTGCCAGTATCCGTCTCCTACCTCCCAAACTTTACAGAAGCTCTTCTGCGAAACTTGCAGAACTAGCACTCCTGAAAGAAAGGATACTGTGGAGACATGGCTTAGCCACAGCCTGGGGGATGTTTCCAGAATGAGATTTTCACTCTGCAGCGGAGTGTACGCTGATATGAAACTTCCTGGCAGATTAAAACTGTGTGCCCGACCGAGACTCGAACTCGGGACCTTTGCCTTTCGCAGGCAAGTGCTCTACCAACTTTTTTTTTTTTTTATTTATTATCAGATTGACTTGGTATATTTCACGAGAATTCAGACAACCATAGTCAAATCATCATTTAATATTAGCTGCAAAAAGAAAATCAACAAATTAGGTGAAACACAAATAAAACATTTCTTCTGAAGGGGAAGACCAACCCGTTACCCCACCCGTATGAATTTTGGGTGTATATATATACATTCAAAATAGAGAGAGAAAAAAAAATTACGAAAAAATACAACAAGGGAGGGGACTCGAGCTCAGGGAAGAAACAGGAATCACAGGGGAACTTAACCAACCCCTTGACGGTTAAACACAAGAAAAAGCATATTCGCAAAAAGCGTTCGGTATTGTGGTAACCGCTGCCATTTCCAATGCGCAGTTGACAAATAATGGTGAAAAACGCGGGGATCTGGGTCATTACCGCCTTCAATGACGTAATGGACATAGTAACCCAAGAGCCAAACAATCGTGTTCGTTTTCGTCTGAGGAAAATAAGAGATGTCCGGATGTAAGAAGATGTCGTCTGGGAATGCGGTTTCAGGCCCTCTAGTAAGAAAAGCTAATTGACGGCGGACCCAGAGCCAATGATCCCGTCCGCAAGCAACTAGCCTGTGAAGTAAGGTGTCAGTTTGATGACATTCCTCACACTGATCAGTCGGACGAAGGCCAATACGAAAAAGACGATCACCAGTAGGTATCAGACGGTAAATGACCTTATACCACGTTGAAACAATCTCCATCGGCAAAATGGGAAGACTAAGATGAGACCAGACCGTTTTCCATGACGTTGACGGGGAAGCAAGTTCAACAGAAGAAGGGAAACATGCTGTACCCCAACGGATTTGTAGCATGTTGGTAGTTATATGCGTCATAGAAAGTATATCAGCACCCAGAATACCGATAAGTACAAAGTATTCACGAATGTGCCGCAATTTAGGATTAATCCGTCCAACATCAACAGGAGGGGTCAGACTGGCCGGCCGGAGGCGGGAAAGTAAACGAGAGGTGACTGAATGCGGAGCCCGCGTACAGGTTAAAACATTGCGGCGGGCAAATAAGATGGACGTCTTCACTTTGATATCTGAAAGACCCAATCCTCCAAGCTTCCGAGGCCTGGCCACAACTTCATATCGGACACGGAAGACATGGCGGCGCCACAGAAATCGACTAGACAGCTGTTTCAGCCTGCGGGCCATCATCGCGGGAAGCGGGAAGACCTGCGCAACGTAGTATATTTTACTGAAGACATAGGTCTCTAAAACCCGTGCCTTGTGAAGGACGCTAAGGGAACGGCGGTCATGTTCAAGGATCGCCCCGTGAACACGACTCGTAACCTCACGCCAATTTAGTGCCGCCATTTTGATCGGATTACGATCCACTATGATCCCCAAGGTCTTATGGCGATCGACAACCGTCGCCCAAGGAATGACGACATGATCAAAGCCTCTCAACGGCAGGAACGTGCATTTGCGATCATTAATGCGAGCACCAGCAAGACCACAAAATGAATCCAAGGTATCCTTAAGTCGCGGTATATCCTCGGCATGTCGTACTAAAACCATGACGTCATCGGCGTATGCACGGACTGCAAAAATTTCCCCCAATATATTCCAGCCATGTAAGTGCATGGTGAGATGGCGAAGTAAGGGCTCTAAGGATAGAACAAAAAGTGACATGGATAAGGGGCTTCCCTGGGGTAACCCCCGTCTGATCGATATCCGGGGGGTAGGGTGACCGTTCACAATCACCGAGACACTGATACCGGTAAAAAGATTAGTTAAGACTTGTCGAGCATCATTATTAAAGCCGACAACGGTGAGCACTCTCGATAAAAAATCATGGCTGACGCGATCGAACGCTTTTTGGAAATCAAGAAATAGCAAAGCTCCTGGGATATTAGCGGCAGCCGCAACCGAGATTACATCGCGACATTCGAGAACGGAAGTCAGTATCGTGCGTCCAGGCACACAGCTTTGGTGGGCGGCAATAATGGTATCGAGCAGCTTAGAGAGACGGATATTAATTGCTCGAGCGACAAGTTTATAATCAAAGTTAAGGAGAGTAATAGGACGGAGGGAATCAATTGCAGGTCGACCTGTGGATTTCGGGAGGAGGACCATTCTGCCTTCCTGAAAAGGAGCAGGAAGTGAGACTCCCCGCATCACTTCATTTACCATTGACGTTAAGGTGTCACCAATGAGCGGCCAAAATTGAACATAGAACTCCTTAGGAATACCATCTAATCCAGGCGACTTGCGGGACTGCGATCCTGCAACAACATCATATATGTCATCCTTCTGAAAGGGACACAGAAAGGCGTCGTTTAATTGAGGAGTGACGACGCGAGGCAGCAAGGAGGTAAAGTCGTCAAGAGAGGTTTCCGCCGGGACATGAGTATCGTACAGATCAGTAAAATAGGTGTAAACGAAGTCAGAAATGTCACGGTGAGAGGTGAACACGCGGCCGTCAGCGGTTGTGAGGGAGGCAAGGCACCCACGTTTCCGGCGCGACCGTAAACGGACTAGATGGTAGAGTGACGTCAGTTCCTCTTGTAGAAGGGAACGTGGTTGAGACCTCGTCCGCAGGCCCTCCATTTGAATGCGTTTGAGCTGCAGCAATTTGGCTTTGATGCGCTGTATATCAGTAACCCGGAGGGGAGCATGCGTAGCACTATCGTACAGTTGACGTAAGACAGAATAGTAAAATTCTTGCGTTCGTCGATCTTCTGCCACCTTCGCAGCCCCAAAACGCATGAGAGCCCTACGGATGTGAGGTTTTGCATACAGTGTCCACCATGCCACGATAGACGGGTACCGGTCCATAGTACGAGAACAACGTGTCCAAATGTCCTCCAGGACGATACCAAGGGAGGTATCTTGCAAATACGCGATATTGAGCATCCAAGGAGGACGAAACAATTTTACCGGTTGTCGCTCGTAATTAAACGTAACGGCTACAGCGCAGTGATCAGTAAAACAGGCTGGTATCACATCAACAGCCAGAAGTTGCCCACACAAGGAATCGGAAAGGTAAAAGCGATCGAGGCGACTGCTAGACGTGGGAGTAAAGTAGGTATGTCGCACAAGTGTAGGATAGCGAGAAACCCACACGTCACGCAGGTGCAAGGAGCGCACAAGGTCGTCGAGTTCTTTACTGAAATTAAAATTAGGAGACTGATCTACCGGCCGTAGAACACAATTGAAGTCCCCACCTAAAATTATCTTTGTCGGGGATTTACGAAGCAGGTAAATGACTTCTTCTTTATAGAAACTCGAGCGTGCGGTAGTACAACCCGAACCAGAAGGGGCATAAAGAAGGAGTAAACTGAGATCATAAAACGTGCACCCGATCCCCCTTCCACTGTCAAGTACTTCGAAATTCATCAACGGAATGCCTTCTCTATAAAACAAGGCAGTGCCCGTAGAAAGTTCGGAAGCGACATTAAAAAACGTCGAGAACCCAGGAATGGAAAACTGGTCGAATAGGACTTCCTGTAAAAAAACAACATCTGCCCCAGACTGATAGATAAACTGTCGCAAAGCGGCGAGCCGAAGCTCAGAACGTATTCTGTTAATATTCAGAGTAAGAAATGTATATGCTTGCATGGAACTTCAACCTACAAAGAAAAACAAAGATCGGTAGAGAGCCGTCAGCTGACGGAGCAGCATACAAGTAATCATACCAGAAACAAGCGCTGAACCACAGAGAGAAAAACTACGAAACAGAACCCTCATCTTCCCACTGCTTTTTCTTCGGCCGTGACGCGGCTCTCCGTGGCTGTTTACGGATTCGACTGCGGCTCCGCGGTGCCGACGCTGCAGCGTTCGGCTGCGTAGGAGCATCATGTAGACATTCCGTGTCAGATTGCGAGAGAGAGGCCTCTACATCCCACTCGTCCGCAGACATGGGTTCACGGTGGGACAGTTGGTGAATAACAACGGGATCCACTGGCTCTGGAGAATCAATCAGTTGTTTGATGGGAGGAGGCTGTGACCCAGAGGGGGCGACAGAAATTCCAGAAGGGGGATGCGAAACAGAGTCAATAGGAGAAGTGTCAGAGAGCACCGGAGAAGACACGTGGCAACCAGAAGCAGGTTCCGTCACGGGCGTCTCCGAAGAGGCTGCCGCGGTAGCAGGAACAACGTCAGATAAGGTGTCAGGGAGCTTCTGCAAAGGCGTGATAGCACCTGTGGCTTCCTCATCCACGATTTCCGACTGAGAAAGAGAGTCCTTTACCGGAGGCCCATCGGAAGGGCGAGCCAATAAGGAAGATTCATCAGCCGCATCATCCTGTGTTCGCCGACGCTTGTTGTGAGAAATCAGCGCGGGAACATCGGAATTATGGGCAGCAACATCCCTACTCAAGGACAACGGGGGAAAATCACGGCCGTTGTCGGGTAACGGATCACTGCGTCCCTCAGTAACAGTGAGCGATTCAGTCCGAGATCCTTGCGGGAGAAGATCAGCTAAAGTCAATTTTTTACGCTGTTCGTATGTAGGTTTTAATACCACCACACGCCGCGGACAATTAGTACGGAAATGACCAGTTTCATTACAATAATAACATGTTCCTTCCTGGCCACTGTACGTGATATGGACCCTATAACCACATACCTGTAGGTGAGAAGGAATAGGTTTTTTGACCACCATTTCCACCGACCGAATACCACTATATACCTGTAAGCGGTGCTGAGCAGACCAGCGTTCCTTTCGAATATGGCGTACGTCCCCATAAGGAAGCAAAACGGACTTCAGAAAAGAGTCGTCAACCTCGGGCGGAAGGTTAAATACCCGAACATTCGTATATACCACTTCTGCATTTGCCAAGAGAACCATACTAGTGGAACCATCACGGTGCGTAAAGGGTACCTGAGAACCATGACGAGAAAGTAGCCTATCAACCTGGAGCGGGTCAAGAAACTTAACAAAAAACACATATAATTCGCTGTCGAAATATGCGGTATGCACCTGATCAGTAGTGACCTTAACTGTATCGACTAACCAGTCATGTATCTCCAAAGAACCGGGCTGGACGTGACGCGTGGATTTGTCAAAGGTAAAACTGACTGTACCTGTACGCGGAACTTTCGTGGGAACCATGGTGGACATCACGGCGAGAGACGACGCCGCGACAGGAAGGGCCGCACGAACACCAAACACCAGCCGACAACCAGCGATGCGACGCGCACGGAGACCAACACGGCACTAAACTGACAGGAGGAAAACACGCTGCGCTACGGTAGAGGCGGAACTAAGAGCACGACCTAGTCGACCGACGCGCGAAGCGAGAATGCCGACCATCTGCTCCAACTGAGCTACCGAAGCACGACTCACGCCCGGTACCCACAGCTTTACTTCTGCCAGTATCCGTCTCCTACCTTCCAAACTTTACAGAAGCTCTTCTGCGAAACTTGCAGAACTAGCACTCCTGAAAGAAAGGATACTGTGGAGACATGGCTTAGCCACAGCCTGGGGGATGTTTCCAGAATGAGATTTTCACTCTGCAGCGGAGTGTACGCTGATATGAAACTTCCTGGCAGATTAAAACTGTGTGCCCGACCGAGACTCGAACTCGGGACCTTTGCCTTTCGCGGGCAAGTGCTCTACCAACTGAGCTACCGAAGCACGACTAACGCGCGGTACCCACAGCTTTACTTCTGCCAGTATCCGTCTCCTACCTTCCAAACTTTACAGAAGCTCTTCTGCGAAACTTGCAGAACTAGCACTCCTGAAAGAAAGGGTACTGTGGAGACATGGCTTAGCCACAGCCTGGGGGATGTTTCCAGAATGAGATTTTCACTCTGCAGCGGAGTGTACGCTGATATGACGGATACTGGAAGAAGTAAAGCTGTTGGTACCGGGCGTGAGTCGTGCTTCGGTAGCTCAGTTGGTAGAGCACTTGCCCGCGAAAGGCAAAGGTCCCGAGTTCGAGTCTCGGTCGGGCACACAGTTTTAATCTGCCAGGAAGTTTCATATCAGCGTACACTCCGCTGCAGAGTGAAAATCTCATTCTGGAAACATCCCCCAGGCTGTGGCTAAGCCATGTCTCCACAGTATCCTTTCTTTCAGGAGTGCTAGTTCTGCAAGTTTCGCAGAAGAGCTTCTGTAAAGTTTGGAAGGTAGGAGACGGATACTGGCAGAAGTAAAGCTGTGGGTACCGGGCGTGAGTCGTGCTTCGGAAGCGCAGTTGGTAGAGCACTTGCCCGCGAAAGGCAAAGGTCCCGAGTTCGAGTCTCGGTCGGGCACACAGTTTTAATCTGCCAGGAAGTTTCATATCAGCGTACACTCCGCTGCAGAGTGAAAATCTCATTCTGGAAACATCCCCCAGGCTGTGGCTAAGCCATGTCTCCACAGTATCCTTTCTTTCAGGAGTGCTAGTTCTGCAAGTTTCGCAGAAGAGCTTCTGTAAAGTTTGGAAGGTAGGAGACGGATACTGGCAGAAGTAAAGCTGTGGGTACCCGGCGTGAGTCGTGCTTCGGTAGCTCAGTTGGTAGAGCACTTGCCCGCGAAAGGCAAAGGTCCCGAGTTCGAGTCTCGGTCGGGCACACAGTTTTAATCTGCCAGGAAGTTTCATATCAGCGTACACTCCGCTGCAGAGTGAAAATCTCATTCTGGAAACATCCCCCAGGCTGTGGCTAAGCCATGTCTCCACAGTATCCTTTCTTTCAGGAGTGCTAGTTCTGCAAGTTTCGCAGAAGAGCTTCTGCAAAGTTTGGAAGGTAGGAGACGGATACTGGCAGAAGTAAAGCTGTGGGTACCGGGCGTGAGTCGTGCTTCGGTAGCTCAGTTGGTAGAGCACTTGCCCGCGAAAGGCAAAGGTCCCGAGTTCGAGTCTCGGTCGGGCACACAGTTTTAATCTGCCAGGAAGTTTCATATCAGCGTACACTCCGCTGCAGAGTGAAAATCTCATTCTGGAAACATCCCCCAGGCTGTGGCTAAGCCATGTCTCCACAGTATCCTTTCTTTCAGGAGTGCTAGTTCTGCAAGTTTCGCAGAAGAGCTTCTGTAAAGTTTGGAAGGTAGGAGACGGATACTGGCAGAAGTAAAGCTGTGGGTACCGGGCGTGAGTCGTGCTTCGGTAGCGCAGTTGGTAGAGCACTTGCCCGCGAAAGGCAAAGGTCCCGAGTTCGAGTCTCGGTCGGGCACACAGTTTTAATCTGCCAGGAAGTTTCATATCAGCGTACACTCCGCTGCAGAGTGAAAATCTCATTCTGGAAACATCCCCCAGGCTGTGGCTAAGCCATGTCTCCACAGTATCCTTTCTTTCAGGAGTGCTAGTTCTGCAAGTTTCGCAGAAGAGCTTCTGTAAAGTTTGGAAGGTAGGAGACGGATACTGGCAGAAGTAAAGCTGTGGGTACCCGGCGTGAGTCGTGCTTCGGTAGCTCAGTTGGTAGAGCACTTGCCCGCGAAAGGCAAAGGTCCCGAGTTCGAGTCTCGGTCGGGCACACAGTTTTAATCTGCCAGGAAGTTTCATATCAGCGTACACTCCGCTGCAGAGTGAAAATCTCATTCTGGAAACATCCCCCAGGCTGTGGCTAAGCCATGTCTCCACAGTATCCTTTCTTTCAGGAGTGCTAGTTCTGCAAGTTTCGCAGAAGAGCTTCTGTAAAGTTTGGAAGGTAGGAGACGGATACTGGCAGAAGTAAAGCTGTGGGTACCGGGCGTGAGTCGTGCTTCGGTAGCGCAGTTGGTAGAGCACTTGCCCGCGAAAGGCAAAGGTCCCGAGTTCGAGTCTCGGTCGGGCACACAGTTTTAATCTGCCAGGAAGTTTCATATCAGCGTACACTCCGCTGCAGAGTGAAAATCTCATTCTGGAAACATCCCCCAGGCTGTGGCTAAGCCATGTCTCCACAGTATCCTTTCTTTCAGGAGTGCTAGTTCTGCAAGTTTCGCAGAAGAGCTTCTGTAAAGTTTGGAAGGTAGGAGACGGATACTGGCAGAAGTAAAGCTGTGGGTACCCGGCGTGAGTCGTGCTTCGGTAGCTCAGTTGGTAGAGCACTTGCCCGCGAAAGGCAAAGGTCCCGAGTTCGAGTCTCGGTCGGGCACACAGTTTTAATCTGCCAGGAAGTTTCATATCAGCGTACACTCCACTGCAGAGTGAAAATCTCATTCTGGAAACATCCCCCAGGCTGTGGCTAAGCCATGTCTCCACAGTATCCTTTCTTTCAGGAGTGCTAGTTCTGCAAGTTTCGCAGAAGAGCTTCTGTAAAGTTTGGAAGGTAGGAGACGGATACTGGCAGAAGTAAAGCTGTGGGTACCGGGCGTGAGTCGTGCTTCGGTAGCTCAGTTGGTAGAGCACTTGCCCGCGAAAGGCAAAGGTCCCGAGTTCGAGTCTCGGTCGGGCACACAGTTTTAATCTGCCAGGAAGTTTCATATCAGCGTACACTCCGCTGCAGAGTGAAAATCTCAATCTGGAAACATCCCCCAGGCTGTGGCTAAGCCATGTCTCCACAGTATCCTTTCTTTCAGGAGTGCTAGTTCTGCAAGTTTCGCAGAAGAGCTTCTGTAAAGTTTGGAAGGTAGGAGACGGATACTGGCAGAAGTAAAGCTGTGGGTACCGGGCGTGAGTCGTGCTTCGGTAGCTCAGTTGGTAGAGCACTTGCCCGCGAAAGGCAAAGGTCCCGAGTTCGAGTCTCGGTCGGGCACACAGTTTTAATCTGCCAGGAAGTTTCATATCAGCGTACACTCCGCTGCAGAGTGAAAATCTCATTCTGGAAACATCCCCCAGGCTGTGGCTAAGCCATGTCTCCACAGTATCCTTTCTTTCAGGAGTGCTAGTTCTGCAAGTTTCGCAGAAGAGCTTCTGTAAAGTTTGGAAGGTAGGAGACGGATACTGGCAGAAGTAAAGCTGTGGGTACCGCGCGTGAGTCGTGCTTCGGTAGCTCAGTTGGTAGAGCACTTGCCCGCGAAAGGCAAAGGTCCCGAGTTCGAGTCTCGGTCGGGCACACAGTTTTAATCTGCCAGGAAGTTTCATATCAGCGTACACTCCACTGCAGAGTGAAAATCTCATTCTGGAAACATCCCCCAGGCTGTGGCTAAGCCATGTCTCCACAGTATCCTTTCTTTCAGGAGTGCTAGTTCTGCAAGTTTCGCAGAAGAGCTTCTGTAAAGTTTGGAAGGTAGGAGACGGATACTGGCAGAAGTAAAGCTGTGGGTACTGGGCGTGAGTCGTGCTTCGGTAGCTCAGTTGGTAGAGCACTTGCCCGCGAAAGGCAAAGGTCCCGAGTTCGAGTCTCGGTCGGGCACACAGTTTTAATCTGCCAGGAAGTTTCATATCAGCGTACACTCCGCTGCAGAGTGAAAATCTCAATCTGGAAACATCCCCCAGGCTGTGGCTAAGCCATGTCTCCACAGTATCCTTTCTTTCAGGAGTGCTAGTTCTGCAAGTTTCGCAGAAGAGCTTCTGTAAAGTTTGGAAGGTAGGAGACGGATACTGGCAGAAGTAAAGCTGTGGGTACCGGGCGTGAGTCGTGCTTCGGTAGCTCAGTTGGTAGAGCACTTGCCCGCGAAAGGCAAAGGTCCCGAGTTCGAGTCTCGGTCGGGCACACAGTTTTAATCTGCCAGGAAGTTTCATATCAGCGTACACTCCGCTGCAGAGTGAAAATCTCATTCTGGAAACATCCCCCAGGCTGTGGCTAAGCCATGTCTCCACAGTATCCTTTCTTTCAGGAGTGCTAGTTCTGCAAGTTTCGCAGAAGAGCTTCTGTAAAGTTTGGAAGGTAGGAGACGGATACTGGCAGAAGTAAAGCTGTGGGTACCGCGCGTGAGTCGTGCTTCGGTAGCTCAGTTGGTAGAGCACTTGCCCGCGAAAGGCAAAGGTCCCGAGTTCGAGTCTCGGTCGGGCACACAGTTTTAATCTGCCAGGAAGTTTCATATCAGCGTACACTCCGCTGCAGAGTGAAAATCTCATTCTGGAAACATCCCCCAGGCTGTGGCTAAGCCATGTCTCCACAGTATCCTTTCTTTCAGGAGTGCTAGTTCTGCAAGTTTCGCAGAAGAGCTTCTGTAAAGTTTGGAAGGTAGGAGACGGATACTGGCAGAAGTAAAGCTGTGGGTACCGGGCGTGAGTCGTGCTTCGGTAGCTCAGTTGGTAGAGCACTTGCCCGCGAAAGGCAAAGGTCCCGAGTTCGAGTCTCGGTCGGGCACACAGTTTTAATCTGCCAGGAAGTTTCATATCAGCGTACACTCCGCTGCAGAGTGAAAATCTCATTCTGGAAACATCCCCCAGGCTGTGGCTAAGCCATGTCTCCACAGTATCCTTTCTTTCAGGAGTGCTAGTTCTGCAAGTTTCGCAGAAGAGCTTCTGCAAAGTTTGGAAGGTAGGAGACGGATACTGGCAGAAGTAAAGCTGTGGGTACTGGGCGTGAGTCGTGCTTCGGTAGCTCAGTTGGTAGAGCACTTGCCCGCGAAAGGCAAAGGTCCCGAGTTCGAGTCTCGGTCGGGCACACAGTTTTAATCGGCCAGGAAGTTTCATATCAGCGTACACTCCGCTGCAGAGTGAAAATCTCATTCTGGAAACATCCCCCAGGCTGTGGCTAAGCCATGTCTCCACAGTATCCTTTCTTTCAGGAGTGCTAGTTCTGCAAGTTTCGCAGAAGAGCTTCTGTAAAGTTTGGAAGGTAGGAGACGGATACTGGCAGAAGTAAAGCTGTGGGTACCCGGCGTGAGTCGTGCTTCGGTAGCTCAGTTGGTAGAGCACTTGCCCGCGAAAGGCAAAGGTCCCGAGTTCGAGTCTCGGTCGGGCACACAGTTTTAATCTGCCAGGAAGTTTCATATCAGCGTACACTCCGCTGCAGAGTGAAAATCTCATTCTGGAAACATCCCCCAGGCTGTGGCTAAGCCATGTCTCCACAGTATCCTTTCTTTCAGGAGTGCTAGTTCTGCAAGTTTCGCAGAAGAGCTTCTGTAAAGTTTGGAAGGTAGGAGACGGATACTGGCAGAAGTAAAGCTGTGGGTACCCGGCGTGAGTCGTGCTTCGGTAGCTCAATTGGTAGAGCACTTGCCCGCGAAAGGCAAAGGTCCCGAGTTCGAGTCTCGGTCGGGCACACAGTTTTAATCTGCCAGGAAGTTTCATATCAGCGTACACTCCGCTGCAGAGTGAAAATCTCATTCTGGAAACATCCCCCAGGCTGTGGCTAAGCCATGTCTCCACAGTATCCTTTCTTTCAGGAGTGCTAGTTCTGCAAGTTTCGCAGAAGAGCTTCTGTAAAGTTTGGAAGGTAGGAGACGGATACTGGCAGAAGTAAAGCTGTGGGTACTGGGCGTGAGTCGTGCTTCGGTAGCTCAGTTGGTAGAGCACTTGCCCGCGAAAGGCAAAGGTCCCGAGTTCGAGTCTCGGTCGGGCACACAGTTTTAATCTGCCAGGAAGTTTCATATCAGCGTACACTCCGCTGCAGAGTGAAAATCTCAATCTGGAAACATCCCCCAGGCTGTGGCTAAGCCATGTCTCCACAGTATCCTTTCTTTCAGGAGTGCTAGTTCTGCAAGTTTCGCAGAAGAGCTTCTGTAAAGTTTGGAAGGTAGGAGACGGATACTGGCAGAAGTAAAGCTGTGGGTACCGGGCGTGAGTCGTGCTTCGGTAGCTCAGTTGGTAGAGCACTTGCCCGCGAAAGGCAAAGGTCCCGAGTTCGAGTCTCGGTCGGGCACACAGTTTTAATCTGCCAGGAAGTTTCATATCAGCGTACACTCCGCTGCAGAGTGAAAATCTCATTCTGGAAACATCCCCCAGGCTGTGGCTAAGCCATGTCTCCACAGTATCCTTTCTTTCAGGAGTGCTAGTTCTGCAAGTTTCACAGAAGAGCTTCTGTAAAGTTTGGAAGGTAGGAGACGGATACTGGCAGAAGTAAAGCTGTGGGTACCGGGCGTGAGTCGTGCTTCGGTAGCTCAGTTGGTAGAGCACTTGCCCGCGAAAGGCAAAGGTCCCGAGTTCGAGTCTCGGTCGGGCACACAGTTTTAATCTGCCAGGAAGTTTCATATCAGCGTACACTCCGCTGCAGAGTGAAAATCTCATTCTGGAAACATCCCCCAGGCTGTGGCTAAGCCATGTCTCCACAGTATCCTTTCTTTCAGGAGTGCTAGTTCTGCAAGTTTCGCAGAAGAGCTTCTGTAAAGTTTGGAAGGTAGGAGACGGATACTGGCAGAAGTAAAGCTGTGGGTACCGCGCGTGAGTATTGCTTCGGTAGCTCAGTTGGTAGAGCACTTGCCCGCGAAAGGCAAAGGTCCCGAGTTCGAGTCTCGGTCGGGCACACAGTTTTAATCTGCCAGGAAGTTTCATATCAGCGTACACTCCGCTGCAGAGTGAAAATCTCATTCTGGAAACATCCCCCAGGCTGTGGCTAAGCCATGTCTCCACAGTATCCTTTCTTTCAGGAGTGCTAGTTCTGCAAGTTTCGCAGAAGAGCTTCTGTAAAGTTTGGAAGGTAGGAGACGGATACTGGCAGAAGTAAAGCTGTGGGTACCGGGCGTGAGTCGTGCTTCGGTAGCTCAGTTGGTAGAGCACTTGCCCGCGAAAGGCAAAGGTCCCGAGTTCGAGTCTCGGTCGGGCACACAGTTTTAATCTGCCAGGAAGTTTCATATCAGCGTACACTCCGCTGCAGAGTGAAAATCTCATTCTGGAAACATCCCCCAGGCTGTGGGTAAGCCATGTCTCCACAGTATCCTTTCTTTCAGGAGTGCTAGTTCTGCAAGTTTCGCAGAAGAGCTTCTGTAAAGTTTGGAAGGTAGGAGACGGATACTGGCAGAAGTACAGCTGTGGGTACCCGGCGTGAGTCGTGCTTCGGTAGCTCAGTTGGTAGAGCACTTGCCCGCGAAAGGCAAAGGTCCCGAGTTCGAGTCTCGGTCGGGCACACAGTTTTAATCTGCCAGGAAGTTTCATATCAGCGTACACTCCGCTGCAGAGTGAAAATCTCATTCTGGGAATTATGGACGATTTATAGTGAACATTATATATTAGGCAGTGATGATGCATGATTATGGAGTATTGTTGCGTGGTATTAAGGGGCAAAAATTGTAGCTAGGAAAACACCAGCGGTTGAATACGTCAGTGGAGTCGTAGAGCTCATGGAACGTGATACGCTTGGCCGACCTCTCTGGGAGAAAAGTACATTTCAAGGTTTAAGTGACAGTTCGATACTCACGGACATTATAAGGCGATTGTCATTCCTCTCCAACTGATTACTAACTTTTTGTGAATTGTTTAGCTTATGGTCTTCTTCTGAACATAGGTTTGTATATGTTTAGGATATATTTGGTGCAGTTAGGAGTGCCGAGATGCAAATCATAGAAGATAATGCAATAGACTTGCTCAAGAGTGTAGAAGAGGCTTCTGCTGTATTTAAAATATGAGTTCAGGTAGTAGGTTGAACGAACTTCTACATCGGGTGTCTAATTGTGGGGTATGTGTAATGTTGTAGTGTGTAGGGTGGAGACTTATTGTGTTTAATTTAGTCTGGTAAGTAACCATTGATGTTATGTATTGTAGCACGTTGTTCATTTTTCGAAGTGTGATAGTTAATTTAAAGAGGGTAAATCATTAATGTTAAGTGGGATAACACTTGAGACAGAGCGGATACATAGTTTCGTAATGTCGTTCGATGCCCCGCAGGATACGAATACCCTTTCGTATTAGACATTTGAATTCTGCTGCGGAACTAACAAATTAATGTCACGCACTGTAAGTGTTTCGAGGACTGGCTTTGCCTACAGACTTGGTTGGACAGCATTGAAAATTTTGCAGGGAACTTTGAGTGGACTGTGAAGAGTGAATAGTGTGGACTACAGTAACAGCAGAGTCAGGCGTAGTAACATATATCAGGTGTACTTGTGTCTGCATCACAGAACTTGAGCATAGTTCACAAAATTTGTGTGTGACTAGAACTACACAAAGTATTGTGAGACATGTCATTTGTAATTGTGCCTGAGGCCAAGATTGAGACAGTGGAAATAGTTTAAATGTAAGTATGGAATTAAGAGAACGAACAGATGGTAGCTAACTTAGGACTTCTACTCCAGACTACTGTTTCGTAAAATGTCAGGTGTAGAAACAGCTCTTTGCTGCAGCATGACTACAGTCATTCAAGAATTACACTGGAGCGCAAAAGAAATTGGTATAGACATGCTTATTCAAACACAGTGACATGTAAACAGGCATAATACGGCGCTGCGGTCGGCAGCGGCTATATAAGACAACAAGTGTCTGGCGCAGTTGTTAGAACGGATGCTGCTGCTACAATGGCAGGTTATCAAGATTTAAGTGAGCTGGAACGTGGTGTTATAGTCGGCACACGAGTGATGGGACACAGCATCTCCAAGATAGTGACGAAGTGGGGGTTTTCTCGTACGACTATTTCACGAGGAAACCGTCGATATCACGAATCCTGTAAAACTTCAAATATCCGACATTGCTGCGACCGAAAAAAGATCCTGCAAGAACGGGACCAATGACGACTGAAGAGAATCTTTCAACGTGACAGAAATGCAACCATTCCGCAATTTCTGCACATTTCAATGCTGGGCCATCAATAGTTGTTAGCGTGCGAACCATTCAAAGAAACATTATCGATATGGACTTTCGGAGCCGGAAGGCCCACTCGTGTAGCCTTTATTACTGCATGACACAAAGCTTTACGCCGCACCTGGGCCCGTCAACACCGACATTGGACTGTTGATGACTGTAAACCTGTTGCCTGTTCGGACGAGTCTCGTTTCAAATTGTATCGAACGGATGGACGTGTACGGGTATGGAGACATCCTCATGAATCTATGGACCTCGCATGTCCGCAGGAGACTGAGTCCATAGACCCTGCATATCAACAGGGGACTGTTAAAGGTGGTGGAGGCTCTGTAGTGGTGTAGGACATGTGCATTTGGTTTGATTTGGGAACCCTAATACATCTAGATATGATAATAATTCACTGTCACCATACTATTGGGGTTCTGTATCCCACAGCTGACTTTTATGACAGTTGAAGATACCAATCTCATCTGCGAAGAGGATGGATGACATGACTCTCTGAATCGTGGTTGCTTGGTAAAGAAACCAGTGACAAAACTGCTCCCGATGTGGAACGTTTGTCGCTAGTAAGCTCTGCACACGCTCTAAGTGATCATGGCAGTAACCATTAACGTACAGAATGTTCCACACGGTCGACTGACTTACCCTGCACTGGCAGGCCATTTGCCTGGCACTCACAGCGGTCGCCTTCCGTAGTGTTAATCACATTTTCCTCCAAGTCCGGTATCCGAACATTTCGGGTACGTCCTTCGTGATTTCCTATTTCTTGAAACGAGCCTGTCTCAGACAAACAGCGAAACACTGTTGCTAACATTGAATGCTGTGCCTTTTGTCAGCGGTGATAGGTCTCCGATACATCCTTGCTGCCCGCCGCGCATTGCCATTTGCCGTTCCGGAAGTAAAGACAATGTCAATTCGAATACGGAACCATTGTGTCAACGCTGTATCATATCCACGACAAGTTGAGTCAGCAAGAGAAGTGAATCGGACACAACATTACCAGTTACTGTGGCAGGAGAGGGTGCTGGGGCATGACATATGAGGAACAGTACTAACCTCTAGGACGAAACCATGGATACAGTAACAGTGGCTGCATGGTGCAGTGCATGTTTCACCACAGTCTCTGTAACAAAGTATGATTGAATAAATTGTCTCTAGCATGGAAACAATGCATTTCCAGGCATAAGTTCATTCGACCTTTTTTGTTCTGTATCTTCACATCGAACAATGCCTAGAGTTCATACACAGTGGAAAGACTCACTCAGTATATCTTCCATTACCAGTATATTCATCCATATGTACTTCCTTCACATTAACCTTTTGTCCCTGCCCTCTGCCGTGCCTTCACCATTGTGTCCCCCCTACCTTCCACCTCTGCACCCTTCTTTTCCTTTCCTAAGGTGGCTTCCGTCGACTCCTCCTGCCTCCATTTATCCCTCTTATCAACTCTGATCCTCACCTACCCCTCCTTTCCTCTGTCCTTTTCCCGGGTTCCCTCTCCCCCTCCCCCTCATCCTGCTTTTCCCCACCTACCCTCTCTCTGCCTCCTCCTCTCCTCCGACTCCTTTTGCATTCCCCTCCTCTGCCTTTCCCCACTCCCTCTCATGTCTGCCCTGCCCTCGCCCCCCCCCCCCCTTATGAGTCCTCTCCCTCCATCGGTTCCCCACTCCCACTTCTTTTTTCCTCTCCTCCCCCCTTTTTTCACCCTTCATCTGCACAGGTTACCCCCCTCCCCCCCCCCCCCCCCAAATCTGTTCTTGGCTGTGGTGTGTCATCTTTGTGCCAACTTTTTAGTGCAGTGTTTCAAGTGAGTGTCAAGTGTCGTACGTCTTTTGCAAAGTGTTGCAAACAGCAATCATACTGTTGCTGGGTGCGATTTTTATATCTCTCGCAAACAGAAACCAGACTGTCGCCATGTTTTTTAATTGTCTGTTTACCATTTTACCTGTCTGCTTCCTGTGTATTTTATTAGCACCGCCAACCTTTTGTTTTATGTTTTAACTTCCATAATTTTCCGCCATTTTACAATTTAAGTCACCGTTTTATCGCATGATTTTATTGTTTATTATCTTCTTCTTATGTTTTAAAAATTCTGTAGGTTGAATAGCGGCGCACTAAGCTGCTGTCAGCTCGCTCTCATAGGGGGAATCGAAACTCAAGAAAGGAAAAAAATTAACCTTTTGTCTCTTTCTGTAGTCGGACAGTACTATATAAAATGGTGTTTCACTTGTCTGTGATTTTTGAATTAAGGATATTTTAAATTAAACAATTCTGAACAGACAGCTCCTTATTACTTATTAATGTTATACTGAGTGTGCTGAGAGCAATTCATTTGGGCGAAGACTTTACCTTCGCTGCTGAAACTGTTAACTAACGATCTATGGACTACTGAATACTTGAGTAATGGGAGTTATTCACTGGTTGTTTCAGACATACTGAATAGTACTTTTGTTCGGAAAAGGTGAGTTTCATCTCTATCGGGAGGAATTTGTTTAAGGCAAGCCGAGGTAGGAAAATATAATTTTGAACTTAACATTGACTGGAAGCTGTTAAAATTACTGGGAACAATCTCAGTTACAGAATATGAAAACATGATACCGTTGAAAATAGCTCTCAAACGGTACAGTTTTGTCAAAAAATATTTTCGTACCTTTACCGTTTTGCCGATATCGTGGGAGACCTTTACCTGGTATGGCACCGCGCCTTTCTACTCTATCGAAACGAGATGGAACTTTTGACATAACATGTTATAACTTCGATTTCCTCATTACTGGTGCCATTGATCATGTTTAACAAGAGGAGTTTTGAAAGTACTGTTTGTTGGGTAAGGTTTCAGTGGTAGTCTTCCATTTTTTTAATTTCCTTCAGTAATGGCATATTCTAACGAAGAGACATTCTGTAGGTTTATGGTAATTGGTGACCGCTGCCAAAATTACCTACAGAGGATTTTATATGAAATAACTTTAAGTTCGTTTACGCAGGTTTCTCGGAGAATGGAGGCACGGATTCTCAACTATGACTGATTACTACCGACCAAAAGTCATAACAAAATACTAAGAAGATGTGTTAGATACGATGAAGTGCAGGTATTCTTCATACAGTAGCTCTTGATCCAGATATTCCTGCATGAAGAAAACTACGGGGTTTTGGGGCGATCAGACGTACCGAGTACCGTCTGGAGAATTCCACATGATAGTTGTTTACATCCCCATCACATCCTTATTAATTACACATTAAGTGACGCTTTCCTGGACAAGAATTGCTGTCTCCACAAGAAATCAAAATATCAACGTTTTGACTGTCATACTGTTGATAGTTGAAGCCATTTCCGAATAAAATTCTGAAGTAAGTATCCTCAATGATCAGTACTGCCCGGATGAAAACCCCCACTGGTTTAATCAGAGAATCTTTAGGATAAATTTGAGGTGCGCACATATTCATTATGATGTTTTCAGACCTAATTTCCTTGAAGAAGAATTAAATTTGTTGGTTGTTATGCGCTCCCTAAACCAGAAAACTTTCCTGTTCGATGGATTAGTGGAGGAGTGTCAGTGACTTGGCCTACATGACAGCCAGATTTAACTTCTCTTCATTATTCTTTAAGGAGAGACCTGAACTACATTGTTTATTGACAGTATCCTACAACATAAAATGATATTAAAGATAAAATTTGCGAATCGTGCTGATTTCTACACCTCTGGGGTGCAGAAATACTTCGCGTATTCACAGTGAACAAAGGCGGCCACGACTGTCCTTACAACAACGCAGAAACTGTTATCAACGCTTGTTACTGTAAACCGAAACAGAAAGAACTAATACTAATAATTTTATATGTATTTTATTTTAAATTAAATTTATATAAAGTCAAAATAGACCAATCCAGTTCCCGAAATATGTTAGGTTAACCATTCTACAATGGTGTGCAAAACAAAGCACGTTGCATAGCACGAATTGCCGTCCACGAATAGCGATAACTTGAATGTAATTGTTATCTTTGAATAAAAGTGTATTTTCTGTTCGTTCCATAGTGTACTTCTTTGTTACCTTCTGTACAGAACAATAACAGTTCTATCCAAATGTGTTCCAAGTTTCATCGAGCTATATTACTTGGCAGTGACACATCGTGCGAAAGTTATTTCGGCCTTAAGTTTTCCTCACGAGTGTGTTTTCCAATGTAGGTTTCTTTTAAACGCATTTTACACGTAAAATATCGGACGCATCCTCTTCCGTGAAAAGTGCCCAGTGGTAGTCTAAAGCACTTGTACAAGCGGGTACAGGTGACGAAATACCGCTACTCAAAGATGCCAGACCAAAATATCTTTGCGCACTTTTCTTTTATCCCCCTTACGTGAAAAGCGATTACAACTTGTGGTTCATGTCTGGGATTTGTTTCACATATGTGAACAGGTTTGCTATGGACTAGGCAGAATGGTTTGAGGAAACCGCACTCTATAACGGCAAGAGGAATAGCGGCGGAAGAAGCAGTAAAGCTGGGTACACACCAGCTGCGTGCGAGAGATATACCAAGCGCCATGTCGCAGCGGAGCACGTCATGAGAGACCCGACTATGTTGCAGTAAAGTTCGTGACGCCAGTCTGACGGGGCATATCTAGAGATGACATCTCACAGACGCGAAGATTATGCAATGTGCAGCAGCAGCTGCTGCTGCAGAATAGCAGCACAAATTTGAGACTGCAACTGTAGAGGAAGACAGAGGCTGAAACACATGCACCAGATAATTGGGAACGTAGGTCGCAAGTGCTATTCTGAGACGAAAAGTTTGGCACAGGAGAAGAATTCATGGCGGGCAGCATCAGACCAGTCAGAAGACTGATGATAAAAAAAGAAACTGATTTCAGTGTCAGCCAGAGCTATGGATTGGAAAAGCAATCAACTAGTGGTGTATCGGTTACTCCTGAGAGTGAACCAGATGAGACTGCTTCGGTAAAAAAGAGAAAAACAAAACAAAAAACGCTACAGGAATACTGTTTGAGCAGTACTTAGGTTATTATAATGCATCTGTACTTAAGGTATTTTAATGAGCCAAATAACACTCACTTTAAATGCCGACATCTGGGATCTAAACGGGAATTTTCCTAATGAATCTGATAGCAACAATGGTTGTTTAAAAAGTGATATATAGCTGAATTTGGTACGAAACTAATTGGTTGATTAACTTATTTATAGCTGTTTGTAAGGTAAGTTGGGGATAAGAACGACTCTGTGGAAAGGACTAATTCCTTTTTCTCAGTATTAGGTCACACCTTGATGACCAGTTCTTGAGCTGTTAAGACGGAGATGAAAAGGAAATTGACTTGCAGGATAAGGAACGGAAACCATATGAAAGGAAACAAAATAGGCTTTAACTGAGTTAATGAGATGGAAGAGCAAAATCGGAATTTCTGAATTGACGCTGAAATTTATCTACATAAATGAAATTGTAAACTTGACTAGTACATTAAGAAACAATTAAAGAATGAAGGACACAGAAAATGAGACAAAATAAGTGGTGTCATTTGTAAGTCCACTAATTCAGAAGGAAGCGCCGTTGGAGGTAATGTATTAAGAGTAATGATGACAGAACCATCAACAAGGACTTTATCTACGACGAGTAAATGCTGTACAGTGAAATTACTTGCGGCGTGTTTCCTACATGGAATGAGGGGTACAAGAAAAATTTAAATCGTAGAAAGGTTATAGAAGGGACGAGCTTACACTAGATCAACGAACACTGAGCAGATTTTAGACATACACTCCTGGAAGTGGAAAAAAGAACACATTGACACCGGTGTGTCAGACCAATCATACTTGCTCCGGACACTGCGAGAGGGCTCTACAAGCAATGATCACACGCACGGCACAGCGGACACACCAGGAACCGCGGTGTTGGCCGTCGAATGGCGCTAGCTGCGCAGCATTTGTGCACCGCCGCCGTCAGTGTCAGCCAGTTTGCCGTGACATACGGAGCTCCATCGCAGTCTTTAACACTGGTAGCATGCCGCGACAGCGTGGACGTGAACCGTATGTGCAGTTGACGGACTTTGAGCGAGGGCGTATAGTGGGCATGCGGGAGGCCGGGTGGACGTATCGCCGAATTGCTCAACACGTGGGGCGTGAGGTCTCCACAGTACATCGATGTTGTCGCCAGTGGTCGGCGGAAGGTGCACGTGCCCGTCGACCTGGGACCGGACCGCAGCGACGCACGGATGCACGCCAAGACCGTAGGATCCTACGCAGTGCCGTAGGGGACCGCACCGCCACTTCCCAGCAAATTAGGGACACTGTTGCTCCTGGGGTATCGGCGAGGACCATTCGCAACCGTCTCCATGAAGCTGGGCTACGGTCCCGCACACCGTTAGGCCGTCTTCCGCTCACGCTCCAACATCGTGCAGCTCGCCTCCAGTGGTGTCGAGACAGGCGTGAATGGAGGGACGAATGGAGACGAGTCGTCTTCAGCGATGAGAGTCGCTTCTGCGTTGGTGCCAATGATGGTCGTATGAGTGTTTGGCGCCGTGCAGGTGAGCGCCACAATCAGGACTGCATACGACCGAGGCACACAGGGCCAACACCCGGCATCATGGTGTGGGGAGCGATCTTCTACACAGGCCGTACACCTCTGGTGATCGTCGAGGGGACACTGAATAGTGCACGGTACATCCAAACCGTCATCGAACCCATCGTTCTACCATTCCTAGACCGGCAAGGGAACTTGCTGTTCCAACAGGACAATGCACGTCCGCATGTATCCCGTGCCACCCAACGTGCTCTAGAAGGTGTAAGTCAACTACCCTGGCCAGCAAGATCTCCGGATCAGTCCCCCATTGAGCATGTTTGGGACTGGATGAAGCGTCGTCTCACGCGGCCTGCACGTCCAGCACGAACGCTGGTCCAACTGAGGCGCCAGGTGGAAATGGCATGGCAAGCCGTTCCACAGGACTACATCCAGCATCTCTACGATCGTCTCCATGGGAGAATAGCAGCCTGAATTGCTGCGATAGGTGGATATACACTGTAGTAGTGCCGACATTGTGCATGCTCTGTTGCCTGTGTCTATGTGCCTGTGGTTCTGTCAGTGTGATCATGTGATGTATCTGACCCCAGGAATGTGTCAATAAAGTTTCCCCTTCCTGGGACAATGAATTCACAGTGTTCTTATTTCAATTTCCAGTAGTGTACAAGGAGTGTGAACAGTGTTTTCTTAACAAATATTGTAGTATGGGAGACAAAGTTAGGCTACGAATCCATTCTGAATGGTACACCATACGGGACAGAGGCAAGAGCAGTGAGATTGTTCTGTCAGCAAAAATTGAGTATTATTCTGCTCTGAAGTATGCTTCTTTGTCCTTTTACTGAGATTCCAACCTTAAAATGAAGGCCCCATGATTAGCAGCAAATAGAATACTTCTACAGAATTACAAGAACCAGTATTAGATTTCGTAGAGAAAGTGAATTGTAAAATTTGGCATACGCGAAAGTGAAAATCTTGGTTAAAATTCTAGGGGTGAAGGAAAAAAGAGGGAGGACAACACAGGTAGGGGAAGAATAATTGAGTGAAGTGAAACAGACACAGATATATTGAAAGAGGTAAACAAGGTAGCAGTTGTATGTAAAAATCTGACAGTAAAAATAATCAAGATAAGGTATTGTAAGGAAAATGTAAATAACAAATTATAGCAGTGGGAGAAATAGAGATGAAACGAGCATCAGTCTGAATGCTATAACGGATAACAATGATCTGTAGAGAAAATATTTTAAGGAAAATGAAAAACAGTTTTACAGAGGAGATATTATTGAAGAAACTGAAATAAAGAACGTACCTTAAATGGTCTTTTTGTGGTAGGAAAGATGATGACATAGCGATGTTTGTTGGTGTGGCAAGCCTCGAAGATCGATAGTGGAACTTCGGCTAACTGCGCTGTGAGGATGTAAATAGTTGTGAAGAAAGCAGCTTTTATGATAATAATGATGTACTGCGTGCACTTGCTCTGCATCGAAAGTTTTGTAAATTGTTGTATGTATTAAAAGGAGCCTCTGAATAATGTTGTTTTTATTAGGCACGTACTGAACAGTTTACATTGATGATCCAAAATTTTCCGACCACTGCCTACCGCTGGACTGAATGTCGCTTGGTGACGTTGCGGTCATGTGACGCGTTAAGAGAAGTACTCTATATAAATGGAGCTGAGTCGAACGGGGAATCATTGTAGAGACATTAAGAAGTATTTAGGAACATACTGTTCGGCGCACATTGATAAGCATGGAGCTTCTCAGCAAACAACTTCCACTGACTGTGAAAGGAGATGACGACGATTTCTTCTTTATCAGTACGTTTATTCGTTTTTGTTTGGATTACATGGGGTTAAAGTCGAACTGCTTACACACTAAACCTACTGGAGCATATGAAACGCCACTCAGACGATACGTGAAATGGAAAGTACTGTATTCCTTAACTTACTTTCCAGTACTTTTTGCAACGGAAAATATAGACAAACGCTCCCGAGGAAAAATTCTGGAATTACAGGCCATTTGTAGGTTCACAGAAATTAGTATGAATGTACTATGTTAAAATATCATCTTTCTTCCATAACAAAACAGTTTTCTGTGGGGAGGAGGGGATATAACTAACTCTTTGACAGATATCGGTGAAAACAATCTCCCTATACTACTAACTGAGTGTGATAATGCTATAAAACCGTTTATGTCTTGCATTAGTGACGCCTATCGTATAGACTCCTTCTACCTGTTCTACTTGAATATTTGTGTGGCTAATGAACTCAGTAGCGGCGGACTGTTGTAGCTAAAGTTGGAGCCTATGAACGGTGTCATGTTCACATATGTGGCACTGCAGAAGCTAATTGGAATATTCAAGGACATTTAATTCTTTGCACATACTAATTAGTGAGAACTCCTAATTAATTTTAAGTAGACATAATGAACAGATTCGGTCTCTTCTTCTCACACGTCATTTATACAAAGTGAGATTCTCAAGATTGCATACTAAGTCAATTTTTACTCGTTCCTACAAATATATATCTTAATGTGTATGTGAAGAAAATGAATCACGTTTGTGTTAAGGTTAAAAAGAGAAACTAAATATTTTGAAATAAAAATACTATCAGCGCAGTTGTAGTTGATTTGTAGGGCGGCCAACCACAGACAAACGTAGACATTTTTTCAAAATGGCTCAAATGGCTCTGAGCACTATGGGACTTAACATCTGTGGTCATCAGTCCCCTAGAACTTAGAACTACTTAAACCTAACTGACCTAAGGACATCACACACATCCTTGCCCGTGGCAGGATTCGAACCTGCGACCGCAGCGGTCGCGCGGTTCCAGACTGAAGCGCCTAGAACCGCTCGGCCACCAGCGGACGGCATTTTTTCAAAGAAAATTCCGCACTGGCTGTATGAACTATTTTTAATAAATATCTGACCGGTTTCGCACCACTTATCAGTGCATCCTCAGCCGGTATACGCATGGTATTTGGAATAGATGGAGTGCACATCTTTGCCACCCACGTAACAGTCCATCGATATCGATCTGCACCCTTTTGCCAGGGATACTAGTGGTGGGCCAGGGATTGAAATGCTGCACTGGAGCTGACTGGCTGTCTACATCTACATCTACATTTATACTCCGGAAGCCACCCAACGGTGTGTGGCGGAGGGCACTTTACGTGCCACTGTCATTACCTCCCTTTCTTGTTCCGGTCGCGTATGGTTCACGTGAAGAACGACTGCCGGAAAGCCTCCGTGCGCGCTCGAATCTCTCTAATTTTGCATTAGTGATCTCCTCGGCAGGTATAAGTAGGAGGAAGCAATATATTCGATACCTCATCCAGAAACACCCTCTCGAAACCCGGACAGCAAGCTACACCGCGATGCAGAGAGCCTCTCTTGCGGAGTCTACCGCTTGATTTTGCTAAACATCTCCGTAACGCTGTCACGCTTACCAAATAGCTCTGTGACGAAACGCGCCACTCTTGTTTGAATCTTCTCTATCTCCTCTGTCAACCCGACCTGATACGGATCCCACACTGATGAGCAATACTGAAGTATAGGTCGAACGAGTGTTTTGTAAGCCACCTCCTTTGTTGATGGACTACATTTTCTAAGGACTCTCCCAATGAATCTCAACCTGGTACCCGCCTTACCAACAATTAATTTTATATTATCATCCCACTTCAAATCGTTCCGCACGCATACTCCCAGGTATTTTACAGAAGTAACTGCTACCAGTGTTTGTTCCGCTATCATATAATCATACAATAAAGGGTCCTACTTTCTACGTATTCGCAATACATTACATTTGTCTATGTTAAGGGTCAGTTGCCACTCCCTGCACCGAATGCCTACCCGCTGCAGATCTTCCTGCATTTCGCTGCAATTTTCTAATGCTGCAACTTCTCTGTATACTACAGCATCATCCGCGGAAAGCCGCATGGAACTTCCGACACTATCTACTAGGTGCTGTGGACGCACGTATCGTAATTCTGGACTGTAAGCTCTATGATGCCGTCATTGCTGGGTCAATAAACGTAACGATGCCCTATGCCTTCATTCTGCACACCTACCTATAGGTTGCGTGCCGAAGCTTGTGTATGATGCGGCGCAGCGTGGGTAGAATCATAATCTGTCCTAAAGAGTCGTCGTGGATAAGAAAAGGACACGATTGGTTACAATAAGACGATGTCGCAGTGAGAAATATGTTTGCCATGTAGAATCAGTGCCCGTAGAGGAATGATCCGATAAATCTAGTTGCACGGAAGATAACACCCTGTGAATTAGTGGGTCGCTGTCCGCATCTGTCGCTGTAACTCGTACTGTGATTTGGAATTCGTCGAGGGTGAGTTCACTGGAGGCAAAACACATCGCCTCGTACCTGTCCAATTGGGGGTCTGTTCCGCAAGGCATGCTGAATATTTCTATTATTTGTGCACTTAATCTGTTGCACAACCTAAAGCAGGTTAAAACTGTTGCTTGTATAGTGTACATACCGTATCATGTTCTTGTAACGGAATCGTGGTTGAAAATAAATTTACTTGCTCTTAAATTTGGAGAAAAAGAAATGTCAAGGACGTGCAAAGTCAAAAATGTTAGTTTCTTCGACGGATTTACTATTAACAAGGTTTGTTGCCTGGTTAAATTTTTCTGGTCGTACTATGATTTATGCGCGCTGTAGGGTCGACTGCCTATTGCACGTCCCCAGTCTGCTCTGAGCTTGCTGCAACGGTTTTTAACTAATTCACTGGCAAACTCTGAGTTTTATGAGAGAAGTAGCTGTGCCAACATAGTTGGAAATTCGCGACGGCACCATTGATTACCAGTGGTAGCCTGAACTTCCGCAGGTCTCGATAAGCTTCTCCGGGCACCAGCTGGATACCACATACGATCCAGCCTGTTGGCAGGTGTTATTGTTTACTGCTGCCCTCGGCAGATCCTTACTAGATACCCTGGCTTGTATACAAACTACGTGAAGACGCAGAATGGACAATGACACTTTAAATACCTTATGTGGCTGCCAGACGCTATTTATTCATACAGTCTTTTCTCAGGCGTCTGGCCACAGCGAGAGGAAAACACTTTAATGAGGTTCCGCTTGTTTTCGATATGACGGGGGGTGAACTAAGCGCTTTCTTCTATGCGTGTCTGCCAACAATGAGGACGATGAGTCACAAACTACTGTTGACAATACTGTATCCAGCATCGCGGGACTCCCGGTTGACCAGGTGCACGGTAAAATGTTATGATAGGGGTGACTGACTGCCATCTACATCTGCATCTACATACATACATACTCCACAAGCCACCGTACTGGGCGTGGTGGACGCCACCCTGCATCAATACTATTCATTTTCGTTCCTGTTCTACTCGCAGATAGACGGAGGGAAAATCGACGGTCCTCCGTGTGAGCCCTAATTCCTCGTATCTTATCTTCGTGGTCCTTGCACGAAATGTGCGTTCCCGACATAGAATCGTTCTGCAGTCAGTTCTCTAAATTTTCTCGATAGCGTTCCTTGAAAAGAAAGCCTCCTTCCCTCCGGGAGCTCCCATTCGAGTTCCTGAAGCATCTCCGTAAGTCTTGCGTGTTGACTGAACCTGCCGGTGTCAAATCTAGCAGGTTGCCTCTGAATAGTTTCTATTTCGTACTTAAAGCCGGCCAGGTACGAATCCCAAACACTGGAATAATACTTAAGAAAATGTCGCACTAGCGTCCTACATGTGCCCTCCTTTACTGATGAGCCACACTGTCCCAAAATTCTCCCCATAATGTGAAGTCGTCAATTGGCCTTCCTTACCACAATCCTCACATGCTCGTTCCATTTCATATCGCCTGGCAACGCTACGCCCAGATATTTAAACGACATCACTATGTAAAGCAGGACACTAATGATGATGTACTCAAACATTACGGATCCGTTTTTTCTGCTCATCAACATTAACTTATATTTTACTACGTTTTGAGCTAGCTGCCATTATGACACTAACTAGAATTTGGCCTAATTCATATTGTATCCTCCTACAGCCATTCAAATTCCACATATTCCCTTGCACCACAGTATTATCTGCAAACAATCGCGGATTGCTGCCCACATTGTCCGTGATATCTTTTATGCATGTACAAAATAATAGCGGTTCTATCAACACTTCCCTCGATGGCACCAACTTCGAGCTGACTTGAAACTTTGTGGCACATTGAAATTGTCTTCCGGACTGGGACCTGAACCAGGGACTTTCGCCTTCGGGAGCAAGTGCTCTACCCACAGAGTTATCCAAACACGTGTCACCTCCCAAATTTTACAGAAGTTCTCGTGTTTGGGATGTACGAGATGAAGTACTGGCGGAAGTAAAGCTGTGAGGGTGGGCCGTGACAAGTGCTTGGATAGCACAGTCAATGTTCAGAAGCAGTGGCGTGCAAAACTACGCCATGTGCAGCGGAGCACTCGATTACTGTAGAATGTCATTTTTGTTTGTTCTACAGCTTCGTGTCAGTTGAACTGTAATTGATATGTCCTCCTGGAGGAGAGAAACCTTGAAATTTCATTTCGAATGCCACACCGAAACGCTCTCCCCGTCTCCCTATTTGGAAATGGATGCTTAACGATGTGAAGTTTCTTGACGAACAGCTGATACACATTCAGATTCACAATGTTGTCAATAGTGAACATTATGTGATCAAAAGTTTCCAGACACCCACTAAAACATACTTTTTTCATATGAAGTGCATTTTGCTGCCGCCTACTGCAAGGTACTCCATATCAGCGACCTCAGTAGCCATTAGACATCGTGAGAGAGCAGAATCGGGTGCTCCGCGGAACTCACCGACTCCGAACGTGGTCAGGTGACTTGGTGTCACTTGTGTCATACGTCCGTACGTGAGATTTCTACACTCCTTGACATCTCTAGGTCCACAGTCTCCGATGTGATAGTGAAGTGGAACCGTGAAGGAACACGTAGAGCACAAAAGCGTATAGGCTGACCTTGACTGTTGACTGACACAGACCGCCGACAGTTGAAGAGGGTCATAATGTGTAATAGGTAGACATCTATTGGGACCATCACACAACAATTATAACTGCATCAGCATCCACTGCAAGTACTATGGCAGTTAGACGGGAGGTGAGAAAACTCGGACTTCTTGGTCGAGCGCCTACTCATAAGCCACACACCACGCCGGTAAATGCCGACGACGTTTCGCATGGTGTAAGGAGCGTAAAAATTGGACAATTGAACACCGGAAAAACGTTGTGTGGAGTGATGAATTACGGTACACAATGTGGCGATCCGATGGCAGGGTGTGGGTATGGCGAATGCCCGGTGAACGTCATGTGCAAGCGTGTGTAGTGGCAACAGTACAATTCGAAGGCCGTGGTGCTATGGTGTGGTCGTGTTCCTCATGGTGGGGCCTTGCACCCCTTGTTGTTTTGCTTAGAACTATCACAACACAGGTCTACATTGATGTTTTAAGTACCTTCTTGCTTCCCACTGTTGAAGAGCAATTCGGGAATGGCGGTTGCATCTTTCAACACGATCGAACACCTGTTCATAATGCACAGTCTGTGGCGGAGTGTTTACACGACAAAAACACCTCTGTAATGGACTGGCCTGCACAGAAACCTGACCTGAATCCTATAGAACACCATTGGGATGTTTTAGAACGCCGACTTCATGCCAGGTCTCACCGACTGACATCGATACCTCTCCTCAGTGCAGCACTCCGTTAAGAATGGACTGTCATTCCCCAAGAAACCTTCCAGCCCCTGATTGAACGTATGGCTGCGAGAGTGGAAGCTGTCATCTAGGCTACGAGTGAGCCAACACCATATTGAATTTCAGAATTATCGATGGATGGCGGCACGAACTTGTAAGTCATTTTCAGCAGGTGTCCCGATATTTTTGATCACACAATCTATATGCAAAATGTTTAACTATCGGCATTTGTGAAAGAATGGTCAGGGACGTCCATGGTAGGGTAAAATCTACGCATAACGGTAGTTCTCCCAGGACGGTATGAATGACATATGCAGGTATTGGCTTCCGAGCTATGTAAGCCTGTAACGTACAGTTAGAAATGCCGCTCGACAAGATCAGAGAAATGATAAGTTTATATGGGACTGTTTATTATATCAGAGAAGTAGTGTAGTCAGAAAACGTTTGGCGTTGGAAGCTCAACGGTAATTGCATAGCTAAAACAGAATTACAAAAGCACATAGACCCTTATGTGACTGTTATACCCACCAAGATATTATTGCACTTGGCTTCCCGCGGACGTTATCGGAAACACGCGGAGTCTTTTCAGTACAGTGATTACTAAGGAAAACGCATCGCACTACGAATGATTTCAAGAGAGTTGTGCATATACTATCACATCAAAGGTTTCAGCGTGTCATCGCGAAATATCATGATAAAAACTGGCGATAAGTCGACTGAAGCGCCCTCGCTACCATGTACATTAAATTATCATCGTGGCCGACTAAAATGCAACCATAGGGCCCTGTTGTCTACAAAAACGAACATCTCATACATCCGTATGCAACTTCACAATTTCACTGAACACTGATGGAAAATTTTGACCGCATAAGCTCCGTATAAAAGAGTAGTGGGGAAAGTAAACCTAGAACAATGACATATACAACTGTTCTGGCAGAGCGAAATGGACCCACTTCCTCTATTTTTACATGGATACTCTGCAAATCAGCCAGCCGCGGTGGTCTCGCGGTTAAGGCACTCAGTCCGGAACCGCGCGACTACTACGGTCGCAGGTTCGAATCCTGCCTCGGGCATGGATGTGTGTGATGTCCTTAGGTTGGTTAGGTTTAAGTAGTTCTAAGTTCTAGGGGACTGATGACCACAGATGTTAAGTTCCATAGTGCTCAGAGCCATTTGAACTCTGCAAATCACATTTAAGTGCCCGGCAGAGGGTTCATCGAAACACCTTTACAATTCTCTATAATTACAAAAGCCTATAGCGCGGGAAGAACGAACACCTATGGCTTTCCGTACGAGCTCTGAATTCCCTTATTTTATCATGATGACCGTTTATCCCTATGTAGGTCGGTGTCAGCAAAATATTTTTGCATTTGGAGGAGAAAGTTGGTGATTGGAATTTCGTGAGAAGATTCCATGGCAACGAAAAACGCCTTTGTTTTAATTATCTCCACCCAGAATCCTGTATCATTTCAGTGACAGGCTTTCCCCTATTTCGGGATAACACAAAACGTGCTGCCCTTCTTTGAACTTTTTCCATGTACTCCGTCAATCATATCTGGTAAGGATCCCACACGGCGCAGCACTATTCTAAAAGAGGACGGACAATTGTAGTGTAGGCAGTCTCCTCAGTAGATCTATTACATTTTCTAAGTGTCCTGCCACTAAAACGCAGTCTTCCGTTGGCCTTTTCTGTGTGTTCCTTCCAATTTAAGCTGTTTCTATTTGTAATTACTAGGTATTTAGTTGAATTTACGGCCTTTAGATTCGACTGATTTCTCGTGTAACCGAAATTTAAAAAATTCATTTAGCACTCATGTGGATGACCTCACACTTCTCGTTGTTTAGGGTCAACTGCCAATTTTTGCACCATACAGATAAATTTTCTAAATCGTTTTGCAATTTGTTTTGATTTTCTGACTTTATTAGTCGATAAACGGCAGCGTCATCTGCAAACGACCTAAGAAGGCTGCTTAGATAGTCCTCCAAATCGTTTATATGGTTAAGGAACAGCAAAGGGCCTATAACACTACCTTCGCGAACGATAGATATCACTTCTGTTTTACCGGATAATTTTCCGTCAATGACTATGAACTGTGACCATTCCGACAGGAAATCACGTATCCAGTCACATTACTGAGACGACATCCCGTAAGCACGCAGTTTCACTTCCAGCCGCTTATGTGGTACAGAGTCAAAAGGCTTCTGGAAATCCAGAAATACGGAATGAATCTGAAATCCCTTGTCAGTAGCGCTCAACACTTCATGTGAATAAAGAGCTAGTTGTGTGTCACAAGAACGATGTTTACTAAACCCATGTTGACTGTTTGTCAACAGACAGTTTTCTTCGAGGTAATTCATAATGTTAGAACACAATATATGTTCTAAAATAATGCTGCATATCGACGTTAACGATATGGGTCTGTAATTAAGTGGATTACTCCTACTACTTTTCTTGAATATTGGTGTGACCTGTGCAACTTTCCAGTCTTTGGGTACGGATATTTCATCGAGCGAACCGTTGTCTGTTATTGTTAAATATGGAGCTAATGCATCAGCATACTTTAAAAGGAACGTACCTGGTATACAGTCTGGACCAGAAGACTTGTTTTTAATAAGTGGTTTGAGTTGCTTTACTACTCCGAGGATGTTTACTTCTACGTTACTCATGTGGGCAGCTGTTCTTGAATGGAATTCTGAAATATTTACTTCATCTTCTTTTGTGAAGACATTCCGAAAAGCTGTGTTTAGTAACTCTACTTTGCCAACACTGTCTTCGATAGTATCTCCATTGCTATCGCGCAGAGAAGGCATTGATTGTTTCTTGCCGTACTTCACATACGACCAGAATCTCTTTGGATTTTCTGCGGGGTTTCGAGACAAAATTTCGTTGTGGAAACTATCATAAGCATCTCGCACTGAAGGCCGCGCTAAATTTCGAGCTTCTGTAAAAGATCGCCAATCTTAGGGATTTAGCGTCTGTTTATACACTCCTGGAAAGTGAAATAAGAACACCGTGAATTCATTGTCCCAGGAAGGGGAAACTTTATTGACACATTCCTGGGGTCAGATACATCACATGATCACACTGACAGAACCACAGGCACATAGACACAGGCAACAGAGCATGCACAATGTCGGCACTACTACAGTGTATATCCACCTTTCGCAGCAATGCAGGCTGCTATTCTCCCATGGAGACGATATGCTGGATGTAGTCCTGTGGAACGGCTTGCCATGCCATTTCCACCTGGCGCCTCAGTTGGACCAGCGTTCGTGCTGGACGTGCAGACCGCCTGAGACGACGCTTCATCCAGTCCCAAACATGCTCAATGGGGGACAGATCCGGCGATCTTGCTGGCCAGGGTAGATGACTTACACCTTCTAGAGCACGTTGGGTGGCACGGGATACATGCGGATGTGCATTGTCCTGTAGGAACGGCAAGTTCCCTTGCCGGTCTAGGAATGGTAGAACGATGGGTTCGATGACGGTTTGGATGTACCGTGCACTATTCAGTGTCCCCTCGACGATCACCAGAGGTGTACGGCCAGTGTAAGAGATCGCTCCCTACACCATGATGCCGGGTGTTGGCGCTGTGTGCCTCGGTCGTATGCAGTCCTGATTTTGGCGCTCTCCTGCACGGCGCCAAACACGCATACGACCATCATTGGCACCAAGGCAGAAGCGACTCTCATCGCTGAAGACGACTCGTCTCCATTCGTCCCTTCATTCACGCCTGTCGCGACACCACTGGAGGCGGGCTGCACGATGTTGGGGCGTGAGCGCAAGACGGCCTAACGGTGTGCGGGACCGTAGCCCAGCTTCATGGAGACGGTTGCGAATGGTCCTCGCCGATACCCCAGGAGCAACAGTGTCCCTAATTTGCTGGGAAGTGGCGGTGCGGTCCCCTACGGCACTGCGTAGGATCCTACGGTCTTGGCGTGCATCCGTGCGTCGCTGCGGTCCGGTCCCAAGTCGACGGGCACGTGCACCTTCCGCCGACCACTGGCGACAACATCGATGTACTGTGGAGACCTCACGCCCCGCGTGTTGAGCAATTCGGCGGTACGTCCACCCGGCCTCCCGCATGCCCACTATACGCCCTCGCTCAAAGTCCGTCAACTGCACATACGGTTCACGTCCACGCTGTCGCGGCATGCTACCAGTGTTAAAGATTGCGATGGAGCTCCGTATGCCACGGCAAACTGGCTGACACTGACGGCGGCGGTGCACAAATGCTGCGCAGCTAGCGCCATTCGACGGCCAACACCGCGGTTCCTGGTGTGTCCGCTGTGCCGTGCGTGTGATCATTGCTTGCACAGCCCTCTCGCAGTGTCCGGAGCAAGTATGGTGGGTCTGACACACCGGTGTCTATGTGTCTTTTTTCCATTTCCAGGAGTGTATTTGAAATGTTTGTTTCGTTGTTCCTGCAAGTGTTCTGACCCGTTTTGTGTATCAAGGAGGATCAGCTCCGTCGTTTGTTAATTTATTTGGTTTAAATCTTTCAATTTCTGCCGAAACTATTTCTCTGAATTTAAGCATTATCCGGTGTACACTTACACTGTTAATTTGGAAGGAGTGGAGATTGTCTCTCAGGAAAGCGTTAAGTGAAATTTTATCTGCTTTTTTGACCAGGTACATTTTTCGTTTATTTTTGGAGGATTTGGAAGTTACAATATTCAGTCTCTTTACTGCATCCTTGTGTTCAGTAATCCCTGTATCAGTTTTGATGCTCGTTATTAACTCACGATTATTTGTTGCTAAGAGGTGAAGTGTGTTTTCGCAACCGTTTACTATTCGCGGGGCTCGTGAACTAACTGCTCGAAATAATTTTCAGAGAATGCGTTTAGCACAATTTCGGATGTTGTTTTATGGGTACCTCCGGAATTGAACATGTATTTTCGCCAACATATCTAAGGTAAATTAATGTCACCACTAATTATAATTGTATGAATCCGATACGTGTGTGAAATCAAACTCAAGTTTTATTTGAATCTTTTACCAATTGTATCATCTGAATTGAGAGATCGGTAAAAGGATCCAATTATTACTTTATTCCGGTTGGCAACAATGAACTCTGCTCATATTAACTCACAGGCACCATCTACTTCAATTTCGCGGCAACATAAACTACTTCTAACAGCAACAAACAAGAAACCGCCAACCGTGTTTAGTACCTTTTCTGAACATCGTTATGTTCTTCGCAAAAATTTCGGCTGAGCTTATCTCCGGCTTTAGCTAGCTTTCAGTACCTATAACGATTTGAGCATCAGTGCTTTCTATTATCGCTTGGAGCTCAGGTAATTTCCCGACACAGCTACGACAATTTACAACTGTGATACCGACGGTCGCTGTATCTAAGTTCTCCCTGTGTTAGGCCTGCACCCTTTGTGACTGGAGCCCTTGTTTTGTTTTCCCGTGATCCTCTAAACTAAAAAACGCCCAGTCCACGCTACACAGTCCCTCCTATCCGTGCAGCCGCCGCCTGCGTATAGTGAACTCTTGACCTATTCAGTGGAACGCGAAACCCAAGTACCCCTTGGCGCAAGTTGAGGAATCTGCAGCTTACACGGTCGCAGAACCATCTGAGCCTCCGATTAAGATCCTCCTCTCGGCTCTGTACCAGAGGCGCGCAATCGGTCCTGTCGACTTTGCTGCAAATGGTCAGCTCTGCTTTTATCTCTGAAGCATGACTTGCAGCCTTTCCTGCTCGTGTTAGCTGCTCGAAGCCAGAGAGAATCTCTTCTGATACAATGTGGCACACGTCATTGGTACATCAGGACCTGGCAGAGGGAGAAATGTGACAGAGAGTTACAGAGTCCATCTTCGATCAGCAAAAGCACCGAATTCCGAGCTGTAAAACTGATAATACAAGTAAATCTACCTACAAGAATGCTATCTGCTTCACTTATAACACATATGGCGAGAAACACCAGAATGGAACTTCGGAAGTGGAAGAGGAAGTGAAAATGGCAGCAAGCGTTAGCGAAACTAACGTTGCACGGAACGGAAAGTAATGGAAAGCGGCTTGCAGACAATCAAAGTAAATCAATCGACGAAACTGCTTACATCATCACTGCCAACGCACAGGATCATTAAGGTGAGAATGCGCCTCTGGAAGCAGAAGAGGATGCGGAGATGGCAGCAACCGTTAGTGACTGCGAAAAACATTTCGATAACAGTGAAACTAGCTATTTTAACTAAGCAACAATGAAATGCGATGACGAATCCATGACCGATGAAGGCACCATCCTGGAAACATCCGTGGAAAATTTATGCGATTCAAAAACCTTTTCTACACTGAGACGGTCTTCAAAATATTAATTGCGCAAGTAGAAATCAACAACAGTACATTGTTCAAAACAGATACGGCAAGCAGCAAAGAAACTGAGAACAGGAATTCTAACTTCAGTCTCGAATATCAAAGCACAAAAAAGGAAAAAGAAGGACAATGAAATCGCCACAGTTTCTCTGTGTCATGGCAAGGAATTTCATGAACAGCAATAAAAGACTTTGGAGGAAAATATTGTATTCTGGGCAGACTAACCACCGGACCCATGGGATGAAGCCGAATTTCGATTGTGCAGTAGAAAGTAATTACCCTCTGACGCAAAATGGTACGGATGATATTAATATGTGTTATGCACAGAGGTAGTGAAACTCAAGTAAGTATGTGAAATACAGGAACAAGTCTTCTCTATCACATCACTACTTCAATAGTGGATGCAAGTATGAGTGATGAACGGTTTCCAAAATATCACATTCAAATTAAAGAGCCGTTTTGTTACTGGATGGAGCTGAATCTTTTTTTTTTCAATTCCTAAGGGTCTTTATTAACCCTAGGAGAGGATTTAACAATTCCAATAGCATGGCTGTATGTTTATCCTGAACTATAGACCAATCCTTTTGACAATTAGAAAAGAAGATAGCTCAGTCTGTAGAGCACTTGCCCGCGAAAGGCAGATGTCTCGGGACCTGGCCCCGGTCCGACTTAGATTACTTATAACACTGATGAAACTTTAGGCTAGTTGTTGCCACATATTTTTGTGACCATACAAGTAAATGAGCAAATCATATAACGAAAAACGTAGAATACTGGGGTCCGAAAGTGGTTGTAATATTTGCACCACTTCGTAAAATTTATTTTTAGAACGCAGAAAAAGAGCACTCTTTGCTTTGCAATGAACAACAAAATAATGCAAGCAGACCTCCCAGATCTCACTCGTTTCGTCGAAGGTAGTAAATGACTGACAGGCTACCACTGCTGTAGTTGTTAATGTTGCTATGTTGTTAGAGAAGTTGGAATATTTGGTGGTGATGTTGTCGGTAGAGTTATAACAGCTGATGATATAGCATTCGTAACTTTTCTTCATGTAGTTGTTTTCCGGATAATATTTGCTACTGCATTTGCAATTGTAGCTACCCAAACGTCAGAAGTTCAGGACCCATGCTGGACACGAAGTGGTTGCATGGCGTAAAACGTTCTCGCACCACTTTTCTATACTACTCGGACAGAAACAAAGCATGTGGACAATTGCTCAGGCTGTGATCCAGATACCAGTGTAACAAACAGGCTGTTCCTATGGTCGGTCACGACATACTTCCCGTAATGAACGACTGATGCGAAGCGAACTCAGAATAGAGAAGCTGTGACAGTGGTGGGCAAACTATAGTTCATAACGAAAAATCTATGTACGCAAAGTCGAGATCATGATGCGTAAACAGACGCTTCATAAAGTAGGCGACAGAAACTAACTATCTGCTGGGCGTGGTATTTACCAGAAATATAGCATCATTGGTCACGGCCACCTGCGTGCTGGTTACGCATTACGCTTGACTGCCCAGCATCTATATTCCTTCACAGCACGACGATCTCTGGACGAAAGTGTATTTCGATACTCGGGCTAGGAGAGAAATCTGAATCGCTGTCAGATACAAATGACCTAGTAGATCGGACCTCATATGAGGTCTCTCAAAGGGCCCCTGCTGGATTTGCCACAGTTTATTATTAGTGTTTTACGGTTTTATCATTATTTCTTACTAAAATAAAAAAACATATTTTATTGAATTTTCTCGTCTTGAGACTACTGAAGGGCGATGTGTTTGAATCCTAAAAAACCATTCAACAGCAAAGATCGCATTAAATATTTCTTTATTCAGTACAACCGGTTTCAACAAAATTTGCTGTCTTCTTCAGGTCTGTAAGAAAGTGCATATACATGAAATATGTCTCATAAGTTAAGATGTAACATATGATATAAAAGTTTTAGTTTGGTATTATAAAAACCGGAAGTGGACCTGTACATTTACATACTTTAAAACCGTTTTGTAGTAAAACATGTTCATTTTATAATGAACCTCACACACAGGATATAATTGTATAAAAATTAGCACATTTAAAAACATAAAGCACCTTTTGCAAAAAGCCATGTCGCTATGCGTATTGCTCACAGACGCTTGTTACATCTCACAAACACGGTACACAATTACACATCTGTTTGCATATACTGGACATATTCTGGACAGTGCGAATCCACTTTAAATGGCATATAAGGAACCAAATGTTATTTCAAATGTTGCATCTTAACTTACGAGACATATTCCATGTATAAGCACTTTCTTACAGACCTGAAGATGACAGCTAAGTCTGTTGAAACTGGTTGTCTTAAATGAAGAAATATTTTATGCGATCTTGGTTATTGAGCGTATTTTTACATATTTTTTTCAGTTCTAAATGAGAAATTTGTGCAAAATAGAAGCCAAAAATCATTGTATATATGTTAAACCAGAACAAACAGTTGAGTACTTTAAGATAACTATTGAAGATAGGTATATCCTCTTAGACGAACATACTATTATTTTCGTACAATAGAGTGCAGCATATAGACTCCAGCTCAGAGCTAGAGAATGTGAGTTTAACAGTCAGTAACAATCGGAGAAGTACTTACGCGAGCATACCTTAAATTAATCTAAATAAAATGGATGTTGCCAAAGTACTTCGGTCTTTGAAAGTTACTGTACTTCAGATAGCGAGGTGTGATATTTCAAAGATTGTAACGTATCTTTTTGATGCTAATACAGATGGATTGTCGAAAGAGCAGTTATTGAACTCAGATTTCAGTTTAAATCTAATTGAACGTTTTAACTGCCCATGCGGGAGATCCCAATATTGGCTGAAATGGATCCAAGTCCCAGTAAAATTTTCGGGAGATGTTCTAAATAGACTAGGGAGACGCGCTCTGTCTTAACGCGATGAGGAGAATTTTCGCAAATTTAAGTATAGTGTGGCACTCCTCGAAGTACTTCCAGTAACGTCATAGCAACTGTTGCCATATATGGTCACAAGTACGGTATTGCCTTTAGATGTGCAGGAGGCTGAACCATTGGGAATGCTCGTGGGCGAGAAGAAGGCCACTATTTCTACTGTTATAACGCTGCTTGCTTTAAAAGCGTAAAGGTTCAGTTGCTCTTAACGCGTGAAATCAAAGTCGCCGATCCTTGACCCTCGTGTATGTAAGAATACAGATCCAGAAGGACACTGAATGGAAAGCTATCGGCAGTTCTGCATTCTGAATACGGTGCTGGTTGTGATTTTAATTTTGGTGGCATCGAGCAATCTGACGGTACACTGGTGATCTCAATCTGTATTTTTGGTTGAAAATAGGTAAAATGTTACAGTAGTACATTTAACCACTAATTGCTATTGTTCTTCAACACATCTATTGACGATGGTGTACTACACAGGTGCAATGGCCACACTGTGGTTAATTAAAGAAGGATGAACTTCTGCCTTGAAAACAAGTAAACCAATTTCTTTAACCTAATGCAACGGACACAATTAATCTATTGCGTGGTGCATCTGAAAATATCCTGGGGCGCTTGAAGTAAAACATTGAATTGAAACCTTTGGACTTATTAACAGTTACTTTAACATGGAGAAAATTTGAATAGCGATCAAACAATGTTCTTAAATGCTACTGTCCCTTACAAAATGAAGACATGTGAATAATTTAGCAGAGGAAATGGTCAGCATATGGGGGGAGGGGAGGGGGCCGCTACCGCTATGGAAACAAGGAAAAGGATTTTATGAGCTTGTGCGTGATCCAGCATGCAGCAACAGAGATAAGAGTTGCTGAGAGCAAATAACAAGAGCGAAAGATGCTGTTACTTATTCACAGAGATTTAGGGTTCTGATAAACTAGCAGTTTCGTTAACTGATTTATACGGAATTAGAGCAGAGAGAGAAACTAACGTTATTTGCAGCTATTGAAGCAGGAGAAAGAACATACTGGTTAACCTACAGCGGGGCAGTATACAGAATTTAGCTTCGACACACATGGAAAAGATTTAAGCACACAGAACTGTGTCTACTAATAAGCTCTCACAGTGACCTCAATAGCAGTACGCCAGAAAGCACTTGCATTTCGTCTCACCGCCATTGCCTCGTGGTACAGCCGCTCAGCGTGTCCCCACCGGCCCACGGCATCTCCATCGCGTTCAGACGCAGCTCGTATCTGTAACTGTTCAACGTTCGCCCCTCAGCATTCCCGAGAGGATGTACTGTTTTGCGCACATTCTGCCCAATCGAAGGCCTACCTTCGGAGCACAACAAAACGGCCCTATCGGTTTGCGTCAAAAGCACGTCCTACGGATACCTTGTTCGCGTGTTTTAATTGACAGATATACCAGTAAATCTCGAAGCTTCTACTGCGAACTTTCAGCAACCAGCGAAACATTCGCCCACGACTGCAGCGGGAAAGATCGTTCTACCTTCACGCTCCAAGTCACGTACGCCCAGACAGAGAAGGCAGAGGTCCTGTGCCACCATTTCTCTCCTTGTCATTCGATTCCCCTTCTGGTATTGTCCTCCGCATTCCAACGATTCAGCCCTCCGTTTCCAAGCTCGGTGAGAGCAGGAAGTTCTCCTTAGCCCACAGACGAACTAACAGAATGGCTTTAATGCAATACCGGGAGTGTTCATGAAATAGAGGCTGCTGATCAGAAAATGAAACACATTATCCTCAGAGCACTTCCTATAGGCATTGGTCCAAATAGAATATGAGAAATACGGCATATAAAAATGATAAGCTACCGTACATAACTCATAGGATACACTCTAATGAAAGATGTTCTCAAATAAATGTACGTCATTCAGGAGGACTTCGCCATTTCAAAGTGAGATGCGTGATTTTACGACCATAGCTGTTCTAAAATAACAACGAATCAATTTTAAAGACGGCAGTGCATCGATTTAGCGCCAACTGGTGTGATTTCATGGCATAAGATATATGTAATATCATTGAGGTAATAATTAGCTAGAGAAAGCGTTGTTTGAAGAAACACACTAGGCGACGTTTATTAAAGTGGCAATAAAACACTATTGTTTCCCAGGAAACTGGAGAGATTTATGTAGGTTTAGTTTCTGACCTCCTTAGTTTTAAACGTTTCTGTCAAGACCGTGCTCTTTGTTGAGATCATCGAGAGCGTTGCGTACTTAAAAATGAAATTTCTAGCGTTCTTAATTTGAGTGCAGTCGGACTGCTAGGTTTAGTGACCATTTGTAAAAGTTTTATGACTCTACAAGGTGCGTCTGAAAAGTCCAATGAATGGTCTTAGATAGTTAAAGAAATAAGAGTTCCAAACAATGTACCTTTACTGGTACATTTAATCACCATTAGCTACAACACACTTCGTATATCGGTTGTAAAGCTGTGGGAACCTGTCAGCAAACACATCTTGTCAAATCGTCCGAATACGGAGACCAAGCGACCGACAATGGCATGGTTTTATGGTTTTATCGTTTTCCTCACCTCCCCCTGGTACAAATTCATGATGGCTCAGGCCTTTTCTGTCGAAAAAGGAGATCAACATCGTGTTAAATTAAAATTAAATTAAACTTAAAAAATTTTTAGCCGAGTTTTTTGGCTAGGCAGGCAAGACTATAAACGCCATACCGCTGATTGCCGCTTGCCTCCGGGTGGTATCCACATCTACATCTACATGACTACTCTGCAGATCCCGGTTAAGTGCTTGGTACAGGTCATCGAACCACTCGACCAGTGCCCGGGAAAAAACGAACATACAACTTTCCGTGACAGCCGATTTCTTTTATTTTAGTACGATGATCATCTCTCCCTATTGGTCCGGCAAGACATCGATGCAAAAATTAGTGAGACCGTAACGTTTCGTATATATTTTTTCCAGGCGATAGACATGAAAGAATTCTTATTCTAGCGGTCCCCCCCCCCCCCCCCCCCCCCCACCCAAACTCGCCCTCCATTAGGAATGGAGGAAACTTTAAAATATTACATTACATATTTTTTTTTTGTTACAGATTCAGATCCCCCAGAAACATTATATAACATTGACCTATGATTGATGTTAACCTTTTTACATTGTTGTGTCCCCAATATGTTGTTAGGCAAAGCATGGCCAAAAGCAGTTTGAGCTTTACATACGATAGTCACAGCTCTGTTATTTCATCACTACTGATCTTTTTAATATAGATAAGCTTCAGAAAACGTTGGAGAAAATGGTTCCAATGGCTCTCAGCACTATGGTACTTAACATCTGAGGTCATCAGTCCCCTAGACTTAGAGCTACTTAAACCTCACTAACCTAAGGACATCACACACATCCATGCCCGAGGCAGGATTCGAACCTGCAACCGTAGCAGCAGCGCGGTTCCGGACTGAAGGGCCTAGAACCGCACGGCCACATCGGCCGGCAACGTTGGAGAAAATTGGAGCTAATCCTACCGGTAATTTATGGGTAGATATGCTAATTTACTCAGTAAAAATCATCCATATCTCCATAAGACTGCAAAAAGAAGGAGGCTAGCTGTTAGACTGCATTGCTGAAAACGTATACTTCTGTACTTTTTTGCAGCCGGCCACTGGAATCATGTAAGGTGTATGACAGTTCACATACTCGAAGTGGAATTCCCATAAAATATGAAAATCGTTCTAAGAAAACGACCACACATATGTCGACACAAACCCGACTTTTTGAATTTTATACCTCTTGACCAGTTTGTTGAACAGACTTATATCCGCTACGGGAAAGCGAAAACGGGTCTTTCACTGATGACGCTGTCTCTTGATCAAAAAGCTGGTTGGGGAACATAAGCAGCACATATGTAATGAAGTATACATGTCAATGGAGCTAATATTTGTAACACCAAGAGCAAAAGTAACCACCTCTCATTAAGAGACGGGAATTTGCAGACAAATGTCAGATGCTCACGGCAAGAAGAAAATACAATTCGCTCTCTCACAATACACACATTCTTTGTTACTTGAACAAGATACTACAACCAGCACTGTCACTAACTAGGAAGCTGGTAAAGGAATAAGTATTCTCAGTGCTAAAACAACTGGTGACAGAAAGGCCACTTCTTCAATTAAAATAAAATAAAATAAAAAATAAAAATTACTTCCTGGCTTGTACGACACTATTCATAAGGAAGTAACAACCATGCCTATAATGAAGAAAAGCGTTACATTTGGAAAAAAATCATGATTCAGGAAAGATATATGCTCGTTTATTAGTTATCTCTCAGCAAAGGAAGATGAATTTGTCAGACGCTCTTAAGTATTAACTGTCTCCATTTCCGTTGTCATTATTTGATGGATACAGTAATATGCGGAAAGTAAACAAAGCAGTTCTACTAAAAGAACTTGCTACCATTTTTTCAGTAGCTAATTCTGCAGATGGTTAATGGAAATGCTTTGGTACATCGTATGAAATGACCAACTGGTTACAATGCCTCCCTCCTCCAGCCCATCACGAAAAAACTGTGAAAGGAGACTACGACAAATATTTTGCTTCTGATAATTATGAAACTACGTGTATAAAAACCATGGAGGAGAAATACGCTTATCTGCTGATGCTGTTTAGTAATTACTTCTAACATTGACAACAGCAATACCTACCCGAAATATTGTTTTAAGCAAAACCCAAAATAAGGAAGACTTTATTGATTTGCTATGCTCCATCGAATATTGAGTTACTCAAGTACATTTCGTGAATATGAGGAATTCGTTATTCGCTCATAAGGAAGCTGATGCTGCTATAGTTTCCTATGCTCCGCATATGGTTTTCCATTGTGGTAAGGAGGACATATAAACCGTTAGGGACGATATATTCGTGTTTGTTTTAATAATGTGCTTCTATAGGAAATGGGCACTTCCCGTAGTTTTTACTATGAAGAGGTTTGATGGGCAGACAGTTGACATTAAAGCAAGTGCCAATAATCTGGGTGACAAGTGTAAGAATATACCTGAACTACACTCTTTGACAGGACCTAAATCTGTCTCTTACCATTCCGGAGAAACACGGCTGCTGCATGCACTTTGTTGCAGAGATATGAAGATATTGGCTAGGAATTACTGTACGTGAATCAACGACTCACTTACGACACCTACTGTTTACAGTCAAAAGAGAAATCTTTTCTACTTTAAAGTTACTTCCACCAACTGATAAAATCCTATAAAACCACAAAAACGTTCTCACTTGCAAAGAATTTACTGGTAATCATTGGAGCAGCTGTCACCTCCTACATTATGCCTTAGTGACCATGGTTGGAAAATGACTCACGCATACCCTTAACTAGAATGAGTTCTATAGGCCTTCCCGAACTGATGGAATCAGTAGCATGTTGTATGACATACGAGTGAAATAACTGCGGTTGTAAATACTATAATTTTTCTTGCACAACATATTGCAAATTTGTTTCATCATAGACATGTATAAACATGGAACATTTCAAAGTCCTGAATAAAACTGTGTCATAAAAAATTGCTGAATTATATCTCAGTGGCATCCAGAAAAATTAGGATCTCTGAGTATCTCTTTGTCATATGACAAAGAGAGAGAGAGAGAGAGAGAGAGAGAGAGAGAGAGAGAGAGAGAGAGAGAGTGAGAGAGAGAAAACTTTAAACCAGATACTACTGTACGAGTCTGAAACTGGCCAACAGTATGTAGGTGGGTGCCAACAAAATATTTTCGCTTTCGGAGGAGAAAGTTGGCAATTGAAATTTCATGAGAAGATCCTGCCGCAAAGGAAAACGCAGTTGTTTTAATGATTGCCACCCCAATTCGCTTATCGCTTCCGTGGTACTCTATCCCTTATTTCGCAAAAATACAGAACGCGTGGTCCATTCTTGAACTTTTTCGATGCTCTCCACCAGTCATATCTGATGCAGATCTCACACCTCGCAGCAATACACCAGAAGAGGCGGACAAGCTCTTTAACAGACCTGTTGCATTTTCGAAGTGTTCTGCCAATAAATGCCAGTCCTTGGTTTGCTTTCCCCACAATATTACTAATGTGACAGCTCCAATTTAAGCTATTCGTAATTTAGTTGAATTCACAGCCTTTAGATTTGTGTGATTTATCGTGTAACTGAAAGTAAGCGGATTCCTTTTAGAACTCATGTGGATGACGTCATCATTTTCAGCCTTTAGAATAAATTGCCACTTTTCGCACGATCTCCCGTAATGATCGGGATACCCAACAACGCGCTAACACGGTGCTTTCAGCGATTCTACAAAAAGCACAAGATTTGATATGTAGGATATCCGCAACTGAGAGACATGATTAATTAATTTATAGAGATACACTTCAGTTGTATAAAAATGGTTCAAATGGCTCTGAGCACTATGCGACTTAACTTCTGAGGTCATCAGTCGCCCACAACTCAGAAATAATTAAACTTAACTAACCTCAGGACATCACACACGTCCATGCCCGAGGCAGAATTCGAACCTGCGACCAAGACCGTTTTCGGGATATTAAAATCTATCTTCAGGTGTATAAAACTAACTTACAAAGGAGAGGAAGAAAGAAATATAATGCAAGTTGCAACTTATCTGCGAAATCCATAAGAGCAAACTGATGAAACGAGGCGACTGAATTATTGTATCTCGTAATGCATAACATGCGGTCGGGCCAGTCGGTGCAACGGCTCCAAATCCCAGCGTCTTGGCGGAACTAGAAAAAAGGGAGAGGGGCTAATAGGTAAGCGAACCTAAAAACGCGAACGACCAGTGGAGAGGGCCACGCCGGAGGTGTGGAGGCGCAGGCTCCAACGATGTACAAGCCAGTAAACTGACATCGTTATTATTAGCAAAGATACGAAAAATATGGATTGACTGGTCCGAGCGCTTCAGTTAAAAACCCAGTAGAGTATAACCGAGCTGTGGTATGCCGTTAGGCTACATAACTCTCAAAGATGAAACAACATGTCACGTTTTAGGAAACAAAGTAAAATGAATGAACAGGCATAAGGAACAGTAAAAGCAATGATAAAAAGTAATAGTAACAGAGACTATGTTAAGTATATCGTTATATGTATGATGCATTATGGGTCGAGTGACGTGATGATCCGACCGCAAGTTATGCGTTACCAAATGTAATAAGTGAGTCTCTTTGTTTCAGTAGTCGTCTCTTCTGGTTTTTAAGCTACTTTCCATTTCTTCCCTTCTCTCCTTTTTGTTACAGTTTCATACACCTGAAGATGAGATTTAACGTTCAAAAACCGGTCGAGGTTTGAATAATCATTTGTAAAACTGAATCGGATCTCGTTCACCGCTCTACAAGAAGCGTTTGCTGACAATTTCCAACAGCTTTAAATCCGATATAAGAAGTGTGTTGCATCTGATGGTGATTACTTTAAAGGCTAGTAAAGGTATTTTATTTGTAACTATTGCGCTCTTTATTTTCTGAGACCGTTCACCGAATTTTTCAGACGCGCCTTGTACACTCTCGTCCAGCGGGTCAAAGCAAGGCTGGTGCGCCTTGTCCAAAATTATTTAGGTAGTTCACAGAATTGATCCGGGTGCGTGGCTTGTCCTACGTCAACAATCCTGCAGTTATGTCGCATAGTGGGAATGCATGCATGGGATAAGTGTTAGCACGTATGCTGCCGTACAGACGTACTTTCGCTGCAACGCTGTTAAGATCAAGAGAATCGAATTGAAACACGTATGATAATTTGCTTGTTTGTAGTGATTATGTACGTAATCAATATTTAAGATTTTCCAGAAGACTGAATACAACAGAATTACAAGCTATGATAAAAGTATTCGTTTTGTTAGATGTAGCTCTAATGGATAAAAAACAGAAGTTAGGTTTAACGGTAAAAGTATTTAAACAATTAAGTAGTGAGCTGTTTAACACAATCATAGTTGTATCTACATTAGAAACATGAAGTTCAAGATGATCGAGAAACAAAGACAAAAGTCGACATTCTTATTGCCGTATTCAATGACTGTTAAAGACACTCGAACTCACTGACGTTGAAAACATCTAGACAGACCGTTTCCGCCACTTCTCACACAACGTCTTAAGGGCATGGTGAAATATTGTGCTGTAATGATGCTGCATCTCTCAACAAGACAAAAAACATATTTGAATGAACAGTCTCAAGAGTGTTTGGACTTTTTTGAACACAGTTCAAGTGAATTTCTCTGATATTTAGTAAAAATGTATGAAATATTGATCAATCGATACCCTCTAGAGAATAAGCGGGTGAAGGAAGGTGAAAGAGCACCAAAGAAGCAAAAACTATTCCACTGCAGCACAACAACGTAGCTACTGTTACCTGTGGTCCTTATTGTGTACGGCTGAGAGGATATCTTACAGGGGGAAAACCATCAGGTGTTACTAGTGGGTAGACTGAACGACGACGTTCAGTCTTCCACATCCTTCAAAAACGAAATTTCTCTTTTCTCAGTATAACGCGACCTCGTACGCGTCTACTGATGATAAGAAAAGGATTGCCTGCCCTTCAAAGTGCTTCGACGTCAACCGTAATCACCATCTACGGAGTCAACTGGTTGTTTACTACTAGTTCCGGAGCCTAACTAATTGTGAGACAAACGAAACTCCAAATCAAATTACAGGATTGAAACGGAGATGAACACTTGTTTTAATGATAGAAATAAATGTTGGAAACTCCTTGGGCTAGGTTTTCCAAGGCGACTATGTTAAAAAACAATTACAAAACTTTATATCGGATCCCCTTTTTGTTGAGAAACACATTAAAAGTACCTTCTTAATTGTTAAATATTTAATAAGCTAATGACGTAACTATAAACGTAACATGAGGTTCCTATGGTCCCGTTATTGACAGAATCACACATCTGGTGGCTTCTTAGGTTAGCATTTGGAAGATATTCGGAGTTCATTTGTTCTCAATTCCTCATCATTGCAGAAATGGTGGAGTAAGATTCGCATCGTACTCGTAACGTTCTAACCGCCGAAATGTTCAGTGACAATTTGATCTTTCATTTAGCAGTGACTGGCACCTGAGGCAGGGTTAATTAGTAGGTTGCACAAAAGCTGGTGCGTAGGCTGCTAGCGGCCGCCGCCGTGCATTTGGCATGTGCACAACAGCAACGCACAGCCGCCGAATAGCGCCAGATCGATTTCTCAATGGCTGGCTGTTAGGCTTTTCAGGGCGACCCCACGAGTGGCCGCGACCTCAGACCACTTGCTGCCGCCGCGCCGAGTGAACATCCGCCGATAATACAAGCCTCCAGCGCGATACCTGCTCCCCTAGTTATTTTCAAGAAAGTGTTTGAACGTGAAGTGCTCAATAGTTCTCAGCTAGAGCGCTTCTGTTATCGGGAGATTTTAGTTAAGCTTCTCGCCTACAATGAAAGGGTTTATCAGAAACAGGGTACAATTTATTTTTCAGAAATTTGGGGAAAGATGTCGGAATCAGTGTAAAAGGTAAATAAGGAAGGCTGTACGGAGACCTGAACGTTGCACTTCACGAATAAGTTACCAGCTATAAAGCTAAATATATTTCAGCGTCACGATTGAGTGTATGCTACCTCGCTATCCTCAGACTACGATTCATCGATAGGGCAGTTAAAATCGTACACGTCCTTTACTGAGTACATTCGACGATAATGAACATACAGATCCTATTTTCACTCACACATTTAGTTACATGCATGTATTCTTTGCTACACACTATTAGTGACTTCCTCGTATAAGGTATCCATGACCAAGAGTACCAAACCCGTTTATTTGACCTAAGATTTTCTTTCATTTACTACATCCGAGTATGCAACTTTCGTATTACCATTCGCTTCTTTCAGATACGGTTTGTTATTCCCGTGACTATCTCCTCGACCTGCTCACGTCTGGCCAGAGAATGTAGAGGGCGTGATGTAAGTTGAGTGGTGGATATGCAATTTCAAAGAGCATTTGGAGCTTAAATATCAGATCTCATTTGCATACAGGAGATAATTCAATAGTGATAGGGTATCAATGCATTTTTATTTTATTAGACGTCTTCATGTTTCCGTTTATTTCGCCAAGGAATATATGCGGTATATAAAATAAATCTTTGACTTAACATCTTCGTAACTCACATTCTGTACATTTAGCAGTGGTAACAGTAGTAGTTAACAGAAGCAGCTACCGAGGATGGAAGCCGTGTGCAGAGAACAACAGGCACAGATTATGCAATGCAGAGCTTGATACCACACACAAAAATTACAATTGAAAAGAGTTATTAATTACTGTTTAGATTAAAGCCACATTGCTCAGTTACAATTATTATTAATAAATCAATTACTTCCAGCGTACTGCCAGCCTAAAAACAGTGTGTGATGAAAAGTATTCGGACACCTCCAAAACATACGTTTTTCATATTAGGTGTATTGTACTGCCACCTACTGCAAAGTACTCCATATCAGCGACCTCAGTGGTCATTAGACATCGTGAGAGAGAAGAATAGGGCACTGCGCGGAACTCACTAACTTTCAACTTGGTCAGGTGATTGGGTGTCACTTGGGTCATACGTCTGTACGCGAGATTTCCACACTCCTTAACATCCCTAGCTCCACTTCTTCCGGTGTGATAGTAAAGTGGAAACGTGAAAGGACACATACAGCAAAAAAGAGTATAGGCTGACCTCGTCTGCTGACTGACAGAGACCGCCGACAGTTGAAGAGGGTCGTAATTTGTAATAGGCAGACATCTATCCTAATCATCACACAGCACCTGATTGAACATATGCCTGCGAGAGTGGAAGCTGTCATCAAGGCTAAGGGTGGACCAACACGATACTGAATTCCAGCATTACCGATGGAGGTCGTCACGAACTTGTAATTCATTTTCAGCCACATGTCCGGATACTTTTGATCACATAGTGTATCAATATCAATAAAAATAAAACTTTGGTAATGGAATTTAGTTGAATGAATTCAGGAGATGTTGACAGAATTAGGTTAGGGAAGAGGTCAATAAAGCTGTTGATGAATTTAATAGGAAAATAGTTGACGATGGCTGAAGTAGAGAGGATGTTAAATGAGGTTGGAAATAGCAAAAAATCTGTTTCAGAAAAATAAAAGTTTTTAACATCAAACATATGTTAAATTGTTAGGAATCCTTTTCTGGGGGTAACTGTCGAGAGCGTAGCGTTGCACGGAAGCGAATCGCTGACAATAAGCAGTTGATATAAGAAGCGAATGGAAGACCTGAAAATATAATTTTACACCAGAATCCTGAAGATTAGATGCGTAAAACGAATATCAAATGAAGATGTAATGACTCTGACTGGAAAAAAAGTAAATTTGTGGCACAACTTGCTTAAAGAGAGAAATCGGTTGATACGACACATTCTGGGGTATCAAGAAACAGTTATTTTGGAAATGGGTGTATGTGTAGGGGCTAAAATTTGGAGAAAGACCAAGGCACGAATACAGTAAGCAGATCAAAATGGGTATAGGTTGCGGTAGATACGCAGAACTACGCGTGGAGAGTAGCACCAAACAAGTCTTAGGCTTGAAGGTAATAACAACCACACCATTATTCTCCTTCAAGTCTTTAACAAAACAGAACTTAATCTTCGCCGAGGTCATTTTTTTTCGTTCTGGGAGGATGGCAGTTGACTAAGTAGTCCTTTTCTGCAGCTGAGGGGTGTGAATCTACCGCGTCTAGTAGAGGCTGCGAGAGACATGAGCTACCAGCGTTCTCGTTGCTGAGGCGACAACCGCACAGAGCTCTCCACTGTCGGCAGTGTACCGTCGACTGCACTCCAAGGCGATAATCCTGCTTTTCATAAGCCTTGTCCTGTTGCACACAAGAACCTGTAATCGCTTAAAACGCTCTATGGTAACCCAGGCAACACGCCCTGAGTGATTTTTTTTTCTCTGAGCAGCCGCTCAATACTTGTTCTTTTCCACAGTCACTCACTCAGTGGGAACAATTTGTCATACTTCTGATGCTTATTTAAAATGACACTTGATAATTATGAAGTAAGGTAATCGTGAAATTACTGCGGACCACTTTTAGATTGTAAAATTATTCATTACTTAATATCTGTGGCCAGCGCTTGGAATGCCTCCACTTCAATTTTATTGCTTTCTTCTTTCATCGCAGCACTTATCAAGGTCATCTGTAAATTAGGATGAAATTCAAGCCACATTCGTCGCATTAAATTCCATGAAAGACTCCGAAAATCTGAGCATTATGGTTGGGTCACTGTTGAAATCAGTCCGCATGTGTGGAGAAAAAAAAAAAAAAAACACCTGAGAAGTGCTAGTGGCTGTGTTGTATCTCCGAGAACAGCGTTATTGATATAGAATTTGTGTAGTTAAGAACAGAGTTTGTCACCTAAAATGTCCACGGAACCTGCGTCATTGTTCAAAATAGCGAAGAGAGAAGGAAAAGGGCTAATGGAATAAACTTGTTTCTAAGAATCGAGATCATTTTAAAGCTCGTACGAACTTATGATACTTAAACATATATGACACTTTCTTAACACACATACAGAATTTTTTCGTCAGTTAGTTGCCTTAATGAGCTCACTATCTCACAAAAATAGATCTTCCTGCCAGTGCTCCGTATTTTTGACTGAATCATTCATACTCTCCATAAAAGGTAAACTTTTTATTAATCTTGTTTTTATGGGGTATGTACAGACGCTAAAAAATGGTATCACGACGCAATAATTATCACTTCTATTTGCGACTGTAATTTGTGGTAGCTTTATTGTTTTGTTCGCAATCAGTTGACTAAATTACAGCAATATGTCACAGCTGGTATTTGTTATTCCTCTGGCTGCATAGTATGAGAGTTTGTTGTTTCACCTTAGTAAAAGATAACATTATTACTTACACAGTCTGTGTACTCTATGCTACGTGTTATTTTGTATCTTGGATTTCGTAGTCCGTCTTCCCAAACAAGAACTAAGTATAGTGGGGATCTATGTGGTTCTAACACACAACAATTCCGATTCTCATACATATAGCATCCATTTACACCGAAGAAAGCGATGGCAGAGGCCGTCGTCTAGAAATCGCTAGCTATGAAATTGACGAACCAAGCATTACACGTGCCTTTATATCTATAGTCGTTCTCAACGTACCCTACAATTGTAAAGTATAAATATACAGAATAAGTTTTACACTATAATATACCATTAAATTAAGATTTTATTTGAAAATTTCCCAGAAATTGAAGACTTTGGGTCCAAGTAACACAGTATTAGCAATATGTACTGCTATCAATATCAGCAATGTATTCATAAAAACGACGAATCTTAACAATATCAATATCGATTGCCCCTTCACAAGAATCCAATGCTTCAGTTGTTGATTACCTAACTGTTAGTTGGTTCGTTGATTGACTGATTGGCGGAATGGACGAAACAGTGAGGTCATTGGTCAGATACGATGAGGGAAGGATGGGAAGGAAATCGGCGGTGCCTTTTCAAAGGATCCATCCCGGCATGTGCCTAAAGCAACATAGGTAAATCACGGGAAACCTAATTCAGGATGGCGAGACGCAAGTTTGAACCGTCGCCCTCCCAAATGTGATTCCAGTGTGCTAACCACTGCGCCAGCTCGTTCAGTGCCTGAGTCATCCACAAATATCTGGGTGATTTATTCATAGCTTGCATGCCTCCCGTTGTATGTATATAACTGTTATAGTTAGTTTGTTGCCTGCCACCTTCATACCGTTGCAGTTTTAATTGCCAGCTATTTAATTATTATCTGAGAGTTACTTTTTCTAGGTTTCACGTCTCTACAACATTAATCCAAAATTGCTACATTAATAAGCCGTCGAAAACGAAAGGAAAGTACTCCATGGTGCAAACATAATGATAATGTTGGCTTCGTACAGCAGCAGCGACAGCTTATGTAAGCGAATTGTCATAAGGCAAGGTGGCGGTTATGTGTCTAGGAACTACACAAAGACTGAAACTAACTTGCACATTGCAGGTAAGATGAACACATGAAGATTACGGCAGAAAGAAACGGAGCGTAATATGCACACATTGTTTCGTTGTTTGAGATGCGAAAGATTATGTAGTATAATCAGATCGACTAAGATACATATTCTCTTGGAGAGATTCATTCTACGTGGCGAATGTGGGACCGAGAGTATCACGTGAGACATAAGAACTTGCCATGTGTCACGAGAAATCTGGATATGGAGGGGGCACGCAATTTCTGGCATAGAATAAAAACAAAAATAATACCAGATAACACGAAATTGTCACTATAGTCTTTCTGTACACTGCGGGATTGGCTCCCATCCATGACGGGCACTTTCCAATCTCATGTTCAGTTCTTCCAAACTGTCCTGTCTAAGTAATATGTATAAACTGGCACACAGAATTTCTACCAAGAGAGGGAACACTACATGGCCTACATGAGTTTGTGTGCATCCTGGAGAGGGTCACACATAGTGCAATACGACTCCCAAAATAACTATAGTTTATATAATTGAACAATGACCTTAAAAGTTGCCAGGAAAATCGATGGAGGAACTAAATAATTTTCTGTGCCACATGATTTTAACTTGATTAAATGCAGTTTATTTCATCATAAGTGAATAACCGTTCTTATTATGTGAGTAAAAATACCAAAAGGAATTAGTGTCACATAACAATAACTCAAAATTTTGCAAATAAACTAATGTTTATCCCAGGTTGTGTGTAACGCCCCGATAATCAAACTTATAGACATTATTCAGAAAAAATGGATATTCCACTGAACCAGATTAAAAGGGCACAGTCAGTTAAAACCAAGAATCGAGGAGTGGATAAAGAGGAGACCACGCCGGCAAAGTTATTAGCTTTCCTTCCTTTCATGTGCAACATTTAGTTTAAAATAACAAGAATCCTCTGTAAATTTCACGTAAAAGAGATTTTCCGTCTACCATCTAAGATTGCAAACCTCTTAGGATCGGTGAAGGACGACTTGTTATTGCGGAAGGACCAAATTTACAAAATTTCTTGTCATTCTGATATGGCGGGCGTTGGACATACCACATGCACTGTGAAAGAACGGTGCACTAAGCATCAACGTTGCAATCGTCGTTTGCAACCAACCAAGTCCACTTTTGCCGAACACTATATTCCCACTGAAAATTCTCTGATGTGTGATAGGACTATGATTGTGATCATATCAACATCTTTTTGAGACTGCGTTATTAAAGAATCCGTGGAAACACGCCTGGTGGAAAATCTGATGGACCGTGAGAGCGGCTACCAGTTGGACAGTGCGTGTAACTCCTCCAATTCCACGATTTATTTTAATCGAAGACGACAGAGTGCGCCAAAGGCCGCGGTGAGCGGTAACGCAGAGGACAGTAGAGTTCCGTGGTTCCACCGCCGAAGGCGCTACTGCCGGCAAGTGTGGTCCGCCTTTCAACTTGATTTTGACGCATCTGCAGAATACTCGTAGCATGTATATATGATGGAACGGAGCAATACGTCTCGGCCCGACTTGCCTACATCTACTCGGGCCCTACTTTCCTGATGCGTGTGTTTACAGAATCCGCTTCCTCCACAGATCACCTCCCTACACAGGGAACCCTGATTTTCAACCGTCGCCACCCCACTGACCCCTTCCGTTCCTCGGTCCTACGGCTGCCAACGCTGTCTCTTCTAAAACGACCACCTCAGCAAGAACTTCAAAAACCCCTCCACCTGTCCCCACTGTAAAGCCTCCCACTCCCTCAAACAGTGTCCTAACCTCACATCTCCTCCTTCCTGCAACACCTGAAATGAACACCATCCCACCTACTCCTCCAAATGCAAAGTAAAACCCCCTCCCACCAACCCTAATCTCACTGTCCCCGTTCACCCCTTCGACAAGCGCATCCATCCCAACATTCCTTCCACCCCACCCACTATGGCTGAAGACCTCATCTGGTTCCTGACCATAGTTCTCCAGAATATGCATCCCTTCCAACACCTCCACACCCTCCAGCAGATCCCCTTTGCTGCAGACTCCTTTTTCCATTTGAATACCTAGGCCACATACTCCCACAACCAGGACCACTTCATATTCACCGGCCTAGACACCCTCATTTAAGCCTCTCTTTCCTGTTCCTCCTCTCCCTCCCGCCCTCTCACCTCCTGGCACGTCAACAGTATCATCTCTTATACCTAAAAGTTCCCTCATTCCCTGCCAACAAATACCCCTTCATGCATACCCAGTCCTAGCACCAGGTCGACTCCTTCATTCTTAATGAAATCTTCCTCCAACCTCACCATGTTGTCCACACCTCTCCCTATCTCCTTCACCGCACCAACAAACTCCTTCACATCACAGGAGGTGGGGTCGCTATTGGCCACATCAAGCATACCCCTGTCCAGCCGCAACCCCTGCTCAATGACCCAACCGAACACCTTCTCCTCAGCGTCCTTTTTCCTTTCCTCACCATCACCTGTGCCACCATCTTCATCTTCCATGCCATGTTGATCACACCTTCTCCACCTATGTAATTGCCACCAACCTCAACATCCACAGACATGACCCTGCCACCCTTCAGTGGTAGCATCAGTTCCTTGCCACTCTACATGGTGATTTGTTCCCCTCCCACAGCACACACATCCAAAAACTAACTCCACCTTGGATGCCATCTTCATTTCCCCCAATCTCCTTGGTCATATCCCTGCAGACATACTCGACCCCATTGCTAGCGACCACCTCCCAATCTTTCTCACCATCTCCTTGTCACATAGCCCTCCCCTGCATCACACCCTGCTGCCCCTCCAAAGTCCATCCATGACTACTGTCGTACTGGCTGGGATGCCTATCGGGAATCCATTACCTCACGGTCGAAAGCCACCCCCTTACCTTTCACCACCTCGCTGACACAACCTATGCCTCTTTCTTCCTCCAGAAGACCATCACTGATGCTGTGGAGGCCCACGTGCCTGCCAAACTCACCCACCCTCACCGCCCTACTCTTTATCCACAGGCCATCCTTTTTCATGAATCCCACAGGCTCTACAGCTCCTTCCTCTGCACCAGTAAGTAGGATACATTCCCCACCACCAGGAATTATAACGACACTTCCAGAGCCTCCTCACAGCAAGGAAACGTCAGGACTGGCGCCAGACATGTACACACTCCAACTCCGCCTCCCTGTCAACTCCTCCAAGTACTAGTCCATCTTCCACTGGTTTACTGACAGCCATCCTGCCCTGCATTACCATCTTCTCCATGGCAACTGACCCTTCCTTGACAATTTCAGTAAGGCTAACCATTTTGCTTCCCACCTCTCTCAGGTCTTCTCCAATCCAGATGATCCCCATTTTGATTACTCTCTTTACCCCACAGTCCTTGAAGACACCAATACCTCTGTCGTGCCACTCGCCCCAAGTTTCCAGTGCTTCGATCGATTACCTCCCTCAGATACAAGCACTCCACTCCAAACGCAAGTTCACTTCTAGTCACAATGATGTCACCTATCGATACCTCAAGGAGTCCCCCCTCCCTCCTTCCTGACTGCGCTTGCTGCTCTGCATAAAGTCCTCCTCTGCACTGGCTTTTACCCTGACATATGGAAGACTTTTCGTGTCCTGCTGTTCCCTAACCCCAACAAACCTCCCCTCTGACACCTCTTCCTATCGTCCCATCTGTCTCACCTCCATGTTCAGTAAGGTCTTCGAGTCTATACTCTCCCACCATATTAATGAGAACCTTAATCAGCACCACCTCCTTCTCCTTACCCAGTGTGGCTTCTGTCCCTCCTTTTCAGCTGATGACCAGCTCCTTAACCTTACCAATCTTCTTTCTCTCCAACTTAACTCCCATCGGTCCACTAGCTTTGTTTCCCTCTCTCGACAAAATGCCTATGAGCATGACTGGCATCACGGGCTCCTGTTTCAACTCCAGACCTACGCTGTTCCCATCGATTCTATCCATTTCGTTGCTTACTTCCTCTCCTGTCATCGATCCCATGTCACTATCCACAACACCAACGCCAATACTTTCTATCCCACCGCCAGCATGCCCCAAGGCTCAGTCCTTTCCCCTCTCCTACATCTTCTGTATACTGCAGATATACCCAAACGTCCCCTACTTGTTCACCTCCTCCAATTTGCTGATGACATCCCCTTCTGGCCTTTCATCCTACCCTTCAACGGTCGCAACATACCCTCCAAACCCACCTTGACCAGTTTACCATGTGGTGCCAGCAGTGGCTCCTTCGCATTAAACCTTCCAAGATCCAGGCAATCACCATAGGTCATACCACCTGCTCCTTCTGGCTCCATGATTCCTACCTCCATATTTATTGTCATCCTATCCACCTCACTCCTATACTGAATAGACTCTGCCTCCTGATACTCCTGTCCAGCTGGACATGGGGACTGGATCCTTCCACCATTCTTCACACCTACAAATCATTGATCCACCCCATCCTTTGTTATGCCAGCATGACCTGGATATCCAGCCCTCGAAGATCCTATAAAGCCCTCCAATCCTTGAACTCCATGCACTCTGCCTCACCTTTCATATCCACCTCCCATACCCCATGTGGATCCTCTACAACCTCTTCTCCTTCCCATATCTTCTCTTTTTCCTTGAACACATCAGCACCCTGTACATCATCCGCAGACTCAATACCCCCACCAACTGGTGTTCTATCGTCTCTACCCCCAGCCCACTGCTGCACCTTTACTGTGGTGTACTGCTCTCTCTCCATCTCCACACCCTCCACATCCTTTCCCAATGCAACTTGCAGCACCTACCCCTCCTGAATGATGAGCTTTGATATGATATATACCCCTCCTACCAACTCTACCTTTCCCCTCCCACTCCTCAGGGCTCCCTCCCTCTTCCTCTTCCCTTCCCTTTACGATTTTCCTCCCTCCTGCATCCCTCGCCGTTTTCAGTGCACCTCTTCTGTGTCTCTGGTCTCCCTCCTGACTGGCCTTCGCTCTGCATTTCCCACCCCGCCAGTCTCCTTGGTGCGCCCCCGACTCCCTTTTCTTTTCATCCCACCCCTTCCAGCCCTGTCCCCCACTATACCTTGCTCTCCCCTCTTTTTCCCTCCTCTCAGGCCTCCTCTCCCTTGGCAGGTCACTCCTGGCAGTTTTTATTCTTCATCGTGTGACATTTTCGGCGAGGTGCTTGAATGTCTAAGGAAGAATGACAGGCCATTCTTCCTCAAGAGTCGAAACTAGGAAAGGTAGAGATGTTGGTCGTTGGGGCCTGGAGCGATGTCGACATTCTAACTCATCCCAGAGGTATTTCACTGGCTTCATGTTGGGACCCTGCACAGGCTAGCCCATTTCAACAATGTCATTGACAAAAACTGACTGCCTGATAGATGATTTTTTTAATGACAAGGTGTACTGTCATGCTGATGCGATTATCGTCTCAGAACTCTTTCTCTTCATATCCTTCTGCATTTAGCGTTTAGTTAAGCAATTAGACCACACCCAAACAATGATGAACACCTCGATACCATACCACCACCACCTCCTCAGTACTTCACTGTTAACACCACACATGATGGCATGTGACCTTCTCTAGGCATTCGCCAAAACCAAATCTTCGATCGGATTGGCAAAGGATGTAGGGTGACTAATCACTGCAAACCAGGTGTTTCCAGTTATTTATTGCCCAGTTTCATTGCTCTTTAAACCACCTAAAGCGTCACTTAGCACTGACTATAGAGACGTGTGGCTGTTTGACCATTGCACCTCATTCTCTTCATCTCCATACGCACAGAGTTTGTGCCAGCTGAAATTATGGTAGTACTTTTTGACTCACGAATGATCCCTTCCGCCGATTTCATGTGAGTTTTACATCACTCTCGACAATGCTCGATGGTACCGGTCCGTCAGTACATAAGGTCTGCCAGGTCTTCGATTTGTTGTTCCTTTGCGTTCCCACTTCACAATCACACCACAGACAGCTGACTTGGGGAGCTTTATAAGGATCTGGCACTCAGCTGGAATCCAATGAGTAGCTCATTCCCGAAGTCAATGAGTTTCCCTAACGGACCAATTCTGCCGTTATTGCTTCTCTATTGACCACACAACACATCCCGCCTCCTTTTATACTGGCGGGTGCGCTGGTTGTGAAGTCTAGTGGTCCGTTCCGCATTACATAGAGGTGTCCAGAGACCTTTGATCAGATAGAGTATCTAGACAAGAACTGATTGATTTTATTGACGTTTTGTCATACTAACGCGACCGACATTCGTTAGTGTCATACTCTGGTGAAATCTCCGCCAAAATCCGACACCGATTTCACCCCGGTACACTGCAAAATAATTTGTATTAGCACGTGATTCTTTCCAGCACCTCTAAAATCAACAACTACCCCCCCCCCCCCCCGCCCAGTTTAACCAGTTTCTTATCACACTAACAGTTGTAATACATGCATCTAAAAAGTTAGATCTATTTAACAACTTGGTTGTATGCGCTCTCTTTCGTTCTGGTTAGTGGTGTAATACCTTACTGAACAAGGATCCAATAGCTTCAGTGAAAATCATTAATTTAAGGAGACTATACACAAGCGATAAAATACTAACCTTTTCTCAGAATTTATGGTTTTTGCCTCGAGCGAAATACAAAAGCGTCCACTGTCTAATTTCTTAAAAATTCCAGCAGCAGTAAGCAGCTTAGTTCAAACCATTTCTCGTTACTCTTTACCTGAATGTCTAAAATCACGTTACGTCGATCACACTGCTGAGCCTTCACTAACAAGTTCTAGAGATTTCCTACATTCACACTAGTGAATCTGGATGGTCACACGAGGATCTGAATGACCGTTCTCTCGACAGCAAGTCTGGGTCTTACCACTGTGTCACTTCTCTCGGTACTCTGTTGACGGTGACATATCAATAGGATGGGGTGATTAAGCACAGCGGTCTCTTCGGAGTTATTCGACAGGCGCAGGCTGTGAGTTTTCATCGTATTTCACATTACTCCTTCTCTTTTATTGACGTCAAAAACGCAGACACGAAGCACTCACCAAGCCCAATAATTACTATGATATACACTATCATATACACGTAAGACACAGATCTCTCATTTCGAAAAAGGAGATTGCCCAATGGATGCAAACTAAAACAGCCTTATGTGGCAGAATCCCTGGGTCCTAGGATATACCTCAGCAAACTGCGCCATGTGGCCTTTACGTTAAATCATTCGACAAATATTCGTCGGGATTAAAAACGTTCGTCATTTTCCATTACCTACTTAAGTGTAGAATAATCTTCCACTACTTCACCTACAAATTCTGCAATATCTTGCTATTTCTTTTTTGTGATCAGCGAGCGTTGAGCAGAAGCAGGACAATGAAAACCGAATTCTGTCTGATCTTAACGGATCGTTCTTTACTTACCTGTGTACATGACATATTACGAATATCTAAATAACCGCCGTCTGCTTCACGTCTGCTGTGCAGCGAGCTACCTTAATTTAAGTATTATCTGTATTTTTCTTACTTGTCACTGCTTCTTCTGCGTGTTTTCGCTTTTAGGAAGCTATAATAGTCGAGTGCTATTAAGTGTTCCATAGACCTCGTGTTTGTTTTGAATACAGTCCGAGAGAGTCCCTGTAGTCAGCCATAATGCCAGTAGTGCTAGTGTTTGTTTTGAATACAGTCCAGAGACAGGTAGTGCTATTTTCCTTGTTTTCTACAAGAAGTGGTTAGCAATCACAGTTTAGTCAATAATCAACCGCTTTTAGTGAATTAGCAGTCTAGTTAAAAGTTGATTAACACTCTATGGTAAATTGATTTCTTAGGATGGATAGGATGTGTGGCTGCTGTGTACGGACGCAGGAGGAGCTGGCCACACTTCGCGAACAGCTGAGCGTGTTGATGGCCGCGGTCAGCCGTCTTCAGGCAGCTGCCTCGGAGTGTAGCGGCAGTAGGGAGTCTGGTGCGTCGCAGGGTACACCCCAGGTGTTAAATGCTTCACCCACTGTCCCTGCTGTCGAGACATCTTCGCGGGTACCGGGCGCGGTTGGGCCACCCTCTCCCCAAGGGGAGTGGCGGGTTCAGCGGCGTTCGCGGCGCACGAGGCGGAGGGTCAATGTGGAGGCTGGCCGTGTGGCATCGCCCGCTCTGCCTGTGAGTGGACATGTGGCCGCTCCTTCAGCAAGGTCCGAGTAGGCACACGGGGGAAGGGGTTTATTAGTTATTTGGAGCTCCAACGTTAGGCGGGTGATGGAGCCCCTTAGGGAAATAGCGGAAAGGTCGGGGAAGAAGGCCAGTGTTCACTCTGTCTGCTTGCCGGGGGGTCTCATCCGAGATGTGGAGGAGGCCCTACCGGCGGCGATAGAGAGCAGTGGGTGCACCCGACTGCAAATTGTTGCTCATGTCGGCACCAATGACTCCTGCCGTCTGGGTTCAGAGGTCATCCTCAGTTCGTACAGGCGGTTGGCGGAGTTGGTGAAGGCGGAAAGCCTCGCTCGCGGGGTGGGATCAGAGCTAACTATTTGTAGTATCGTTCCCAGAACCGATCGCGGTCCTCTGGTTTGGAGCCGGGTGGAAGGCTTAAACCAGAGGCTCAGACGATTCTGCGGAGAGCTGGGGTGCAAATTTCTCGACTTCCGCTATCGGGTTGAGAAATGTAGGGTCCCCCTGAATAGGTCAGGCGTGCACTACACGCCGGAAGCGGCTACGAGGGCAGCGGAGTACGTGTGGAGTGCACATGGGTTTTTTTTAGGTTAGAGAATTCCCTCCCTAGGCCCGACAAGACGCCTCCTGAGACGCGGCAAGGCAGGAGTAGGCAAAATGCAACAAGGAATAACAATATTAATGTGCTAATAGTAAACTGCAGGAGCGTCTATAGAAAGGTCCCAGAACTGCTCTCATTAATAAACGGTCACAACGCCCATATAGTACTAGGAACAGAAAGTTGGCTGAAACCAGACGTAAACAGTAATGAAATCGTAAACTCGGATTGGAATGTATACCGCAGAGATAGGCTGGACAGTGAAGGGGTAGGCATGTTTATAGCGATAAGAAGTGCAATACTATCGAAGGAAATTGACGGAGATTAGAATTGTGAAATAATTTGGGTGAAGGTCACGGTTAAAGCAGGCTCAGACATGGTAATTGGATGTCTCTATTGGCCCCCTGGCTCAGCAGCTGTTGTGGCTGAGCACCTGAAGAATAATTTGGAAAATATTTCGAGTAGATTTCCCCACCATGTTATAGTTCTGGGTGGAGATTTTAATTTGCCGGATATAGACTGGGAGACTCAAACGTTCATAACGGGTGGCAGGGACAAAGAATCCAGTGAAATATTTGTAAGTGCTTTATCTGAAAACTACCTTGAGCAGTTAAACAGAAAACCGACTCGTGGCGATAACATATTAGACCTTCTGGTGACAAACAGACCCGAACTATTTGAATCAGTTAATGCAGAACAGGGAATCAGTGATCATAAAGCGGTTACTGCATCGATGATTTCAGCCATAAATAGAAATATTAAAAAAGGTAGGAAGATTTTTCTGTTTAGCAAAAGTGACAAAAAGCAGATTACAGAGTACCTGACGGCTCAACACAAAAGTTTTGTCTCAAGTGCAGATAGTGTTGAGGATCAGTGGACAAAGTTCAAAACCATCGTACAATATGCGTTAGATGAGTATGTGCCAAGCAAGATCGTAAGAGATGGGAAAGAGCCACCGTGGTACAACAACCGAGTTAGAAAACTGCTGCGGAAGCAAAGGGAACTTCACAGCAAACATAAACATAGCCAAAGCCTTGCAGTCAAACAAAAATTACGCGAAGCGAAATGCAGTGTGAGGAGGGCTATGCGAGAGGCGTTCAATGAATTCGAAAGTAAAGTTCTATGTACTGACTTGGCAGAAAATCGTAAGAAATTTTGGTCCTATGTCAAAGAGGTAGGTGGATCAAAACAAAATGTCCAGACACTCTGTGACCAAAATGGTACTGAAACAGAGGATGACAGACTAAAGGCCGAAATACTAAATGTCTTCTTCCAAAGCTGTTTCACAGAGGAAGACTGCACTGTGCTTCCTTCTCTAGATTGTCGCACAGTTGACAAAATGGTAGATATCGAAGTAGACGACAGAGGGATAGAGAAACAATAAAAATCGCTCAAAAGAGGAAAGGCCGCTGGTCCTGATGGGATACCAGTTCGATTTTACACAGAGTACGAGAAGGAACTTGCCCCCCTTCTTGCAGCGGTGTACCGTAGGTCTCTAGAAGAGCGAAGCGTTCCAAAGGATTGGAAAAAGGGCACAGGTCATCCCCGTTTTCAAGAAGGGACGTCGAATAGATGTGCAGAACTATAGACCTATATCTCTAACGTCGATCAGTTGTAGAATTTTGGAACACGTATTATGTTCGAGTATAATGTCTTTTCTGGAGACTAGAAATCTACTCTGTAGGAATCAGCATGGGTTTCGAAAAAGACGATCGTGTGAAACCCAGCTCGCGCTATTCGTCCACGAGACTCAGAGGGCCTTAGACACGGGTTCACAGGTAGATGCCGTGTTTCTTGACTTCCGCAAGGTGTTTGACACAGTTCCCCACAGTCGTTTAATGAACAAAGTAAGAGCATACGGTCTATCAGATCAATTGTGTGATTGGATTGAGGAGTTCCTAGATAACAGAACGCAGCATGTCATTCTCAATGGAGAGAAGTCTTCCGAAGTAAGAGTGATTTCAGGTGTGCCGCAGGGGAGTGTCATAGGACCGTTGCTATTCACAATATACATAAATGACCTGGTGGATGACATCGGAAGTTCACTGAGGCTTTTTGCAGATGATGCTGTGGTGAATCGAGAGGTTGCAACAATGGAAAATTGTACTGAAATGCAGGAGGATCTGCAGCGAATTGACGCATGGTGCACGGAATGGCAATTGAATCTCAATGTAGACAAGTGTAATGTGATGCGAATACATAGTAAGATAGGTCCCTTATCATTTAGCTACAAAATAGCAGGTCAGCAACTGGAAGCAGTTAATTCCATAAATTATCTGGGAGTACGCATTAGGAGTGATTTAAAATGGAATGATCATATAAAGTTGATCGTCGGTAAAGCAGATGCCAGACTGAGATTCATTGGAAGAATCCTAAGGAAATGCAATCCGACAACAAAGGAAGTAGGTTACAGTACGCTTGTTCGCCCAATGCTTGAATACTGCTCAGCAGTGTGGGATCCGCACCAGGTAGGGTTGATAGAAGAGATAGAGAAGATACAACGGAGAGCAGCGCGCTTCGTTACAGGATCATTTAGTAATTGCGAAAGCGTTACGGAGATGATAGATAAACTCCAGTGGAAGACTCTGCAGGAGAGACGCTCAGTAGCTCGGTACGGGCTTTATTAAAGTTTCGAGAACATACCTTCACCGAAGAGTCAAGCAGTATATTGCTCCCTCCTACGTATATCTCGCGGAGAGACCATGAAGATAAAATCAGAGAGATTAGAGCCCACACAGAAGCATACCGACAATCCTTCTTTCCACGTACAATACGAGACTGGAATAGAAGGGAGAACCGATAGAGGTACTCAGGGTACCCTCCGCCACACACCGTCAGGTGGCTTGCGGAGTATGGATGTAGATGTAGATGTAGATCTAAACTTCGTAGCAACAGTTGACAGTGACATCTGACAACTGGTTTGTAAAGATCATATATGTTGACAAACTGTGATCGTACTCACATATATTTTTTGATCCGTTATCTGAAGTCACACACAATGTATTCAGTTGGGCTTTTAGAAACATTTCGACATTTGGTGTACGACCATAAATAGTGTTTAATATGAGAATGCAAAAACAAATCTGCAGTGATATTCAGATCGTCTGTATTTGCAAGGGAACCAGTTCTACGGATCTCCCATCGTATTCGTCAGAGTTTATCACCTTGATTGTACAAATGAGATTACGAGTTAGAGCTGTTTTATTAACCATGAAACTTACCTGACGTACCACATGTTTTCTATTTCAGGAACTACATCACTTACTCACTTACCTAATAGCATCAAAAGTCTGACAGATAGCCATATAGCATTTAAAAGGAAATTAAAAGAATTTCTGAATGACAACTCGTTCTACTCATTAGATGAATTTTTGGGTATAGTAAGTGGGTAATTACGCCCCCCCTCCCAAAAAAAATTTACTGTTATGTAATACTTTGTGTAATGTAATATCTTGTATAGACACCTTTTATGAACCCGACACATTCTACCTCATTACGAAGTGTCGTGTTCATGATCGGTGGAACAAGTACTAACCTAATCTAATCATAAACATACTGCAATTATTACATGTTCTGCTGTCATGTTACAGTGAATTTCCTAATTAACAGTAAGACTAACGTTGCAGTGTTAATCCAGATGCCTCTTTGGCAGAATGTCAGATGGCTGACGAGACGGCAAGCGGTAGTACCGAGTGTTAGCCTCGTCTGCCGCTAACATTTCCAGTGAAATGTTGCAGCCTGTCAAAAGCCAGTAGAGAACCGCCAATGGACTGGTAATACTAGTCGCGTTGTGTGGGCGCTTTCGGCCGATACAAAGGCGTCGTGCGCTGCAATACCTGCACAGTGAGGGACTGAGTCTGCAACCGTGCTCCAACCTGCTTCTACAAAAGCCTGTCTTCCTTCCCTAATGAGCTTCCCCGCGACGCGGAGTTTAATTCACTCCGAACCTGTCTCGCTACAAAAGCAGAAATGTACCAGTCTAAAGATAAATTCACCAAAGCTATCTCGGATTATTTTCAGACGATGGCTTGTAAATCGTATCTCTTGAAAACACGTTTTTCATACGAAAATAAACTCATACTGAAAGGTAAATAAGTTTCTATGGGATTTATATATCGCTGTAAGGCACTTCCAAAACAGGCAGTACAGAAAAATAAATAACAAAAGTGTCAATTACTTATTGTAGAATAGGAAAATAAAGCCTCAAAGAAAGAAAGTAGAGGCGACAGGTAGCTTAAGTAAGGAAGGAAGGGGAAAGGAAGAAGGACAAATATACGTACGAGCAGCAAATTTGGCGATTGACTGTCATCTGTCGGCTGTGCGGCTATAGGCGCTGCAGTATATAACCACGAGACCGCTACGGTCGCAGGTTCGAATCCTGCCTCGGGGAAGGATGTGTGTGATGTCCTTAGGTTAGTTCGGTTTAACTAGTTCCAAGTTCTAGGGGACTAATGACCTCAGCAGTTGAGTCCCATAGTGCTCAGAGCCATTTTTTTGTCATCTGTCAACAGATTCATCACGTGTCTCTCACTTATTATCAAACTTTGGATAATTTAGAGACGTTTGTAGACTCATATTTAGTTTTACCTGAATTGTTTATATGGGCGCACTGAAATAGGGATCAAAATTCTATAACCCAAGTCATAACTAATTGACCTGGACGATATTTTAACAGTAAATCTTGAGCTTTTATTTAAGTGTCAAGAAGAGACAACAAATCTACAGGGCAGGAGAAATAAAAGCATACAAAGAAACACAGCATAGGAAAGGAAATACAATACAGGCCTGATTATGGCAAATGTTGAAAGTGACCATCATTCATCTCTTGGCGCTTTTGGGCGATGGTCAGCACGTTGCTGAAGGCGGATCGGAGCTAGGCTACTGGAATTGGTGCAATCTCATCTGAGATGTTCTCCTGCAGTTCTTGAAGACTATGATGGTTGTTGCGGTACACCTTAGCCTCGAGGGCTACCCTCACAAAGTAATCGCACGCTGTCAGATCAGGTGACCTTGGGGTCCAGCTAGGGCCGAGACTAGACTGACTTCTGCTAACAATTCTCTCAGGAGTCAAGATTCTGTAAATGTCCTCCAAAGTTCGGCTTGCTGTATGGGGAGTTGCTCCATCGTGTTGGATGTAACTGGAGATCTTTGCTTTCTCCGTTAACGCTGCCACAAATTATTTGAAAATGATAGCTACGTAACTCGCCGAAATCAGCGTCTGATGAAAGAAGATAATGCAGAGTGCAGACAATTCACACCAAACCCCAACTTTATAAGCATGCAATAGTGTTTCGTGGAAATTATGCGGATTCTCCGTTGCCCAGAACCCGATATTTTGTGAAATGACGTAATTGCGCAGGTGAATCCAAAGTTCTTCAGACATAAAGAACATACCCATGTCGAAGCCATTCATTGCTATCTCAGTGAACAGACCCTCATAAAACTGGAGGCGCTGAGGAGCATCTGCTAATTTTATCAGCTAGTTTTGATGCATGAACTACAGCCACTCGGTAGGGATGCATGTGAAGGTCCAGATGGAGTATTCGTCCTCATGAGAGACGTGATATGCTGGTCTCTCGTGACAGGCGTCAGGATGATTTAGTAGAACTCTAAAGCATTTTTTGGTAAACTTCAGCATTTTCTGGTGTGCGGGCGCGTTTCGGGGTGTCTTTTGACTTTTTCAAAGCAGACCCTGTCTGACGCCATTTTTGGACTAAGCGTTAAGCGTTGCACAGCACTCTTTGTTGGCACTTTGACACCATGAAACTTCTCAGTAAACAACTGATCACACCGTTTCCACGATTTTTGGCACGTAGCTCTCCACAATGAACACCCTCTGATCCACTGTGCCCCCTTTACACTGCTACACTTACACTGACACACGCCGCACTACGCTCTGAACTGGTTGGGATCACGTGGTGAACGTACACGTGGTGTACACTTCACGAGGTGTGGTTATAGTCATACATTCACGTCCAGACGTATCCGCTCGTGCGGGCCACTTCTATTTGCCCCATCCTGAATAATGACTATAAATATTCAATAGAAAAAGAGGATTGACTGGAAAGACGACTAAACACTTTGAAATAATCATCAGTGCAACGGCTGGTATTTGTTTCTTTTGAATTTTACTCTGACCTGTGGACTGCTTATGTTTGTCTGCGTATTTGCAACAGTATTTAGTTCGAGAGTACATTGCTTAACAAGAAGCTTTTGCTTTTGTGGAATAGTTCCATTAATTTTACCACCGTCCAAAAATCACCAGAACTCTGATTTCTTCGTTTTCATTTTAAATTATTGGTAAATTTAGCAGAGCATTTTTCCGCCCCTCTCATGCACTTTGATCATCATAGAACTGTACTCCGTTACTCGGATTTGTATATCTGTTAAGGGTGTAAAGTGGAAGTGCTTGGTGCTAGTGTTCAATGTTTAGTCTTTAATTTTCCATTTCCTTACGTGAGTGAGTTTAGTTAATATTATCAAAGTCTGAAAGACAGTTTATCTTTCTTCTATGTTATTGATTTCATTATTTTGATTTACTAATTTTGGTGGCGTAGAACCACCTCTTGCCCCACTGATAAATAATTTCTTCTCTCATTTTAGCAATAAAACTATAAACTTCAGTTCGCCTATGACTGCCTTGTCTTTACTGCACTGTAGTGCTTAGGAGAAAATGGAGCATACCGTGCTTATTGTGTTTGAAAATAGCCACAAAATGAGTCGGACTCAGTCGACAGTCTTCAAGCACACGATCTCTCGGTCACCGTCTGCGATCCCTTAGGTCGTTGAGTCTTCCAGTGCACTTGACCTGATCGATTCGTCTTCGTCCACGAATGAGTGGTGGATAGTGACAGGGTCGGCAATACCTGTGAGGAAGGCAAATATGGGTACTGTCCGCACAAATCGTCCCTCACTCCTTAGCAATATGGATACGAGATGGTTCCCATCGCTTAGAGAGCATCTGAACGAGCCTTTTTCGATGTGTGTGTTGCCAGCCTGCCTGAAGGATCTGGACAAGCACGTAAGTTCAGTACGTTGGTCACTGGAAGCTCCTACGTTGGTCGGGAAACGGTGACTATAAGGAAAATTGATCGGAATCCGATAAGGAAAGCCGGTATGTCTTCGCTAAGTTTGCTGGGTGGTCTCATGTAATCATGTAAAGGAAGCTCAGCCGACCGATAATGAGTGCAGTAAGTGAGGCTAGCTTAAAAGTAGTAGCTCATATTTACAAAGTATGACGCTAGGTTTCACAGACCATCCTGTAGTAGGTGGCTGAGTTAGTGAAAACAGCTAGTCACAAACACTGGGAGGAGGCACTACATGCGAATTTCAGCTTGTTCTGAGAATTTAAATCTGGAGTATATTTCCTGGATTTTTGTTTGCTGTCTAGTAGCTGTGAATTCTTACAGAATGAGGGCCCACTTGTTGTCCTTGTGTTTTAGTGCCTTCTCAGGGGAGATACGGATATGATGTTATAGAAATTATCCACAGCGTACTTCTGTATTCTTGCTAGAATCTCAGACTCGGTATTAATTTATTTGGTGCAGATTGATCTGGCGATATTTGTAGCATATGTGCGCTGTATAGTGTGGTAGATTCTCCATATTCAACGTAACTACTTCTGAGAATGTACGGGCAAACTTAGATTTCAGATGTCAAGACAGAACATGGATGTTATGGCATTCTGTATTTTGTAACTTGTGTTTCGTAATTTGTATGGACTTTGCCGAGGAAGGGTGTGCTGCGTGGTTCAAGGTACAGATTCCTATACCGGTGATGAAACCATAGTGCAGACGAACTTGTGCTTCCTAAAGTGGGGCTGCAATCTTTTCAGTGGTTGCAGGGGCAACAATTCAAATGACTGACTGATCTGGTCTTGCAACATTAACCGGCATGGCATTGGTAATGTGGAAACTACAGTTCTTATTCGTCATTGGGATCTTCAGCTGAATTCTATGATTAAATGAAGATGGCACACTCTGGGGTAAAATATTTCGGAGGTACAAAAGTCTCTCATTCGGATCGCCGATGAGGGAATAGTCGAGGATATTATCATTAAGAAAAATAAAGCTGATTTTAAAGATTTTAGAAACAGAAATGAATAGGTTGAACTTAGATATAGTGGGCAGGAGGAACAGAGTACTGAAGGATCTAAGTCGAAAGACGACATTGCCTCAGAATTTTTGACATCCTTTGGCTAGCCAAACTTCACAAAACTGATTCACATGGTACGTAAGATATTTGAGACAGGTGAGATACCCTCAGACTTGAAGAAGAATGTAATAACTCTCGTTCCATAGAAATCGGGTTCCGACGGGTGTGAATATTGGCGAACTATCAGTTTAATACGTGAACGTCGTAAAATTCTGATATGAATTATTTACAGAAGAATGGAAAAATTTTGTGGAAGCCAACATCGGGAAAGATGAATTGGGTCCCGAAGAAATGTAAGAACACGCGAGGCAATAGTGATGCTACGAGTTAGTGTATCTTAAAAGATAGGTTAAAGAAAGACATTCCAATGTTAATTTATTGATAGACTTAGAGAATGCTTTTGACAACGTTCACTGGAAAGTACTGTTTGAAGATAGCAGGGACAAAATATTGGGAGCGAAAAGTTGTATACAGTTTGTACAGAAGCCCGCCTGCAGTTATAAGAGGTGAAGTATATCAAAAGGAAGCAGTTACTGAGCTGGAAGTGAGACCGGATTGCCGATATTATTCAGTTTGCACATTGAGCAAGAAGTTAAGGAACTAAGAGAACACTTTCAAGTATAAATGTAAACTTTGTTGGTCGATGACATCGTAATTCTGTTAGAAACAGCTAAAGACTGAAAAGACGTAGTAAGATGAGCATCAACAAAAGTAAAACAAAGGTATTGGGATATAGGCAAATTAAATCAGTTGACGATGAAGAAATTACATTATGAAATCAGACAGTATAACTGATAGACGAATTTTGCTATTTAGCAGCGTAATAACTGATAATGACCGAAGTAGAAAGGGAATAAAATAAAGACTGACTACAGCAAAGAAAGAACTCATGAAAAAGAGGATTTTGTTAACATCGAATACAAATGTAAGTTTAGGAAGTCTCTTCTGGAGGAATTTCTCTGGCGTATAGCCTCTTGGCGAAGTGAAACGTGGACAATACGCAGTTCGGACAAGAAGAGAGTAGAAGTTTTTGAAATGTAGTCCCACTGAAGAATGCTAAAGATATGATGCATGGAGATACTAATGAGGAGGTGCTGAATCGAACTTGGGAGAAATTAAATATGTGGCACAACTTCGCCAGGTGAAGGGATCGGTTGATGCGACCTATTCTGAGGCATCAAGGAATTGTCAGTTTGGTACTGGAGCTGAAGTGAGGACGGTAAAAACTGTACAGAGAGACTAGGGGATGAATACAATAAGGAGGCTGCAGTAGTTATTCGGAGATGAAGAGTCGTGGAGAGCTGTACAAATCAGTCGTCGGACTGAAGACCAAAACAAAAACAAGAACAATTATTTTAAGTAGTTTAAACTTATGTTTCATTAAAGTACCGCATTTACTTTTGTTGGAAAATGACATCTAAAATATTTCGAATATCTTATATTGTCAATATACAGCCACACATTTATGTAATATTGTACTGTTTTACAACTATGTATACTATAATTAGCCTTACAAGTAAAATTTGTTGTTTGTAAAACCGTTTTTTTATGATATTTTTGAAATGTTTCACCAGATATCCTCCAGACAGCACGAGAGAGAAATCTCTTTTATGCCATGTTAGTATCACATCATTGGGCCACACCAGGCGATTGTAAGAGGTTCTGACTACATGTTGTTCATTTGAACCGCCACTTACAACAGTGGTATGTCATGATTGTTTTATTCAAGCACATCGTCCTAATACAGTCGGCACGCTATGGTTATGTTTTGTTATTCTTATACTGAGGGCATTTCTGAACAATTGTTTCATATTTTGTGTTTACAGTGGTTTGTGGATCTACAGATGTCTTTCAGTGAACATCCAAAATTCTAACTGTATCAAGTCCTGCTTAATAAATAATTGCTTTACGTGGTTTGGTTACCGACGACTTATACACCGAATACCGGAAAATCGAGGGAATGACAGATAAATTTATCAACAACGTCTCTTAAATTCCTTCATTAATACTGACGTAAGTGAAATAAACAAATGACAAAATTAACGACAGGCGATAAGGCAGAGGAGCTCCTGGTATCAACTTTCGCAACAAAAAATTAATTATTTTCTTCGTTAATTGCGTGGTAACACAAGAGCTCTTCGCCGCCTAACGAGACGCCAAACCCGTTTCTAATAAATGCAGTCATCTCGATGATGTATGACTGGAATGTTAAAAAAAACTGGAAAGAAGTTGAGTGTTCATTATAGTTAGAAGCAAGTAACGCAACACAATGAGGTTGGTCAAATTTCACTAAATGCCTCAAAAATGCAGTTATTGTCACCAGCCTTCCATTTGCTTCTCCCTAGTGTCACGAGCCACAGAATGCGCGGCAGTGAACAGACAGTGGAAAAAATACCCGAAAAGATACAACAAACAGTTGGAGAGAAATACTTTATCTTCAACAGCTATTTAGCTAAAATTAAGAACAGTTCCAGAAAATTATGTAATACGCTCTCCATAGAAATACCAACTCGTCTGCGACAGAAGACATCAAGGAACCATGGTGGTACTGTAGCGTGTAGCAGCGTGTACTATCGAACGTTGTAACTCTTTTAGCGACAGAAGATTTAAAATTATATAGACTCCTATACCATTTTATAGAAGAAAGATAAATCAGAATATAGGAAAAGGAAATATGTAGGATTACAATATGGTATCAACCTACCTTTTATATTAATGAATTTATTTTAATTTCCGTAGATCATTGACGGAAATGTACGTGAAATGAATGTGTTTGTGGATACTGATCGCCCTTGTTGTTCTTGACATCCTAAAACTTCCACTGGTTCAGGATTACTTCCAAGACCTCTTCAAACGTTGTTGTATTTCGACTTCCTTATCTGATCCTTCAATTTGTATGCAATTTTTGGATCACTCTATATCACTGCAGAGACATTTTTAATCTGATAAAGATGAAAGCAATTACATAAAAAAGAAACTCATATTCCTTACTAATTTTTATTTTTATATTCACTCACAAAATAATATGATGTACCACAGATAGACAAAACTGTATTCAAAAATCAATGGAAGAAATTACATACGCGGTCTTGACCCACTTTCATTAAGTTAGGTTCCAGGGGGAGCAGTTTATGAGAAGAATGTCTTCAGGTTGGGCGACCGTTAATGTTGAGCGATTATGGTTCTACAAAAAATTCGTTTTTGAAACTGTATTTTCACAAACATATGTGTAGCCAAATATAGTATCTAGGTAAATTGATAATTTCTTGCTATTTCTATATTTTTGTGGAACATATTTATTCCAAAGCTGATCGGCGGATGCAGTTTAATACGTTTGCAAGGAAATGTCTACCTGCAAGTCTATTACTACGCGATTTGGAGTAAAGGCTTTGAAAGGCGGAACAACTTCGTAGCCACACCAGTCAGTTCTGGCGAAATATTGGAATCTTCCAGGAAATTCCTTCCCCAGATCTGACATCAAATCGGAAAACACCGCAATGTGTACTTCAGAATTATTTTTGTACTGAATAATTGTTTGGAAAGTGAATAAATTCTTAAGAAGACATACTTTGCATCAGATCACCTGTTAATTTCCTGTTTCCTTGTAGCTCGGCACTGATCGCACTTAAATATTTCAGAATGTCTTTCAGTAAGTACCAGCTATCATATTTCAACCATTTGCTAGGAATTTCAGCTGCTTCCTCGCTTCATGTTTCTCCAAATTATCTTCTTTTATTTGCCAAAAACGTTCAGTCACTTGACCTTTACTTAACCAACGAACATTGTTATGCTGTAGTAAGCTAGAACGCGCCGAATCTCACACACACAGAAATTGGAAATTTGTGGTAACGTCTTATGGGACCAAACTGCTGAGGTCATCGGTCCCTAAGCTTACGCACTACATAATCTAACTTAAACTAACTTCCGCTATGGACAACACACACACCCATGCCCGAGGGAGGACTCGAACCTCCGACGAGAGGAGCAGACACACACAGAGAAACTCTTTGAACTGTCTGTGCTCAATCATAAAATCAATCAGGTTAATCAAACTGCGGACTACTACTTTCAGAGTGGCACTAAGTTTTCCACAAAGGACTTCCTGCTGAATTATACAATGATAACATAGTAGCACAGAATTCTTATCCTTGATGTTCTTTACTAGTCCCTTTTCTTTGCCGACCATCACCAGGAGACACCACTCTATCATAACTAATTTTGATTTTGTCTTGAAGTTATCATAAGTTTTGAATAAATCTTCTCCGCGAGTCTTGCCTTTAAACGGCAATAGTGCCAGCGATTCTCTCCTATATTTTGTACTTTTAGTATCCAAAAATCGCACGAAAGTAGGTACTTGTTCATCAACAATGTCACGCGGCAGAGCAAGGCGGCGTCTGCAGAAGTCAGCAGCCACAATTTCTGTTCTTTTGCATTGATTCTTTCCGATAATGGAATACCTTAAATTGCAGCAAAAAAGTCCTTTTTCTTTTCAAAAAGTTCTGCGGCCGCTTCCATCATATATCTCTTTTACCTTCTCACTGTTTGAAAATGGATTCTGGTGTTTGGTAAGCGTCCAACACACACGCCGTGCTGCTTCGGAAGATTTTTCTCGTTCGCTCATAGAGCGATTTAGTAAGGCCGCGCTTTTTTATAAGAGTTTTTCTTGACGAGCTTTATGGAACTGCTGATGATAAAACTGCCAATATAAAGCGACTCGACGAAACAATCCAAGAGGCAAATTGCAACAGAACCAGGCCTATCAGACAGCATAAAACAAAATTTTTCAGTCCACTCAGCCAAAAACTTCTTATTTTCACTATCACTTGTACGATTCTTAGGATTCCCAACGGCGCATGAAAACGTTATAAGCTTCTACAATAGCAAAACAAATTCAGGACAGCTCCGGACGAGATCGCAGGAACTAGTGACGAAGTGACGATAAAATTCGAATATTTTATTTAGATTCGATCTTTATAAAAATACGAACGCCCGGCAAATTCGCGTTCCAACACCCGTGCCATAGCGTATCTCTACGCAGGCAAAGAAGCTGCTCCATGTCAAAGGTCGCCGCCTTCTTGTACACGCTCCCGAAAGGTAAAATTGTCATTTCACATCCAAGTTCCGTAATGTGTCATTAAGCTTTCTTTCGGGCTACGAGTACAAAAACTACGTTAAAAAACTATTAAAAGAGGCCTCATAGGTTGCCAGAGTTGGAGACCGATTTATAAAATTTCCGGTTTAAAACTTTTGTGTTGCTTGGGGTGTAGAGTTTTTTTGTGGGTCAACGAGACTCAGGTGGCTTGCGGAGTACGGATGTAGATGTAGATGTAGAACATAATATGCTGCACCGGCTGGGCAGGCCAGTTTGCTCCCTTTCGCTCTTGCTCTCCAGTGCACTTCGCTGAACTACAAAGCATACCAATTATGTATTTTATCTACCTACTAGCCTTTAAGAATTCAAATCACTCACTCAATAACATATTATAAAAATGTTTTGCTCAAAACATCTTGTTCTGTACAGAAAAACAATTTTTAATAATGTGTTTCAGTAATTTATACTGTCAAAAATATTTTTGAGGTGCAGTTTTTGACCTTCCACGGTCCGGACCTGAACCACGGTCCGACAGTTGCCGATCGTGAGCCTAGTAATAAAGTTCTCTTCATTGTTATAAGTAAAGTTGTACAGACACGAAGTAACTTCTTTGTTCCATTTTATATCTCACTCATTAGCACCTCAGTGTTTATAACTCATTAACAGACTCTCAATAAACTCCTATCACTTCAAATTACGCAGTTAGTGCTCCTCTTTTATACAGTTTCACACTCACTGTTAGCGCCTGGGTCGCAGCTGCACATTTACCAGCGTATTATGTTCAGTCTATCCAATATGAAAGATTCTCTCCCACGAACCATTCTACTACATACCGTATTTGATATAAAAGTTTAACTTTTTAAGTGTCAGTCACTTTTTGCATCTACTTACACCAGTGTCTCCCGGTTAACTCCGTCTCCTTCATCCAGTGCCAGGCATTTCTACAACAATTTGACTCCTTTGTACAATCTTAAGAAACGAATGAAATCATTCTTATCGGTTTGCAATAAAACTTATTAAATGCTTTTTATATGAAAATAAGTTATATTGTCCTTCGGTTAAACCTCTCATAATCTCAGGATGTGAAAAGTAATGCCTTTCTCGAATGCAGAAATAAATAGATTTTGTTTACAATGTAAGAGCAAAACTTATACGCAGTGAAAAGGAAGATTATACAGTGAGAAAGATTTAACAGTTTAAGTAGATCTTATTCGTGTGACAGGCTTGGAAACCTAGTTGCACATAAACCCCCACACTTTGAATACACCACTTTGCTATGACGTGATTTTCCCTTTGCCCACTTATTTTTCTTCTTTGCCTGCTACTGAGAAAAATCGAAACGTTTTCTGTGCTTTCCTTCTTCCTGACTGTACTGGTATTTTATCCAGGTTCAAACATGGATCTGAGCACTATGGGACTTAACATCTGAGGTCATCAGTCCCCTAGAACTTAGAACTACTTAAACCTAACTAACCTAAGGATATCACACACATTCATGCCCGAGGCAGGATTCGAACCTGCGACCGTAGAAGTCGCGCGGTTCCAGATTGAAGCGCCTAGAACCACTCCGCCACAGGTATTTTATCCAGGAAATGAGTTCCCAACAGTCGTGAAATCCCAGCACCACTTCAGGAAGCTTGAGTGTCAGTACCACTTGTCATTGATAGATCTTTGTAACTATTAATAATGCTAATAACTTTCTTCTTCGTCACATGCGCATATAATATAACGGATTTAAAACTGTCGTTCGCATTACGAGGGCGCGCTGAAATGTAAATGCTCGGAACGTTTTATGTGAATCATCTAAAAGCTTTTTAAATGAAACAAATATTATTAATATTATACAGCTTTATTTTCATGTCAACATATTTATTTCCCAACATGGCGACGAAACCATTTCTCACAACGACAGCCCAATTTGTTGATACCGTCACTGTAGAATATTTCATTTTTTTGAAAGAGTCACAGCCTCACCTCTGTTTCCACCGCTTTGCAACTATCAAAGTGAATTCGTCGAAGAGGTTCTTAAAGTTTTGAAAGCAGATGAAAATTGGATGTGGAAAGTCGGGACTGTGTGTAGAACGATCGATGACAGTGAACTCAAGGCGTCGGGTTGTTGCATATGTCACAGAGCTAGCGTTTGGTCTGGCATTGTTATGCTGAAGGAGAGGTTTCTGTATGTGTGGACGTTTTCTGTGGTTATAAACTCGTTTACAGCACGCTGTTTCTCACACACCGCCATAGTTACGTTACGCGCCGCCTCGTTACACGCAACAATTCGGAGCCCTCTAGCGGCAGGGGTTTCAACTAACGTCAGCGGAGTGGGTTCAAAATGGTTCAAATGGCTCTGAGCACTATGGGACTTAACTTCTCAGGTCATGAGTCCCCTAGAACATAGAACTACTTAAACCTAACTAACCTAAGGACATCACACATATCCATGCCCGAGGAAGGATTCGAACCTGGGACTGCAACATTCGAGCGGTTCCAGACTGTAGCGCCTAGAACCGCTCGGCCTCTCCGGCAGGCCAGCGGAGTGGGAATGTCGACCGAGCAATATGGGTGACGTGTAACACCTCAACCAATAATGAGAAGAGAACAAAAAATTCGGAAGCATTACTTTTCAGCACGCTCTCGTAGATGGAATTAAAGCTTTCTCGATCACTTCACAGACCGATGGTCGAATATACCATATGACGTTCTCTGATCACTGAGATCAACACAAAACTTCTTTTTATAATAATCTAGGACAGCCGGTGGTTTATTTCTTCACTTTCTCTTCTGCCAGTTTCGAAAATTAATTTCTTCTCTGTGCCTCGTGATTATCATATAAAATCTCTTGTCTTTGCGTCGTAAGTCTTTTACTGTGCGGAAAAATTTCATTTCGTTGGAGACACACAGCAGACAAAGCTGATATCATTCCTCTTCTGTCCTGTGAGATAGTCCTGACGATATCAGTGTACTTTGCTTCAAGAGCTGTTTCTGGTGTTCATAGTTCAGTCAATGAAAGAAAATTGGGCGAAAAAATTCGTGTAGTCGCAACATTTAGTACAGTGGTAGAAGGGTCTGTCATGAGCAGCATACAGGTACTAAAAGTATCCGCCGGTGTGGTGTCGGCGTGGTGATGGGGTCGGTGGGCCTTTTAAGATAACTTTTTTATGTTTTTCTTCAATAAGTCGAAAACCGCGGCTTCTCGGAAAAATGTTTCCCAGTACAAAACTAAACTAAATTAAAATTCCTACAGAAAAGGTCCCACAGATTTTTTTCTATAGGACCAACAGTTATCACGTTGTAGAGGATAGAAATATGGGAGATTATGAAAAATTGAATTTAATAATTTAAAATTAATCTTTACTTTTAAATGAAGTGGTTAAAATGGTTTAAATGGCTCTAAGCACTATGGGACTTAATATCTGAGGTCATCAGTCCTCTAGACTTAGAACTACTTAAACCTAACTAACCTAAGGGCATCACACACATCCATGCTCGAGGCAGGATTCTAACCTGAGACCGCAGCAGCAGCGCGGTTCCGGACTGAAGCGCCTAGAACTGCTCGGCCACAGCGGCCGGCTAAATGAAGTGAATTAAGAACAAATATTAAATGTGACTATCATTTCTAAGTTGACTAGAGCCAAATTAAGGGTTAAATTGTGGAGAGGGTGGTGGTGGAGGATTGAAGTGCAACGCAAGGTAGTCGCAGAATTGTGATCATGCATTGCCCTCCTTCATGGGTCTGCACACAGAGGAGCGACCAAGTGATTCACCACTCTATCTACCCCATTACGTCACAAGAAGCAACTACAAGATGTTTTACAAAGTTAAGCGGACCCTCCAAGGTGTGCCTTACAAATAAATCATTGGCAACACAGCACACAAACATTCCCGGGGATATTTATTTTGCACAAAGTGGGTTAGCACTGCATGGAATACGGACATGATTTACTACTAACACAAATGCAAGAAACAAATATGGACAGAATTTATATAAATCTGTGCATAATATTGTACATTTTCAGAGGGGAAAATGATTCCCATTCATCCTGAGCGGTACCTAGCGTTCTTCTAGGAAAGGCTACTTCCTTCGCGGCGAGTGCTGGTCGCTTCTGATTTTCCACACAGACTATACCTCCCCAAAGATTTCCTGTCGAATTCTATGTGAACATAGAAAATAACTTCACTGAGCTCCTGTTTATATAGTGGAGTAATTTTCAGTTGCAGTTCTTAAGTGAACTTTCATGTACAATACGTTCCTATGTACATTGGTTGAGTAGTGATAACTTGTAAGTGCGATTTATTCAGTGACCTTTGTAGTATTTGTGGGAAAGGCTATGGACTGGTAAACGTAGCAGTTTTCTGCCCTCTATCGTTAACAGCGTATTGTAAAGCTGGGGAACTGTGTTCTGCTCATTCGGCGAAGAGTTAATGAATGACCCCAAAGGTATTACACTTCTCTGACTATTAAAGTGTTAGTGGTAGACTCCATAAATCCTTTGAGTAACTACTGTCACTTGAAGAGTGGGCTGCACTGATTGGAGTAACTCAGCACACAGGTACAGTATGTATTGCTAGGTGGGTATTAATATATCTAATAGAATGGGACTGATCATGTCCAGGTGTAGAATATAGACTGTCATAAGGCATTGCTTGACGTTTGTCGAAATATCTGTCGTTCTATAACATCTAGGTGACCTACGACTGTTGCAAAGGGAGACAACTGATGTATCTGGGTCTCGTCAGCTGTTGGGAGAACTGAAGCTGGAGTGATGCCTCAGATACCCCCCGTTCTGTGAAAAGCATTCCAGCCAGTGATAGTGGAGACAATGATATTGGCGTTGTTGACATGTTGACGACATGTTATACATGGGACAGGCTCATCGACATGGTAGACAGTTGACAGCTCCTGAAGTTGCACTTTTGTCATAATAGTTTACTTAGCAACTCCAAACAAAAACTCATATTACTAACTGAAAATATTCTTCTATATAAACACAAGCTCAGTGAAATTATTTTGTCTAGTCTCATTAGACTCCTGGAAAGCAAATATTAGGGACTTATAGTCTGCCTGCTTCATTCTGTTACATGTGCGTTTCTTGCGTTTGTGTTGTCAGTAACTCATATTGTATCCATGTAGTGTTTATGGACTTTGTGGAAAATAAACATCCCTGGGCATGTTTGCACACTTTGTCGCCAGTGATTCATAAGGTGGATTGCAGAGGGTCAGGGTAAGTCTGTGAAATACCTGTAGCGGCTTCTTATCATTCACTGAGTAGATAGAGTGGGACATCATCTGCTCGCACTTCAGCATGAAAACCCAATGAAGGAGGGAAGTGCATGGCCACAATCAGGCGACCTCCCTTCACTCGTTCCTCTACCATCCATCCAAGCTTCCTCCAACATGTTACACCCCAAGAACACAATTTATCCCCTAATATGGCTCTATTGCACTTACAACGGGATGGTCCAATCAGACATATCGAAACGTAACCTGAGATTATTTATGCAGGAAGAATACAACAAAGGAAACGCATTGTCAAAATTTTACTGCTGAGGTGCACTGCAAGTATGTGTTAAAATTTTTATGAAGTTACTTGTTTTTGTTGCACGGGGAACTGTTTATGACAGCAGCTTGTACAGCCCTTTCCGCCTAGCGCGTGATCAGCTGTGACGAGAACGCAGCGCCGTATAGTGCCAATATCCGGAGTCACACAAGCGAATCTGAAGCACCTACACCATACAAAGAATAACTTGAAGCAAGAGGCCGTTAGTATCGGCAGCTGAACTGTGGCATATGCAATTCTTACAAAGGTGACTAGCAGAGGAAAACAAATCAAGGAAGTGCGACGTTACTTTATACACAACTTCCATCAATCGCGATTAGTTTATTGAAATGAAATATTTCTTGCACAGTTCTTATGACAATATCTGAGTAATTTATATTTTAGTATCAGTGAAAAATTTCCTTGTTTATTCCCCAATGTTGTCACAAAAAGTGAACTGTCATTTGACTGACGGAAAGAATCATTTTTTCTTACACCAGGCATACCTGGCAAAAGAAAAATTGATGTTTTCAAGCACAACACAGTAATTTCAGTTATCTAGAAATGGTCCTGGCTGTTGCTCTGCTTATTGTGCTGCATACCGAGCATGAATAAAACTATACGTATAATGTGCTGATGCAAACTGATAATGCACAAATGACTGAAATTTAAGAATATTGTTCTCCTGATAAACCTCAAAACACAGAGAACTGTCGGCTATTACATTGCCAGACAACTTCCTTAAAAGTACTTCCCACAGTGGAATAAATTCTTAATGTGGATTCAAATTGGTTATTCCGGATGGAATCCGAATTATATCAACAGACTTTCGTCGTCCTCTTGAAAGACAGAGGTGTCGTTAAGTTCATGCCAAGACTTAACAAAAGCTATGATTAAAAACTGCAACTAGTTAGAAACCGTTTCGAATGAAACGTAAAAAAATATCCTTTCCTACTTTTCCAGATTTCGATAGGTCTATTGTAAGGTTTTTTCCACAAAACATTGATTTTTTTAAACTTTTGGTCCTAATATACCGCGAGGTCCCTGACGACAGGTATAAGGCTGTGGAAACGATAATCCACTCATAATTATTACTGTCATTGTTGTATATGAGGCCATCGGCCATGCCGCTGTGGTGACAACGGTTCCGACATACCACCGAAGTTAAGCGCTGTCGGGCTGGGATAGCACTTGGATGAGTGGCCATCGGGTCTGCCGAGCGCTGTTGGCAGTCGGGTGATCTCAGATCTTCTGGGGCAAACTGAGGAGCCACTTGACTGACAAGTAGCGCCTCCGGTCTCGTAAACTGACGTATGGCCGGGAGAGCGGTGTGCTGACCACATGCCTCTCCGTATCCGCAACCAGTGAAACCTGTGGGCTGAGGATGACGCGGCGACCGGTCGCTACCTTTGGGCCTTCACTGCCTGTTCGGGCGGAATTTAGTTTCCAGTTTTTTTTGTATTGTTGTATATGAATGTGTCACAACATTAATCGGTTGAACAGCAAACACTTTTTTTCGCCTCGAAACGATAAAGTGCAGTTTGCTCGCAGTTCTTTCATGAAACCTGACTGCTCGACGTTAGGCACATGGGGTGTGGGGATAAAGTCAGCTATAAATTAATGGCAGCTCCTTCTACACTTTTACTTAAAGTAAACTTTGCTGTTTGCGACATCCTGTACTGCATGTTTTCTTAAATCTGCTTAATCAGGTCGAAGAAGACTTTAAATCAGCTACGTCCATCTCAACTGCGATTCGGAGGGAGTAGTCTCGTCAATTTCCTTTGGTAACCGTGCACTGGTTCTCACGAGCATAAGTCATATTTCAAGAAAACAGCTCTAATTTTTCTTTCATAGTTTTATGAGTTTCATTTTGTCTCGTATTTATTAATTCTTGTAAGTCTTTCTCCCATTTATACAGTTTACGGTCAGACTTTAGGAAGTAAAAACGGGTTTACACACTGTTTAACAATAAGCGTTAAGCACAATGAATATTAATTCAGTTTTACTTGCATTGTTAACGCTCACGCTATTGCTGAAGGAAATGGTAATTATTGTGAATATGAAATGAGTTGCAAATGTGAATAGTGTTTTAGAGAAACTAAAAAAATTCAGGACCTGTTTCAACACGTTGGATTGGACCATTCCCTTTGTTCTTAACCCCCTTCGTTAAGTAGCAAACATAAATATTACACCATTAAGACATTATTTTTAGTAATTTGCGATCTTTCCATCCCCTACAAAGAGAAATAAGTTTAGTTCTAGAGAAAAAAATTGTATGACCTATATTGTAAGAAATTTAATGTAGTTTAATTTTTTACTGGGATACATTTGCACTACGAACCGCGGTTTTAGAGTTACTAAAGCAAACAACGTGACCATTAATCGTCCCCCACCACCGCATTCACACCCCATCGGTGGGATCTTCAGTGTGTTGTTCATCGAACGTCCTCCTACCACTGTACAAAAGCTACACGAATTTTTCCCCTAGTCGACCTCTTTTGGCACTCGTTGACTGGGCTAACACTCGTATAGTCCCGGTCAGTAAACAGAGTACGATCCCTGCCTGCTAAATTGTCAAGCACTCTCATCACTACATTCGCCACAGCTTTGCCTTGCCTGCAGGAAACTTCGAAATTTCAAGTTTCTTTCGTTTTGAACCATGTATAGCTTCATTCCGTTTCTTCTGTGGCATATACTGTTTGAAACTAAGGCCTCCCCGAAATCGAAACATCCCTTCGTCGATTGTGACGATACATTTAGGTTGGTATCCATTATTGCACCAACGACGTATCTTGTCGTATAGTAGGCATACGTTGAACAATCGATAAAAAAAAGAGCCCACCTTCAGCTTTCATTTCAATTCAGATGGAAATTTTAAGTTCGCAGCTAGTGGTCGTGCGGTAGCGTTGTCACTTTCCACGCCCGGGTTCCCGGGTTCGATTCCCGGCGTGGTCAGGGATTTTCTCTGCCTCGTGATGACTGGATGTTGTGTGATATCCTTAAGTCAGTTACGTTTAAGTAGTTCTTAGTTCTAGCTGACTGATGACCATAGCTGTTAAGTCCCATAGTGCTCAGAGCCATTTGAACCAGTTTTTGGAAATTTTAAAGTATTAATAGAAACCAGTTTCTGCTCATTATGTGCGGAAAGGAATTCCAGCACACAACTGTATTTGTGCTCCAGTGATCTGTAATAGATGGTCGATCGTTAACAAACATGTGCAAAATGGTTCCAATAAATTTTCTCATATCTTCCAGGATGACTATTTTCCACGCCACTATCCTGATATTTGGCAGTAGTTAATTCAGGTGTTGCTTCCTTCGTATTTGATGCTTGGAGTAAAGGTATGTCTGCTCTTTCACGTGGTAAATCAGCTCGTTATCAGAAAAACAGCGAAGGAAATCTGCAGGATTACTGTCGCTTTTCAGGTTAGCTTTTCAGGTTAGCACCAATATACATTTGAATGGCATTTTGGATGCAACTCCTCTCGTTACAGTCGTCATTTTCCTCCATTGACCTGGCTCTTGCTCTTTTTCTCCAACTGCCGTTTGTTGCTTGCATATGCCTCGCAGTTTCTGTACCCACAGGAAAACATGGCATGACATTTCCATTCTACAGACTTCATTCTGAAATAATACGCAAATTATGAGTGGAGGAAAGCGTTTATATGAAGTTACAGCAAGGAAATATCGGTAAAAACATATTATACATCTTTACATGGTCAAGCCTATTAATGGGAAACGCCTGTCAAAAGCCTGAATAACCCTCTCTTACAGACCAGACGTTCAGGAAGAAAATAATGTTTACAAGCTCGCCCAGCTAGTCGTGCGATCTAACGCACTGCTTCCCGAGCGGAAAGGCGTGCCGGTCCCCAAACCGCAACGCGGATTAATGTCGAGGTCCGATGTGCCGGCCAGCTTGTGGATGGTTTTTAAGGCGGTTTTCCGTCTGCCTCTGCGAATGCGGGCTAGTTCCCCTTATTCCGCCTCATTTACACTACGTCTGCGATTGCCGCGCGCCGGCCTTGAGTGGCCGAGCAGTTCTAGGCGCTACAGTCTGGAACTGTGCGACCGATACGGTCGCAGGTTCGAATCCTGTCTCGGTCATGGATGTGTGTTAGTTAGGTTTAAGTAGTTTTAAGTTCTAGGGGACTGATGACCTGAGAAGTTAAGTCCCATAGTGCTCAAAGCCATTTGAACCAATTTGACTGCCGCGCAAAAACACTGTCCTCACGTACGCGTACACAATAATTCCCCTACCAAGCAAATACTGGGGTTACACTCGTCTAGAATGAGATGCTTCCGGAGCCGAACAGCACGATAACCCTGGGTTCGGTGTGGGGCGGCGGGCAGGAATGTAGAGCCATGCCGACACCAGTGCCGTTGCCAGCTGCGCCAAGTTTGTCGGCTGAGAAACTTATCCTGGTGCTCTTCGATCCACGAACGTAGACTACGAGCCGTGTGAAAAGTTAAATCGTCCTGCTGGTCGATAGCATAGTGCCGAGGAAAACCAAACGGAATTTATGAGTGGACATGGTCGCCAAGGATAGAGGAGTACTTGTGTTGATCCATTATCCTTCCAGAAAGACGAGATCATCCAGGGAATGCCAGAAAACATTCTCCAGACAATGATGCTGTCTCTTCCTGCCTGGACCATTCCGACGATTGTAGAATGGTGTTAACTTTCAGACGTTTCACGCCGTACACGCTAACGGCCACCGTTCCCAAAAGTATAAAACCTGATTCATCTCAACAGGCCAGCTGTCGCCACTCAGTGGACGTCCACCTGCGTTAGTGGCCGATGTAAAGCAGTCTGCATGAGTGCATGAACCAGGCACCTGCTGTGGAGGCCCATTCGCAGCAACGTTCACGGAACGGTCGTTGAGGAGACACTGTTGGCAGCCCCTTGGTTCATCTGGACGGTTAGGTGTTCAACAGTTGCACGTCTATTCGCCCGTACACATTTCCGCAGCCGTTGTTCATACCTGTCATCTATGGCCCGTTGTGCACCACAGATGCCTCTCCGAGGGCTTACGATGGATTCGTTTCGCCGTGCACGGTATATTTTAACCACGACGGCACGCGAACAATCTACAAACTTAGCCGTTTTCGGAATGCTTCCAACTTGGCCCGAAAGCTGATGCTCATGCCCTTTTGGACGACTGATATAGCATTCCGCGCTGGCCACTGTGAGTAGGTATTGCACACTGACGTGGATCATAGGAGGTGCCCACATTAATACGGCTGGATCATATATTATTCTGTCAGATAAGATAAGTAATTAAATATCCATACAGCATAATAAATACAGAAACTTTCATACTGAATCAGATAAATCGTAAGTAGGATATTCATACGTTTCATCGGCACCAAAAGAATCGTTATAGTGGACCTCAGATTTTTTCGAGAATTCAAAGGATCTGTGTATCACTAACGGCAGAAATTTTGTTTCGTTTGCTCAATGAGTAAACTGCTGTGTCGTCCGAGCAAGACACAGACAGGCGAAAAGCACCACAGGTGCAAAGATGCGAGCTGGTGCCAGTGCCATAGAGACTCGACACTTACGCGAGTTCCATCTGCGCCACTGGTGGCGCTGAGGATGAACATACCGGCCGAGTACAATCCGCCAGTGACCGGACGACAACGGACAGAATCCTACTCGGAAGATAGAAGAGCAGCTCTCGCCCGCTTGGTGATAGGTCATCGTCCAGCGCTGACTTAGACAGGGAACGTTGTGAAATTTTAGGAGTCAACAGACAGTTGTTGTTACCTAAGATTACTTGCTCTTAGCCATTGAAGACTTTTTTGTGTTATATTATAAGCAGTATTGCAGTCTTAATTATTCAACAAGTCACAAAGATAAGTTAACCTCTTCAACTTGCCGGCCGGAGTGGCCGTGCGGTTCTAGGCGCTACAGACTGGAGCCGAGCGACCGCTACGGTCACAGGTTTGAATCCTGCCTCGGGCATGGATGTGTGTGATGTCCTTAGGTTAGTTAGGTTTAATTAGTTCTAAGTTCTAAGCGACTGATGACCTCCGAAATTAAGTCGCACAGTGCTCAGAGCCATTTTGAACCTCTTCAACTTATTTGGGTGATTTTGTTACTAATTTGTTGGAATATTGTAGAACCTTCGTTCTCCTGTCCCGTTGCCTGTCCTGGGGCATATCTGTCTAATAGCTAAAGAGAGAAATTGTTTTAGCTTTGTACAGCACCAAAAGCCGTTTCACGAACTCTCAAACTCGGCCTATAGTAACAACAGTGGGGACTCGGCCTGCACAGCAGTAGCGACGAGGGCTTACAAAACAGTGTCGTCTCACGCGCAACTGGATAGTTGTTTCAATTATCAAACTGCATTTTCGTGAACGAGACTGGCCGAAATGTGTAGTAGTATAAGTGTTTATGTGTCATAGCTTTCCTGTGGAAGACTGAAATTGCTCGCCGGAGCTAACAATCGAAAGGAGAGCGCAGTCCGTGACACACTATGAAGTTGGCATGCACCAGACTTCAAATTAACGTGAAATTTATTACTTGGAGATATAAATAATTATAAGGTGTGATTAAAAATTATCCGTTCGAAAGCTTACAGTCCAAAATCGGTATTCCAGTCCATTAAAATCGCCTTGAGGATTGAGGCAATCATCCCATCGACGTAACAGGTTGAAGATACCCTTTTGGAAAAACACTGTGCCTCGCTGTGTGAAGAAGTCCGTAATTGCCTTCTGTACATCCATATCCGATGGGAATCTTCGACCCTTGAAGGCCTTTTTAAGGTATTAAAGGCGTGATCATCGCGTGGCAAGAGATCAGGGCTATAGGACGGTTGCTCAGTTGTCTCTCATGTAATAGATCTGTCCGCTTGTAATGGAACTTCAATTACGTAACCATTACGGCACCTCTCCTCAACCTCTCGATCCAGCAATATTCTACTGTCTTTCTGTAAAAGAGTTAACATATTTCTGTGAAAACATTCAGATTTGATTTCATTAATGTATAGGTACTTCGATACATCGATATGTATATATTGCAGTGATATTATTCTTATGTGTATTTTTTCTTTTGTCACTACGATCTTTGACGTACTTGTAAATCTGATTTGTGGGTTCAAATGGCTCTGAGCACTGTGTGACTTAACATCTGAGGTCATCAGTTCTCTAGAACGTAGAACTACTTAAAACTAACTAACCTAAGGACATCACACACATCCACGCCCGAGGCAGGATTCAAACTTGCAACCGTAGCGGTCTCTCGGTTCCAGATTGAAGCGCCTAGAACCGCTCGGCCACAACGGCCGGCTTTGATTTTTGGGCGCGTAAGCGGTTATTAGAGAGTCAAGCTTTGGTATTCATGTTAAAAAGACGCAAATTGTAGTCAGTTTATGAAATGTGAACTTTAACAATGAGGAAGATATTTTCAAGTATGTTTTATATAGTGAAGTGATGTTTTAGAACGAGTTACGTGATATTGTAACAAAAGTAATAAAAAAGAAGTGTAACTTAAATTCGGAGTGTTGATTATGTTTTTACATCACCATTGTTCTAACTTGCAAAAGTTTAATATTCAAGAATGGTTTATGAAAGACATCTATAAAACTTTTGAATATCGCAGAATAACACCTAGGCCTCTTTGCATCCGACCTTGGAATGATCACTACCTAGATTTTTGACGATTGAGCCATAAGTTCACAACGAGATCAGCGTGGGAAACACGTAAAGATGAGTGCCTACTTTATTTCAAGAAAAGAGATTATTAACTGTGCTCTAATGATACCTGCCACATAATATAATTTTGTTGTTGCCCGAAAATGCAATATTTAGCAGTGCCAGCAACACTACAGTTATAATTAATTTTTGACCTTTGTTGTGGTAGGGTTGTTAGATGTTCTCCCAGATGACTGACGTCTTGTGTTGAACCGCGACCAGCACGCAACTTGGCGCACCATTCTACACTACTGGCCATTAAAATTGCTACACCACGAAGATGACGTGCTACAGACGCGAAATTTAACCGACACGAAGAAGATGCTGTGATATGCAAGTGAGTAGCTTTTCAGAGGATTCACACAAGGTTGGCGCCGTTGGCGACACCTACAACGTGCTGACATGAGAAAAGTTTCCAACCGATTTCTCATACACAAACAGCTGTTGACCGGTGTTGCCTGGTCAAACATTGTTGTGATGCCTCTTGTAAGGAGCAGAAATGCGTACCATCACTTTTCCGACTTTGATAAAGGTCGGATTGTAGCCCATCGCGATTGCGGTTTATCGTATCGCGAAATTGCTGCTCGCGTTGGTCGAGATTCAATGACTGTTAGCAGAAAATGGAATCGGTGGGTTCAGGAGGGTAATACGGAACGCCGTGCTGGATCCCAACGGCCTCGTATCACTAGCAGTCGACATGACAGGGATCTTATTCACATGGCATCTTGCAGCCACGTTTCGATCCCTGAGTCAACAAATGGGGACGTCTGTAAGACAACAACCATCTACACGAACAGTTCGACGACGTTTGCAGCAGCATGGACTATCAGCTCGGAGTCCATGGATGCTGTTACCCTTGACGCTGCATCATAGACAGAAGAACCTGCGATGGCGCACTCCACGACTTATGGCAAAACGTTATTTTTTCGTACGAATCCAGGTTCTGTTTACAGCATCATGATGGTCGCATGAGTGTTTGGCGACATCGCTGTGAACACACATTGGAAGTGTGTATTCGTCATCGCCATACTGGCGTATCACGCGGCGTGATGGTATGGGGTGCCATTGGTTACACGTCTCGGTCACCTCTTGTTCGCATTGACGGCACTTTGAACAGTGGACGTTACATTTCAGATGTGTTACGACCCGTGGCTCTACCCTTCATTCGATCCCTGCGAAACCCTACATTTCAGCAAGTGTATCAATCTAAACTGGACGCCGTCCTAACAGGTCTCGTAAGGCCCAACGATATGGACCGACCGCCATGTCCTCCTCTGCTGATAGATGTCACTGGAGCATGTGGTCAGCACACACCGCTCCCGTCCGTTGTCAGTTTTCGTGCCCAGAGCCGCTACTTCTCAGTAGCTCCTCAATTGGCCTCACAACGGCTGAGAGCAATGCCCCCACCCCCAGACCCTCCCAACAGCGCTCGGCAGTCCCGGACAGCGACCAATCGAAGTTTTAGTCAAGCCTACAGAGCAGAACGTTGGTGATCTGACGGGAGCCCATATTACCACTGCGGCCAGCCGTTGGCACTATGTCAACCTACGAAACTGATTTCTCTTCATTTTACAACGTCGCTAGTTTACTCTCAGTATGAGTTGTATTAGCTAAGATTTACATTCCATATTACATATATCATATTCTGCCAAATTAACAGTAAATGAACTGCTATTATAAGGCCCGTAATAGATAAGACACGGTGCTCTAGTTTCTTATCGAGAGTAGGACATTCTTAAAATTGAGTGGGGAAGAACGGACGATGGATTCCTGACCTCGCCTTTATGTTCGCCAGAAACAGTTGTCTCAATTCCTTAATCCTCTCAGTTCACAGGGAAGAAAATCTCATCACAGTCGTGGAGAAAAGACTGTTGTTGTTTTAGTTGTGGTCTTCAGCCCTAAGACTGGTTTGATGCAGCTTGCATGCTGCTCTATTCTGTACAAGCCTCTTCTCCTCCGAATAACTACCACGACCGACATCTAGATCTATATGTCTACTTTGAAATTCACACTTAACTGTGTGGCAGAGGGTTTTTCGTACAACCTTCAGATCATTTCTCTACCGTTCCATGGTCTACCAGCGCGTGGCAAGAATGGACACTTAATTCATTTTGTACGAGCTTTGATTTCTCCTATTTTTTATGATGACCATATTCCCTCTGTAAGTTTTTGACAATAACATATTTTCATATTCAGAAGAGAAAGTTGATGATTGATTTGTCATGAAACGATCTCGTCATAATGACTCAGCACAGCAGAACTCTAGCAGAAGACGAACAAACGTAGTGTAGGCAGTCTCTTTGGTAAACCTATTACATCTTATAAGTGTTCTACCAGTATAAAAACTTCAGCGACATCCACAAACAGCCTTAACCATCCCTGTATTGAGCCACCAAGTGCAACAAGCATGGACCTCCATCCTATAAAATTACATCCATCACCCGTACAACACAACGCATGCACGTCTGCATGCTTGCATTCTACATTCTGGCGGTTACACCGGTTATTAATGTACCAGTAGTTCACATTTGTGATAGCTTATCTCGCGCTTGCATTAACCTGTGTTCTTACAATGTAAATCATTTAAATATGTTACTCAGACAAATGTATTGCCGAAATTTCGTTTCTCTCAATTAATTATTTTTTAATTTTGTGCTTTTTTCCGTTGGTATATGTACTTGATGAGAGTGAACATGGTAATCGCCAATGGGGATACATATATTTCGATTTCTGTATTAGCATAATGTTACGAAATGCGATAATTTCTTTCATCTGTTACCAGCAACTGTAGCAGAATTATAGAAAATACTTATTGAAAAGAACTGTAATAATTTAGAACAGAGGAAAATTGATACAGTATTGCCTCTTGCTTTTTAACTTACTAATGACAGATTTGACGAGTATTTTCGAATACACAATAATACGCTGATTAATCGCGTGTTTTTATTAGCAACAGCGCTAACAAAAAATCCAAGCGAGGAAGAATATAGCACCGGAGACGAGTCCTGCGCAATTTTTGGTGCCGTTGGAATTTCCTGGTGGCCTGGTTGTTGCTGTGGCTTCCGATAAGCAAAATTTTACTGCTCTGTCTTCAGTGGAGAGCGAGTGGCGGACAATGGTGTGTTCGCGTGTCTCTGGGCGGAAGGCGAAACGGAGAACTGGCCTGTCGGCTGACTCCTTACACGCCTTAGCAACAGGTACGAGGTGCTACCCAGTCTTGCTAATACTTCTGAGCCAGCAAAAGATGCCTCTCCTGTTGATCCAGTGGCCAATAGTCCTTCACATTCTGGGCAAATGCCGAGGGCTAGGCGTTGGGAGCTCCTTGATTAGGCGCTTAATTGAGCCCCTCAGGGTAAAAGAAAGCAGGTCGAAAAAGAATGCCAGCGTCCAATCGGTACGTTTTCCAGGAGTCATGACCGAGACGGCCAGGAAGCCCTGTGGGCGCTGGGTGCAACCGTCTTTAAATAGTGGCGCAGTTTCGCACAAATCACGCCTGTCGCTTGGGCTCTGAGGCTATTTTCGGTTCCTTCTGGTGGATGGCTAATTGGTTAAAGGCAACTAGCATCGCATATGTGGTGCAAGCTAAGCTGCTTATTTGTAGCGTCGTAGCCAGGTTCGATCGTGGTCCTCTGGTTTGGAACAGAGTGGAAGGTCTAAACAAGAGAATCGGACGATTCTGTGACGGTATCGGATGCGAATTTCTCAACCTCCGCTATCGCTTAAGGAGATTTACGTTTCCCTTTAATAGATCAGGTGTGCTCTACACGCAGGAAGTGACTACTAGGGTAGTGTGGTACGTGCGGGGGTGCACATGGGGTTAAGCGTCTTTTTAAACTACAGGAAACCAACTCACATCCGTTGCGTTTAGAGAGATTTTGCCTAACGAAATCGAAGATCGTTAGACCCTTTATTCTCAGAGACTTTTCTTCCCCGCCGATTGGAAGTAGGAAAGGTTCATATGATATTAGTAAACTGTAGGAGCATCCACAGTAATGATCCAGAATAGCTATCGCAATTCGGAGTAGGTATTAAAATCCGCGGAGAAGAAATAAAAACTCTGAGGTTTGCCGATGACATTGTAATTCTGTCAGAGACAGCAAAGGACTTGGAAGAGCAGTTGATCGGAATGGACAGTGTCTTGAAAGGAGGATATAAGATGAACATCAACAAAAGCAAAACGAGGATAATGGAATGTAGTCGAATTAAGTCGGGTGATGCTGAGGGAATTAGATTAGGAAATGACACACTTAAAGTAGTAAAGGAGTTTTGCTATTTGGGGAACAAAATAACTGATGATGGTCGAAGTAGAGAGGATATAAAATGTAGACTGGCAATGGCAAGGAAAGCGTTTCTGAAGAAGAGAAATTTGTTAACATCGAGTATAGATTTAAGTGTCAGGAAGTAATTTCTGAAAGTATTTGTATGGAGTGTAGCCATGTATGGAAGTGAAACATGGACGATAAATAGTTTGGACAAGAAGAGAATAGAAGCTTTCGAAATGTGGTTCTACAGAAGAATGCTGAAGATTAGATGGGTAGATCACATAACTAATGAGGAAGTATTGAGTAGGATTGGGGAGAAGAGAAGTTTGTGGCACAACTTCACCAGAAGAAGGAATCGGTTGGTAGGACATGTTCTGAGGCATCAAGGGATCACCAATTTGGTATTGGAGGGCAGCGTGGAGGGTAAAAATCGTAGAGGGAGACCAAGAGATGAATACACTAAGCAGATTCAGAAGAATGTAGGTTGCAGTAGGTACTGGGAGATGAAGAAGCTTGCACAGGGTAGAGTAGCATGGAGAGCTGCATCAAACCAGTCTCAGGACTGAAGACCGCAACAACAACATCATATTGAGGGTTATAATGCTCAGATAGTATTATCAACAGAAAGTTGGTCGAAACCTGAAGTGACTATCCATGAACTGCTAAATTCAGATCGGAATATATATTTTACGGATAGTTTAGTCGCCAGTGGTGGCGGCGTATTTATTGCCATATAGAATTCGATAATATTCAGCGAGGTTATCATGTGTTTGAAATATGAATTAATGTGCGTAAGGTTGAGCATCAAAGATGGCTCAAAAATAGTAATCGAATGCTTTTATCGAAAACCTGTGTCATGAGTTGTAGGAGTAGTGTGCTTCAGAGAGAACTTGCAGAATATCGTGAAGAAATTTCCCGATCAAACTGTTGTAATATAGGGTGACTTCGACTTGCCAGATATAGACTGGGAGAGTCATGCTATGAAAACTAGTGCCAGAGACAGAGACTCATATGACATTATTCTGAATGTCTTGTCCGAAAATCACTTCGAGCAGATAGTTAGCGAACCAACTCATGAGTGTAACGTCTTAGACACGTGAACAACAAACAGATCTGATCTTCTCGAAACAGTGAACGTAGAGGAGGTTATCAGCGATGTTAAGATTGAGATAGCATCTACGGCTAAGGGTATTACAAGGAAAGTGAAGAAAGGTAGGCAATATTTTTGCTTGGCTAGAGTTACAAGATACAAGTTGCCGAGTATCTGAGTAGGCAACATCAAATTTTCAGTGCCGAGGACGATGTGTAGAACAAATGGAAAAAAGAAATTCAAAAGCGTCGGTCAGTGTACCTTAGAAAAGTATGTTTAGAGCAAGGTCTTAAGGGATGGGAAGAAGCCACCGTTGTTCAATAGGCGTGTTAGAAAGCTGCTATGTAAAAAACATAGGTCCATCACAGATTAAAGAGAAGTCTAGACCTTGGTGACGAACAAAAGCTGAAAGCAGCTAAAACGAGCGTAAGGAGAGCAATGAGAGAAGCGTTCGGTGACTTTGAAAGTAAAATTCTGTTTATCAATCTGACTAAAAACCCTAAGACGTTTTGGTCTTATGTAAAACCAGTGAGCGGTTCGAAATTATCCTCTAGTACACTCAGTGACTATACTGGAACCGAAACAGAAGATAACAAAGAGAAGGTCAAAATACTAAATTCAATCTTTCTAAGCTGTTTTACAGCGGAAGATTGTCTATAAATATTAACGTGGATTCCCCAAATAGAGATCGTGCGAAACTTTGCTGACTATGTTCCGCCGTGGGATTCAAATCGCTGTAGACATCGGTGCTCAGATTGATGCCGTGCTCCCTGACTTCAGGAAGATATTTGACAGTATCCCACACTGCGGCTTATTGAGAAAAATATGAGCTTAACGAGTTTCGGACCATAGTTACGACTGGATTCAAGACTTCCTTGTAGACAGAACGCAACATGTCGCATTTAACGGAACAATATTGACAGACGTAAAGGTAGTTTCTGGGGAACCACAAGGAAGTGTAATAGCACCGTTACTGTTTCCATTGCAGATAAATGATCTAGCAGAAAGTTTCGGAACATCTTGTTCGCAGATTATGTGGTAGCATATAAGAAGGTCTGAGATTCATGGGAAGAATTTTAAGGAATGTAATTTATCCATTAAAGAAGTGGCTTACAAGGCGCTTGTTGGATGGATTCTTGAGTACTGTCCATCAGTTTTGGTGCCTTACCAGGTAGGGCTGTTAGAAGAGATAGAGACGATCGAAACAAGGTGGCGCGTTTCATCACGAGATCTTTTTGTCGTTGATAGAGCGTTATAGAGATGCTCAACAAGCTTTAGTGGCAAACGCTACAAGAGAAACGTCCTGCATGAAGGAGATGTTTGGTATCGATATTTCGAGAGAGTACTTTCGAGGAAGAATCGTACAGCATATTACATCTTCCCACATATGTCTTGCGAAATGACCACAATGGGGAAACCCGAGAAATTAGAGCTAGTACCGAGGCTGACCGATAATCATTCTTCTGACGCGCCATTCACTAATGGGAAAAGAAAGGCGGGATCAGGCAGTGGCATCAGACATACCCTCCGCCACACACCGTACACACCGTCAGGTGGCTTGTGGAGGACTGATATTGTTGTAGATGTAGACATAATTCATGTCAAACAAAAATTCTCATCAGTGAAACAACAAAGATGTGAACGTGTATTTCCCATTCAGCTTGATTTCTGAAGTATTTAAACATCTCTGCTTCCAGCTGTCTTTGAGAAGAATATTCAGACAAGGTGAAGTGTCATTGATATACTTCTTAGGAGTCTATCGGAGCAGGTTTAGACCTCAACAGTATCTATTGCCGCACTTTCGTAAGTTAATAGAAGTGGTGCCGTTCGCTCGATCTGCCATCTGCCTCACGCTCAAATTACGTAGTAAGTGCCAATTGGAAGTATCTAAAATCTGTCTACTGCGATCAGATTTACAAATATAGAACTAAATAACATTTGGCTCGATCTACGAATGAAATATAATATAACATAGTTCTTTGACAGGTGGTAAACTGTAGAGCATTTAATTACCAATCATGAAATACACATTTGCTCTATTACTTCACATTTTTATCCTTTTATTCCCATAATTTCTCTGAAGATTTTCATTCCTGCCTTTTTAGAGCTGTTTTACTTGTGCAGATTACCAACTTCTTAATTTAAAAAAATAAAAAGTTGGATAGTACCTGGATCACCTTGTAAAAGTACAGAGTAGATCAGAGCAGTAGATAATTTCAGTAATCACTACGTACGATGGCCCTGAGTTAAGCCGGTACATAAGTTGCACATGCAATATCTATATAATGAACCGAAATATGAAACACCATGTTAGTGATGGTAACTTACCTTCTAGTGATAGTGACGAAAGCCGTCCTTGTGAGCAAGGCTGACAGAACCTGTAACCAAAAGTGAAATGGATTATACCACACAGGTAAAAGAAAAAAAATCAACAAAAATTACCGTTTAGAGTGCAATCCGCAAGCACATCTCATAGTAAGGTCTCTTAAATATGAAAAAATGGCAAGACCAACGAATAGCGAACCGTCAGAAATAACAAACTATACATCAGATGGTATCGTAGAGACATACAGAATATTACTCTGCACAATAACATCTAATAGGTTATATTTAATAAAGTAGTTGCTATGTACTACATAACATGGAACCTGGGAGGTAACGCAATGAAGTTACAACATGTAAATGACAAAAAGGAGAAGCACCTTTGCAGGCAAAAATCGATACTGTTTGTGTTTAGCAGCGTATGACACAAATTCCACACAGTTTGAAAGCACTATCTGTTCCTTTGGTGGATATCATTTACCACAGCGCAATGTGTACGTGGCGAGTAAGGGGAAAGACCCGCCCTGGTTTAATAGACATGTTATCAAGGGGCTACGAAAGCAAAATGAGATTCATCACAGACTTAAGCAAAGACAAAGACCAGCTGAAACAAAAGTTGAACGAAGCAAAAGTGAGCGCAAGGAGAGAAATAAGAGAAGTGTTAAATGAATGTGATAGTAAAATTTTGTCAACCAATCTGCCTAACAATCTTAAGAAGTTTTCGTCGTACGTAAAGTCAATGAGTGAATAGAAATCGTCTGTTCAGTTGCTCAGTGACAATATTAGGCCGAAATGCTGTACTCAGGCTTCCAAACCTGTTTCACCATGGAACATTGTAGTACGGTTCCTGATTCCAGTCATTGCGCGAAAGCCGATATGGCAGATATTGAGATACGTGGTGACAGAATAGAAAAGCAACTACGATGGTGGAAAGGCATGAAGACTAGATGAGATTCTTGTAAGATTCTATAGAGTTTTTGCGCAAGGACTTGTTCCCCTTCTTGCAGTACTTTACCGTAGAGCGCTGGTGCAACGGAGGGTACGTAGCTAGAGGCAAAAGAACCCACAGGCTACATCCATTATCTAGAAAGGCTGTAGAACAGATGCAAATTATTATACACTTCAATCCGTTGTAGAATTACAGAACATGTCTTATGCTCCCGTGTTATGACATGTTTGGAGAACGGAAATTTTCTCTATAAAAAATCAGCCTCTTTTACGCAACCGAAGGTCCTAAAAAAATCACTCTGTTCATCCATGAGGTCGATGCCTCGGTGTTTTTAAACTTCAGGAAGGCGTTGAATACGGCTCCGCACTGTCACTTAATGGCAAAAACTTTGAGCTTATCGGGTATAGGACCAGATCTATGACTGGATTCAGAACATCCTTACAGGTAAAACTCAACAAGTCGCTCTTAAATGGGTAAAACAGACAAATATCAAAGTAATTTCAGTATTACTCCAAAGAAGTTTGATTGGACCATTACTATTTACAATATACAGGGTGTTAAAAAACGACATCGACAAACTTCAAGGGGTTTGCAGAGCGTGTCGTGAGGAACAAATTTAGCGTAGGAACTCGAGTCCAGAAAGGTTATCCAACGAACGCTACAGAGCGTCGTAGTTATTGGCGGCAGCGCCTGTCGATAGGCCATCCCTTTATCAGCACACGCGACTTTGTACGCCAACGGACCGTATGTAGAACGTCTCACAGTGTTGTTTTGTTGTTCAGTAATCGTGACTGGTAGCCACAATCGGCAGCAGAGAAGATGGAGCTAGTTGCTGCGTATGCAGGCTTGTTTCATATGAATGCGATGCTCTGTTGTCTCGATAGATGACGGTTTCGGACCGAGATTTCTGTAGGGTCCTGCTCACTCGTCTCTTATAGGGTGCCTAAAGGGTGCTGCTTTCTCGGATGGCTACACATAATTCAAGCAAATCACATTAATGGTTTTATTAAAATAAAGCAGATGGACAATACTTAACTTTGGTTTACAAGAACGTGTTGCAAGTGATTGGCGACATGCAAACAAAAATGTCTTTTTCTGCATACAATGTGGTTTCTAGTCCGGGTCTGCTAGTGTCCGTCTTCTAGTGCCCGGTCGAGGCTGGCAGGAGAGGCGCTTATATTTATTTCGGCTAGAGGCCGCTCCTATCGTGGTGCTGCCCTAATCAGTTCACCATTGGCCGAAGTCGTCTCACAGCCTTCTCTGCTCCACAGAGCATCGCGTTTAGAGGAGACAAGCCCTTTCTACGCATTAGTTAGCTCAGTCTCCTCCACTGGCTATCGTGACAATAAGTCGCTCCGCCTATGATCTGTCAGCATACACATACAGGGTCTGCTATGTTGCCGAACCGGTGGCCTACTAGCAGGCGCCGTCGACTACAGCTTCGACGTTCTATAGCGTCGCAGCATGCTGTTTCCGGACGCGGTTCCTATCTTCAGTTTGTTCCTCACGACACGCTCTAAAACTTCTTGATGTTTGTAGGTATCGTTTTGCAACACACTGTTTATAAATTATTTTATGACTAGCGCGAGAAACTACATGAACCTGTTCCCAGGTGATTGTGTATCACTGTGAAGCTTACTGTTAACTGCGGGAGAGTATCTTCCGGGAACTGTCGGACAACATTTTTCCTCCTCCTACAAACTTCTCGCGAAATGACCACAGTGGAGAAATCCGAGAAATTAGACCCAATGCGGAGGTTTCCCGCAGTTATTCTTCCCACGCACCATTCGCGAATGGAACAGAGAAGGAATAAAGAGATATGTTATCATAAGTACCGCCACACTTCTTACGAGAGTTTGCGAAGTACAAATGTAGGTATAAATTAAAATTTGAAGATTTAGTGAACGTTAAACTACTGTTATGGTTATTGTAAAACAAGGGTTAGGGTTTAAAACAAAAGTAATTTCAAGCAAACCTCTTGTAGTTTTGGAGTTATGGTATGTAGAATTATGACGTTCGAATAGATGTGACCCAAACAGATTATGTAAAATTTTACTGTATTAGCACGGAATACAACCTTCAGTTTCGATACCGAATGCCATATCTTAGATTATAGACACATTATGCTGGATTTTCAGCGTGAATTGCGTTCAGTTCAGATGCTAACTCAATTACTCACTGCAGATATTCGATAAAAGTGATATTAAACTAAATTCTTTTACAAATATTCCATATATATTTGTTTACTGGATACAATTTCTCTTTTCAATTATTATTACACTTCTTCCAAATTGATCCTGGGGAGAATGAGTGTGGAAGCTTTGTTTTTGGGCCATTCTAACTGTAAAAAATGTCATGGGAATCAGTGTATGTAGGTCCTCAGAAAAACAAGAAGGCAGAATAAACAGAAAAAGGAGACATACAATGCTGTTTACTGAATCTTACATTGATACGTTCCTAAAGTACCTATTATGTAAACTTACTTATCAGATTTGAATGATATTTTGAGACTACTTTCTTGGTGTTCACTGCTATTATGCTAAGAACTAGTTTTCTAATAATTATTTCAGGTAAAGAGAAAATCAACTGAAAATTATAAACAAAAAAAATTCTAAAATAAAAATTTAAGAGTAGTATGTGTGATTATATTGCCTCGTTGGCATTTTTCTGACTACATCAATAGCATCACATTTCTCGTACTGATATTCTTTCAGAAAAAATAAACAGAATAACTCAGCTAAAGCAGTAAAACGTATAATACTTACGACCTAGCAACAGTTGAGTAGTTGTCGTTGATGAGATTGTTATGCGTATGAGATATGAACAGAATTCTAAAAAATCAGTTCGAAAATTGATGAGAAATTAAATTTTAAATCTTTTCGAAAGTAACATTCATATTAAGTATATGGTGGAAATGAGAGCATATTTCGTAAGAAGAGTGGTGGAATTGCTTCATAACGAAACGCTGTGAACTTGTGCACCAACCTAATAATAATGTTAACGAAATAGACTACTGATCCGGTGGCGTAATAGAACGAAAGGTTACAGTAAATCTTCCGCGATGGGCATGCGCTGTAACGTAGGTGGCTTTTGTAGGTCAACTTGAGTTTATTTCCCGACTTGATAGGTCCCAAGTGCCCTGTATCAATTTTTTTCGCCTTTCCCTACAGCACTGTCATACGTTGTAAACAGTTAACGTTTACACCTTGTGTAGCGTATCTATACCTGCTGCAGGTTCACCCAAGCAAAGCAGCTAGATGACCACGGGCAGTGTCATCCATGACGTGAATGTCTAGAACTGCTGAAACCACTAACAAGTCGTACTTGTGATTGAGATATCACGTCTACAAAGCACTGATTATTAATAGTATTACACCGTTTACTCACGCACACCTTACGCGATGTCTGCTAACCTGCATGTTACATGAATGCAACGCCTCACACTTTCCCTGCAGACGAATGTTTATCAAAAGTCATTCTATAAACTGCTTCAATAGAGCAGAGCACAAATCTCTGTTTATTCATGGCTTAAACTCTTTGCTGCTACGTCTAAAATAATCAGTCTTGTCTCCTTACTGTCATCCATGGAAGAAATGCAGCTGGAGGTCTGATAAACATACCAGTTACTCAGAGGCTAAAACACAGAATTTACTGGCAACGTGTAGCTCCTAACACGGCATATGTCAACAATTCTGAAAACACTTATCTTGCCAATAGAACTGAATCTGATGGTACAATTAAAGACTGATAGTTACTGCTGCGGAGTGGTGTTATCTGCATCGATTTATTTCCTGTCGCTTGAGTTCACAGCCACAGTAGTGACAGGGAACTGTGTGGTGCGATTGTCATCTGTGCCGTGCCTATTTCAAGCCTTCAAAGCGTCCCAGGACTTTTCTCTGTAAAATGTTCTCCAAAAATGTTCTTCACCATTGTACTGTAAACTTCACTAAGACACTAAACTAATAGAAAAATTTTATTAATTTTTTCGTTTATGTATACCGACCAGTTTATAGAATAGACACATTATATGTTTCATATTTTTTCTAGTGGAAACGCAGAAAATCTACATCTGGATGTATCGACAAAGATTTGAGCGCTTTCTCCCGGAATACAATTTCAGTGCCTAATGAATACACCACCACTCTCGGTGTCTGTGAAAGAGAAAGCCTTCACATATACTCTGATTGTATGAGGTGCACTGAAAATCCTGAATGCCAGGATCAGGTGACGAAGTTTCAGGTGTAGGAATGGTACATTTGAGAGTAACTATGATTGGGAGAGAGTGGATTCACGAACTAAGCAGTGGTAACCATGGCTTCAGCCTACATGTACGTTGCACATTTCTCTGTGGGAACAGGTACAGGGTCAATGCATCAAGGGCTGTCATTGTATATATTTTGATGTAGGACGCCACAGTAACCGAAGACGGGCAACACTAGCACCTGTACCATTTACCGTTTAATGTCTGTGGGGAAAGCTTTTTGTGTTTTAATAAAACACGGAATGACTCATTCACTTTACGGCGCAGACACGGTACATCCACTCCAGTTTTAAGTGCTCGTTCTGCGTTGCAGCAAGGACTTTGACGCAGGAGCTGAAAGGATTTTCTGCATTATTTACAAAGACTTACGGATGCGATACACGCAGTATTACCTGCACCGATGAGCCGTTGTGCACTAGGTAGCTTGCCTGTTATTTAGTACGGCTCAGCCTAAGGTCTACTTTATTGGTCAGTTAAACAGTGTCAGTGATCATCCGCAACTGAGACACAACGAGTTTAAAGCATCGTTTTTTTTTCATGTTTGAATAGAGTGCGTATTCGAGAAGAATTTAATTTGTTGCACAACATAGTATTTGTTTATAAACCTCCAGCATGATATACTTTTGGTTTGCTGTTAAATTTGAAGGCTGTTTCCAATAACTGTCATCATTTATACTTTCTGTTTTCCTGTTCTTTCTGGTTTGTTTGACATAAGGATATTAATGTACTATGTGTTAGTGAAATGGTCATAAATATTCGCAGTGGTTGACTGCAGGGAACTTTGTGTTGTACTATCTGAATTAAGAGTGTCTGTTCTGTCTGGCACAGAGCTTTCTCTCCAGGAATAGGAACGGCACTGTGCCTTTGTCGGCCTTTCGGTAGGCTCCTCGATTCTCTGAGAACAGCGCTGCACTGATACCAGCCCTATGCTGCCGTTGCAGTGCCATTTCTATCTCTGGTTCTATTAACGCTTTCTGAGGAAAGTGGTACTGCATATTGAATTCTACCGAGACTCCTGAGAGAGATGTTAGCAGACGCAACAACACACATCAAACTGTGATGAGTCAGTAGCAAACAACCTCTAATTGCAGAACATGCGAATCATGTTAAATAATAACAGAATGTATAATTATTCATTACTCGAAAATCGTTTTGTAAAAATAACTATTACACAATTTAAAAAAAAAGTTGTTTCCAGTGGACTGCATTATTATCCTGTATTTATCAAATATATTACTTCAGTATCGTCACAGTCGAATGGGAATTACGTGTACAATTATACCATTAATAATAATATTACACAATTCATTACACAAGAATTATAAACTAACAGCTACGTTTGACAGGCATTTCGTAACATTTGGAGCCGTTTCATATAGTTCAATCAAACCTTTTTCAAACACGTAGAGAGGATGCACTGTGATGTTGTTCCAAATGAGTTACAGCCGCTGTAAGCACTGTCTTGAAGACTTAACACTTTCGGTAACTAAGAATCAGTATGGATCCTCTTTAACAATCATACATGTCAGGAAACTGACCATACTACAGTTTACAATGATGTTTCTTTCATCTCATGACGTCCACATGATTTCATGAGCGTCATAACCGGGCATTATGTGTTAGGCTTATGCAAGTGTGGGTGTGACAGGTTTATGTAAACATCTGTTATGTGTAGCAATGACTTATTCCATGAGTGGTTTCTTCTTGACAAGTCTAGGGAAAATATAAACAAACAAAGATTATACTATAGTGGGATAGTTCTGAAAGAGTCACAGACTGTTCTTGTTCATTAGTTTAATTAGTAAATAACGTCATTGTATAGTCGCAGTTTTCATACACAGGAACATAATATACAGCAGATTTGTAAACATGAACAAGGGTAGAGTCTTATAGAAAATATGAATTTAGATTCTTATAATAAAATGATGAACTAAAAGTTTTACATTCATAGCTCTTTGTCACTTTTGTGGCTTGGAAGAAATTACTCACTGGGTGTAGACACGATCAGCACATCCTTGCGGAAGATTCAAGAGTGAAGTTCTCTACTTTGAGAGATTTTGAACTATCAGATGGACAAACAATCCCTCACTTATTCACTGAATAGGTCAAAGTTTAAATACTCTTCTTCTATTCTTGACGAAGGATGTGTTTGATTTAGACAAAAGCGCCATATGTATGAACATATACAGTTCTCATTTTACATTCAATGCGTCCAAGAACCAGTATAAATACCTGCAGTGTTAATTCTTTAGTGCAATGATGAGAAATCTCCTAATGTAACACTACGTTTGCTGTCGTCAGCGAATACTAGGACTTTCTCATGAATTACGGACTGCCAGCAATTTGTAGGAGTCTCGAATACTCATATAACCAGCTCACTCTCATATACGTTTTATAAGCGAATTTCTTCAGTAAGAGCCACATTGTTCCTGCATCTCGATAAGACATCCGTTCACGCCATAACACTAGGCATTTTCGTTATGCACAGTAACACATTTGCGCCATTAATCATCTTTGTCCAGATCTTAATAAGAGCTAGCGACAACAAGCCATGGCATTGTCTGACCTCCTGTAACCGTATCTCTGTTTTTCTACAAATTTTAATACTCTTGTTTCTGCGTGGTTCTTGGACATAGCATACTTGGGACTATTTATCAATCTTGTAGTTCTAACAAGTGCACTTTTCCTTTTCATAATTTGTACTACAAATAAATTATTTTTTTCCAAGAAACAAGCAAAGTTTGTTTTTTCCTGTGGCAGCGGTTGATACGTTACTAGCGCTCACAGTGTTTATTTCCTCGGCAGATGCAGCAATCTTCTAGACCAGGGCAACTTATGGTTCAAATGGCTCTGAGCACTATGGGACTTAACTTCTGAGGTCATCAGTCCCCTAGAACTTAGAACTACTTAAACCTAACTAATCTATAGACATTACACACATCCATGACCGAGGCAGGATTCGAATCTACGACCGTAGAAGTAGCGCGGTTCCAGACTGTAGCGCCTAGAACCGCTCGGCCACCCCAGCCGGCATGGCAACTTACACATGAAAAATCGTGCAGGTGCAAAGGGAGGTGCAGACAGTGTTTGCAGTGTGCATCGCTGCAATTCGGCATAATCCGCCACAACTCGACTTACATAGTGAAGCTGTTGTGGTGAGCTGCCGAGTGCACTAATAGACGGCTTATATCACACTACATAAGTGCCAGACAGTTACTAGAATAACAGAACCACCCGCTCCGAAAAAAAAGCAAAGATTTCCGAAAGTCCATTTAAACTGGAGTAGGAACATTCTTATGGTTTCTATTAGTTGTGACGATAAAGCTGAATATCTAATCTGCGGTACAGTAATTACGTGCGTAAAAATCTCGTCTACTGAAAGATAGTACAGCAAATTGTGTCCTGAAATGTATAATGAAATTATCGGAGACACCAGAGAGGAGAGAGTAAGGACGTTTCAAACTCCTAGAGAAGAGACTTTTGTATCCACAAATGAGGTTTGTACCAGTACCTTAGCATATTTTTGTAGGTTAAAGATCCTGCGAAATGAAATGAAGTTTTGTACATTCCTCACACATGTGTGTTTGTTTACGTTTATATTATTCGTAAGACAATATTTTTTGCTCTGATGGAATTAAATTCTGTTTGAGACATACACTGAGAAGCCAAAACATCACGACCACAGTCCACCGCAACCATGGACACAGTTTGGTGGCGCGATGGACAAAGCTTAGTGGCGTTTGCGGGCACATGACGCGGCAACAAAAGTAACTAAACGGAGCAGATACTGACGGGGAATCACCCTAGCGAATATATGGGCTGCAAATTGGGATATCCATTAAGATAAGCGACTTTGACAAAAGGCAGATTATTATTACGCAGAGTCTGTGAACGAGTATCTCGAAGACGGCAAAGCTGGTCGAATGTTCACGTGCTACTATCGTTAGCGACTACAGAAAGACGTAGGACAGTGAAACACCACTAGGCGCTAAATGGTTGGACTTCCACGGAACTTCACAGAACGTTAGGTTCGGAGGCTTGTCTGTTCTGTAAAGTAGGATAAATCGTGATCTGTGGCATCTCTACCAAAAGAACACAACGCTGGTGCACGGGCATATGTTTCGGAGCATACCATTTATCGTATATTGTTGAAAATGGAGATTCGCAACAGACCAAACCTACGTTTTCACGTGTTGACCCAACGACATCGGCAATTGCAGTAGGCACGAGACCAATGGGATTGGGCTATCGATCAGTGGAAACGTGTCGGTTCTTTGGATGAATCACATTGTTGCTACACTAGGTCGATGGTCGTCTCCACAAACGCCGTCATCGAGGTGAACGGCTGCTCTAAACCAGCAGTGCGCCTGGACGCAGGCTGATGGGAGTAATATTATGCTATGGGAGACATTCTCCTGTGCTTGAATGGGACCTGTGGTAGCAATTTAAACACGCTAACAGCTGCGAACCACCTGCATCCCTTCATGGTCAATGTCTTCCTCGACGGCAGTACAACTGTACGTGACTGGCAGCCAGAATCTTACTACGGTCGTTTGAGGAGCATTGTAGAGAACTCACGTTGATGTCTGGGCGACCAAATTCGCCTAATGTAAATCCTCTGTAATCCATCTGAGTCACTATAGGGCACCATCACCGCTTTTGTTTTCTCTTGCACGAAAACTAGATTGCGTTAAAGTATAACCGACTGTAATTTAAAACATGCTCTAAGAATTTCTGCCAGGCGACTCTCTTTCCAAATCTCAGTAACACGATTCTAGATAGAAAAGGGGAAAAAAGAATTGAGAGTTTTCTGTTGAAACCAAATTTAAAGTTATTATTATTACACTACTGGCCATTAAAATTGATACGCCACGAAGATGACGTGTTACACACGCGAAATTTAACCGACAGGAAGAAGATGCAGTGATATGCAAATGATTAGCTTTTCAGAGCATCCACACAATGTTGCCGCCGGTGGCGACACCTACAACGCGCTGACATGAGGAAAGTTTCCAACCGATTTCTCATACACAAACAGAAGTTGGCCGACGTTGCACGCCCGGGTTCCCGGGATCGATTCCCGGAGGGGTCAGAGCTTTTCTCTGCCTCGTGATGACTGGGTGTTGTGTGATGTCCTTAGGTTAGTTAGGTTTAAGTAGTTCTAAGTTCTAGGGGACTGATGACCATAGATCTTAAGTCCCATAGTGCTCAGAGCCATTTTAACCATTTTTTTTGGATCGACGTTGCCTGGTGAAACGTTGTTGTGATGCCTCGTCTAAGAAGGAGAAATGCGAACCATCACGTTTCCGACTTTGATAAAGGTCGGATTGTAGCCTATCGCGATTGCGGTTTATCGTATCGCGACATTGCTGCTCGCGTTGGCCGAGATCCAATGGCAGTTAGCAGAATATGGAATGGGTGGACTCAGGAGGGTAGCACGGAACGCCGTGCTGGTTCCCAACGGCCTCGTATCACTAGCAGTCGACATGACAGGCATCTTATTCACATGGCTGTAACGCATCTTACAGCCACGTCTCGATCCATGAGTCAACAAATGGGGACGTGTGCAAGACAACAACCATCTGCACAAAAGTTCGACGACGTTTGCAGCAGCATGGAGTCTCAGCTCGGAGACCATGGCTGCGGTTACCCTTGACGCTGCATCACAGACAGGAGAACCTGCGATGGTGTACTCATCGACGAATGGCAAAACGTTATTTTTTCGAAAGAATCCAGGTTCTGTTTACAGCATCATAATGTCGCATCCGTGTTTGGCGACATCACAGTGAACGCACATTGGGAGCGTGTATGCGTCATCGCCATACCGGCGTATCACTCGGCGTGATGGTATGGGGTGGCATTGTTTACACGTCTCGGTCACCTCTTGTTCCCATTGACGGCACATTGAAAAGTGGACATTACATTTCAGATGTGTTACGACCTGTGGCTCTACCCTTCATTCGATTCCTGCGAAACCCTAAATTTCAGCCGGATAATGCAAGACCGTATGTTGCAGGTCATGTACGGGCCTTTCTGTATACAGAAAATGTTCGACTACTGCCCTGGCCATCACATTCTCCAGATCTCTCACCAATTGAAAACGTCTGGTCAATGGTGGCCGAGCAACTGGCTCGTCACAATACGCCAGTCACTACTCTTGATGAAGTGTGGTATCGTGTTGAAGCTGCATGGGCAGCTGAACCTGTACACGCCATCCAAGCTGTTTGACGCAATGCCCAGGCGTATCATGGCCGTTATTACGGCCAGAGGTGGTTGTTCTGGGTACTGATGTCTCAGGATCTATGCACCCAAATTGCGAGAAAATGTAATCAAATGGTTCAAATGGCTCTGAGCACTATGGGACTTAACTTCTGAGGTCATCAGTCCCCTAGAACGTAGACCTACTTCAACCTAACGACATCACACACATCCATGCCCGAGGCAGGATTCGAACCTGCGACCGTAGCGGTCGCGCGGTTCGAGACTGTAGCGCCTAGAACCTTTCGGCTACACCGGCCGGAAAAATGTAATCACATGTCAGTTCTAATATAATATATTTGTCCAATGAATACCTGTTTATCATTTGAATTTCTTCTTGGTGTATCAATTTTAATGGCCAGTAGTGAATTATTATTATTATTATTATTATAATTATTATTATTTAAAGTTCTTTTGCAGCGGCAACGTTGTCCGACCAAACTAAGCTCTCCGCCCGCTGCACATAAACATTTCGCAATGACGAAGGAAAGAGGTGAAGTTTTATAAAATTTCGAGGCAAGTGGAGCGCACAAGACAATTGTAATGAGCGCAATGAAAGAGAGAGACAGCCCTATCACGCAAGGTCGTGGAGTCGTGGTTTGCATCATCGTCAACATAACAAGGATGTCCTCTGCACTCTGCATAGTGCGATGTGCTGATGTAAACTCCCTGAGAGGGCTAGTTCTAGATGAAATTCGCATGACAGCGTTTTCTGCACGACTGCGACAGCGGGCACCTATTGCATTTGGCAATACAATTTCTCTCTGTCAACCAGAGCGTTAATAGCTGTGACCAAATGAAACCGATTAATTCCCATTACTAAATGACAGCCACTCGCCATCTTGAGGGACGCCACAAAGTTCCGTTATTATGTGACAGGAATAACTGCTAAATTAGTGGCACACTTAAAACTGCACCACAGCAAAGTAACGAGATGCACACTTATAAAAGTAACAATTTGAAACTGTATATCGATCAGAGAAACAGAACATCAAACCTACCTCTCAACAACGACGCTACTGTTCCACTTCCATCAGCCATTCACAAGACGTGCATATATACTTCTTCGTAGTATAGCACATAAGCATCACAGGGTCATACGTATCTGTGGCAAAATGCACCTCGAGGCACCCCTGAGGTTTAAATGAACGGATGTTCTCGCTATAGCTTCGCTAATCCGCCACTTCTGTAGCAGGGAAAGAAATAATACTTAAAGTGAATACCATAGTTAAGTCTCTGTTGATGATAAAACTGTAGACTGACGGAAAAAAGAACAGTATTCAGTCTTCGCTGTGAACTGGATGTGACGCAGATGCAGTAAAGCACTTCGCAGCAGCTGTAGCTTCAGTCGATCGATTCACTCGAAAGACGGCTGCCGGAAGGCTTACGGCCGAAATAACAGTGAAAACAAATGTAGTTTTTACATCTGTAAGCACGAAATTTGATGGACTAGTCTATGCGCCGAAAAATATGTGAAGATGCATATACTGTAAACGTTTGATCCATTGATCTTTTTCAAAATTACATTCGTTTTATCACTGAAACTTAACAGAAGTATGCTTCGATTTTACCAAAAAGGGCCTTGTCATGAATGGTCTTCGAGAATATGAGTTACATATTTACTAAATGAAAATTTATCTACTTTAACACACGTTTCGTTTGAAAACAGATTCACGATTAATACAGATTCATGAAATGACTCAGTAACTCAGTGAAACTGCCAGCTTCTTTCACTACAATTGTACAAATGGCTCTGAGCAGTATGGGGCTTAACATCTGAGGTCATCAGTCCCCTAAAACTTACAACTACTTAAACCTAACTAACCTAAGGACATCCCACACATTCATGCCCGAGGCAGGATCCGAACCTGCGACCGTTGTGGTCGCGCGGTTCCAGACAGAAGCCCCTAGAACCACTCGGCCTCACTGGCGGCTACAACTGTACAGCTTCGGTATTAAGTTATTTTAAAATACAGCTGTTTTGTTTTATAAATATGACAATGGTACTTCGATTAATGTATCTGTTTATAATGGTAAATAGTGCCTAAAGATAATCCAATTACATTGGATAAAATTGCTTACTGGATGTATATTATGAATTTAATGTCATCTGTGGCGCCAGATGTTACCATGTTTGCCCCTTACACTGTCTTATGTAGAGGGTATACTGTAATTAATAACGAAATTTTTCACGTGTGGGAAAAATACGATAATAGAAGAAAAAATAGAGTACACAAGCATCCACAAAAGAACCATTTGGTAAATAATTATGAATGTGTGGTTAAGAACCGGTACTAACTTCAGTATGAACTTCTGTCATAGCTGGTTCAGATCCATTGGGAAAATAAAGTTTTCAATTCGTTTCCATCTAACTGTGCTCAAATTCCATCCATCGAGTCTATCAACATGAAATAGTATATTACTTCAGCACGTTACATGTTACAGTTTACTGACACTGGCACCTGTTGCAGGTTCTGTTCCAAAGTGCGCCGTCGCATTTCGATGCAATACTGTAATCGTTTCTAAAGTGAATGACGATTTATTTCAATTACTCCCCATTCACCTTAATAAGACTATACGGTTCGCTGCTCCAGTTCTTCAACTGTATGGACGAGAGTGCTGTTGACTTCACCTTTGAGATGACCAATGCTGATATATCCGAGGACGGAGCTCAAGTGATCTTAAGAGACAAGATAGAAGCCTTGATCCACCTATTCATCGTGAACTATGTTGGCTTGAGCTCAGGTAGATGGATAATGGGCCGAAAATTTTACATTTCAAATATATTACATCTAATTAAGGAAGTATTTCATAATTAGATTAAGTGACGGATCGCAACCACACATCCGCATTTACCTTACCAACGGATAGTTTGCCGGCACATGAATACTGGAACGCACTTGATTCTGCAAGTTTTCTGTATGGGCAACCGTAGCTTAGTCTCTACATAGTTAAAAGATCTTTCAGAAATTATAGACCCTGTATGTAGCTGCCAATCCTCATTTACTGTGAGATCAAGGTACAACCGGTTTCGTGATACTGAATGGCATCTTCAGGGTAATCTTATACAACAAAATTCTTATGAATTAAAGGCCGTTAAGTACAAAAACTAATGCGTACTATGAAGGAGATAGAAAAGCACTCACTTAGCTGGATTACACTAAGCCATTAAACGAGTATGATCTCCCAACGTCAACGTTCTGTAAGGCACACATCCTGGTGACATAAAATGCAATGGATGTTGAAAGATCTGTCAATAATCTTAGCAAAAGTAGAATTTTTCCACGATGTTGAAAGTGTTGGTAGGGTTTCAACGACAAACAATATCCGTTGTTATTGTATAATTTATTTTCAATTTTCCACAGCATTTGTAAAACAACCCCCAACCGTCGAAAAATGAACTATCACGGTCTTACACAACCCTCACGTCCCCTACCGACAAGTACCAGCACTCGCGCGGCATGTACGGCCATTGCCCGTCCCAGTTTCCGTTATGGCTTCTTAGACTTATTAGCGGCTGTGTCTGCACAAGATGTTATCATTTCCTCATTGCAGCCGAGATAACTGTTTTTCTAATTGCCATAAGGACTTAGACTTTGGTAAGTTGGTACCGTTCTGTATTTACGGGGTTCAGTGATGACTCGTAATTATCTAAGATTATTGAAGGATCTTTCAACATTAATTGCATTTACTGTTATCAAGATACGTTCTCTAGTTTCGATTGTGGTATACCTTCACCCACCTCAGTTTTAGCTATTAATTATGGTAGATCCTGTATAAATAAACGTGTCAAACTTTTAAGAGGGAAATTATGTGTGCACAGTGTGGTCAGAAATAGTCTGAAAAGCTTGTATGGCTGTTGCAGGGTAGGATGTGCAGCGAAATAATTAAGAGAAAAATTCAATAAGCCTCGCTGTTTGCGGGTTAATTTTCATTGAAGTTAGCCAATCAGGCCGTTGCACGCGCAAATTCAACCGACCCAGCAAGTACAATTAGTGTCAATTGTTCCCTTGTCGTAGATGATAGCGCCTGAGACTGCTCAGCCTTTGACTCGGGTTCTATCCTTAATGCGGTCACATTTTCAGTTTTTGTATGACTCTCTTTGCTCGGTTTTAGGAAACCAAACTAACACATTTGGCGACACCGTCTCTGGCTCACCGCTGGAATTTCGATTCGCAACTGCCTGATTAGCTAACTTCAATGATAATTAACTCTGAAACAGCACAATGTATCGAACTTTGTTCCTAACAATCATTGCTCACCACAACCTAACCTGCAGCACCCTTACAAGCTTTTCAGACTGTTTATGACCACCCTGTGGAATAAATCACGATATTGATAACAGCAAGCTATTAGATGCGTTTAAAAAGTTTCCGTTCGAAATCCGAAAAATTCTCGAATCGATAAGCCAATCACGCAAAACATTGAGCCAATCATCCCGTCGACCCAGCATGTTGAAGATAACCGTTTGGTAAAACATCGTGTCGTATTCCATGAAGAAGTTGTAACTGCCTGCTGCATATCTTCGTCCGATAGGGTTCTTCGACACTTGAAGTCCTTTTTTAAGAGACCAAAGGCATCGCATCAGGAGGGACCAGGACCGCAGGGCTGCTGCTCGATCGTCTGCCACGTAATGGAACAGACTGGCCTCTCAGTTCCACCGACGCCTTGTGTCGAATCGTGACCAACAAGGAACTATGCGCACTATTCCACAAGGTGGTTCTCAATAGACAAGCTGCCGCATACAGATTCTTCATTCTCCTATCAGTGTCTACGGGTGTTTGTCCTTCGGCAGCAGAGAAAAGAATAGCAGCACGTTGGTCTTGTTTGGATGCAATTGGTAGTAACGTCGTCATAGTTCACATTTCCGAATTTTCCGCACGCCCGTCGGAAAGTCACGAATACTAATCCCTTCCCTACATGTCGGTGTCTATATACCTGTATCGGAATCATGATACGTTGCATATACACTCCTGGAAATGGAAAAAAGAACACATTGACACCGGTGTGTCAGACCCACCATACTTGCTCCGGACACTGCGAGAGGGCTGTACAAGCAATGATCACACGCACGGCACAGCGGACACACCAGGAACCGCGGTTTTGGCCGTCGAATAGCGCTAGCTGCGCAGCATTTGTGCACCGCCGCCGTCAGTGTCAGCCAGTTTGCCGTGGCATACGGAGCTCCATCGCAGTCTTTAACACTGGTAGCATACCGCGACAGCGTGGACGTGAACCGTATGTGCAGTTGACGGACTTTGAGCGAGGGCGTATAGTGGACATGCGGGAGGCCGGGTGGACGTACCGCCGAATTGCTCAACACGTGGGGCGTGAGGTCTCCACAGTACATCGATGTTGTCGCCAGTGGTCAGCGGAAGGTGCACGTGCCCGTCGACCTGGGACCGGACCGCAGCGACGCACGGATGCACGCCAAGACCGTAGGATCCTACGCAGTGCCGTAGGGGACCGCAGCGCCACTTCCCAGCAAATTAGGGACACTGTTGCTCCTGGGGTATCGGCGAGGACCATTCGCAACCATCTCCATGAAGCTGGGCTACGGCCCCGCACACCGTTAGGCCGTCTTCCGCTCACACCCCAACATCGTGCAGCCCGCCTCCAGTGGTGTCGCGACAGGCGTGAATGGAGGGACGAATGGAGACGTGTCGTCTTCAGCGATGAGAGTCGCTTCTGCCTTGGTGCCAATGATGGTCGTATGCGTGTTTGGCGCCGTGCAGGTGAGTGCCACAATCAGGACTGCATACGACCGAGGCACACAGGGCCAACACCCGGCATCATGGTGTGGGGAGCGATCTCCTACACTGGCCGTACACCTATGGTGATCGTCGAGGGGACACTGAATAGTGCACGGTACATCCAAACCGTCATCGAACCCATCGTTCTACCATTCCTAGACCGGCAAGGGAACTTGCTGTTCCAACAGGACAATGCACGTCCGCATGTATCCCGTGCCACCCAACGTGCTCTAGAAGGTGTAAGTCAACTACCCTGGCCAGCAAGATCTCCGGATCTGTCCCCCATTGAGCATGTTTGGGACTGGATGAAGCGTCGTCTCACGCGGTCTGCACGTCCAGCACGAACGCTGGTCCAAATGAGGCGCCAGGTGGAAATGGCATGGCAAGCCGTTCCACAGGACTACATCCAGGATCTCTACGATCGTCTCCATGGGAGAACAGCAGCCTGCATTGCTGCGAAATGTGGATATACACTGTACTAGTGCCGACATTGTGCATGCTCTGTTGCCTATGTCTATATGCCTGTGGTTCTGTCAGTGTGATCATGTGATTTATCTGACCCCAGGAATGTGTCAATAAAGTTTCCCCTTCCTGGGACAATGAATTCACGGTGTTCATATTTCAATTTCCAGGAGTGTATTCTGCAGCACCGCCCTCATACTGAGACTTTTTCATCGCCCTTATATTATGGAGCTGTTTAAGAAAATAACTGCCGTTATTTCCTTCCATTTTACAACCGTGTTAGTACTTACCTAATTCACTTAGATGCTAGTACTTATTTACATCAAGGAAATTATAATACGTAATGCCAACACACCTACTACCATATTATACTTGAGGAAAGTGATTTGTTTTCTGTTGTATCGGCAAATAACAGGTTTTGTGAAATATGTGCCTTATGCCCTCAAATTATTGCTATTCTATTTCCATTGTAAACTTGATTTTCAGGTACATACAAGAATTGCCGCAAAATTTTTGAATATTTTCCACCAATTTCAAAAACTTAATAATTCTTTCAACAATACCCGCAGCTGGAGCCAAGAAAAATAATTCGTCTCCAGTATTTGGTCAGTACAGATATGCGGGGTGGTTTCGAAGTTCTTGATAACCAGACTTCTGTTCCAATGTCGTGGATAAAATTCGAAACATCTTCGCAATAACTCACGGAATGAGGGTATGTAACATTGTTGATGGGGATTCATCAGCTGAGAGAAGTAAGCTGTTTGCCGAGGCCGTATATTACTCTTTCACTTCTCTTGGCATTACCGATCGAGGTGGCGCAGTGGTCGGCATACTGGACTCGCATTCGGGAGGACGACGGTTCAATCCCGCGTCCGGCCATCCTGATTTAGGTTTTCCGTGATTTCCCTAAATCGCTCCAGGCAAATGCCGGGATGGTTCCTTTGAAAGGACACGGCCAACTTCCTTCCCCATCCTTCCCTAATTAGACGAGACCGATGACCTCGCTGTTTGGTCTCTTCCACCAATTTAGAACTACTTAAACCTAACTAACCTAAGGACATCACACACATCCATGCCCGAGGCAGGATTCGGACCTGCGAACGTAGCGGTCACGCGGTTCCAGATCCCCCAAACAACCTAACCCTCTCTTGACATTATATAACAGAAATATGGCACTGCACTACACACACATCAATTACGCCACCTACAGTCAACAGATATGATTAATACACAACTCTCACAGTGCACTATGGAAGCAGTCACTGTGCTCGGAACAGGAAACTCATTTCCAATCAGGCGGCTAAGCCTACCCCGTAGCGTCTCACTACCATCATTGCCATATTAATTTCAACTTTCTTTCTGTCTCTCTTTCTTTCCACCACTGTTATATTGTAACTTAATAATCTGTACGTAGGTAGTATTGTGAAGATCATATTTCACACCAGTGCAGTTTATTGATTCCTAACAGAGAAGCCGACCCATGTTAATACGTAAGTTACTTGTACGAAAAAACGAAAAAGGAAAATGTGTGTGCTGTAAATTCCGTGGCCGGCCGCGGTGGCCGTGAGGTCCTAGACGCTTGAGTCTGGAACCGCGCGACTGCTACGGTAGCAGGTTCGAATCCTGCCTTAGGCATTGACGTGTGTGATGTCCTTAGATAAGTAGTTCTACGTTCTAGGGGACTGATGATCTCATATGTTAAGTTCCATAGTGGTCAGAGCCATTTGAACCATTTGTAAATTCCGTGTAAGAAAACAATGTCGCACTTCAGTAATGAAGAAAGGCAAATTACAAATCATTCACTACAGGAATAGTTGTGACAGATTATAGCTGAGATACGGACCGGAAATCAGCAGTAGGAACTTGCCGTTTGTAGACAGTTGTCTTCAACTCGAGTCGTCCATGTATGAGGTGAGTTAAGCATGTAAGAATATTTCTATTTCGTTGTATTTTGGACCATACCAAGGCAAGAGTATTAAGTTCTCTATCTGAAGCCGAAAAGCTTACATGCCAACCTTTGAGGTCAGTGTACTGTGCCAAGTGATTTGCAAGTGAGAACATTTCGTCCTTGAAGTGTTACCCCGGAACCTCTGTAAAATGCACGTTTATGAGTACCAAAAGCTGTTCACTGGTTTCAGATTATATTTAATCCATAAATTTCTTGACATAGAGGAACAGTTGGAAATAAGATGGTGCTAAAACTAGTGAATATAACGTATCATCAAAAAAATCATGCTTCAAATACATCCTCGAATTCTGCATTTTCTTACGAAGAGGTTAGATTTTTCTAGAATTCGTAATCAGAAATCTATTTTCACATCGCTGTAGCACTATTGTTGGTGGATTAATTCTGTTGGATCAAATAGACTCCCTTCATTGGTACCTTGGTCCTCTTCTCAAGTAATATAATTGTATCCAGTTCTTTCATAACACTTACGTGTAGTTAATTAGTTATGGGGTTAACCTTTTCCATTTTAATCAATAAGATGAATCTTGTTCGCATCTCAGAAGCCACACGCCTTACTCTTTCTTGCGCATGGAATCAACTCCACCCGTTTTGGTTTAGTGTCGTCGGATTACACTCAGCATTTTTTTGTCTTTTGTTTCTAGCATTTAATCATAGTTCCCTGTGCCATTCACACTACCTTGGTATAAAATGTAGCTGGGTTACTTTTTAAAGTATTTAAACATGTCTAAGGCTCTCATTTTCGAATTAGGTGGTGTAAATATTTCACCAAAAACGGTAGACATAAATTCACAAATCTTTCTCACAGTTAATTCTAAATGTAAAATACACTATAATCATTCCTCGAGAGATTTACATTACAACTCAGCTGTCCATTCTGCTGGTATCAAAGAAGCAGACTTCTAATTCTTATTCACATAGCTACACAAACCGAATACTTTAAAAAGTCCTATAAAATATTTCACGAAGCTAGGTGCAACTTGATTTGGACTATTCTGCAACACATCTCAACGTAAGAAAATCGAAATTTCACAACACTTAATCCATCCCTGTGCTAGGGTGAGAATTTACAATTCTTGTCTCGTACAGAGAAGAGCTGGACTTCACCACATCACTTGAGTTAGTGCCCTTTGTTAGAAGCAAGCTCTCAGAGACACAAAAAGAAAAGAATAGTTTGACCGATTCTATGGCATTTGAAGAACGGAATGTAATTATATGCGAGCTAAAGCTCGGATTTGTTCTCTGAGTAGTGTTCAGATGATTTAATTTCACTATAATTTCAACGCTTCACAAAAATTCAATACCTTGCATACTTCGCTAGTGAGTATAAAAAAGATTAAAAAACTGAATTTCCTGTTCCCTCAGTCTTTATGACTAAAGGAGTTAGTTATACTTACTTTATTATGATGTTTGTGGGGCTTTGGTCCAATAATACAAAATTTAATATCTGGTTCCAATAGGCCTTATGCCAAAAAACAAGATTTGCCACATTCGTAACACACTTTCGGAGAGCTTACCCCGTCATTGTAGACATGTAATTTTCAGCGAAATGACTTCTTACGCCACAAGTCTGAGAAAGAATATCATGAATGCGAACCCTAACATTCCGTAGCGTGGTAGTGTTGTATTTTATTTCGAAGCAACCAAAGAAGTATGTACCTTCACAACATCTCATCAGCTCTCCTAGAAACTAGAGAGAACGGAGAAGCAGGATGGTTATAAGACGGACAGAATGGACAAAGAAGCTAGGCTCAACCTGGGAGGTGTACGAGCGACACAGTTTTGTCACCGTGTGTACATAAACTCTGGCCGGGTTAAAGGCCGTGCTCCCTGTCGGTCGATATGCCAACGCATCCACGCACACAGCGCGCTACCGCTGGCACACCGTCGCCAAATTTCTCCGTCCATCAACGCAAGCTGTCGTATCAGCAGTGGCAGGCAACCCCAGTATGATGTAATTTATTGTTCTTAGTATAATCGACTTTTCAAGACAGTGATTTTATTTTTGTTAACTTTTTTGTATACAGTTAACCCTGGAGAGTATAGAGAATCCTGAAGTAAACAGCATGCAAATATATCAATCTAAATGGGTGATATTTATTCGTTTTTAAACTATAGTACGCAAAATAAAAATATTCAGATGGTGTATTCGCGTAAAATGTGTAGTTATTTTCTGACTGTTTATATAAAAAGTCTATGCCTTGGTCATGTGATAAGGTCGAATTGTGAATCGTATGGGCCGAAAATCATTGTCTCTGATGCCTGAGTTGGTTAAGGCATTGCCCCAAACATATTTTCCCATGTTGCAAATATGGAAACACCGTAAGGAATGCATGCTTGACGATAAATGCAGACGATAGATTGTGCAGGTTGTGCTGTAGCTCGTGAACACATAAGCCACCTGTACAATGCCCATAAGTGTCTGTCGTGGTCAGAACAGTGTTCTGTGTAGTTGTGAGTGCATTATGTGGGAGCTCAGTGGATTCGAACGTGGGCAAGTTGCTGCTGGTCCTATGGTAGGTCCTTCCGTAGCCAAGGTGGTCGAAGAGTTTGGTGTTTCAAGAGGCACCGTATCAATCATTTATAACTAATGCAGGGACAGGAGAGAAACATCATTTGTTAAGCCATAATGCGGACGAAACGGTGTGTTGAATGATCGCGACAGTCGGTCACTGAAGAGAACTGTGACGAGAGAAATTGGTGACAGCAGCAAAAATAGCTGCAGAAATGAATATCGCAGTTGCAAACACTGTCATCACCACACTCAAACAACAACAAGAGAATCACATAAAGTGGGATCTGCACGGCGAGCTGGATTTCCAAAACCATTCATCAGTGAAGCCCCTTAGCAGCAAAATGTGCCGAAGCCAGATTAACTGGACAATATGGAGCAATGGAAGAATGTCATTTGGTAATATCGGTCTGGTTTCACATTGTTTCCAATTTCTGGCTGGCTTTACGTCCCAAACCAAACGTGAAACTTGGCGGGGCTTTGCTGATGAGATTGACAGCTATATCGAGGTATTCCATGGGTCGCCTGGTTTGTTTGCTAGGTGACATTACTGCCAAAGATTATATAACCGTAAGGCTGAACAAATCTGCCTCATTGTAGGACGCTTGTTCCCCAACGGTGATGCTGTGCTCCAAGACGACAGAGATCCGTTTCACGCAGCTCGAATCGTCCAGGGCTGGTTTTGTGAGCGCGAGTAAGAATCCCTCATTCCCCTGGCCACCACAGTCATCACATCTCAATGTCATTGAGCGTTTATTTTCTACTATGGGAAAAAAGATGCGTTATTGCTATCCACCTCCACATTGCCATTGTTCTGCACTCTGAATGGTACAAGGTTCCCTCGAAAATCAAAGAAGACCTGTGTTTATCCATTCGAAGACGATAGCTAACTGTTTAGATAGCCTACGGGTTTCGTAAATCGTATTACGCAATGAAGTGTGTTTTGTTTTTGGGGTTTTCATATTTTTGTCCTGTTCCTGTATGTGAGGAACGTAAACACGATTTTTATCAACGTTAAACATATATAACTCAGTGAACGATGACGAAGTCCAACTACCTACTCCACACTGGGAAATCTTGTCACAATATGTAAGACAAATAGCAGACAGGATAACAAGACATGAAATTAATGATCAGTCGTCATCGTCGTCACTGCAGAATGAATATCAGCGCGGTTAAGAAGAAATGAGATAGTATTCGGCTTGGTCCAATTCAAGCAAAATATCGTGGCTTTTGCTTGACAAAGTAAAGCGCAGATGTCACAGAAATTCAGTACATACACAGAGGCGTACAAAAACAACTTTACTTTTTTCTGATAATGCCGACAACAAGCAAACTTCTTGATATTCTGGCTGAAACAAAATGTAATCTGGCACCTAATTTTCTATTTCAAGCATATTTGACACTATTAAATATAAATTTCAAAGCCATTTGTCACGTAAAGTACAATCTATCAGTTCGAAGTTATAAGACGTAATTGCCAGACCAGTTGCTGATGACTGGAAGTATTAATTAGTATACAGCAAAACAAAATTAAAATGACGTGAAACGCCGACATTTTTCTGAAAACACATAAAATTTGCTTAGAAGTAGTTACAGATTCGCTTCCATCGGTCGCTGATGGTAAACAAAGCCGCGCGGAAGAAATAGATGAAAAGATTTAATATAGTTCGAAAGGCAACCATTTGACTAGTGCAACCGAATTCATTTCACAATGGAGAATATAATTTAACAATTATAGCTGAATGTTATCCTCTATGAAAATATACGAACAGCTGACTGCTTTTTATTCAGGAAACTGTGCTGGCATCTTTGAGCCATCGTTTGCAAATCTTATAAGGTGTGTGTATCAACAGCGTACCCAAAGTAATTCTCGCACAAGCACTTCGTATGGATGGTATGACAAAGGCATGGAAATTACGTGAAATAGATATTTGGCTGACATACACAATTACGATAGCCAGTTACCCTGCACACGGTCTCAGTGTCAGAAATATAAAAATACCTCATCACAGTCATCTACAGCTGTACAGTCATCACATTCATCTATAGCTGTACTCCGCAAACTACTGTGCGGTGTATAGTAAAGGGAACATAAGCTGCGAAATGAATTTCCTATCCATGTTATGCTATCGGTCATTGTGCGTGGGAAGAAATATTGTCAGTATCCCTCTCCATATACGACAATTCCTACAAGATCATGCTGTGCTCCTTATGCGAGGTATACCTAGACGAAAATAATATTTTTCTAAAGTCTGTTACAAGATTTCTCGGAATTTGTTATAATGCGTATCTACACGATGCCCATAGAATTTATTATACTGTCTTCTATTGAAATATGAGTACTTCTCTGACGTTTGTAGTCACGGGACAATCCCATGACAAATCATGAACCCCTTTTCTTCAACATTTTGTATACTTTGTATTAAAATAGGTTAGTAATAGTACTGAAATAAGGGAAAAGCTAATTAATTGTTTGGATGAGTGTGCTCTGACTAATTTCTACGTGGGACAGAGACTCTTAGAGAACGTTTGACGTGATGCAGATATGAAGAGAGAGGACATTCGTGAGGATGATGGTTCAAATCCCCATGCTGATATAGGTTTCATGTCGTTTCATTTAAGATAAATATCTGAATCGTTCTTTAGGAAACGTGTTCAGTCTACAATACCTCTGGACACGAAACCCTAATCTTCCTTTCTTTCTTCACTTGATAACTGCCTATGTAATACATATTCAACCTTACATATGAGTTTTGCGTTCACTATAACCGACATCGTATCTCAGTGAAAAATATGTTCACTAATTCAACAAGAACATAACGTAAGTGAGGACCATCCTGAAACACTCCGTAAGGAATCCGCCTTTTTCCAGTCACGTGGGACACTCAGTAGTTCCAATGCTATACAGTAAACTGTAGAATCCCAGCAGTACCTCATACGCCCTATAGCCTTTTCTCTGCTGGGCTCCTAAAGTTGACTTGCAATTCCTCGCCCATTTGTTTCTATAGCTGTTTTTTTCTGTCCGTCTGGAGGGTAGAAACTATGCTATCATCCTCGATGGAGCAATTTCAGAAAAAAAGTTGTATTTCATTCTTAATTTTATCGTCCTCTGATTTGATGGTTTCATGGTTCACAGTAATCTGGATACGTGACATTATTGCCATGGGTTATTTTACATATGACCAGAACACTTATTATTTTGACTACTCGACGTGCCAGACCTTTCACTGAAATTAGCATTGACTTTGCTCAGCTCCCATGGGATAGTATAATTTGCATTATACAATTTGTACTCTCACAATCGACATCAATCTAAAAATTATCTTATTGCTAAATAACACAGTTACTTATTACACAAAAGGTGTGAATAATACAAATGATAGGCTGCACAGAGCGGTACATAATTTTAAGGGTGTACGAAGCCTTTCCGGTCAAAAGTATACCGACAGCAGAGACTCTCAAACAGAATATTTTGAGATAGCAAATATGTTGTCGGAAAGGAATATTTTAGGTCCTTAGTAATCCCTGTGTATGAGCCACTCTTTTGGAAGCTACTTACGTTTCTACAAATCTCGTTAGTAGTGCTTTTTTAAAATATATATATACAGTCGTCTGTGACGTGTCCATGGTGGATTTTTTTCCTGTAGTGTACTAAACCCCAGTATATATTGAAGAATAATTGATAAACAGTTACATACATGTTGTACAATGATACACACTTATAATACGGATACAAGAAAGAATTTGCCAACATTTTATATGCCGCGTAATGCATAGGTTGAAACTGATGGTTGTGACTTTAAATTGTTATGATACGACTACTACGTAATTATATGAAGTAAATATTAATTTTAATAGAAAACTAAACATTGTTTAGAGACTTATTTGCTTTTCAGTTCAGGAACCTCTACTGTCTGTATACGTTATTCCCTGAAGCTTTACGACACACCGGATACATGTAATTGACGTGAAAAGAATGAAATCTTAGTAGGACATGACATTAGAAACTCTGAAGGAACGAAAACAGGAAGTTCAATCAGTAAAGAAATGTGATTTGTACATGACATTTCTGAATCGATTAGAATGAAATTGAAAGAGTGCAATGAGAACAAACAATGTCAGTGTAAACAGTTCGATTGGTCTAAACTACCTATGTAATTACTACGTCATTGCTACTGAAATTAATTCCATTACGGGAATGGAACCCGGCTTATCTATTTCACGTGCGCGTGAGATTACATTTCATTACGCAGTAATAATAACAAAAAAATTTTGTTTCTACAATCTAAAAGGTAATGTACAAAACGTGTAAGTTTAGTAAGGGTACCGCGGATGGCAACCCAAGGGGTCGCGATGTTACAAAAAGAAAAGGCACCCCTCTCCACCCCTCCTGGTTGTCAGGCGACGGTCAGGTTGGTATCTCACCGCTATCCGGGTCGTCTCCAGACACGTCTGCACTGGTCACTGGAGACCAATTCGAAGCGGAACCCATCCCAAACACAATTCCACTCCAGTCAATGACATTCCAGGCTGAAGACGTGTCTGGAGACGCCTCAGACAGCGGTGGGATGCCAACCTCACTATCGCCCGCCATACTGCCCCAAAACAGGAGTTGTGGCCTGCCGTGCCACTTCTTTTCATACCAGAATCCTTTGATTGTCACCTGCGGCACCTTTACAGCACAGTGGTACGTCGAAGATATTCTACGTCCCTATTAATTGCACTTGTTGGTAAGCCATCCTGGAGATAATGGTCGTCCGCACACGGCGAGAGTTTCTGCTGCTTCTCTTTGTGCTTGCCAAATACTACGTTGGCCAGCAAGATAGCCAGATCTCATCACAATTGAGGAAGTTTGGAGCATTACGGGCAGGGAGCTCCAATCAGCTCGGGATTTTGATGATGTAAACCGCCAACTGGACGGAATTTGAAACTATATCCCTCAGGAAGACATTCAATAACACTGTCAGTCAATGCCAAGCCGAACAACCGTTTGCATAAGGGGCAGAGGTGGACGAAGGCGCAACTGACTTGCTCAATTTGTGAAGTTCTTTCTCTTGAATAAATCATCCAATTTTTATGAGATTGTAATCATATGTTTGCACAAGTACGTACATCGCTTTACTAATTGCCATTCAATTCGGATAATTCCTTATTAGCGCTTAGTTTTTCTTTTTTTGTCTTTGAGTGTAGTTCATCAGTTTGAACTCCACCGAATACAGCGACCATATGCTCCTTGAGAAATGGTTCTACAAGGAAGAAAAACTTTATGCTATTAAAGGTGCGCACAATCTGAATTCACGACTCCCTTTTCTAAAGAATATTTGCTCAGTGTCCTCAGATCTGTTCCACGGAATAAGACAGCATTTTCCAACGACGTGCCTCCTTATCTTTACTCCAGATTTTGGCAGCTGATGCTTGAGACACTGGAGGCCTTATTGCATGTAATTTTACAATGGACAACGGCAGCACCCATATTCACAGAAGAAACTACAATTTTAATTCCAAAAAAATACTAAAATCCTCGTTCTTCAAATACGAGACCTACCTGAATACCCACTGCAGAGTGCAAATTATATTGATAAATGACAAATATCATATTAAAAATGGTGTTTTAGGAAATATTAGGACCTCGTAGAACGTCAGCCAACCGTGGGTGCCAAATTACTGACATTTTAGTAGAATATTGAGATATTACCCATCTTGCATGGGGAGTTAACACTTCCTGGTGGTTGCCACTTTATACACCTTAGATATAAACGAATGTAACTAACTCTCAGGAGTAATGGATAAAATAGCATTTGACAAAGTATTCCCGGCCATTTTAAGCTCGAACCAAAGTTAACAAAAATTACACTTTCACACGCCTCAATCAACTTTGATGGGGTCGGAGACAAAATTTCCTTCGTCACTTTCGCTATGCGTAATTTCTGCGTATACAGAGCGAATTCGTAAAAATTAGTGTCTTCGACGTAAAGACTGCCGCACGCACTTACTACAATGATACCAGTATCAAATATTGAAGAGGTAGCACAATTAAACACGAGAAGAGCAAACCGTCGACGGGTATCAGTGGGTTAGAAGCTCACTGTTAAACAATAGTAATTCCACCATCTCACCCTGGATGTATTAGACTCTAGATCCCAGTTAGGTATAGCTTGCACGACGATAAATACAGTATAAACATTGTATGACCATAATCTTCTAAGGAGATCATAGGTTTTTTAATAAAAACAAAGGCATCACAACCAAGATAGTTCAACATCTGCCACCCTGTAGACGCTAAGCTAGCGATAAACCTCTAAACAGGTTTTTCAGTATCAATCTATATGAAAGTTTATTATTTTACGTTTATTTAAATTGATCTAAACATCTTGCACCAGGTGCCAGTCCGTTTGTACCCATTTCTCTTTGTCGTAAGGCGTCCCTTGCTCGTCATAAAGCAGGAAGCCTATTGAAGTAAACATTGAAACAACATTTACTCCAGGTTCCTTTCAACTAACATGACAGCGAAATGGTAACAATAAGTAAACTGGGAACTAAAACACTTTTTATAGCTTTTTTGATAAGACCATCGGACCATAACAAGGAGCAGGGACATCCACATTCCTTGGTATCATATTCACTTAATAAGACGACAAGTAAACAAACTTAGGAGGGCGTCAGCTGACGGTACTGTAAAAGATACTTTCAAGACTAAACGATTTCCGGTGGCAGCCAAATTAACAAAGACAAGGTATAAGTGAATTTCAGCTATTTCTTTACCTTGGCATGAAATAAGCAAAAACGGTTTTTTCTGTTAAACTTTGTCATATCTGTTTATGCTTTCTGTTTTTCCCAATACCATAAATTGTTTCATATCTACAGATAGCACTACGATTTGTCCTTAATACACAAGAAGACTGCAGTTTTCCAAAAATATTTCTGTTCTGAAATAAGAATTTAGTTTTTCAAATATTTTGACGTAGGGAATTTACTCATTTTGCCTGATCAGTCGGTAAACATTGTTGCTAATAATATTCCCTTAGTTTCGACTAGCAGCGAAGAAGGTGCTTACAACGAACGTAAGGCGGAAAAAAATACATGGTCTAGTGGATAGTATTGGTAACTTCTAAAGAAGAGGTTCCGGGTTCGATACCTAGCAATCACATAAAAATGTTCTTCAATGGAAATGTCTGGAACGGTGTCCACTTAGGTTTGTGCGGTCAAATGAGAAGCTAGAAAAAATAAGTAGAGAAATGTACACGCAAGCCGTGGAAGTGGGTTGTACCGGGCTGGGAGCCACACGACATTTATTTTTAGTCTTCCCGCTTTTTATGGAGTCATTCGTCTTCTGACTGGTTCGATGCGACCCGCCACGAATTCCGCTCTTTAGCGAACGTCTTCATTTCAGAGAAGCCCTTGCACCCTACGTCCTCGATTATTTGTTGAATATATCCCAATCTCCGTCTTTCCGTACGGTTTTAACCTCCACAGCTCGTTGTAGTCAGATGGAAGTTAATCCCTCAATTCTTAACACATATTCAATCATCTTGTCCCTTCTTCTTGTCAGTATTTCCCGTATGTTCCGTTCAAAAAATGGTTCAAATGGCTCTGAGCACTGTGGGACTCAACTGCTGTGGTCATCAGTCCCCTAGAACTTAGAACTACTTAAACCTAACTAACCTAAGAACATCACGCACATCCATGCCCGAGGCAGGATTCGAACCTGCGACCGTAGCAGCCGCACGGTGCCGGACTGCGCGCCTAGAACCGCGAGACCACCGCGGCCGGTTATGTTCCGTTGTTCGCCGGTTTTGCGGAGAAATTCCCCATTGCTTATCAGTCCACCTAATTTTCAATTTCATTCTATAGCACCGCACCCGTCTCAAACGCTTAGATTCTTTTCTTTTCCGGTTTTCCCACAGTCATGATTTACACCCATACGATACATTTTTAGAAATTTCTTCTCCAGATAAAGGCCAATGTTTGATACTAACAGACTCCTCTGGGCCAGGAATGCCTCCCTTACCCGTGTTGAGCAGCTTGTTATGTTCTCCTTGCTTAGTCCGTCAGTGTTATTTAATTTTCAAGGTAGCAGAATTCATTAACTTCACCTATTTCGTAATATTCTTGAAGAAATATAAAACAGCCAATAGTTGCAAAGTTTGACATTTTTTAAACCACATGACCATGGTTACAACGTTCATAAAAACGTCTTTTTCAAAAAGACATAGTGGCAATTGCATTACATGTTGTAACGGATGTACGTTAAAATATAGCCGAAAGGTTTCTTAAAATATAACATTTCACTTCCTGCTACTAGATTAAAATCCATTCGTGCGTCTTCCTCTGCGAAATATATTTTCTCTTTGTTCTTCCACCCGACTCAAACCCTGTATCTCCTGATATCGCCCAAGTAGGCTTCATACGTACATCGTTGCAGCTGTCGCATAAAAAGAGACCCAGGACCTTATAGTCAATGCTGCAAGAGATTTATGTCCTCAATAAGATGCAATAGCAATTGGCTTGCTTTAATTTTCTGATCTGTATTCTTAAACCTCTGTTGGTTAAGTATATAAATTCATTAACATTTTGGTGCCCTCGTTGTTTATTGCATTAAATGAAGATTCAGGCAAATGTTCTTATCAGAGTTAGTCACAAATATGCCGAACTGATGACGTTAAGCTCCCTAAAAGTCTTTAGCGCCATTTTTCACGAGATGTGTTTCGCTGATATACAGTATTTCCTTCGCCGGTTAGAACACGTCCATGAAAATTGGTCTCTATAAATTTTTTAAGCATTAAAAGTTCCATAACTGTACGGAGTTTCATTTTTGTAATTATGAGGAGTGTATCTCTGTTTTAATCGATAATTTCTTTTTTGAAACTACACATTTACTCGACATCAAGTACTTTTTGTGGGAAATTTGTAGTGCTATTTTTTATTTATAGTTATTAGCGCTTTATTTTCTAATGTGTGATGAAGCTTTTGTAATTACTTTCTCCATCGTTTCTTGCAAAATAATCTATTTTTATCGAACGTGCTACTGTGACTGCTAAGTCAGTGTTATTGTTTTAAAACTATTAGGGCAACATTGAACTAAATCGTCTTAGTAGAGCACTTGGCTGCTTTAACGTTCCATGTTTGCTTTTTCCGTATATGTGTACCGTGTTGTTTTCTTACAAATTCATCTTCGTAAGTTAGGTTATAAGGAACTTGCCTGGATAGTCCAGCACATTAACACACGACTTCCGGGATTTGGGGAGGTGAGCTTGCCTCGGATCCAGCCCGCCTCGGCATTAATGGCGAAAGCTGGTGAGGTGGCCATCCTATATGAAGTTTTTAGGCGATTTACCACATCCTACTAAAAAAAATAAGGGGCAGGTACTCCCGTCCCGTCTCAGATACGTGATAAGCAAACACTTAGATAGCGTTGTAAGTCTAGAACATGATGTGTACGATAAACGTAGACAGACAAAACGCGTATAATAGTGGCGAGCCCGTAGAGAAAGAGGAAAATCTATGTATGAAAAAGTTATTTTACGAGAAGTTGCGTATTTCTCCTTCCCCTTAATCCACACTAATCGAAGGCATTGAAAATACGAGGCGTATTCCGAAAGTAAGGTCCGGTCGGTTGTGAATTGGAAACCACAGTGAAAATCCGATAATGTTTTGCATAGGTGTATTGGTCAGTGTCTCTAGTATGCCCGCTGATCGCGTCACGTCTGTCTTTTCAGTGAGCACGTAAAGACGCCTAGAAAACGGTGTCTCCCACCAAATATGAGGGCCCGTGAGAGATTTCATCTGATTTAATGCAGCCCACACAACATAATTGTCATGCATTTCCTTCTTCATGGCACTTCTCGTCCGCACTCTGCAGAGGCAATGAGGACGTCCCTGCAACGTTGTTAATGGGAAGTGTTTGATCGCTCTCCATACAGGCCGGATTTCGCTTCCTCTGATTTTCATCTCTGTTTACGTGAACCGCTGGCTATGAACTCATCGTTTAGGTATAGACAAAAACTGCAGATCATCGTTGAGAATCGACGAAAAGTGCAGGCTGCTGCCTTGTATGAAGGGGGCATTGGAAAGTTGGTACAATGCTATGACAAATGTCTCAGACGGAGCGGCGACTATGTAGATACGTTGCTGGAAGGTATGGCTACCTGATGCAGATAAAACACTTTTGATTTTCACTGTGGTTTCCATCTCGCGAACGATCGGACCTTACTTTCGGAATACCCTTCGTACTATCCACTTGTAACATTATGTTTGTAACAGTAAAAAAAATGGTTCAAATGGCTCTGAGCACTATGGGACTTAACATCTGAGGTCATCAGTCCTCTAGAACTTAGAACTACTTAAACCTAACTAACCTAAGGACATCACACACATCCATACTCGAGGCAGGATTCAAACCTGCAACCGTAGCGGTCGCGCGGTTCCAGGCTGAAGCGCCTAGAACTGCTCGGCCACACCGGCTGGCTTGTAACAGTATACAAGATCCAAAATTACTTTGCATTCCTTTTCAAAGAATAGAGAGAGGGTTGTGACAATTTTCAGAATAAGGCACTCCGTTTGACAGACGCTTCCTGGTCAACTTATTTCAAACCGTATGTGACAGATATACCTGACAGGGGCATCCGTCACTGCATCTATTTGCAGGGAAGGAAAGTTTTTTAATTGTGGTGTAGTGTGGATATGGAAAACAGTAGCCAGTTATAACGTGACACACGAAAACTGTTGCATGGCTGTTAGGTCGTTGTTTCAATCATAATGTAATTACCTATTTCTTTGCGTTGAGTCAATCTCGAATAAACTGCATGCGGTGGCATTGAATATTGAATGTCCCACCGTGTCAAAAATACAGTGAGTGTCGACTAAATATGACTGTAGGAAGTAGTTATATAGGACGTTAACGTGTAATATCGGCACTGAGAAAAAACTTACTCCGAAAGAACACAAAGGACGTCGTTTGAAGAAATGAATGAAGAGAAATAGCAGAAAAATACAGGTTGTTTTTAAAATAATCAACGTTTCTCACGAAGACGGGTAACTGACCCTTAACGTAATCAAATGGACTAGCAAAGGCGTAAACATTCCACAAGACACACCCGATCTAGGTGGCGCAGTATAATGACTTCGTTCTCGCATTGGAGGACGGAGGTTGAAATCCTCATTTAGGTCTATAACAGTTTCCACAAATCCCCTGAGGCATATAACAGGATGGTCTCTCTAAACCGAGATTACGTCCGGGCCCTAACTCGTCGTCAACCGAACGGTAACGCACATTTGGCATACTGTTATCTTTCAAATGAGATTGTCTTGAATCTTTAAGTAACCTATTACACGACTCCAAACTATGGTGTTGGTTACTAAGATGATAGCAACTAAATCAACCAGAATGTTCCCTAAAAGCCAAAGTCAGGGAAACATCAATGTGTGGTCGAGAAACGTTGTTCCTTCTAATTAAGGAAATGCGTTGTCTCACGCCAGGATATTACGAATAGTGATAAAGAAGAACTGTAAAAGGAAGGAAAGTATGGATGATTTGGTCTCACGATGCCTGGACGTATTGGACAGGAAACGTGTGAAAAACGTGACATGGCAGCCCACAAAGCAGGTCACGAACTTTGCATTCTGTGTCTGATGCTCCGGTGCTCATGCAACATGGAGCGGAAACTTCTAAGGGCTTTAGCAGTTAGTGAGGGCCAGATGGTTTCGAGTGCATGTCTTACGTGAAAGCGATGAAAATACCAAAAATCGATGAGGTCGTCGGCATCTACCACATCCTTCGTATCTGAAGATATGAACCATGTCACCGAAGTTGATTTGTCATCAAGACACATACTGACACAGTGAGCATGAGCAAGAATATGTGTTTCGAAGAGCGAAGCTGTAAGACGTTGTGAATGTAGTAGCTGAATATTACTGTTAGCTCATTCCAAACATACTCAGTTGCAGCAAAGTGTTTCTCCGCTATAATTCGTAAATGTTACTGATTGCACACTTGCTAATTAAACACTTGTTTAGCAGGTTGATACTGTAACAGAAATGTGGAAACACATGAAGAAACAACAAAAAATATTTATTAAGAGTGTGTTAGAAGACACTGAAATTAATTCCCTAATCGATGGTTTGGAACTGAATGTCTGTGGCACGTCGTATTTTCGTGCCTGTCGGCAGAAGGACTTACTTGTCCAACAGTTCAGGGAAGAAGCAATATAGCCTGCAGTTAACAGCGCTCCCTATGGTGGCTGTCCACACTATTGGCTAAAGTATATAACACGTAGAATGAAGTGCCGCAGAAGCAGGAAGAGGTCCAGGTTTGTGAGTGCCATCTGGAGGGTGCTGCACGAATCAAAGGGGGGCGAGGGGGAGTGGTTTTACCTGCGTAATGGTGAAATCACACAGTATTTGTTATGTCCTAATTGCTTGGTAATAACATGAAACAACAATTATTTACATTCAATCAGTAGCAATAAAGTCAGTAGCTCAAACCATTAAGACCATGAAAAAACCGCAGTCTAGATAATAATAAACCTTAGCTCAAAATACAGCAAAAAGAATGCTTGTGCGTCTATCTTCCCTCAGAATGTTAGTACATGGAAAACATCAACCGAAGCAACAGACTCTATGGGGGTAGTTCAGCTGCCACCACACTGTGACAAGTTAGTGCCGTCTGACGAAACACGTAACGATATGTCCATGAATTCTGATGTCTCTCGGCGAAAGTAAATCAGTCCCCTCCTTGAACAATAACCTGCCATACGAATCTCAACTTGACTCCAAGGGAGACAGTCAACTTCATCGAAACAATTACTCCTGTACTATATCTCTCTTTGCATGCGCCAGTACACATGTAGGTTAGCTTAAACTACTAGTGGAAGTAAGACCATTTAGAGAGACAGTTTACAGATACCAACTTTCCTATACTAAGAAGCAACAGTTTCCACGGAAACATCGTCGACAGTACTTAGAGAGCTACATGTAGTGCAGTCATCTTAATTAAACAATTTGTTGCCTCTCCAACCGCATTCTCAACTCCTGCAAGCAGTCATTGTAATAGGAAATAAGCAATGTAGAAACAAGCCCCTCGTCCAGACCCTAAAGGCCCAATTGATATTGACCAGTTGCCATGTGATCCTGTGCCGTGTGGCGTCATGCGTATGCAGTATGGAGGGCCATGCAGTCAATAAATCAGACTTCTAGACACATGAGACGCTACTTATCGATCAAGGAGCTTCTCAGTAGGCATCAAGAAGCTGAGTGCACTCCATCCGAGACCCCCGACCAAGGAAAAGTTGTTGACAGTACCATGAACCGAACCCGATTCTTCCGCCTGGCAGACATTTATGCCGACCACTCAGCTACAGAGGTGAACAAACAAGCAATATAACGTATTTATTTCAGCCAACAAAAGAAGAAAAAAGAAAAGACGAGACACCTTTTGAGAAGCCCCTCCACCCACAATTCTTGCTCCAAGCTGGCTTTGAGACTCGACTCAAGCAATTTTGACAAATACCATTCACTGTTTAATGACGACATTTTCCAAACAATATATCAGTGATATTAGGATAAAATCAGGATACAACTACCCTCATTGCGTGACAGCAGTTGGAAATAACTGCAAAATAAATGTTGCAGTCACGTACTGGATTCGTCACACTGTCGTAGTTACCACAATTCAAAAGCCGATGTTCTAGATAGCTGATTGTACCGTATACACCTCCCAAATGTGATATATTTCCACTTAGTGAGTACGCTACTGTGAAGAATAGGAAACAGAAGGGAAAATGCATGAAGAGCAAAGCAGAATCTTCGCAAAGTAGAGTACCTGGTTGAAATTATTAGCGCTCACGACGAAGTAGCCAAAGATGTTCTGAAACATAGACATGAATCTGCTCAGCCTCCATCTTTCTGCTGCCTATAGTAGAAAGGCCATTTAAATAAAAATTATCTGGAGCACATTTTGGAACCATTAACAACAACAATCTCAATAGGGTCATCTCAACTATCCTTTACTGCATAGTACCCAGCAGCCATATAACTCTTCAGCTTCGGCTGATCCTGACTTATTTACATTCTAGTCTAGTCTATTTCCTCCACAGAGATGGCAATTTTGATTATGGTCGGCCAATGTTCTGACGACTAAGTTTTCTAATCAAAAATTTAACAATGTTCGTACACATAAAATCTCTACTTCCATGAATAGGTATGCAGAATATATAGTGCTATTTACAAGCATAAGGTGATTTCAGAATTCAAATTCAACGAAAATCACTGCATAATATTTAACTTAGTTTCAGTATTAACTTTAAACAGTCCACTGTATGATACTGCTCATTCAGGATATATTACATTTCGATTGATTAAATCGTCGATATCAACATTCACCGGGTGGTATCCAGCAATCCAGACAGTAGTTTCTTCATCGAGTCTGACGCTACGTCTCTCATTTTCTGTATTGATTTATTAAAACAAACAGCTACCAGTGTGCCAAAACACTTGGTGTAAATAACAATCTTTTCTTCATCTTACTACTCTTTTTCTATTAATTCTTTCAGAAATTCGTATTTTTCTTGATACGTAGGTCTTAGGTTGTCAGCTATGGTGTTGTAACTATTTTTGAAGTCGTTATCCTTCTTTTTTTTATAAGTTACTTTCTATCGTGGATGAATTCTTGCAGTGGCAATACAGTAGGTTTAAATGTTTTCTTTTTCAATATAAAGTGAACTCAATTTTCTTCATTGCAACCAATATAATTCTGAATCGAATATTCCTTCGAGATTTCGTAACCAATCTTTTTTACATTAGTTTTATTCGCAGTGGAAGCTCTAAGCAGTTTGCTACCAAGCACTGCTTAAATAATATCTAACCTAATCCAAACAGTACTGAAATTTACGAAATGAAGTGGACAAAGGACATGCTGAAAGTATCCTCGTTGTCTGTGATCTATGATGTGTTACATGCAGATGTTTCCAAAATTAATTTGGTAACAAGAGTAATTTAGTGCACCATTGATGTTTCTAATATGACATTCTAAGCATTCCACGGCATGCTTGTTTACGTATTTAGAGAAATGTATTGCTTGTACTACCAGAATTAATATGATCGCAGAATACGAGTTCTGTGCTATTGTAATTTTACTAGAAAAGAACAGTTACATTGTTATACTTTCTTCTTTTGTATACAACGGGCATCTTCTACTTGCTCTCCACTTTTCTGTGTCGTGTGTGCGTTCTTTAATCTGCTCGTAACATCGTCCATTTACGATTTGATCCAGCAGCACAAACCTTCGTCTACCCCTTTTGTCTCTTCCTTGCAATATTTCCTTCGATGACACATCGTTTCAATTTCTTTGTAATACAAGTCTCACAGAAGATCTTTTCCACATTCTCACGATATCCAACAGTTGTCCTGCCTCTCCTGTTATTAGACGTATGTCGTCATTCTTCATTCTGTCAGTCGGTTATTTTCAGAATTTATCTCTACATTCACTTTTCAAAGCTATTCAAATAGAGGTTAATCTAATTTATTATAGAGTCATGGGTCTGACATCACTGTGGATGTTTCTGTGCTCAGTTGGAGGACTACATGAATTACATTTCTTATCAGTCTGTATATTGCTTACACCATCAAACATGGTTCAATATGGTTCAAATGGCTTTGAGAGCTATGGGACTTAACATATGAGGTCATCAGTCCCCTAGAACATAGAACTACTTAAACCTAACTAACCTAAGGACATCACACACATCCATAGCCGAGGCAGGAATCGAACCTGCGACCGTAGCAGTCGCGCGGTTCCGAACGGAAGCGCCTAGAACCACTCGCCCACCGCGGCCGGCTCAAACGTGGTGTTTTATGCACTCTGAGGACTAAATTTCGTTGTTGTGGGCAGTTTTTTAGTTTCAGCACTTCTTTTTGTATTAAATAATAAAATCCCAGGGTACTGAGTCTATATACGTTTTTTGCATCAATCGGTTTCCGTACGAACTTCATGATTCTCTGTCATAAATGTCACAGTTCGTAGCAGTTAACGGAAAGACATCTACTGAGACAAAAGTGATGTATGACGTTCTTAACGGAATTGAGGAGACAATATGAGCAGTCCTCTTATATTTTAAAAGACGATGTTGCCGTTTACCGTCCAGAAAAGGCATTAGAACATGAAGACAAACTGCAAAATGATTATGACAATATAACTGTATGGTGTGAAAAGTGGCAGTTTGCCATAAACAATGAGACCAGTGAGGTTCAAATGGCTCTGAGCACTATGGGACTTAACATCTATGGTCATCAGTCCCCTAGAACTACTTAAACCTAACTAACCTAAGGACAGCACACAACACCCAGCCATCACGAGGCAGAGAAAACCCTGACCCCGCCGGGAATCGAACCCGGGAACCTGGGCGTGGGAAGCGAGAACGCTACCGCACGACCACGAGATGCGGGCAGACCAGTGAGGTGTTCCACATGAGTACTCAAGAAACTGTTAAATAAGCGCATAGAAATTTAATGCTTTTTGAGTCAGCAAAACACCTAGGGATTACAGTTACGAAATAGAATATTGTAGGGAAGCCTAAGTAAAGGCTACATTTTATTAGCACAACACTTAGAAGATGCCACAGATCTACTGATGAGACTGCCAACAATACACTTTTCCTTCCTCTTCTAGAGTATAGCTGCGTGATGTGGGATCGTTTCTACATAACACTGACGAATAACATCGACATAGTTCAATGAAGGGGAATTTCTTTCTGTATTATCGCGGAATATGAGGGAGAGTGGCTCGGACATAATCAATAATAAAGGAGTTGTGTTTTTCACAATGTTTCAGTAACAATTTTTCTCCTGCAAATGTGAAAATATTTAGTTCACTCCCACCAATGCAGGAAGAAAAGATCATCGTAATAAAATAAGAGGAATCATAATTCGCGCAGAAACATCTAGTTGTTAATTCTTCCCACATGCTAATCATAAGCAGACCGGTAGAGTAACAGCCTGGAAGTGGTTCTACGAACGCTCTGCCCACCATTCAAGTGTTAACTACAGAGTAATCACGTAAATGTAGATGTAGATACATTTTCCTTAGTTCTTTCATCTCAGACACCGATATTATGTAAGATTTTTGGGGCACATTGAAGCACTGTGTACATGTGAGACTGTCAGACACTAAGTGGTACTTTTTTTAAAAATAATTATCAAACAGCTTGAGCAATTCCACAAACCGGTAATTTTATCGAGGTCACTACTGGATACAGTTTATTAAACAGTTCAGTCTCGGTGCATGCAACACAGAGTGTACGTTACTGCTGTCATTTAAAAACCTACAGCGCGGCTGAGTTTTTCTGCTGTCGTTGATGATAAGGTAGTCTACCCTCATTGTCTTCATGCAATAGACGAAATGTGGAAAATGAGCCATGATCACTTATCTCTGACTTCCTCTTCTGCAGGTGCTGTCAAATGCTGTGGAACCTGCTCAATTGGCTGCTCTCATTGTGGAAGTTGTATCGCAAACTGCATGTGTTTGTATGGTTCCTCAGTATTTTACTGCCACAGAGTTGCTGGCATAGCGTAAAATGTAGCTTGGTAGCTTGCGAGACGGGGATTTGAGCCGGACCCAGATAGAATCTGCGCGGTACATTAACGACCTTTATTCTGATATACCGGCCTGCTTAAGGCCTTTTTCCACGCTCGTTTACGCAATTTCTGGGATATTCACCGTTCTATCCCGCACAAAACACGATACAAAAACAATTAAGCCAACAGACCAAAATTTACGTGATTCAGAGTCGGAGGAAGCACACAACTTGTATCCGTTAGTACTGTCACACCAGGAAAGGCATCCCGTCATTTTTAAAATAAAATAAATTGGCAAAATTACGAAACCACCCGAACAGGCACGTCAAGATAAAGGCTAGGAAAGAAAAACTGAACTATTTCAAGAAACTGTCTCATATAAGATCTAAAAGTCCGTGACGCACTCGGTTGTTGTGAGCAATACAGGTGGTTTTCGGAAGAGAACACTAACACGTCAGTACTGCAGCACCATGTGAACATTCCATCCCAAGAAAATCCAGATACCGAGCGAAAGACGTGGCGAGGAGTTCCAGTCAACGTGATATTGCGGAGACAGAATCAGTGTACCTCAACATTAAATGATCCACGGTCTGGGCCGGACAATGCATTATCTTATACGATGGTAAATTATCTGAAACTCAGCCAAGAGGTCAGGCTGCTAGGTTGCTCTGGCATATGAAATTTTGTTCGGTGGAAACAAACCGGGTTTGGATAAAGGCCAAGACGAGCGCGAGCTCTGTTGACTGCTGCGCTGTTTTCTTCCGTGTGGCCTGCGGGACTCATTCTGAGTCGGCCGTAGTATTTTCCACTGGCCAGGCTATACCAAAACAGATAAGATTCAATGAAGAGCTTTTCGACTGCGTGTGCATTTGTTTAGTCTGCGGAAGAACTTCATTGAAATTTTCTACGAACTCCAACGGGAGACACGAGAACGAATATGTTGCATGTTACGGATAGCTTTACTTTCAAATTTTGAGAAGCCTTCGTTTAAATACGACTGAAAAACTACATTACTATTTCTGATAAACGCTCCCGTTCTCTGCCCACGAATGACATACAGGCTGAGCTAGGAGGAGAGTTACATGCTTTGAGGGGTGATACTGTTGGTGATTCTGAACAATGTACCTCATACGGAGATAGTAAAGTCATCAGAAGATCAAAACCAACTGCAAAACGATTTAAATAAGATATTAGTACACTGCAAAAATTGGCAATTGACCCTAAATAATGAAAAGTGTGAGGTCATCCACACGAGCGCTAAAATGAAAGGGTTTAACTTCGGTTACACATTAAATCAGTCAAATATAAAGGCCGTAAATTCACCTAAATAGCGAGGACTTATAATTACGAACAACTTAAATCGGAAACAACACTTAGAACATGTTGTGAGGAAGGCGAGCCTAAAACTGCGTTTTATTGGCAGGACACTTAGAAAATATAACATATCTGCTAAAGAGACTGCCTACAGTACAATTGTCCGTCCTCTTTTAGAGTACTACTACGCCGTTTGGGGTACTTATCAGATAGGTTTAACGGTGTACGTCGAGAAAATTCAAAAGAGAGCAGCACATTTTGTATTGTCGAGAAAGAGGAGAGAGAGTGTCACGGATATGATGAGGATACCGGATACGCCTCATTAAAAAAATTGCAGTCATCAGGTTTTTCCACCGAGTGAGAAAATATTTTTTGACGCTAACCTGCATAGGAAGAAATGATCATCATAATAAAATAAGGGAAATCAGAGGTCGCATGGAAAGATGTAGTTGTTCGTTTATTCAGCGCGCTGTTCGAATATGGAATAATAGAGAATTATTGTGAAGGTGGTTCGATGAACCCTCTGCCAGGCACTGAAGTGTGATTTGCAGAGTAGCCATGTATATGTATATGTAATTGTATATATAGATGTAGATGTGTGCCCTTTTCCGAATGGTTTCCGAGAAAAAACGATTTATGTATTCATCGGGAAACTACTTCAAACCTACCTAAGCTACAGTAAATCTGCGACTCGCGGGATTTACAGTATTCTCTCGATCCCTTCGCGCAAACTAGTTCCCCTAAAGAAAAATGAATACTCCCTTTTAGTAGGAAATTTAATGTAAATTTAAAGTTCTAATATGTTTTCTACTGTTGCAAATAATTCATCTTTACTGTAATGGGACAAAGATGAATGGACACACTGTAGGAGTAGTGAAGAGGTTCCTTAACTCTATGTTTAGTTTTATCTGTGGCTAACTTGCTAGTCAGTCAGTTCTTATGTGATGCATAGCAGCGAGCAGTTGAGTTTTCCAGTGAGTGAAATCTGTTAATGTGAATCTGGGAGAAGCCATCTGCAATACTTTATTATGGTGACAAAACATTTCATGCTTTCTTTTTCATGTTACTGATAGAGAACATATTGCAGGAATTTCAGAGGTATGTTTCTAGTTTCTCTGTAATGGGAATTTTGTAATTGTTAGTCTTTTTGTGTTGTGCTGGCTTTCTCTCAATAATCGACGTTCGATTTCCCAAAAACGATTTTCTTTAAAGTACAGCCCACCTCCATTATTCATAATAAAGTTTTGAATTTATTATCGTGTATGCATTGCACCTTACGGCATACGAAGCGGCAGACTGTTTCTGACAAAAAGAATATATAGAAGATTATTTATCTTTGGCTGCTGCATCTTCTGATTTGTATTTGCTTTCGAGAACGCTAGTACTCTAGACGCAAAAAACAGCATGCGGTGCAAGATGCAAGTCACTTATTTCAGGGGAGATTTCACCTTGCAATCTTGTGTAAACAGCGTGTAGTCAGGATTGTCAGGTGTCGTGCAAGCAAGTACAGTAATTTTCAGTGAACAATGTTGCTAATTTCAAACAATTATTTTCTTCCGAAGAGAACAGTAATTTAATTGTTGTGGATTTTCTTAGTGTAACATTGCACTTCATGTCACGCATCGTTCATATTGTTCTTCGGTACTGGGTTTTAGTTTTATAGTTATCAGTGAGCACACAATTATTTTCTTTTGCCAGTTAGTTAGATTAATTTTTTTATTTAAAATTTTGCATTTTATGAAGTTTAAATTTTTATTTCATGACATTTTTCACAGGCGCAACATAGGGACAACCAATAGTCAGTTTTTTTCAGCAGTTGGATACGTTATCTAAATTACATGTTACGTTAGTAGAAAGGTTTCGAAATCGAAGTATTCACTCCTCTCTCATGTAGAAAATATTTTATAGAAAGCTTACATAGTTTAATTTTGTATTTCTACAGGTCTCAGTTGGAGATCGCAGGTTTCGGCGTATTCAAGAGAACCATACAAAATTGACAGTAAAGGTGCCGGCCGCGGTGGCCTCGCGATTGTAGGCGCGCAGTCCGGAACCGTGCGACTGCTACGGTCGCAGGTTCGAATCCTGCCTCGGGCATGGATGTGCGTGATGTCCTTAGGTTAGTTAGGTTTAAGTAGTTCTAAGTTCTAGGGGACTGATGACCACAGCAGTTGAGTCCCATAGTGCTCAGAGCCATTTTTGACAGTAAAGGTGTTCTATCTCGGAGCCATTGGACAAGGGGCAAATATCCGTATTAAGTTTTTTGTTCAACATCGCCAATACTATCCCCGTTCAAAACCTGTACATTTCCTTCTGACTTACCTTGTATGTACCGATTAGTTGGGTGGCTTGCGTCGTATAAAAATAAATTTGTACCTCAAACAGAGTGGTATATGACGCGGAGGATTATGATCAGTGACCACGATAATCATTAGCTGCTGTCCGCCCCTGATACCTCAGTGCTTAGCGCGACGGAATGTCATACCTAATGGTTCAGGGACTGGGTGTTGTGTTGTCCTTATCATCATCATTTCATCCCCATCGATACGCAAGTCGCTGAAGTGGCGTCAACTCGAAAGACTTGAAACAGGCGAACGATCTACCCGACGGGAGGCCCTATCCACACGGCATTTCCATTTCCATTAGCTGCTGATACATCAACCACGTGGTATCCACTAGTATTAGCACTTTACTTCAGAAGTTTACCTTACTTCAACGTAGGCAGAAAGTAACCACGCGATCGGCACAGTTCTTCCTAGTCATCACTATCGTAATTAGAAGACGCTAAGTTTTATGGTACCACGGAAATTAAATTGTAACTATCATCGCCGGCCGGGGTGGCCGAGCGGTTGTAAGTGCAACAGTCTGGAACCGCGTGACCGCTACGGTCGCGGGTTCGAATCCTGCCTCGGGCATGGATGTGTGTGATGTCCTTAGGTTAGTTAGGTTTAAGTAGTTCTAAGTTGTAGATAACTGATGACCTCAGAAGTTAAGTCCCATAGTGCTCAGAGCCATTTGAACCATTTTTAAGTGTCATCGAGAATCTGGTATCATTGAACAGTATATTCACATCGTAGAAGAGCGATATAGCCATAATGATGAAATGATCGTATGGCAATTATGGCTTGGGATTCTTCCCCCCACCCCCGAGAAGAAGTTCGGCTGCCAGTTGCAAGTCTTTTCCATTGACACCACGTTGAGCGACTTGTATGTCGATGATGGTAAAATGATTATGCGGACTACACAACGCTCAGTCTCCGAGCGCAGCAAACCTCCGATTCGGCCGGGAACTGCCCCCGGCCTCCCTACATGGTAATCGGACGCGATGACCACTTAGCTAAGAGATGAGACGATATATCTGTAGGAACAGATCAAACGCCTTCTTCGTTTCCTATGACGTGTAGTACAAATTACTGTTTAGTTTTTGATAAATATATTATACGCGTTGTAGATTAGACTTCGAGGCAGGTCGTGAGGGATGGCTGGATACCTCAGTCGGTGAAGGAAGAGACGTCTTAAAGACAAGGTTCTTTTTGGAGTCTAGGGGATGGTAGATAGACTTTCTGACAAATCATGAATAGCAGATAAATATCTCAGTTCTCAAGAGCATTGTTTTCCGAAAGGAAAGGATCCGTGTTTTAATCCGTTTTTCACCACCTAGTATTAAACTGTCTCTAATGAAATACTAATTTATGGGTTGTAATTAGCCCCTATAAAGCTTTAATTACCTTTTAAAGTAGCACTGATAAACTAGAGTGGTAAGAACGAACGATATGAAATCTTTATATGTACAATGGACAAACTGCATATCCTTCTAACTTATGCTTTTCGTTTGCTAGCACCTGAGTATCAGTTATGAAGTAAATAAAACTTCCATAAATCGCCATAACAGCGTGAAACGATGACAGGTTATATATGTTGTATTTAGCAGCCAACTGTATGCCGATAGAGAAGTTAATTACCGTTTCTGCTCTCTCAGATATTCTATATTTGTGTGAGATGTGGAAGGTACGAAAGTTGTTCTTGGCAAATGGCTCTTCCAAAATATCAATGGCAGAGCAGCAGCTACGGACTGCACCAAGTAGCTCTTTCACGGAACGTTGCCAAGTGGGTTTATTACTCAAGAAACTTTCCCCAGGGTCTTTCTTGGGCTTCTCTGCAGACTTTACACGGCTTCCCTTGTAATTTCTTATATAGGGCAAAGGCGCTTTCGGGCCAGCAGGTAGGTATGGACGGAGCTTCTCGCTACGGCAACAGTTTAAAGAATTTCTCAAATCAATCAGGAACAGTATGGCGCTGCATGTAGCCATCCGTCGGGGAAAAAAATGGCGACGTGTGAATTTTAAAAGTGTTTAAGTAATAATTACGAACTCAGAATCTCTGGGGCAGGGCGTTTGAACTTTAGAATTGATATTTAACGGTCTACGGCTTCTTATTTACGAAATTCCGTTTTGTAAGGCCATGATATAACGACAGAGCGGTAGTGAAAAACTTCGGAAAACAATGTACCATTCGAAGTACGCTAAGTTAATGTAATTTTGAATATAGCAACCATCTAAATTCATTATGAATGAAAAAACACACATCACTTGTTTAATATTCTACAATATTTATTATTTTACAAACTAGTTTTCGGTCGTTATGCCATCATCAGGTACAAAGATAAATACGAGTCGCTGTGAAATTTTGTGGAATCCAATATTTTAAAATAAAGTAGATACCGAGTATCTGATTTGGTTTTCACATCTGACAGTTGTTAACGTTTGATTTAGAACAAAAATGAGATGGATTATTTCAGTAGAAACGCAGAATAAAAAATTAGGTTGGATCAAATATGTAACTTATTAAATAAGAAATACATGAAATATTACAACAATTTTTCTGAGAAGAAAGTTAAGTTGAACAATATATAGTAAAATTTGGTGCCATGTTCCAGTGGGCTGATGAACAAGATAATCTTATCCTTAAAAGGTAGATATTGTACCTGTTTGTAAAACTGAACATTTTAAGTACAAAATAATCTTGTTCAGCCACTCTTGTGGAACATGTCAACAAATTTTGCTATTTATTCTTCAACTCACTTTTCCTCTCAGAACAATTTTTATTATTTGCCATATAATTCATTACTTAATGTGTCACATATTTTATCTAACCTCTTGTTACAATGCATTTTTAATAAAATAATCCTTCTCGTTTTGGTGATAAATCACACATTAAAAATTCTCTCTTGGGGAACCAACTTTGATCCGACTATAATTTTACAACCACGTATATTAATCTTTGTACCAGACTCTGGCGTAACAGCTATTTCACCCATTTCTACTGGTTCTGGAGAAGCTATCAACGAAAATAATAGGATTAGAAATTTAGTTTGCTGGAATTACATGTTTTATCTTTGTAAGAAATTTCAGTTAAGTTACAATGAAGTGAGTATGAAAATTTGTTTTCATTTCAAATAAGCAATACGAATAGCTGTTACTGGGGTTTTGGCTGAATTGATTTAATGTACCAGAGACGATCTAACATTTGTTTCAAACTTTCCATTTGTGACAGGATCCTTGTTGTGATCTCGAGCAAGGCAATCCGGCAAATCCATCTCATTTTATTCATTTCAAGAACCAACGTTTCTTGCTTAGTGGGAGAGAACTGGACAAAGAAGGGGCCTCTTTGTAGACTGTATTTCAGATTATTTAAAAACAGTCGCGCGTCCCCCTGTAACGACAATGTCGGCTAATTCTTCCAACGTCGGGGCACCAACTGCTTCAAAAACCTACTTAAGAACTGGCGTCACACAGTATAATACGAACCTAGGAAAGTGGGGTTATAAAGAGAGCGACTCGTGTGAGTGTGGGACAATTCAAAATCTCCACCATCTAACAATATGACCAAAAGTAGTCAAAAATTACACAGTGACAGACCTTAGCATAGCAAATGACAAAGCCATTTGCGTGACTGATTATTGGGAGTATGCAGTAGAATTGGTGACCCGGATAGTTAAAGTAAGTGGGAACGAGCATCGTGTTGACAAGATTGCAAATTTTTTGTAGTACTATGGGAGATTTGCCATGCCTATACAAACATGTGAGCTCATTCAGTGATCAATCAAATCCAAAAGTCCGAACGCAAATGAGGAAAATCAGCCCCTTGCCGCTATTTTGCTTTCCAGAAATTTAACTGACTCTAGGAAATACTAATCATCAGGTGCACACAAAGTCTAGAAACGTCGAGAGCGGCAACATAAACAAGGACTCATCACTCAATGAAACATTCATCTAGGGATCAATGTCGGCTTTGTATACCCCAGTCTGATCAATGTCATAGTTTCGTTCTGTGATCTGCAGCTGCTTAGCTGAGGTACGAACAAGAAAATCTAGGTGTGTTGCTTGTCGACAAAGCGACCATAATAGGTGGTGCAATTACTCACATTCTGGAGAATAGGATTGAAATTCCCGTGGCATCGTCGGAATTTAAGGTTCCAATGGCTTCACGTAACCACTTAAGGCTTATTCCGGGATGATACCAACCCTTGTTCACCCCGAGTTATCTTCCTGTCTATAATTGTTTACGCTATAGGTATCAACTATGTTACAACTCAACTATTTACGTTACTTAATCTGCTATTGTGTCACACACTCTAGGTGTGTAATTCGCATCACCAATACTACATCATCTGTGATGATTATAGCCAGTTATTGTGTGGGTAATGATGACCTTGTAAGCTGAATACTGATTTACTAAATAAATGAATACTGAAGAAAATAGACATATTGTGGCTTTTGTGCTTTATTTAATCTCATGGCTAGAGCCCCCCGTCGGGCAGACTGTTCGCCGGGTGCTGGTCTTTCAATTGGACGCTACTTCGGTGACCTGCAGTCGATGAGGATGATAGGATGATGATGATGAAAACATCACAACACCCAGTCACTGGCCGGAGAAAATTCCCCAACCCAGCTGGTAAACGAACCCGGGCCCAGAGGATTCACAATCCGTCACGCTGACCATTCAGCTACCGAAGGCGGACGGCTTTTGTGTATAAAAAAATATTCACTTCATTACATTTTGTACCATATCGAATGGCAGTAGAGTAGCAGCTTTAATTGAGCAGGTGGTAATTTTATTTTTCTGAGGGACGCCGCGTCCTTCAGAACCGAGAGGCAGCGACGTGTGGCACGCAACAAGGGAAGGCAGAATTTCCGACTTCAACCTTTTGGGAAATACACGCGGTCATTCCATGTTGAAGTTACTAATTTTCAGGGGTGATGTAGACGTGTAAATGTATCACTTTGAGATCAGAAAACCTGGTGCCGGCCGCGGTGGTCTCGCGGTTCTAGGCGCGCAGTCTGGAACCGTGCGGTTGCTACGGTCGCAGGTTCGAATCCTGCCTCGGGCATGGATGTGTGTGATGTCCTTAGGTTAGTTAGGTTTAAGTAGTTCTAAGTTCTAGAGGACTAATGACCACAGCAGTTGAGTCCCATAGTGCTCAGAGCCAGAGCCAGAAAACCTGGTCCGGAAACGATCGGATCGAATGTTACAAGTGAAAATCGTTCTGATATCTCTGACAGTGGATTGCTTGGATGGCTTCTACTGCAAGTTCTTCACTTCCCTTGTTTTTAGAGCAGGTGCTATGGACCAAAGTAAGAAAAATTTGTCTAGTAGACATGGCCTCTAAAATATATACCTTAAGAGCTATGAGCTAAGAGATGTTTCACAGGGGCATAGATGAACAGGTTCTCATAGCACTAAAAGTAAGCACTTTAGAGCCCATGTTTCCTGGTCATTTTTTCTTGTTTTCGTTCATACTGTCTCTTTATCTCCTCCCAAAATATTGAAAACAAAAGGCTTATAGTAGAATAGGTCCACCGTCAAGAGGTATCAGAACGATTTTCATTTTTAACTTTCAACTCAGTCGTTCCTCGAGCCTAAGACTGCTTCACTGAACCTTCTCCATCATCAGTGAAAGTTTGTAACATCGTCACGAAATCACCCAGTATACCATGTGGAACGAAGAAATCAGGGACGGCCGCTGTGGCTGAGCGGTTCTAGGCGCTTCAGTCCGGAACCGCGCGACCGCTACGGTCGCAGGTTCGAATCCTGCCTCGGGCATGGATGTGTGTGATGTCCTTAGGTTAGTTAGGTTTAAGTAGTTCTAAGTTCTAGGTGACTGATGACCTCAGAAGTTAAGTCCCATATTGCTCAGAGCCATTTGCACCATTTGAAGAAATCAGGAAACTACAAAGCAGCAAGCACCGAACTGTAAAAATGGCTCTGAGCACTATGAAACTTAACATCTCAGGTCATTAGTCCCCTAGAACTTAGAACTACTTGAACCTAACTATCCTAAGCACATCATACACATTCATGGCCAAGGCAGGATTCGAACCTGCGACCGTAGCGGTCGCCCGGTTCCAGACTGAAGCGCCTAGAACCGCTCGGCCACCAGAGGCCGGCACCGAACTGTAAGCTGGGTCGGCCCCGTGAAGGTATCTCTACAATATTGCTCTTCGGTAAGGCGTTACTGACCACGGATTGTTCCCGCCATGCAACAAACATACCTTTACTACTTGAAAAATACATAAGAAAGCTCGCTTTCTGAAAATTGGTGTACAGAGAATAATCACTTAGTCACCGAACAAGCGGCTAGTAGGTGCTGGGTAGACGGAAAGATCTACAGCTCTTGCGCCTGGGGTCGGTGGGAATGGATGTGGGAGCTCCATCTTCTTATGAAGGAGGAATTCTTGCCGTATAGCTTCAATCGCACTATGGGCACTGCTGGGCTTGTCGTGTCACTCCCAATGGAGAAAGTTGCTTCCAATACAGCCTCTTCTTCTCATATAGCTCTTTCCGTCGTCTCGTGGAGCCACTGTCAAGTTGGACGCTGCCGTCAGAAAGACGGAGTTGGGTCATTTCGCACTGATATAAAAAAACGTCCCCCAACCAAATGCGAAAACGAAGAATGCGTGGCACAAGGGAGGCTATGTTGCAGTCGACATGGAAGACGCAGACCATCGGCGTCGACTATGCTCAGCTGCCATTCGTCATTTCCTTTTGCTGGGTAGGCTGCTGGCCCGATCCAGTGAGGGTGCTACACCAAGTCTCTGAGTGATTGGTGAGTGTGTTTCGCTAAATCCAATAAGTTTGGACGGCCCTGCGTTAGGCTAACAAGGTGAAGACCCCTGAAGTTCTGAAGAATCGCCCCTTCACCTTAGTAGGAGTGGGTTCTTATTCCTTTTGAAGTGAATCCGGGCTAGTAGGGGTCTTGCAGGGGTGCATCCAACCCTTTTGAATGTTCGCCGGAGAGAATCGGGAGATATCTCTTGTGACTAGGACGTCAGAAGGAACCCTGTTGTTGACAATGGCGTCCTGATCTCAGCAGTTCAGTGTAAGATCTCAACCCTAATGCGAGAGTGAAGGGTTAGCTAGGACAAATATTAGCACATTATCGCAAATATTTTTCCTGTTCAGTGACAGTCGCAATAGCATTAGTCACGTTAAAAATTCCTCTCTGATGATGAAAGGAACACTATATTCACTGAAAAAACAAGACAAACATTTGCGGAGAAATCAGCTGGAATGTTCACGAAAGTTTGCAGTGGGAGATATGAAATAAAGCTGCACTGAACGTAAAGTAGGCTACACAAATGCCATAAACTGCAGTTAGAAAAGGTATAACGACTTTTTTAAATTACACATGTAGGGTGCCGGAGAATAGTGCATGAGAAATACAGAGTTTTTATGAATCAGTATTGATTGTTAGTTGAAGTTCATTGAACGCATAAAAATAACAGCAAACAGAATGTCATCACTATGTGTGGCCTAACAGTCCTGTTATTAGTGGCTAACTGCCGATGTCCTTTGTGTACAAATTGTTGGTAGACATGCACATGCCTTGTTACGAATTAATTTTACGGGAACAAAAGAACAAAATATGAACACAGTGTTCAACGTACAGGAAAGAGAAACAAGAATAACAACCAAAAATTGTAATAGGGCTCTTTTTTCAAAGGGATATGTATTCTCAATGCCCTGTTTGTCCTCCTCTGTAACTGAATGTTCATGCATGGGACCCAGATTCGATTCCTAGTAACAGCCAGAGATTTTTGTTTGAGGACTGGAAAACGGGCATTCAGCCTCGTGATGTCAGTTGTGAAGCTACTTGTCCGAGTAGCAGCGGCTCCAGGTCACGAAAACTGGCAACGGCCAGAAGAGAGATGTTACGACCAGAGGTGTAAAAATTCTTCTTCCAGCCTGCCTGCCCCTGTCTGCGTCGCAACCAGTAAAACTGCTCAACCTGTGGCGACGGAAAGCCAAGAGTACATTTGTACTGAAGGACAGTGGTTAAGCAGGCCCGCTTGGGTTACCGCAAGCCTGGCATGCTTCACAGGACCCGTTCAGCCTGCTGCACCTGCGAACAGGCTGCACTATCAGTCCTATGTGACTACAGAGTAGCCAGGCATATGTCTGTGTAGGTAGTTTCACTGTAGCTCAGTTATCGTACCGATGGGAGCAGCAAATGACAAAACCAAACATAAGGGAGATTCAGAAATTAGGAACTACAGAGTATATGCTAGTCACGAAAGTCCAGCATGGAAAAAGTTTGTGTGTGTTCAGGAAGCAGCTTCAAATAATTCTGTAGGTGTCTTGTAAAGCAACTTGTGAAAAAAGTTACTGATCATTCATTCAGGAATTTCTAGTATGTCACTACATATTTGTAAATTTGACCAACAGTTCCCTCACAATTCCAATATTTTGAAAGATGACAAGGGCTTAGTGGCTGAAAAGTGTGTGGAAATGTGTGCTAAGGACCTGAGGCAATTTAGCGGTACAGAGGGAGAAGGCTTTCTAAAGTTATGGTAAATATTTTTGACACAGGAAAAAAATACGACTCAGAGCATATTATATCCTTCCCTCCCGTCTTCTATCTTCTCTTTTCTTTTACCGTTTCTTTCTCCTCACCTCCTCTTGCGCACCACATCCTGCCCACTCTCTCTGTCCATTTCTCTTCCGCCTCTAGATCTCTTCATCCTCCCTATCTCGCTATCCATCTCCTTATTCCCCCTTTCTCAGTCGGTTTCCCCCTCCTCTCTGTCCATCTCCTCTTCCCGCATCTCTCTGACCTTGAGCCTTGCTTACCGTTATTGCAAATAAAACCTTGATTGGGAAGTGACGTCGCTTAAACTGAGTGATTAAATTGGTTAGAATCATTGATGTAAGGGGTATGAGAGAGACTTCACCCACTGCTCTGTCTGTAAGGATAGTAGCTTCAGTTAATGAATTTCTCATAGCATTAATCTGCTAAAAGGTAGGATTACAATGTTCCGGGTAGTTCAGATTTCGTAATAGCATTCTCATAAAAAGCGAGTAAACCATAAATACTGCTTTCCTGTTTTCTTATAAAACGGATTGCGAGGTAGGAAAAAAAACAGCGCATTATTGTGTATACAATTTTTGATTGAAAATAAATACAAGGAGAAAGGATATGTATGAGAGAAACTATTAATGTAATCGCTTAATTGCCCTGATATCATTGTTAAGATTTACTACAAGAAAGCAAAATATACCGTACATTTTCACAGCACAGCGCAGAACTTTCTTTCTCGCAGACGGGTTTAATAGGGAACTTCTACCGTGTTCTTAAAAAAAGTGTAGCCTATATCCGTCTGAATGTTTATTAGAACGCTGTGTAAAAATTTGAAGTAAATCGATCTACAGGTTTTCGAGGGTTCTAGTAACAACTTTTCACCTTCATTATTATATTTATATCGTGTATATTGCAAGTATATATCCTACATCATTACAAGTGTTCATTACATTATCGTATACATATTTGAAGTATATCTGTCAGTAAACTTTCTGTTTTTTTGGTAACAGCTTTAAACAGCGTCTTGTCTTAATCTAGTGGAAGAGATTGGGATTCGAGTTTTGATATTCGTGTAAAAAAGGACTTTTTATCAACTTACTACTCATATCTCTACTTCGGAAGCGTGCAGAATGAAATGCTAAGAAGCATAGCACAGCGATAAGATGGGGAGGGAAGCAAGAATCCTTTAGCCTGCTTGGGTTGGACACAGTTCGGCTTGGATGGGAGTTATGCAGCCTGCCCCTTGTGCCGATAACATGTGGCTGCTTGCGTGCCTGCCTAACTGGCAAGCATGAGCAGATTAAAAGCGGAATGCGTACACCTCCGGTTACGACCCCACGCCCCTCCACACCTCGCCTAATGACGTCACTGGGGGACGATGACGCGGCGGTCGATCGGTACCGATGGACCCGCCGATATACTCAGAAAACAGTTAATCACATAAAGCAACCTGGCAATTACTGTACAAGTAGCTCTATTGATTACCATAGGACAAGATCCAGACTAAAATTATATAGGGTGGTTATAATGAAACATTCGCTAGTTGATAAGGCCCTCGTGAAAAAAGTAGTGATACTAGGACAATGAAACTTTGTGGAAACATTTGTAACGACTTTAAGAAGAGAAATAACGAATAAACTACTAAAAGAATCACATTTTAATTTCCACATAAGAGGGTAAAATTTGTCAGTTGCGTACCATATTTACGTTCCACACTAGGAACGTTCCTTAACGTGACGACCATATGCAACAACGATAACATGGAAATGCGCTGGAGATACCATTTCACTATTGTTTGCAAGACTTTTCAAACGGCGTGCCATAGCCGGCCGGAATGGCCGAGCGATTCTAGGCGCTTCAGTCTGGAACCGCGCGACCGCTACGGTCGCAGATTCGAATCCTGCCTTAGGCATGGATGTGTGTTATGTCCTTAGGTTAGTTAGGTTTAAGTAGTTCTAAGTTCTAGGGGACTGATGACCTCAGAAGTTAAGTTCCATAATGCTCAGAGCCATTTGAACGGTGTGCCATGAAATGTTCAGCTGCTGTGGAATAGCTCGTGCACAGTTTGCGGGTCGTATCCTGCATCCAGCATTGTCGGCCATGGCAACAGTAACTTCAACAATTTGTGGCGCAATTAGCCGTCTGCCCCTCCCAGGATCATCTCCCAAATCGCCAGTTAATTCGAACTTCCGAATCATATTCTTCAACCCCAGTCTGGACAGAGGACCTTTCCGTATTCCTTTAATGCGTGGATACTCGGGAAGAACAGAAGCAGTAATGCTGTTGGTGTGATAAAACAGCTTTACGAGTAAAGCCATGGTTCAAATGGCTCTGAGCACTATGGGACTTAACATCTGTGGTCATCAGTCCCCTAGAACTTAGAAATACTTAAACCTAACTAACCTAAGGACATCACAAACATCCATGCCCGAGGAAGGATTCGAACCTGCGACCGTAGCAGTCATGCGGTTCCGGATTGAGCAGTAAAGCCATGCTCGCCTTGTCCACACCCATATTCATTGTCTGCATTTGTAATGCACACTGATGCTTCTGTTTCAACCCTACGTTGCCGTGGCAGTATCGGCCCCTAACGACGAGTCATCGCATTAACACTGCTAACAATGCAAATCCTGGAGCACACAGTCTGAAAATCAATGCTATAAAGTGTGGCACCCATTGGGTAAATATTTTTCCTGGTACACTGGCTTGAGTACAGAAAGTATAATTTTAACTACCGTGTATCTGCCAACAAAGAGTAAAGACAACACTCAAAATACAATTTCTTACGAGGTAACAAAATTATACAGTAAGTCGTCTAAAGAGATTACAGAAGTAAGCCTCTTAAAACAGAGGTGCTCCAAAAGTGTGTTTTAAGCATTAGAATCTACAGAGAATTGTTACTTAGGTAACACAGAAGAGATTTTGACATAATAGTCTAACAAAAATGAAATAATAATAAAAATCTCAACCTCCCACCGAAAAGCGATAGAGCTGTGTTTGCCATCTTGGTCCCAAGGATTGTCGTGTTCAGGTATATATTTTCAGGCATTTAGTAACTTTTTGAATAATTCACCTTTAGATTAAAATAGCAGCTGGCCGTTACACCGACCTTTCTGTTCAAAAGCTCTTCTTTTCTGATTTTTGCTGTAGGGTACCTTGCACAGGAATGTTTTCGCTGGCGGGCTCAATAGTGTCCAGTAACTTACGATAGAACTTGCTGCCCTATGAGTCCACTGATTCCACAGGGAGGAGGATTTATACTGAGAGTCTGGTACCACGAAGTAAACTCTCTTCCACTAGGTGATAAAGCTCTGCCCATTTAAGCGCTGTACCATGATGTCTCACTGTAATTTTCTAAACTAAGTCGTGAAAAAAATGGCTCTGAGCACTATGGGACTCAACTGCTGTGGTCATTAGTCCCCTAGAACTTAGAACTACTTAAACCGAACTAACCTAAGGACATCACACACATCCATGCCCGAGGCAGGATTCGAACCTGCGACCGTAGCAGTCACACGATTCCGGACTGCGCGCCTAGAACCGCGAGACCACCGCGGCCGGCTAACTAAGTCGTGACTGATTGTTTGTGGTATTGCAGTTGTGTTGAGTTTCACGATATTTTAGCAGAATGCCGGTTTGTATAACGTCACTAGTAGCGTCACAAATAGTCGCCATTGAATCAGGCACGTATTTCTGATATGTAACAGCCACAAACATAAAGTGCCGCATTGTTCAGTCACTGATTAACAGCACACTACTTGCAAAGAAGTCTCCAGCCACCGATTGTAATCACCTCATCATGCAATCACATATGGTCACGTCTTTCTTCTCTCCTCTCAACACGACGCTTGGTTGCTCTCACTCTAGATCCTAGAGTCCTCAGAAACCCCAGAAATATATCCTTTTCATGGTCGATAGCTTTCAATGTGCTTATCAAGTGGCAAGTCTGTTTTGCTTTTGGTTTAAGTGTGTTTTAGTACTGTAAGCAGATTAGAAGAAAATCTTGGTTTCACTAATTAAATTATTTAGACCCTTGCCTACACTCCATGTTAGATAACGATATTGCTTGTACCAAAGAAAATCCAATATGAGGTTGATTTGAAGAAAGTAATAACGATTTTTTTGTACTTGTTTTTACTTGTAATAGATGCTCTTGTGTATCAACATGTTGTTAGATACCAAATGTTAGCATGGAAGAGCCACGCCTGTCAGTACGAAATTAATTGTGACCCTTATGTTTAATATTACACTCTCAGGAATTAATTTTCTAAACCAGGCAGCTCAGTGAGGGACCAGTATTGTTCCCTGGAAGAGTTAATTTCCATCATTTAACTGTAGCACAGAATGCCGTATATAATATTTATGTCGATAAGACATGGAAAGGATTGGTTTAGGCAGACGAAAAGTTCTTAAAGTGGCACTACAGAAACACACCATTAAAGACGCGCTTGTTTGGGTGCAACGACCTAAGAGTTGCCGGAATTGTTGTCACAGCTCTGTGCTGTCGCACTTTTTGCCCTTCTAAACTGTTGAAGTAAATGTCAGTAAAAGTGTGTGTATGAGGAGTGGGGAGATACGCTGTGAGAAATCAATTCTCGTTGTAAGGGTGTGCTGAGAACCCTGAGGCAGAAGCGGCAGACGGAAGATGTGATGGCGCTGTCGTTAACTGCGGCTGCGCACAAGACCCGGAAGTATCGAATGCAAGGAATGAGGTCACCAGAGGCCTGTCTTGCGACCGCTCGGCTTTCCCCGCTGGCTCACCTCCCTTACCATGACTAGCTAACTCGTCCCTCTACTGCCCCCGCGCGGCGCCGCTCGCAGTCGCTGCGCCAATACACGGGAAAATACGTGTCTCTTTCTGACCTACTTTCCAAAGTAAATACAGTATGTTCACAGACTTAGTGAGTATATATACATGACGCGTATAGGCGCGAGAAAGAAAAGTACGCAACTAGTTGTTCTTTAACACTGTGAGATGTACTTGTATGCTTATGTATCTCTGGTAGGCATTGAGTAACAGTAAGACTGATACTGCGTCCCAGACATAACGCTACCGTCTGTAAACACTGCTCTCAGTTTACTCTTCTTCACTTAGAAGGCAACAGCAGCCATGTTTCATTATACTTAAAGGTAACGAAAGAGGGCAGTGAAAATAGGGAAGAAATGTGGTAGAAGCTGGTGTACGTTGTAAACACTCAGCTATTTGGCCATACTAATTCTTTCTAAAAGTAGAATTCTAGCATTGTCATTTAGCCTTTTAAGTGTGGCATCAGATTTGGCCTTGTTTGCATAGAATAGCGCAGTTAGTAGGTCCGTCTGGCCGCGCGGGGCAGCCGTGCGGCCTAAGGTGTCTTGTCACGGTTCCCGCGGCTACCCCCGTCGGAGGTTCAAGTCCTCCCTCGGGCATGGGTGTGTGTGTTGTCCTTAGTGTAAGTAAGTTTAAGTTAGATTAAGTAGTGCGTAAAGACCGATGACCTCAGCAGTTTGCTCCCATAGACCTTACAATAAATTTCCAAGTGTTGTGATAGTGTCCAGCTGTCCGACACCTCATTACCGTTTTTAAAGATGCCTCCTGTGAAACATCGTGAGTAGCGGATTACACGCAGAACAAGGCGGTAGATTCGGCTAGTGGGTTGTGAACACTGATTCAGGAACTGTTACTGCATCATATGCCACTGCTCTCTATGCTGTGAATATTCATTGCAAGAATGTAATCATTGTGACAGTACATCACGTAACTTAAAGAGGAAACGAGCCAGTAAGGTAGGCGATAGGCCCATTATTTAAAAAAAATGCTACAGAAAATAAGTTCGCAAGTATCGTAACAGAAGATACCACTCAAAGGTTCAAAAATGGTTCAAATGGCTCTGAGCACTATGGGACTTAACATCTGTGGTCATCAGTCCCCTAGAACTTAGAATTACGTAAACCTAACTAACCTAAGAACATCACACACATCCGTGCCCGAGGCAGGATTCGAACCTGCGACCGTAGCAGTCGCGCGGTTCCAGACTGAGCGCCTAGAACCGCTAGACCACCGCGGCCGGCACCACTCAAAAGAAACTGTCACTGTTAAGCATAAATATATGTACTTAGGTTAATTAACTTCTTTTTCCATTCTAATGGAGAATTATGCCGGCCGCAGTGGATGAGCGATTCTAGGCGCTTCAGTCCGGAACCGCGCTCCTGCTACGGTGAAAGGTTCGAATCCTGCCTCGAGCATGGATGTGTGTAATATCCTTAGGTTAGTCAGGTTTAAGTAGTTCTAAGTCTAGGAGACTTATGACCTCAGACGTTAAGTTCCATAGTGCTTAGAGCCATTTGAACCATTTGGACAATTATGCTGTCACAGTTTGTTGATCACTGGTTCTTATCTCTACGTTTATAGAATATAAAATTTGGGACATGTTCAGTTGTTGGGAACTGATGAAATTTGGAGGTTATCTCATTTATATTGACCATCTCCAATAACATTTTATCCAGGATGAAAATACGTACGAACTCGTGCAATCATCTCCGTGCCAATGTCCACGCACACCGTGCCTTTGGAATGCACGCGATCGCGCTAATTAACGTAATAGCACAAATTCCGGCAAAGAAACAGGTAATCGACGAAAACTTATAAAACTCTTTGCACTAAAAGTTTAGTGAAAGAGCTTTCCGTAAGGCCACCAGAGTAATTTAACCCTCTACGCGACGTTTAAAATTCACTGTCAGTGCTGACCACTGCCCTGTGGTAATCACATAGCACTCAGCGAAATTCCAAGAACTGACTACTGAACTAGAAACGCAGAAATGTAGAGCCGGCCGCGGTGGTCTCGCGGTTCTAGGCGCTCAGTCCGGAGCCGCACGACTGCTACTGTCGCAGGTTCGAATCCTGCCTCGGGCATGGATGTGTGTGATGTCCTTAGGTTAGTTAGGTTTAAGTAGTTCTAAGTTCTAGGGGACTGATGACCATAGATGTTAAGTCCCATAGTGCTCAGAGCCTATTGAACCATTTTAGAAACGTAGAAACTGCTTGTAGTGTCCTCCAGTACCTCGAAAAATAAAATAATCTGGGGAAAAACACTTAAAAAATGAAGACCAGGAAATCATACCAAAATATACATGGAATAAAATGTAGTCTATTCTCATTGTAACAAAACTTACTATTGTCCCGTGGCCATCTAATTCCTACCCATTGTCCTAATACAGAGCTACTTGGCCCAAATTTCCATACTTCACAGCGGAGCTGACACTGTAAAATCACACGATCCAACTGAGTGGCAACGCTAATTTATGATATAGAAAACTGGGGCTAACACACGACGAGCTGAAAGCTACCGGCAACAGCCACAGCTAATCTAATATTGCACACAGGAAAGTTCTTGTGACATTACGGGAAACCCTCTGAAAAGTCTGTAGCAGAAACTACAGAAAAGTATTCACTGTATATCCAAAACCTTTCCAAGCGTCATAGTATGGTCGTATTCTGCGCAGATAAGCTCTTTCGTTACATAGAGACCGAAAAACGTATTAGCCTAGATCCCAAGCAATTCAGAACGTCTCTTGAAAAGTCCAGAAATTACTTTCATATCAGTAACTGCAGTGGGCTTATCTACATACAATGCACTTAGTGAATACACGATCATCCGACTAAAAGAGGAATCGTATTGCAGTATTTTCCAGTGAAACAATTTAGGACAACGGGATTAAGTATCTCGGCCGTATCTCTGAAGTCCTCCGTTTCGGTGACAGTGTGCTCTCTGAGTGACTGGATAGATGACTTTTATCTATTTATAGACTTAAAATAAGACCAAAATGTCTAAGGTTTTTTACACTGTGTTTGACAGATTCTTAGTTTAGAATTCCTTGATCATCTAACACGACTGGTGAACCTTGACGGGTCTTTCCCGATCCTAAGTTGCTTGTAACCAGGAGAAATAAGACCTTATCCTCATGAGTCAGCTTTATGATTAACTATTCAAGGAGAGTTTCGGATTAGGCATTTAAAACAAAATCAGACGAATCACTAACCTTATCATCCTCATTTTATTTGTTAACCTAGGACATCCCCGTAAGACTATAACACCATAGGGAAATTTACGAGCGACCTTTCCCAAACCTGCCCAGAAACTTTCTGTCCATATTTGGTCCACCGTTATAAATTATCTTCACCCAAATAATTTCATAGTGTGAACCCGTACTAACCACACTAGATATTAGGGCAATATTTAAAGCTACAATGACGCTTTTACCAGCAGTGTTGAGTCTATCTTTGCGAGATGCATTCAATTAGAATTTCAAATTTTGTTGCTTTTCACTTTTTGTTTCAGCCAGCTTTCTTTTCCTAATAGAATACGGACATTCGTACCGTTTATATGGGAGAGCATAAATAGTGCATGTCTATGGACGCCATTGAAGCTAACTGATATCGTATTAACATTTATTTCTCTGCTACGTAATTCTGAATGCTACCCTCTCTAGTTTAGTTTGGCACGATCCCTTCTCCGAATTGTGTACGTAATTTATCGTTACTCTGGAGTGGTTCCTCTGTCCTCAAAAACCCACATTATTACGCCACACGTACTCCGCTACAACGTTAGCCGCTTCCTGAGACTGACTCCCTCCTGACCTGTTAATGGAAGTCCTGCATTTCTCCGTTCGACTCGTAACATGGCAACGTAGTCGTCTTCGATTTCGGAAGTCGCTCACGGAACAGTAAATTACCTTTTATCCGATAAAACAGAATTATTTTGAAGTATAATAGCTAGTATTGGTTGTACTTTGCATAAGATAGGTGTTCCATATTTACCTGTTCCGGAAACGGTTTTAGTTATTAAACACAATACTTCAACATTACTTTCGGGCCGTACACAAAGCTTCGGAAAAGATAGCCAACTTTTCGCAATGGTCGGCCCTGCGCTTCAACTCGTATAACAGTGAAATCCATTTACGATCAACAAGGAAACAACTCCGTAATCGCTGCTACTGGCAACGTTAAATTCTGCATACGATCAGTTCGAGGACCTATGCATCCACAGCGACACGGCAGGCTACCCAGCAGTAAATGATTTTTAAAGTAATGAAACACCAATCACAAATCTAAAATGCAGAATGCCACAGTAAGGATTATTTGTCCACATATTTACGTTAATTTTGTTGCTGCAAATGGCCTCCCTCAACAGAAATGTGGTCGTTATAACCGCGGAACACAAACTACTAGCTTGAGAAGCCAAACTCGAGCTTTCCGGGACAATATGTCGCAGTAATGTAGGAGCTAAGGAGGGAAGACTCGCATGGGAACACCAGCATTGGCCACACAATGACTGATGCCGCGGGCAAAAGATTTGTCTCGGCCTCGCAGAGTACACTGATCGCTTTTGGGAGTTTTAGATGGTTGTGGATCCGGTACCAGGCAGTCATAACCCTCCACCGGTGCCGAAAGTCACTACAGTGAAGTATGGTGTATATATCAGCCGGTTGTACGGAATTAGTACAGTAATATGTGTCGACGTAGAGACGTGATGGAATGGCAGAATAGGACCTCGACTTCACCGCTAAACTACCCAATTTTAATTCCATAGAAAATCGAATGAAACTGTATGGTTCCAGAGACCTTTCCAAGTCTCAAACATCTATGATATATGTTCGCGGCTTCAGTCTGCATAGTCCTATACGGCATATATGTTTGAGATATGAAAGGGTCTTTGGAACCGTACAGTTTGATCTGATTAAAGAACCTATGCCTGTGTGTCAGGCAGGATCCCCCGTTTCGTTTGACACTATGGTGATATTCCAATACAATTGGAGGGCCTCTGCAAAGCCATTCGAGTTTAAGGGGAATACCAAGTTGGCTAGGTGTTAATAGGGATTAGGATTGATGAGGGAGGCGCACTAGGGTAGTCCTTGCTGTTGTACAAAGCCACTGTGCCAGGGTGGCGTAGCGGTTAGTGTATCTTCCTCGTGAGCTGGAGACCCGGGTTCGAATTCCGGCTTCAATAGAAATTCAGTCTGCAAATATACCACATAGAAAATGTCTGGGTCTCTTTGAATCAGCTAGTGAAGCAGGTATCTATACATCGTCTAATCGCCAATGAGCAGCTTTAGGATGATATGGTTTACCTCAGCGAATTATGTTCCTTACCATTCTCAACGCTAGAGAAGGTTTGAAACGGTATTAGCGTAAAGTTTCCTGCGGGTGGACACTTGTTCGTCCGGCGTGCTTACAGCATGCTGTGTATGCGGCGAACATGAGGTCACACACCTATAACTTGTAATACCTTTGTCCACATTAAAAGAACCATGAGACCTGCTATATTTAGACTCAACTTCGCCATTTCGTCTGCATCTTGCAACTGATGATTCCGGATAACTTCCAAAAATTTTCATCCGCTGTTAACTACGCCACAAATTCGCCATACCCTCAGTATGACTGCTGCCAAAAATGCTGGCGACTGAGAAGCTGCCGATGACCACAGTCAGCTTCAGCAATTTCCATGAGCTTGGCGCAAAAGATTTCTCATTATGAGTTCACAAAGTAGTTAGTTTATCCTTGCTCTATCTAACTTATCGGACAGACACAATATCCTAAGTTTCTGTTTTAGTATGTTCCTTTAGTTTATTTATACCATGACAGTAAATTTTTAAGACTTGTATTCATTATCAGTTTCAGTATTTGTTCATAAGATGGCGAAGGGCTAAGGGTATCCGAAAGAAGATTGTGAATTAGTATACTGACTTTTTAACGAAGAATTTGTGCTACCAGTTTCAAAATTTTAAAAGTTAGAGTCATATATGTCTTACAAAGTTTTAATGACGGCAATATAGGCGATGTTGTGTGGTCTTAGAACACATTTACCGTACTCATCCTCATCATCAGTATTAACAGAAATAATATTCACTGCCGAAACATTACATTATCAATGGGTTGTCGAGCTACTATGTATAAAACGTCGTGCATTAAGTAATATGAATGAAACTCGGTCACGCGTTCGGGCCCATCACCGTATTTTACCAGCGCATTAATATGCAAGGGTCTTCAGGACAGAAGTGACAGATTCTATCTGCGTCACTAACTATCGGCCATGGTAGGCAGTGTTTCCGACCTTGACGCTCCAAAGGATGCGAAGAACGTTGGGTTCTAACATGCTGGCCTCACAAGGCACTTATACATCCCGATATTAAAAACCGAGTAATACTATAAATAATAAGTAAACACGATGACATCTCGAATTTCTTACGATTTTCGCAATGTATGTCTGATGCATAAGTCATATTTTCTATGTGATATATCTCAATCTGCAGCTGTCGCTAGGTGGGCTTAAAACCTGCAAGTGAAGGGCTTTTATTACTGATTTAAAATGCGAAATTGCTGTTGTCTTTCTACGAAAGCCTATCTAGTGATGATATCTATTATTCCTTTGATAATTTAGGTTCCTAAAAGTTTCATTTGAACCTTAGAAATCATTGGCCATAACCTTTCTCACACGTGAAACCATCTTCATCGTACATGGAGTAGAACCACCGGTATTCCCTCTGATTTTAATCAACATTCGACAAATACGGCGCAAATCTTACACAAAGCTTCCTCAGAGTAAATTTTTTCATGTTGAGTGCACAATACCATTTCTTCTTATTAGCCTACACCTATATATGACATTGAATGGGCGATGTCGCAATACAATATAATGCTCTTTAGATATGTATTCATTAATGTTGCCGTTTTCGAACGTCCTTCGCGTGGTTCTTCTTCAACAAAAGAATAACTACATTTCAAACTAGTCACCTATTTCATAACTATAGTAAATAGAAGAAATACTCTTTCTAAATATTCAATTACTTTGAATGAATATCATTTGGTAATAAACTGTCTAGGATAAACAAAATATGACATCAAGGTATTTCATTTCACTTTAAGAACCATTATAACGAAAACTAATCCGCAGATCAACTTCATACTTGGCTTACGTTATTGCGTAACATGTGCCAACATACTGCCTTTACTGCAGCAAAGGTTTGATCTCAGAAGGCTAAAATTTTTAAATATGTTGTATGGACTGTAAATTCTCCTTTAGTGATTTCATATAAATTCAATCTTGGACCAATTTTGGTGACGATAAAGAACAGAGTGTAATGAGTGATGAGAATTTCGATATCAAATATTATCCAAAAAGAAGGAACTGAAATAATATTAACTTAGTAACGACATTATCAACATGCTGCAGCTCATAACAGTAAATACTTACCACAATTACACAACTGAAATTTGATAATTTATCATGTACTTATTGTGCAACGTGTGCCTTCTATGAGACGTCTTGTTCTTTGTAATTTGTGATTGTCGGAGACGTCGTTCCTCAAAATCTGTAGTATTCACTTCATGGATACCTGATTCGGTTATCGCTATATTATTAACACGTACGAGTGATATTTTTGTATTTTACTTTTTTCAGTAATGCACTAAACTGAATTATATTTTTATCACTGTTAGGAGTTTTCTCACTAGTGGGAATCCTATGGCTCCTAGCGCACACCGCTGCTCAGCCTCCATAACAATCTATTTTGTGTGTCTTCAACGGTAAAATTTCGTATGGTCATACTCCATTGTATCCCTTGAACCCATTTAAGTCGTGGTCTTCTTCTTCGCCTTTTGTTTCTCTCTCTCTCTCTCTCTCTCTCTCTCTCTCTCTCTCTCTATATATATATATATATATATATATATATATATATATATATATATATATATATACTCATTAAAAGACCAAACTAAAAAGTTTGTCAGCGTGCTATTTAATCTATTATGCTACGTCCTCATTTGTTCTATGTTCCAAAAGGGAGATATATTTCTACACCTTCGAACTCCTTGGGGCTCTTCTCCGTAATCATCCAGCACTCCGAACCATAGATAGTAATTGGCTCAGTAATGGTTTTATATGCATTGGGTGGACAAAACTATGGAAGCACCAGTAACACAACATATTATCATGTCTATTACGGTGTAGGAAAACTGTTGGCATAAAAAACAGCTTCAGTCGTCTCAGAGTGGATAAATACATGTCCTGTGTGGTTTTCAGTGGAATCATATACCGTTCTGCCAGCAAAATAGTGACAAATTGAGGTAAGGCTAATGGAGGTCGATAGTAATCACGCACCGTTCTGTCCAAGGTAGCACAATAAAGCTCATTAATATTTTGAGTTTGTGTCTGTGGTAGGAAGGGGAGATGCGAAAGTCCATCTTCATGATCACAAAACCTTTCCTGGACGATGCGAGCTGTGTAAACAGGTGCTTTGCCATTTTGGAACACAGCGTCAGCACTGGGGAACAAACATTATATCATTGGATGGACGAGATCAACCAAATTGGTTACATGATCCTTGGCAGTAATGCAGCCTCGCCGAGTATAGGCGCATCGTATATCACGATACAGCTGCCCGTTCACAGAACCTTCGCCATGTTTCGGCCTTAGGACGTAAACTCAGCCAGAAGTTTGAAACAATGTGGAACAAGACTCATCCGACCAAATAAATTTCCTCCATTGTTTCACAGTCCAAGTTTTATTGCTTTAGCACAATGTTTTCACGTTACGAGCATTAGCATCACTAACGAGGAGTTTTGGAATTCCAAGTAGCCCTACAATTCCCTGCTTAAGGCGTTCCCTTCGTGTTCTTCTGGTACTGACAGGGTTCCTAACTGCGACGGCCAGTCCTGCAGTGACTTTTGCAGGTATCGTCTTCTTTTTCGCCACAATCCTCTCTAATGAACGTCAGTCACGATCACTCAACACACACTTTGGTCCGCGTTGTGACTTAGCGGATGATGTTTTCCCGTTTTTCCTGTAAGCGATATCTCTCTTCGACACGATGCCTCTTGAAACACCGAACACTTCGGCTACCATTGTTACGAAAGCACTCGTCATACGAGCGCCAGCAATTTGCTCACATTAGAATTCACTTAGTGCTGACATAATGCACGAAGACATCCACAGCTGACATTTGTGACGCATTGAGGACGTTGCACAGCTGCCGTTCTTGGTCAGATACATCACCACCACCTGCAGGCTTGGCTCGCATCTGCATTTATATTTAAGCATGCATATGACGTGGTGTTACCGTATTTTTGTCCGACCCACGTTTATTAGGTTTCGTTTTTAATTTGATTCTTATTGACCACTATAAGGAGATAAATTTCGATACTTCTCTTCCTCCTTAGCTAAATCTGTTTATCAAGTCATCTTCACATGTTCCATCTTTATTAGTAGTACTAATTATGTATTTATAACATTCACAATTATCGAACAGTGAAAATGGAAAGATCGTGAGAAATCTCCAAGCCCATACCTGAGTTGACTTGTACATCCTTAGCTACTCGTGCGAATTTTAGGGATCCAACGATCCAGCATCTGAAAGTTACAGCAGCTTTGTTGGACCGCTAGAGAGTATTTACACTCATTTAACTAAGGTTCACAAGGAATTCCTCGTGATTAACCTCCAGATGGAATCAAAAAGGTACAGTCCTATTGCAGAACTGTGTCAAAATCAGTTTATTGTTGCTGCGCGAGAAGAAGGTAATATCGAGAAAATGTCCCCTAGTTACAATAAAAAAAAAGGAACAGCATAATTCCGAGAACGAAGGAACTGGGAGACTTTACTATTGTTTGTGAACTTTACAACACATTCAGCTTCTATAAGCTTTTTGTGACCAGTCGTGACGTGATCGACATAGAAATGAAGGTTTGGCGGGGATGAGTGGTAAGAAATTGATGCCTCTGGGGTAAACAGTATCATGACAAAAGTATATGGTTTTTGGCAATCGTCATAAGATTTAGCGCACCTGGACTTTCAGAACAGATATTGGCTAGGTATTTACACCTACACCTCAAGGCTCGACCTTTTACGCCTAATGAAATTAGTTGTTTCATAGGACAGAATTTAGCACACCACTGTTGCTTGTAGAATCAATCTGCCTTGATGTAGATGTCGGCAAACTCCACCTGAGACGGAATCCTCATACACACCTCTATGCATCAACACCCATGATAATTATCCAAAATGGTGTAAAGAGTGTCACGTATATGCAGATGAGCGGAAGAAACAGATCCGCCTCAGTGGCTTAAGTCCTTTGCCATTGTAGTGAACATATAACAAATTAAAGCTACGAAAGGACTTCAGAAAGTAAGTTACACATGTCGTCTCACGCTAAGAACATTGTGCAAGAAGAGAGGCATATTTTCAGAAGAGACTATATGTACCGGGTTTTGTTCAGAGACAGTCCTGCAGCAGTACGGATACAAGGTGAATGACAGTATGCGACTGAAACTAAGCAAAAAATGGAAACGTACTCCAAACTTGAAGTAGGCAACAACACAAGTCTTGCATTCTGTTGGGTAAAACTGCTAAATTCCAAATAGAGCCGCCGAGAAATTCTGGCGTTATATCGCCTAAATGCTATGTGGTATCAAGACGCCGTTAATATTGCCAACGGTCTGACCAATGCCACGCAGACGAGGGTAATGCTGATTGCGAATTCAAGATTTTGAACCATGCAATTTCCCTCTTTTTGTAAAGCTGAAAGAGAGTCTGAGAGGAATAACATTTTCTAATCATGAGGACGTTCTCGTTCTCGAATCGACCTGTGACCAGGGAACAGATTTTTTATCGTCGATGAACTGAACGATTGTTAGAACGTTACGACCGTTGTTTACAGAGACTTGGTGACTGTGATGAAAAATGGTATTTAGTATATGTGCTTCTCTGAAGTGTTTTCAATAAACGTTACTTCACATGTCATTATTATGTATAACATACATTTTGTTATCTGTACTAACGCGAATAAAAAAATACTTCACTTGTCATTATAATGTATAACATACATCTTGTTGGTTGCAAAATACTTACTCGAATTCTTTATAGAAGAATGTAAAAACTGGTAGAAGCTGACCTCAGGGAAGGTCAGTTATGATTCGAGAGAGATGTAGGAACACGCGAGGCAGTACTGTCCGTACGACTCTCTTAGAAGATAAGTCAAGGAACGGCAAACATACGTGTATGGCATTTGTAGACTTACAGAAAGCTTTCAACAATGTTCACTGAACACTCTCTATGAAATTCTAAAAGTAACACTGGTAAAATACAGAGAAAAAAAAAGAAAAAAAGCGCTATGGGACTTAACATCTGAGATCCAGTCCCCTGGACTCAGAACTACTTAAAACTAACTAACCTAAGGGCATCACACACATCCATACCCGAGGCAGGATTCGAACCTGCTACCGTAGCAGCAGCGCGGATCCGACTGCAGCACCTAGAATCGGTCGGCCACAGCGGCCGGTGTACAGAGAGCGAAAGGCTGCTTACAAAGTGTACAAAACCAGGTGGCAGTTACCAGAATCGAGGAGCGTAAAAGGGAAACAGAGGTTGAGAAGTGAATGAGATAGTGTGGCGGGAGACCAAGAGATGAACACAATTTGCAGATTCAAAAGGATGTAGACAGCAGTAGTTGCTCGGAGACGGAGAGATTTGCACACGACAGAGCAGTATGGAGAGATGCATCTAACAAATCTTCGGACTGAAGTCCATTACAACAAACAACTTCTTGTAGCACATTCGTAACACCGTCGCGTGGATGGTAAACATCATAGGTGGCATAAATATCTCAAACTGCGGAGGCAATTACATATAAATTCTGTAATCTCACATCTGACACTACAGCGACGGTAGGTAGTCAGCGAGGTATGCATATCATCTTCTCCCCTGACAATCTGTTCGTTTCACCACGTCTGTGAGATAGTGACGAACAAATTACTTACCGATCCATATGTCCCACTATACAGTGGAACATTAGCTGATTCACAACTCATGTAAGGAAGCTAAAACTCGTAGTAAGAAAAAATCATCAGGCACGTACCTACTAAAACCACGCTTCAAAGCTTCTGACGCTGCTGTGTCAGGTGAATATGGATTCTACAGGAAGAGCGACGTAAGCGATGAGTGAGAAAATAATGTATGGCCGTAAGCGACAATGTGAGATGTCACTCCGAACGTGGCACACTCACAAAAGAGTCTCAGGAAGAAACCTGGTACGTCATTTTTTTTCGAAATTAAGTTATAGTTACAGGTCGATTCAGACTGATCATTATCATTTGTTGAGAGGCTAAAACTGAAGAAAAAACCAAGCGGGTCCAGAGATATTAGCATTCAAAGTTTTTATGTAAGAGGAAAGAAACTGATAGGTCTATTTATCAGGGGAAATGATTCAGGCAAGACTGTGAAGACTCATCTGTCAATGAGAGCGCAGAACTAACAGAATTCTGTTAAACTCTCTCCTCTTGTAAATTGGAGGCAAGGAAAAGAAAAGGTAACTATCTGCATACTCTTCGAAAAAAAGGTACCACTGCCAAATATAAAAACCAATGCTGTTTAGTTTGAACGACAAGTTTGAAAAAGGCGATTTCTATGTTTATTTTCAATGCAATGCCATGATGGTTACAAATGCAGTGACGTCATTCCTCTTTCACTTCATCACTCACGTCTCGGATGACGACAATGAAGAGCTCTATACAGTATGTCTCAGGAGGAATGGTTAGTATTCAGGGATATGCCAGGAACGAGTATAGTAAACGTGGGCTCTAAAATGCATAACTTAAGAGCTACGAGCACCCTTTCGGTAAAAGAGACGTATTTGAAAGAAGCGAAGATGAAATTCTTTGTTTCGAATGACCGTTCCTGTCGTATTCCTGAATGGGACACCTTGTATATTTTGTGAATCTGCTGGTGGTCAAAATAAAAATTTCACCATCTTCCCCTTCATGCATTACGTAATTATCAGTCAAATTAGTGACCTGAAGAAGATCAAAATTTCATTCCCCGTGTGTGGTCATTTGTGTTATAAGTTAGATAAAAATGTTGAATTATGGAACGCAAAGACATTGATGGAAACACCTGAAGATTTCAAGGATATGATCGCAGAATCCAGGCGAAAGCCACCTCCTTTCACTGTGGTCAGTGTTAATCAAGAAATGGAAACACCGTTGGCCTCGAAACTATGTTGAACAATGCCCTTTCAAAACTCTTCATATTAAGAAAATACCATCTGTATCCATCCACTGTTGTATGTTGAAATATCAGAAGACTATTACGGAGGAATGCTAACTGGCATCATATGGATACCATGACAATGTCAACCAATGGATGGGCGTCTTTCACCTACACGTCCCTGTTTATAATCTTATGTTTAACTTCATAATTCCATACTTGTTTAGCGCACAATAGCTTTTCGGTTATATCCCGTTCACTATAATCAAACAATGCTGTCCTTTATTCCAGATCTCTATCCAATTTCCACAGTAAAATACAGGAGTGTCCATAAACTATGTTTACAACTCAAGACATTAATAACTTAAACCATACTATATATTAAAATGGTTTTCACGTGTGCTAAGGTAAGTCAAAGTTCTGTTTTACCTTCAAAGTGACGTAATTTTGACGCAAAATTGTAGCTGAAAATCTGATAAAATGTGGACGCAACAGGAGAAAGCTCAATGTGTGTCCTGGTTCATACAGATGCTAATATCCCCTGACCTCATACAACTAGTTTTCTTCCTGTGGTGTCTTGTAAATGATCTGGTGTACCGAACCAAGGTTAGAGATCTGCAGGAGTTGAAGACACACATGAACAATGCGTTTGAACATTTCACCGTCTAGCTCTTGAATCGTATGTGGAGAGAAATGGAATTCCCGCTAGACATTATCCGCGCCACTAAGGGTGCACACATTCATCTGTATGAATAAGGAAATAAAACTCTGAGTTATCTTATCACATGTTGAAAAGCAATTTTTGATATCGAATAAAGTTTTAAATGTATTAAAGTCTTAAGTTATGAAGACAGTTTATGGAGACCCTGTAAAAATATTCGCAGAGCTTGATAAAGTTTTCTCGTCTGGTGCTGTGAAGTTCTTCAGTCAGCTACCCCATAGCATAATACACCTTATATGAATACTATCGCTGTATTACCACAACAAACTCGTGTAGTCGTGATTATCAAAATTATTGCGTCTGTTTCGCTCGATTTCTCTGTTTCTTTCCTCATGGAAACTGACGTTCGACAGAATTTTGGGAAATTACTTCATTCTGGAAACGCTCCGAATTCCAGTAATGCGATTATTTTATTTTAGTGCCTCCAAGTTGTTTAATTTAGGAAATAAAAAGTGTTGTATGTTATTATATGCTGAAGCAAACTCGGTTAATACGTTATTATCGCCTTTTATCGATTTTCATAAAAACTGACTTACACTGGCCCTTCTTGCCAAAGCTGCATGTTGCCTCATCATTCATTAACATTCATATTTTTTATCAAATGCACTGTGCTCCAAAATGTATTATTCTGATGTACAAAGTGGAGACTGTCCACGTCATCCTTAACTGATCACTTTTAATTGTCCAAATTAGCGGGATGCCAACGACCTCGCCGCAGTGATAAACCCCGGTTCCCGTCAAATCACCGAAGTTAAGCGCTGTTGTTATAAGCTAGCACTTTCATGGGTCACCGTCAGTGTCTGGCGAGCGCTGTTGTCAAGCCGGCTACAGTCACCCCTTGTGAGGCCAACTGAGGAGCTACTTGATTGAGAAGTACGACTCCAATCGTGAAAACTGACAACGGGTACGAGAACGGTGTGACGACCAAATGCCCCCATCCCTTATCCAGTGACGCCTATCAGTAGAGGATGACTCAGCGGTCGGTCGGTGCCGTTGGGTCTTACAAGGTCTGTTCGAAACGAGTTAAATTAGCAGGACATGCCAAGAGAAATAAAGGGTCCAGTTGGAGGTTTGAAGGCGGTGAGGTAAAAATTAACGAGTAATATATCTTGTATCTTCCCAGTGTAGGCAACCTGAGGGGTAGTGGAGTAACTATGGTGTAGGGCGGATGGCGGGGGGAAAGTGGAGGCGAGATTGCAGCCCGACGTTGGCCCACTTAAACTTGGCTACAAAAAAATACACTTTATTCATTCAAATACGTGAGCTATTCCGGCGCTGTGTAGCGACCACGCCCCACACAGCGGGTGGCCGGGCCCGCGTGACCAGCGAGGTAACAGCCACACGCGCGCCCCGGTTTGCTGACGACAGTTATCAGTATGCGGCATGCGACCCGATTTCGTGAGTAGCCCCACAAGCACCTCGCATCAGCGGTGCTTGATAACAGGATTCTTGCAGCGGAGGATAACCGCACGTCTGCGGCCGATGGCATCAGGCGCGGCACCACCCACACCCAGATAGCTTAAGGTGGCTGCTGTGTCCGGGATAAGACCCTCTGACGCCTGGGTAAAAGCCCTGCTCATTGACAGTGGACCTGGGATGGCCCTGCTGCACTGTGGCACTATCTGGAAAGTTGAGTTACTGCAAGAGGCAGGTATCACGTCAGATACCAGAACTGCTGCTGGCGGTTACATGTCGCCCCCTCCACTGGTGTAGCCCCCACGTCCTGGTAGAACTGCAAGGCTGCACATGAATCTGCTACCGAAGTGACAAATATTTACACAGGATGACTGTGCACCTGTTACGCAAATGTATTGCGTTCTAATGAACACTGCTGAAACCTATCAGTGAAGAAATCCCATTTCCTATACTAAAAGAACTACAGTAGATCGTCGATTATCCGAAGTAATTGGGGGACATGGGTGTTCGGAAAACTGGTTTGTTCGGATAATCGAACTGTGGATGTTTATTTGCCAAAAGGAAGTACTGTACAGTAAATTTATTCATAAAAACAGGAATCTCTTTTAGTATTACAAAGAAACATACAAAGGCAACTTCAGTAGGAATGTATAGTAGGTGGCACAGTTTATTAAACAAAAATATATACATATTACATAAGAGTTTGCACACAGTATACAAAATTAAAATTGTGTAAGGTGGTTACAGATTCACCTTCTTCTAACCATTTAGTAATCTCGTACTTGTCCCTCATAGAAAGGACAACACGTTTACGTTTAAGCATTTTGTATCGTCAAGTTCACTTCTTCGTGCAGCAGCACACAAGTGATCGTGACAGAGAACAGAAGGTGACTGCATCGTGAGAAGCTCTTCTTAGGGGAGCGCAATCCTTCAAACTGCGCGGAGCGGCACGCCTCAACCCCAAGCTGGCGCAGCTGTTGCTGTGAACAGCTTTGATACTGCCACTACTTCTACTGCCAGTGCCAAGCCGGCAGAAGTGTGCTGATTGTTGAAAGACAGCGACTGGAGGCTTGGCCGGTCAGCAGCGCCTTGTGAAGGCCCCATTAGAAGCAATGTTCCGCCAGCGGTGGCCCAGTGTGGCGACTACTGTGGGAAACTTGGTTGGGGAGTGAGGGGGATGATGGACGGTAGGGTGGGGGAGTAACAGGTGCGAGCGAGTACACAGTTCGGTTAAGCGGTCGTTCGGTTGATCGACGTTCGGATAATCGACGCTCTACTGTACCTCTGTGCTGGAAAGCTCCACGAAGACGAGCAGTACATGTCAATAAATCAACAGTTCCCTTACTGTAATCGAAACGCTCTCAGTAGTGGTCAGCAGCTGCTGCAGTACTTCACCATCAAAACCATCAGATCCCCACAAATATGACAACAAATAGTGGTATTATACTACCCCTACCATAGAAAAACCTGGCTAGACGGATCTACGACAGAGATTCCGAAGCCCAGTGAATGTCACACCACGTTTTCAGAACTAGTTCTACCACAGCAATTTAACCGAGAAGGTCCAGAGACCACACTTCATCTACAATGATTAATCACTAAACTTCCTCACGCTACTAAGTTGCTTATTACTACTCCACTTAATAGTCCATTGGGGAACTCATCACATCATGCCATTATAAATTTTCATCCTGCCAGTCATGTACCCTCGGAAATTCTCTCGCCATAGTCTAATGGCTTGTTCCGTGTCCTTGTGTACGACTGTAAGGAGAGGTGGGCTACAGAGTGGTGTAGCAACTGTCGTCACAGGAAATCTGGGCAGGAGCAGATATGACAAGCGAGCAAGTTAACACATAAAAGAATGGATTTACTTAATTTGTATTTCTCCAACCCAAGGAAGACACATTACAAAGAATGCAGCAAGAAGCAAAGTCCACCTATCGAAATGTCAACTAGGAAGAAGCTCGCTGAACTGGAGCACAATCGACGATATGACTAGACAGCGTCTGTTTAGCATCCCATGGTGAGGTTACTCCGGGCACGAGAGAGCTGAGTCTCTGCTGCCATCCATCCTTTATCAGTGCGGGAGAGGAAGTTCGTGGTATGGAGCCGCTGGAGGTGTGACTTAGTGGGAATACACCACTGGATCCGCCTGATCAGATGAGACCACTATCGGCATCGAACAGAAACTTGCAACTCCTTTTACCAGAGTAACGACGATGTGGAGTGCAATCGATATGTGGTACCACAGTACCCTCTTAGATACTGAAAGGAGTATACTGGGGCGCACTTGTATGTGGCACCAGAATAAGATCAGAATATTAATAAATTAAAATTAATCTAGTATACTATAAACGATGAAAGTCTCTGATATGCTCCATAATGCGGATCGCTGACTGTGCGCGACCGCACAGCCAAAGATATCTGGTCTGAGATTCTTATGGTGTTGGAGTAATAATTATGATTTCGATTTTTGCCAGTGCGTTAGTATAGATGATTTGGCTGACAATTTGTAACTGTTGAGTAACCCCGGAATGTACATAAACCGTTTTGATAAAAAGGCTTGTTAGGTATTTCACTTTTGTAATGCTTCTAAGATTTGTTCACATAGCTATATGTAATCTGATGATTCGCATTTATGTTGGATTAGTGAGGCTAGATAATACTAGCTGTTTAAATCTCATTGTTTGTGAATCAACTGTGAGTAATGTAATTTCAGTTGTCAGCTGTTTCTGAAAAGACGAACTTAAATAACAATATAGCAGATTCAGAAGGATGTAGGTTGCAGTAAGTACTGGGAGATGAAGAAGCTTGCACAAGGTAGAGTAGCATGGAGAGCTGCATCAAACCAGTCTCAGGACTGAAGAACACAACAACAACAACAAATAATATAATTTTGCTAAAAAATACAGTGTTAGTAATCCACCACAATCAGTATCCCCTCCCTGTCCAGGTCATATATTTTTTAAGGAAGTTAGATTTTCTTAAATGTTCTCGTTTATCAGCCAAATGAATTTCATGTGCATTTCAAGTATTATGGCCAGAATTGCACACAGCTCAGTCTGTAGATAGCATATTTTTTTGTCATAGACCGGAATATATCGCGTTACTCCGTTGCTGTTTTAGAGGTATGACAATTTAATTGATTTGCTATGTGCACAGGGACCACAGTTATCATTTTTGAATAGGGCCAAGTGATTCAGTGCCTAAGGGGCTAAATGTATTTTTCAGTGATTGTATTTCTTTATTTGTATTGGGAGTTGCGTTGCCCAATCAATTCGTGTAAAGTTTTCCTAACAATAACACACAGTAAGCATACCCCTTGCTGCTACAATATGCCACACGACAATTCGAGTTCTTTATCGATTCCACAGTTCAGACATTCAATCAACGTAAAAAGAACGTTACAATACTAAGGTTTACATTTCCCACCAACATTCACACTACAGTATTCCACTTATATACATATTCCTGTTCTTGAGAGCCAATCTAACGGAATTTGCACTACCAGTGGATCGGACTGATACGCTACTATATGCCTATGATAGATGAAGTCTACAGACAACAGAGTTGAAGCTACAACAGCGCTAGGTACAGTGACTCTCAAAGTCACAGTCTTCCTTCTCTAAACCGCTGCACAAGCTGCATTAACTGCTTTGCCGAAATCTGTCCCTCTTGCGTGGTTGTTAGTTGGATCAGAAAATGGATTAAGACTAGTTTTATAATATTATTTAAGGTGGTTATATTCTGTATTTGGAGCACCTCTAGCGGTCCGTCTAGCCAGTGAAATTGTAGCTGTGTTATGGTGAACTTGGCAGTTCCTGGGACCGTCGGTGGCTAGCAGCTGTCGCAATACTTCGCCACGGTAATCCGACATACTTTGAAATATACCTAACACTATGAGGGGAGAAACAGTGTAAGCTGTTGATAAAATCTTCTTGGGTGATCAGCTAAATGATGGCGTCGTTTGAAGATGATGGGACGAAACTCAGTGAAGCGTTGCGACATGACAACACCACAACTCGGCTGATCACCCGGGAAGTTTTTATAATTTGAACACACCAAGACAGCCTGAATTCCCAAATAAATAAGCTGTTGCTGTTTCCTAGTAATGGTTCAACACAAGAGTCGCCACATGCCTGAGTATCAATGATCAGTATAAAATAAAGAAATATATCTTATGATATATCAAAAGAAGATATGCACCACTACATTGTCACAAGGAACTATGTGCTTTACATAGTATAGCTGATGACCTTGGTTAATCTCTACTGAAGTGACTTGTGATTAATTAGCTATCGAAATGATATCCAGAGGAATTTAGTTACTACGTATTTATTTTACAAATAACCACACACAGAGATAAACCTAAATATGACGAACGGCTTCGTTCACAAATAACAGGAAATACATGACCTGTTAAACTTTCTCACTTACAAGTAATACGTGTACGGTGGGTCCACAAACTACTGGGATAAACCGTGTAAAAGAGATGTTACTTCCAGTGATTGCCACTGACTATTTTCAATGATGTGGCAGAAACAACTGTGTTACCTAGGCTACTAAGGAGAGGTTATACATGCACCACAATTAATGCGTGCACTGTGAAAGTTAATGAGCAAGTCATGGTAACTCAAGATACACTGTAACAAATGTTGAGTCCCAAATCAGAAATTATATGAAATAAAAAATTAAGAATCATGGTTACTGCTGTGAAGCGACTATAATTTAGTCTCAAGCTACTTCATCGTCACACGATACCGATCTCAGTTAAGTCCTAACACTGCACCAAGAACACTCGCCATTTATGGCTGCGTCCTCAGATCTCCAATGAAGACCAAGTGCACTCCATCAATCCCCGACCTAGGAAGCTGCTGTTGTCTTCCGCTTTCCGAAACCGAAAGTTCTCTCCGCTGCTCTACGAAATCGAAACTTCTCTATACAACTCTCCGAAACCGAATATTCTCTGTACTTCTTCGGTCCTCTAACTCTGGCGTATAAAAAAAATAATAATAATAATTCCGCGAACAACCCGCGTCAGCCAACTAGGGCTCATGGTTATTTGTTTCATCTATAGGAAGAGGCAAAATTTTCCACACGATTCCCTTCTCTCGTCTTATAAACCTGAGAAAGACCCACACCACATATTAGTGGCCAATGACAGCTCTATTCTTGGCGTTAACGTATGATACCTGAGCAAATGCTCATTTACTCTGTACCATACCGCCTAATTTTCGAAAGCGCCTTAAGTTAACCCACGTCTTTCGTAAATACGTACCTTTGGCATCGGTGCGTCTGCTGGGGACGTAACATCCTACTTAATCAGCAAGCTGTCAACTTTCGAATGGCGCCAGCATGTTGTTTGGGGCTGTAAACGATCCTTAATTTCTGAACAGTCTCTTTGCTGCTGGAGCCATTGAGTCTGCAAGAGGTATGTCTCCACCGGTAATCAGTGATATGTCCTCCTCAGTACACACCAGTGAGAACAGGGCATGACGAACCCCTATCGGGCTTTTGAGGCAACGCCCTTGAGCAATGGTTCTGCTGTATACATTACCTGAGCTCTTTATTTTCCAAGGCACAACGAGCTGCCTTGCTGGAACAGGCGCACGAGTCGCGTGTGAAACTCGGCCATCCAACGCATTACCTCACACGAACTAGAAACTGTTATTTCAATAAGGTCTGACTTGCTTGTTCCTCCACCTGTTAAGTGAAGTATCAAATTGTCTATCTACATTCTGATGAAAGGAGTTCATTAAAAGTGTGACTGCAATTGGTTCTGATCTGCTTAGATTTACACTGAAATCACTGGTGGAAACCAATTATAACCGACTTTATGACAGCAGGTGGATGTCTCGCTTAAAGTGCAAGTAGTGAGACACGCGCAAGCACCTTCCCGTGTTCCTTTTATTAATCTACATCCTGGTCGTCTGTTTTCATATTTTATTTTGAAATTTTTGGATTAGCCAAGGAGTCAGGGGTGCGGGCCCAGAACATTATTTATGAAACATGCAAACCTAAAGGAAACAAAGGAACACATATTTCCGAGATTTTGTTTATACTCGAAAACAATTAACAAGTAGCAAGAGCCATTGAACAGTTCATACACGCAATGAGATATGAGAGGTATCTGACAGATATCGCTCTATTTGACCATAAAATATTATTACCACTACATCTGCAAGGTCAGTATGCGTCCAGAAACAGTACTACTTGATTGTCTTCATTGCCGAATGATCGTCCTGGAAAAGAAAGTATGACTCGGAAACGTTTCCAACATTCTCCTGTCGTCAGATTAATTTTTACTGTGAGTCTAAGAGTTGTGTTGGTGCCACGTGCAACAAAAATACACCGACCGAGCCTGGGAGAATACGGAATGACAAACCTTAATTGACAAGTTCATTCAGGCATAACACTGTTACAGTAGGCGGCAGTTTACAGAGGTGTGGAGCACTATGTTGATACTGACCTACCTGTCAATATTGCGTTCTTGCGGACGGCAGGCTAGCCGCACTTCATCCATCTGCCAAACACAGCTGAAATGCTTGAAACGGCTCCTTTATTTAATGACGTAAATTGTAAGAGGTTTTATTTCTGGAAGTTGTAGCTTTATATTTAAGAATTAGCGGTGGTGATTTGAAGGCTTCAGTCTTTAATTGTCAGTTGTTCCCCCGAACTTTTCTTTTTTCCGATTTTTTAATTTAACTGTTACAGTTACCTTTTGTCCAGCTATTTTAAAAGAATTATCAAGTGGTAACCATAGAATACTTCGTACGTCAAGGAGGAGATGGAGGGAATATTCTCGATACTTTTCCCACGAATTACCGTTCCTTGTTTTTAAGCCGAAAACGTCAAACAAGCACTTATTAGGAACAACTAGAGGGGATTATTGCTTAAAATCGCTGTTGGCGTTGAACGTTAATTACGTTCCCCGAAATCAGGTGTAACATTGTTTTGCCCCCCAAGATTCATAAGCTTCCTCTTACGTTCGACGCACTGTTCCTTCAAAAAGTCACTAACACTTTTGTTACTTTAGGAAGCCCAGCCGTATGCTTAAACAAATGGAGAAAATTTTACTAACTCTCACGGAAGAATCTACGTTTGTAGATTTAACGATATCTCCTAGTTAGCATGCTCTCTACTAAATAAAAAACTGGAAAAGTGAGAGTAACATTCGCGCTCTGAGGGTTTCGTAGAATCTTAATTATATGTATAGATAATAACAGTAATTTTGTGTGCCTTAGTGGCCTGGTGCAAGTATTTTTATTGGATGCTACTTCAGCGATTTACGTGTCCCTAACCACCCCTCCATCCCCCCCTCCCAGTTATCAAACCAGCGAAAGGGGACCTACTGTTTAACATGGAATCCGAGCTACGTGTCGCCTCTGGCGACTCCTCACATCGTTGAGAGGTGAACGGTAGCTTAAAATAAAGACTGAAAAATCCCTGTTCCGACCAAATTTCGATCTCGCGGTGTCTCTGATTCCATGCACGCACTTAACCGCTATACCACTGGGCCCCGCGTGTATATGGAGACTTGACGTACAGGTTTTTGCTGAGTGAGTTTGTGAGTATTGATACATATAACATACGGCTGCATCTTTTGATTGCATTGACGTTGATACACAAATCTGCACAAATTTTTACACTGCCAGGTGACTCTAGACCAAAGAATTAGACATAAATTTCAACTTAATGTCTATAATAGTCCCTGAGATAGAGGGGTTTCAACTGTCAGACAGACAAACGGGAAAAAGAAAGTGGGCCGAGAAGGCTCCAGTTTTTAACGACTGATGGTGGTGGTTGTTGGGATGTTTAAGGGGGACTAAACAGCTAAGGTCATCAGTCCCTGAGATACGGAACTTGAAAAAGAGGCAAATTACCTAAATCTGGGTTATTTCTAAGCTTTCTATGGGGATCCACTCCTATAGCTTCAATGAAGTGGACATTGTATGTTCTATGCCGCCAATGTTAAATTATCGAATTTTATGACCCATTATCTTGGAAACTTTTTAAGACACGAACTTACAATTTTCCTTAATTATTGAATGCATCATTCTAGATACACTGAACTAGAATTATTACTAAAATTGAATTGTGGGTCATGTTATTTTTTTTTTTTTGCAAACACTCAATTTTTTTACAGAATTTTGTAAATAAATGAACATAAAAACAAAACCACTCTGGATATTTTAATTATTCTAGTTCCATATGATCTGAATCTCACACTTGGTATGCTGTGAAAATTTCATGTCTATAACATCAGCACTGTTTTAGAAAATGGGTCATTTATTGCAAAAAATGTTAAGAGATATTGAGGTTAACAATTTTTTGTATTACAAATTCTTATCCAGACTTATATTTCTGCGTCTTTTAAGAACTAGAATTGCTCTGGCCCATAGTCTGTACCTTCTTCAGTGTCACAACAGCCCAGCTCCTATTCTTTCTTGTTTTTTTTTTTTCTTTTTTTGTCATTTGCTGAGGAGCTAACTCTGCTTCACGTACAAGAAGTTCACCCAATTACCGCAGTGTTCTGTGCAAATCTTACCCCTAACTTCTCCAGAACCTTAAGTCTTTCATAGTTCCCAACATTGAAAGTTCTTACAGCATCAAACACTGCTAACTTTAGACTTATTAGGCCAACAAATACATTTTTAGGCACACAGCACCATACAACGTTATTGAAGGACCATTCCCATTCTGGGTTTTCCCATGTAAACACTTCTTTAGTACTTCAGGATTTGCCAAATCTCTGTAAATAGGTTTAATTGCCTCAATTACTTCCAAAAGAAGAGAATGTTTATGTGTAAATTCATGCAGGGTGCCAGAAAATTCAGCTTGCCTATACTTACACCAAGCGTTCAGTGGAGGTGGATACAAAGCATGACATGGCTTTTCATCGGTGGTTTCAAGCACTTAAGAAGAAAATGAATTACTCTCGTATCTGTTACCCGCAAATTTGAGCTTCTTGAAGTTACTTTTACACTTAGTCATTTTATTTTCCCATAAAAAGTAATATAAATTAGCTAACTACAAAAATAGCCGATAATCACACTAATTTCAACAAAACCTAGTATCAGAAACAAAGAACTGATTTGTCTATTCGTATTGCCAACTTCTGAGGCGCAGCAGTAGGCACAAAACAAAGCAATTCACAGCCTTCTAGACTGCGTAGTTCCCCAAACCGCTCAAATGTCGCAGTTTATGCGTAGCAGCGAAATTTGAGTCACATGTCTACATTCAAAATATTATGTGAAGGTCTCACAGCTGTCTGATTTAAATGTTTTATCTACCAAAATGTTCACGAAAGTCCAAAGTAGAAAACACAAAAGTTCAAATGTCAACGAATTTCGCGTCCAATGTCCCCTTAAATAAACTATGTCTATATCATTTAATGACTTCATCATGCCAAACAAGAATGAACGTAACTCAGAAGCTGCCTTATTCTTGAGAATACGTTATTGACACTCCGGGATGATGATGGCTTTGAAACAGAGGATGACACGCGTAAAGCTGAAATACTAAACAACTTTTTCCAAAGCTGTTTCACAGAGGAAGACCGCACTGCAGTTCCTTCTCTAAATCCTCGCACAAATGAAAAAATGGCTGAGATCTAAGTAATAATAGGAAAGCAACTGAAATCACTCAACAGAGGAAAGTCCACTGGACCTGACGGAGTACCAATTCGATTCTACACAGAGTACACGAAAGAACTTTCCCCCCTTCTAACAGCCGTGTACCGCAAGTCTCTAGAGGAACGGAAGGTTCTAAATGATTGGAAAAGAGCACAGGTAGTCCCAGTCTTCAAAAAGGGCCGTCGAGCAGATGCGCCAAATTATAGAGCTATATCTCTGACGTCGATGTGTTGTAGAATTTTTGAACATGTTTTTTGCTGGAGTATCATGTCGTTCCTGGAAACCCAGAATCTACTCTGTAGGAATCAACATGGATTCCGGAAACAGCGATCGTGTGAGACCCAACTCGCTTTATTTGTTCATGAGACCCAGAAATTATTAGATACAGGCTCCCAGGTAGATGCTATTTTCCTAGACTTCCGGAAGGCGTTCGATACAGTTCCGCACTGTCGCCTGATAAACAAAGTAAGAGCCTACGGAATATCGGACCAGCTGTGTGGCTGGATTGAAGAGTTTTTAGCAAACAGAACACAGCATGTTGTTATCAATGGAGAGACGTCTACAGACGTTAAAGTAACCTCTGGCGTGCCACAGGGGAGTGTTATGGGACCATTGCTTTTCCCAATATATATAAATGACCTAGTAGATAGTGTCGGAAGTTCCATGCGGCTTTTCGCGGATGATGCTGTAGTATACAGAGAAGTGGCAGCATTAGAAAATTGTAGCGAAATGCAGGAAGATCTGCAGCGGATAGGCACTTGGTGTAGGGAGTGGCAACTGACCCTTAACACAGACAAATGTAATGTATTGCGAGTACATAGAAAGAAGGATCTATTATTGTATGATTATATGATAGCGGAACAAACACTGGTAACAGTTACTTCTGTTAAATATCTGGGAGTATGCGTGAGGAACGATTTGAAATGGAATGATCATATAAAATTAATTGTTGGTAAGGCGGGTACCAGGTTGAGATTCATTGGGAGAGTCCGTAGAAAATGTAGTCCATCAACGAAGGAGGTGGCTTACAAAACACTCGTACGACCTATACTTGAGTATTGCTCATCAGTGTGGGATCCGTACCAGATCGGGTTGACGGAGGAGATACAGAAGATCCAAAGAAGAGCGGCGCGTTTCGTCACAGGGTTATTTGGTAACCGCGATAGCGTTACGGAGATGTTTAGCAAACTCAAGTGGCAGACTCTGCAAGAGAGCCGCTCTGCATCGCGGTGTAGCTTTCTCGCCAGGTTTCGATAGGGTGCTTTTCTGGATGAGGTATCGAATATACTGCTTCCCCCTACTTATACCTCCCGTGTAGATCACGAATGTAAAATTAGAGAGATTCGAGCGCGCACTGAGGCTTTCAGACAGTCGTTCTTCCTGCGAACCATACGCGACTGGAACAGAAATGAGAGGTAATGACAGTGGCATGTAAAGTGCCCTCCGCCACACACCGTTGAGTGGCTTGCGGAGTATGAATGTAGATATAGATGTAGATGTAGACACAATGAAAGTTTCTTTCTTTTTTTTCACAAACTGTATCGTTGGATGATCAATATGGCCATCTGAGCAGCATCTCATATTTGCTTCGTTAGCCGTTCGAAGTCTATCTCAGGACGAACAAAATTCTTCACCGTTAATGTTTGATTTATATAATATGATAGGAAACTTTTTCGCCATACTGCTGTTAGAAATTTTCTAGAGAGGTCGAAAACCAGATTTATCAATTTCTTGCACTATTGACGGGTACATTGACCAGCTGGAAAATTTAATAGTTAAGTGAAGGGGGCCAGTATGAAATAGTAAAAATGGTTTCAACAAAAGCATTCATGTATGGAAAAGCATTCATGTATGGAAAAGCATTCATGTATGGAAAAGCATTCATGTATGGAAAAGCATTCATGTATGGAAAAGCATTCATGTATGGAAAAGCATTCATGTATGGAAAAGCATTCATACGAGTGTATGGAAAAGCATTCATACGAGTATATAGAAAAGCATTCATACGAGTATATAGAAAAGCATTCATACGAGTATATAGAAAAGCATTCATACGAGTATATAGAAAAGCATTCATACGAGTATATAGAAAAGCATTCATACGAGTATATAGAAAAGCATTCATACGAGTATATAGAAAAGCATTCATACGAGTATATAGAAAAGCATTCATACGAGTATATAGAAAAGCATTCATACGAGTATATAGAAAAGCATTCATACGAGTATATAGAAAAGCATTCATACGAGTATATAGAAAAGCATTCATACGAGTATATAGAAAAGCATTCATACGAGTATATAGAAAAGCATTCATACGAGTATATAGAAAAGCATTCATACGAGTATATAGAAAAGCATTCATACGAGTATATAGAAAAGCATTCATACGAGTATATAGAAAAGCATTCATACGAGTATATAGAAAAGCATTCATACGAGTATATAGAAAAGCATTCATACGAGTATATAGAAAAGCATTCATACGAGTATATAGAAAAGCATTCATACGAGTATATAGAAAAGCATTCATACGAGTATATAGAAAAGCATTCATACGAGTATATAGAAAAGCATTCATACGAGTATATAGAAAAGCATTCATACGAGTATATAGAAAAGCATTCATACGAGTATATAGAAAAGCATTCATACGAGTATATAGAAAAGCATTCATACGAGTATATAGAAAAGCATTCATACGAGTATATAGAAAAGCATTCATACGAGTATATAGAAAAGCATTCATACGAGTATATAGAAAAGCATTCATACGAGTATATAGAAAAGCATTCATACGAGTATATAGAAAAGCATTCATACGAGTATATAGAAAAGCATTCATACGAGTATATAGAAAAGCATTCATACGAGTATATAGAAAAGCATTCATACGAGTATATAGAAAAGCATTCATACGAGTATATAGAAAAGCATTCATACGAGTATATAGAAAAGCATTCATACGAGTATATAGAAAAGCATTCATACGAGTATATAGAAAAGCATTCATACGAGTATATAGAAAAGCATTCATACGAGTATATAGAAAAGCATTCATACGAGTATATAGAAAAGCATTCATACGAGTATATAGAAAAGCATTCATATATAGAAAAGCATTCATATATAGAAAAGCATTCATATATAGAAAAGCATTCATATATAGAAAAGCATTCATATATAGAAAAGCATTCATATATAGAAAAGCATTCATATATAGAAAAGCATTCATATATAGAAAAGCATTCATATATAGAAAAGCATTCATGTATAGAAAAGCATTCATGTATAGAAAAGCATTCATGTATAGAAAAGCATTCATGTATAGAAAAGCATTCATGTATAGAAAAGCATTCATGTATAGAAAAGCATTCATGTATAGAAATCATCAGTAACTGAACTGGGCAGGAACATCAGTGAATATATTGAACGGCAGGTGAAATCACTACACATAAGTACACGTATGAATTCACCACCAGAGTGCACAGAGTCCTGTTGCTAATGGTGTGAGTTATTAAGTATAAACACTGGCAGAGTGAATCATCTTGGCACGCTACATGCTTCCATCTCCTACTCTGTAGCGAGCGACTTCACCATCGCAGCATTGCCTTAGCGGTGGCGAGACACAGACTTTGATGACTTTACGATCCCATATAACATGAAACTAACTGACATATCACTGAAACTTACTGACAAAAAAAGAAAGACATAACTACTACCAAATGAGCAATTAAGGATAACGTCATTGTCTTAATCATAACTTCAGTGAGCCAGCATCTTTCTTCATTCTGGAACGCTTCACTGTCTTCTCGGATACCTGCGTGAAGTCAAATCCGAAATTTGTTCTCCAGAAGAGTCAGATTTCAACTTTATACCTACTTTTGGATTAAATCGTCCTGTAAGTCGTTTAACGATTTTTGTAACTCATCATAGAAATCCTCTTGTTTCTCTTCAGCTTTGATAAACTATACGCTAGGACTATCTTCTATTTTCTTAACGATTATTGTTATTCAGTTGAAGAGTCGCTAAAAGTAGTTTAATTTTTAATTTACTTGATAATACACTCCTGGAAATGGAAAAAAGAACAAATTGACACCGGTGTGTCAGACCCACCATACTTGCTCCGGACACTGCGAGAGGGCTGTACAAGCAATGATCACACGCACGGCACAGCGGACACACCAGGAACCGCGGTGATGGCCGTTGAATGGCGCTAGCTGCGCAGCATTTGTGCACCGCCGCCGTCAGTGTCAGCCAGTTTGCCGTGACATACGGAGCTCCATCGCAGTCTTTAACACTGGTAGCATGCCGCGACAGCGTGGATGTGAACCGTATGTGCAGCTGACGGACTTTGAGCGAGAGCGTATAGTGGGCATGCGGGAGGCCGGGTGGACGTACCGCCGAATTGCTCAAAACGTGGGGCGTGAGGTCTCCACAGTACACCGATGTTGTCGCCAGTGGTCGGCGGAAGGTGCACGTGCCCGTCGACCTGGGACCGGACCGCAGCGACGCACGGATGCACGCCAAGACCGTAGGATCCTACGCAGTGCCGTAGGGGACCGCGCCGCCACTTCCCAGCAAATTAGGGACACTGTTGCTCATGGGGTATCGGCGAGGACCATTCGCAACCGTCTCCATGAAGCTGGGCTACGGTCCCGGACACCGTTAGGCCGTCTTCCGCTCACGCCCCAACATCGTGCAGCCCGCCTCCAGGGGTATCGCGACAGGCGTGAATGGAGGGACGAATGGAGACGTGTCGTCTTCAGCGATGAGAGTCGCTTCTGACTTGGTGCCAATGATGGTCGTTTGCGTGTTTGGCGCCGTGCATGTGAGCGCCACAATCAGGACTGCATACGACCGAGGCACACAGGGCCAACACCCGGCATCATGGTGTGGGGAGCGATCTCCTACACTGGCCGTACACCTCTGGTGATCGTCGAGGGGACACTCAATAGTGCACGGTACATCCAAACCGTCATCGAACCCATCGTTCTACCATTCCTAGACCGGCAAGGGAACTTGCTGTTCCAACAGGACAATGCACGTCCGCATGTATCCCGTGCCACCCAACGTGCTCTAGAAGGTGTAAGTCAACTACCCTGGCCAGCAAGATCTCCGGATCTGTCCCCCATTGAGCATGTTTGGGACTGGATGAAGCGTCGTCTCACGCGGTCTGCACGTCCAGCACAAACGCTGGTCCAACTGAGGCGCCAGGTGGAAATGGCACGGCAAGCCGTTCCACAGGACTACATCCAGCATCTCTACGATCGTCTCCATGGGAGAATAGCAGCCTGCATTGCTGCGAAAGGTGGATATACACTGTACTAGTGCCGACATTGTGCATGCTCTGTTGCCTGTGTCTATGTGCCTGTGGTTCTGTCAGTGTGATCATGGGATGTATCTGACCCCAGGAATGTGTCAATAAAGTTTCCCCTTTCTGGGACAATGAATTCACGGTGTTCTTATTTCAATTTCCAGGAGTGTAGTAAAAGCCACTTCTAGAAATATACTTTGTTCTGAACCTCGAAAGTGAACGACGTACCGTGAGAGTATCTCTGTTGATTTAATATTTTATTAGTATATAGGATTAATGATGCCCCATTTACAGTGTCTCTTTCATTTTTGTGCCCCCAACGTAGCAAGAACATTTTATTACCATAATATTTTCCTCTGCAATCTGTAGCAAGACAGCGATGTATCTTTTTACTCACTGGTCGTCCAGTTATCTTACTCTCGACGGAGACAATACCAGAGATGATAGTTCTCGTTCATCATATAATTGTACTGGACCATTTTACGCTAAACTCCAACATCTTGCCGTTAGCCAACATCGCTATCGGCATATTTATGCGGATATCATTAATTATGACTGCATGTCTGGCTCTATAATAGCTTAAGTACTCGCATAATAACAGCAAAAAGGTAAATTAAGTTCATTTTCTATTAATTATTTACCTGAACTGATCACCAGGAATTCTTTGTTCGCAGGGCAAAGTGATAAGCAGCAAAATCCTCAAAAGCTTCTTGCATACGGAGGAGAATGGCTCAGTTACGGCTTAGGTGTTGATTCCATAATGATTATTTCACTCTGTATGGGACACTAAGCGGTAATTGCATTTTGCAACAGATTAAAAAAAAAAGGGCACCGAACCGGGACACGAATACTGATCCTGAATTTACCCCGTGAACTGAAAAATTCCAAGTTCGAGTTTCGCTCTGCATGGTGCTTTTTTTGTTTCGTTAGCGCGTACTTTCCATCGTAGCGGCAAAGATTTATATTGTCACAGGAACATGGCACTTTGTGGCTTGGACTGTACCGCAGTTTGCTTGTGGCTTCATGCCCCAGTTGTGTACGCAACGAGAACGACCATCGGCGTTGTGCGGCAGACGCGCAGATTGGTCCATCGTGGACGCGAGGCATAGGATTGTCAAATATTTACGAAGTAAAATAGTGAAACAGCCGTGTGTTTTGAGAAGTTATTTTAGTTTATTTTGGCAGCCAGTTTCGGCATTTCAATATGCCTGACGATGGAATACTGAAATGCCTCAATTGGTTGTAAAAATAAAATAGAATAACGTCTCAAAACGTACGGCTGTTTGGCAATTTTTCTTGGTAAATAAAGATACGCAAGTAAGCTAAAATCCTTCGAATTACCTGACTGGAGTACAACGATATTTTGGTCTTACTCTTCTATTAATCTGAAATGATAGATTAAAGTTCTCAAAATTTAGTCCACATCAACCCTGGAAAACAGTGTATATTATGTATAACACTAACCTCTAAATTTACAGCTTCGTGAATTCTGTGCAAAAGAATGTAATACCTCGCACTACCCTTTGAACCAGTTATCAGGGGTCGTTCCCGTTCCATTCACGTATGATGTGGAGAACGATTACTTAAATACCTCTGTGTGGTCTGTAATTAGTCTGATGCGCTGCATATCAAGTAATTCTGAGTTAAGTCATCAATTTCGTATGATACTCCATACGCATGTACTTACATTAATGAGATTCGTAAACAAACTGACCGAAAATGTGGGAAAGTCGATGAAAGCCTACAGAAAATGCTGGGGACTGTCACGCTCCTCGTGATCAGCTTTCCACCACTGATTTTCTTCTGTTTACAGGGTAAGGAACAGAAGAAAACTGCAGTGATGTTTTTAAAACAAATGAAAATAGAATTTTTGTGAGCGTGAACTAATGCAATGCAAACCGAAACACATTTGGCGCAACTTCTTTTTCATTTGCACAAGTGTTTTCGATCTTTGTTGTTCCCGTCGTATGTTAATGAACAGGCATAAAATGTGAACCGTAAACTCAGAAGTTTAGCAGATAGTGTGGTTATCTATAATGAACCACTATCCGGGAAAAAAGAGCATCGGAAATGAATAGTCAGATCATGAGATAATTTCACAGTGGTGCAAAAGTCGGTAACTAGAGATTATCTTTCATGCCCATAGATGTCACTCGGTAGCGACCATGAGGACAAGTCAACATAGTGGAGGCACATTAGCAGTTATTTTACCTGTGTTCGTTACACACATGGAATGTGAAGAAACTAAAACGTGTGGTAACATGCTAAGTGTCCTCTGTCAAGCACTTCACAGTGGTCTGCTGAGTATTTATGTAGACGCAGAACCTACACTATACGAACTAGAAAGCACTCTGCGTGTGGTATAAAACTGAACCAGAAGTGTGAAATATTTTTGAGAAGACTTGTGCCATTACTGAATAGGTCTTCGGAATACCTGGTCATTGCTGTCCAATAATCCTTATTTACTGACACGTTTCAAGTACAGTCCACTATCAGAAAACAAAAAGCAAACTCTTCGTACAAAGTATGGAAACACGTGTGTCAGCCGTCAGCATCGGTTCTCACCTACGCAATATTCAAGTGAGCTGTCAGCTGACACATGTCATTATTTTGTATGAGGTCTTTGCTTTTTGATGTTCTGATGACGGGCTGGGCCCGAAATTTGCAAATAAATAAGAAATTTTGAACAGTAGTGACCAGTTTTCCTAGCAATTTTACATCACGGTCGCAGGCCTCATGCGCGACTATTTTTCTCACCTTAGTTACGTGTCAAATAGTTGGTCGTGTGACAGGATGGTGGTGAGAGCCGCTGTGTGTATGCCGGGCCCACGGGAGGGGCGTCGAGGGCGGGCGCAAAGCGGGAGCGCGAGCCATCCGGCTGACGGCCGTCACGCCGCCCGTCATCCACGGTGAGAGCCCGCATTACGACGACAAGAGCGCCGCCCTCTACTACGTGGACATCACGGGCAAATGCGTCAACCGATTCGACGCCACCACCAACGTCACAACGCAAGTACAGCTGTGGAAGTATCTCATGCTCAGTTGGCAGTTGTAACCCACAGTCCTATGGCTTATACCTGCCAGTACTCGTGTCAGCCATCTGCTGCAAGCAGTGTAGCGTGGTATATCTGGTGACAGTCACGACCGACCTCTGCCTATAGTCGATAATACTCTTTGTCGCTACATGTGTGATGGTAGATTTCACTTCATCCTCAGAGGAAGTTGGTAACCGCAGATACGTTTTCCTGGCTAAATTGTATATTTTCTATACCCTTCCAACAATTTCTCCTGGTTTTGTTACTGATGTACTGCCGTATCTCCCTTACTCATCTTCATTTGCGCCCAACAAAAAAACAAATCTCCGCCGTTCTGACCACAGCCGGACCAATCGGGACCGACCGACCGTCGTGTAAGCAAGCCACTAGCTTCTTTGCATGTGGTGTCAAGAGGCGTAAGGTCAGCACGCTGTTCTCCCGGCCGCCGTCAGCTTTCCAAACACTGGAACTGCTTCTGCTCACTCAAGTAGCATCAGTTGCATCACTTGGCATCACGATGCTGAATGGACACTGTTCCACTCCTTCCATTAACGATAAATTCCTAACAGTACGGGGAATTGAATCCTGGACGTCCGTGCTGCAGTCAGCTTTGCTGATAACTCGGCTACCGGGCGGACGCCAAACGCATAACACTTTTATAATTTCTGCCGACCCCCAGTCACTAAAACGTCACCTGTTTGCTGTTTCTTTCCGTTTTTAGTCGTTTGTATTGCCCTTTCAAAAGTACACGAGCTAAAAAGGGAGTTTGGTACAAACAAGCAAAAAGCTGCCGCTGGCTGCTCGTGGACGATGGCGTCTTATACAGACGGCGCGAAGGCAGTAGATTCTATCAAAATATAGAATACCTGCAGGGGATCAATACTTGGTTCGCCGGCCGGAGGGACCAAGCGGTTCTAGGCGCTACAGTCAGGAACCGCGCGACCGCTACGGTCGCAGGTTCGAATCCCGCCTAGGGCATGGATGTGTGTGATATCCATAGGTTACTTAAGTTTAAGTAGGTCTAAGTTGTAGGGGCCTTATGACCACAATAGTTGAGTCTCATAGTGCTAAGAGCCATTTGAACCAATACTTGGTTCAGGGACTAGCAACACGAACAAATACAAGTGTTACGCACAAATATTGGGCACAACCCACTATCTCGCTTTTACACCATTGTCAATATGTAACCGGAAGAAGACAAAACACTAAAACATACAGGAGTAAGAGCCGGGAGTGGTTATGAGGTGTAAATAAAACTAAAACTACACTACCCGACAAAAAGATGAATCACTCAAAAGACTGGGTCGGGTGCCAATGAATTAGTAATTTACTACATGTACGCACCATCGGTGAGTACAAAAATTATTAGAGATGCATTTTTCGGCAGCAGGTAAAACGGCCAACAGAGTGCATTAGTGTTGTTCGTGTTTAGAGTTGTTGCTAGGCCTGGAAGGGTATGTAAGGGGCGCGAACACCATCGCGTGGTCAGTAATCACTGTGAAGGACACAGATGTCGCACAATCGTACGAGATTGTGTTATCAACGCCTGACACTGTTTGAATGGAGCCTCATTGTGTGTCTGCATTTGGTAGGATGGTCGAATCGTGCGATATCCGTCTTTGTGAGGTATTTGGATGTGAGATGTCAGACAGGTCCCTACATACTGCAGTATTGGCCGTAAGCCTAGGCACCTTACAAGATAGCATCAGTAGACTAAAAGAAGATTTGGGTTAGTTGTGACATTCCTTAGGTGACGCGAATGATATGGAGATCATACAGGTCGAGTATCCGATGCTGCGACACAGGCGTTGTGCATTACGTATGATTTTACTGTTAAAATACCCTATGTGTATGTTCCACAAGGAGCGAAGCAACAGATTACTTCGTCAGAATTATACCTCTAGAAACGACCTTGATCTTAATGGCAGTGAAATTCTTCTCCTCGCGCGTCACCTGCGAATAGAATAGTAGAGACCAAACGATATTGGTTTTCGACATAGTCTTCAGCAAACACCGTATTGTATGCAGTATTGCTTTAAAATGGTTATCCGCATATACTGACCTCTAATTAAATATAATAAAAAGGGTACAGACCAGATTAAATGTTATAATGCTTGAATTTCTCATAAAGGAAAGGGCTTTGCGGAGTATTAATGTAGGTGAAGTAAGCGCTTTAGAGAGTAGCCAACATTAAGGAATCTCGTAACACGATAACTAAACAGTTTTGTTGGATTTTTTATGCTGTTCGATGTGTAACTGAGTTACGAATTATGACACGAAACGTGTTACGCTCTAGGAGTGTCAAGCACTAAACATTTTTTGACTGTACGGAACTACTTGTTCTATACCTTCCACTTTCGTATGCATGAAATTCACTTAAGGCAGCTTCATACATCATGAGTTCGTGAGGCTAACATCTACGTATACTGTGCAATAAGTGGCCTAAGAAGAGAAATTTCTAAGGAAATGCATTGTACATTGTGGTGCAGTTTCATCATCACCTCAGGTAGTAACATACCAACTACATACACAGCTTACTACCTGCGAAATTTTAGCCCCTTATAAATGAATATATTTACTATCTGTATCAAAATGGACACGTAAGTGAACATTGTTGGAAACTATGTACAGACTCCTGGTAATGTGAATTACCAATGTGTAGGTTGTTGCAACTTAGACAAAATTCATCCTAATTCTATAAGTTGTCGCAACGAAGCTGCATCGTTTTCTTGTGGCAAATAACGTCATGCTGGAGGTCCCACTGAAAAACTCCACCAATCAGTTTGTGGTGGATATCGGTCGGAATCTGTCGCCGCTGAATTGGGACGCTCAGGATGGCACGTACAGCTCCTTGGTACTCATCGTCAGCGTTGAGAGTGATAAGCCAGGCAGCCGCTTCAGTGACGGCGAAGTGGACAGCACGGATCGCCTGTTGGGTGGTGAGTTCAGCTCCTCGCCTGCTTGACTGTTTTAGTACGTGGTTGCTGTAGTAATACATGACACTTACTTAAGAGGACATCACCTTACAGCTGTTATAGTAATTTCGAAATGTTACGCAGGTCTCCTTCACCAATTGGAAAAAAAAAAAAATTCGTGAAGTGGCTCGGATGGTAAAATACGTAGTTAGGATAAAGTATCTGTTCACAAAAGTGCACTGGTAATTGGACAATCATGGTCTTTATGTACGAATACTTGAAATGTCGACCATATTGAATATTCTGAAATCATCTTACCTCCATCGATTCCAACGATACACAAATTTATGGAGCGAAAAAATTTAACTCCGCCGAAAAGTTTATGGCATTTTTGAGCAGTTATGCTGCTGATCTGAATACAGCCTTCATACATAGATGTTGAGTTCCATTAGAAGAATACATTCCTGTGTTTTCAGAGGTGGTTCAAAAATACCTAATTATGATACCATGGGTAGTCTACATAAAATATATAGTGTGGGTAGTCTTCCTTGAGCGGTTAATTTTTGAAAAAGAAAAAGAATCTTTGTGACAGCCTTTCGCCGTTTTGAAGAGCTTGAAATGAGTTTAACAGTATGATCGACTGACGCGATGTTTTTGACGCCTTGAGGGATATTCTGCACCAACGACTTTCAGTGAAAACCACCAGCCTTAGTGAATTTGTTTCCCTTTGTTTCTGTAAATCACACATTAATATTGTCGGAAAGATTGCTTTTGATAAGCTCAATGTCGATTTACTGTCGCCACCTTGTTCAGTCTGAGCTTGTGGTCCATTTCTATAAGTCTCGTCGTCGACAGATTTTAAACCCCAAACGTTTGTTAACTACGGAGATGCCTCATATGTTCAATCGCCGTTAAATACAAAGCTCAGGTTTTGTTTTAATTTTTTTCTGCCTAAAACATCATTGTTGTCTGGTTGGAAGGGAAAGTATAATATAATCTTCTAATGCTATGTTCCATATTTTGATAATGCATCTGTTTGTGCAGTGCCCATATTTCTAGCAGATCTTGGTGACGTCTTCGGCTTGTCATCCTTCTAAACAGGACCTCGTCGTCCTGCTCAGACAGCAGAGTTGACTATCGACTACATTATGAAAATGTACAATGACGTTTCAGTACCTAGATTTGTCTGGAAAACTATGAGACTTACCCCGCTGCTGCCTACAATGTTCTCTAAACACCCTTCGCGTTATGCTTGTGTAGTGAAATAATTTAAAAACTGAAATCAGAAGTAATTCGACATTAAAGCTCTTAGGACCATGTGAAAGTATGAAAGTATGTATGGGGATATAAAGGATATTTCTTTCAAATTATTAGTCTCTGGAGACTAGGATTCTTGGCGTGTAATGTCTCGCTTTCATTTGTTCAGAGACGTGTTAAAAAAAATAGGACTCATACATCAGACAATCGTTAGGTCAGTATTATTACTAAAGAAATATGAGTTGTTTTGTTGTGGCCGCTCTCAGTAACTATGAACAGCACGTGGCTACGAAGACGAGTGTGGAGATTTCCGCGAACTTAGGCGCTCACCGAAGCCTTGCCAGTGTAGCAGCGGCTCAAACTAAGAAGGGAGCTCGTAATGTAAAAGCGATTTCAAACATGTTTTTTTCCGTGAAACGTAGACGATGCCTCATTTGAAACTAAGTGAATACTGGAGGAAAAAGTATAGAGATTGATGTTATTTATGTATGTAGGTGTCTGCATTACATCCACACGGGCTAATCACAAAAAAATGGTTAAAATGGCTTTGAGCACTATGGGCTTAACATCTAAGGTCATCAGTCCCTAGAACTTAGAACTACTTAAACCTAACTAACCTAAGGACATCACAAACATCCATGCCCGAGGCAGGATTCAAACCAGCGACCGTAGCGGTCACGCGGTTCCAGACTGTCACGCCTAGAACTGCTCGGCCACCCCGGCCTGCCGGTACATGTCCCACACACTTAAGTAGTATTCACAATGCTCTAGGAAGAATCGCACGAGTGATTTGTAAGCAGTATCCGTTGTGTAGTCTGACTACATTTCCATAGTATTCTTCCAATGCAGCGAAGTCTTCCACTTGTTTCAACTACGACTGAGCCTATGTTATGGTTAATTTTCAGATTCCTACAAAGTATTACACTCAGGTATTTGTATGAGTTGACCGATTCAAACTAAGACTCACTGATATTATAGTCATTTCAGTTATAGGACACTACGTTTTTTCGTTTTGTGAAGTGCACTATTGTACACCTCTGAACATTTAAAGCAAGTTCGAAATCCTAGCATCACTTTGAAATCGTATCAAAATCTGACTGAATATTTGTACAGCTTCATTCATGTAGTACTTCATTATATATAACTGCATCGTCTGCGAAAGGTGTGAGGCCACTATTAGTGTTGTTCTTATGCTCAAATACAAACAACCAGGATCCCAACACAACTTAATGGGACACACGAGAAGTTACTTCTACATCTGTCAATGAATGTCCATCCAAGATAACTTGGTGCATTCCCCTTACCAAAATATCCTCAATCCAACCACACATTTCGCTTGTACGCCATACGAAAGTATCTCTAATAATTAGCGTTGGTGTGGTACTATGTTAAAGGTTTCCCCGAAATCGAGAAATACTACATCTACCGAGGGCATTGATCGCTGGCTTTCAGTACGTCATGTGGAAGAAGTGCGAATTGGGCTTCACAGGCTAGATGCTTCGGAATCTATGACGGTTGGCATGGAGTACATTATTCTGTGCTTCACACCCACAACACATGTATGTCAAGGATATTGGTCGGTACTTTTGTGGATAACTTTTGATACCATTCTTGTCGACGGGTGTGAACTGTGCTTACTTCCAAGATTTCTTGGTCCAGCGACTTACAATAGATTATAGTAAAATACGGACTACGTTTAGTGATTTCAGCAGTTTTTTAACGCCACTCATCTTTTCAATGGCCCGAAATTAAATTGGAGCAATACTATGGGGTTTCCCTTTGCAAAGGAGCGATTGAAAATGGATTTAAAATGTCATGCTTTTATTTTATCAAAAAAATGTCCAAATGTGTGTGAAATCTTATGGGACTTAACACCAAAGGTCATCAGTCCCTAAGCTTACACACTACTTAACCTAAATTATCCTAAGGACAAACACATACACCAATGCCCGAGGGAGGACTCAAACCGCCGCCGGGACCAGCCGCACAGTCCAGAACTGCAGCCCCTGAGACCCCTCGGCTAATATCGCGCGGCTATTTTATCGATAATGGATTTGAGTTCTTGGTTGTTACCGTCGAAGTAAAAATGTCAGCTCAATCGCCAATTTACACTACAAAAAACTAAAATTTTCGCGTTTCGAAGGTTTAGCCTACATCATCAGAATAAGTATAAAAGAATCTCTAAAAGCAATCAAGATAAAGCGTCAATAAGAGCAGTAAAATAACATGGTCATTTCCCTAGCAACAGTGTCTTATTAAACTGCACGTCAACTGATATAACAGACTACACTGAAGTGGTATCTGTTGTCTTCAGTGTGGGCAGCATCAAATTAACAGCCATCCATATGGATGGCCTTTACACCATTATGAAAGTTGTTACGGCCTAAAGCTGAGCATCGGCACGCCAATCGGGAATGATAGAGCATACAGGGCTGTGAGAAGACGGCAACCAATTGCACGCTGACCGACTCCTCTCCAGGACGACAACGCGATAGCAGCGGCCCCTATGCGAAGAGGACATAAGCCCTGCACCCGACTGGTGGCGCAGTTCTGCAGCAACATCGACACTAGTTATTTTGCTTGTACAATCAAATGTAACACGAACTTGGGATTTGTTTATACTGAAGAACACTGCTTATTTTGCAAGTCACCTTTTGCTGGCAACACATCTGTGTAATCGCCTAGTTAATTATTGTAATCTTTTCCATTTGTAATAAAACTCATTAATGCAATTTGTTTAAATGTTATCTAGCGATCCGAGAAAGCAGGTTTTCTAGACACCACATATTTGACGACTAGGCTGGATTTAACATTTGGCGACGGGTTCTAAGGAGAACCCATAGCGACAACCTGTTAACCAGCCACCATATAGTCTATGTTTCTCTATTGTGGGCTTCTGTCTTGTACTGGCGCCTTAATTCTGTTTCTTTGCAGAGGTGTTTTTACATGTATTAATAGAGTCTCTTATAGCGTTTTTTTCTATTCCATGTTTTCATGTAGACGTTGCAGAATTTTTCTTTGCTTGTGTGCATATTTTATTGCTTGCATTGTCTATTTATTGCATTCGCCTCTTTCAACATGAACAATTGACCTCTCCCATCCCCCACTCAGCTGCCTCAGCTGCATGCGATAGATTAAATACAACTAAAACGGATGTGTCAGTTTCAGACCCAGCAGATCGCAATGCTGCTAAACACAGTACAGCAGCTCTTCGCCAATCACGCTGCCAAGGCTATGCAATAGGCAATAATAATAGCTCCGCGTGTCATACAACCATTCTGACAGTTTAACGAAAAAGTGGAGGAATAGCTCGAGTGGTTGCAACAGTATGGTGCCTACATAATAGCTCACATTGTACCAGGTACTGTGAAACTACATTACTTTTTTCAACAGTAGGAAGTACAGTGTTTCGCATCATTCCGAAGTTATTGCCCAATGCTACTCAGAGCGAATTTTCCTATGATCAGGTTGTAGACTTGCTAACTAGCTATTATAACCAACAAGTGAAAATGGTGGCATCTAGGTACCAATTCTTTCATTGCAAGAAAAGGTAACAACAAACTTATCGCTAGTGCAGGGTATGGTGAGGACATTCAAATTGAAATGTGCTTGTGGTGCTTTATATTCCAATGAAATGTAGCATCATGGGATTCCGTACAATGTAACTGATGTCAAACTTAGAGAGCAGATTTTGAAACAGTCAGATCCATCATGACAACATACAGTGCAAATCAGTACTATTTAGGTGACAAGTCAGTCGATAAATCTAGGCAGCCACCAATTTGTCGCCGGCCGGTGTGGCTGAGCGGTTCTAGGCGCTTCAGTGTGGAACCGCGTGACCACGACAGTCGCAGGTTCGAATCCTGCCTCGGGCAGGGATGTGTGTGATGTCCTTAGGTTAGTTAGGTTTAAGTAGTTCTGAGTTCTAGTGGACTGATGACCTGAGACGTTATGTGCTCAGAGCCATTTGAACCAACCTATTTGTCGGGCTGCGTCGTCCCTTGCCTGCAACTGGCCCAGTAGGCAGCAGCAGCCCACGTGCACCACGTCTTGTAAACAATTCTCTACACAGGCAAACAGAATTAAGTCATGCCCCTGGCGCTATTCACGGCACAAACGCCAGGACAACCCATCCCAAACGCACAGTGTTACAATGGTGGCAATATTGTTCACGTACAATCCGTATGTTTGCAGTGGAACAAATATGAGAACTGTGCCCACTCACAAAAATCTAGACAGAAAGCTCATGTAATCAATGCAATGTATTTAAAGTCTGCTGCAGGCATAAGCAAATCTAACAAGCAGTTTCTTCAGTGCTACGCCAGTCCAACAAACATTTTGTTCATTTGTATATTAGTGGCAAACATGTGAAATTTCACTTGCACACAGTTGCCTCTGTTACATTGCTGAATCGAAGCACATATGAACTGTTAGGCTCCCCACACCTGTCTAAACCTAACACACACCTGGCGGCTTATAATGGACAAGATATTCCTGTTCTCGGAAAATGTACTTTGTGTGCCATGTGTCTCGAATATGCGAACTGTGGCTTTCACTGTGCTATAATCACGCACTTGTGAGAACATTTTAAGCCTTGATACATTTAATTTCTTTACTTTTCAAATTTAGGACAACGTGTTGCCAGTGACTGGCTTCAATGCCAAAGACAGAGTAGACAGCTTGCTGAAAGAATTCCCAGAACTCTTTTCTGAAGGTGAAGGCAAGGCTACCAATTTTGTTCCATATATTACCATGAAAGACAATGCTCAGCGGACATTTTGCCGGTCCAAAACCGTTCCCCATTGCATTGTGGGACAAAGGCGCTGCTGAACTTAAAGAATTGCAAGACAAGGGAGCTATTGCACTCATACAAGCTAGTCAGTGGACGACACTGGTTTTTCTCCTCAAACTTTCAGGTCGCATTCTCCTCTGTGTTTACTTTACATCTACAGTCAACCCACAAACTGTGATTGACACTTATCCAATGCCACTCCCAGAGTGGCACTAGACAGATTAGGCGCTGGTCGCTACTTTTCAAAAATTGCTTTGTGCGACGCATATCTTCAAATACCACTAGATGAAGAATCTCACACCGTGTGTGTTGTGAACACTCATTGGGCTTGTTTAAACAATTGCGTTTGCCTTTTGATAGTACTTACGCACTCGCCATTTTCCAATGGTATTTGAAACAGTTGATTGCTCAAGTACTAAACTGTTCAAACTACTTGGACGATATTGTAGTAGCAGGTCGTACATCTGAAAAACACGTTGCTAATTTGAGTGCATTGTTTCTTGTGTTATCTGATGCAAGACTAAAGTGTAGACTGGACAATCGATTTTTTTAAACCTGTGTTGGAGTATCTTGGTCATTTCATAACCAGTCGCGGTGTCCATCTTCTTCAGTCACATTTGTTAGCCATCCGTGACGTTCCAGTTCCTCGCAGTGTCACAGAATTGCAATCAGTCTTGGAGAAAATGAACTATTATATTCGGTCCATACCGAATGCTGCACAAATGGCAGCTCCATTGCATCGCTTGCGTCGCGATATCATCCCCTCTGTTTGGACAGCTGAGTGCCAAGAAGCTTTTCAAACACTTAAAGAAGCATTGCTCAGTGACCCATGCCTGGTCCACTTTGATCCTGAGAAAGCGGTTGTGTTGATAGTTGACTCAGATGTGAACATTTTGCTAAAATATATTCTCATATCTTGGCCTCGCTCATTGCATAGCATAGATAACTCTGTAGTGCGCCGATACTTTTCACGTCGGCATAGCCTCGCTATACGGCAACGTGTGATTCTTGTTCAAAATGACAGTGGACAGTCTCGTGTGTTCATCCCCAATGCTTTGCAAAAAGAGTTGCTGTTACTTCACCAAGGACACTGGGGAATTGCTCGTACGAAGCAGTTCTAGGCACGGTATGGGCATCCAAACATATGACGTCACCGTGTCAAACATGTGCGAAAAATGAGTCCGCTCCGCCACAAAAGTTCTCTGCTTGGCCTAAGTCACAATCGCCATAGCAACGTGTGGACATAGGACAGGACACGGAAGCTGATTCAGATGTGAACATTTTGCTTCTTTGGTTGATTGTGGTTGACTCTTATAGCAAATTTCTTTTTGCTGTGCAATGAACTCGACAACATCAGATAGCACTGTTCAGGCATTGTCCTCTATTTTTTGCCTCGAAGGTTTGCCTGAATTCGTAGTGTCGGACAACGACCCTCAGTCCACGTCCAATGAATTTGAAACATTCCGTGAACGCAGTTGCATACAGTATGTAAACAGTGCACCGTTCCATCCACAGTCCAACGTCGAAACGGGGCATTTTGTCAGAACCTTCAAGCAGCAGACGCCAAACTTCGCACCGCACTCACCAGGGATCAGGCGTTGCAACAGTTTCTCGCCTCCTATTGTTCAGATCCTCGAGATGGACTAATTCCGGCGGAATTGCTTCACGGCCGCCGCCATCGGACACTGCTCCACCCTCTACGGCATCCTGTGCCGAAGGAAGACCGCTGGTATAGTTTCGCGCCGCATGATTGTTTTTCAGGGTTTTTAGCGGCAGCAGATGGTGGGTACGGGGCGATATCCTTCGTCGACTTGGCACATGCATGTATCTCATTTCATTCTCAGACGGATTGCAGCGCTGACATCACAATCAAATTCGCCACTGTAATGTGCACAGTGATCCTTCTGTATGTCTTTCCCCATATTCACTGATCCCGAGGACAGGGCGACCACAGCAGTCTCCAGAAAGTGTCATCACGACACCGCGGGACGACCCCATGGAGACGGAGCCATCGCCTCCTCCACCTTCTCTCGCCCTACCAATGGAGATGGACGCGCCATCGCCGCAGCAGCCGACGCCTTCTACATCTTATGGACCTCAGGAGGGGACGCGTATCCTTCTGTGTATTTTCCGGGGGAAGTTTGCACCAAAGCGAAGGCCGGATGGCAGGGTACTACTGGAAGTCTGACGTCCCCTGCAGCCACAGCTTCCAATCCATCAGAGCGTCCACGCTCCTGCCTGCCCCACCGTTGTCGTGCTCCCCATACGACTATGGTCCGTCACTTTGGGCGGAGGAGTGTTACAGCGTAAAGTCAACCGCCGGCACTCCATTCGGGAACCACAGAGCAGAGACGACGGTGAGAAGACGCCAACCAACTGCACGCTTACCGACTCCTCTCCAAGACGACAACGGGACAGCAGCGACCCCTATGCGAAGAGGACATAAGCGTCGCACCCGACTGGTCAGGCCCCAGATAAGGAGTAGCTTCAAGATAAGCAAGTTCTATAGCAGCACGACTCTAGTTACTTTACTTGTACAATCTATGTAAGACGGACTTGGGAACTGTTTGTACTGAAGAAAGTTGCTTATTTTGCATGTCGCCCTTTGCTTGCGACAAATACAATTTTTTCGAATGTTGTCTAGCGATCCGAGAAAGCAGGTTTCCTAGACACTCCACATTTGACGACTAGGCTGGATTTAATAGAAGCCACATCCGGTAGACAAAGATAGAAGCAACGTGATTAGGCACTTCATGAGCGGTAACACGAAGTCAAAGAGATACCAAAGAATAACTCACGGGTAACTCGGATGTTCCAACTTCGTGAAGATCAGAACACCAACGGAATAACTGTAATTAATATCGCTAGACATAGACGGAGATCTACAAAGGTTTTGAACAAGTTGGGCGTGTCACCTGTTAAAAAAATGGTTCAAATGGTTCTGAACACTATGGGACTTAACTTCTGAGGTCATCAGTCCCCTAGAACTTAGAACTACTTAAACCTAACTAACCTAAGGACATCACACACATCCATGCCCGAGGCAGGATTCGAACCTGCGACCGTAGCGGCCGCGCGGTTCCAGACTGTAGCGCCTAGAACCGCTCGGCCACCCCGGCCGGCGCTACCTGTTAGATGTTTAATTTATTTTGATTTTTCACGCTATGTATAGAGGTCTCAGACTGTTCGAGTAGACCCAGTCTCCCGACTTTATCTTGCATATGCAAAATTGCGAGATCTCAATTCCAAACACACAGTGGCTAGCTTCATGAATATGTGTGGCTAAAACTGACTTTTCGACATCATTAAGCCGAAAATCTTCGCTGTGTGCATTGTATCTCAGTCTGAAGGACCTACCAGTCTGGCCATAGTAATAATCATATATGAAGACAGTAACTGTTCTCAAAAGAACAGAATACTGTTGATGACCGTGCAGCTCTTCCCTGGAATAAATGATGACTAACTGAAACCCTCAGTTGCCGACAGAAGTTGTTGATATACCTCGATGTGGACAGCTGAAAATGTGTGCTACATATGCAGAATTGTGGACAGTTGGGAATGAGTGTCTCACGGGAAGCGTGCAACGCATAAGTCTCTGCAGTCGCGCTATTCATCTGTGTCCTCGGTGGCTCAGATGCCCGCATCTCGTGGTCGTGCGGTAGCGTTCTCGTTTCCCACGCCCGGGTTCCTGGGTTCGATTCCCGGCGGGTTCAGGGATTTTCTCTGCCTCGTGATGGCTGGGTGTTGTGTGCTGTCCTTAGGTTAGTTAGGTTTGAAAAGCAGTCGGCTTTCAGCCGTGATACCGTGCGGACGGGCTCGGCGCGCCGGGCAGTGCTCCGCAGGTGTTGTTGTTTACCCGCTAGCGCGCGGTCGCGTCGTTCTCTTGCAGTATAGTACCTGTACCGACCCGACATGGCGTTCTCATATCGAAAAGCTACAATCAAGTTAACGTTCAACGCATCGTACACGAGACCGAAGGCCCATGAAATTGAACGATTTCTCAGAGACATCATGCACATAGAAGCACAAGAACTGATAGGAATTCATCTGTCTATTGTAACCAGCACATTGTACCTCAAACTGATTGACGAAGCGGCCTGCGACAGATTACTCCAACGATCTGCGAACGGCTTTCGCTTCTGTCACGCAGACGGTAACGTGAGCGTGGTAGGAGTTGACCATGCTGCTCTGGGGGTGCGTGCCGTGCGCGTCTTTGAACTACCGTTCGAAGTTCCTGCCAACCTAGTCGTTGATGCGCTGCGGCCATACGGCACAGTTCTGAGTCACACAGAGGAGAAATGGAACACATTCGAACCGTATCCTGTCCTTAACGGGGTACGACAAGTGCGCATAGAACTTAAGAAGCACGTCACATCATATATTTTCGTTGGTGGCTGCCGCGCAATTGTTATATATGATGGACAACCGATGACCTGCTCGGGCTGCGGCCAGGAGGGCCATGTTAGAACTGAGTGTCTGCAGCGACGCCTCGTTCAGGTGCCCCGCAATGAACTTCCCCAACGATCCACTATGACCTCTCTCCCGCTAACGTATGTGGAGGCGGCACGACATGATGTGATGGATGATCAACACGTGCCACCTCCTCAAGCCGCTGCCAGCTCCGTTGGAGAGTCAACGCCGTCGACAACGACGCACCCCAACGGTGTAGAGGTTCCTACAGCCTCTGCCCACCGCAGCGTCGTGGGCGCCCAGCCACCGTCACTGTCGGGATCGGACACAGGGGTTCCTAGCGACCGAGACTGTGTCGAGCCCCGCCCTCCAGTGGATGTCGAATCTCGGACCCGAAAGCAAAAATCACCCAAGCGACACAAGAAGAGGCGATTGTCAGCTGAAGAACAGGACAGGGATGTGCAGCCGGCGGAAGACATCGACTACGTTGACTCACCCACAAGTGCAACGCACTCCAGTGGCATCATTCCCCAGAAGGTGCCTGAAGACAAGGAAGACACTCCTAAATCTGGTGGCCCAGAAAACGAGCCGCATTGCGTCGACTCCCAAAATGTGTGCTCCTGTGAAAGCGGCCAGCCCCCAATGGCATCACAATCGTCTCTTGGTGATTGGGCAGACGATATGGAGGCAGATGATGCACAGCACACATCGATATCTCCACCAGAGCCCACGGCTGACATTGAGCCCGGAAGGCTCTGCCAGTCAGGGACTCATACGGCACAGTAATGCACAGCGTGCTGATGGATGGCTGTGTGGTGTGTGAGATCACTATGGGCTTGCACCGGCACACTGCCTCCGCCACTTGATATGTCTCAGTCATACCGAGTGGGAACAGTCAATGTAAATGGTGTCCACTCCACTGTCAAGACCCGCATGTTACACGACATGATCAGAGCGGTAGACTTGGACATTATCCTTCTCCAGGAGGTCCGTCCCGAGCTGCGTTTAGACCTATATGGCTACACCACGTACAGTCTACCCGTAGGCGATGGCGCAGGAGGAACGGCCATCCTTCTCCGAGATGGCATAGACGCGACGGACGTGACGTACTTGCCGAACGGGCGAGGCATCGCACTCACACTTGGCGCAGTCCGCCTCATTAACGTCTACGCTCCCTCCGGTAATTCGCACCGAGGTGACAGGCATGTCTTCTATTCGGAGGAGGTAGCCCCACTTTTGCAAGGAAATATGGACCATTACATAGTGGGCGGCGATTTTAACAGTGTTCTGCGGCCCGAGGACCAGATACCGCTTTACGTCCCATGTCCGGCTCTACAAGCATTGATACGTGACCTCGAGCTCCACGACACATGGCTCTTACATCATGGGACCCAGAGTGGATATACGCACTTTACCAGCCATTCTGCCAGTCGTCTGGACCGGATATACGTCTCGCGTGCTCTGCGCACAGCAACCTGTGATGCAGAACTCTGACCGACGGCCTTCACGGACCATCTCGCGTACATCTGCACTGTCACCTTGCCCCGACAACTCACAAGACGCAGCAGGGGCCCGTGGACGCTGAACGTCTCCCTCCTTCGCGAGGAAGCGTGTCGGCGAGCAGTCACTGACACGTGGCGTCGATGTATCAGGCGCCTGTCCATGTATGCTTCCACGTTGCTGTGGTGGCTGGGATGTGTCAAACCTGCACTCCGAAAGACCTTGATGGTCTACGGGCGTGACAGATCGAACTGGCAAAGGGCAACATCGGAATTTTACTATACAGCGTTACGTGAGCTGGCGACGCAACCACCGTCTCCCGAACGTCAGATGTCCGTACAACGCATCAAAGCTCGTCTACTTCGCATCAGGACGGAGCAGCTAGAAGGTGTCCGCATCCGTGCGCGAGTGCAAGACTATATCCCAAACGAAACAGCGTCAGTGTATCACATTGTGCGCGAGAGGCGCCACCGCAAACGTCAGCTCATTACGGCGGTAAACACGGAGGAGGGCGGCCGCGCAGTGACACAAACGGACATCGCGCACACGTTCGCCAGACACTATGGGACCTTGTACATGGAAGATCCGCGAAATGTACGTGATTATGACGAGCTGTTGCACGATTTTCCCACCCCTCGGGACGTGGCACCCGATGATAGTCTGCTGTTGCCCATTACACCCGACGAGCTGACATCGGCCTTGGCACGTGGCGCACCGAACAAGTCGCCTGGACCGGACGGTTTACCCCTGGAATTCTACCGCACTTTTTACCACCTAATGGGTGACAAGTGGATCCAAATGTTTCAAGACCTGATCCGCCCTGATTTCACTGTCCCCAGAGAATTCACAGAAGGCATATTGATCCCAGTACCGAAACCGAATGGTGGTTGTAGGTGGCAGGATTTTCGCCCACTCACGCTCCAAACAACGACTACAAGATCTTCGCCCGTATCCTCCGCGCGCGTCTCCACACCGCTATCGGGAAAGCCATTCAACCGATCAGACATGTTTAGGTGGTGTCAGCAACATTCATACGGCGTTAGCAGCATACCGCGACGTAATTGCTTTGACGGCGACCTGCAAAATACGAGGCGCCCTTGTCGCCGTCGATTTTGACCACGCATTCGACCGCGTCGACCACGGCTTCTTACGCGCAGTTTTGCAACACTTGGGCCTCTCTCCGGAGTCTGCACAGGTGGTCCTTCGACTGGTCCACGGAGCGCGCTCCCGCATGATGGTCAACGGTTATCAGGCTGGTCACATTGTTGTTGGACGGTCAGTGCGACAAGGGTGCCCCCTGTCGGGTATATTATTTGCTGCAGCGCTTGAACCAGCTTTACATGGTCTACGGCAGCGATTATCTGGTATCTCCTTGCGGGACGTGACCTTTCGTTGTGGTGCATTCGCCGATGACGTGGTGTTCATGGCTAGATCAGAGGATGAAATGCATATGGCGCTACAGTGGCTACGCCAGTACGGGGCGGTCGCTGGGAGCATCATCAACTTGAAGACAAAATACATGGATGTCGGAGGGGGCTTTCCCATACAACGGCAGTGCCCTTTGACAAGGTGCCCGTACTCAAGTGTTTAGGAGTGCAATTCTATAGCAATGTACTCCGCACGGCGGCGGCTACGTACCGTTGGCTCCTACACCAGACACGTGCTCTGCTGCAGGACAACAAACTGCGGTGCTTGGATATGCTCCTCAGAACACGTTATGCCAACACCTATCTTTTCTCAAAACTGAACTATTTTGCGTATATCCTTCCCTTGACGGCTACGATGGCCGACAGATTTCAAGCAGCATATGGACATTTCTTAAGCACCGGTCTTGTTTTTAAAGTCCGATACGCCACCCTGACACTACCGCAGCGGGCTGGCGGTATCGGTTTAATTCATGTATATAACCGCGCGCGATCGCTTTATCTCAACACTATGCGTCGCAAGTTGACCTCTGCCCACGCCACTCTGACGGGCACCCTGATAGCGGAAGTGGCACCACACTCTCTGCATCCCCCGGTTTCTGTAGGACACATTTCACCGGCACTCACCCACATCAGAGAGTTCTTTCTTGACTTCAGCTACTTACGGTCAGAACTTCCGACAACACGGAAGCCCGGCACAAAAGACTATTATCGTCTCTATCAACAGCGGCAACCTGTAAATACGGTCGTCCACAAACATCCTGAAGTTGTCTGGAACACCGTGTGGCGAACGGTACACACGCCTTTTCTACCTACGATGGTGCGTTCATTGTGGTATGTGGTTGTGAATGGGAAGTTCGCTACTCGTCAGAGGCTACATTCCATACGTCTGACGGACGATCCCTTGTGTCCGACATGCTCAGTTGCTGACTCGGATGCGCACCGTCTGTCTTGTGCCGCGACCAGCGAGTGCTGGCTACTGACGCAGCGCATGTTGGCATTACTGTAGCGGCGATTACCGGAGTCAGTCTCCCCTGACGAAATATTGCGCCCCGACGAAGTATACTTTCCATCAACCAGAACGAACGCCGTTAACTGGCTAAAAGGCATGGCCGTTTACTACATATTTTGCGATGCTCCCAAAGGCACACTCGACTTTTGGTCCCTATTGATGACAACACATGCAGCTTTCAGCCGCCACCCGAAGTACAGAACTCGTTTCGCAAATTATTTAGGTTCATTATTTGCGGATCCTCCTGCTCACTGGGGCGTTCCGGGTATGAGACGCTGAAAATGAAGAATCCTGGAGCATATTGATCCTTTTCGCACGGAATAGGGGGGAACCCCTCCCAACAGACGAGAAGACGACTCGGACGCTCGGCTACGGCAGCTGTAGGATCTTTCTTTGTCATGAAAAAAATAAATAAAAAAAATAAAGAAATAAAGAAATAAAACTTCGACACAACCCACTACATCCTCTTCCTGATCCTTCGATCCTCGAACCCAAAAAAAAAAAAAAGATGGATAGAGCGTCTGCTATGTAAGCAGAAGATCCCGGGTTCGTGTCCCGCTCGGGGCACACATTTTCAGCTGTCCACATGGAGGTATATCAACAACACCTGTCGGCAGCTGAGGGTTTCAGTTAGTCATCATTTACAGTAATAATCGTTACAACTGTTACATTGATGTTTGTTGTTACCAGTTCTGTCGAGTTTGTCAACCTCGTATTCCAGATTGATCCTTAACTTAAATTTTAACCACTTTCTGAGATTAAATACCGAAATATGTTTGTGAACGAGGATACTGCGGAACTTCTTTATGTGCATTCGCGATTTTACTCGGATACAAAGTAAATACTGAATACTCGGATACAAAGTAAATACTGAAATTCGGCTTATATACATAAATGTAGGTAAAAAAATTGTGAATTGCACAGATATTGTACATAGCTGGTTTATTGTAACATTTTACACTTGCGTACCATAGATAAGATGCAACAGCATAAGTACGCCTCACAAAAACGATCTAAGTTGTGGAGCACTACAACGTTTATCGGACACTATGTACAATGTTATGACGAATCTGAGACACGGAAAAATATTTTCGTAGTAAATTACGCTTAGGGAAGTAAACAGTTCATGGACTCCAACGGAATCGTTAGCAACGCATGTAACCTCTCACAAGACACTTCATCATTTAGCTGTGATGGTATGGCTACGCCAATCGACGCTGGACGTCTTCAGCTATTGCAGTGTGATTTACTTCGCAGATAGACAGAGCAACATATTTAAAAGGTCACTTTCTCGAAAAACACATAATTGGTTCCCTTGGTGATATAGAAGTTTGAAATTAGACTGAATGGTGTCTACGAACTTCGTTTCTAACGATGCGAAAGCGTGGTTCCCTGTGACGTCACTCTCGGGCTCGACGACTCTTCAAACAGCAAGTTGTGGACAATGCGAAAATTTGGGCAGAGTTCAGAATTTCATGTGAGGTTTAAGACGGGTTAATGATATCACACTGGCGCCAAATTTCACCACAATTCTGCCCAAGGACACCGCGGACGTGTCACACTAAGGAAAAGTCGTCATGCACCCGCTCTCCCTTATTTCACTCCTTCATTTGACGCCTCTGCGATGCAGGTCAGATCCGCGACGTCGAGCTTTGAAATTAAGCGGTTTTCTCATGGGTGGTCGAGGAAAACATTTGCGACACACCGCCGCTCAGTATCGACACGTAACAAACTCAGTGTTGATATAAATAGCGTCAACGGAAACACCCCTTCCCATGGGTCTCTAATTCCCACACATGTCGAGGTTGAAAACGACATTTCGCAATGCGATGAGAAACAGGACAAAGTTGTTGACAACCTTTGATACTGCTGACACACCCTGGACAATTCAGCCTTTCTCTAACGACATCGTGCGCCTCACTCTTGTTCATGAATGTTAGGGATGCTAGTTTTAAGCTAACTTTAACAAGCCGGTCGCGGTGGCCGAGCAGTTCTAGGCGCTTCAGTCCAGAACCACCGCGCGACTGCTACGGTCGCAGGTTCGAATACTGCCTTGGGCATGGATGTGAGTGATGTCCTAAGGTTAGTTAGCTTTAAGTAGTTCTAACTTCTAGGGAACTCATGACCTCAGATATTAAGTCCCATAGTGCTCAGAGCCATTTAAACCATTTTAATTTAACAAAAGCTGCGTTCTGTAGAGAATGATATTGAAATTTGTAGATATCTTTGGCTGAAAAATCTTGTTTCACAATTAGCTAATCATCATTCTCGACTATCCGCGGCTTTGCACAACCATTCGGGTTGCGAAATCTGATCGTACACTTTCGAAGTTCTTCCATGTTCACTCCGTGCTCAGCAGGCACTTATTGATAGTTGTTGCCATCGGGCGACTTAGCCTCGGTACTCTACTGCGGTGTGTTTGTCTCGCCCGACCGCCGCCGCGCAGCTAGGACGTAAACACGGCACGTGCTCGCGCAGCGACAGCCGCAGACAGACTGTGGGTGGTGGGTATGTAGCATGTATGTCCGCTCCAATTGCTCAGCGAAAGTAGTTCCGCAGAAGTGCAGTCTACATGGAAGCAGTCGCTTTGGATGCTGTAGCAACTGAATTAGACTTCGTTCTTGTTTAGGCCGGACATCCCATGTTCCATTGGTCTGACTATGTAATTACCCGATAGCTGCTCAGTTGCATTCTGCAAGATCGTGGCAGGAAAACTTCAGCCCAAAGGAAAGAGCAGCTGCGCTCTTCTCTCACTCAGTTCCACAATGAGGCCCGTTAAGACACTTTATTGTTATTTACGCCGATGTGTAAGACATGAAGAATTACCAGCTTTGGGGAAATATAGCCGTGAGGGATTAGCCGAGCGGTGATTGCCGTCACGGTAGCTCAATGTGTTCGGTCAGAGGGTTTAGCTACCCTCTGTAATAAAAAAAACTGAGTGAACGGATCAACGAACAACCTGAACGGGTGTCAACAGACGTCCGCCAAGAACAAATTCAACGTACAATATAGACCAAAAAATGAAAAAAAAATGGTCTAAGGGGCTACAGTCGTGGACTGTGCGGCTGGTCCCAGCGGAGGTTCGAATCCACCCTCGGGCATGGGTGTGTGTCTTTGTCCTTAGGGTAATTTAGGTTAAGTAGTGTGTAAGCTTAGGGATTGATGACCTTAACAGTCAAGTCCCATAAGATTTCACACACATTTGAACATTTTTTTGGTGAAATACAGTGTAACTGAAAAGTGTGTAGAAGTATATGCCCAAGATCTACGATGTACGTGATCATCAAGTGCAAGATTTAGTGCTTTAAGTTCGAATTTTGCACACGTCGGTTAGCAATTTGGACTGATGGCCATCTCCGAAGTTCTTCCTTATCTTCAACAGTATAGTGCAACATTCAGACAGTGCAATCAAATACCACAGAAAATACTTCCAAAATGGTCCAGGCTGTAGGTGCGAATACTTTTTTGTGAGCAGCAGATAGGTAACATATTCTTTCTAATATGATAGTCCACATATCTGTAACCGCAAAATTTCTTGGCAACGATTAACACGGAAATGTATAGTGTTGGCGAAAGTTCAATTCTCTTAGAAGTAGGAATCAAGAGTATTTACTAAGAACCTCACTTTTTAAAAAAAAATTTGAACTAAATCCCCTTCGTGTTAAGTTTTCAGTTGTTACTGCCCAAGGCGATAATACACAGGATGGTTTTTCGATGGGTCCTGAAAAACGAATGACGTACAGGTAAATCAGAAAGAAATCTTGTAGTAAAGTATCACCTTGCCATAAAACTAATATTTACAGAGTTAATTTACAAGTTGGAAAAAACTAAGTTATCCATATGTAAAACTACCACAAAGGAAGGTTGCACTAAAAATTCTCCAAACGTTTCAACAATGAACCCAGTGAATGTCGGCCATGAATTACAACCCAGTGTACTACTTCCAGGCATGGCGGGTAACGCTACTTGGCGAGTGTCTTCGAGGGAATCTAGCAGTTTTCCCTGTGCACATTCATCACATGCTGTTAAACAAACTGGGCTGTCTCCCTCGCAGTTGCTTGCTCTGACATTCGCGTTGCTGCCTGTTCGTCCCCAGGCAATATATGAAGCTCATTCGCATTAAAATATCTTTGTCTCTAGTGACTGACTAAACCACTGGAAAAGCAAAACCTGGATAAGGCATTTACATCTTCAAATTGTTTGTATTTAGTTAGGTGAGGTTTCCATACACATCAAAAATTCATATAAGGCAGTTGCATTTGTCGTGACGTTATGCTTCCTTTACACGTGTTTTGAATATGGTCTTCATATATACTTCCTGATAAAAAATAAATGAAAAATGAGGCAGCCGCGATTAATTCCACGATTTATTTCTCAAACCACTCTGTCCGCTTGTCTTAAAGCAAAAAGCATAGACTAAGTGGCACGACTTTTTTTAGAATTATTCCGTCTGCAGCTAAGCAGTGAATTAAGTATTGGAAATACTTGCAGAGAATGGCCTCATTGAAAGTCTTCACAATAAGAACGGCACAAAGAGAACTCGAAACAGTTTTAGAGCCGTTAAAATATGCAACCGAAGTTCTCGAATGCGAGAATAGCCACGTATAGGATCTGTTTTGCTGTTATGTATAAACTGAAATGTCTCAACAAAATTGGCACGACGATAAAATCGTAAGTTTGTTCGAAGTAGTACGGGTCCAGGCTTTTGTTTAATAGCCGCTGATTGGCTAGCAAAAGCATCCTTACTTTTCTAAACAACAGTTTACATATCAGTGGCATTTGGTAGCATTTGTACAATTTCCGTACCGGTCACCTAGTGACTTCAGGATAACACGAGCGTTGAAAGGAAGTTGTGTACGTCTGTTGGCGGAGAACTTTGAAATACGGGTGTTGCACAGAATAGCAAAATTTCTATACTCTCTCTCCCGACCACTAAAGCGTAGGTCTGTGGCAGTGATAAGACATTAGTTATTGTGCATCACATTTAAAATGAAATACTAGTACTAGGTGAACTAGAGAAAAATTATGATACGACTACTATATTTTGCTCTGTTTTTCTTATATCTGTAGCGACTGCCACAACAGAACGACTGTGTTCCTAGACTATGCTCCGTGAACATTTTTTTGAATAATCAGCCTACGGTCTGGTTTGATGAAACGTTTTACTATGGTCAGTTCATGGGGAATGACTCACGGTGTCTTCATTACTGTTAGTGGTTAGGTACTATTATCTTGGTCTTGAGATTTCGAAATTTGGAAAAGGATAGGAGAGAGGTTGGTCCATGCCGTCTTGGTGTTGTGTGCTTTCTAAATGGTACATGTTACTTCATTATGCTCACGGTATTTTACAGCAAGCACGAATATAATGAATTTGATACTGACAAAAATACGACGTTCGTTGTATAGGGTATACCAGGACGATAGTGCTTCGTGGCAATTACTGTGTGCACGGTATGGAAGAGAGGTCAAGCCCGACAGCTACAATAAACAGATGAAAAAGCCTCCAGTTGATGCAACTTATTCGATGACCTGATGAAAAGTGGCTGAGGTCAGATGCGTGACTGCGTTCATGCTGGAGCAATTCTGAAAGGCAAATGAGGAGAACATGGAGTTATTATCCGATGCTAGAGTCTTTGGTGCAATTCCCATGGTGAATAATAAAGCATGGATGTCAGTGGCCGTTTTTGATTGCATCTCGGCCACATGTGAAAATCTGAGAATGTATCCACAACTAAAAGTCCCATGGCGCCCTTGAACGGTCAAGCGAAGTCAATGTGCATCCGCCCCATGGGTGCTCAGGCTTGGGCCACGAAGAAAAGCTGAGGGGTGGAACCGCCTGATTTTGCGCACATGCTTGGCAATTGCGAACCGTACGCTCTATCTAAATGTCGAGGGCAAATAAACGTGATGACGAACCGTTGCTCTTCACAATTCCTGCTCTACCATCGGAAGAATCCGAGGTCGGAGAGAAGGGGTAATGATGATTCGGCATTCCGAATCGATGGTGGGCAGCAGCAAAACACCATTCGAAGCGTTGAGGCCGTATCGAAGCGAATAATGAACCTAGAAACCTCGCTCTGTTTCCTTGGGTAAGTGCAACGACCATCAAACACGAACCTACAAGAAATCCCTACCAGTGTAGTGGATTCTAGGCTACTTCACACACAGTACTTTCTGCTCCTTTAGTCCTTATCTGGGCCCCGAGACAGACCGTCGACGTTTGCTTGTTGTACAGTGGTCCTATAATTAACGTCGTTGTGGTAACTGGACAGAAACAAGACCCACTGCTGCAGCGACGGTTCTGTGTTCTCCACTGGGGCCAGAACAATGTTATCAGCGGATTATGGTCCGGGGGAACTTGGCGTCTCACAGCAAAACATGAAACTTTTTGACACTATTGATTATTTCCAGGGTTTCTTTTTCCACCGGTGAATAGTTTAACTGTGCTGCTGATAATGTTTTGGAAGAGGAATAAAGTGGTTTTTCAATGCCGTGACCATGTTATTTTTAGGAATGGCACATACCCCGTACTGCAACAAGTCCGTCGCAAGTACGAGGCACTTACATCGCGAAAAAGAAGCCAGACATGAAATCGACTTCATGCACATTTTTAACTGAAGAAAAGCTTACTGGCACGCTTCTTATCATTTAATTTTAATCCGGTTTTTGCGCAGGTGGTTTAACTGGTACAACATTTAGGCTCCCATTGGAGTGAACTTTGTGTAATAGTTAATTATACCAATGAAAATCTACAGATTTCTAGTGGCAAGAAGGTAAAGTATAGGGGTCGAAATGCAAGCCGACAGGTTTTAATCAATTTCTACTTAAAATATGGCCTCGTGGCCTCTCAACTTAATAATTGATGGGAAGAAACCGCATTTGTTCAGCTGGCAGCGCACACCACTGGATTTTATGCTCTCGAAAAGGGGTTGCAGGTTTGATAGGTGTTGCTCCCGTGTTTTTCTTTCCTTTCTTGATTTTCAATTCCCCCCGAAGGGGGCGGGCTGGCAGCAGCTTAGTACCCTGATCTACAGCCTACAGACTTTTTTAAAAACGGAAGAAGAGAAGAAACAAGAAAAACAGGTGATAAAACGGTGACATAGAGACTAAAATGGCGGATAAATGCGGAAAGTTAAAACAGAAAGCAAAGGGTTGGCAATGGTAATAAAATACACAGGAATCAGACAAGTAACATAGTAGACACACAATTAAAAAAGAACATGGCGACAGTCTCGTTTCTGTTCGCAAGAGATAAAAAATCACACCCAGCGACAGTATGATGGCCATTCGCAACACCTCCCAAAAGACACACAACATGGAACACTCACTGTAAAATACTGCACGAAGATGGTGGCACAAAGATGACAGTCCCGAGCCAAGGGCAGACAGGGGGAGGGGGACCTGGAGGAGGGGGAAAAACAAGGAGGGAGGAGAGGAAAAAACGAAAAAGGGGGGTGGGAACCAAGGAGGGAGAGGACTTATAAGGGGGAGAGGGGCAGGGCAGGCACGAGAGGGAATGAGAAAAGGCAGAGGAGGGAAATGTAAAAGGACTCGGGGGAGAGAAGGGGGCAGAGAGAGGGGAGGTGGGGAAAGAGGATGGAAGGGGGGGAGAGGGAGCCCTGGAAAAGGACAGAGGAAAGGAGGGGGAGTGAGGATCAGAGTTGATAGGAGGGATAAATGGAGGGAGAGAGGGCATCATCTGGGAGGGGGAGTTGATGGAAGCCACCTTGGGAAAGGAGATGAAGGGTGTAGAGATGGAGGGTAGGGGGGACACAACAGTGGAGACGTGGCAGGGGGCGGGGATGGGAGAGGACAGTAGTAACCAGGGGGTGATGGGGGTCAAGGCAGCAGGAGATGTAGAGGAAGCGGATATGTTCAAGGAATAGGAGCAGAGAGGGGAAAGGAAGGAGGTCATAGAGGATCCGCGTGGGGGACGGGAGGCGTATAGGGAAGGCGAGGTGGGGTGCATGATGCTCAAGGATCTGGAAGGAGTTATAGAATTTGTGGGGGCAGATATCCAGGTGGGACTGGCCTAACAGAGGATGGGACCGATAAAGGATTTGTAGGTGTGGAGGATGCTAGAGGGGTGCAACCCCCATGTCCAGCCGGAGAGGAGTTTGAGGAGTCAGAGGCGGTTGTGGGCTTTGGATTGGATGGAGCGGAGATGAGGGATCGAGGTGAGGTGATGGTCAATGGTGAGGCCAAGGTAGGTGAGGGTGGGGGTGGGGGTGAGGTGGACAGGATAGGCGCAGACAGTAAGGGGGAAATCCAGGAGCCGGAAGGAGTGAGTGGTGCAATCTACGATGATTGCCTGCTCCCGTGTTGCTTTTAGTCAATAATGTCTACCAGGCAGATAACACACCTAGGCATGTCCAAGATATGCTTCTCCAAACATCTCTCAAATATAGTGGCGATGCTAGCTACACCAAATGAAAAATGTTACTTCTATACACAAAAATGTATGTTGATGTACCCGTTTGAGACTTCAACACCGTTTAACTTAACACCATGAAAGTATGCACATATGTATTTTTTCACGGAGAAGGCTTTTATGCAATCAGATTAGTTGTAACTCGCCACTAGATGGCAGTGCAACACATCAACTTATATACCGTTCAACCGATCGCCGTGAAAATTTTTATTCATTGGTATTTGATCACTTTTCGCTCTATGCACTTTGTTCTAAAGTGTCATTTGATGGCGCTGCAACGTATCAACCTCTAGAGCGTTCAGTCAATGGCAAAAATCACATCGGTAGCTCAGTCCTCAATAATAACAAACAGTGATTATGACTGTGATTAATAATTAGTGACTGAGTTAAAATGAAATAGCATTTACATTTTATTGAGTGCGGGACGTCGATATGATTAAGTGTCGTTTTGTTTGTAGGTGATGATACTCCATTCTTCTTTCGTTTACAGGTGATAGAAATTTTCGCCACTAGATGACGCTGCAGCATATCAACTTTCTACAACGTTGAACCAAACCATATGGACGCCTCAGTCCTCAATAACAAGAAATGTTATTGGTTGGTGAACGGGTTTGAAATGGAATACAATTTTCATATTGTTGATTGCTGGCAAACTGCCGGTTACTCCTGATACATCGTTCCCAGCTAACTACTGTCAAATTCAGTCATCAATAGAACATCTTGAAAAGAGGGCTTTTCCGAATATCGCCAACAACTTCAGGAATCACGATTGGCTAAGCGAATGAGCTACCTTGGCTCCAAAAAATGGCGACAATCGAATCAGTAATGAGATTCAACTGAGAATTCCTGATGCGGTTACGAAATATAAATACATTGACACTGTTACAGGGAAAGATCGGGCTGTTATTTAGGAAGTAGAATTTCGCACTTCATTGGAGGCTGCTAGAATGTCACCACGTATATTGACGTTGAAAATTGGGTCATCAATACTGCTCCCTCAAAATCTCAATACGTAAAAGCTGTGTAACGGAACCAGATTTTCTGTGAAAAAACTGATATTGAATTTGATTTAATATTTAAGTAATAATAATTAACTGCAAACATAAAGAAGGAGGTGCGCTCATTCCGTGCATTCCAGTGTTCCCACTGTTTTGCCCTTCACATTCAAACGAAGACAATTACCTGTGTGTCTTCACGGCGCGTTGCTGCATTAAATGCCGAAAATCTATGTTTTTCTCACGGTCGGCTACATGTTACCTGCTCCAAAGAAGGAACACCAGAAACTCTGTATATCTATGCACCAAAGCTGGAAACCAAAACCATTGTACACCATCTGGTGCTACGCTAAATGTTAGCATTACTTTAAATAATTTTTAGTTGCTGCAATTACACAGCTAATAGAATAATTAAATATATTGTTCATTGACGTGACTTATTGTTTAAAATTGTATATAATTCATAATAAATTTACACCAATAAAAAAAACGGAATCTCTTCAGTGTGAACTATCTTTCATTTCTCCATATTTTTCTACAAACAATTCTATATTGCATACAAATCATCCTTTTTTATATACGTAGAGGTAAACACATATGCACAGGCAGGACAACTTTTGTCAGATTTCGCTAGTACAGGTATGAAACAAAAGAAGTGTTACGTACCAGCGTCTTCCTTTTTTTGCCTCCACCGGTAACCGCAAATAAGCATCTGCTTAGACAGTTCTAGAGAAGAAATGACCTCCTGTTAATGTATCTAACAGTTCTTAAGGATGCAGAATGAAGTAGTCATTCATATTAGGGAGGGCGTTAATAGTTACTTCAAATCGCCATAAACACGTGGAGAACTATTTTGCTTTCTTAATGTCGATCACTGGGATGGCCTGTTGACTAACTTCAAACTACGAAATGACCCTAGGGTCTTCTGAACGGTCAAGCTCCGTTTAAACTACATAATATCGGCCGGGAACGACAAAACGCGAGTATCCGTTCCTAATTTTCCTAATTTGGAGGATATGTGAGCTACGAAATCCCTGGCACATCCAAGTGAGGGAGCGAAAGCTTCCTTAAACTCTCACATGACTTACCTAAGTCTATAACGTTATACAGGTTGACATTCGATTGATCTGCTCGTCTGTGTCAAAATCAAACAAAGAAAATGCATACAGTCTAAATATGTTAGTAGCCAATGGTAAAGTAACTGCCAAAAATGTTAGATTAGGAAATCCATTTGTATACGTTGCCGGTAATGACAACCAGCCTTGTGACGGAATACATTGACGACTATTTAACTGCTCGCCTCTGTGGCTTGCGTAGCGGCGATGAAGCAAGACCATGATGTGTCTCAACGTTGATAATAGCACAACACCAGTATCGACCTGAAATTCCACCTCTGTGTTGTTGATGACGAAAGTGATGGTCAATATGGTCAGAGTTTCATCGGTTGTCGGTGGTACTGCTGTGATAGCACTGATATGGGCAGCAGATCACGGCCGAGCCACTCGACGGACAATACAGAAGCTAAGTGCCTTTTTTTTCTTGCAGGCACGACATAGTGCGTCACGATACGGGCATTGACACCGACCCGGCATGCGTGTGATGGCATCGCGTACGTGTTTTCCAGGGCCATAAGCTACTGGATTTAGTTGACAGCAACGATGTGCAGGGGCGCCATCCATCTGTTGCTGCTTCGGTTGGACGAGATTTACTCCGTGCTCTAAACTCATTTTACTGCGCTTATACCAACGATGCGTGGCACTGTTTTGTAACTACTGATCTACATACTTTATTGCCCGTTGTTGCTATACTGTCAATTGGTAGTGAGTGAAAAGATCATCACAACAAAATTTCATCAAATGTACGCCGGTTACAGCGCTGACTTACTACCATTTGTGTATTTGTGTTACTTCTAACTCATCGGCCACCACTTGCTGCAATATTGCTAAGAGTTGGTTCTCTCTCTATCTCTCTCTCTCTCTCTCTCTCTCTCTGTCTCTGTGTGTGTGTGTGTGTGTGTGTGTGTGTGTGTGTGTGTGTGTGTGTGTGTGAAAGAGAAAGAGAGAAAGGGGGGGGGGGGAGAGAGAGAGAGAGAGAGAGAGAGAGAGAGAGAGAGAGAGAGAGAGAGAGAGAGAGAGAGAGAGTTCCTAACGGACAAGAATGCAGACGTCATCGGTCCCTAGGCTTACACACTACTTTAACTTATGCTAATAATAAAACAAACAAACACACACACACACACACACACACACACACACACACACACACATACCCGAGGGAGGACACGAACCTCCGGCAACCCGTGTCATGGCGGCTGCGACCGAGCGGCCACTTCCCGCGGCAAGCGTTGGTTCTTATGATCCGAATGCCTTAGCTGTAACGTCCCTGTCTAAAACTAATGTGGTGAGTAAGTCTCCGATAAGTCACTCTCCGATAAGTCACTGCTTCACAAGATTTGCTCGAGAAGTTACAGTCAAGTGAGGGCCAATGCAGATCTGCGGCCCACATCGCGCGAGACTGACTACAGTTTTTTTAACATTGATTAAATTCTAAACTTGCAGCCATAAAGTGAGTTTTTTGACTGAAATGATCCTTTAGTGAATCACATAGTTCTTCAATTGTAAGACTACTAGAATCGATCAACGGTCGCATTTCACGTCTACGTGGTCTAACAGACTGCTTGAAGACAATTAAAAGGCTCTTTGACATTTGGATTCCGAAATGCAATGGATGGTGCTCGAGGTGATAAGCTGTTGTGGGCGCACAACACCAGGGTATTCAGTGCCTGGCCAATCTCTAAGGGTGGGCCAGCAACTCGACAACACGCTAAATACACTCCTGGAAATTTAAATAAGAACACCGTGAATTTATTGTCCCACGAAGGGGAAACTTTATTGACACATTTTGGGGTCAGATACATCACATGATCACACTGACATAACCACAGGCACATAGACACAGGCAACAGAGCATGCACAATGTCGGCACTAGTACAGTGTATATCCACCTTTCGCAGCAATGCAGGCTGTTATTCTCCCATGGAGACGATCGTAGAGATGCTGGATGTAGTCTTGTGGAACGGCTTGCCATGCCATTTTCACCTGGCGCCTCAGTTGGACCAGCGTTCGTGCTGGACGTGTAGACCGCGTGAGACGACGCTTCATCCAGTCCCAAACATGCTCAATGGGGGACAGATCCGGAGATCTTGCTGGCCAGGGTAGTTGACTTACACCTTCTAGAGCACGTTGGGTGGCACGGGATACATGCGGACGTGCATTGTCCTGTTGGAACAGCAAGTTCCCTTGCCGGTCTAGGAATGGTAGAACGATGGGTTCGATGACGGTTTGAATGTACCGTGCACTATTCAGTGTCCCCTCGACGATCACCAGAGGTGTACGGCCAGTGTAGGAGATCGCTCCCCACACCATGATGCCGGGTGTTGGCCCTGTGTGCCTCGGTCGTATGCAGTCCTGATTGTGGCGCTCACATGCACGGCGCCAAACACGCATACGACCATCATTGGCACCAAGGCAGAAGCGACTCTCATCGCTGAAGACGACACGTCTCCATTCGTCCCTCCATTCACGCCTGTCGCGATACCCCTGGAGGCGGGCTGCACGATGTTGGGGCGTGAGCGGAAGACGGCTTAACGGTGTGCGGGACCGTAGCCCATCTTCATGGAGACGGTTACGAATGGTCCTCGCCGATACCCCAGGAGCAACAGTGTCTCTAATTTGCTGGGAAGTGGCGGTGCGGTACCCTACGGCATTGCGTAGGATCCTACGGTCTTGGCGTGCATCCGTGCGTCGCTGCGGTCCGGTCCTAGGTCGACGGGCACGTGCACCTTCCGCCGACCGCTGGCGACAACATCGATGTACTGTGGATACCTCACGCCCCACGTGTTGAGCAATTCGGCGGTACGTCCACCCGGCCTCCCGCATGCCCACTATACGCCCTCGCTCAAAGTCCGTCAACTGCACATACGGTTCACGTCCATGCTGTCGCGGCATGCTAACAGTGTTAAAGACTGCGATAGAGATCCGTATGCCACGGCAAACTGGCTGACACTGACGGCGGCGGTGCACAAATGCTGCGCAGCTAGCGCCATTCGACGGCCAACACCGCGGTTCCTGGTGTGTCCGCTGTGCCGTGAGTGTGATCATTGCTTGTACAGCCCTCTCGCAGTATCTGGAGCAAGTATGGTGGGTCTGACACACCGGTATCAATGTGTTCTTTTTTCCATTTCCAGGAGTGTAGTTTAGGCTGGCGTCCATACATTTCACAATAATTTGTAAACTTCACCACTGCCGTACTGTCACCAACTGAAATAGAGGGTACAGACCCAACTAAACTTGCTTCTGACATCTCATCACAATGTAAAATTAATTTAGTTCTAATTTAATAAAATTATTAGCACACCACGGACATTACAGGAGGGTTGGGGGGGGGGGGTCGATCCTCTCGCCGGAGTATGTCATCTGCCCCGTTGGAAGGCGTGTCAGGGTCACTTCATCCCTCTGGCTCGAGTGGCCAGTACGAGGAACGCTACTGCCGGACGTTTGGCTCCATAAGCCACAGCTTATTGTCTTTCCTTGCTAGCCACTCCTCCTGCAATTTCACTGAAGTGATAGACATCTGAGGAAAGTTACGTTGACTCATGTGTTGTTCCCTGCCGGATTCATTGGTGACTAAGCCTGCCTGTTCACCTGTTCATTTCCCCAAATTCCCACATGCCCTCATACCATGAAAAATGATACCGGCTTCCCGTACTGTTGAACGAAGCACAGTTGGGCATGTATTAACTGGATCATTTCCTCTGCTGAGTACATTTTATGCAATGGCTGTAGGATACCAAGAGGATCGGAGCAGATCAGACACTCTTTGCTTATAACACATCATCTCTTCTGTTGAATTCAGGATCGCACTGATCTCTAGGGAAGCCGAATCCTGAAGACATAGTCGGATATCACTACTGAACAGCTAAGCGAGTCCATTTCTTTTCAACCGTCAGTGTTGATGTAATAAATCCGATATGTCACACAACGATTACCTTCATACAGGGCGTACTGACTTTAGTGCACCGTCCAGCCACTGTCATACGCTGGTCTTCGGCAGAGAACGTCACTAATGCAGCCGCTACTTCAGCGCCCATCGGGTACGGGCATCACACTAGATCGCAGCAGTTCCAAGAGGCTATCAGTGTTTATTGTATCGCACGGTGGGAATACAAGAAAAATTATACAGGTGGGTCAGATGCGAATGGGGAGTTTTGCTAGATACAGACCACTAACTGGGAAATACACTGACATAAGCGGCTGTAACAAAGGACAAGTTTCTTAGAATTTTGACTGCAACTGGAACATGAAAGTGGTCAGCGATCTTAATCGTTCAGTCGGTGAAAGAGGGTACAGCAACGTGTTTTTACTGCAGAAATCTAGATTTCGGTCACTGAGTAACCATCTTCAAGGAAATCTGAACTCTTGACGCACATAGTCCAAGAGGGACTAGTTAAAATGTGTTAGATTCGCCGGCCGCGGTGGTCTCGCGGTTCTAGGCGCGCAGTCCGGAGCCGTGCGACTGCTACGGTCGCAGGTTCGAATCCTGCCTCTGGCATGGATGTGTGTGATGTCCTTAGGTTAGTTAGGTTTAAGTAGTTCTAAGTTCTAGGGGACTAATGACCACAGCAGTTGAGTCCCATAGTGCTCAGAGCCATTTGAACTTTTTGATTCGAAACTGCGACTGGAGCGGTCTCGTGGTTCCAGACTGAAGCGCCTAGAACCGCTCGGTCACACTGGCCGGCCAAGCCAGAATCGTGCAGCATAATAGTGAAATCACGTTGATGTGGGGCCCACCAGCTTCGCCTAATATGAACCAGTGGTCTGTAATATACGAAAAATACGTGACTTTTGCGTAGGGATTTAGCGCCACATATCTCCAGAAAACCAACTTGTCGAACTATAATAAGTGGAACTGCTGCTATATTCCGTTCAGAAAGTGGGCAGGTGAATCTAAGGTTTTGACACCCGCCGTATACAGTAATTTAACAAAATTGTCGACCAGTGTACTTAGGTATCTAATAGTGAATACTTCCACAGTTCAAGCTTGCGTTTTTATATACGTAATGTCTACTACTTCGTATTGGCATCATAGACAGATGCAAAAACAATGCCGTTCTGTGCGCGCGGGGTTCTAGGCGCTTCAGTCAGGAACCGCGTGACCGCTACGGTCGCAGGTTCGAATCCTGCCTCGGGCATGGATGTGTGTGTTGTCCTTAGGTTAGTTACGTTTAAGTAGTTCTAAGTTCTATTGGACTGATGACCACAGAGGTTATTTCCCATAGTGCTCAGAGCCATCTGAACCATTTTTTAAAACAAAAACAGTGATTAAAAGGTCTATAAACATAAATCATCAGAAAAATATTATGCAGAATAAAAGTGGCTGACTGCACTTTATGCTATTTACTCCGTTGCATGATAAATCATTTTTACGATTTATTTTGCAGTAATGCTACAACATTTTTGCAGGAATATAAGTATATCAATACGGTCAGAATTTAATGATGGAGAAGGGAATGTGTTACATCGCACATTAACGTAACAGGAAAAGTGAGTGCTTCATAAAATGTAAGTGAAATAGAATTCAAATACTCACGAAGTCTGTCGCAATGGAACAATGAACATTAATAAATAGTGCCAGCTAGCGAACGTTTCAGAAGCTGAAAACTAAGCAAATACATCTAGTTTACGTTAGAGCACGGCGAATCGCAACTGAAACCGATACATAAACAATGAAATTAATAGTTGGGATCTATCTGGTACCTACAAGTGAGCGTGTAAACTAAATGTAATATAATTACAGTTGTCAATCAAACCTCTCGTCACATGTTTTAACTATAAATGCTGCACTCATATGCAGCTTAATTTGTATTTAATGAAAATAATCAGAATCGACTTCAAATCTGATGCTATCTTAATCCTCCACTGCATACACGATGCCCAGTGTGGGGCTTAGTAGTTCCTTCACTACACTAAGACCGGTCAGTCATAGAAACGTGCTGTGGCATATAAATGATATTGTTTTGGAACTTGTTTTTATTCTAAGTAGTTTTACAAGTTGTACGGAGCTCAAGCTAGACAAAAAACTGAGCACGACGTCTCTTAACATAGAGACGAGACATGATTACAATTTAGTGTTTCTTGGAGATATGAGTAGGGCCAGATCAGCAGCACTCAAAACAGTGAAATAACTAATTCAGTATCTGCTTTTCGTGGCAGGCGTGGTGCGGGATAGACACCAGCTTTGCTTCTCGAATTTTTCTTTAACGTTAACACATTGATACTTCAAGTAAACTTTTATGTCACTGCGTAGTTTATTCACATCTCTTGGGAAAACGAGTGGAACCTTCAGTTTAGCCAAACAGAGTGAGTAAAGCGATTAGTACTCTTAGCACGATACTAGCCACTAAAAACTAGAGGAATGATAAAGAGCTTAGTAAAGTTATCTGAAGCTAAGTATCAGTTCTGGGGTTCCGTAAGTCAGTTGGTGAAACCAGGATATCTATAGCATCATTATGTTGTCCTCCTGTTAAGACACCTTTTTCTCAGGAACAAGCAGAGGTATAAAATTGATATTTATGTCTACTATTAAAGTCTACAGTCCCTTTGCGATGTAACACATAAAATATGGAAACTTCTCAGTCAATGAAAGCAAAAAGTTACGGCCATTAATGTCACATATTTTGATACTCGCAAACTCGCTCATCCAAACCTACAGAGGAACTGTCTATAAGAGGCAGTCAAATTGAAACGAGACAGACGCAAAAAAGTAAATATACCGTCCATTACTTTAAAAGTAGTCGCCAGTACTGTTTGTCCCGCCGTAAGACTGACGATCAGTGTCTCCATAGAAAAATGTTTGCATTTGCCTACGGAACAATAATTGTAACCTCTTCATTCGAAATAATTCGACAGCCATGAATGCAGACGATTCGCTGGGAAGCCCTTACTCATCCTCTGACCCTCCCGATCTCTCCCCATGGGATCTCCATATTCTTGGAGCGCTGAAGAAAGATATACGTGACTTACGACTTACTTCGGACAAAGAAGTGCACGTCTATGTACAATCGTGTTACCGTAGGCAATCACAAAAGTTTTCACAAAAAGGCACAGGCCGTCTTGTCTCATGGTGGGATAAATACATTAACAGTTATAGCGATTACTTTTGAAATAATAATCAGTTTACTTGCTTTTTCCATTTGCCTCATTTACATTTGACTGCCGCTTATATAAACGTAATTAATTTTTTAGGTGTGTCCCATGGCTTTCATAATTCGCAGAAATGATATATTGTAACATGGGAAGCTGGCGAATTATTTATTTTTAACTGTACAACCTGTTTCGGCCAGAGACCATTTTTCGGTATTGTTTTTGTTAATAACAGCTATCACATATATCTTACGAAACTGATGTCAGAATATAACAATTGTAAATAATATTTACTTATGCAAAAGTAAATGCATAACAAAATATTATTGACAAGTACTATATTTTGGTCTGGAAAATGGCTTCTGACCGAAACCGGTCGTACAATTAACAATAAATTATTCAGCAGTTTCACGTGTTACAGTATGTCTCTTTGTAATTAAATTTGTAAGGAACTCTTAGAGTAAGAATGCTCTTCACTCTTGTGGACATTTTTATCGCAATCTCGGTGGCCAAAAATGTTATTCGCGGATAATGCCACCAAACCTGTTAACAGGGTATCATCCGATTCTCAAGGCGGAATGCATTATAATTAAGGAATATCTAAGCATACAGTGATTTTACAATGCTAGTTTTCGACAAGGTCTAAAAATTATTTCATGCAGGCTTTTTGGAATGCTGATTACCATTTTGAAACTCCATACAAAGTATTTTTCCTGAAAATTAAAAAAAATATAAAATCGGTAAAAATACAATTTGTAGAATATTTTTCTTATAATTCTAAATTAACACATGTTTCGTGTAAAAACATGTATCACGAAGTCAAAAGATATAGAATTCTCTACAATTTTGATCCGAATCACCTTTTTATCGTCGTTTGTATTCGCTTGTGTAAATTACGTAATCTGTGATTCGTTAGTATGCCAGTAAAGCTGCCATGTTTATCACTTCTTTTTTACGCAAAAGAAGATACTGTTTTCCACCTTACTGAACAACTGCTTCTATCACTGGTTGATTGGCTTGCACGTACGCAATAAAACAGGAAATAAAAGTTTGAGAGATAAGAAGGTATTAGAAGAAGTTGTCAGCATAAAGCATGTAACGGAATAAAGTCGTCTATCACGCTACTAGCGATATGTATTATGCATAAAAGAACCAAAAATGGGAAGGACTAAATATTTAAATTAAAGTTGTTCCTGACTTTCGTTTCCGGAGATTCATGTAGCCCAGGGTAGTCTTCATGAACACCTAGGGTGCTAAAATTCACCGCCTCCGTGGCATTCGATAAACCACGCGCGCCTCCTCAGTACTGCCAAACGAAGAGTATCTCAGAGAGTTCAGCATTCGTTGTCTGGGTACCGGCTTGGAGCTTGAGGTTCCGTGCTGGGGGTTGACAAGTAACTCCAGTCCTCTGTAGCCGTAAGCTCTGTACATGCTTCAGAGAACACTGGGAGACGCGTGTTACAGCGAGCTCGGTTCCAGGCTTAATCGCCTGGATCACGAGGGTGCTATAAACTTCTACCAGCAAACTTTCAACTTCAAAGCGTGCTACGTGCCGATGGGTGGATGAAGCGAAACAGTGATTAGCGGACAATATTTCTGGAACCTGACACTTCATTTGCACATGTGGAAATTATAGTCCATCATCTACTATGTAAATGGTGTTCCCCATATCTAGATTGCTTATCCAGACAAGCGGGACTCTGTTTGGGCGGAATTTAGTTCCATAGCTATTCGTAGTACCGAGACAGAACCATCTTCGTCTTCTGTTTCAACTTCCGATGAGAGGTTTCGGGTCCATACAACATTACAGGTAATCAGTAAAGCTGTAAAAAAATGGGACTTAATTGTTGAAATACCCAGTTACTAAAAGGCGACAGAGAGAAGATTTTAGCTTTATTGTATCGCCAAAGTTCAAGGACCCATAATAAAACAGTAGTGTATGATTGTGGTTTAGAGTGTAAGTACTTGATTTAGAAATATTAAAATTTGTTCGAAAAATGTTCAAATGTGTTTGAAATCTTATGGGACTTAACTGCTAAATCATCAGTACCTCATCTTACACACTACTGAACCTAAAGACAAACACACACACCCATGCCCGAGGGAGGACTCGAACCTCCGCCGGGACCAGCTTCTAGAATTTATTTAACGACTTTTACGTCTGAACGAGACGGAAGGAAGACATAAATTGCATTATGCTGTTCGTTAATTTTGGTGAAACTTATTTCAACCTTTTCCACGAAGACGAAGAGAGCATTAGACTGCTTCTTTTGGATGAAATAAGACGCGTTGGGTGCACTGATATTATACTTTGAGGAAGTCGGTGGTTAGAATCAGCCAGGTAAATGAACTAACGAACATCTAGAGTTCCCTCAGAAATAGCATGTTTCAGTGACTTTTTTTTAAATCTCCTGTCTCGGCTGGCAAGAGGAAATAGTGCCACTCACGACGAGATGCCAAAACAAAAGGGGGGGGGGGGGGGGAGGGGCTCTGAGCACTATGGGACTCAACTGCTGTGGTCATTAATCCCCTAGAACTTTGAACTACTTAAACCTAACTAACCTAAGGACATCACACACTTCCATGCCCGAGGCAGGATTCGAACCTGCGACCGCAGCAGTCGCACGATTCCGGACTGCGCGCCTAGAACCGCGAGACCACCGCGGCCGGCGATGCCAAAACATACAGGGTGTGTGAAACGCCCTCATATTCTGCTGTTCCACTCTTAATTCTCATTACTTGCAGCTGTTTCACTCGCTCAATAATAACATGATTCCCTTCTAATTATCAGAAGTGGCTGTATGGCTGCCAGGGAAAAAGGAGAGAAACAGAAAATGTGAATTTCGTAGCCTGTACTAAACGGATGTCTTCGTTAAAGTTGTACTATTGCTCCTTTTTCCTCGATTTCATTGAAAAATATTTGCTTGCTTAGGTAAATGTAACCATTTGTGGTGAAATGAATTTCAATTATAGAGTTAAACCTGGGCTATTGAAGATCTTATGATTTATGTACCGCTCTTCCTATTAGCCCACTACTTCATGATTAAACTTACATAAACAATATAATAACTCATTTCCCGACTCACGCCTGTGACTGGGATCAATTACAATGCTTTCAAGGGTACACGGAATAGGTTCTCTTCTCTTGAGTTCCTCTGCCTAAGGCAGTTGGTGGGAAGAGAGGATGAACTGCCGGATTCTTGGTGATACATGATAGGACTCGCCCCACATGCAGTTACTGCACCTTCTGTAAACACATCTGAGCCAAAAGTCAGAATATCCATGCAGAGTGGCGGGGAAAAAAGCTGGTTCCGTGCACTTCACCATCAACTTCGTCGAAAAACATGGCTTTAAGTGAAACTGCATTGGCAGCAGAACTCAGTTTCGTTAATGATAATTTTTTTCTTTTTCTGTTTTGACTATTTTCGTGTCCACTGATGTTGCATAGGTGTTCCAGTTTAACGCCTTTTGTACCTCTATGCCTATGCGTTTGAGGTAGTAGAAGATAATCAGATAACTACGCTGGACATCATGTTAGCTATACAGCGTTCGCTGTTAGTTACCTACTGAACCGTGGATTTATTTTTAAAGAATATACTTACGAATTTATTTTATTTACTAGTGATTAATCAAGAACATTAACACATTTAATCACACTATGTGAGTGTATAAGTAGTTGCCAAGGAGTAACTGATGCATTCATAAGCAAATTCCCTTTTAACAGATAGTAATTTATTCACTTTAATGGTGCCTAAAGCATTTTTGAAAAGAAACAGATTTAAAATTATAATCAGAAAGCACCCTCTAAATTTCAAGTTACAATTTATTCAGAGGCAGAAAGAAACAAATTTTTGACTGTATGAGCTTTCGCGCTGAGAACCTTGCCGCTCCCTTTTGACGACCGCTCACAACAACCTCTGAAAGACTACAATGGTGCAAATCTGCAACACACCAGAATACTTTAAACTACAAGTTTTAACAATTTACACAAACACACAAACTATGCACCCCATAGGAGAGTTCGAAATGGTACAAACACTAAAATTAAAATATTAACTTTGCCACCGAAAGTGCAACTTGATTTTAACTTCTAAGAAAAGTCTTCCGGTGAAAGGGTGGCCACTTTATATACTAAAATGACCATTTAAATAAAAGCCCATGAAATGCAATCTTATATAAAATTATACAAGGTTGAGCAAACAAGTTAACATGCTCTACAGTACACAGATACCGCCTCTCAAGATGATAGACAAGATCTAAACATGTTTCAGGAATTAGGCCGTTACACTCCAAGCAATAAATTCGTTAACACACCAAATCCGACAAACATGACAGAGGCAGCTCCGAACGACAGACAGACACTAACTGCCTAACAAATTCGAACGAGAGACAGACGAGTAAGCTGGGGACGAGAGGCTGACAAAGAAAACAAGCAGAATTTAACAAGAGTAAATCACCAATCACTTAACTTCTAATAAACTGCGATTTCTCGAGAAAACCTGGCGCAGCAGCCCCAAATCGGTCTCCCGTATCGTCCGCTGCCATTTGCTTCAACGGACGCAGGTAGGCTCGCCGATCTCCCGTCTCACGGCGTCGCAGCTCGCACCGGCCAGACTGATGCCGTGGGTTGACTCATGTTGCTCTCGTGTCGACCGCGAAGCCACTACTCCTCGCTATACGGCGCGGCCCACTGGACTCACGTGGCGACGTCACATGCGCCGACGCTCAAGACGGACAAGTCATTTTGTGTCTCAGTGCGCGACCGACCAATCGATCGATCGAACCGCCAATGATCATTGCGTGAGCAAACTCGAGCATACTGGCGGTCTAACGTGTAGACTCAGATGCAGGCACTAAGCCCCGACCGGGCCACCACTCGCTGAGTTCTCTTACTGGCGGAGTGGAAAGACCCTCATTTTGCCTGCTTTAAAGGCTGATCCGAACGAAAAACATACTAGCACTCCGGACGACAGACAGACGCTAACTGCCTAAGAAATGCGTACCAGAGACAGACTAGCAAGCTGGGGACGATGGACTGACCCAGACTCACCGACTGACTAGTGGCGAGCTCACAGCGCCCCTTAAATCCACGTGAACTGGATACCTTTCCCCTTTCCCACCAGAGGGAGACACCAAAGATGCGATTGTCACAGCGGCGCCACCGCCAGAATCGGAGGGCGACTGCGTGCAGATACTGTAGTCCACTTGATTCCCAGACTACATGATTTAAGTGCAACAAGCGTCAACTACGACAGATATACTATATGATCTTAACCTCTCAAGAAAAACTTATGATTTAAACATATTATTTAATAATGAAAGCTTGCAATTCAAAGTGTTTGGTTTACCTTTTAAATGTCATCCGTAACGTAAGATTTGCAGAACTGTGCCATATAAACGTCCATCGTAGCGCCAAACACAACATTTTATCTACATCTATTCTTCACAAGAAGCGCAGGGTCCTTACTGTACCACTGTCACTCAACCCCTTTCATGTTCAAGTCGCGAATGGTTCGCGGAAAGAAAGGTTGTTGGCTCTGAGCGCTATGGGACTCAACTGCTGTGGTCATTAGTCCCCTAGAACTTAGAACTACTTAAACCTAACTAACCTAAGGACATCACACACATCCATGCCCGAGGCAGGACTCGAACCTGCGACCGTAGCAGTCGCACGGTTCCGGACTGCGCGCCTAGAACCGCGAGACCACTGCGGCCGGCAGAAAGGTTGTTGACAAACCTCCATGTGAGCCCGTAGCTCTCTAATTTTACCTTCATGGTCTTTGCGCCAGATATACGTAGGAGAAAGCAATTTATTCGCTGAAACTTTTCGGAATGTACGCTATCACAACTTTAAAAGTAAACCACTCCGTGATGCAGAACGCCTTTCTTGCAGCGTTTGCCACTGTAGTTGGCTGAACATCTGCCTTACCTTTCGCGCTCACTTAATGAACCTATAACCAAATGCGCTTCTCGTCTACTGTTTTCTATTTTCCTTCTATCAGTCCTACCTGTTACGGATTCCTGACTGACGATCAATATTCCATTATTAGTCGAATAAGTGTTTCGTAAGCTACCTCGTTTGTGGTTGGACTAAACCTCCAGACGATTATTCCGATGAATCACAGTTTGGAATCTGTCTTACCTGTAATAAGTTTAATGCGGCCGTTCCACTTTAAATTGCTTCGTATGCAGCTCATAAATATCTTACACAAGGTGATCAATCGTTAACGCAACCGCTTTCGCAGCGTGCGGCAGGCGGCGTGGGTGAGTGCGCGGCCCGAGTGACAGGAGGCCAGCAGTAAATATAGTCCGGCTTGCTGCGTACGTTATTTCTAACACGCATAACATAAAGTCTTAAAAAGGAAAGTAAATTACTGAAGTATATCAGGAAATGCTGGAACTGTCTCTCTTCGTTATTGACGCATTTCTGACACCTGCTTAGGAAATTTCTGGTTACATCCTGCAGTCCCCTTTGCGAAATAGCAAGAATTTCTTGACAAATGTTAGTTTTATGTCCATGTAAACCTAAATTCTATGGATTTGATTTGTATACTTTCTTTTTTAATGCCGCCCCCCCCCCCCCCACCCGAGAGATAAAAATCGCAAGGGATTAAATCAGGGGAAAGAGGTGGCGATATGTTGTTAGTGATAAGTGTATCTTGAAATATGTCATGAATTTCCTGTAATGGGAAGTTAGCTGTATGTGCTACCCACAAAATGTTTTGCACACACTCCATGCTGTTAATTGTTTCCTGGAAAAATATAGGACATATTATTCTGTCACACTCCTGTCGTTTGATCATGCAGGGTTGCCTTACGTATTACGTTAGACTTTCTAGACCTCCAGTAACAATTATTTTGTGAATTAACGTGTCAACTTAAGTAGAACCATAATTCGTCCGAAAAATACTTAGGTGGCGGCCAATTTCTCCGTCATGCATCCTATTCCAAATTCATTCACAAAACCGCAATCTTTTTGCATGGTCACCCGGTTTAAAGTTCTTGCACTGCAGTTACTTTATAGGGCTGTAAGCTCAGTAACTTTGTAGCCGTTTCAGCAGAGCCATAGGAAATTTCCATTTGCGGAGAAGTACGTCGAACTGGTTTTGCACGAGACCTTTCCAGAATATGCCCACTATTATCCAGAGTTCCTTCTGTGAATAGTGAACATGGTTATCTGTGTTTTCTGTCGAGAACGCTTCCCGTTTCACGAAAGTTATTTATCAATCGATAAATTGTCCTCCGATTTGGATTTTAACAGCAGGAAATTCTTCTTGAAACAATCTCCTTATGGCACGTGCTAATTCTGTACGCAGTATGGATTATACATGAATACTCTTTGACAAATAGAATACTTATTTTTCTCCGTTTTGCTTGAAACGCTTTCACTCAACACAGTGTATTGCGTCGCCTAACAAAGACGTAGTACTTGCGCAATAATTCTACACACAGGCCTCGCAACGGAGAGGTAATATACTCCCCGATAGCGCGACCGCTGACTGGCTGCTGGCGGGACAAAAATACCTCCGCCAGGCGGCTACGTTAAGAATTGATCACCCTGTATATGTGACTGCTTCCAGTCGTTGTTCTGAAATCGTGTAAACAGACAACAATGATTGTTCTCCAAACCTGTAATCGTACATCAATGCGTCTGTCTTCTTATTTACGTACAGTACGTTGGATTTCTTTATGTTGAGGATCAGTTTACAATCACTGCGTCAAACGTCGATTTTCTGCTGAACTTCCCGCATTTCGATTCAGTTTCCAAGTGTTGAGACTTCTCTGTATACAAAAGCCTCATCTTTGAAAGGTCTTATGGAACTTCCGATGTTATCCACTACGTAATTTAAATAAATTTTGAAAAATAGATGTCCTTTGAGATACGGCAAGCATTAACAGTTTTAAGTCTGAAGACTTCTCCCGGTTGCGACTGATATGTGTGCTTTGTACCGAACGCCTTCCGGATGTCAAGGAAATCATGTTCCAAAATTCTTCAACAGGGGTGGGTGACATCAAGGATATACACTTGTAGTTTCTTGCTCCTATTCCACGACCCCTCTTGAAAATGGAATTGACTTTTCCCGGCACATATCTTTCTAAAGCATATTGTACAATACTCTTGAACTTTGTCCATTTATGTTCAACATTTTAGGTCCAAAAGATGATTCTTCATGTTGACTGTTTAGAGAATCTCAAATCTGTTATTTTTCACTCTTTCTAAGTAGAAATATCCTCCCACCTAATTTAACATTCCTGCTTACACCAGCATTCAGTGGTGGTGTACCGGCCTTATGATCATTGATTCCTCGTTCTTCGCTAACTCACTCGAAAAGTCAGGACGTGTTATTGACCAGAAGATATAATCTGATATTGTCATGAACCGGTTCTCTGATTAGATGCTCAAAATAATTTTCGGATAAAGCATATAGAATAATTTCACGTGATTCCTTGTCTTTATTACCCCACTTCATCACTTGAGCCTCCCAGTTGATAGACTGAAATCTCCACATAACATTATGACATGATGAGGAAATTTACGCGAAATATTCTTCAAATTTCCCCTCAAACATTTCGCAACTACTGATACTCAGGCAGGGCTCTATAAAAGCATCGAGTGACCATGTTTGATCCACGTTAAACTGTTACCTTCACCCACATTATTAGGAGTCGAATAACGTAATAACATCAGAAAATATTATTGTATTTTTTACGGTTATAAACACGGCTCTATGACTTGCGTCCAGTCTCCAATGATGTGCCAAAGTTAATGACGGATATGTCACTGGTAAGTAACATAGCTCGATGAAACTTGGACCACACTTAGAAAGAACTTCTATAGTACAGTACAGTATAAGACGGTAACTGAAGGAAATACGCAGTGAGATAAACAGAGACAGCATTTTCATCCAAAGACAATAATTGCACTGAAGTCACCGCTATTTATGATCGTCCCTTAGACACTGTGAAGGGTGGGACATGGAGCACTACGGATGGCAAAGCATGCCCGGCAACGTGCACCCATTATGGCAACAAGGTCGGTAAGGAGGTCTTGTGGTAGGGTGTTCCATTCCTCTACCAGAGCGACTGACAACCGCTGGGTGGTTGTTGGTGCATGTGCACGTACTGCAGTACGTCTCCCCAACGGATCCCACAAGTGCTCGATGGGATTTAATTCGGGCCCAACATCCTGTCTTCCCAAGTCTCCTCTATCTGTGCTGTTCGATGCGGTTGCGTATTTTCATCCATAAAAATGAAGTCAGTGCTGAATGCACCCCTGAAAAAAACGTATATGGATAAGGAGTACAATGTCACAATAACATTAAACCACCAAAACGATCATGCTTCTGGGTGCATTACGTGTTTCCACCTCTCGACATATGAGCGTACGACCGGAATCAATACTCATATTAAATTTGTTCTAACCCGAGAAGAGCAGCCGGCCGGTGTGGCCGAGCGGTTCTAGGCGCTTCAGTCCATAACGCCGCGCGACCGCTACGGTCGCAGTTTCGAATCCTGCCTCAGGCATGGATGTGTGTGATGTCCTTAAGTTAGTTAGGTTTAAGTAGTTCTACGTTCTAGGAGACTGATGACCTCAGATGTTAAGTCCCATATTGCTCAGAGCCATTTGAACCATTTGAACCGAGAAGAGCACTCGACCGCGCTCCATGCTGGTGCAGTCCCTATGGTCTTGGCACCAACACAAACGGTGCCATCGATGAGCACGTTTTAACGAAACGCTACCTACTGATCGTTGGGCAAAGAGAGACCCACCTCAAATCGCCGTGTCGCTATGGAACGTGGAACTGTATGCCGTGCAATACTGTTAAATGTGGTTGTAACTGTACCCGCTGTTTCACGTGGGTTCTTTCTTGCGTGTTGCACAATGTAGTGGTGACATAATACTGTGCTTGATCTTGGTCGACCACTTCATCTCCTTGGGGCAGCAGTGCCTGTGGTTCATAAGGCTCCCGACGCACATGAAACAATGCTGTGAGCAATAGCAAACTCGCCGGCTGAAGTGGTCGAGCGGTTGTAGGCGCTTCAGTCTGGAACCGCGCGACCGCTACAGTCGTAGCTTCGAATCCTGCCTCGGGTGTGGATGTGTGTGATGTCCTTAGGTTAGTTAGGTTTAAGTAGTTCTAAGTTCTATGGGACTGATGACTTCAGATGTTAAGTCCCATAGTGCTCAGAGCCATTTGATCCATTTCAACTAATAGCAAACTCCATGGCTACACTCGTCATACTTTGTCCTTCTTCTACTTTCTCTATGGCTTTTCTCAGTGTGAAACAATATAAATGTTGTCTCCGGATCGTGTTGTAAATAAGAACACTACCACAGCGCACCGTGACTGCTCGCTGACTGACAAATACTGACTCTTCTGTTCCTTCAAATGCCTCGTGGTGCTGGGCCAGCCGCATTTGACACTGTAGTCACGCTGACCTCACGGCATGTGGCGTCCAGGTTTTTGAGTACAACTGAGAGACTTCTGGCAAAATGCCCCAGCACGTTTTTTTCGTTTCCACCAAATTGTTCATACGTCGTGTTATTTTATCTATGACATCTGCAAGTTCCGCAGAGCAGTAGATCTTTGCGAAGCATACATTCTAATCGAAAGATGGAATTTCGTTGCTAGTAACACGTGTTATCAGATAGCTTTCTGTCCCTAGTACTATGTGGGTACTGATACGGTTTATAGCTGAGACTAGTTCTGGAAGATACCTTAGACGTTCCATCAGTTAACAAATATTACAAATATTAACAATTTTTTTTCTCCGAGCTGCCTTGACGAATGTTATTCTGTAACATTAATGGTCATAGTGTTTTTCCCCACCTTAAATCTGCACGTACCTTATCGCCACTGTGGACGGATTTTTCTACCCCCCAAAAAACCGCATGTACACGCCACACGTACTTCCCTATCGTAGTAGCGCACGCCTGTCCTACATCAGTTCTTCACGTGATAGCAGAGGAAGAAATATCTGGAACCAAGGATGTCACAGAAACTTCTGTGCATCTTTCAAGCCTTGCTCTCCAAACAACACCTAGCGAGGTGGCGCAGAGGTTAGGGCACTGGATTCGCATTCGGAAGGACCATGGTTCAAACCTGCCTCCGAGCATACCGATTTCGGTTTTCAGTGATTTCCCTAACTCAGTTCAGGCTGATGCCGGGATGGTTCTTTGAAAGGGCACCGCAGGTTTCCTTTTTTAATCCGAGCTTGAGCTCCGTATCTAATGACCTCGTTGTCGGCGGGCCGTTAAACACTAATCTTCTTTTCTCTCCACACAACTGGACCGCGGTCAAAGTAGCCACCAGCCTGTAGGAACCGAGGATGGCTTCTAAACCCTGATGGCAGACGTCATTCATATCAACATAAGAGACGATTTGCAGTCGGGTGCACCCAGTTCGCTCTATCGCTGTCGGCAGAAGCTTCTCCACATCTCGGATGTGACCCACCAACAAGCAAACTGTGTGGACACAGACCTTCCTTCTTGGACTATTCACTGTTTCCACAAGAGGTTTCATCCCAGTGATACCAGTCACAACCTCTGCGCTTATTCTGACCTTTCAGGAAGATTGGCCCCGGTCCCAACAGACGAGATGGCCCTTCCTGGCTCAGGTGTACTTTAAGTAATGGTCAATAACCTCATTCCAGTTTTTGAGACGTAAAGGGAGAGACTTACGCCCGGCGCCCACTTTCGTGTTCGACACACGCATTTGCAATCTCGCCACTGTTCAACATTTACAGACAGGCAAATATCGGACTCCCAGGGCAGGAGAATCGGTACTAGGGATGCAGAGCTACCAAAGCATTCGTTTCACGAGCTCCAACACCTTGCCGTCCAGGCCAGCAACCTGAAGCTTGTCGATCACGGCCAACACAGCTACCATCTTTTTACGAACATTGGCCGATTCCCCCTGCATCCGCTCAGGACAGGAACAGTATTTGTCAATCTTTAATCATTGTTCATCTATACCAAAGAGAATGCAACACTAACCCTATCAGTGGTTGGATGCAATTTACTTACTGCTGCTACACAAGTTCTTGTTTTTACTAAACTCCAAAGTCAGCTCAAACAATAAAAACGCAGAATGTTATAATGAGTTATTATGCACTAGTTAAGACATCAAAATACACTAATACAATCGCAGAAGCACGTTTGAACTAAAAGTGTGCATAAACGAAAACTGCTGGTGAATCTGATGGACTACACAGCTGCTGTTACGTTAGAAGTGAATCGTGATATATTCTGCCGTTTCTTTTCTTAAAGGGTAAGGAACAATGGGAGCATAATCGAAGGAGTATGGTGGACGTGGAAGCTCTTTAAAGTAACGGTTATGACGTTTCGCATTAGTGATATGACATGTGTGTTGAGGAAAGTTATCATAATGGAAGACGACATCCTTCTTCGCGAGATATGGAAGTTTACACTGATTATCAGTCTTAAATTTAAGCAGTAGTAGAGCCTCATAGTACGCAACAACACTTTTGCCATTATGAATAGACATTGATAACCACATAGTGGAAAGGTCTGGAAACAATGACCTCTACTTTTCTCTGAAAACGGATAAAAGATTAGTGATTAACGTCTCGTCAACAACGAAGTCATTAGAGACGGAGTACAAGCTCCGAGTAAGGATGGATGGGTAAGGAAATCGGCCGTTCCCTTTCAAAGGGACAATCCCAGAATTTTCCGATATAGAAAAATCATGGAAAAGTAAATTAGCATGTCCGTACTCGGATTTTAACCATCGTCCTCCAGAATGACAGTCCAATGTGCTACCTCTCTCGGTAATTTTCATTGAAAGCGGTTAGTTTTTACTTTCATCATATACTTTCGTTTATAGGCTTTTAGCCGGTCGTTAACAAACGAAACCTTCGTGAGTAGAAGTTTTGATATGCGAAGAACTTCACTCAGCAGGGCATTATGATTTTTTGTAATAATATCGTCTGTTGAACAAGTTTTTTAAAGTATTCTACTCCCAGCATCGGCAGTGGATGCACGGCCAAGCAAAAATTCAGCTGCCACGTCTATACCGTTGATAACGAAAGAGAAGTATTCTTTATTAAGGAAATCTGTCTCTTCCCTTGAATTCACTCGGGTTAACCTCCTAGAAACGAAGTGCTTTATCACAAGCTGTAATTAAATTTTAACCATTTTTCACTAAAATCTTGGTTGTTGACGTAATCACTACAAAAACTAATTAAAACTATGTTCCAAACTATTTAATGCGCCATCTAAAGGGTCGTACTTTCCCTAGATCACAGTAATGCGGTTGCATTCGTGCCACAACTAAGGACCGACAACTTTTTCGATGTCTCTCAAAAATTAAGAGATTTGCCCAGCTGAGGAAACATGACTACCACAGTGTAATAAAGAATAAATATCGTTCCAAGTTTGGAGCATGTTAGTTGTCGTTGTGACAAATGCGCTGACTACATGCAAAACAGCTAGAAGCGTGGCCTGCTTTAGGATGTCACGTGCATCCGCGACGAGCACAGACACAGACAAGGACTATTCTTTTTATTTTCCTCCTACCTGCCCTCTCCGCTTGGGAAAAGATCAATGCTTCCTCATTTTTAATAAAGGTACGGGTTACGTTTCTAGCAGGTCAAGCACTGTCGAAGGCGGAAGTCCATTAGATACAAACAGAAGACGTTTATTTGGCGAAGTAGTTAACTTGCTTTATTCGACAAAGAAAAATAGCGTTTTCAATTTTTTTTATTAAAATAACTGATCGGTACCAATGAGAAGATCTTCACATATATCTGTTGACAGTGATCGCCGACCACTGGTATAGGTGCTATTAGTTATCTTTAACTAGGATTCCCATCCACAATGAGATTATTTGCGAAAGTCCCTACGTTTAACACAATTTTCTGGAGTCTCCAAACACTCAGTGGGAAACAGAAATGTCACACGGATTTTCTCTGCCTCGTGATGACTGGGTGTTGTGTGATGTCCTTAGGTTAGTTAGGTTTAAGTAGTTCTAAGTTCTAGGGGACTGATGACCAAAGATGTTAAGTCCCATAGTGCTCAGAGCCATTTGAACCATTTTTTTTGTTCTGAGCTCTAGAGGACTGATGACCATAGATGTTAAGTCCCATAGTGCTCAGAGCCATTTGAACCATTTGAAATGTCACACGCCTTCATCTTCTGTGCCGCGCTTTGCTTTTCTTTCATTTTAAACTAATCATATGAGCTAATAGAATATTTGCTTTAATAACAATGGAAGCAATTTCTTTCGCTTATTATATTTATTGAGAGAATCTGAGGAACACTGAAATTATTATTCTTCACCTCGAAACGTTGAACTCTATCAAACCACGAGTTGAACATACAATACTGGTTTTATCAGAGATTCGTAGGTGTTGCGGTTTCAACAAGTATGTGTGGTGTTAAGTGTTCGGTGTGCAGTCACCGGTGTAGTATCATTGATGGGTGAATAAGGTCATATGTTCTTGCTTAATATGTAATTAACTTCAGTACGCCGGCCGGAGTGGTCGAGCGGTTCTAGGCGCTACAGTCTGGAACCGCGCGACCGCTACGGTCGAAGGTTCGAATCCTGCCTCGGGCATGGATGTGCGTGATGTCCTTAGGTTAGTTAGGTTTAAGAAGTTCCAAGTTCTAGGGAACTGACGACCTCAGAAGTTAAGTCCTATTTGGCTCAGAGCCATTTTTAATCTCAGTATTTTTAGGTATGGTAGATATAACTTCGATAAATGGAACTGTAATATTCCCTATGATTGTCATGGGCAATCGTAAGCGTAAATTCAAATGTAAATTATTTGAAGACCTACATATTGCTCATAAAGGACTGGGTGAGAATGATGAGTGTACAGTTTATGCTGCCATATTAGGGTTTAATGTCTCATCGATGACAATGTCGTTAGTGATGGAGAAGAAGCTTGATTTTGGGAGGATAGAAAAGGAAACCTGCTGTAGTCTTTCGAAGGAAACTTCCCGGTATCCGTAGCGGCTGAACGTAGCGTGCCATATCTGACGGTGATCTTGGTTCAGCCTCCCGCATTGCAAGAATTTGACAAAGCTAATATCTGCAAAACATCACACAACCTCATGGTGGGTGACTGCTGGGGCTATTTAGTCGTAGCTGGGACACCTGCCTAACACCAGTTGTGTATGTCTTACCCAGAAAGTATGGGTGTCCCCTTAATCCGTAGCAGTTCGTTGGACGTCTAAATAGCTTACAAAAAAAAAAAAAAAAATGGTTCAAATGGCTCTGAGCACTATGGGACTTAACATCTGTGGTCATCAGTCCCCTAGAACTTAGAACTACTTAAACCTAACTAACCTAAGGACATCACACACATCCATGCCCGAGGCAGGATTCGAACCTGCGACCGTAGCATTCGCGCGGTTTCGGACTGAGCGCCTAGAAATAGCTTACACAAAATTCAAACAATCCCAGGGTGTCGGGAGGCCAGTTTGTCAATAATAACACCCAAAGTAGCAATAGATCCCTTAAAATGGTTTCACCAGAGACGTTTGCAAAGAGTAACGTATATAACGCTTGTAAAATGCCATCCAGCTGTAAACAATGTAATTATTGTTACTGAGAGAGATGGAAGAATTTTAGAAAAGTTACCGCCTTTCTCTAATAGACAGTCAAATAAAGACAGAACACCCGCCACATCGGGACCGTGGAAGGGTACAATTCGAAAGGAATCATGACACGCTTAAGATATTTATCGCACTGGGAGACAAGACGATCAATTCTTCTTTCGTAGAACGCGGTCGGTCGCTGATGGATCCAAAACTGCATCCACTCATGCACTTCCTCTGCCCGACTGACACTGGATTGGCCAGTTAGTTACTCATCCAAATTATAGCACACAGTTCTTCAGGTCGACAAAGATTTGAAAAATCACATGCTGAAGGATCCGGAATTTATGGAGGATACTGCAGTGTCTCCCAACCAAATCACTGAAGCGTAGCCTTCGTCCAATTGGCGGTATGGGTGCGGGCGTTATCGTGCAACAATACGATTCCGTCTGACAGCATTCCTGGACGTTTTGACTTCATGGCGTGTCGCTGATTTTTCCAAGTGTCTTCATAGTGCTGCGATTTAATCGTTGTTCCTCGCTCGAGGAACTCGACGAGCAGAGGGCCCCAGAAATCAAATGAGGGTGTCATCATGACCTTATCGGAACTTGCGTGAACTGCGTTGGATTTCTTTTGTAGGGAAGACATGGCATCTTTCCACTGTTGGCTTTGCCGTTTGTTCTCAGGCTGTCAGAATACTGTCGGACATAATCGTTCTGTTGCACGATAACGTCCGCCCTCACACTGCCGGTTAACTGGACGAAGGCTACATATCAGTGATTTGGTCGGCAAACACTGCACCATCCTCCGTACAGCACCGTTCCGCCACCGTGTGATTTGCACATTTTTGGTGGCCTGAAGAAAGACATGTGTGGACATCGATTTCAGTTACACAAGGAAGTTCAAGAATGGGTGCGGCTGTGAATCCGTCAGCGGGGAATCATTCCATGGTCGTGTTCTAACGCGTGTTCGGTTTTAATTTGACTGATCCTCACGTATAAATAAAGACACACTAAAATCTATAAGGGGACTAAAAAATGTTCCACCCCTCGCCGTGCTCCAGTTAACAAGCTATTAAATTCCAAATCGCTACGAGAGAGTGCTATACTACAGAGCTACACACAACCATAATTTTATGACAAGGAAGTAGTCATCTACAGGGGCATAATGTAACAGGAGTGGAAACACAAAAGTCTGATTGAAGTACCAAATATTACAGAAAGAGTGAGTGGTGAACTTGGAAAGACATCAGGTTTTACTCCCTCATTTAGTGTACCTAAATTGTCTGGTTATATCTCAGCAAATTTCATCCTTCTGAATGCTGTGACTTATATATAACGCAACACTATACTTTAAACCCTAACATGGTGTGCAACACCACCATGTGATGCAATGAACGTTACAAATCTGCATCACCAAATAAAATACTAGTACATCTAGAACAAGAACAAAAGTGGTTGTAAAGTGTATTGTTGTTACGAACAGTGCAACTTCACGGCAGACTTAAAAACAGGAGCAAATTAATGGTTCAGATTGGAAGCTGTCTATTAGACAATTCTTTCAAGCCATTTATCTTCACGCGAGACATCAGTCGCTGGAGAGGTGCAAAGAATAGTATGCATGGGTTTCGTTTGTTACGCATGACACAGTCTTTGGCCACACAGCGAAGGTACAACTGTGTGCTATAATTTGGATGAATAACTATCTAACCAATCTAGTGTCAGTCGGGCAGAGTTTGAGCATCGTACTCGAGTAGACTGCGAGACAAAGCACTTGTATTTCCGGGAGCGTTGCGACTAGATATATCACGAGCACTATTTCGATGGCTTTGTCTGAAGTTTCATTTAGAATGTCATTTTATATGCTGCAATCTGCAGGAGTCTGTGGTACGGTCGGGGCTTGAATGCATGCATTGACGTAATATTTCATTCGGAGACTTTTCAGCTTGATAGGTGGACCATCACTGTGACCAAACTTAAATTCGTTGTTGAAAGCAGGGGCTTTGTTCCGTGTTCCGGGATCAATATCGGAAATTTATTTTTCAACAGTAAATGCAGCCCGTGCTATCCGATTTACTAATTATTACTGTGAGAATTTAAAGATATATAGGGTTACTGTCTTGTACTAATTCCAATGCTTAGTTGAACAGCTCTCCACGAGTTTCGTTTGAGGACCAATATAACCTTATTACTCCAATTTCGCACTTGTTCACTGAGTGATAATCAATCATTTTTATCCAATAGTCATTTCTAAAAAGTAAGACATTTTCCCCTTGTTGTGCTCATAGATTATTACTTAAATCGGTAGCTGATTTGAGCGCAATTCACTACACACATAGCACCTTCAGTAAAATTGTTTTTCAGATAACCGGCCATCAGCAATCGTATTTTCAAATTCTTTGCTTGCATTTTGCAGATAATGTAAGGTAGGTTGGTGTTGCTTAGATCTTCGAGTACCCCTATAGATTCTTAATATGTCCGGAGTGACCATTGTGCTTCACTTGCATTGCGGATATGTGTTACACCATAAAAAGTGTGGCTTCACATCTTCATTGCATATATATTTTTCACAATAAAGAGGAAAAATACGCTTTCAGATCGCATCAGAAAATTAGAATGTGCTGATTGTAACGATGCATTCACTTGAGTACATGTTCAACTTCCCGTTAAATTACCAGCTGCGCTATAGAGGTCTTTGTTACTTCTAAGTACATCAGTCAAATACTAGTGAGATCGCGTTATTTTTCTCTCATGAGTTAAAATTTTATATAAAAGGTGGAGCATTTTCAGGGGATTTCAAAAGGTGCCATAACAGTTACGTACTCAGCTTAGTTAAAGAAAATGAAGTAGGAGGCTTTCACGAAAAAACGACACGGAAGCCTGAAACAAAACAGAACCATAAACAACGGGAAAAAACGTCACCCACAAAATCCTCACGACATGAGACATTTGTTTTATTAATTGAGCACAGAACGACCATTCATACGACGGCATGCACATTGGTGTCTAACCACCAAGACCCTCATCTAAACCCATCGACTGCAAACTCCCCACCTCAAAGGAATTGACATGGGGAAAGATAGAGAAAACCTTATAGAGTGCACTGGAACATCAGTGGTGTCACAGCACATTTACGGAGACTAAAACTTCTACCACATGGTAGATCAATGTGTCTACATTTCCAGAAATACAGTTTAACCTTTCTTATGCTTCTGTCCAATGTGTTTACAGAAAGGATGATCCTATCGGGGGTAGGCAACATTCTCACTATCATCAAGGACACCCTCCAAAAACTCCGTAACTTTTCTCCAAACTACCAGTCCTCTTGAACGAAGCAATGAAAATATTTCCACCTCACAGTTAACGTTAGGTGCACAAGGAAGGTAGGCCTCTTATTCTGTGTCTTGAACACTAACAGTGTGTAGAACAAGAAACTCGAACTGGAACACTTCCTTGCTCACCTTAGGATAGATATTACGTTCCTCACGGAGACCCACCATTGTCTCACACAACGCTTTAAGCTCAGGAATTCGACAGGTTGTAGGATGGACCGAACCAATGGCAGAGGTGGAGGAATGGCCATCTTCATTTTCAGTTCCATTACGCACGCACTGATCGTCCCAACAGCTGTCCCCTCTCGACAACACTGTACTCACCTTTCCACGTCACACGGAGTCATCACGCTGATGGAGCCTACTTAAGGCCACAGCGCGATTTCGAAGACGACTACCTTGAAACTATCTTCAAACATGTGGGCAAGATCCTACTCTGTTGAGACCTGAATGCCAAGCATGTTGCTTGGCACTCCAGGAACAACAATCCCTGTTTAAGTGGCTCTGAGCACTATGGGACTTAACATCTGTGGTCATCAGTCCCCTGGAACTTAGAACTACTTAAACCTAACTAACCTAAGGACATCACACACATCAATGCCCGAGGCACGATTCGAACCTGCGACCGTAGCAGTCACGCGGTTCCGGACTGAGCGCCTTAACCGCGAGACCACCGCGGCCGGCCAACAATCCCTGTGTGAACCATCAACACGACATAGAGAAACGGCTCGGGGTGAACACTTTCGGAGCAGACGAACCTACTCACATTTCATCGAACCAAACCACTGGCTTTATCAATAGTGATGAACCTTCGACTGCCGCCTTCAGACGGTTACTTATATCACTTCGGACCACTACGCAATCATCAGAATTATCACTACAGCTCTAAATCATCTCAGCTGCCTCAACTCCACCCAAACCAACTGGGACCAGTATACCAGATGCCTTCACAACAACGTTCACCCTACCATTGATGTCTCCACCAAGGCGAGCGTCGATGTAGCTGTTACCTTCTTTACTGCCAAAATCAAAGGAGCATACAGGCAAACGACCATCGCCGCAGTCCGCGAACTGTAGTAACATGAAAACTTCCTCCCACTGCTGCAAGACTTGAAGGTCGTTAAAGAAAGATCTCCATCGACGATGCCTGTGTTTCCGCAACCCTGAAGACTACCGGGAACTCAAACGTCTTTCTCTGGAACTCCACTGCCGTGCTCAAAAATGGCTCTGAGCACTTTGGGACTTAACATCTGTGGTCATTAGTCCCCTAGAACTTAGAACTAGTTAAAACTAACTAACCTAAGGACATCACACACATCCATGCCCGAGGCAGAATTCTAACATGCGACCGTAGCAGTCACGCGGTTCCGGACTGAGCGCCTTAACCGCGAGACCACCGCTGCTGGCACCGCCGTGCTGTCGACCACCGAACCTAAATGTGGGAGTACAAGAAGCAGTCCTTCATCCTGCAATCCAAGATTGAATGAAGTTTCGTACGAATTTTCCGAAACTCGCGTCCGCCGAAGCAAGCGGTTAAGGGACCAAACGGACTCTTTGTTACAGCCTATGAAGCTCAAAATTCGCTGAAAGACTTCGAAGGCGATGAATACGGGGCCGAAATAAATCGCTGTCTCCATGGAGAACTTAGACAACTGATCAACCAGTTTGACAGCCACTCTGCCCCTTTCCAGACAGAATGACTAACATTTGGCTGCAGCACTTCCCACTAAAGCTGCTGGTCCTTCTCATGTAGATATTAGATAGGTGCATGAATTTGGCTTATTTTTCGACCCCCTGGAAGATGGCATGCATCGAGCACACACCGAAATTTGGCAAGTATCTGACCCAGACAACTAACCACAGACTCACCAGTCTTTTAACGACAATGTCTAAATTATATGAAAAGATAATTCTTTGCCGTCTACGACTGTGCATCTTTGACCAGGACATAATTCGCTCCGACTAGTTCTCTTTCCAGTCATCGCTGTCAGCAGAGATCCACCTCATCTGAGTATCTGAATTAATTGCATGTAACATGAACCATTGCATCTACAACATGGCAGTCTTCCTCGATGTGAAGAAAGCTTCTGATAATGCGTGGGCAGCGAAACGCCTGACCAAGCATCTAGATTTCACACCATCGCAGATTACTGCCTCGAATCACTGGACAGCCTCTTTCAAGACCGACAGATTGTAATGAAGATTGACGGCCAACGGTCCAGGGTAAAACAACTCAAATCTTGAATCTCTCAAGGGTCGGTCATCTCTCCTGTTCTATTTATCACATATTTTAATTAGATGCCAGCGTTACCTCAGGTGATTCCTACACAGTTCGTTGATGACACTGCACTACTGACCAGCAGCAGCCACATCACTGCAGACATTGGACGTCTCCAAAGACTACATCTGACCAAAAAATGGACTACAACCAATCATATCGTCCTTCACGCAGAGAAGGCGATGACCATTATGTTTACGTGGCAATGTCCAGATCTACGTGACAGACTCACATTGCACAACTTTTCCACCTCCTTTATCAACTCTATCCAATACTGTGAAGCACCATCCTTCGCGCAAGAACAAAACCCAGACTTTACAAGGCGAAAATTCTTCCTACACTACTGTATGGCTGTTCCACCTGGGGAACGACATGTGACTGCTACTGCAGACCATTTCAGGTGAAGAAAAACAGATGCCTACATCCTGGGTGGACCTAGATGGCTACGGATTACAGACCTTCATCTAGATCTCAACATGACCGGTGTCAGAAACCTCATTATCGCCTCCACTCACAATACTGTTGAAAAAGTAGATGCACCTCGACCTACAATACGCCATCTGGACTATACAAGTTCCGTCGTCCCCGCAATGTGCCTCGAGCAGTTATAGAGGCCCCCAATAACTTCCCATCTTAAGTGCCCCCATCGCAACAGGGCCTAAGGACCAAGAGCCCATGTGCCTGTTTAAGCGTAAATAAAGGCTGTGTTCCTTGTTCATCATCCCCTCCCAAGTCCAGCCAACACACTTGGTAGCACTTCGAAGATACTCAAAAAACAAAAATAAAATAAGTGGTAAGTTTTCCGACATGGCCGCACGATGGAATTTAACAGACTATGAATGCGAAATGGTACAAGAGTTGCCCAGGAAGCAATCTCGGCCGAATACAATGCTACGAATGCGAAACGTTACGTATGTATTATTTGAAGACTCCTGAGTGAGTGCGCCAAGTTTGCGTCACTTCCGACGTGTAGCGTAGCTGCAGGACAGTTTCAACACGGCGTCTGTATGTGATGTACGTTAAAAGCAACGTGCCGTCATTGAATTTCTCACTGCAGAGAAAGAAACTGTCGGGAATATTCACAAACGTTTCTGTAAAGTCTATGGGGCATCTTTTTGTCGACAGAAGTACAGTTAGTCGCTGGGCATGAACAGTGAGGTTCTCAGAAGACGGTTCGGTGGGGCTCCACTATTTGCAACCGTCGGGGAGGCCATCTACAGCTGTCACACCTGACATTTTCCGGCGAGCTGATGTTGTCGCTTGCCATTAAAGGATACCATTGGTGGAAGACACTTTCAGAACGACTGATACACTGAAGTACTGGCTCCGCCACCAGGACAGGGATTGGTACCGACGCGGCATACACGCTCTTGTTTTGCGCTGGAGGAAGGTCATAGAACGGGATGGAGATTACGTGGAAAATAGGGTGTGTACATAAAACACCATTCTTTCGATGTGTAATGTGTAATGTATATTCAATAAAGAATTGTTGAAAAAAAAAGTTGCTTAACTTTCTGAGCTGTATGCATGGGACATTCCATTTAGGAAGTAATTAAGGAATTCAATATTCCGAGCTCCACAGCGTCAAGAGTTTGCCGAGAGTACCAAATTTCAGGCATTAACTCTCACCACGGACAGCGCAGAGGCCTACTGTCTTCACTTGACGACCGAGAGAAGCTGCGTTTTCGTAGAGTTGTCAGTGCAAACAGATAAGCAAAATTGTGTGAAATAATAGCAGAAATCAATGTGGGAAGTACGATAAACGTATCCGTTAGTACATAGCGGCGAAATTTGGCGTTAATGGGCTATGGAAATAGCTAGTGCCTTTGCTGAGAGCACGACTTCGGCTGCAGCGCCTCTCATGGGCTTGCGCCCTTATCGGTTGGGCACTAGACAGCTGGAAGACCGTGAGATGGTCAGATGAGACCCGAATTCATTTGGTAAGAGCAGACGATAGGTTTAGAGTGTGGCGCAGACCCCGCGAAGTCATGAAAACAAGTTTTCAGCAAGGCGCAATGCAAGCTGGCGGTGGCTCCATAATGGGCTGTGTTTACTTGGAATGGACTGAGTCCTCTGGTCAAACTGAAGCGATCATTGACTGGAAATGGTTATGTTCGGCATGTAGACCGTTAGCAGCCATTCACAGGCTTCATTTTTATGGATGACAATGCGCCATGTCACAAGACCGTATTTGTTCACGACTGGTTTGGAGAACATTCTGAACAATTTGAGCGAATGACTGGGCCACCCAGATCGCCCGATATCTATCCCATAGAACATTTATTGGATATAATCTAGAGATAAGTTTGTGCACAAAGCCCTACACCGGCAAAACTTTCGCAATTATGGACGGCTACAGAGGCAGCGTGGCCCAGTATCTCTGTAGGGGACTTCCCACGGCTTGTTCAGTCCATGCCACGTCGAGTTGCTTCTCTACGCCGGGCAAAAGGAGGCCCGACACGATATTAGGAGGTATCCCATGACTTTTGTACCTTTGTGCAACGAAATTCAGTGTTACACGTTGCAACAGCTTATGGGGCAGTCTAAGGAAATCCCCCCTTTGTTTAAATATTTTAATCAAATTTACAGAGAAGAATTTGTTTATCATTTTGAGGGAGGCGTCCACCACCCTCAACCAATAATGTGCGGTACTTGTCCGGTTACGTCTGAAAGTGTCTCGCTTACTAGCTGCGTAAGGAAGCTCTTGACACGCATAATGGCTAAACGACTAACTTTGGTCAAGGGGCTGTTTAGTCGCTACTTGTATCGGTATAATTAAAATACGGATAACCTGACACTGCTGGAGACCGGTACACAACGGAAGACCTGTGCAAAGTGTGTTTTCTTTGAAACAGAAAGATCGTACAATACTATATGATTGCTGAATGATTTATGAGAACACCACTGATAGGGCTTTTTCAGTGGTCAAGTCTACAAGTTCAAACAATTTTTCTATCTAAACTTTACTTGAAAGGCTGAACTGGTCATTTCCTGTACGGTAACTTTCAGCAGCATGATGGTTTTCGTCAAGGATAAATCTTATCTGACTTTCAGGAGGAGGAGATTATCAATTCGTAATTTACACTTTTTGTATTTTTACATGCATAGCTAATCGACCGATTTTAATGATTCTAGATGTGTCTAATAGAGGGTGCTTTTGTTGTAGTAGTGCATCATCGTAAGTCCGTTCCGAGCTAGTAATGGGTTAGAAAAAACAAAAGATCACATTTTTAAAGCTTCCGCTAGTATATCAAGCGCCTACCACAGATAGAGCCGCGGGACACTTCAGTATCGCGGAATGCCTGCTTGTCACGTTGCAGGCAGTACATCGGCAGATACTGCTAATGCAAGTGTTTCATCATCAAATTAACTCCGAGCTTGAGCTGCTAGAGTCATAATTTGTAATCCATTATTTTTTCGATCGTTAGTATATAACTATCCGACGACGATTCTGAATGCGTTTGACAAAAGGTGCATCCAAACTGGTGAGTGAGTCAGTATTCTGTCACTACTGGTTTAGTATGAACATAAGACCACTTTTCTGCTTCTTGATTTCCTAACACATCAATAATTTTCTCCATTATCAACCTCTTAATTTTCTCAGTACTCCTTGAAATTATACTTAAATTTATCTTATTAGCAAATTAATTGAATTTTTCTTCGTTGCTGGGTAGAACATGATTGTAGTATTAAATAGGAAACATTTCCTGACGTTCTGCAAAATAAATTGCGAAAAAACAGGAAGTGTTTCCAACATAATACTATATTATTATAACTGAATGGATTGGTGGAAGGAATACTAGCCCTAAATTCAGAAAGGATTCATCTGGTCCCTAAATGTTGTAGATTCGAATGCACCTCAAGCTGATAAAAAGTGATTTCACATGTACTGCTAGAACGAACTGTCATCTGTACAAACTTATTCGCATAACAGTATTTATGCTCTTGTCTTTGAATTTAAGCATCCATATAACATGTAATAATTGTCTATCCTTGTCGCAAGGCTAGAATCGTATGAAAGAGGTTTGAGAAGCATGATATTGAACTCCTGATGATATGTTGGCTACCAAATTCGCCTAACTGTAATCCGATGGGATAAATGTGGGACATTATCAGACTCTAGCTCTCCGTCAACAAACTACCGTCCCGTAATTTCCAAAAGCTGTGCATAGGCATCTGCTGTCGTATGCCTCCGTAAACGTATCAAATAGTTACCGAAGCCATGTCTCACAGAATCTCAGCTGTACTGCGTTCCATAGATGGATCAACGAATTATTCAGCAGGCCCTCACAATATTTATGCTCACCAAGATACATCGTTGTCTAAATGAACACATGGTGCTGGGCCAATACTAGCCCAGTTAAAGACTGAATTCTATGTAAGATTATCATTAGCAAAACCCGTGCATAAATCAAAATGAGTTATTTGAATAAAATATTTGTATTTAGTAACTTTTGCTCATTTACACACTATTGGATCAGTATCGGAACACTAAAGACGGTTATGTTGAAGAAAATGGTTTCTTGTGTACATAGTTCCGTGTAGTCAGCGCGTACACAACTTTCCCACTAGAGCGCGTCCCGCTAAGCACAACACCGCAGGCATAGCGCTCTTCCGTCTCCGCACTACAAGATGGCGCTGCCATAGAGACAGACCAAATTCTGCTTCCGCCGATCCGCGTATTAATATGTAATGCAGCCAACGAGATTGCTGCTAACGTAGAACCTTTTCTCCTCGCGGATCGCACTCGCGCAGTGATACATGAACGCGCGAGGTATTATAACTAGTGTGCAGACCTCTGATTAGTCAGTCTACATTAGTTAGTACCAGTCTGTACGAGTTCTACATTTGTCTGCACTAGTCTATAATCAAGTTTTAGTCTGCGCATAATAAGATTACCATATTTCTGTACGTAGCCATGAAGATAAATGTATAGACACTTTTGTCAAGTATCACAGATATATGTGAGAATAAGATTAACGTTCCAGTACCAAAGGAACTTCAGATTGTCAATTGTAAATAGCATCCAGAACGAAGTTAAGTAATTTTTATGCTTGTTATTATTTGAATAAATGTGTGTGAAAATTAATCAAGTTCTGATTAAAGTTGGTCACCGTCAATCTGCTACTCTAAGCGTGCAAGTGGCATTTCTATCGTCTGTCCTAACGGCAGAAGATAAACACGCCACGGTAAGACCACGAGACAGATTACTGACACTCGCCTACTTCGTTAGAGCGACAAGTCAAATAATCTGATGGTGTGTGTACTGAAGGTCTTTCAGTACGCACACCACATGGTTAATGTGTGAGTAAAACAACAGGTAAAATTTTGGTATTTGATTTTTACTAGCCGGCTCACAATGATTTGCGAGCACTTTGGTTGTAATCACTGACAAACGCATGCCGAATCTTTAAAATCGACAAACTGTCGAGAAGTATTTCACGTCAAATAAACAAAAATCGCTTGAAAACCACGAATGAAGTATCTCAGACTCGGAGTTCCTCTACTGAAGATACAATAGTCATTTCATTTGCCAACGCACTGTGTTGTACGTGTAGAAAACTTCACACCCGCCTAGAGTGTGGAAGTCGGCAAAGCAACTGTATCTCGCTGCTCTATCAATTGTGGATGTTTGATACACTATTGAAAAGATAAAACGGTCTCATTCGTTCGTAATAGTCCAGCACTACACCGATACCTACTGACTATGATAGTGCATCGCCCTGGATGCACCCACTGCCGTGCGCCTACAGAGTTATAAAAGTCCCTCAACCTCTTGAATGGCTCGGCACAAACGAAATTAAAATAATATGCATTTCAAGTTAATTACTTTCGCTTTTTTAGTAGTCACCTGAAAATTTATGCCATAATTTTTTCTGCATAACACAAAGGTGCTAGTAGGAACACGTGTGACCCTTGGCTGGACATAACTGGAAAGTGACATATCCCTACCATCATATAACTTATAGTTGTTCTTCAATTCTTGGCACCTCAGTTGGATAATTCTTAGGTTCTTATTATATACAATTGATAGCTCATCTATTATTAGGCAGCTAATGTGCGGGAAGCACAACCGGCTTGTTCTCATTTGCATATGTATGTTATGTCTTAGTATCATATACCTAGAAGGTCCGTTACCAACATTTTCAGTAATATTAATATCGCCATCATCTTCTGTCCATTTTGTTACCGAAACAGTTCGATATCAAACAGCAAATTCACCCAAGATTGAATCTTCAGTATTATCAGGTCAATTTTTCCGACACATTATATCATTCATATAAGATGTTTCATCGTTTTCGAATAGCAACATTCGGAATATATGTTATGGTTTGTAGTTATTCACAGACACAGCTTTTTGAGAAGTCTATTTCAATAGAAAATGGCATGCACATTTCGGTGTACAGACTAAAGTTTATGAAAGAATTGCCACTTCAAAACCTAATAGTTGATTCCTCACTGTAATTCCACGTACTTGAGCGTTTGAAATTGCATCTGTAACTACATCTGCTGCATAATTTTGCACTCATTTGCTATCGTATTTAGGTAAATAATGTGTGCCAGGTGTTTATCTTGCCTAGGAGTACTGTAATATTACTACCGGACCTTGAAAATCCAAATCGACCAAATCGACAACAACCATTCATACGATATTTGTAAGTATATTGTTACAGTCTTGACGAGTGTGTTTATGACTTTGTACACATTCAACTTCATAGCGTGATAATCATTGCTTGTTTAATTGAAAAGGAAACCACATTTCCTATGATGCTAATACCTTCCAAAAAAATGGTTCAAATGGCTCTGAGCACTATGGGACTTAACATCTGTGGTCATCAGTCCCCTAGAACTTAGAACTACTTAAACATAACTAACCTAAGGACATCACACACATCCATGACCGAGGCAGGATTCGAACCTGCGACTGTAGCGGTCACGCGGTTCCAGACTGAAGCGCCTTTAACCGCACGGCCACACCGGCCGGCGCTAATACCTTCCCTTGTGGGGAAAATCAGGTACGCTTTCACCAAATCAGCATATGCAGGGCTCTGTTTCGGAATTTTATCCGGTACCAGAAACCAGGTACAGGACCATCTAAGCAGTATAAGTCGTTCCTTAGAAACCGAATCAAGGTATTTGTACGTAACATGAATTGCCTTGCAATTACTACTGGATACCTCTGAACTAAAACTAGGCACTCTGAAAATGTTGTGTTTTTGAATTCATTAAAGCACTTTACAATTTGAATCGTTATATAAAAAATGTTAAAAATCACGTGTAAGTCCCAAGAGTTTTAACCAAGGAGATTAATTTCGAACAACAGCGTTCCCAGCACGATGCAGATCCTCTTATTTTCTCATGGTGACATGTATATTACGTGCTTGCCCCTTTGGTGTGATAAACTGCGCCCATTATGAACGACATGGAAACACTCGATTTTGACCGAAAATACTGCACTACTGACAATAAGAAGAAAAGATAGTTCGTATGTTTCAATCGCTTATCACAGCTAATAAAAAGTGCTTGGAGGTAGTCATGTGCACACTAACTCTTGCATTCTTTATTCTCTCTCAAAACTCAATGGAGTGCTGTTCGATTTTGTATGTGAACTAATTTCGGTTAATCGTTATCTGGATTATTCTTATTACTGACAGAAACAACACTTTTTACATTGGGAACATCTTAAACTACAGAAAATGTAAAAATCAACAATGCCTTGTGAGCCTGAGAATCTCTATCGTTTTGATACAAATCGTCGTTTTGAGGAGATAAAAGATGCAGGTCTTCTAACTGAGATGATGGTAAATAAGGCTCTTCATGTAATCTTGGTTTGTTTTCAAGCAGTATTATGAGAGGCGTTAAAATATACATTTGTAGTGGTACCAGTGACATTAATTCAATACGGATTTGAAGTTTATTTGAGAAAATCCCAAAAAAGTTCCCAGCATACGGATTGCTCCTATTATAGCGTATCACCTTTTCTTAAACTTTTCAGTTATAAATGTGACAATGAAATGAGTATTATTAGAAGTAGTTTAACACACTTTTTATAAACAGATAATGCACTGTTTTAAGTTCTTCAGTCACAAAACGAAAACACTTAAATGAAAAGTCAACTACAGTAAATGAAAGAAAAGCAACTGAAATGATCGCACAGGGTTTATTATTCAGTTATATCAGTTCAATCACATGCAGTTTATCTTCGTATTACCTGCACAGTTTATGTGAGACCATTTCGGGCATTTTTGAGAACGCATCCACTCTTCACCTGACCGATCATCTGAAAATCCTGCATAATACGCACATTCTGCATGAGCTTCATCTTCGCTTTCATTTCCTGTCATAATCCTCTGACAGAGAAGAAAATTTCGAATCTTGTGAAGAAGATGAAGTTGGAAGATCTAGAGATTTATTTCCTCTTTTCTCCTCTTGTTATCAGGGCAGTTGACGTTATATGTGTATAAGAAATCTTCTTCGTAATCTTCTGGGACCCTTTAATCTGTGTAGGCCTTGCAGCTTTTAAATTATCAGCTCTGACGATCTTCTTCATTTGACTACTTGCCAGTTGTTTAAGTGGCGGTGAAGTTATAATCTTTGCAGAAACTGCTCTAGAATTTCTTTGGGCAGCAGCATTAGAAGTAGATGGCAGAGGACTCATGTCTGCAGATCACACTAACTAACTTGAGGAATGAACCTGTGATCTCGAAGAGGGTGAGTTATGTTCACAACAACCTGCCAAGCCGTCAGCAATGGCATTCGAATATGATGGTAGGAAACAGACGTCTGCAGCACTCACAATATCCCGTGCTGAAGCTATAGGCCTAGCATCACTTTTTTAAGATTCATTGACAAGTGGCTGTTGACCTTCGCCCTCGGCAAGTGCTTCATTTCCAGAGTGCACAGCAAAGCCATGGCTTCTGAACAAATTTCAACAGTTGCAGCACGGAGATATGCATTTCCAAATAATTTCTCCATTTGGCGTATTGTAATTGGGGGAAAGAAATTATTTCCTATTTACGACTCAACTTCCTGGCAGCAGAAAGTATTCCAAGGTTTCATAAATCCTAGGTCTATTGATTGCATCTTATGAGAGCTGTGGGATGGAAGGCATACAATTGAGACCCCATTTTCCCTTCCCAGCTCACAGACATTTATATTTCTAGTGTGGAAGCAATGTCCGTCAAGTAAGAGGACGAGAGGGTCTGATTTTGTGGATTTTACCAGTGCAATAAAATATCTGAACCACTCTGTGAAAATATCTGCCTGTACCCACGCTGAAATATTACAGGCATGTTGGAGCTCCATCCATGGGATCTACTTGCATGTTTTTGCGTGGAAATACAATTAAATGCGGAGTATAATGTCCAGAAGCTTCCATACAAGATACAGCAGTAATGAGGCAGCCACACACTGCAGATATCAATGACGCCACTGATATTTTTCATTTTAAGCGCTTTTATCGTTTTTGTGTTGCACTACACTGATCCCTGTTTCATCGTACTAATATAGCCGATTAGGATGGAAATTAATTTTCCGCATTTCCGGTATAAATATGCTGAGAAACATATTCATGTTCTCTTCAGAAAAGGATTTCACACGAGCCATCGAAAATCCCTGTAGCATTCTAACAGACAGTATTGGTGAATGGCGTTTTAGAAATTCCTGCAAACACTTTTTACCGCAGATTCAGTTTCTTCATTGAACTTAAATTGAAGAGCCAAACAAACTGGTACAGGAATTCGTATTCTAATACAGAGATATGTAAATAGCCAGAATATGGTGCTGCGGTCGGCAACGCCTATATAAGACATGTGTCTGGCGCAGTTGTTAGATCGGCTGCTGCTGCTACAATGGCAGCGTATCAATATTTCGGTGAGTTTGAATGTAGTGTTATAGTCGGCGCACGAGCGTTGGGACCCAGCATCTCCGAGGTAGCCATGAAGTGGGGATTTTCCCGTACGACCATTTCACGAGTGTGCCATGAATATCAGAAATCTGGTAAAACATCAAATCTCCGATATTGCCGCAGAGGGAAAAAGATCCTGCAAGAACGGGATCAACGACGACTGAAGAGAATCAGTCAACGTGACAGAAGTGCAATCCTTCCGCAGATTGCAGTGCTGGGCCATCACAGCAACAAGTGCCAGTGGGCGAACTATTCAGCGAAACATCATCGATATGGGCTTTCGGAGGCGAAGGTCCACTCGTCTGCCCTTGGCGAGGGCACGAAAAGCTTTACGCCTCATTTGGACCCGTCAACACCCACATTGGGCTGTTGATGACTCGAAACATGTTGCCCGGTCGGGCGAGTCTGGTTTCAAATTGTAACGGGCGGATGGACATCTGCGTGTATGGAGACAATCTCATGAATCCATGGATCCTGCATGGTGCTAGGAGACTGTTCAAGCTGGTAGAGGCCCTGTAATGGTGTGGGGCGTGAGCAGTTGGATTGGTATGGGACTCCTGATACGTCTAGATACGACTCTGACAGGTGACACGTCGGGCTTTAAAGTGAAATCCATTCGACCACGGCATCATAGCTCGGAATACTTTATTAACTGTGTTTCACAAAGCTACCTACATAAATGACAGTTGGTAGGCAAAATACAACTGGCTCCAAAAATATTTCATGCAGCTTAATACCGACAACTAACTGACATCACTATGTACAAAATTCTTCAGTTTGTAGAATGTAGGTGGTGCACATGTATTGGGTATTATTGTAATCTTGGGACTTAGCTCACTTAACTAATATAGTTTAATAATTGCATACTATTTTTTTCTTTAAATTGTCGCTGTCTCCCGAAAGTTTAGAGTTAGCTCTTTTGTGTAATAAATAGTAAAATCAACAAATTGTTAATTCTTTTTCGTTTTAAAAAAAATTACTTGTTAATGTTTTGTTTGCTAGCTTTAGTCTTTTACCAAAATGTTTTTATTACGTGCAATAATAGCAATATCGGTTAGATACTTTACATTGGGTTCACTGTTTGTGGACTGTTTCGCTACCTATTTCATTATTTTCTGTACTTACTCCTCCCTTGCAAATACCAGATGCTGGCTGGTGTTACAAAAGTTTTCGGATATTGGTGGTCGTATTTTCTCTTCATAGTAAATGGTTTGCGAGATTTTATTGGCTCTTTTCCAGTTTGTAATCTACCTAAGACCAATAAGAGCGAAACGGTTTTCAATTTCAAAATTTCTTGATCGCTTTATGCCTCATTTATATCATAGACTAAGATGATATCCTGACCTCATTGGCTACATATCAGTGGCTAATGAGAACTCGTTTCTCAGCGTTGGCCCGTGAGAAACGCTCGCATCTTCGCCTATCACTCAATGTGTTTTCGAAAACATCTTAACTAAACCATGAATATTCTCACGGTTCCTGCAAACGCCTTTCGAGTAGCTAAGTACGGCGAGGGCGTAACTTCCTAGTCAATCAACAGACTGTCAACTCTCGGTTGTTACCGACAAGTCTTCCGCGATCGTAACGCATCGTCAATTTCAAATCGGGTCAACTTTTAATTGGTGCTAACGTATCTGCACGAGGCATAACTCGACCGTTAATCAGAAGGCTGTCCGCTACAGCACATTCCACCTAAATCCTGGAGTGATAGACTCCTGGAGAGTTTTAAAAGGGCTCGTAAGCGGCCGTCCAAGACAGAGACTCGTGTATACATTACGTGAGGTTCTCTAATGTCTGTGGGGTACAAAGGGCTGCTCTGCGCATGGGAGGATCCAAATGAAGTGAGAATTCAGTAAATTGGACGAAAATACTGTTATTTCAATAAAAATATGATTTGCTTATTCCCTATCCTGTTAAGAGGAGTATTAGGTTATTTATCTAGGTTCTATTAAAAGGAGCTAATTATTGACTGAAATTTCTTTTGGCCTGCTTATGTTAACACTGAAATTACTCATAGAAACCAGTGTTAAACGACTTTTAATCACATCAGGTGAATTTCTCGCTCTATGTGTAAGTTGTGAGGCACACGCTAACATCTTCCTATACTTCCTTTTTCAATTTTCTGCACTGTCATCTGTTGTCCGATGTGATTTTCATATTACATGGGTTAAAAAAGGAGACAGGAGCGTAGACCCAGATTATGATTTATCAAACATGCAAATATAAAGAACACAATAGCACACTTTTTCCAAGAGGTTGGTTACGTTTGCAGAAATTTAGCAAGTAGCAAAGCCCGCGAACAGTTAATAAGAGCAAAAAGATATGAGAGGAAGCTGACTTGAAAACTAAAATTGTTCGTTCTGGATACTAACACCTTAAGTTCTTAAAAAATTTAAACCTTTTCTTTCTTTCAAACTAAAAGGTCTTTCATTCATTAAAATTGAATATCGTAAATCTTATAAACAACATTCTTCAAGGTTCAGTGAGTCAAATTAGCAATCCATGTGTGTGGACAATTCTCGTAAATTCCACACGGATTTATAAGTTAATACAAACCAAGAGAGACGATTAACAACTTCTGGAACATTTTACCTTATATTCTGCCAAACCTCTGTTGCACGATCATGTGTTGCCGTTGCAGATAAGTTGCAAAGTGCAGTATGTCCACAGTGGTTGTAGGTCTCGAGTAATAAGCAAAATTAGCCACGTACCAAGTAGGTGCCTGCTAGTTCGAATGGAGAATTGCAGTTAGCATTTGGTGGTGGGACGGTCTCATGATTAGTATTCATCTATTCCTCTCACATTGACGATTACCATTTTGGTCAGAGCAAAGTTGGTCTATGTGATAGGGTATTCCGAAACTGCCACTTTCTGCAGATATTGTCCGCTGCTAGATTGCTGTTATGCAACATTTCTCCTGTTGCAACCTTCACATAGCTTGTATGCTGCCATGTCGATTTCGCGTCTGACTGCAGGGATCTTTTGTGAACATTCTGCTCAACAATGCTCCAGTTTCTCGATTGTATCTCTTATAAATTATACTTTCCTGTGGGTGTTAATGAAAAGAATATTAAACGATGGAGGGATTTCTGCCCCACGCAAGCTGCCACAAGGATATTCGGGTGCATCTGATGTGTCGAACGATCTGTCGCAGCAGGAATGTTGTCGAACACATGTCGTCCGGCTTAGAGGCTTTCAACAAAATTTAATCATCGATTTTCTTGTAATTGTTAAGGTACTGAAGAAAGTGATCTTTAGGATTGCTCAAACCGAAACGCTTTCAAAATGTTTCTGGCTGTCGTTATAAAGGATAAGTTGAAGATGTTTGACGACCAGACCCGAGCTGGGATTCATAGGATTTATGAATGGTGGGCTCCATATTTGACCTCTGCTTAAGACAGTATTACTACTCATGGCACATATTGTTTGAAATCACCGATGACCGCTGTTAATCAGTTGAAATCGATTTGCAAAAGTGAATAAATAAAACATGATTTTGCGACTGGTTGCTGCGTATTTGGTAATTTCATAGGATCTGATTGAAGTAATCAGATGCGACGGTATGGAGCTAAGGTAAAAGAGGTTTTTTTGCCATGATGTACAGGGCGAGTTTCATAGTGTATATTAAGGGTAATGAAATGGGACTTTGGATTCTATCAAAATATCGTAGATTGTGTTATCGCATGATTAAACCATTCAACACATACAATGTTACGGAAGTGAAATGTCTAAACGTCGTTAATTCAGTGTCGCTGGATTTGAGATTGAAGTTCAAATTTGCTTAGTAGTTGGAGTTTTTGAATGGCAGAAATGTCCACCAAACATCCGGTCTTATGTATAAACAGTTGGTAGCACTGACTCAGCATGTCATAACTCACGCAGCGTGATGGCTGCGTGGGTACATGCTCTGAATGTGTTAATCAATTGATCTGTTGCATCGCATCCAAATAAGGGTTTTCATTTACAGCTTGTATATAAAATACATATTTCTGGTACTTTGTCTATAATACAAGGGATCAGAACAAAAATGAGGTACCACTCGTATAGTGTATTATATTTTCGCCCAATCTTAATGCTTGGACGAATGGAATACGATATCCTATGAGATTTGGACTTCTGATGATTTGGAGGGATCGTACCAATCGTACTAATGATTACTAGTCCTTTACGGTGCCGTCTCTAAAAAAGTAAGTCTCCATTAAGGAAGAAAATAGGTGCTGTATGCCTTAATATTTACTCTGAAAGTCGCCCTGTAAATCATAGCAAAAAACTTCCTGTTCTTAAATCCCCACGAAAAGTTTCTGTGATCTGCAGCGAATCCTAAAAAGAAGATGGGAAACCATCACGATCGACATTTGTGACCTTCTCTCTAAGCACATCCTCCTCGGTTCACAAAGTGACACTTGGTGAGCACAATGATTCGAACAGGATTTTAGAAATTCACAAAAATTACAGCCGTCCTGATACCTACATGACTCCGTGAAAGTATCTAAATTTCACTACAGACTTAAAAAATTGGGATATTTCTTTGAAAATAGAAGCAATCTCACACAGAGAAGAGACAAAGTTGGTGTGATAGGTGCAGTGAGTATGATGCACAGTTTTGGGTAATGGATCGTGTTCACATACAGTTTGAAAAAGGTCTTAGCACTACGTTTAAAAATTTATAAGACGTTTTCTTCTATTCCTGCAGGGGTTGCTACCATAACTGTAGAAACATCCAAATTTGAGTGAGATAGCCGTGATAAGGGCTAAACAAATAGCCATTAACTTCTATAATGAAAATTTTCTTCATTGACTTTTATATGGTTTAACGAAGTCTTGTTTTCTACACCCCATACAAAATTAGAGCTTACAATGAATTCTGTACGAGATTTAGTTGAATGTGCCACTGAATACACTTACATGCATTCAAAGTCCTCCAGACTGAGTTTCGAAAATATGAAAGCACCTGTATTTATCGCTCCGTACATCACAAAAATTGTTGATGAATTGTATTGAAGAAACAAAGACAACACCACGGCAGTCCTTAAATATTTCTATGGGGAACTTGAAAGCAGAAAATTTCAAAGAACTCATGGATTATCTGATGCACTGGTATGAACAAGTACAATTTCGCCTCTTACCAGTAATTCACATTTTGGAATCACATATGAATTTGTTCCTGCGAAACTGTCGTGAAATAACCTATGAAAACGATGAGCGATCTTTTGCGATTTTGTGCAAGGAAATAGAGTTGTATCATATTAATGATTACCTCTTTGTGATGCGAAACAAAAGTGCTGAAACATGGTACCAGGTATAGGTCCTCTACAATGCTCTTAAGGTACTTTTACTATATTTTCTTGGATAATATAAACAACTAATACTTTCTACAAATTGTAATCCAGTGTTATCCAAAACGCTTCAGTCGTGCTGGTCCAATTGTTCCGGAGCATATCAGCGAAATTCGCTGTGTTGTCTTTCTCATTGGGAGCCAATGCGATTAATATGTGGGTTGTTCACGGTCAAATGGCTGATTTCTGCCTACTGGGGTTAATACCATTATCGTATTCATGTTGCATGTGCATTGTGCACGGGACGAAAATATGCTTCGCCAACTAGGGGGATGCTCACGTCATGTCCACATGCTTGTACACAGTCTTTATGTCCTCATAATTCGAATCACTCGAGGTTAGAGTGGAGACATCGGAGAAGCGTTTCAATGGCTAAAGTACATAGTGTCGCCGTATTGGGCATCTCCGTGTCAGACTTTGATGCAAAGTTGTGTGAGATTTCTGAGATTGATTGATCCTAATTCTGGTTTTGGTGTGTAAAATTCATCCAATTATAGTTTGAACAAAGTGGGGCTCAAAGGAGTAAGTCAGTAGGTACTGTAATAAGTAATAACAATCTATGAATTGTAGGTATTTTGAAAGTCTATAAAGGCAAAGAGCAGAGGAGAGTGTACCTGCAGCACGCCACTGACGCTACGTGCAGAATCTTTCCCATAGCTTAATCCTGTACTGCACTAGATCGGAGCTCTCCCAGGATTGTGGGAGTGGTTGTCCGCTTTCGTGTATTTTGTGCCTCGGTGTATAGTTTGATGATACTCCATTTAAACAATCGCCGAAAAACTGTGAATGTTATTGTCTCATTTAGTATCAAGTCCTCTTACAGGGGCATGTTGGAATGATATCTGCTCTAGGCGGCTTACTATCTAGAGCATGTTACAAGATTTGCTCTAGTTCCTGTAGGTCGAAGGGTTGAGAGAATAGAGAGTTTGAACCATACATCTTGTGCAGCTGATAATGGGTTTGAGCAAGGCATGTTTCTGCCACTTTAGCGGAAGCCACCACGGTGGAATATACACTCCTGGAAACGGAAAAAAGAACACATTGACACCGGTGTGTCAGACCCACCATACTTGCTCCGGACACTGCGAGAGGGCTGTACAAGCAATGATCACAAGCACGGCACAGCGGACACACCAGGAACCGCGGTGTTGGCCGTCGAATGGCGCTAGCTGCGCAGCATTTATGCACCGCCGCCGTCAGTGTCAGCCAGTTTGCCGTGGCATACGGAGCTCCATCGCAGTCTTTAACACTGGTAGCATGCCGCGACAGCGTGGACGTGAACCGTATGTGCAGTTGACGGACTTTGAGCGAGGGCGTATAGTGGGCATGCGGGAGGCCGGGTGGACGTACCGCCGAATTGCTCAACACGTGGGGCGTGAGGTCTCCACAGTACATCGATGTTGTCGCCAGTGGTCGGCGGAAGGTGCACGTACCCGTCGACCTGGGACCGGACCGCAGCGACGTACGGATGCACGCCAAGACCGTAGGATCCTAAGCAGTGCCGTAGGGGACCGCACCGCCACTTCCCAGCAAATTAGGGACACTGTTGCTCCTGGGGTATCGGCGAGGACCATTCGCAACCGTCTCCATGAAGCTGGGCTACGGTCCCGCACACCGTTAGGCCGTCTTCCGCTTACGCCCCAACATCGTGCAGCCCGCCTCCAGTGGTGTCGCAACAGGCGTGAATGGAGGGACGAATGGAGACGTGTCGTCTTCAGCGATGAGAGTCGCTTCTGCCTTGGTGCCAATGATGGTCGTATGCGTGTTTGGCGCCGTGCAGGTGAGCGCCACAATCAGGACTGCATACGACCGAGGCACACAGGGCCAACACCCGGCATCATAGTGTGGGGAGCGATCTCCTACACTGGCCGTACACCTCTGGTGATCGTCGAGGGGACACTGAATAGTACACGGTACATCCAAACCGTCATCGAACCCATCGTTCTACCATTCCTAGACCGGCAAGGGAACTTGCTGTTCCAACAGGACAATGCACGTCCGCATGTATCCCGTGCCACCTAACGTGCTCTAGAAGGTGTAAGTCTGCCTTGGTGCCAATGATGGTCGTATGCGTGTTTGGCGCCGTGCAGGTGAGCGCCACAATCAGGACTGCATACGACCGAGGCACACAGGGCCAACACCCGGCATCATAGTGTGGGGAGCGATCTCCTACACTGGCCGTACACCTCTGGTGATCGTCGAGGGGACACTGAATAGTGCACGGTACATCCAAACCGTCATCGAACCCATCGTTCTACCATTCCTAGACCGGCAAGGGAATTTGCTGTTCCAACAGGACAATGCACGTCCGCATGTATCCCGTGCCACCTAACGTGCTCTAGAAGGTGTAAGTCAACTTCCCTGGCCAGCAAGATCTCCGGATCTGTCCCCCACTGAGCGTGTTTGGGACTGGATGAAGCGTCGTCTCACGCGGTCTGCATGTCCAGCACGAACGCTGGTCCAACTGAGGCGCCATGTGGAAATGGCATGGCAAGCCGTTCCACAGGACTACATCCAGCATCTCTACGATCGTCTCCATGGGAGAATAGCAGCCTGCATTGCTACGAAAGGTGGATATACACTGTACTAGTGCCGACATTGTGCATGCTCTGTTGCCTGTGTCTATGTGCCTGTGGTTCTGTCAGTGTGATCATGTGATGTATCTGACCCCAGGAATGTGTCAATAAAGTTTCCCCTTCATGGGACAATGAATTCACGGTGTTCTTATTTCAATTTCCAGGAGTGTAGTAACTGATAATGCTGAACTAAGTATCATAAACTTTTCCCTGTACATCCTTGAAGGTAGCGATGAGTTGTCTTGCTCGACAGTATTCTTTAATTATGTGACGTATGAATTGTGGTTTAATTAAACTTGACCTCATAGTGTATCCTTTCGTGACTGTACCTCTAGTGAAGAAATTTAACTTTAAATTATTTGAATAGAAATATGTTTTTTAGCATATTGACTGAATGTTATTAGAGCTGCCTGAGTTCGAAAGAATACTACTCCTCAGATGTTCGTTTTAATTACGTCCTAATTCAGGTATAATGACCTAGAAAAGTAGAGAATTTTAGCTTGACGTTATTCAGCCACAATTAAATTTCTCTTTGTATATGGGCCGAGAAGAGACCCATGTATCGCAAATGTGTTAGCTCTACAGTTGTGTGGCAGTTGCGCTTAGGCACTACATATTTGTGGCTCTGTAAATAAAATAATGCATCTGACGTTACAGGTGGATTGATGCGAGTAACTAGGTGGTTGATTTTCGTCTCCTATATACAGCAGAATTTTCACGTCAGCATATACCCGATCGAGGCAAATTACAGCGGTAGATGTGACGTAGGTGAAGGCCGACTGTAATGGGTGCAATTTGCGCCACACATCCATCAACTTTAGTTTCCTCGTTATCTCATGCAGCTGAGCGTAATAATTAAAGTTTGGATGTTGGTCTCGTGTTGGATAACGCAATAAAGTCGCCCACTACGATCATCTGTGTTCGAAATTGGTGAAAAGATGGTCTAATTGTATTTTAAAGATTACTTTTCTCTCCCTTCCAGCCCCTGCGCCTGACGGAGGATAAGTGTTTACCACTTGTATGCCAAAGTGTTATGCCTTACTGTATTGGTTCAAAACTGTAGTTTTACAGACTTTTCCTTGCCGCAATAGCTCAGCTGTAGCGGTACTGTTAACTGAAGCCAATCCAGTGCCTATTTCAACAAAAAAGGAGCATACCTCCTGAAAAAATAACGAAATACACTTCTGCTTCCCATTGATGGTTCCACAAGTGAAGTGTTTTAGTGGTAGAAGGTATCCCGTTTATGTTTATAGCTGCTACATGATTTTAATGTATCAGTGGATAATGCGTAAGTTATTACATTACTAGAAAATGTAATGTCCTCAAGGACAAGGTCATTTTATTGACAACGAGTGTGATAGGTAGTTCATCATTGTAGGGATATAATTTCAGAAAGGAAGTACACATGTCACAGTAAAAGGTGCCCAAACAGTCGCATCAATACACAGTGTACCCCATTTGGCGGCCACGCAGGCGAGTATTCTCGCATGCATGAAGTTCCCAATCCATCATGTCCTACACGTGTTCAATTGATGATAGACATGGTGCTCGTGCTGTTGTACACAACGAAGAGTAGGTAGGATTGCAGCAGCTGTATGTGGACGTGCGTGTCCTGCTGAAAAAGCACATTGCCTTCCAGTCGAAAAAATGGCAGCAGCGCGGCGATAATAATCTGTGCAACATAGGGGACACTGATTACTTTACCCTGCAGGAACACCAACTGTAACTCCGAGTTCTAACTGATGCCCCACGCCACAACACCATGAAGCCTGGTGGGGGATCTATGTGTGACGAGGGCGGAAGCACTCTGGAATAGGCCGCTCACCAGATCCGAGCCGTACACGAGTATGCCCATCACTTGCATACAGACACAAACTACTCTCATCACTGAACGCAAACGAGTGCTATTCCACACTCCAGTCAATTTTTCCACGACTCCAGAGTGGCTGTTCTTGGTGATGTCGTGATGTCAGTGGAAGCCTGGCTAGAGACACACGTCTCCTAGTTCTGTTGCAAGCAGACGGTTCACAATGGTCCTTGTCAACGAAGCAGATGCAATATCTGCCACGATTCTTTCCATGGATGATGTATGGTCGGTCACCGCAGCTCGCACAGTGAGTTGATCTTGACGTTCGTCTGTATTACGCTGACGTCCCGAAACTTATCTACTAGAAGATAATCGGTTTCCACGGCGGCATATGTTGATCCCATTATAATATTGCCCCCTCTTTGTTATTGTGTAATAGTAATACAAGGAAACTACGAACACATGTGCACAGCGCGCATAAGAGACCAACTTCCATTCACACGGCACAAATTTTTAGTTGGATTTTTAAACAGCTAGGATCCGAAAACGTTTACCATGAATACAAAACGGGATATATTCCTGCAAAACAATTTGGACCGCTCCAACAGCGTTAACGACGATCAAATGGGCATTCATCTTTCAAGCTCCAGCTTTATTTGTTAAACCGTAGCATTAGCCTTCAATGCCACTAACTTTGTTGGTCTGTCATTTCTAAAGGAACGTTATGTGTTTTAACCATGCGTAATCCAAATCTGCCGGCCGGGGTGGCCGAGCGGTTCTAGGCCTCGGGCATGGATGTTTGTGATGTCCTTAGGTTAGTTAGGTTTAAGTAGTTTTAGGTTCTAGGGGACTGATGACCTCAGGAGTGAAATCCCATAGTGCTCAGAGCCATTTGAACCAAATCCACTCTATGAGATTGATACTTTGATGATTTCACCTCAGGAAGTCGCAAAATCGGTCTCTTCTGTAGTTCTGTCGATCGTTCGTTCTGAGTTTAATTTCACTGCAGCTACAGTCTTAACTGGGTCAAATTGTATTTCACAGACATCCTTCGCGGTTACACCTGTATCACAAATAAGTCATTTATGAATATCGGGTATCAGCAACTTTGTAGCAACTGTAGAGGAAACGAAACATGATGGTATTCTTCCGAACTAAGTACTCATATTGTTACCGAATGCTCCGTGGGTAGGGGAGCGGCTTACTAAGAGTGGCAGCCGTCGAACGACTCAGCTGTAGTGCTCTTCTATGGCGTGTTCGTAATTGCATAAATAAAACGTAAACACAATGAGTCCTTATTCACTGGCTCCCACAGACAGTCTACCTCTCATTGAGAGTGATATTTCATCCTTGGATTTGTGGACACTACTACCAGATTTCAAAAGCAATAACCACATGCGTTAAGGCAGTACCCCTCTGGGAGACGAGACGATCAATTTCTCTTTCATAGAAAGCGTTGGGTCGCTGACGGATTCTCAACCGCAACCACTCATGCACTTCCTCGTCCGACCGAAACGGACATCAACGCATGACTTTCCTCGGGTCGACAGCCACGCGAAAACCACACGATAACGATCTGGGTTGTTCGGAGGATGTTGCAGTGTTTCCCAACCCGACCGGCAGTGTCGGGGCGTGCGTCATCGTGGAACTTCGACTGCAGGGGTCCCCTGCTCGTCGAGTTCCGTAGGATCACAATACGTAGCACTATGCAGACACTTTGTAGAAACTTCGACGCACCATAAAGTTAAAATCCCCAGGAATACTGCTGGACGGAATCATTCCGCTGCACGATAACGCCCGTCCTCACACTGCCAGTCGGACGAAGGCAACACTGCAGCGATTTGGTCGGGAAGTGCTACAGCATTCTCTCTGATCTTTCGCCGTATGATTTTCACATCGCTGGCGACCTGAAGAAAGACATTCTTGGACATCAGTATCAGTCGGACGAGGAAGTGCAAGGGTGGGTGCGGTTATGGATCTGTCAGGGTGTGACTGCATTCTACGAAACAGAATTTTATCGTCTCGCCCCAGGAGCACGAAAATTTTAGGGACATATAAAACTTCGCGGAGCTATCTGATAGGAAAGGCGTGACTACCGCAGACAAGTAATGGCTCAGTTTGTTAAAATACATCATTAAATTCAGAACCAGAGCATCTTTGACGAAGATGATTATGGGATCGCAGATTAACAGTAAGTTTTGAAACAGTTTTCTTTGTTATTCCAAAACTTTATGCGCGTTATCCTCAAAACAACATTTTTCAACCGGTGAAGCGCTCTAGCCCCTAGCCAGATTAAGCGATTCATTTGATTTTTCTTAAATGAAAAATAATCATATTTAGAGGGCCCTAGTGAGAACTTTTTTATTCTAATTTTAAATTTTTTAACCGTTTGAGCTTAGAAAAAAACGTGGCAAGAAGTTGATAGGTTTTTCAGGATGTTGCCATTTTCTTTTTTAGGCATTTTTTAAAACTCATTGCGATGGATACCAGATGCATTCCAATTTAAGAATTTTCTATTTTATGTGTTTCAGAAATAGCCACGAGTCTGTACAACGCTTCGCGCAAAGCATGACGCGCTAGAGAGGCATACTTTGACAAGGGTAGCAGCCGCCATTTGCAATCTATTATGGGATAAAAAAGTTTTTTCCGTACATGAATGTATGTAAAACAACCCAGTGAAACCTCCATATTATAAAACAATCCTAGTACGAAAAGAAATTCTGAACACACATTTTCCGCATCTCTCGACCAGAACCTCCGCTTAACAGGACAATATATTGCATTACAGTGAGTAACATAATTCAGTACATTTCGCGTGAGGTGTTAATAGTTGGCAACTACTGGTTCTTGTCAAATGCCAATAATCGCAAGACATTTCTAGTGAACTTAAAATCATTCTGCCGTTCGTGATTTGTACAGTCGAAATCGCGCTCGTTCATTTTTGTCTCGCTACGATGTTCCTTTACACTTATAATTATTAGACCCTACGTAACTTCACGGACAATTCAGTTATTAACAAATGTTAACTTTTTCCCTCTATAGGTAAGGGGGCCGGCCGGTGTGTCCGTGCGCTTCTAGGCGCTTCAGTCTGCAACGGCGGGACTGCTACGGTCGCAGGTTCGAATCCTGTCCAGGTCATGGATGTGTGTGATGTCCTTAGGTCAGTTAGGTATAATTAGTTCTAAGTCTAGGGGACTGATGATCTCAGATGTTAAGTCGTATAGTGCTCAGACCCATTTGAACCATATGATAGAGTATTTCGTTGTGGTTTACTAAGGCATTAAGACAGAAACTGAAATATGTGTTTAATATTCATTCTATGGATATGTATTTGCTTAAATTCTCACTTTCTGTCATGGCAGTTTTGACACGATTGCGATAATCCGCATTGGAGTGTCTTATGTGTCGCTAGGCGTATTATGAAGACGTTCAACAGCTACACGGTCGTAGCGAACGAAATCAACCATACGTCACGAACAAATCGTTTGCAGGTATCAGTTCCTGGGTAGACACAATGTTACACACCATGAAGCTAAGAAAAAATTCAAAATTAAGTCTTTCTCGTGGATACTTCAGCACAGACAGACATATTTTTTATGGCTTAGTTACAAAACCCTTACTTTGTAGGTTTAGCAAGCTCGAAATGTAGTTGCATATAAAACGATCCACCTCTAAATTATCAGGAAACATATTGCACTAGTCTGCGACTAAATTACACATACCTCTGTGACAGTCCAGGATAGTTATTGTCCCTGTCGTATATGAGTAATGTGCGTTCTCCTAGAATACTAATTTCCTTTAGTGATCAAAATAGAAGCAGTAGAGCTGAGTGCACATGAAAACGGCATAATTGGTGGTATCAGAACATCAGGTCATTTTTCATATCCAAATAATGTATGTCACGTTAAGTGAGTTACATTACTGTGGAACGGAGAAGCCGCTACTTACAAGGCGCTATGTTATATCAGCGGCACTTAAGTTATCGTAAGACGTGAAAAGTCTATGCAGAGGGGTGAAGAAAAACCGGCATATGCTGTTAGGTACCATAATGCTTGATTTCCAGTAATCTGTAAGTGACGTCTGTATTCGGGCCATTCGTAAGAAGGATGTACTTGGAGTCAACTGGAAAGTTGCAGTACGGGACCTAAAGATCACATAAAATAACACTTTCTTCCGGTTGCAGCAGCGCTAAAGTCGTTGTCTGTTGCATTTGGAAGAAGGGAAGTATATCATGTGCCGAATTACAATGCGATATGGTAGACTCCTGCTTCTGTCCTCGTGTGGAGAAGAATAATTTTGGATAAAGATAGAGAGCTTTACATTTCTGTTGGTGGTCGAATAAATACTTATAATGCCAAACAGAGTTTGGATTGGGAAACTAAAGATATATGTTCGTGTTTTCGGAAGAACTACTTCTCTGGAATTCCCTTAAAATACAATAATTCCTGTCTGCTCAAACTGATTTATTTACGGCAGGTGAAGATATGCAACACATTGTTTGAACATCGGAGTTTCCAGATCTGAATACTGTAAAATATGTCTGGGGTGCACTGGGGAAACGAATTAATGTCTGTCATCTGCCAGCGAGGCCTCTTTCAGGCTTTCACACAGCTCTTCCTCAGAATTGGATAGACTGTCATTATAACTCAATGAATATTACTCAAAAAGATTGCGACATCATTATTAAGCCTATTTTCGAGTTAATAGTAACCACTCCTTTATTTATCTTTAATATATTTTTTCTGCTTATCTTTGGTTGCAGAGCGCCATTATTTACATTTCTTTTTCTAAATGGGTTTTAATATGTTTTTCGTCGATTTGTAACCCTTACAACGATCAGGAACTATACTATGGTTTCGTGATTAATATATTTCCGCTTGACACTTAGTATATCAGCACTAGAACTAGAGCTGCTCTTCTGTTCACCAGATTCTAACACTTTAAGAAGGGACAAACAAGGAATGACAATCTTAAATGGTCTTTCCCAACATAATTCATGGTTATCTCCGTGAATGAGGGAGTTGTAAGCTCCAGTTTCTCATTAACTGCTCATTACACCTTTTAGCGTAATGAGTTTACTACGGGATGAAAATTACGAGAGAAATAGAGAATATAATAAAAGTAACGTAGTTTTCAAAGTATCAGTACAGGCATGCATCAAAAATTAGAAATGCTTCTTTTCCACGTCAGATAAAGAAAGAAATATGAAGCGAATTTCTGAGGCAGCTAAAGTCAGTTTTTCCCTTCTTTCTTCCCCTCTGACGTTTGCTACGTCAGTCATAATTTACCTGTGAAGGTTAACCCGGTATTTTTCAGAACTTCTTTGCTTGCTTCGGCTCGGAATATATACTTATATTTCATCTGAACGAAGTGCGGAAGTCGGCTCCTGAAAACACTTAACGGTCACGGCAGAAGAGAAGGGAGAAGGATGGGGCAGCGCGGCAGCACGACGGGGAAAGCAAACCCTTAATTAACTAATGTACTTCCCGCTGGATGAGTCAGCGTACGTTAATTTATCCGATGCTCCACAAAACCCCTGCGGTCACTAGGAAATGGGACACGTCCAAGGGGCGCGCCGGTTGGTAGCCCTGCCCTAGTATCGACATGCGTTTTGCGCATGAGCGTAGCTCAGATTCACGTGGAGCAGTAACTACAGATTATAGCTGCAGCTTTATAACGGATGCTAGAGGCGCCGCAGCGCTCAGGCGGCCGTGGCGAGCGCCCGCGCACCGCTCGAGTGCTGCTGCTAAGCCGTTCCCTTGTTTTCTTATCCCTGCGGCCAATTTCCTACGGGGCGCCTGTGACATTTAATACGGGTATCGATTTTAAGGCGCCCTTGATAGACCCTCAGCTACGGCTAAACTAACTTTTTGTATACAAACAACGCCGGAACCGGCCATTGTAAATATTTCTAATGTCACGAGGCGTGGAACATCAGTGCGAATTATGTATATCCAACTATGACAGTATAATTATTATTTGTAATTGATTTACAGGCCGTGAGAATGAAGTTCTTGATTTTTCTACGCAGAGGGCTTGTGAAAGTTGATAAATTTTTCACAAACGGGCACATAGACTGTTTTAAGTTATTATTATGTACGTTTCATTTTCAGTGGAAACACACATTTTTTATTCGTACAGATTCGATTAAATGTAAAGCGCGACTAATACTCCCTATTTATTTAGATAATGAGTCTGCCGCCGACTATCTGTAACAATAAAAGTACTTCAGAAAATTACGTAGAGCTTGATTCGATATGAATATGCTGAAGTTGCATTTGATTAAGGCCCATTGTTATGGAAATGATATTACTACAGTCGATGAATACCGTTGTGGACTATTTCATCTCAGAACACCGGATGCAACAACATCGATAATTTTTTCCACAAAATTCATGAGAAGAGTACAGATGCCCGAAATATACATTAAGTATTTTCTATTCTTCGGTATATTGAACATACATCTGTGACAACACAACAACAACAGCAACAATAACACTAAGAATATTTCAGAACATGATGATGTTCCACACATACAATTATGTCGAATGCAATTACACTGTTTTATTTATCTATTTACTATTCCCAAAAGACCTCGGACCGACCTGGACTGCCGGCCGGGGTGGCCGAGCGGTTCTAGAAGCTACAGTCTGAAACCGCGCGACCGCTACGGTCGCAGGTTCGAATCCTGCCTCGGGCATGGGTTTGTGTGATGTCCTTAGGCTAGTTAGGTTTAAACAGTTCTAAGTTCTAGGGGACTAATCACCTTAGAAATTAAGTACCATAGTGCTCAGAGCCATTTGAGCCGACCTGGACTGCAAGGCAGCTTAGAACCACCAGGAGCTATTAGACAGCAGCACGAACCGTCATCTACCGCCAACAAGTACCCACACGGTAGCGGTTCTGCCGATGCAAAAGTGCAATGTGTGTGACCCACGGTTTAAGTTGTCCAGACTTACTCTCCACCGAGCTATGGTTACCCCTGGATTTCTACCATTTCCCGAGGAACTTATAGTACTTCTTATCGAGTAAGTGCACATTTCTGCTTCCAGTGTACGTCTGTTAATGAGAATTGATGAAGAAACTACTCTCTCGATAAATGGTATGAGATATGTGGTGGGGCTTCATTGCAGTGTATAAGGTATACGGTTTCTAGTAAGTATTGACAGTGATACGGCAACCACATTTACTCACAGCCACTTTGTAAAAGTTGTGGCGACATTTCTCTCGCCATTTTTGAAGTAGCTTCCGAGATCGCTTGCGTGTTGTTTGTATAGCACAGCAGTGCTGATAGCGTACGCTCTGTATCCGTATGCCTGGGAATGTATAAGTTTTCACATTTTTTAATTTTTTCGATTTCAGAGCGTTCCTATACAGCCACCTCAACATTGCAAATGTTATACTACAGTTTGTTTCGACAAATCAGGGTATATATCAGTTTGAGTCTTACTCAGGTACGAAGTTACGTAGGCTGGTAGACCAGGGTGACTGTCGACCTTGTAACAGATATTAACGATTGCTTTCAATAAAATAACAAACAAAAATGGTTCTGAGCACAATGGGACTCAATTTCTGAGGTCATCAGTCCCCTAGAACTTAGAACTACTTAAACCTAACTAACCTAATGACATCGCACACATCCATGCCCGAGGCAGGATTCTAACCTGCGACCGTAGCGGTCGCGCGGTTCCAGACTGTGGCGCCTAGAACCACTCCCCCACCACGACCGGCAAAATAACAAACACATTACAAAACTGACTTCAGATCTTTATTGTATTATGTGTGTTTCTTAAGTAAAAACCTTGTAGCTAGTGGACACTACACGATATCTACGAAACGCCTTCGCTCAATGAAAGGGCCGTTGGTGGGAGCTCTGAACCCCACAATTTGCAACCTAGAACAAAATTTGAGAAACTGCTCTGAAACATATGATCATATTGACGAACATATTACTTAGGGATATTTAAAACAATGGTTTTCAGCAAAATGGTGGCACTCTGAAATAAAAACAAGTTTTTCGGCAAGTAAGTCGGTATAAAAACTGCATCACATATTGAAATTCAAACATATCGAAAAAATCCTACGTAATAGAACATAAAAAACGCCGACTCAAAAGGTAGACAAAGGTACAATGTAATTTCATGCCTATTTCATGAGTTATAGCTCCCGCCAATTTGAAAAAAAAGTTAAAAAATCAAGCGTTTATAGTTTCATCTTGTGTTTCTTAATATTGAAATTGAGGAAACCTTTAATCGGGAATGCCGGCACCGCATAGTTGGCCTTTTTTCCGGCGATGTCGAAACATACTTACTTTGAAGAAATTTGTCGATTAACTGGTTTTCGCTTACCAATGGAAACTCGTTTTTTGCGGTTGGAATTATTATTCGAACTTTTCCTATCCCTATAAATACGTTTTCTTGTCATTTTCAAGCGTTTTACTTCATACAAAGAACAAGCGAAATGACAAGTTAAGCAAACGCGAGACGAGCATGTGCTTTCAGAATGTTTACCATAAACGAATCATATTACGAAGAAAAATCTTATTGATAGTAGTATTTTAGTTGATGTCAATGCCTTCTTTAATACCATGCGAAACGAGCAGGACTACTATTTCGTCGGTAACTGTTATAGTATTACATCGGTTGCACTCGAGCGCTCGCATGAGCCGAACCACCACGCAGTAAATTGCGATTTTAACATATTAACATTTATGGCAAACTTTGTCTGCATTAATCTTAAATATAGACTATCCAAGGAACATTTCAATCCAGTATAAATTAGGCTAAAATTTCTACTCTTGTCTACCCCCTAACATAGGACAGATTCCGACGTAAAAAAATTGCATCATCAGTATACTGAAACGAGTAAACAAGATGAAAATGTAACACAGGTTCCACTGAGGTAGTACGCTATTAAAATACTACTGGTAAGTAACACAATACGAAATAATAAATTTCCGTTGACTTACGTTTGGGGTATTCCCAGTTCAATCCATATTAGTGACTATGTATCTAAATTAGCAGTATCTTGTGCCTTTGTATGTCCTGAAAGAACTGCTTCAAAAACTGCGGACTTGGAACTGAATATTTGTGCTGGTCTATAAGTACCATACACATATAAGCTGAGCGTTCCATATCCTGCTGAGTAGCACGTGAGAATATATTCAGTTATTTCACCTTTGGTCTCCTGGTACTCTAATTCCTAAGAGCATTAGATTAGCAGCATAGGGATCTGTATCGGTATGTTGGAACTGGTGACGAATTAGTACAGTATTTTATATGTTGCCGTATTGTTAGATACTAACAAGGTTTGGAGGCTACTTGGGAACTAATGACCAAGAGCTGGAAGATTACGTGCAAGTACGAGGGTCAGTCCAAAAGTAATGCCTTGCCTCCTAATTTTTTTTTGTCAAGAATTTCAAATGCAATCACAATACTGTAGATTAATTTATGAATTTTCAATATAATCTTCGTCAACGTTCATAGTTTTGGGGCACATTTTAACAAGGACATGTATTTCTCTGTGGTAAAACACACGGTCCGTCTTCCGAAGCCATTGACACACGGGCGTTTTCACGGCCTCCTCATGTTCAAAATGAATCCCATGATGAGTTTCTTTTAGCAGCAAGAACAGGGGAAAGGGTGATGGCGCCATGTGAGGGCTGTATGGGGGCTGAGGCAAGACTCATCATCTAATTTTCACAGTCTTTTCAGTAGTGTGACGATTGGTGTGTGATCTTGCAATGCCACGCAAAAGAAGATCCGCTATAGTTTTTGCTGGGAAACCTCGCTGACAACGCGATTTAATCTGTTTGAGAGTTCTGACGTATTGAACAGAATTTAATGCAAACCTCTGCTGCAAAATATCAACCATAATTACACTCTCAGCATCCCAGAACACCGTACCTTAATTTTCCCTGGCAATCACTCATTTCTAAACTTTTTCCTCTTCGATGAATTCCTGTGATGCCCTTCCACTGGCTGCAACTTTCATTCTGGTCCAAACAAGTGAACCAATGTTTCGTTCCCCATCACTATTTTTTTCAAGAAACTCTTCTCCCACCAAACGGAAGCGCTGCAAAAGTTGAGTGGCAACTGTTTTCCTTTACTTTTGAATACATGCACCGGTTCTTGTGTTGCGAAGAGTGAAGGGCTGGTAACTTCCAGTGGTGGTGGTGCGGACAAAAACGAGAAAAAATGTCCAATTAACGTGGACTCTAAATTGCATACCTGAAGAGCTATGACCATTCGTTCATCTTCGCTAATTTGAAACACATCTTCTTTACCGAGCAAGTGTTCACAGCTGTTAAGGTACGCATTTTAGACTCCACGTTTATTGGACCTTTTTCTCGTTTTTGTCCACAATACCACCACTGAGAGGTACCAGCCCTACACTCTTCGCAACACAAGAACCGATACATGTATTCAACTGTCAGAGGTATCAGAACGGTTTTCGTTTATAACTTTCGACTCGTTCGTTTCCGGTACAGGGATCCTCACTTCAAATTAATACATTTATCGTTCTCCATCATCCTAGAAAGTCTGTAACATCATCACGGAATCACCCCGTGTATACGTACATTTACAGACCCCCGCGCCTATAACTTTGACGCTCTGTAGTCTCGTTGGATGACGTTTCCAGACATGGGTTCCCATTCAAAATACGATTTACTCACTCCCCTCTACACGTCCTAGAAGTCTGTAATGGAAATTTACGACCACCCTGTATAAGTAGGGTAACTTTGAACTTCTATTTCAGGGACAGGGATAAAGAAAAGTTTCAAGATTCTTCGATACGGTAAACTTTGGAATAGATTGTAAAATTACAGCCGTTTGCCGTGGTTACTGTAGTGGAATCCGCTGCTCAGTTTCGTATACAAAAACCGTGCTTCGGGGATGTTTCTGGATAATGGATAAGGATTTTTCAAAACGGAAATATGGAACTTCTAAATAAATGCCTAGAGAATATGCTGTTAAAATCTGAGCAATTTGCTGCCGTCAGTTATTTAGATATCCGCTGCTGACGGCGAAAAAATGATGAAAACCGACTTTTCTCAGGAACCAACCGATTTGCTCCATTTGTCTAAGCTGGAGAAAGTGTATAATATTCAAAGTTTGAGCTTGTACTGTATGACAGTTACAGTAAGACGGTCCTTCTGTTGGGTATAAGAGTGGTTCCCAGTCCTAGTGCAGCGAAACATTGCACCATTGTAGCACATGCTGTCACATACGTACGGACACATAGTACCTCTATTTTTATAATATGTGTGGATTAATATAATCGAAAACTTTAAGTATGTGATCGATATAGTTTCCTATATTTTCAAGAACGCTGGCTGCAGATCAAAACAGGTACGAGGTGCTTCCCAATGTGGATGATAACTGAGCCAGCACGGGATGCCTCTCCTGTTGGGCCAGCAGTCGATTTTCCTGCCCAGTCCAGACAAGTACAGAGGTTGGGAATGCTAGTCATTGGGAACTACAATGTTAGGCGGGTGATGGAGCCCCTCAGAGAGATGATAGCAGGCAAGGCAAGAAAGAATTCCAGTGTGCATTCAGTATGTTTGCCGGGAGGTCTCATCCGTGATGTGGAGGAGGTCCTGCTAGCAGCTATCGGGTACACTGGGTGCAACCGTTTGGGTTCTGAGGCCATCCTCGGCTCCTTTCGCCGGCTGGCTGATTTGGAGAAGGCAGGCAGCTAGCAACGCAAGCGGAGTGCAGGCTAAGCTGTCTATTTGTAGTATCGTACCTAGGGTTTATCGCGGTCGTCTGGTTTGGAGCAGAGTGGAAGGTCTAAACCAGAGGCTCAGACGGCTCTGCGACGGTATCGGATGCTAATTTCTCGATCTCCGCTTTCGGATGCAGAATTGTAGGGTTCCCCTTAATAGGTCAGGCGTGCACTACACGCAGGAAGCAGCTACTAGGGTAGCGGAGTATGTGTGGCGTGCACATGGGGCTTTTTTAGGTTAGAGGACCCCACCCTCGGGAGCAAACACGATTTGCTTGTTAAATCAGCCACAGCGACCTCAGAGAATCTTGGTCCTCGCAATCAGAGATAAAGATTAATATGATTTTAGTAAACTGCAGGAGAATCCAAGGAAACGTCCCAGAAGTAGTATTGCTTATTGAAGGTTATAATGCACAGATAGTGTTGGGAACAGAAAGCTGGTGGAGCCCCGACGTCAACGACAACGAAATTCTAAGTTCAGACTGGAATGTTTATCATAAGAATAGGCTAGTCGCCAGTGGCGGCGGTGCGTTTATTGCAATTAAAAAATCGATAAAGTCTAGCAAGGTTATCACTTATTTCAAATGTGAAAAAATTCTGGGAGAAATCGAGTATCAAAGAACTTTTCAAAAATGGTGATTAGATGCTTTTATAGACCTCCTGGGTCAGGGTCTATAGTTATAGAACGCTTAAGACAGAAAAAAATTAAATTTGTTGTAAGGTCTTACGAGACCAAACTGCTGAGGTCATCGGTCCCTAAGCTTACACACTACTTAAACTAACTTAAACTAACTTACGCTAAGGAATGCGAAAATATTTTGTTGAGCCCAACCTACATAGGTAGGGATGATCATCAAAATAAAAGAAGAGAAATCAGAGCTCGAACAGAAAGGTTTAGGTGTTCGTTTTTCCCGCTCGCTGTTCGGGAGTGGAATAGTAGAGAGATAGTATGATTGTGGTTCGATGAACCCTCTGCCAAGCACTTAAATGTGAATTGCAGAGTAGTCATGTAGATGTAGATGTAGATGTAGAAGGACGACACACACATCCATACCCGAGGGAGGACTCGAAGCTCCGACGGGAGGAGTCGCGCGGACCGTGACAAGACGCCCTAGATCAGACGGCTACCCCGCGCGGCACTCCAGACAGATCTTGCAGAATATCATTAGCAATTTCCCTGATCATGCCGTTGTAATAAGGAGTGACTTCAACTTGACGGGTATAGATTAGGAGTGTTATACTATCAAAACTGGTTCCAGGGACAGGGAATCGTGTGGCATTTTTCTGGATGTCTTGTCCGAAAATTTCCTTGAGCAGATAGTTAGAGAACCAACTAGTCTTAGACCTCCTGGCAACAAACAGACTTGAACTTATCGAATCAGTTAACGTAGAGGAAGGTATCATTGATATTAACGTTGTGACAGAATCTATGACGACGGGTCCTACAAAGAATATTAAGAAAGGTAGGAAGATAAATTTTCTCAGTTTGCTCAGCAAGAGTGACAGGATAAAAATTGCAGAATATCTCAGCAGTCACCATCAAACATTCGGTGACGAGGAAGAAGATGTGGAGAAAAAAATGGAAAAAATTCAAAGGCTTGTTCAATATGCCATAGACAAGTATGTTCCGAGTAAGATTTTATAAAGATCACGCGAACGAAGTTGCTGCCTTTCTGCCAGTAATTTATCGTAGATCGCTTGAGCAACGAAAGGTACCTAACGACTGGAAGAAAGCGGAGGTCATTCCCGTTTTTAAGACAGGCCGTAAGACAGATCCACACAATTATAGACCTATATCGTTGACTTCAATCTGTTGTAGAATTATGGCACATGTTTTATGCTCAAGAATTATGAAGTTATTCGAAAATGAACAGCTACTCTATAAAAATCAACATGGATTCTGTAAACAGATCCTGCGAGACTCAGCTCGCTCTCTTACTCCATGAGATCCACGGCGCAGTGGACAACGGCGCTCAGACTGATCCGCGTTCCTTGATTTCAGTAAGACATTTGATACCGTCCAGCATTGCAGTTTAATGAAAAAAATACGAGCTTACGGAGTATCGGAGCATACCTGCGATTGGATTTAAGACTTCCATGCAGATAGAACTCAACACGTCGCTCTTAACAGAACTAAATCGACAGAGGAGTGAGCTCCGTGCCGCCGTTGGATAAACAGCAGCCCGCAGCAAGTCACTCTCTTAGCTCACATATTTGTATTATAGTTTGATTCTTAATTCCTTTGCATGTTTTTGGGTACTTGCATAGTGTAATTCACAACTTTCGAGCGTATTATAGTATTTGAGAGTTGTAGCATCGCGTTTTACTACCCGTATAGTGTAAATTCGCGTAGTCGTCAGTAATCTGTATGTTTTGAACGGCTTGTGAGATAAAAGAGAGGCAAAAAAAAATTAGGGATGGATAGGGACTGCTCCTGTTGTGTACGGATTCAGGGGGAATTGGCCACCCTCCGTAAACAGCTGGGAGCTGTGTTGGCCGTGGTCTGACATTGGGACACCCGAGGGAAGCGCTTTGGCTCCTCTGGAACCTGTAGCATCGCCTGGGAACTCTGATGCCACTGCGCCCTCGGGTTCGGACGTCCCTGCCGGTCGTCACTTGGCTGACGGTGATTGGCGAACCGTGGCGGGGTCGTGAATCCCTGGGCTGAAGGCGAAAGTGAGTGCTGGCCGCAAGGCTGTACCCTTACGCGTCCGTAACAGGTTTGAGGTACTGCCCACTGTTGAAAGTACTTCTGAGCCAGCAAGGGCGGCCCCGCCTGTTGCGGCAATGGCCCGTCTTCCTGAGAGGTCCGAACAAGTGCAGAGGGTGGGATTGCTTGACATTGGGAGCTCCAATGTTAGGTGGGTGATGGAGCCCCTTAGGGATATGGTAGCTAAGGACGGGAAGAAAGATAATGTGCACTCCATGGGCATACCGGGGGGAGTCATCCAATATGTGGAAAGGGTCCTTCCGGATGCCATGAAGTGTACAGGGTTTCCGGCGGCTATCTGAGTTGGTGAAGAGTGCCAGTCTTGCTAGCGCGATGAAGGCAGCGCACAACATCTGCAGCATTTGTCGACGGGACCGATAGCGGAACTTTGGTGCAGAGCCTCGTGGAGGGTCTGAATGAGAAGCTCAGACGGTTGTGCGACCTTGTAGGCTGCAGATTCCTCGATTTGCGCCATAGGGTGGTGGGGTTTCGGATTCCGCTAAATAGGTCAGGTGTCCACTACACACAGGAAGCGGCTACACGGGTGTGTGGCGTGGACTGGGCGGTTTTTTAGGTTAGACAGTCTTCGGAATGATCTAAAAGGGCTCCAGTCTCAAAGGGTACGGGGCAAAGAAACTACGAGAATCGACCAAGCAACAGTCGGTATTATAGTTGTAAATTTTCGTAGCTGTGTTGGAAAAGTACCAGAGCTTCAAGCGCAGATAGAAAGCACTGAAGCTAAAATCGTTATAGGAACAGAAAGCTGGCTAAAGCCGGAGATAAATTCCGCCGAAATTTTTAAAGAGGCACAAACCGTGTTCAGAAAGGATAGATTAAATAAAGTAGGTGGTGGCGTGTTTGTGTCTGTTGGTAGTAGTATATCTTGTAGTGAAGTGGAAATAGATAGTTCCTGCGAATTACTATGGGTAAAGATTGTATCAACAGCCCTACCAAAGTATTAATTGGCTCCTTCTACCGATCCCCAGACTCAGATGATATAATAGCTGAACGGTTCAAAGAAACCTTGAATCTCATTACTAATAAGTACCCCACTCGTACATTTATAAATGGTGGAGACTTCAATCTACCCTCGAATTGTTGGCGAAAATACATGTTCAAAGCCGGTGGAAGACATAAAACATCTTCCGAAATTTTACTAAATGCTTTCTCTGAGAATTTCTTCGAACAATTAACTCATGAGCCCACACGAATTGTAAGTGGTTGCGAAAACACACTTGACCCCTTAGCCACAAATAATCCTGATCTAATAGAAAAAGTCATTAAGGGTACAGGGATTAGTGAACACAAGGTCATTGTAGAGAGGCTTAAAACCATATCAACCACAACCACTAAAAATATACGCAAAATACATCTATTTAAAACAGTAGATGAAAATTCGCTTGATGCCTTCCTAAGAGAGAGTCTCCATTCCTTCCAAGCTAGTTATGTACGTGCAGACCAGATATGGCTCAAATTCAAAGATACTGTATCGACAGCAGTATATAGATTCATACCGCGTAAGGTAATAAGGGATGGGACTGATCTAGGATGGTATACAAAACACGTCTGAACACTGTTGCAGAAGCAACGAAAAAAGCAGGCCAAATTCAGAAGAACGCAAAATCCCCAAGACTGGCTAAGTTTCACGGAAGCTAGAAATTTAGTGCGGAAGTCAATGCGAGATGCTTTTAATAGTTTTCACAATGAAACATCGTCTCAAAATATGGTAGAAAACCAAAAGAGATTCTGGTCGTATGTTAGTACACCAGTGGCAAGAAACAGCTAATACCGTCACTGCGTGATAGCGATGGAAATGTTACCGATCATGGTGTCACTAAAGAGGAGTTACCAAATACAGTTTTCCGCAAGTCCTTCATGAAAGAAGACGACGTAAATATTCCAGAATTCGAAACCAGAACAGCTGTTAGCAAGAGTGACATAAGAATAGATACCTTAGGTGTTGCGAAACAGCTCAAATCACTTTAGAAAGGCAAGTCTTCCTGTCCAGACGTTATACCAATCAGGTTACTTTCAGAGTATGCAGATACAATAGATCCTTTCTTAGCAATCATATACAACCGCTCACTTGACGGAAGGTCTGTTCCTAAAGACTGGAAAGTAGCACAGGTCACACCAGTATTCAAGAAATGAAATAGGTGTAACCCACTGAACTACAGACCCATATCCCTGACCTCATACAGACCCATATCACTGACCTCAATTTGCAGTAGGATTTTGGAGCATATACTGTACTCGAACATTATGGATCACCTTGAAGAAAATGACTTAGTGATACATAACCAACACGGATTCAAAAAATATAGTTCTTGTGCAACGCAGCTAGCTCTTTATTCCCATGAAGTAATGAGTGCTGTTGACAAGCGGTCTCAGATCGATTCCATATCCCTAGGTTTCCAGAAGGCTTTGGATACCGTTCCTCAAAAGCGACTATTAATCAAATTGGGTGCATCTGGAGTATTGTCTCAGTTGTGTGACTGGATTTGTGATTTCCTCTCAGAGAGGTCACAGATCGTAGTGATAGACGGTAAATCAGCGAGTAGAACAGAAGTGATATCTGGCGTTCCGCAAGGTAGTGTCATAGGACCTCTGCTTTTTCTGATTTACATAAATGATCTAGGTGATAATCTGAGCAGCCTCCTTAGATTGTTTGCAGATGACGCTGTAATTTACTGTCTAGTAAAATCATCAGACAATCAATTCCAACTACTAAATGCTCTAGAGAGAATTTCTGTATGACGCTAAAAGTGGTAATTGGCATTAAACAAAGAAAAGTGGGAAGTCATCCACATGGGTACTAAAACAAATACAATAAATTTTGGGTATACGATAAATCGCACAAATCTAAGGGCTGTCAATTCGACTAAATACCTAGGAATTACAAATATGAGCAACTTAAATTAGAAAGACCACATACATAATATTGTGGGGAAGGCGAAACAAAGACTGCGCTTTGTTGTCAGCACACTTAGAAAATGTGACAAACCCATTAAAGAGAAAGCCTACATTACATTTGTCCGTCCTCTGCTGGAATACTGCTGCGCGGTATGGGATTCTTACCAGGTAGGATTGACGGAGGACATAGAAAAAGTGCAAAGAAGGGCAGCTTGTTTCGTGTTATCGCGCAACAGGGGTGAGACTGAATACTCGAGTTAGGGTGGCAGTCACTGAAACAAAGGCGGTTTTCTTTGTGGCGCGGTTTTTTACGGAATTTCAATCACCAACACTATCTTCCGAATGCGAAACTATTTTGTTGACACCCGCCTACGTAGGGAGAAATGATCATCATAATAAAATAAGAGAAATCCGAGCTCGAACGGAAAGATATAAGTGTTCCTTTTCCCCACGCGCCATTCGAGAGTATAATGATAGAGAAGTAGTATGAAAATGGTTCTATGAACCCTCTGCCAGGCACTTAAGTGTGAATTGCAGAGTAACCATGTAGATGTAGATGTATATGTAGATGTAAAGGTAATATCCGGAGTACTACAGGAAAGTGTGATAGGGCCGTTGCTGTTCACAGTATATATAAATGATCTAGTAGTAAGCGTCGGATGCTCTTTAAGGCTATTCGCAGATGATACAGTTGTTTATACCAAAGCAGCAACGCCAGAAGATTGTAAGAATTTGCAGAACGGCCTGCAGAGAACTGATGAATGGTGCAGACTCTTGCAGTTGACCCTGAACGTATATAAATGTAACATGTTGCGCATACATATGAAAAGAAATCCACTACTGTACAGCTGTACTATTGATGACAAACAGCTGGAGACAGCGTCTGCCGTAAAATATCTAGGCGTAACTATCCAGCGCGTCTTTAAGTGGAATGACCATATAAAACAGACAGTGCGAAAAGCAGACACAAGACTCAGTTAAATCGGAAGAATCTTAAGGAAATGTAACTCATCCACGAAAGAAGTGGCTTATAAGGCGCTTGTTCGCCCGATTCTCCTTTGTTATTGTTCGTCTATCTGGGATCCCTATCAGGGTGGGACTAATAGAGGAGATAGAGAAGCTCCAACGAAGAGCTGCGCTTTTCGTCACGGGATCGTTTAACTGGCGAGAGAGCGTTACGGAGATGCTAAACAAACTCAATTGGCAGACATTACAAGAGAGACGTTGTGCATCACGGAGAAATTTACTATTGAAATTTCGGGACACCACTTTTCAAGAGGAGTTAGACAACATATTACTTCTCCCCACATACATCTCACGTATTGACCACGAGGAGAAAATTCGAGAAATTAGAGCCAATAAAGAGGCAACAAGGTTGGAGGGATCAGATAGTGGTACTGAAAGTACCCTCCGCCATACACCATTAAGGGCCGCGCGGGATTAGCCGAGCGGTTAGAGGGGCTGCAGTCATGGACTGTGCGGCTGGTCCCTGCGGTGGTTCGAGTTCTCCCTCGGGCATGGGTGTGTGTTTGTCCTTAGGAAAATTTTGGTTAAGTAGTGTGTAAGCTTAGGGACTGATGACCTTAGCAGTTAAGTCCCACAAAATGTCACACACATTTGAACATACACCATTAGGCGGCTTGCGAAGTATGATGTAGATGTAGATTAAAGTTTTGTTGTCTATTTTCCAATACATTGCAGCTCTAATAATATCGCAATACTTCTCGTTGTCGGGTCCGATACGGACGCCGGAGCAAACATGTTTGGTCGGGGCAAACCGATACTAGGAGTAATGCGCTAATGAAAAGCTGGGTGGTCTGCTCGCCTAATGAGCAGTTGGCAAGGAAGGGGGTACAAAGTGCTGCATCAGCCAAATGGCAAAATCTACTGCATTTGTCCTTAGCGAGTGCTTCACAGTCCGTACTTAACATGTAACTTTGTGTTTAGTGTTAAAGTGAGAGCTGTTACGCCATTACCGTGTTCATTATGGGTGAAATAAGAGAAAATAAGTATTACGTTAATAAAAGATAGTTTTCCGTGTACATAAATGTTAGGAGGCGGAGTTCGAGGTAATAAGTTTGTCTCACAGTAGCGCACACCCCTGCGTTCCCAGTAGCCATTTCGGGAGAATAGCTGAAGAGTGTTGTTTGAGACAAAGATGCTGAAAACATTCTCTTTTGTCCTCTGCGCAGGACACATGACACACCCGTCCTTCTAGATGCAAACTATTTTTCTCTTGGCAGTCGACGTGGTCTGGAAAATCTCGTCTAGTTGGTCGGCTGTAGTGGAAAACCGCTAATGTCGCGCAAAAGTTTGTTTGGCTCCCGACAGTCGGCCGATCCCAAACGCGGTTCTGGATTTGTAGCCTAAGGCGTGAACATTCTTACCGAAGACAGTTCCATATGCGGGACGTACGAGGGAATGTTTGTCTTGGTTGACAATATCGTTATTTAACTTTATTTACATCGCCTTCGTGAATACACAGTCGAAGAGCCTACTGGCACGACAAAGTATCTTCATCTATTCACGTCAAACACGTGCTCCTCTCTCATGTGTGTCTGCGGCTACGGAATTGTCTGTCTAGCTGAGGAGAACGTTTCTTGCGCGCTACGTGCTCCACACAAAACTGCGAGATAAATCATTGTGCTTAGTCTATAAAGTTCTATAAAATCCAGGCTTCCACAGCCCTAGTGATATTTTGACAGAACTCAATTTATTCACAATTCTGTGTGGCTTTCCTTCTGTACATCAAGTTTGTAAGCAAAGTAATGGGTTGCAGATGCTAATGAACGATCCTGGCGTTTAGGTGAAGTCTGTAATATTGACGAATTTCTCAGCTCATCACGCTTCCTCATCGAATTCCGTTATCTTCAGCAAGCGCCTGAACAATGAAAGTATCGGAGAATTATTGTTCACCGATATTGGCCTCAGGCAAGTCATTTCGACAGCTGTCTCCATACACTAACGTAATCATTCCAGGAGCCACAAGTTGTCCCGTAACACCACCACCTTTAGAGAACCTGCCAACATGTTGGATGTAAGTGGCATTTACCTTGTGCCGAAACAGTCTGATCCTACTATTGTCGAAGTGACCACATGGCTTCAATCGTCACTCCTACAAGAGAAACTTGAAGTCTAAACTGTCTAGAAAACCACCGTTATACGGAAACATGTGTCGATAAATTTTCTTAAAGTATGCTCAGTCCTTAAAATGGCGGGTTCAATGGCACGCGAGAGGTTCCAGTGATTTTGGTTCTTATTTGACTATACTATAAGTCGATGAACTACGTTCGATATCAGAAATAGTTTTATACCTTCTCTATATAATTTTTGTAAATTACTGCACCCTTGGTGACGTCGGCACTTTGGGGTACAGTATTCGGACATTTACAATGTCTGAGATTAACCTGTAAGTTTCTTTAAATAGCAGTTAGACTACAGTACTGTGGACGTTTGCTGTTCTTATTTTGCCGTTAAAGCTATGTCTGTTTGTTTATGGCATTCACTTGTTAACACAGAAATAAGTAAACCAGTTTTATTTACTTTGCTCACTGGTATTAAATAGAGTACAAGAACCCTTACAGAAAGAATGTTAGCTGAAAATTTTGTTTCCGTGGTTCTCAATTTAGCTAGGAAACAATAATTTTCCTACGCTGTAATGGAGATTTACTTTATTTAATAAAATGTTCTACATCTCCTTTTACATCAGCTTCAATTTCTATGACTCTTTTAAATTCTGTTTCACTAGAAATCTGACGACGTACGGATGTAACATTATTTATAATGAACATGTAGTTTCAGAATGCGTGAGACAAAATATGGAATTAAATTTCGCCGTCACATGCCTTAGCACATCGTTTTCATAACTTAATTTCGTTGAAGTCATATGCTGGTAGTGTTGAGCAACAGCAACATTTAACGCGATAATTTTATTAATATGGTACAGTTTTTTATGTATAGTGCGATATCAGGAAGCCAAAAATCTCTAAATCTCACTAAGTAGCGGTAACAAAAGATTCAGATGTCGAATATTAAGTAGCTACATTACAATGCGATAAATTACTTGTGTACATAAATTAGATTTTACGCTCATAACCAAAGTTTAGTGGCTCTAGCTCGTTCTGGATGGTGTGTGCAGGAACAGAAGTTGTAGTTAATTTTAATATCTCTTTGCAATTTCCGTATCTATAACGGACATGCCAGAGTACATAGCCATTCCATAGTGTATCTCTCTCTCTCTCTCTCTTTCTCTCTCTCTCTGTCTGTCTGTCTCAAAGTTATATTGCAAAACTCTCTAGTGACATAATGTGACCTTTCAGAACTAAAGTTCTGCAATCCCCTTAATTATTTCTTCCGGTGATGGCTAACCTTTCCTGAAAATTGAAACCGAGTGCAAAATTAATGCTCACTGAAGAAGAAGAAGAAGAAGAAGACAGATAAAAGAAGAAATATTAAAAGTCTGTTCCCTTTTACAACAAGGTCAATAGAGATGGAGCACAAGCTCCGGATGGACAAGAATGAAGTATAATATACATTTCACCTTAAAAAGTTTAGGATTAGCATCGTAATCCTAGATGTAGCGGGTGTGACGTGTTTTGTAACGCTGCTTCTGCCGAAAGAGAGTCAAGCGTCTGAACCAGTGAACCATCTCACTCGTCAACACTCACACTACTATGTTAATAGGGTGACCATCATACCCACACTCTGTAAATTTTATTTTAGAAATACAGACATTTCGTCTCTGTTCTTTTTTTTTTGCACTATCATCTTTGTCTACTTTTCATTTCTGTCTTGTTACAGCACTGTCTTTGACAGTATTGTAATGATTGAAAGTAAACAAATCAGATGTTCTCATTGAGTAGTACGAGAATACGCAGTTTAAGTTTTACATTTAAAAAAATTCAGTCAGTATAGCCTCCTCCTTCCTTCCGAAAATTGTGTTTCCCCAGTTCAATTGTCTTTTTCTGTGTTGTAGTTGAGTGTCCTGATTTTCAAATTCAAATCGTTCAAATGGCTCTAAGCATTATGGGACTTAACATCTGAGGTCATCAGTCCCCTAGAGCGTAGAACTACTTAAACCTAACTAACCTAAGCACATCACACACATCGCTGCCCGAGGCAGGATTCGAATCTACGACCGTAGCAGCTCCATACATTTTGACTCCAATTTTAAATTCCGTCGCACCGGATTGAGTAGAGCGCGATATGGAAGGCGTCCCACGCAAAATGATCTACATCACCTTCTCAGTGAACCATTGTGTAAAAACGATCTGCAAACGGCACTGGTAGAGGATACAAAACTGCTCCCACACTGGAGAAGATATTGTAGGCACAATGATTCGCCTTTTTCCGACGTGGGAAAACTACTTCTCAAAATGTACTGTGCAATATTATTCACTCGTCTTAAAACCCCGTAGCTGAAAACTGGACGCACTGTACCTACACAGCGCAATAGAATTAAGGAGCAATTGTTCTAAGCCTCGTAAGTTTCTTCTATTTCAACGCAAAAGTTTGAAATTTGACTCAAAGGTACCTACAGGTTTCTTCTGTGATGGTGCAAAAGCATGGAGCCCTGCGAAGTAACCCTCAAGATCGACGACGCTTCAAACAGCAAGACGTCGACACATGCAGAAAAAAGGCCAGATATCAGACGTTCATGTGGCGTGTAAAGCGGGTTAATAATGTCACATTAGCACCAAATTTCACCACAGATCTGCCCAAAGTCATCGAGGACGTCTCACACGAAAGTAAGATCGCCACAGCCCATGTTACCTACATTTCACGACTTCTTGTTACGCCACTGCGATGGAGGCCAGAACTACGAAGCCCAGCGTTAAAGTCAAGCGAATTTCCTACGGGTGGCTGAGGAAAACATTTCAGATACATCGCCACTCAACACAACCACAAACACTGGTAGCAGTTACTTCTGTAAAATATCTGGGAGTATGCGTGCGGAACGATCCGAAGTGGAATGATCATATAAAATTAATCGTTGGTAAAGCGGGTACCAGGTTGAGATTCACTGGGAGAGTCCTTAGAAAATGTAGTCCATCAACAAAGGAGGTTGCTTACGAGACACTCGTTCGACCTATACTTGAGTATTGCTCATCAGTGTGGGATTCGTACCAGATCGGGTTGACGGAGGAGATAGAGAAGATCCAAAGAAGAGCGGCGCGTTTCGCCACATGGTTATTTGGTAACCGTGATAGCGTTACGGAGATGTTTAGCAAACTCCAGTGGCAGACTCTGCAAGAGAGGCGTTCTGCATCGCGGTGCAGCGTGCTCGCCAGGTTTCGAGAGGGTGCGTTTCTGGATGAGGTATCGAATATATTGCTTTCCCCTACTTATACCTCCCGAGGAGATCACGAAAGTAAAATTAGAGAGATTCGAGCGCTCATGGAGGCTTTCAGAAAGTCGTTCTTCCCGTGAACCATAAGCGACTGGAACAGAAAAGGGAGGTAATGACAGCGGCACGTAAAGTGCCCTGCGCCACACACCGTTGAGTGGCTTACGGAGTATAAATATACATGTAGATGTATAATCAAAATAAAACGACCTCAGAGTCTGGAACCTTGTGACCTTGATTCCCACATATTTCACTCTCAAAGCAACAGTTCGCTGTGTGATGAGCAAAAGTACAACGTTCTTGACAACCTTTGGCACTGTTGTCTCCTCCTGGGCGATTCAAACCATCTCAGTGAAAACTGGGAGCCTGCAGTCCCAATGAACGTGATCGCACACCTTTGTAATGCAAAAGGACTGCAGTTTTAGTTTTCATGTACAGGTTGCACCCACTAGGGCCGTTCAAAACCATTCGAGGAAATTTAAACGTGATCTGCAACAGCAAAGGGTTCAAATGTTTTTTAAGTGTTCCCGTTTCATGCCCTCTTGTTGTGTGACCGATGACGCGTGAGACATTGACACATGCTTGAATAAAACGTTGATGCATACCTCTAACAATGCCCACTTTGGCAAAACCATCGATGGTGCCAACTACATTTATTGAGCATTTAAAAATGTGCCTTTACAAAGAGAACATGCGAAATAGTCCTAGGTGGTTGCAAGCAGAGAACTGACCTTGGAGGTGTGTCAAGTGGTTGCCCACCTGCAAGTGCCTCGAACTACTTCACAGATTTTCTCTGTAAAGGTACAGTTCTAAAGTTTCAATAAATATGGATTGATGACAGTGAGGGTTTTTGCGAAACTGGGGGGACTTGGAAGGACCCTTTGCTGTCGCATGTGTCAATGTCGCATCCCTCCATGACCTTACCACAGAAGTAAGTTAAACAGGATAATTAAAAAAAGCGTAGGAACCATTTGCTGTTTCTGATGATGCTGAAATTTTGTCCAATGGTTTTGAACGTACCTACTGGTTCCATCCTGTACATGAAGGCAAAAACTGTGTTTGCATTGTACTTCAAACAGGTGCGATCACGTTAAATGGGGTTGCACCCCACAGTGTCCATAAAGGATGGTTGAAATGTGCGAGGGTTTCGTCAGTGTGAAAGGTTGTCAAGAACGACGTACTCCTGTTCATCGCACAGCGAACTGTCGGTTTCGACCATATTTGGGAACCAATATCCCAAGGAAAGTAACGGCTTTTTTGTGTCGATTCTGAGCGGCGGTATGTCTAAAATGTTTTCGTCTGCCTGACTTAAGAAAATCGCATGATTTCAACACTGGACGTCGCGGTTCTGACCTCCATCGCAAAGGCGTCAAAAGAAGGTGTGAAATGTGTGTAAATCATGGAATTCTTTTAGATAAGCTAAATCATTATGGTTTGAGGGGGGCAGTGCACAAATGGTTTAATTCATACTTAACTGTAATAATGCAGAAAGTTGAAATAAGTGTTTCATGTAATGTTAATACAACAGCTGATTCCTCAAACTGGGGGGGGCTATCAAGTACGGGGTCCCACAAGGTTCGCTCTTAGGTCCTTTACTGTTCTTGATATACATTAATGACTTACCATTCCATATTGATGAAGATGCAAAGTTAGTTCTTTTTGCTGATGATACAAGTATAGTAATAACATCCAATAACTAAGAACTAAGTGATGTAATTGTAAATGATGTTTTTCTCTAAATTATTAAGTGGTTCTCAGCAAACGGACTCTCTTTAAATTTTGATAAAACACAGTATATACAGTTCCGTACAGGAAATGGCACAACTCCAGTAATAAATATAGACTTTTAACAGAAGTCTGTAGCTAAGGTAGAATTTTCAAAATTTTTAGGTGTGGCCATTGATGAGAGGTTAAACTGGGAGCAGCACATCGATGGTCTGCTGAAACGTCTGAGTTCAGCTACGTATGCTATTAGGGTTATTGCAAATTTTGGTGATAAGAATCTCAGTAGATTAGCTTACTATGCCTACTTTCATTCACTGCTTTCGTATGGCATCATATTCTGGGGTAATTCATCGTTGAGTAGAAAAGTATTAATTGCTCAAAAACGTGTAATCAGAATAATTGCTGGAGCCCACCCACGGTCATCCTGTAGACATCTATTTTAGAATCTAGGGATCCTCACAGTAACCTCACAGTATATATATTCACTTCTGAAATTTGTTGTTAATAATCCAGCCCAGTTCAAAAGTAATAGCAGTGTGCATAGCTATAACATCAGGAGAAAGGATGATCTTCACTATGCAGGGTTAAATCTGACTTTGGCACAGAAAGGGGTAAATTATGCTGCCACAAAAGTCTTTGGTCACCTACCGAACAGCATCAAAAGCCTGACAGATAGTCAACCAACATTTAAAAATACACTCCTGGAAATTGAAATAAGAACACCGTGAATTCATTGTCCCAGGAAGGGGAAACTTTATTGACACATTCCTGGGGTCAGATACATCACATGATCACACTGACAGAACCGCAGGCACATAGACACAGGCAACAGAGCATGCACAATGTCGCCACTAGTACAGTGTATATCCACCTTTCGCAGCAATGCAGGCTGCTATTCTCCCATGCAGACGATCGTAGAGATGCTGGATGTAGTCCTGTGGAACGGCTTGCCATGCCATTTCCACCTGACGCCTCAGTTGGACCAGCGTTCGTGCTGGGCGTGCAGACCGCGTGAGACGACGCTTCATCCAGTCCCAAACATGCTCAATGGGGGACAGATTCGGAGATCTTGCTGGCCAGGGTAGTTGACTTACACCTTCTAGAGCACGTTGGGTGGCATGGGATACATGCGGATGTGCATTGTCCTGTTGGAACAGCAAGTTCCCTTGCCGGTCTAGGAATGGTAGAAGGATGGGTTCGATGTCGGTTTGGATGTACCATGCACTATTCAGTGTCCTCTCGACGATCACCAGAGGTGTACGGCCAGTGTAGGAGATCGCTCAACACACCATGATGCCGTGTGTTGGCCGTGTGTGCCTCGGTCGTATGCAGTCCTGATTGTGGCGCTCACCTGCACGGCGCCAAACACGCATACGACCATCATTGGCACCAAGGCAGAAGCGACTCTCATCGCTGAAGACGACACGTCTCCATTCGTCCCTCCATTCACGCCTGTCGCGACACCACTGGAGGCGGGCTGCACGATGTTGGGGCGTGAGCGGAAGACGGCCTAACGGTGTGCGGGACCGTACCCCTGCTTCATGGAGACGGTTGCGAATGGTCCTCGCCGATACCCCAGGAGCAACAGTGTCCCTAATTTGCTGGGAAGTGGCGGTGCGGTCCCCTACGGCACTGCGTAGGATCCTACGGTCTTGGCGTGCATCCGTGCGTCGCTGCGGTCCGGTCCCAGGTCGACGGGCACGTGCACCTTCCGCCGACCACTGGCGACAAAATCGATGTACTGTGGAGACCTCACGCCTCACGTGTTGAGCAATTCGGCGGTACGTCCACCCGGCCTCCCGCAAGCCCACTATACGCCGTCGCTCAAAGTCCGTCAACTGCACATACGGTTCACGTCCACGCTGTCGCGGCATGCTACCAGTGTTAAAGACTGCGATGGAGCTCCATATGCCACGGCAAACTGGCTGACACTGACGGCGGCGGTGCACAAATGCTGCGCAGCTAGCGCCATTCGACGGCCAACACCGCGGTTCCTGGTGTGTCCGCTGTGCCGTGCGTGTGATCATTGCTTGTACAGCCCTCTCGCAGTGTCCGGAGCAAGTATGGTGGGTCTTACACACCGGTGTCAATGTGGTCTTTTTTTCTATTTCCAGGAGTGTAGTTACAAATATCAAACACAGAAGGAACCAAATTCGGTAAACAAAAAATACAAAATTGTCGAAAATAATATTTATTTGTAGAATCACTTATTGACAACGGATGTTGGAGCCAAAAGGCTCTTGCTTGGTAAAATGTACATGTCAACTACAAATATCAACAGTTAAAAATGCATGATTGAAGGTGGAGGTCCAATACTATAGGGGTTTGTCATAGAACATTTAAAATAAAACACACGTGACATTGGATCGTTCAGAAATTTAGTACGGCGCATGCAGGGCTAGTGACATTCACAGACTGAGATGCCACTTGCAGGAAGTAAACTATGGTAGGTGGAGTTTACTGCAGGAATGAGTATACACATGGCCGCACTGAGCTACAGGCACAAGATTCAGCAAGTAAAATTGTTAATATCTGGAAGTAAAACAAAATAAGACCAACGAAAATAGGAAAAAGGGGGCTGGTGAGGCAAGCAGGTTCATGTAAACGATGTTAATTGTTTTCATTTACGTACATAAAGCTGCACGAGATGAACCTGCAAATAAATACAGGAACATACAAGGTAACAGTATCTACAGCAAAAGCGCTTCGTGAAACCTGTTAATAAAGTACAATAAGGCAAGTCAAGCAGCATTCCACTAACGTGAAAGAATACATACGAAAATGAGGGAATGCAACAGATTAAAATACAAACAAAACAAGGGGGAAAGGGGGAGGGTGGGAGATATTATAACCTATAACGTAACGTAACAAGGACTGTATCCGTGAATGTAGATCATACTACTGTATATGAACGAATTAAAATTGGATTGATGTAGCGTATCAGGGACGCAAAGAAGACTATATTGTAAACTTTGGGAACAGTAAATATAAACAGAAATACGTATCGCCACACTGTGCAGTATATCTTGAAAGAGCGGGATACATTAAGAACGTATACGCAGTTTAAAAGAGGACGTGACGGGTTGTAGTGGGGGAGGGGGTGGGGCAAGGGAGTACATTAAATATGAAAGAGGAAATAGAAAGTGGCTATGAATGACAAAGTATGTTATGTGAAATTACAAACTGAAAGGTGGATTCATAGCTGTAAGTAGAATTCTGACGGAAGCGTACATCACGCGGCATGGCATAGACTGTTGATGACTTTTTGTATGTGCCATTACTACTATGCACATAATCTTAATAGAATATATAAATGAGAAGAGTATTAATAATCTACCAAGAAGAGAATGACATTTACAAATATGCAGCTAATAAAAGGAATTAACTCCAATAGTCTACACTTAATTTAATTTTGGTGTATAAAGCAGCAAATTTAAAATGCTTTTTAGTAATTAAACGCCTCTTTAAAAGCCGATTTAAGCTGTTCTTCACTGACAGTTCACTTACTGTGACTTTTTGAAGAGAAAAATTTTACCGTGAGTGCGGTCTTTGTACATACTTTTCGTTTGCTGTTCGATGAAAGCCCTTATTTCAGTTCTGATGCAGAGCCGCTTGAAGAAAAAGTTTCTTTGGTGCTGGAGATGAACTTCATTCTACCCGCATACACTCTGACGGCGGAGGAAAGCACTGCGGCTGCCAGATTAATTCGTCCATTCGGTCAGTTATTACGGCGGCGGGCTACGGACGCCGGTGTCACCGACTGTGCGCAAACATCGCATCAATAGCAATTCCATCAGCTTACAGCTCCCTTTTGCCGCTATTGTCATCTCACCGCCACATTTAATTCTGTGCTAGTGTTTCTCCGACGGCTAACGCGAAACTGCTTCCGTTGATAGAAATGGAGTGTTCACCGAATTTGTTAATAATAACTGACACACAGCAGATTAAAAGTGTGTCGAGCACCAGTGTCCGACTGAAATTGTCGCTCTCAGGTAGGTGAGGGTGTGAGTTTAGAGGAGGAGGTTAGGAGCTTTTTAATCGTTCCTAATTCCACCGAGGTGGATTCCAGGTCAACTATGCTGGCTCTCGGAGGACGTACTCGAAGTTTAATAACTTCCTGCAAGATGGAATGCTGGCCAGGCGTAATACCGGCCGTCCTCACCTCATTCATGCCCACCGACAGTTTCATTCGCCTGCGTCATTATATGCCGAAAGTTTAAAGAGGGGCTTCCAAACTTCATGTTGAGTTAATTTCTTAAACATCAACATCTGGCTAAAGTCAATATCATGATAGGAAATGACTGCCTCATGTTAGACATTAGCTTTAGAGAGCGTCCCGGCCACTAGTTTTAACCAAATTTCATCTCTCGCTCCGTGAGGATTGAGGAGATAGTGGCAAGTTTTAATCAGACGGCTCTAGAACTATTTGACACACGGTATCTAAGGTATGAAAGTGAGGAAAACAAGTTAGAATTTTAAGTTTCGTCGACGCCGAAATTACTTAGATCCCAACATACCACTGTACCTATTATCTCTTTATTGATGGGATAGGTAAATAATTTGTTTGAGAAAAAAAGTAACAGGCTGTCTATGATTTCATCAAAACTAATCTCTTGTCTAGTATTCTGTTCCATCTCACTTTGGCCGACCTCACATCGGCGTCGTTTTTTAACAGTGACGTTAACATGTGGGAGATAGTGATAACACTGTTTTTAAATTACTTTAGGTGTACTGAAAATTGGGTGAACATTGGGACCGTCCGTCTCGCGGATCCAAGGAATATTCTGCTATAACCAGTCTCGACCATGATCTGGAGGCAGTAGGTATAAGAGTTGGGAAATCATAAATCCATAGAAATGAAGGGTATGTAGGCAATAAAAGCAACAATGTAATTAACATCCCGTGCTATAATGAATGCGTTGCAAGTGTCATACAAAAGCATTTTTTCTCCAACCACCGATCGGTGAGGGAAATAAAACCACAGCGAAAATCCCGGGAAACTTTCCGCAGATATATTGCGCACTATCTCTAGTATGTTCGTCTATCGCATCACATCGTACTTTTCTGGTTTGAGAGGATAGCCAGTATGTAAAGATACCAGAAAATAGTGTCTGCCGCCAAGTGTATGCTCCACCGCACACTGCTGGGGCAACGAAGACGCTCCACTATACCTCCCTAATATCTGAAGTAGTGCTGGTGAGACCTGGCACTATGAATCCTGCAGGGCTGTCCATAAACCCGTATGAATACGAGGGGGTGGACATCTCTTCTGAGAAGCAAGTTGCAAGAGATCCAAGATATGTTCAATAATGTTCATGTCTGGAGACTTTGTTGGCCAGCAAAAGCGTCTAAACTCAGAAGAGAGTTCGTCGAGCCACTTTGTGGTGTGTCGCGCCTGCTGGAATTGGCCAAGTCCGTCGAAAGGCACCAAGGACATGATTGGATGTAAGTGATTAGACAGGATGCTTACGCACGTGTCGTCTGTCAGATTCGTATCTAGACGTAACAGTGGTCGCATACCACTCCAACTGCACACGCCGCACACCATTACAGAGCTTCTACCAACTTGAAAGGTTCCCTGCTGACATGCACGATCCATGGATTCATGAGGTTGCCTCCGCACTCGTACACTTCCAGCCGCAATGCAATTCGAAACGAGACTCGTCCGACGAGGCAACATGTTTCCTTTCATCAACAATATAATGTTGGTGTTGACGGGCACAAGCAATACTCCGAAATCCCATTTCGATGATGTTTCGCTGAATGGTTCGCATGCTTACACTTGTTGATGGCCCAGCATTGAAATCTGCAGCTATTTGCGCAAGGATTGTAGATTTGTCACGTTCAACGATTATCTTCAGTTTTCGTTGGTCCCGTTCTTGCAGGATCTTTTTTCAGCCGGATATTTAATACTTTGCCGGATTTCTGATGTTCATGGTCACTCGTGAAAAGTCCGACAGGAAAACCCCCACTTCATCGCTACCTCGAGATTCTGTGTCCATCGCTGGTACGAATACTCCACATTCAAACTCACATAAATCTTGATAACCTGCCATTGTAGCTGCAGTAACCGATCTAACAACTGCGAAATACACTTGTTGTCTCATATACAGGGTAGACGTTGCCGACCGCAGCGCCTTATTATGCATGTTTACATATCTTTGTACTTCAATACGCGTGCCTATACCAGTTTCTTTGACGCTTGAGTGTATGAGCCGCTGCCTATGAGGGCAGCATTTTAGTGCCGACAAGCAGTTGCAGACAATCATAAGGAATTGGCGGAATCGACAGGTGTCTGCCTTCGATGACGATGCTATTCGAAAGTTGGTACCACACTACGACAAATGTTTGGGTTGAAGCGGCGATTATGTAGAGAAATAACTGCAAGGTGTAGCTAAATGTTGCAAATAAAACAGTTTTGATTTTCACTTTGGTTTTTATATCGCGACCGATCGGAGGTTGGAAAAAACAGCCCTCGTATAGTTGTTGAGAAACGCTAGTAGAGGAAACTCCGCAAAAGAAGCAAACAACCCAAATAACGACGAGAATTCACAATGTTAAATAATGGTACCGAGCAAGAGACAAAATCATTGTGACTACTAAGTGCTATGCACGTAAACTAAATAGAATCATCAATCATACCATTTCACAATCAACCATGATGATTCTATCAGTGGACTGTCGATCAGTATTGTTGTATACGCCGTCCGCTGTAATCCGAACTTTAAAAGTCTGTCCATAAATCAATAAGCAAGCAATGAAAACGATCGAACGGTCAAGTATGTTGATAATGTAAAGAAAATTTTGTTAACAGGAAAGGAAAGTAACATACACTATATGATCGAAAGTATCCTGACACCTGGTTGAAAATGACTTACAAGTTCGTGGCGCCATCCAACGGTAATGCTGGAATTCAGTATTGTGTTGACCCGCCCTTAGCATTGATGACAGCTTCCCCTCTCGCAGCCATACGTTCAATCAGGTGCTGGAAGGTTTCTTGGGGAACGGCAGTCCATTCTTCACGGAGTGCTGCACTGAGCAGCTGTATCGATGTCGGTCGGTGTGGGCTGGCACCAAGTCGGCGTTCCAAAACATCCCAAAGGTGTTCTATAGTATTCACGTCAGGTCTCTGACCAGGCCAGCCCATTACAGGGATGATATTGTAGTGTAACCACTCCGCCATAGGTCATGCATTGTGAACAGGTGCACGAACGTTTTGGAAGATGCTATCGCAATCCCGAATTGCTCTTCAACAGTGGGAAGCAAGAAGGTGTTTAAAACATCAATGTAAGCGTGTACTGTGATACTACCACGCAAAACATCAAGGGGTGCAAGCCCCCTCCATGAAAAACACGAACACACAATAACACCACCGCCTCCGTATTTTACTGTTGGAATTACGCACGCTGGCGGATGACGTTCACCGGCCATTCGCCATACCTACACCTTGCCATATTGTGTGCCATGATTCTTCACTTCACACAATGTTTTTCCACTGTTCAGTCGCCCAACATTTACGCTCCTTACACCAAGCGAAGTATCGTTTGGCATTTACTGGGGTGATGTGTGGCTTATGAGCAACCGCTCGACCACGAAATCCAAGGTTTCTCACTTCCCGCCTAACTGTCGTAGTACTTCCAGTGGATCCTGATGCAGTTTGGAATTCCTGTGTGATGGTCTGGATAGATGTCTGCCTATTACACATTACGACCCTCTTCAACTGTCGGCCGTCTCTGTCAGTTAACGGACGAGGTCGCCCTGTACGCTTTTGGGCTGCACGTGTCTGTTCACGTTTCCATTTCACTATCACATCGGAAACAGTGGCCCTAAGGATGTTTAGGAGTGTGGGAATCTCCCGTACAGACATATGACACAAGTGACACCCAATCACCTGTCGAGGTTCGAAGTCCGTGAGTTCCGTGGAGCGCCCCATTCGGCTCTCACACGATGTCTAATGACTACTGAGGTCGCTGATATGGAGTACCTGGCAGTGGGTGGCAACACAATGCACCTAAAATGAAAAAGGTATGTTTTTGGGGGTGTCCGGATACTTTTGATCACATAGTGTTCACTATTCACTATGGTAACAGCGCTTGAATTTCTCTTTTGAGTCATCATCAGATGATTGTGGAGCTGACGGCAGTGGACACAGCGTTACTGAAAGAAGTATCGCTATTGCGTCCAGAGGGTACTTTCAAGTACAAAACTATTTAGAAAACACTGCTATCGCTATGAAAGAATGGATATATCTCTTCATAGAACTTTCTAATTTGGCAACTGTTTCACGATGTCTGTATTAGTTAATGTCCTTTCTCCTTACAAATATTTCTCTTTCTGAAAATTCTGTAATACATACACACGTACGTAACATTCTCAAAGTAAGAACCTTTTCAAAGACTTAAAGGAGTTAACATTAGTACAAAAGGCGTCAGAAAGTGGATATATAGGTATATAACAACTTGCTGGAGAATGCCTTGCTGGTTGCGTGGTAGAATTTAACTATGAATTAAAGTAGTTTCTGTTGGGTGACTCCTTGTGCCCCATTGAATATTTTTTTCGCAGAAAATTTAAAAATTAATAACGTAAGTTCTCTTATAATTAAAATTACCACTTTAATACAATAATATTGCATAATGCGAAGTTATTGTACTGTACTGTACTTGCCGGCCGGTGTTGCCGAGCCGTTCTAGGCGCTACAGTCCAGAACCGCGCGACCGCTACGGTCTCAGATTCGAATCCTGCCTCGGGCATGGATGTGTGTGATGTCCCTTAGGTTAGTTAGGTTTACGTAGTTCTAAGTTCTAGGGGACTGATGATCTTAGAAGGTAAGTCCCATAGTGCTCAGAGCCATTTGTACTGTACTTAAATAAAATAAACGTCTTTGAACTATTTACACAGTCCACAAATAATTCTAGACAAGATCCACGGAATACGTCTAATGTAATGGAATGCAATGTGAAAAAGAGTAAATATTCAAATGCTATAGTCTGGTCTTGACATAGGTACACGGTGGAAGGTATGAGAACAAACGATATTTAAGCATTGTAGGAAAATCAAAACAGGGAAACCGAAAAGTAATTTACAAAAATGAAAATTTTCGCCAGTTGTTCCTGATGGCTGCCTCTGATTGTGTTATTTCGACATCAGCAGATGTGGGGAGTGGAATACCTAGTCATTAATGTAGGAATAGAAGACGTCGTGAATTTGGTGAGCGACAGCAGTTCTGAATACAAATTTCTAACAGAAAAATCCGGCAGTAGGCTAAATCGATTGCACGGTCTGAGGAACTAGTCAGAGACATAGCCTATGAATTTTCGAGATCACAGCATCTACCACTGTAAAATAAATGCAAATCCAGCTTCGGCTTACAGTTGGAGAGACTCTTCAATACCAACCAAATCGGTAGAACAAACCAGCGAAGTAATAGATGAAGAAATTGTAATTGACCTCAGTGTTAAGAAGAGAGGCCTAAGAACAGTAACACTACTGAGTAATTGTTATGTTATGATGACGAAAAGCGGTGGAAGACCATTATGAATTAAGTTCTGACAAGAAAGAAGCTGGCAAAATAGAATTGAGAATTCTTATTTCAGTCTTTGGAAGACAGATAGGACAGAAGAAAATGGCATAGACCATCAGTTTCAAGGGAGAGGAAAGGGAAAATGCGAAAAACTGCTAGACAGATAATATTAAAACACAGTTTTAAGAACTGGAGTGAACCCAACTCAGAACACGAGAAACAGGCATCAGCATACCACCCAGTGAGAGCTGTAGAAAACATGAAAAGGATACTTAAAACATAAATTACGAGGGCGTGCTGAAATCTGATGCAATAGAATTTTTCATGTGAAAACTCTTATAGCTTTTGTAAACAAACCAAACGATATTAACATTCTACATATTTATTCAGGTATACAAATTTATTTCTCTACATCGAAATCCTGGCTCCAAACGCATTTCACCCAACTAGTGATCAGGTTGTCGATACCGTCACTGTAGAATGCTTAATTTTCTTGGTGGAGCTACACAACCTCATCTCTGAGTTCACCCCCATCAAAGTGAAGTTCTCGAAGGTGTTCTCTAAGTACTGGAAACACATGAATATCGAATGGGGCCAAGGCGGGACTGTATGAAGGACGACCAATGACAATCAACCTATTGCGTCAGATTGCTGCATATGTCGCAGCGTTCGTGTGTGGTTTGGCATTATCATGCTAAAGGTGAGGCTGCTCCATGTGCGGGCAAACTCTTCGAATTCTAAACTCGATTACAGTACGCTGTTTCTCTCGCACCAACGTGGTTACGGTACACACCGCCATGTTACACGCTACAATTCACTGCCGCCTAGTGGCAAAGGGTTGCAAATATGTAGGCATGAAGAACAAAGATGCAGAATATTAATAAAGTTTTCGTTATTTAAGAAGCTTTAAAAAAATTCGTAGCCATTACTTTACAGCGCGCCTTCGTAGATAGTAACGACCTAATAACATCTTTCACATACTTTTTTATCAGGATGAACCCTGACTGCCTTATAACCTAATAAATAAGGTTAACTTTTTGCTGTTAAGACCTAAATCTGGATAGCTCTGAACTGTAGTCCAGTAAATTGGTTGTTATGTTTTATTACGAAAACATTGTGAAAAATAATATTTATTTTCGTATTTTCGATCCAGTATAAACATTTATCCGTTTCCACTCCTATCTGACCTAATCCTAAAGTTAAACGGCCAGATTATGAACGGAGCCACATGGTCTCATTATACTATGAATATGGTGTCCTATAAGTCACACACTACCTGACTGGCAAAACCGGAAATTAAGAACTAGTTATTGAATCGAGAATGGTGTTATCTCTCCAGCCATGTTTATGAATCAGTGAAAACTGGATTGCAATAAATACATTGGCTAACAAGGAAAGTTAAACACCCAAAAGACAATGTCGAATGTCAAGTTTACTCACACAGACACCATCGGCGGCTACAAAACTGATTGGAGTTGCAATTTTCTGTGACATGTAGAATGGGCATAAAACTGCATTAATGCTGTTCGTGTTTAGCCGTGTTATCTGGGTTTGTAGCATATGTATGGGGCGTGAACAGCGTCATATGTTCAGTGGTCACTGTGAAAGACTCGGAGATGTCGCTTATTCGATTCAGATAGCTTTGTCAACACCTGAAACACTTCAAAAGTGAACTCATCGTGAGTCTCCATTTGGTCGGCTGGACTAAATAGGAAAATCCAGATTTGCGAGGCATTCGTATGTGGCAGTGGCCGTGATGTTGGCCTCCATGGGAACGTAACGGCAGGCGTATTCGTTATTCAGGTTCTGGTCGACCGCGTATGACCATCAGATAGGAGGATCGCCGTAATGAACACAGGGCGCACCGTAACCCCTTCGCATATGCAGCTGCCATCCGTGAACAAGTAATGGGCTCCCTGCATTCTGTGTCTTCCCACACCACTGTCGGAGACTAGAAGACCACGGAATTACGGCCCCATACATATTCTGCCGTTAATATCACACCAATAACGGCTGCATTTAGAGTGGTACCGTGGCCGGGATGCATGGACTGCAGATGAATGGCGTTGCATTGTGTTCAGCGATGTCCGAGATTTTGCACTGCCCTGGGTGACCACAGTCGGTTAGTATTGTCGCGACCTAGGGAGGGGTCTTCTTCTTCCAGCGCTTCCGAGAGGCACAGCAGTGCTACTCCTGGTGTCATGGTGTGGGTAGCCATCGAATATGACTTCAGATTACTCCTGATGGTGACTGAGGGAACACTGACGGCACGACGGTACGTCACGAACATCTGGCGTACACATGCCTTTGTATTGTATTGTATTGTATGTTAACCGAGGACCTAGAAACGATAGAGAGGCTCCGTCTCCGCTGCAGCCGCAGTGGTCCACAACCCCAAGACGACAACCACAGTCCACGTCACCCCTCCGCCGCCCCATACCGAACCCAGGGTTATTGGGCGGTTCGGCTAGCGGTGGACCCCCCAGGGAACGTCTTACACCAGACGAGTGTAACTCCTATGTTTGCGTGGTAGAGTAATGGTGGTGTACGCGTACGTGGAGAACTTGTTTGCGCAGCAATCGCCGACATAGTGTAACTGAGGCGGAATAAGGGAAACCAGCCCGCTTTCGCCGAGGCAGATGGAAAACCGCCTAAAAACCATCCACAGACTGGACGGTTCACCGGACCTCGACACAAATCCTCCCGGCGGATTTTTGCCGGGGACCAGGCGCTCCTTCCCGCCTGGAAAGCCGTGCTTAAGACCTCACGGCCAACCGGGTGGGCCACACATGCCTTACTTCTTATGCGACAGTATCGATATGTCATTTTCTAACAGGACGATGTTCTTTCACAGATGGCAAGTGTCTCTACGAATTGTCCGCGTGATGTTGAGGTGCGGCCTTGGCCAGCAAGATCCCCAGGTTTGACCCGAATCTGAACCAGTTCTGACGTCAACTCCTTTCCAGTGTCAGTATACAGGACATGAAGGACCAGTTACAACAGTTGTGGGCCATCTTGTCTCAGGAGATAATGCAGCGGATTTGTGGCACCCCTCCCAACCGAATAAGTGGAAGAATCTTGGCGAGAGGGAGTGAACGTCACAACGATTAATGGGTTCACACTGCAAGCTCCTTTGTAAATTTGACGCGACTTCGTAAACATTGAAATAAAATCACATACCCCATTATGGCATGAAGTTTAATGTCATTTCGTCCTCCCTCTCTGAGTGCTTTACGTTTTTTGTCAGGCAGAGTATGTATATGAAACAACGAACACCTTTCCTCTCTGCGCTGTAACAACACCACGTAGTGTAGATGTGTCAAGTGGTTCAAATGACTCTGAGCACTATGGGATTCAACTGCTGTGGTCATCAGTCCCCTAGAACTTAGAACTACTTAAAACTAACTAACCTAAGGACATCACACACATCCATGCCCGAGGCAGGATTCGAACCTGCGACAGTAGCAGTCGCACGGTTCCGGACTGCGCGCCTAGAACCGCGAGACCACCGCGACCGGCAGAGATGTGTCCGTTAGCCCTCTGTGGCACATGAGATTAGCTATCTTATGTGGTACCTTGCCTCTGTCAGGTACTTAAGTATGATCTGCGGAGTATCCATGTAGATGTACATGTAGAATATGATAGTATTACTTCTTATCTCATGAATAACGTGCTGAAATATAAACAGCAACATCTATCGATTATATAAATCGCGCAAAACCACACTTTTGTCATAAGCTTCGAAAATATTTGTGAATGAGAAGAAATATTTAGCCGGCCGAAGTGGCCGAGCGGTTCTAGGCTCTATAGTCTGGAACCGCGCGACCGCTACGGTAGCAACTTCGAATCCTGCCTCGGGCATGGATGTGTGTGAAGTCCTTAGGTTAGTTAGGTTTAAGTAGTTCTAAGTTTTAGGGGACTGATGACCTCAGCAGTTAAGTCCCATAGTGCTCAGAGCCATTTGGACCATTTTTTTAAAATATTTATCAGTGGTTTAATGCACATTACTTAGGGTTGAGGCTCATTACGATAGCTAGAATATTAATAAAACCAAATGGGTACTACTGGAAGTAGCATAAAAATCGACTGATGAAAAATTTCACGTTTATTGTATTAAAATCGCTTTTTATGACGCGACATTCGAAATGTTTTTTTTACGAATATGAAGAAAATTATCTACAACCTACGCATAGGAGAATAATTAGTCAATAGTGCAAAAAGTGAGACTGATGGAAAAGGACCCAACGCTACCCAACTGATAATTCTGCATTTCTGATATTTTGCTCACATTTCCATCGCTATGCAAGCTTCGTTTCACTATTACCATTACAGAATAATGCTGTTCATACAGACATTGGTAAATGGTGGCTATTCGGTGTGCTGAACATTACTTTAACTCCTCGAGCGGTCATCGTCACACTGCGCGCCTCGAGAACGTGTACGTGCTACTTATTGCCGTCTTTGGGCCTTTCAGAAAGGCTGAATCACTGGCAAAAGAGACATGAGAGAATCATACAGATCAGATAGACTGCAAAGATGGCTGGCTGTGCTGGAATGCTATCACAACAAATGATGACGAGATGGGCTTAGCACAGAATTGTGGCAAAATGAACAGGTACACCTTTTTCCAGAAGGATTACAGTAGAAGATCATATGATTATTCGACTGCCTCTGATGAACAGACGGATGACAACAGCTGAGCTCTGGGAAGAGGTTACTGGTATATAGCCACAACAAACCGTCGGCAACAAATCACTGGAAGCTGCATTGGCATTTCCAGTATCAACTTTTCGGTTACCGCTGACACAATACCACCAGAGTGCTCCTAAATCAATCGCAACTGCTAAACGAAGTGGCATTCTGTGGTGTTCAGCGATGAATTTCGCTTCTGTTTTTGGCGTTCACATCAATGCCAACATGTCACACCCTAATGAAAGGTTACTCGTGCGCATTTTAGCAATGATCCACTGATATTTCCAATGGATTCCGCAAATCTGGCAGGCCCTGACGGTGGTTAGAGGAGGCACGACCTGCAAGCAGTTCCCGCAGTTCTCGGAACTGGCTTTCCCACCACTCCAGCTGGGCACACTCGTGACGGGCCATGTCTGTCTGTTTTCCTGTAATTTTCAGGTGACAGCCAGTTTTAGCCACTACAAGTACGGTGAAGGAGTGGAGCACTGACCACACCGAAACAACAATACAATTGTGTTAAGAAATAGCTTGTTTATGGAAGTTGACAATTGAACATTACACGAACAAGATTGTAAAAAAATAGGTGGTACGACGGGGTGCATGAAACATTTCTAGACGGTATTCGAGGTATGGTCAAAAATTTTATAAAACGTACGCTACAAAATTTGAAATAAAATTTCAGAAAATAAATTCTTCATTAGTGTGGCCATATTATTCGTCTTTGCATCTATAAGAAAATGCGTATTTTTTCGCCAAAAGTATTTCATTCTATTGAAATAAAACATAATCAGAGGTCTGTAATGAAAAATATTTACAACTTGGCTTGTTTCTGTGGACCTGAAAACAGTTTGCTGAAAACATTACAATTAATGGTATTTTTGTCCGATTTTCGCTCACTTCAGGTAACGTGTTTTACACTATGGCGAGAGCTAAGAAAATTTTACTTTTACTATGTTCACTATTGCATTACTCATAACTTCGTTCAGTTGTCGAATTCATTAGCTGGCCAGCAGCTCCTATTTCGGCGGCATCACATCACAGCACAGCGTTTTGTCTGTGAGCTGTAACGAACTTCTGATAACTAGAAGCCACTTATATTTTTATTTAATGTGGGAGTTTTAGTCCAAATACTTAAATTTCTTGCGTTTTTGTGTATCTAGTAGCCACGATTTCACATTTTAATAATTGTGTAATATATATTTCCGTCGTCTATCCAGAACGTGATCAAAGGCGGTATTTTAAAAAACGATTTCAAAGTCTAGTCACTTGATAGTTCATTTAACGAGTAATTATTGTTTGATGACTTTTTAAATTCTTTTAAGTAACCTTCTTCAAAGGGATATGTGCTCCATCGGAACTTGCTCTCAATTTTATGGAAGTAGTTTTCTTTTTTTTAAAAAAAAAAGTGCAAAGGCTTTGATACTGCCACAGAAACTCTAGGTGGTGGATTCCTCTTTTATATGAATGAAGAATGAAATGTATAACCTCAGTATAAGACAAATAACTACAATTAATTTATTACTAGTTTTAAAAATTGGCAATTATCTCTGATTAAGAAAAAGTATTAGGCCACCAACATGAATATTAAAAGAAATCCGTTAAATTTCGGTTACAAGATAAATGACACAAATTTAAAGGCTGTCAGTCCAACTAAATACATTGGAGTTACGACTATGAAGAATTTAAATTGGAACGATCACACAGATAACGTTGTTGACAAGACAAGATTTTATTGGCAGAACGCTTGGAAGGTTCAACAGGTCCACCAAAGAGAATGGCTACACTACGCTTGTCCGTCCTCTGCTAGAGTACTACTGTGAGATACGGGATCCTTACCAGATAGAGCTGGCAAACGACATCGAAAAATTCCAAAAAAAAAGGCAGCTCGTTTTGTAATTATCGCGAAACATGGGAGAGTGTCACGGATGTGATAAGCGAGATGGTCTGGGAATCACAAAAACAAAGGCATTTTTTGATGCGGCGAAATCATTTGAACAAAATTTCAATCTATAACTTTCACCTGTGAATACGAAAATATTTTATTGTCGCGGTCCTACATATGGAGAAATGATTATTGTAATAAAGTAAGACAAAGCAGAGCTCCTACTTGTTCAAGAACGCCTTCATACTAGCATATAAAACCACCATAGTTCCCAGAGCAGAGCCCACGACTCTAAATCAAATTCATATACCTGAAATGCTGCCTTTCGCAATCCTGTTTTGACCCATTGTGTGATACTTTTCTTTCGAGAAATATATGAGTACATTACATACAAATTGTTCGCGAATGCAACAGTTTTCTTCATACTATCGTCCATATTAGTTCCCTGCCGACGAGATAAAGAAGTTGCAAAGTACACTGTCCATTCACATTATTGTGACCGCCTGTCAAAAGCCTGAAAACCTCTTTTGCAGCGCAGATCACTGCGAGACGTCCATGACGAATGTCAGTGAGATTCTCGAAGGTACTTACGAGGATGTGGAGCCATGCCGACTCCAGCACTATTCCTAGCTGCGCTAGGTTTCTCGGTTGAGCATCCTTGGCGCTAACAGCTCGATCGAGGTGGCCCACAGATTCTCTATTGGCTTTAAACTCAGGGAGTTTGGTGCCCAAGGGCCTAGGCTAAACTCATCTTCATGCTCTTCGAAACTCGCACGTCCACTGCGAGTTGTGTGGATCAAATGACTCTAAGCACTATGGGACTTAACATCTGAGGTCATCAGTCCCCTAGAGAGAACTACTTAAACCTAACCTAAGGATATCACACACATCCACGGCCGAGGCAGGATTCGAACCTGCGACCATAGCAGCAGCGCGGTTCCGGACTGAAGCGCCTAGAACTGCTCGACCACAGCGGCCGGCATGTGTGTGGCACTCTGCATTGTCTTCCTGGCAGTGGCCATCGTGCGAGGAAAAACCAACTGCTTTCAGGTCAGACATGGTCCCTAAAAAAGGTGCATACTTCCGTTTATCCATTGCGTCTCCCAGAGTGACGATGTTTCCAAAGAAATGAAGCGAAAACATTCTCCAGGCCGTAACACGCACTCCTCGGGTCCGTAACCTTCCAACTATTGTTGCAGAGTGTTTGCTTTCAGACGTTTCAGGCCGTACAAACCCACAGCCGTCTATCACCGGAAAAGTTCACCTGCTGCCACTCTGTAAACGTCCAAACTGGCGTGCAAATTGCATCCTTCGTCGTCAATGAACAGCAGTCAGCACGGATGCATGAAGAAGGCGCCTGCTGCGGAGGTTCATAAGCAGCAACGTTCCCTGAACTTGTTCCACTATCACAGCAGACATGGGAATAAATGTTCGAAATATCATCTGTCGTAATATGTATACGGGTACACATAGTAATGCCACGTGTGACTGACTTATAAAAGTCCAGTACGTCCCCTCCCCCTCCCCCCCACTTCATCACTTATCATCAATGAATTTTAGTCAATTTGCTCACCTCGCGTCTCTCAGACGGTGCCTCAGATGGCTTCTTCTCCATGTCTCGCGAGCTCTAATGCTTGTACAATAAACTGTGAATTATAATTTGGCAAGTGGATAGGTTTAAATACTAAGCATAATGTGAATCGTAAAAAGTTAGGATGCCAACTGATTTTGTTCTATTTGCCCAATTGCTAAATTAGTAATACGATTTCTAGCGCCAGGCTATCGTTAATATTAATAACAAGATTTCCGATTTATAATCATTAGTTCCCAGCCGCCGCGAAAGACTCACATTGCTTCATACGATCTAAGAATCCACATGAGGTCGCACAAATACGTTTTCCGAGGCACCTTTAACAATTAATTCTGTCTTTACCCGGAGATGAATTTCACGCACCATTTCACGTGTTGCCAGCTCGGAAGCCAATCGTAGACTTGGATTAACATAACATCGCACAAGTACGTCATCTGAGTCAATTTTTCAACGAACTGTTTCATTTTACATGAGATCAGATTCTGTACACGGATTCACGTATTACCTTCTCGGAGAGTGCTCGTAAACTAGTAGTAAGCAGTCTTATCAGTTTAGCGCCTGCCGCCTCAGGGCTCACTTGTGATTGATCCACTCTCGCCATAAATAAGAACTGACAAAAACTAAAGTTTGTGATTATCATTTTTGATGAATTGAATGATATTGAAATTGTTATTAACAACTTCTCAGTGTAAGTAACATCAGCAGAGCTGTTGAAGCAGTATATTAATACTCAGCCGGCCGGTGTGGCCGTGGGGTGCTAGGCGCTACAGTCTGGAACCGCGTTACCGCTACGGTCGCAGGTTCGAATCCTGCCCCGGGCATGGATGTGTGTGATGTCCGTAGGTTAGTTAGGTTTAAGTAGTTATAAGTTCTAGGGGACTGATGACCACAGGAGTTGAGTCCCATAGTGCTCAGAGCCATTTGAACCATTTTTGAGTATATTAATATTTAAACACGCTTGGCACGCCGTTCGATGAGCCTGCCTTGACATCCTACCAACCCACTATCTTCGTGTAGCAAAACCTTCCTATATTCTGCCTTAAAACATAGCAACAAAAATGTAATAGACATGGGCAGGGATGTGGCATAAAGGCCGCATATCACCCAACGTGAACGTGTTTTAAGATTAAGTAGTTTTGAAATATTTAGAAAGTTTTAAAAGTAAGAAAGAACTCGAAACGTAATGGGACCTTAACTGCATTGCCACATCAAATGTTTCTACAATTTTGTGTTTTCAAAACAATAACGCGTGTACAATTATTCGTACGATAATTTGTCTCTTTCCAAATTTTAATATTTACCAAATTGCTTCAGTATATTCCGTTTTTTAATAATACATGCCAATAATAAATTTATTGATCTTGTTAACGCTTACAACATCGCTACGTCCATTTACTTGTTTTCCGGGCCAATTGTGAAATTACTAGCTGATCCGCCGGTTGATGGTGTCGTTCCGGTTTTGTTGGTACTTTTTCTCTATTTCCTTCGTACATTCTGATACATGCTACATACACTGTATATTACTAACATTAGTCACATACAGTGTTACAATCTTCCTGAAAAACCAAAATTGCAAAATTTTGAATGACGTGAATGGATAAGGATCAGAACACAATAACTAACGCATTAATTAGAAAATTGACATATTCATCTCGTAAGCAAGTAGGTCCCAAGACTGTAAACATTAAATGACCTCTTACGACCCGCTGCGCACCCGGCAAGGACGCATCATTCACTTACCGCTCTTCCTGCAGCAGCTGGTGACTGGAATTTGGTCGCCCTGGATAGTCTCCAGCATTACTATTACGCTCTCCACTGATTTAGCAGTCCATACGCTCTACAGTGAATCTATGAATTCTCTATCTTACTTCGAACGCGAAATAAAATACACAATCCATCGATATTATGAAAACATTAAAATGACCTCACAACAAACACTAAGTTAGTAGGTATGCTCTAAAAATCTGCGCAAATACATGTTGCTATCATCTACAGCTTCTCACGCTACTATGATATGACCAGAAGTCGTTGTTTGAAAGAGCTATGCTCTTGTACCTCAGACCAGTAAGCATAATCTTTCCAAATAACGTAAGTTACAGAACATACCTTCTGGTGCCTTCTCAGTAATTTTAACAATGCTCTATTTTAAACATAACCTGTTACTTAACCTGTCTAATAATATACTACATCACTAATATCATTCTTCGGCCAAATAATGTTATAGTTTGTACTGCAGATTTTAGTCATTGTTCTGGTTAACGACGTCACAAACAGTATTATCTTCCTCACAAGTCGATTTATTTTTAAGCTCATCATCCACGTTACCTACATTTGTCATTATTCCGTTACTACTCCCCTCTGTACGACAGTTAAGTTAATTTTTCATTACTTCATCATTAATGTCACTCTGTTGATCTGTTTCAACACATTTTTCCACGTATATAACCGATGTTTCTCCTTTAAACAACTGTGTTCTCATATTTTCATTTACGGCACGTATGTCTCACATTAGTTCATAACTCTTATTCTCACTCATTCCCATTTCATCGTCATATACTTGTCCTTCATTTTCTTCAAATATAAACTCTCCTGACGTTTCCTCCTCAATATTTAATTCGCCATTTTCAGTATTCAAATTCCTAGACATTATTGTATTTTCCAATCGATCAATTCAGAGTTCATTTCGCCCATTTCCGTATTAATTTCCTTTCATCGCAAGACCTGATCAGCTGATCAGTTCGCTCATTGGTTTTATTTACAGATCTTCCCTCGTTTGTTTTAACTTATCATTAGTTTGTTTGCTGATTAGTTTCAGATCCCTACGAAATACGTTTGACAAATCATTTTTATCTTATGAAAACCCTTTGACATCTGTCTCATTTCACGTAACATCATTATAAAATCACATTCTGTAGGAGTCTCAATATTAATTTCATAATCACTACTTGACAATTCTGTCCATTCAACATGACTTACATTAACGTTAATATCTTGTTCCAAATTTAGTTCAACGTTATCGCCATACGCTATATTTTGAGATTCACTCAGTGGTAGTAAACTATTATTGTCGTTATTAATTAATTAATATTGTCCTCAATATTAGCAACATCTGCTTGAGTGGTGATCGTAGCCCCCATATTGTCATTACTAGGATCCATCTTCCGTCATCAATAATTCACAAAACATAAAATTACAGACCGTAAAATTGCAAGATGAAATCCCCTGAAATGTTAACGAAAGTTTCCTTCCTTAATAATTTTGTAAGTACAATTTACATTAATTACACGGAAGTTACGCGCCGCTTGCAGGCCGCCACGAAACCCGCTGCACGTGTCGAGTTTCCATGCCGGCCAGACCCCCGTCAGTCGCCGCTACCACGCTGACCTCCGCAGGTGAAGAACCGCTCGTGGCCCGCGATGCCCCGCCCGCAACTTGCAGACGCTCCTGTCGATCAGATTTTGCCGGCCGCACAGCAACGAGTCGCCGGTACTGTGTCTCCGCCGCCGCCTCACTCAAAGTCGCGCATGGCGTCCGATGATGACTCCGTCTTCATTCGCCCAGCTCCACTCGCAGTATACATGCTGCCATCAGATTAATATCGTGGAATAACCATCCGATCGTAGTTCATCCAAAGCCTCAAAAGGAATTTTCCCCCCTAACATCCGTCGTTCATGACAAATAATATCACACCTTTTCAATAGTCTAATGGAGCACTGTTCACTATATCATAATCCGCAACAAAATTCATGTTCACAGCTCTCTTAATCATGCACTATTCTAAATTTCTTCCACTTCAATTAATCACTGTCCTTAAAATTCCACGCGTGATTTCCAGTCGGCAAGTTTGTTATCCCAGAGCAGTTCCTGCCTCATTGATTGCACACCGCACCTACTGGCCATTTTCCCCTTCAGGAATGTCAAGTCTAACACTGTCACAACAGACACGGGAAAACATGTTCGATATATAGTTTGCCACAATATGTACACGGGTTGATGCTACGTGTGACTCACGTATGAAAGTCCAGTGCGTCTCCCCCCACCCCTTCCCCTCCTACGCCATTTTCACGTAACTGAATCGTAATCAGTTTTCTTACCTCGCTTCTGGCAGACGTTGCACCAATTCGTTTCCTCCTCATCGGTCTCGAGCCCCAATGCTTGTGTAATAAACTGTGCTTAATACTGTGCCAAGTGGTTTCGATTAAATGCTAAACATAATGAGAATATTAAAATGTTAGGATACCAACTAATTTTGTTTTACTTGTCCAATCACAAAATTAATAAAACAATTACTAGTTCCTGCTTATCGTTAATATTCATCTAAATATTTCCAGTCATTAATCATTTGTTCCAGAGAGCCACAGAGCCACTTCTGAACAGCAAGTGGCAAGGCATCACAGATATGCTCAATAGTGTTCATGTCAGGGGAGTCTGGTGGCAAGCGGTAGTGTTTAAACTCAGAAGAGTGTACTTGGAACCACTCTGTAGCAATTCTGGACGTGTGGGGTGTCACCTTGTCCTGATGGAATTGCCGACGTACGCCACTGCTGGTCATGGAAGGCACCGTAACGGCTGTGTGATATGTGAATGACATCCTCCGATCGATAGTGCAACCACATAGACAGCATGTTGGCGAGGCATTCGTCTTCATGGGCTACAATTCGCGCCTCCATCGTGCACACCTTGTGAATGACTTCCTTCAGGATAACGACATCCCTCGGCTAGAGGGATGTTCTCCAGATATGAACCCTATCGAACATGTCTGGGATAGATTAAAAAGGGCTGTTTATGGAAGACGTGACCCACCAACCACTCTGAGAGATGTGCTCCGAATCGCCGTTGAGGAGTGGGACAATCTGGACCAACAGTACCTTGATGAACCTGTGGATAGTATGCCACAACAATTTCAGGCACGCATCAATGCAAGAGGACGTGCTATTGGGTATTAGTGGTACCGATGTGTACAGCAATATGGACCACCACCTCCGAAGGTCTCGCTGTATGGTGGTACAACATGCAACGTGTGGTTTTCATTAGCAATAAAAAGGGCGGAAATGATATTTATGTTGATATCTATTCCAATTTTCTGTACAGGTTCCGTAACTCTCGGAACCGAGATGATGCAAAACTTTTTTTGATGTGCGTATATATCTTCTCTCTAACATTTTTCCTAGAGTTGTTCTAGCCTGGGTACCTGTTACCTGTCAGAGTTGTATCTAGACATTTCAGGGGGCCAACTGCACACACCCCACACCATTACAGAGGCTCCGTCAGCTCCAACAGTCCCCTGCTGACATGTAGCGTCCATGGATTCCTGAGGTTGTCTCAATACCCGTACACCCCCAACCACTCGATACAATTTCAAAAGAGATTTGTCTGACCAGGCAAAATGTTTCCAGTCATCAACAGTCCAAAGTCGCTGTTGCCGGCCCAGGTGAGGCGTAATGCTTTGTGTCGTGGAGTCATCAAGGGTACACGAGAGGGCCTTCGGCTTCGAAAGCTCATTCTGGAAACATCCCCCATGCTGTGGCTAAGCCATGTCTCCGCAATATCCTTTCTTTCAGGAGTGCTAGTTCTGCAAGGTTCGCAGGAGAGCTTCTGTAAAGTTTGGAAGATAGGAGACGAGGTAATGGCAGAAATAAAGCTGTTAGGACGGGGCTTGAGTCGAGCTTGGGTCGCTCAGTTGGTTAGAGCACTTGCCCGTGAAAGGCAAAGGTCCTGAGTTCGAGTCTCGGTCCTGTACACAGTTTTAATATGCCAGGAAGTTTCATATCAGCGCACACTCCGCTGCAGAGTGAAAATCTCATTCTCAATAAGATCTGCATTTAGACCGTCATATGCTAAATCAATAAACACTGGAAACATTACCTACGTTATCAGCGGTCTGATCATTATAGTTCATAAACGACAAGCCTGGAAGTGCAAAAATATTGAGTCTTGAGTTATAGCAGAAGTAGTAGGTATTCTGCATTACGGCAGGTCTTGTTATGGCTTAAACCTCTTCCAATTTTGTCTGTCCATAGCCAATCTTTTCATTTCTGAATATTTGTCACCTTGGATATTGTCCAGTATTTGATATCTTCTTTTTGCTCTTGCCCTTTTTCGCTCCACCATTCCTTCTATTCCTTTCTTTAATATATAGTCTCTCCTAAAATAATGTCCAATGCAGATCCGGTTTCTCTTTCTAATGACTTTCAACATGTTTCTTTCTTCTCCAACTCATCCTAATACTTCTTCTTTCCTGAATCGGTCTCCCATTTCACTTTTTCCATTCTTCTCCATATCCTCATCTCTTGTGCCTCCAATCTTCTTTCATCTTCCTTCCTCAATTTCCAGGTCTCCGCACCATACAGTGTAACGCTCCAGGTGTAACGCTTGGCAAGTCTTTTCTTCAGATCTTTGTTTAGTGGTCCGCAAAATAATTTCTGTTTCCTCTTGAATCCTCCTTTTGCCCTTGCCATTCTTTTCCTGATTTCTGTTGAGCAATGCATATCATCCATTATTACATTTCCTAAGTAATTTAAGTTAGTCACTTGCTCTGTTTCCTCTATCCCTATTTTCATACGGCATTTCCTCCCCTTTCCTCCAGTTACCATGCTTTTCGTTTTCTTCTTGTTAATCTTCATTCCATATTCTTTTGATTTTGTGTTTAGATCATCTAACATTTGTTCCATCTCTCTTGCACTCTCTGCCATCACACCCATGTCGTCTGCAAATATTTTACACTCCACTCTCCGACCCCTTATACTAAGTCCTTTCTTTCCATCAAAACTTTCATTAATACCTTCCTCCAAATTGATATTGAACAGTACTGGTGATAAACAACACTCTTGTCTTACACCTCTTCCCAGTTAAATTTCTTCACTCATGTTGTTACTCTTGCTCTCTGGTTCAAATATAAATTTATAATGAGTCATCCATCCCTCCAGTTTAGTTATACACTACTTAGAGTCGTAATTTTTGTTTCTGTATTGACTTCCATAATATTCAACTTCTTCGAGAACATGCAGATACATTGATTACTTCGTCGCGTCAAGTAAATTGTACGTTGCACTTCATTAATGATCTACTCCCACCACCATACTTCTACATTTTCTTGATAGTGCTGAAATGTTTCCTCAGTCTGATACAATAATTCCCGTAATGAATTTCCATACTGTTAACTTTGCCCTCTCACCACACCCTGACACACCAGCTCTCACGAAAAAGTAAGCAGTTTTGGATAGGTGAAGTATAATCCATACTATTTCCAATCACTTTATGTTCTTTAAGGTGTCCGTTCTGTTTTTCGACAGAAGTAATTACGTTGGTTTATGATAGACAGTTGTCATGGAAACTCACACGACCACAACACAAATAACTCTGTGCTAGTCAAAATGAGAGGAGACGCCGACGCTGTATATTGTTGGCGATCGATGCAGTACAAACGGAATAAGTGGGGAGCGCCTGGCAGTCGGTGTCCGCTGCATCAAGAACAGGTTTTCGAACAAGAAATATTCACAGGTGGACGACCAGCCAAAACATCTGTCGCGAATGCAATGTTCAACGGGCCTACCATTACGGGTGTGTCAGAATGCGAAATAAATTGCGGTCGTCTTTATATGAGATACATAGTTTCACCATACAAATAAAAGTGGTTTAAAATAAATTTACAATGATTGAAACTGATCTGGATTTTGCTTTAAACTGATGTCACAAAAGTCAAGGGACAGTGGTATGCACATGTAGAAATGGTGGTAGTATCGCGGACGCAGGGTATAAAACAGAAGCGCACTTGTCGAACTGTCATTTGTACTCAAGTGGTTTATGTGAAAATATTTCCGGCATATTTACGACTGCACGACGGGAATGAACAGAGTTTGAAAGCAGAATGGCAGCTGGAGCAAGACTCATGGGAAATTCCATTTTGGAAACCATTAGGGAATTCAATAATCAGCGATTCACTGTTTTAAGAGTGTGCTAAGGATACCAATTTTCAAGCATTACATTTTACGATGGACAACGCAGTGGCCGACGGCCTTCCCTTGATATCAATCACTATTTGCTGCCATTCATGGAGTTCATGTACCCAAGCAACGATGGATTTTTTTATCGATGATAATGCACCATGTCAACGAGTCACAGTTGTTCGCGACTGCTTTCAAGAAATATACTAGACAGTTCGAGCGAATGATTTGCCCACCCATATCGCCCGACATGATTCTCATCTAACAGTTATGGGGCATAATCGTTGGGGCAGTTCCTGTACAATATCCTGCCCCGACAACACTTTCGCAGGTATAGCCGGCTATAGAGGCAGCATGGATCAATGTTTCTGCAGGGGCTTCTAGTGACTTGTTGAGCACTTGATATGTGGTGCTACTACACTTGACCGAGCAAAAGAAGACCCGAAACGATGTGAGGGAGTATCCCATAACTTTTGCCACCTCAGTGGGTAACAAAAACCATCTCAAGATCACGAGAACATAGAAAGAACGGAAGATATTACTTCGTGCATACTCTGCTGTAATGAATGTTCTTGACATTTTGTGCAGACTGCTTAACAGAGAATACTAGGCCAATCATACGGATCGTTATGTGAGGCATATGGCTTAAGCTACGTTACTGCGATTAGGTTTGTTTCACCGTTTTTACAAATTATGGTGTTCACATAGGCATTTGTCGAGGTGGCAGTTGAGTGGTGAATGATACCTACTTGGGGCATCTTTTGATGGTAGTGAAATACAGTTGAGCTGTTTCTCCTGATTTGTGTTTCGACGTTTACTTTTGATACGTATGACAATGAACATATCTATATATGAAAACATTTCGAGTAACAGCCTTCTCCTCAAACACCGACAACAGTTGGGAATTTAGATTATTCTGTACAAGCATTACAACACGCATGCTCATCGAGCAAGGACATGAACTTTATTATATAGTTGGATGTGAGATTAAATCACCCAAAAAAACCAGTAACACCACTTTACTATATTTCTGGAACAATAAGCTCGCCGGACAAAACATACAGGATCGTCAGAAACAATATGGAAGGGTTGTAAGATTGTTCCTGTGCAGATTTTCCTGAGAAATAATTGTTAAGAAAAAAATTAGATACGCTGTACCGCTCCGAGTTAAATAGCATTAACGCTAGCCAATCAGGCCGTTGCGCACGCAAATTCAAGCGGCACGCCACGTAAAATGAGTGTCAATTGTTTTCATTGAGTAGATGATAGCGGAGGAGACTGCTCAATCTTTGGTTCTGGTTCCATCCTCACTACTATCCTATGTCCAGTTATTGTATTGTTCTCTTGTTCTGTTTCAGGAAGCCAAACGAAGGGCACGTTTGGTGGCACCGTCTCTGGTACGCCGCTTAAATTTGCGGGCGCAACGGGTTGAGTGCCTAATTTTTAAGCTAATGAAATCGGAAACGGTGCATTGTATCGAATTTTTTTCTTAACACATATTCGTCAGCACAACCTACCCTGCAACAGGCCCACATGCTTTTCAGACTGTTTCCGACCACCATGTATATTAGTCACTCTCTGGAAAGAACACAATGGTCGCATTGAAAAGCTGTCGATGATGTACGACTGGCGCTAGGTGGTCTTTTTAGCCTTCAACACCGATGTAACCCATGGTAGTGAAGTGGTGTTTATGTAACAGCCGGTTGTAAGGAACCTATGCGATAAGCTGTGTCCACGTGGAGACGATACAGAATGAGAGAAAGCAGCTGTCGCGTTTGGACGGCCACGTGACCACACAGTGAATGAAGTGGCCTGATTTGTTGTGTATCAACGTTTACAGTCCAACAAGTAATGACGTTCTCACAGCCGTGTAACACAGATTATGAATAGTGATCGTAAGAAAATTCTCACCGTCGTGAGCACACTGCTTGTGAGTAACAGTCGGTTTTAGTTCGGACAGAAATTGCTGCTGTCGGTGAATGAAGGTTCATCTCAACCAGTGAATATTACGAAATAAACTGCACGAAATGGACACTGAAGCTGAGTACCTCGCAAAAGGTCGCTGCACACAGTGGCACATAAAGCTGAACGTCTTCAGTGGGCTGAACGACAGAAGCTGGACAGTAGCTGACTGGAGGCGTAGTGTGTCGCACAACGAGCCACGATTTTTTCTGTCTTCAAAAGGGTGCAGGGTCTCGAATGCACCAACAGCCCAAGGAAACGTTTAACCAACAGGACGTCAACGATGTGTCGTAGGCCTGACGTTGTTTTGTGATGTTTTGGGAGTGTAATTGGTGTTAGGACTTTAACCAACTTATTCAGGTTATTGTGAACATAAACGAACGTGTTTATTTCAAGATTCACGGTCACAAAGGGTCACCCTAGGTTCTACAGCTTCATGATAAGTAAGGTGACGACACTCCCATTTTCCAACATGACAATACCTTTGTTCACAGTTCAGCAGATAAATGTTCCTCGTCTGAAGAACTATCAGGCACCATACCCCCCCCTCGATGCTCCCTAAATAACTAGTTCCTAATGCCAAATAATATGTATGAGATTGTATGGAACAGCAGATGAAACGTGGTAGTGAACATTCCACAACCTTGTAGCTTTATGAGATATAATTATCACTGCGTAGCTTCAAGTGCATACAGAATATATAAAGAAACGTATGGACATCCCGTCTCACATAACTGAGGTGATTATCAAGGCTGTAGCTGGTGTTACGTGATATTAGCGTATTGTCTTTTGAGAATGACAAATGTCTTATGTGGCGTAATGGAAACCAATTTAAAGATCAAACCGTAAGATGTTAGTTGAAATCCTCCTAAATGTAAATGTTATGACAGAATTGAAAGAAGCTACTACAGCCTATTGTTATTGTCTCTTCGTTTACATAGTACTTTTATACACGGTCAGTAACATATTTTCCACGTCATCGTGCAATAACCATTCACGGACCGCACCTGTCATCACTAGCAGTGGAGGGTATATAACAAATGTCGGGGTACGCGACAAAAAGTGCTATCGTAATTACGATCTGGATACATTTACCTGACGTCCAAAAGCGCATGATCATTAGCTTTCGGATCAAGGGTAAAAGCATTTCCGGAACGGCTATGTTTGTAAACTGTTCGCGATCCGCCGTGGTTAATATATATCGGACACGGCGGAACGGCGTGACCGAAAACCGGCACCCAGGCAACTGTGATTCATCACGGGCCGTAGATGACAGGGTTGAACGATGGCTGCAGAGATGTGTTCGGGTGAACAGACGTGCAACTGTTAAGCAACTGACCACCCAAATGAACCAAGGAGCTACCAACACTGTCTCCTCAACGACAGTTCAGCGAACTTTGCTGCGTATGGACCTCCGCAGCAGCCGCCTGGTTCATGCACTTACGCTGACCGCGACAAATACTAGAATTAGCACCCTAGTATCACCATTGGACGTCCACTGAATGGTGGTAGGTGGCATCTTCCGATGAATCACGTTTTATCCACGATAGGACAGATGGCCGTTTGCGTGTACGGCATGAAACGTCTGAAAGCAAAGAAGGAGGGTGCGTTTGGGTTAGGGGAACGCTTTCGTGGAATTCCCTGAGTCATCTCGTCATTCTGGAAGACACGGTGGTTTAACACAAGTATGCATCTATTCTTTGGGACCATGTCCACCCTTACAGGCAGGTTTCCTTGGCACGATGGAATCTACCAGCAGGATAATTCAACGTGTCACACAGCTGGCAAGCAACGTGTGTGGCTCTAAGACCACCAGGGTGAGTTTACCGTACTCCGCTGGCCACCAAGCTCCCCAGATCTAAAACCAATCGAGCTTTTGTGGGACTACCTTGATCGGGCTGTTTGCGCCATGGATACTCATCCGAGAATCCTAGTGCAACTGGCTACCATACTGGAGTCAGGACGACTCCACATCCCTGTCGATACCTTTCAGAACCTCACTGACTCTCTTCCTGAAGGTCTCGAAGCGGTCCGCGTTGCAAAAGTTGGCTATTCAGGCTTTTGATCGTTGATCACGTTAATGTGACAGGAAAGTACAGAATACAACACACAAAAATGCAACAAAAGTAGGAAGAAACGTTGACGAGTAGAGTTCAACCAATGGAGAGGTCCTGAAATACAAAGGCCATTACTATTGAGACAAGTATGCGGAAGAAAACTGGGTATTTATTTTCCAAAGAACCTATATTTGCACGCGGAAAACCGTGTAAAGTGTTAATGTTTATTAGCAACTAGGGATTAAACGATAGCTAAAGAATATTATTGGAAGTTGAAAGTTAGCTGTTTAGGTTTTTATATTGGTAACGCCACGTAGCGCTCGGTATGAAAATCACTGGCTGTGCTGTGTGCAGTCTGTGGGTGGTTGGCATTGTTGAAAAATTCTCTATTGCAGTGTTTGACAGTTGGCTGTTAACAGCGCGTAGCGTTGTGCAGTTGGAGGTGAGCCGCCAGCAGATGGGGGGGGGGGGGGGAGATAAATGACGGAGTTTTGAGAGCGGATGATCTGGACGTGTGTCTATCAGAGACAGTAAATTTGTAAGACTGGATGTCACGAACTGCTATATATATTATGACTATTGAACACTATTAAGGTAAATACATTGTTTGTTCTCTATCAAAATCTTTAGTTTGCTAACTATGCCTATCAGTAGTTAGTGCCTTCAGTAGTTTGACTCTTTTATTTAGCTGGCAGTAGTGGCGCTCGCTGTATTGCAGTAGTTCGAGTAAAGAAGATTTTTGTGAGGTAAGTGATTTGTGAAAGGTATAGGTTAATGTTAGTCAGGGCCATTCTTCTGTAGGGATTATTGAAAGTCAGATTGCGTTGCGCTAAAAACATTGTGTGTCAGTTTAGTGTTGATCAGAATAGGCAAAGAGCGAAATGTCTGAGTACGTTCAGTTCTGCTCAGCTGTTTGAAAATCAAATAATGTAATAGGTTTATCAGTACAGTAATTCATAAATTTTTCTAAGGGGACGTTTCAAAGTTTATTGGCTGTAGTAATTACATGTATGGGGCAACAAATGAATACGAGACAGATGGAAGAAATGTAAGTAAACTGTTTATTATTTAAAAAGTGTAACTGTTAATTCATTTATTCCACTGTGGAACAAGAGGATCAGTGACTTGGTGGAAAAATGTTTCAGGTAGCCTACGGAACCACGACTGTACCCAGGGAAGAAAATCGACGGCAAGAAACTCCAAATGTATGGAAACAACTTGGGGAGAGATCTGGACTGCATGGGGGATGTGTGATGGGTCAACATGTAGCGAAGGTTGTTTCGACTACGCTGCAGAAGCTTTGCTGGGAAGCCGTTACCCATCCTCCATACAGTACCGATCCTTCTACATGCGATTTCTACACTTTTGGAGCTCTCTGGAACGACATTCGTGACCTTCGACTTGCTTCGGACGAAGAAATGAAACGCCTGGGTACAATGATGGTTTCGTAGGCAACTGCAAACATTTTTCCGTGAAGGTGGACTTTGAGAAGTGTTTAAGGAGACCAAACAGCGAAGGTGATCAGTCTCCAGTTCATCCCACCAGGACAGAAGTAGTGCACCAATGTGAGAATAGAGTAAGTTCTGTATGCAAGTGTGGGAAAGTGTTCTAAATGTTTGCATATCCAGTATCTGTCGTGGAAACAGCACGGTAATACTAGTGGGATGTGGGAAACCGTCTAAAAACCAAATCCAGTCTGACTGCCATATCGAAATCTAGTCGTTAATCCGGAGGACGCATTCGATAGGGGGCCAGCATACCTCCCCGTTCCCAAAGCCGTCTCGTTAACATGCACGGATATCGGGTCTGGTACCATGAAGGCACTGACAGTCTTGCCTCAGAGGGACAAATTCATTAACGGCTATGGCGATTAGCTTTGAAATAATAAATAGTTCGCTTACTTTCTTCCGTCTCTCTCTTTTTCATTTGACTGACCCTTACCCAGTGTCTCTCTCCTAAAAGTCGTCAGGCGAATTTTCTGTGTTGTTAGTCCGCCAAACAAATACTGCTCATAACATGTTTGATGTGACGTCTAGTGTCAACGGAAGGTGTCTGTTTGTTTACAGCTACAACAAAATGAGTCGTAAAGCGTAATTTTACATGCCCTTCTATTGAGCAGTGTGAAATTAGTCTAGTGTGATATTTGGTTTGTCGATATGTATTAACAACGAGAGTAAAACACGAAGAACAACCAGCAATCCATCAGCGACTCAGTAGCGCTGCATGCTCGGTGGCAGTGCTGGCCAGTGTATTGCTCTCGCTGCTGGATTGTTGATTATTCTTCGTGTTTTACAGCCCCTGTTAGTATATATTACCACAAAAATCGTATTAGACTAATCTGGAATTGATTTCTCGAAAGGTCACGTAAAATCTCGCTTTAAAAATAGTTTTTCTTGTAACGGAAAACAAACTGACGCCTTCAATCGAAACTGGGCGTCGCATGGAAGACGTGATGAGCAGTAATTAGTTCGTCTGATAAAACTACACAACGCAGAAACGAAACTGCAAGTATCTACCAAAACACGAGACAATATGCACCTGACGACTCTTAGGAGAGACACTCTATACGCAGGGTGCTCGGTAATTTCCTTTGCAAACTTTGAGGACTAGTAGAGGGGAGTGAGTATAAAATATTTTGAATAGAAACCAATGTCAGGAAACGTACAGTTCCCTCTTTCATTTCAGATCTGTAACACGTCCACGTCTGCTGTAGTGTACTGTACGTACAGTATGCTTGGTTCATTTTTCATTTGGAATAAGGTTCACACTTAGACTACTGTTTAAGTGTTGATACACACAAATGTATTTAAGTGATAAATGGCTGCTACGTCATATTTGCTTTCGAAGTATTGCCTAATAACTGAACTACGTCACTCCTAATTTAATTTCTCAAGCAGAAGTGTATAAATTAAACATTAGAATTCAAACAATTGTAGAATGGAAACGCTACGTTTCAGGACATGCATTATGTATTCACTCCCCTCTACAAGTCCAAGAAGCTTGAAACTCGAATTTCTGAACAACTTGTAAAAGTCGGAGAATTTTGAAATCGTTGGCAATATACTGGCATATGTTTTCCTAAACTATCCACAATGTGTAGTTTACAGTAAAGCGTTACACGATTGATTAATTGCTGGCCAGACTATCCTAGAGGTGATTAATGAAACTATGACTTGTTTGCGGCTTGCGATACGTTGTTCTGACACGTATGCAAACAGGGACCACTCACTCATGAAAGTAGTGAAATTCTCTTGGTGGAGACGAAAATTACACGTACAGACTGAGTGAAACAGAAATATTCTGAAACACTTCAGCTGTAATAGGGCATACAAAATATAAGCTGAAACTGTTGTGAAGATTCGATCAATTTACTTTTTTAGTCCTTCACGAAAGAAGGAAAGTGACTAACATAATATTTGTGACTGAAAAATCTGCTAAACAGTATCACAAAGAAAAATATCAAACCATAACCATCTTCCCCACATCCTCCGCATACACACACACACAGACACACACACACACACACACACACACACACACACACACACACACCTGTGCTCGCACCAATGCACGCGGAAACTTTTGAGTAATCATACGAAAGATAAAACTAATGTGCGAATATAAGTTCTAAACTACACTATAAAGCGCCACTGGTTCCATTTTTAATTTACCTTGACACACCAAGAATGTAATTATTATTTTTTTAAAAAATCTGAGATTAAGACATAAATTAATGGAATAATTTGCCATGTCAGAATATGAACATAAAGAAATCATCAAGGGGACAAGATACTCACTGTATTTGCCACAACAGCACACAAATTAAGAAATATAATAGCTTCTTTGGGCGTAGAATTATCAAGAATTATTACTTTACTGAATATTTGTTTCATCGATAAGAAAAATGTGATTATAACTAAAATTTGACCACAAAATTCGAAACAGGGCATAAAAAGTCCCACTGTGAATATTGTTGAACATACAGAAGGAGCTAATATGGTAAGCAGATGGTTTTCATTGGCGTGTTTTCCGTCGGTATTTTCAGGAATACAATAAATCTCAGCAAGATACACAATGTGTGACCTACTCTTAGATCCAACGCATTGCAATAAAACTCTGTACCCTACTTGGCGCACGCAACCACCAGTATTTGGCATCGCCTCACCAGCCGCATTGCGTAAGTTCACGACATATTGCTCCAGCTGAAAGAGTTAGATGTATGTTTTTCATAATTCTCCTGTGAATTAAATCAAAGCAGATAGATTTAATACCACGTCAAAATAACCATAGAACTCTCTAATACTGAAACTGTCTTCAAAACTAACTAGTGATGAGCACATAAACGTAGGGAATCTCAGATAGTATTAGTGACCAAATTTACGTTGTTGCTTAATGTACATCTGCATTATTTTGCGTTACATTTAAGTGTTTATTTTGTACTGAATTTAAATTACAGATACATATCATGTTCAAAGCAACGAAAAAAATTATATTAATACACGTATTTTGCTGTGATAGTCATTACGCCTGATTTCACAGACACTATTATCACCTTTTGTAAAGTGGATACTATCTGCTTTACTTTAACGTAATAATATGATGTTCAACGTTGGGGAATAATAACCATCAGGAAAAAATATAAGCCCATAATTTCACGAATATAAAATTTCGGCAGATTGTAACTGGCGTGTTTGGGGGCGTGGGTCGAAAAATCTTTTCGTAACATCAGTAATCTATATGTTGTACGCTAAACAAATTCTACATTGCATTTTTCAGAGAAGTAAACAGAAATAAATCATTCTTATTGTGTCGTCATTGTTTTACACTCGAACAATTTACTGCCACAGGACTCGTTTGCGAAACTGTGGCATTAAAGCCTTTATTAAAGCTATCATTATGATGAAATTCAAAATGTCTCATTTCAATTTGACTAAGACATCGAGGAATGTTGCGGTAGCTGCCATGAATTGCCTACTCGACGTTTTACATTTCAAAGCCTAATTCTTTAAAACAAATATTTTGGAACTGGCTAGGAAAAGTTGAGACTTTACAAGCATATAACAAATTACCATGATGGCTGTAATCTAAACAAGTGAGACTATTAAGTCTGTTGAAATAGTTCAGTTCACACATCTCGATGGCGCTCACATACTCACGCACATTGAAAACTGACTAAAGGATGTGTCTGTTCAGTGACTTATAGTAAACTATATACAGTAATCTCAAAATGGCGATAACAAAGTCTCGAAGTAGATTCAAAAAAGATTTCATAGCACAGAGTAGTGCCAAGTGATTATAGTACAAGGACATTAAGCAAACTAGATAAGTTTGAACAACATTTAAACTATTAAATTTACTATGAATACTTACATAATATCTTGTCACTGGACAACAATGCATAAAAGCAGGACCATAATTCTGAAATCGAAATTATCTCATCGTACGTGGAAAAAGGTTTTTTCTCATTTTTGTAATTGATGCTGCATTTCTTGTTATCGATCAAACGGAATTCCTGTCATACCGGTATGCAACAATTGCAGAAGTAACGTTAATAGTTCATCACCAATTAAAATTTAATGTAGACTGTTTTCTTGCTGGTGACAGATAACTTAGTTTCCCGACAGCAAATGAATGAGTAACAGCAGAGTAGTTTTCAAATGCTTGGAACCTTTCTTCAGTAATTTATTTACGCATCTTTTGTTACAACTTGGTTTTTAATGAAATTTTCAAACCGCGAACAGAAAAAATGCTGTGTAATAGTTTCACTTCATAACGTGTAAACGGTATTTAGGTGAGAGTGTTTCGCAATGAAATTTTCAAACAACGAACGGAAAAAAATACTGCGTAATAGTTGCACTTCAAAACGTTTCAACGGTAATAGGTGAGTACGTTCCACAAAAACTCGTATCTGATTACAAAAATAAATGGATATCCTCGCGTGCGAAGAATTCAGGAAAGAAGATACAGATAATATGACTTTCAAATTAGAAATAATATGGAAATCTTTCTTATAAAATTAAAATTCGCAAGTGGCAATAGGACCAGTCGATTCCACTTTCACTATACAGAGACTTTCGTCAGCTCGGGAAGCGAAATCAACTGGAACAAACTATGTGTATTTAATTACATACGCAGCACCAGTTGGTGTTAAAAAACTGAACGTAACCAGTTCAAACAATACGAATTCACAGATCAGAGAGAATTAGACGATATCAGTTTTCAGTGCAGGTCTTCTCTTTTTGTGCTTGCTCATGTTCAGTGGAGGATTAACAGAAATGTACCTCACACGTGAGTCTTGTTGTACATTCTTTCATTTAATATTTGATAGACACTAACCTTCCTCTGCCTGTAGTGTTCTGACCACCCGTCAAACAATTTATTTGTTTAGCATCACGTTATCTCTTCCAGGAGATATGCAAAACACCTCTATTAAATATTGAATAAGAATTCTAGGAATAAATTATACGGCCACAGTCTGTATAAAGGTGAAAATCGAATAATAATTAGATAAGGAAAAGAACAAGAAGTACAATATCGGTAAATACTTTCCAGTACTGAATAATGTATATGATATAGCTGTCCTAGGATTTTAGTTCCTAAAATCATGCGCTGTATTTACGGTTGGACTGTGACATACGAAGGGTAATCTAAGCAATAACCGCTATACAAGACATGCCTGAGAACGTAAAATTCCGCCGCTTCTTGAAGAAATTCCATGTGCCATATTCGAGCAGAAAAATTTCTGGCTACAAGTGACAAGGAATGTGCAAGTCTTCTTTAAAGAACGAAGGGCTCCCCAAGCATGTACGTATCCCTGACATGCCATCCGTAAAATATGTTTAGGATATGACGGGTTGGCAACATACGTTTTGGTCCTAAGCCACATTTAGTAAACTGTTAAGTACCATGTGGAGGAAGATTGCACAGTATTTATACAGACTATGATTCCATGCCAAGAAGTGTAGGGGTTACAACTATAGCATCTAAGGCTACTGAATTTTTAAAGTCAGGCACCATGTACCACTCGGAATCCTAATAATGTAGACATTGTTATGTACCTATTTTTTGTATAAAGTGTGCTTAATTGACACCTGTTATCTTCGTGCGGCAGCTTTTACAAATGTTAGAATATAGGTAATATTTAGCAATATCAAGAATGAATGTTTTATACTGCAACGGGGTGAATGCTTAACACCAAGAGGCCGAAACAGTTTATCAAAAAATGGTTCAAATGGCTCTGAGCACTATGGGACTTAACAGCTATGGTCTTCAGTCCCCTAGAACTTAGAACTACTTAAACCTAACTAACCTAAGGACAGCACACAACACCCAGTCATCACGAGGTTTGAGAAAATCCATGGCCCCGCCGGGACAGTTTATCGATCCTGGATCTGATTCTGTATCTTTATTTTTCATGTGGAAATATGTTAAAATTTAGCCGTCCACGTATATTTTGTAGGCTTGCCGATGGATAAATTGGCATAATTTTCCGTATTACGTTGCCTGACTTTACTGAGACTGTCCTAATACACACCTGCAGCAGAAAACAGAGCAGCCGAACTACATTTCGGTTTCCGCGATTGCCGTAAGCCACTTAAGGTGAATAAAGAAACGGTTCCCTAAACAAAATCCATGGGCGGTTCCCTGCTGTATTTTAACCCTACTGAGTTTGTACTTAGTCATTACTGAGTCAAACGGTAGCCAAATGTGGAAATCTAAGAAATCTTCATTCCTTACGTAATGAGTCGTTTACTCACCAATGATGTGAACGGCGGTTTACACACGGCTACACTGCCGAGTCATTGTCCGTAATTTGGTGGTCAGAAACGTAACACAATAGACCCAACGCAATCTGACGGAACTTCATGGCAGATTACGAGTGTGTGACTTCCAGCGGTTGTGTCCGACAGAAAGTCTTAACTTTTCAGGAAATTTGATTACGAAGTAAAGTAATCTTGTTACATTTTTTCCGCTACTTGGAATCTGCGCCACGGCGCGGAAAGTTCTATTTTAGCAGCCCCTGTGAAGGAGTCCAAGTGTCTGCATCCTACAGGGAAAGAGTGAGAGCGAGCTTTATGTAAGCGCGCTCAAGTGCCGTATTAAAGGAAGGTGCTCCTAGCCTCTAATTGTCTCGAATATAATAAAGTAATTAATGTTTAGACTGTTTGAATATATACAATGTCAAATTATTAAGAATACGTAAAAGTCGAGAATAGCTTATTGAAATAGTAAATTTTATTCAAATATAAAGCGAAAAGGAACCAACATACTTAAGCCATTGGCGTCAGGTCCTCTCATCACGTAGCTGTGGGGGAGGGGGGGGAGGGTTAGAGAGGATCTTACAAAGAGAACACGGCAAGTGCCATTACCCGATTTCCTAGAAACCTCGCTCAGTGGCAGAGAGGTCAAAATAAGGAAACATGCGTCTCCGCTTATTCGTATATATTCGATCGCTTCTGACGACGGTCAAAGTTTTCTAGGTACTTTATATGCCTTTTAGCGAGTGCGTAGTCCAAGAGAAGCGATGGCACAGTTGCTAGTGTTACAATCACACTTTTGCGCCCAGTGTTCCAAACCCGATTATTGTTTCTATTTTTTGTTTTTCATTTATCTACCCACGTCCCTAGAAGATTACTGTACAAATGTTTTCCACTTTAGACTGAAAGAACTTTGTCTTTATTCGTCATCTAATTATATGTCTGGTGAATGATTTTAAAAATAAAAAAAAGAAACAATGGAAAAATGATTTGAAATGGTTTTCGGTGAAATTGATCCATAATCAATTAGAAGCGCCAGTTTTCGGAAAAGTGATCCGTTATGCGCAGTGTGCCGCGAAGTTATTGGCAACGCTTGAAATCTTCGACAACGTTAATGACGATTGTTTCTCGAGTGAAATTCATACAAAGAAATGTCGCTATGACAAACCTGACTTGACGCGAAGCTCGTGGTGTTCGGAATTTCTGTGTTTCGGATGTTCCTACGATCGGTATCATCCAATCGAATGTACCAAATCTTCCTGTTGAATAAACACAAGTACAAATATCAGAATTAAGAACTGATATAAGATGAAATATAAGAATATGAGAATTTAAGAAGATTGTAACCCCCGAAAATATCATACACTCGTATATTGTATAACATGTATGACCCTTATTCTGAAAACCAGTTGTAATTTTACAGCTAATATAACGTCCTTTTATCCCCTAACTCTATAAAACAACATTCGTGTAGTAACCTGCTACGGACATCGGTAGATAAATGAATGAAAGTAATATAATAAAATAAATAAAATCAGTAAACTGGTTTCGGACACGGGACGCGAAAGTGAGAGACCGTGACGATAGCCACTATTCCACCGGGGGAGTTGCACTTAACGACCGCTAAAGGGCACCTAAACTATGTCGAAAACTTTGACGGTCCTGTATCTAGGAATAAGCCAAGACATGTGTCTTCCACTGATAGATGTTTCTGGGGTCCGGGTTTTGGCACTTGAGTTAGAGAATATCTGTGCTGTTGTATAGGCAGACACGACTGTTGCAGCTCAGAGACCGTGCACTATTCTGAAACAGTGTACTGCGAATAAATCAGTTCTTAAGGATGTGGGTTGGTAGTACGAATGCAGAATTTTTGTACATATTACAAGCAATCTATATTCCACTTACTATAATGGGTTATTCGCAAAATCGCTCACAGAATGTTGGATGGCACAGTCTGTGAAGAGGAACCCCGCTGTCAGGTTGCACTAAGTCTATTTGTTACGGCTATACTAAAATATGACAATTGTGACAGGCGAGTAAGCCACTGTTTTTTGCTCTCAACTTTGTAGCGAAGCCAAGCAAAATACCTGTCAGTAAATTTTGGAAACGACATATTGGTCTTCAGAGACTCATTTCTTATATGAAGGTTCAGACACCATATTCGGTTTAGAAATTCCAGTACCGCAGACGTTACTTAAAAGCATCAGAGGTCAGAATGATTGAGTAGCTACAGAAAATGCTGCTCACAAAAATGTTGGCACTCTTCTCAGACAGATGGCGATTAAACATAGAGTTAAATATGCAGTTGTTTCATTCTTGCTTTTGGGTCATATGTTCTGCTTGGTATACGAATCGCTATTCCGCCCAAACCACCATGCATTTGAACGTTGTTTCCGTTCAGCAGTATAGTCGTGTCTCTTGTGCGCAACACGTCATACAAACACTCATTCTTGGAGTCGGTTGATTATACTTAACAGTCGAAATAGATGGGAAGGTAAAAATAATAGCACACCATTACCAAATACTTTCCTACAGGCAGTCACAAAACACCATGCACGTTACAGACTGCGCTGGAGAGTTAATGATTCATTCCAGATCTATGGTAAAAACCGCTTCCCTTTCTTTATGAATGTCCTGAAGAAGAAATAGTTACTGCGCAATCCACACTATGTTGTAGGTGGAAGATACGTGTGATACCTTTATCATTCTCCCGCGCCCCAGGCTCCATTTCCATTCGTGGATATTACACGGTAGACCTACTGTTGGTAAGCCTCCGTTTGAGCTCTAATATGCCAGATTTCAGAGATGTGTGTGTTGGAAGTCGTAACGTGTATTTCCTGGAAGGTGCCGAGCGCGATGGTGCAGTTGTACGACACTACACTCGCATTCGGGAGGATCGCGGTTCAAATAATTATCCATCCATAAACATTTAGTTTTACAGTGGTTGCCCTAAATAATTGAAAATGCAAATGGCGGGAGACTTCCCTTGAAAAACATCACCGATTTCGTTCCACCCTCCTTCCCCGCTATGAAGTTGAGTCTGTCTCTAATCACGTCGCCGTCCACGGTATCTTAAACCTTAATCTTCCTTCTTTTTTTTCATAGGGAAGTATCTGCGACGCAGTGAAACCGACAATAGCGTTGCAGGAATTTATCGGTAGCACCGCGAAAGAAGGAGGAATATCAGTGTACACTTTGTTTCAACCCGTCTTAGCCTGCAACGCTATCAGCTAATCTTTCATTAATTCCTTAAATAATAAAGTGTATTTATCATAACGTAGCCCCGTCTCTTCCACAGTTAATGTGACAACGACGTCAGGATGGAAGCTCTGCGAGTGCACGACGCGAGTGCGGAAAATCCGCAAGAGGCAAGTGTAGAAAACGATAGATATGAGTGGTGTCTGTTCTCTCTGACATATCCAACGGAACATACACTACTCATATTTATAATTCTATGGGTGCGACTGTTTGGTGAAAAAGTTTCAGTGCGGATGCACAACCAACGTCCGAACTCCTACAGGAATCAGAAATCTGCCAGTAGCGGGTTTATAGGTGGGGATTGTTGTGATGCGGTGAGCGGGAAGTTGCGAATTTTGACCCTAGGAAACAGTGTTTGGATGGCCGAGGCGGCTAAGGTAGCCGTTCCAGGGAAGTGGAGCATCCGGTTTCAACTCCCGGTCCGGCACAAATTTTCATCTCTCGCCTTTGCATTGCTGCAATGCCCTGTGCGATTGGAAGTCATTCTTTCTTTATTATTTCTTTCTGATCCCGTTTCCTTTCTATTCCTTTCATGCCAGTTTGTCATGTAAGTTTAGATAATACACGAAACGCGACTGCAGAAATTCCATACAACACTGTTCTCGACGATGTAATCCAACGTCCTTCGATTGGGTCATCTCGCACTGTGCGTCAGACCGTACCTGCCTGCAGAATAAAGCCTGTCAGCTACATCGTTTGTTATTGCGTGGTACGGAAGTTCACGTTGTCGTCATCCAGACACAGTTGCTCTGGACTGAGTTCCTAATCCTACGTTTCAGTCATATCGAAAGTGACTTCCATGTCGGTGGCACAACACAGGATGCAACGAAATATCGTCACATCACAACGCTTTCAGACATTTTATTCACAATCCTGGCCATCAAAATTTCAGTACGGTACCATAAAGGCAGCATGCAACCAACATCTAATTGACAAGAAGTGTACTACACGCTTGGATATGCAGTTCAGTTCCCCCGCACAAATGTACGAGTGATGCCCTCATAAATTGATTTTGAGTGTTTGCTGTTCATGAGAGGATCGTGGTTCACGTCGTATAAGATGGAGAAACAACAGCACATATTGTAGCTCGACAGCGACTGGATCGTGACATATCGGGAACACGGTTTGTTGTTCCGTGACACTGCTGCTACAGTGTTTCGGTATCCTACCACAGTTGTCCGAACATGGAATCGGTACGCTCTGAAGGGCCGTACAACGTCTTGCAAAATTTCGACGTCCCCGCAGGACTAGTGCCCGAGATGACGGACATACTGCTTATTAAAATGGCTCCGAGCAGTATGGGACTTAACATCTGAGGTCATCAGTCCCATAGAACTCAGAACTGCTTCAACCTAACTAACCTAAGGACACCACACACATCCGTGCCCGAGGCAAGATTCGAACCTGCGACCGTAGCAGCCGCGCGGTTCCAGATACTGCTTATTCAGCAAACCAGGATCTTACATCGATATCACTTCTTTTTAGTCAGCAAATGGGCTTGATTAAACACCGTCCTAACAGGCCTTTAAGGCCCAACGGTACCCACTGGCTGCCGTATTAATCTCAGTCAATAGGCGTCACAAGATGCGAATACGGAGCGGCATGAGGTCAATACATTGCTCTCCTGACCGTAGTCGGTTTTATTGGCCGGTGCCGTTACTCCTCAATTAAGTAGTTCTTCAATTGACCTAACAAGGCCGAGGCACCCCACTTGCCAGTAGCTCTCGGCAACCCCAGACCGTGACCCGTGAAAATGCTAGCTAGGCCCGACAGTGCTTAGCTTCAATGATCTGATGGGAACCGGTGACATCACTGCATTAATGTCGTTGGCAAATGGTCTTGATTGCAGCGAGATAAATATGCACATGGACAGTGTGGAACGACGCCTGGAACATCTCGGACTGTCAGCATGGTGACAACTGTCGCCACTTTCCTTGACGCGGCAGAGAAATGTGGAAAACCATCGTCTATAAAGGAGAGTTCCCAAATATGCATACAACATCCACATAACTAAGCGCAAGAGAAGAATGAACGATGACAATGTATTATTCATCGCCATACGCACCCAGCTCTTGGCGTGTTCGCATGAGGTGTCACTGCGTGCACAACACGATCGCTTTTTTCTCGAAAAGCTGTTAATTTGCACAGCAGGCGTCATATTTGTGACGCGTTAAGGCCGATGATTGTGCTCTGCATTCCATGACGTCATCTTTCAATAAGATTGTTGCAAGACCACGTGTTGCTCTTGTTGTCCTAAGCTATATCGATACAGTGTTCGACTGCTGCCTTGGCTAGCATTTTCTCCTGAGCTCTCATCCACTGAAAATATCTGTCCATAGGCCGACGAGGGACTGGCAAGGCAAAATGATTCATAATAATCTCTGGTACGGCGTCGAAGTAGCATGGAAGTAACCACATCCTCAATTCTTGGCCCACTATAGCCATTCTTTGCTGCCACACACAGAGTGTCCCAGGAGCAATGGTCAATATTCAGGAATATAACAGGAACGATTCTTCTATGCACGAAATTCTGGTGAACATAGGCTGCAAAACGCATACCTCAAGAGCTATGAACGCTTTTTCGTCTCCGATACGGTGAAAAACATTTCTTCTGTTGCAAGCTCTTTACTTTCCATATTTAGGAAGCTGGGATCTAAATTGTTAACTTAAGAACCATGAGCACTTGATCACCTTCGCTACTGTGAAACACATTACTTCTACCGAGCATGTGCACATAGCCCTTAAGGTATGCCATTTGAGCAAATTTTCAGTACATCAACTATTCCCGGTTTTGTCAATAGTACCTTCTGCCAGAAGATGGAAAGCAAGGATCTTACAGTAGAAGAGACTTGTTTCTTAGTATCGAAGATGAAGAAGTGTTCATACCGCTTTCGGTGTGCGTATTAGAGCAAATGTTTACTAGACTTTTTGCTTCGAATGATCGTTCCTATCATATCCCTGAACACTGACGATTCCTGCTCGGATATCCAACAAATGTAAAAGCTCTGCATTTTTTCCATGTATACCTCCAAATCATCTACATATTTAATCATGTATTCTTCTTACTATACTGTATACGCACAATAAGTACCAGTTAAATTTCGTTATTTGTTATCTTTCTTGGCGTTGCAATTAGAATCGCTAGTGGTGTATTTATCCTATGTTATAACCTTTTATCTATTTTGGGTAAAACAGGACATGATTTTTGATTACAATTATACATCTACTTTCACTTTTGGTTGAATAATAACTACACAAGTTAGCACCGTGAGTATAGCTATTATTACTACTACAGCACTGATGATCCAGAACATCATCACCACTGTCCAACACGAGATTGAATGTCTGGTGGCGTCGTAGACACGTAACGTGGCAAGTAAAGTGTATTAGCGGATCAGAGATGACTGAACCACCCAGGTAGTGACGCATATGAACGCGACCGAGATATGCTGTTCCCAAATCGATTAACGATGAGGGTTCGGTGAGCCAGCCAACCTGAATGTGGTTTTAGGCGGTTTCCCACGTCTCAGTAGATATATACCCGGCCGCTTCCCAAGTTCCGCCTCAGATACACGCTGCACAAACATTGGAACCCTTTCTAAGACTTGCATACAGAATTTAGTCTATACGCCGAGAGACGGGATGCACTGCTTCTGTCCTGGGGGGCAGGGGGAAAGGGGGGGGGGAGGGTGGATAGGTGACTGATAACCTTCGACGTTTGTTATCCTCAGACACTTACTCAGCGTCAAAGACGAATGGGAAATCATTTCAACGGCGACACGGGCTGCAAATGAGGAAATCCACTAACATAAGCGACTTTCAGAAAAGGCAGACTGTTACGTCTGGACGCCTGGAAACGAGCATCTCAGAAAAAGTAAAACTGGTCCGCTGTTCGCCTGCAACCCTCATGAGCGCCTGTGGGAAGTGACAGAAAGACGCCAAAAACACGAATAAACAAGGCGTTGGACAGCCACGCGTCATCAGAGAAAGTAGACGTCTTAGATTTGCTCACTTGTAATGAGGATAGAGTTTAATGCTGTTGTAGGTAAAACTGTTTCACAGTACATGGTTCAGCACATATTGTGACTTCTGAAATTTTCCCGGCGTATTTGTTCTTCTAATAATTTCCGGGTATACCCGGAAATTATTAGATCAGCACATATTGTTGAACATTGGGCTCCGCAACAGACAAATACCTGAATCATCCCTTATCGTCCCAATAACATCACCAATTATCATCCTAGACAGGCTGTGAATCAATGGAGACCCCTGGTCCTAAGGCACAATGTTATATCGAGTTTGGATCATCGATTCAATTCCCGACGATCGCTGGTGTGTAGGATTCCTTGGGTGTACAGACCGATACTTCAGGGAAACTGATGTTCCTGTAGTGCAGTAGATGTATGTTGGTACAATTGATGATGTCTCTCCAAAGCCCTTTGGAATCGTTTCAGCAGTGTTATCGTGGATCTATCTTATTAGCTCATGATGGCGAATCTTCGTAACATCTGGTGTTCCATGCTCAGTCACTTGTCGGCCAGCAGGAGACACACTTGTATGCAGAGGGCTTTTCTAGTTTTTTTCCGCAGGTACAATCGTTTCTTTCTTTCCTTCCATCTGATTTAGCGTAAGTACATTGCACACGGCTCGTGGACTGTCAAAACGTGGATCATTCATCATGAGGTTCGTAATCCGAGAATTTGTTTAATGTTTGGGAATAAGTTGTAGGTTCGTCTTCGTTTTTTGGCATTATTCCAATATTCCTGCAAAAGAATGGATATTCAGGTTTTTGTTTGTTTTCAGTTTGTGGCCTACACCACGGAATTCTGAAATAGGTGTTAGTCATTCTTCATTAGCCAGTACAGAGCTGATTTCTTCTTATTGTTTGGGCAAGTGGATGTATTTCAAATATCACTCGAAATGCATCTACAGATGTAGTGCTAAAAACTCTTCACATCCACGGGAATTCTCCTCGTTACACTGTGTTTACTGCTTGCGCTGGTGCTACCAGTATCTTCGTATGAGCTATGAAACTCGCACAATGGCAGTTAAAATAACCTCGCAATTCGAAGCATTGTGTGTATTCATGCGAGGCATGTTTATGCTGGTGCTAGCAGTATCAACGTATGAGTCGTGATACTCGCACAATAGCAGGTAAAATAGCGTCGTAATACGAGGCATTGTTTTGTCATTAATTTTCGATTTCTCTTATTCATTTCGTTTTGTGAGAACTCAAATTTAATCGTTCTTCCAGAAAGACTCCTGAATATCTGGATACAGCTTTTATTTTTGTGAGCGTATTATTAACTTGCTTTGATTTTTTTTAAAATATGGCGTCTTAGAACCCTTTGAAGACCATGAACAATCACAGAAAAAAAATATAAGAATTTCTTTATAAATATATCTTTGTTGTCACAAAAAGCTATAACATAGTATAATAAGAATAAAATTTGAATTTCATAATAGAGTATTTTGGGTGGTTTATAAGTGAAACCATTGGCTCATTATGATCATTTTCATGGCTACATTTTGCGTAAAATTTAGTGGGACAAACCCACATTTTGTGTTTTACACATTGATCTTGTGTGATGCGATACATTAGCGTAACTACAGTGTGAACATCTTCGAGATGGTCCACTTTATGGGATATGTAATGGATTGTGAAAGTGTTTATCAGGTGCATCAAATGGCTTGAATCTGTTCTGCTTGATCTGAGACCTCTTGCATTAGGAGATGATGAAAATGCTCGAACTAGACCAGCAAAATTACAGACAGTATGAATTCCTTCAAGAATATGTGTTTGTGATAGCAATATTCCCTATAAATGATGAAGACATTTACAACAGTGCCATAAAATTCTGTGCTGCTACTTTTTGCTCTTCCTTTCAATCTCTTAAACTGATTTTAACCTGTCGGACCTACCTACAAGTCCCATATAGGCACTGTAATCCTTTACAATATCTGTGCATGAAAGTTCTATGCGGGAACAATATTTACATTTCCGAGTGTTGTGTCTACCTTTTCAATATTGTGTAAATTTGGAAGACACTGTCTTGGTGTAAGATGTTTCCAAACGGCTGCTGTAATAGCTTGAGTGCTACAGAGAAACTGGAATTTTCCCCGAGACGAGACACATGCTTTTCCTTCTCAAAGTGTTCTGGGACCCAAACTCTCCCTTTCCTCACCGCCCCATAAGCATAAATTCCCCTGTTTCCTCAGATCGAGCATTAGGGGTATACAAGTAAAATAATTATCATAATACAGCCTGTCACATTTTCACTTCAAGTTATGAAATAAAATGTCGTACAACTCGGGAACCTAAGCACTTTTCTACCTCCTGGCTAATTTTCTCCGCGTAGGACGCGAACTAGGAATCATAGACAGATTCATTTGCTAGTAACAAATTATTGTACCCACGTTTTACGGATTTCTGTGGCATGTACTACTTGAGGTTCTACCTACCTTTGAAACGAATCATCGATTCGTCCACAGCGAGATGTTCTGTTGGTTTATAAATTTCAGAGTAGCTCTCGCTACGATAATCTAGCAGTAGGCGTACCTTCCTCCTTTCTTGGCTGCTTATCGTTATCATTCACATGTATATGCCCGAGTAACCACGAAAATCTGAGGCATGAGAACTGAAATACAGGAATCAGCTGGGTCAGAAGATCAACCCGTTAATAAATTGAGGGGAATAATTTTCTTCATTTTGTTAATATCAGCTGGTCTCAACGCTGTGGAACCTCCACGCTTTTGAGTTGCGTACAATTCGGTATGAAATACTAGATAGTCTAGTAAATCATTATGAAATAAGCACCTAAATATGCCAGATGTCTTTGCTTTTTGAGAAACAATATTTGAACCATGAGTATGTGAAAACTGAATAGTTGCTTTTGCAGGTATCTGTTTCACCCATTCGATATGCTCCTTTAGTTCTGCCTTGTCATTACACATATCATTGTCACTTTCAACACAAACACTTTCATCCACAGCCCCTTCACGCTGGACTATGTTCTCTTCGGTTGGAATAAGTTATGGTTGTTTATCAGAGTCATCTGATTCAGTTTCAATATTCGAAGCTGCTGACTCTGGATAACTTGGAATTTCATTAAGTATGTCAATTAGCATATGTGTGTTGAAAAAATGTTCAAATGTGTGTGAAATCTTATGGGACTTAACTGCTAAGGCCACCAGTCCCCAAGCTTACACACTACGTAACCTAAATTATCCTAAGGACAAACACGCACACCCATGCTCGAGGGAGGACTCGAACCTCCGCCGGGACCAGACACACAGCCCATGACTGCTGCGCCCCAGACCGCTCGGCTAATCCCGCGCGGCATCTGTGTTGATTTCACAGGCTCTGAATTCTTGATTTCATACCGCTTTGTCGGAAATGGTTAGCTTTATGTATGTAGTGTTCACACAACCACAACATCCATGAAGTGAGCTACATGATCACATAGCCCAAATGACAAAGGTATACGAAAATCTGAAAGTAGAGACCTTTTGGCGCTATTACCCTGACACAAGTAAAAGTAACATACACTGCTGTTTAAATTACCTGAGACGGGACACCATCGCAGTTACTGCGCCACCACTACCTGTTGATTGATCCAGACGTACCTGTCGCTGTGTTACATTGCATTTGTATGTCACGCTTTTCATAAATCCACGTCCATACTTTCAGTGACACGCAGACTGAATTGACTAATCCTTCAAAATATGTGGGAAGGATCATAGAGGTGGTCGCTCCACAGGTGTTCATGGAGTTGGTCGTGTCATACACTGATAAACCACATCATTATGACCACCGACCTACCATCGATATAAACCGGTCGAAGCGATAGCAGCGTCACCTGTCGAGGAGTGACTGGCAGTCACACCCACGCACGGTGCATGCAGTGTCAGTGCGCGCGCTGTGTGTGTGTAGAATGGGGAAGGCACTCAATATATTTGAGCTTGACTAAGGGCAGATTATGAAGGCTCGGAATCTCGGCACGAGTACTTTGGAAACTGAAATACTTGTCGGGTATTCGAAGAGTGCTGTGGCGAGTGTCATCAACACGTGCTGAAACCAAAGTGAAACAACGTCCAGACGTCGTCGGCTTGGGCGGCCACCCCTCATTACAGATGTCAGACGTCGTACTGTGGGCAGACCAGTAAAACAGGACAGGTGGCTTACTGTGGCAGAACCAACATCAGACATTAATTCTGGGCAGAATACAAGTGTGTCTGAACACACGGTGCACCTAACACTCCTAACGATGGGCCTCCGCGCCCAACAACCCATGCATGTACCACTGTTAACACCACGGCAACGGCAACTATGACTGAAATGAGCACATGACGATGGGCACTGGACATTTGCCCCCTGACAGAGCGTTGTATGGTCCGAAAAATCCCGATATTTTCTTCATCTTTTCTGATCTTTTTGAGGAAGTTAATCTAGAGGAAGGTATTTGCGACCGTAATGTCGTTGTGGCTTCAGTGGAAGTTAAACACTCGATATAGGGTAAGAAATATAAGAACTGTATATACACTCCTGGAAATTGTCCCAGGAAGGGGAAACTTTATTGACACATTCCTGAGGTCAGATACATCACATGATCACACTGACAGAACCACAGGCACATAGACACAGGCAACAGAGCATGCACAATGTCGGCACTAGTACAGTGTATATCCACCTTTCGCAGCAATGCAGGCTGCTATTCTCCCATGGAGACGATCGTAGAGATGCTGCATGTAGTCCTGTGGAACGGCTTGCCATGCCATTTCCACCTGGCGCCTCAGTTGGACCAGCGTTCGTGCTGGACATGCAGACCGCGTGAGACGACGCTTCATCCAGTCCCAAACATGCTCAATGGGGGACAGATCCGGAGATCTTGCTGGCCAGGGTAGTTGACTTACACCTTCTAGAGCACGTTGGGTGGCACGGGATACATGCGGACGTGCATTGTCCTGTTGGAACAGCAAGTTCCCTTGCCGGTCTAGGAATGGTAGAATGATGGATTAGATGACGGTTCGGATGTACCGTGCACTATTCAGTGTCCCCTCGACGATCACCAGAGGTGTACGGCCAGTGTAGGAGATCGCTCCCCACACCATGATGCCGGGTGTTGGCCCTGTGTGCCTCGGTCGTATGCAGTCCTGATTGTGGCGCTCATCTGCACGGCGCCAAACACGCAGACGACCATCATTGGCACCAAAGCAGAAGCGACTCTCATCGCTGAAGACGACACGTCTCCATTCGTCCCTCCATTCACGCCTGTCGCGACACCACTGGAGGCGGGCTGCACGATGTTGGGGCGTGAGCGGAAGACGGCCTAACGGTGTGCGGGACCGTAGCCCAGCTTCATGGAGACGGTTGCGAATGGTCCTCGCCGATACCCCAGGAGCAACAGTGTCCCTAATTTGCTGGGAAGTGGCGGTGCGGTCCCCTACGGCACTGCGTAGGATCCTACGGTCTTGGCGTGCATCCGTGCGTCGCTGCGGTCCGGTCCCAGGTCGACGGGCACGTGCACCTTCCGCCGACCACTGGCGACAACATCGATGTACTGTGGAGACCTCACGCCCCACGTGTTGAGCAATTCGGCGGTACGTCCACCAGGCCTCCCGCATGCCCACTATACGCCCTCGCTCAAAGTCCGTCAACTGCACATACGGTTCACGTCCACGTTGTCGCGGCATGCTACCAGTGTTACAGACTGCGATGGAGCTCCGTATGCCACGGCAAACTGGCTGACACTGACGGCGGCGGTGCACAAGTGCTGCGCAGCTAGCGCCATTCGACGGCCAACACCGTGGTTCCTGGTGTGTCCGCTGTGCCGTGCGTGTGATCATTGCTTGTACAGCTCTATCGCAGTGTCCGGAGCAAGTATGGTGGGTCTGACACACCGGTGTCAATGTGTTCTTTTTTCCATTTCCAGGAGTGTATTTTGTGTTCAGACATAATCACCTTTCTAGACGCTGAGAAGCTCATCTTCAGAAATCAACACGGTTTTAGGAAACAGCGGTCACGCGAGACACAGCTGGCCCTCTTAGTGCATGATATACAACAGGCTCTAGATGCCGGCTCCTAGGTTGATACCACATTCCTCGACTTTCGAAAGGCGTTTGACTCAGTTCCACATTGTCGCTTTCTCCAAAAAGTGCGCGCTTACGGTCTGTCCGATGATATATGCAGTTGGATAGAAAGTTTTCTATCAGACAGAGAGCAGTATGTCGTACTGAATGGGGAGACTTCAACAGAAACAAGCGTAACATCAGGTGTGCCCCAGGGCAGCGTAAGAGGTCCACTGCTTTTTACTATTTATATGAACGATCATAGCAATCTATGACAGGTTTCAGATAGATTATATAATGGTAAGACAGAGATTTAGGAACCAGATTTTAAATTGTAAGACATTTCCAGGGGCAGATGTGGACTCTGACCACAATCTATTGGTTATGACCTGTAGATTAAAACTGGAGAAACTGCAAAAAGGTTGCCCCTGTTATCAGTTCAAAGATGGGCATATTGGCTATTAGGTAGGTGGTCATAATGTTCTGGCTACGATTGTGCTGATGTGTGGGATCGGAAATTTCACGCTCCAGGTTGCTATCCACCAAGTGGTTTTTGTATGGAGAAACCCCACCCACAGACCATGGGGAAAACAATGTTCGATGCATACGAATTACGGACCAATTTTTTTAATGGCTTTATGCTTGATGAATGAAATAAGAACAACCAGGTACTTAATTCAGTAAAGTGATCTGACAGTTCATATTGTCACAGGACAGCCACCGATAATGGAACTGTTAAGGGAGTTTCCGGAGGCTATAGGCCCAGCGTGTAGGCCAGAATCACCACGTCACACAACATTACAAGCTACGCACATCACATCCTGCTTTTCTATTTTCTCTCGACCGCGAAGTTTTCTCCGTTACACAGGTCCTATCGCCAAGATGGATTTGAGCACAATAATTCAGGCACACACAAAATGATCGTCGGAAATCACATCGCCGTTGCTGTTGCAACAACTAATGGCAAGAAAATCTAGTTCCTGGTGGTCATTAGCGATTATAAAATGCTGAACTCTCTGATAATCCCCATAGCTCTTCATATTTTACTTGTCAGTTTGCTACTTGAATGGTTTTTCCACCTTGGATCTCTTCCAGATCTACAGTTGGATACCAGTAGTGACTGAGAGATAATGTTGCCGTTGCGCAATCGTCCGAACTATATGCATTTCCATACAAGTAGTATGGGCTGCGCAACCACTCACATAAAATCCAGAAGTTTATTGATGAAATCATTAGGTTCCTCCAGAAAAAGAACATCAATGTCGCCTACAAGATGTCTTACACAGCTTAACCGAATATGGAGTATTACCGACTCAGGTAAAGACCATAATCAAATGCTACAGATGCACCCATTGTCAGAAAGAAGATATATTTCTCTGGCATATGTCGACACACAGCATGTTCGCCGCTCTGTAGGAATATCTTATGCCAATGATAGTGGGAATACCTCAATGATACATAAATTCGAACTTTTATGGCCATTTGATATATTGTACAGCGGAAGCCCAGGTGATACTAGCATGCGTAATACCACATCTCTTGTAGCTAATAAAGACCCACAGGATCTGTTAGAGGCATCCTATGTGAGCTTTGCAGGGGTAGCTTCTTTAACACATCGTACCGCTGGAGGACACTTAGAGGTATTTCGTCCGCACGGTGTGTGCGGCTCTGCAGCAGCACGTAAACAGAGTCTAGAAATGTATATAGCTTCCCTCCAAAAATCTGAAATGGAACGGCGTTACTGGTCACAATTTAACGGAATTTTTGGCCGCATTTGAGGCAGTGAAATACTTCCAATTTATGGCTGAAAATTATATTATTCTATTTACATGTCACCTACGTAAGCTGTTACACAGCCTTAGCATATTTATCTGTCTGTTCAGCTCAGCCATATTAGTTTTGTTACTCATTTTACGTGCAACGTCCAGTATATGATGGTACCCAAAACATTGTTGCTGATGCTCTGCACAGAGTGAGTGCCGCCTCTCAAACAATATCTTACAACGAGGTTGTAATATCACAGTTTAGTAATGCAGAATTGTGGACTTGCTGCGAGAATCGTTGGATATACGTTTTGGCCCATGCCACCTTTAGGTACGCACAGGCCAATGTACTAGGAGGAAGTCAGAGAGTGGCCATAGCAATATGAGCCAACTTCACTACTCCGCGTATTTCAGTCGTGGCTTGTGTTATGTCATCTAGACATCTATGCTGCCAGGGCAATGCAAATGCAATTTTTAAATGCCGTGATATGTAGAAAGACTGGTACACAAACATTTAGGAATGTGTCCCCAGCCAGATTCGCAAAGCGAAACACGAAGTACTAAGCTGCTCGTAAACTTCCTCCATCCGGATATATGTTGGGCAAATCAGCATGTGAATGTCATGGGATCGTTATCTACCTCTCAGAACGCCGACTTCTACCTCACAGTGATAGAAGTGGCCATTAGGTCAGATCGTGGAGACTGTGGCCCATGCTTTTAATTTCGGCTCGAAAGCAACTCAGGTGACATTCGACCAATCGCCAATGGGAGCAGAGGTATTGCATGCCGTGGAGCGACGTTTTGGGAATCATGTCACACGAAGACTCTATAGGGTAGTCAAAAATATCATCAGCTGTATAATGGGATGACGACAATGAAAATTTGTGCCAGACCGGAACCCGAACACGGATCTCCTGCTTATCGTGAGTGGTCGCTTTACCATTAGGCTACCCGAGCCTCAAGGCCACATCCAAACTTCCATATGCCGTCAACCATGTGTCTACAAGCTACACTCTTAGATCTATAGGAGACACTGAGATCAGCCAATCAGGTCTTTCGGTACGTAAATTCAAGCTGGCCACCAGATAGAAATAGTATCAGTTTTTCTCACAGCGTAGATAATAGTGCACGAGATTGCTCAGGCTTTATCTCGTATTCGATCCTTACTACTGTCCCCTAGCCAATTTTTTTTATCACTATTCTTTTCGGTCTTAGAAAAGCAAACGAAGAATACATTTGGCGAAATCGTCTCTCATCGTATCGAGCTTCTTTCTTTATAATTATTTCTTAGCACAATCTACTCTGCAACACCCTTATAAGCTTTACAGACTGTTTCCGATCACCCTGTGTATCAGGCATTTTTTAGTGGCATGGTGGACTGTCTTCACCATTCGCATAAGGCCACTCAAATGAGTCTTGAGAGGGCAACACCCTACTAAAAGTGCTGATGAAGGGCAGTCAGGGATCTGCGGCAAGCTGAGTACCTACTACTACACGGCACACCGACCTGCAAACCGAGTGGATTCATAAAGAACCTGCTTACAGAAAGAGTACGACCAACGTCAGCGTAAAGGCACAACAAACAAGTAACCTTTGTTTCCCCAGAATTGACCATGACGAAATTATTTATGGACGGCGCCCCATTATGTAAGGCTTTGCACCCCCGAACTCGCCGTAGAAAACGATCGACTCGGTCGATCACCAAAAATAGGCACGCTGCAGTGCCGTAGGCATCACTGAATCGGCGGTCACTACCAGGCACCAAGGTGGACCTCTCCTCCCTCAGTATCCCTGTTGCAGGTCATCCTACGGTCGAGTACTGATGCTGGACCTCTACAGCGATTCAGAGAAGAGGATGCAACTACAACGGCGGTGTACGGACTATGAGATTGACTCCGCCTGCTAGTCTTTCTCCATTTCGCTACAGTTTTATACTGTTGTAATTTTTCCATACGAATCAACAGGTCCACGAACCACTTCGCCGAACTTCCAGCGATATTCAGCAGAATATAGGCCAGTATAGTAAGGAGAAGTGAACCGAATACGAGGCACATGGACAAAAAGCTACTAAACTGTTTACTATTTCAAAAGTTATCGCTATAACGGTTAATAGATTTATCCTACTGTGAGACAAGACGGTCAGCGCTTTAATGGAAAATCGTTCGCAGTTGCCTACGAAACCTTGATTGTACCTAGAAGTGAACCTTTCCGTCCGCCTACATGCTGCTAAAGTTGTTTCGACTAAACTCGAAAAAGTTTCGTTAGGAAGCCCCTACACATCCTCAATACAGTTCCCATCCCTCCTCATGCGACTTCCATATATCTGGAGCCTTGAGTGAAGAAATTTATGGCTCTAGTTTTTCTTCGCAAAATGAGGTGCGCGCATCGGTACAAACATGGTATCGTTGGCAACGGCAACCATTTATACATGAAGGCACTGTTTTTTTCACATAATTGTGTATCCTTCCGCGGTAAGAGTCAGCTGACAGTTTTCTGAGTAAGGTACCGCCGTACGAGGTAAAAAACTATTAGCGAAAAATCAAGGTTCATGTCAGCTGACTGTTTTGTCTCACAGTGGGATAAATGTGTTAAGAGTTACGGCGACTACTTTTGAAATAATAAACAGTTTACTTACTCATTTTTCATTCATCTCGTTTTCGTTTTTTGTCTGCCCCTTCTATATATAACACCCCTTTTACGTACCTCCATAGTTAGGTTCGATTTTAACTTAATTGCCTCTTTACGAAGATGTTGAGTGCTCTCTGTTCAGAAGTTATGAATCTAGTCACGAATCTGTTTCAATAATCCGTAAGCTTGCGTTTTTTCTCGGCAATTGAAAGCATGGAACTGTATCGAATGCCTTCTGTAATCCAAGTAACACTGCATTAACCTGTCCACGACGACCTACAGCCTTCTGGGTTTCATAGACGAATAGCGCTAGCAGCGTTTCACTAGAACTCTGTTTGTGGAATCCATGTTAATTCCCAATGAGTAGACATTTGTTCCCAAAATTATTCACAATGCGAGACAATGAATCGTGTAACATATTTCGCTACCCGGTTGATGTTAGCGATGTATTCCAACAAAAATTTGCATCTGTCCGACGAACCTAACTGAAGTCGGGAGTGACCTGCGGATTTTGCTCCGGCGGTCTATGGTAACCTTCAGCTTGAAGGGCGGCACGTTAGCAAATCCTCCTGTCAGGTGTAGAAGCGTCTCGTCTGTTGAGTGATATGGTTTCCTATTCCGCCGTCACTTGCCCCAGTATGAGCAATTTCGACATTTATCGATGACTGAAAGGGAAATCACATCTCGATTTTCTGCAGTGAAGTAACATCTGAAGACCGAATTCTATTTCGGCAATCTGTGAGTTATCTTCCGTTTCTGTGGCAATGTGATCAGATCACCGAGTGTCTAGATAGATAATTTTCATCTGTTTATTGACTTTACAGTTGAACAAAATGTCCTAGAATATTTCATCAGACGTTCACCGAAATTTTGCTTTCGAATGCCTAGAGCACTCGTCGCATTGCTCACTTTCAACTATTTTGGATTCGTTCAAATTTTGTAAGTCAATAACGCTACGAACTTCGATGAAATTAGGCTGAAGCTCGCTTATGCTTCGTAAGCTTTATTAGTAGGTGTATTGTGCAACGCTTGTGAAATTTTTCTTTCTGCGCTCGGTATCTTCGTCCTCAGAACTGAAAATTTGTTCTTTATGGCTCAAATACTCCGAAATATCTTTCCTGCCACTCTTTCGAAACAACAGTATTTTCCTAAATGTCTTAAAATTACTTTCAACAGTTTTAGTGATTAGATAAACAGTGTATCACACGTAAATCTCCTTTCATGTAATAGGTTTACCAACCCTATGGGAAACGAGAGTCACTTTCCAGAGGCACTAACAACAGCCACACATCCAGTAAAGCAAGCTTTTCTGTTATTAGAAGCAAACACTGGAATTATGTCAAAGTCTACACCGGACATGATAAAAAATTATGGAAGAAATAATAAAAGCCACCTTGCAGGTGCTTCTTTGCAATACGATACCGGAGACGTTAAGTACGAAGAATTCCATAAGCTAATAATGTGAGAAGCCGGCCGCGGTGGCAGAGCGGTTCTAGGCGCTTCAGTCTGGAACCGCACTGCTGCTGCGGTCGCAGATTCGAATCCTGCCTCGGGTGTGGATGTGTGTGATGTCCTTAAGTTAGTTAGGTTTAAGTAGTTAGAAGTCTACGAGACTGATGATCTCCGATGTTAAGTCCCATAGTGCCTAGAGCCATTTGAACCATTTGAACCTAAAAATGTGAGAAGCTACAAAATAAAGATGCTACGTTGCCGTATCATAGAAAATTAGATATTAAGAATGTAAATAAGTATCTAAATATACTGTCTTAAAAGGACTGAGTAAAAATCTGCCACACGTAATACATTTGATTAGGTGCACAAATTCTATATGACCTGTAGATAATATTTTGGTTCTTGATAGAAATCAATCGTTGAAATTTATGAATACGTAAGAAGATGGTTTAAATGGCTCTAAGCGCTATGGGACTTAACATTGGAGGTCATCGGTCCCCTAGACTTAGACCTACTTAAACCTAACTAACCTAAGGACATCATACACATCCATGCCCGAGGCAAGATTCGAACCTACGAGCGTGGCAGCAGCGCGGTTCCGGACTGAAGCGCCTAGAACCACTCGGCCACAGCTGCCTGCATGTGTGAAATGAGGTCATTCAGATGATGCATTCTTCAGTACATCTGCAAAACTGTAAAATAATCGCTTATAACCGTTAGAACGAATCTGTCTCACCAGTAAGACGATATGTACATCACTTGTAGGTACCTATGCAGTAGAATGCATATTGAAACGACCTTTAACGCTGCAACTTGACCTATGAAAATGTGATGCGCGACTTTTTAAACACTACTTCCAAGTCAGCCTTAATGCAGAAAAAGAACCAGAAAGTAATGTGAGAATAAACGCTGATTTGTGAATAAAATATGACCCAAATCTGATTTTATGTATAATGTTGCACTCAGTCATAACTTCCGATCGTACCTGATGCTTGTTGAAGGAAGAAGCTGTAGTGTCTCGACGCAAAATAATAGAGACTGCTGACAATTCTAAGAAAACATTTATCGTAACGCTAGACGGTCTAACAATTTTCCGACACTTGACTGTGTCATTACGCTGTCGCATGTTTAACTGACATCGATCAACTCCATGGCAGCAGACCGACGCTTTACTACGCATGTATTTTTGTGCTTCATCGGAAATAGTGACGCTCTAAATTTGTGTACTCACCTAATATGCTCAGTTAATGGTTATCTCTTTTTAATTTTAAGTCAAAACACGTTTGTCCTCGCTCTTTCCACAGCTCCAAGAATAATGCCCTCATAATAAGTAAATATTTGTCTGTAGAATTTCGAAACATTTACTGCTGTTGCCCAATGTACTTCCATGATCCTCAAATGATGATTTTAAATTCTGTAACGCTACTGTAAGAGATATTTTTGAAATCCACTTAGAGATTGGCTGCATCACTTGGCTTTCACTTAAGAAAATCATGAAATTGGGCTACATCCATTTTGTTGTTGTAGCGTCGACAAAGTATGTGTATGAATGTTATTGGCATCGCCTGCATTGTACAGCTGCGCGCCGGAACGTTACGAGCCGCATTCCATCTGCAGGCATGAGCGACAGGCAGTCAGTCAAAAGATACCATCCATTGAAGTTAATCGTATCTTTCGTTCGGCACCTGATGCACTTCGGTCTAAATTCGCCAATAACCTGATTCTTCGGGTAATGCAAATAGATCAGAAGCACTTGATGCAGAAGAGGAACTATTTAATTCTAACTATAGCCGACTCACGTTTGTTGCCGAAAATGATAACATTAACAACAACGTCTGTGTACTTGACGGGCTATTGGCTGTGCGCTACTTACCAAACAGCTACAGGAAAACACGTCACACCAGTTGCTGCTACACTGGCCCCTTTCAGCAATGAACGGAACTGCAGACACATATTTAACGATATTTTAAAACATATTTTGACATTCAAAAATCGAGACGTACAGCTAGATATAGTATTTTACAGGAAATATGTTTCAATTAAGAGGAAAAGAATCTTGTGATGTAACTAGCGGCCGGCCGGGGTGGCCGGGCGTTTCTATTCGTTTGAGTCTGGGACCGTGCGACCGCTACGGTCGCAGGTTCGAATCCTGCCTCGGGCATGGATTTGTGTGGTGTACTGAGTGTAGTTAGATTTAAGTAGCTCTAAGTTCTAGGGAACTGATGACCTCAGCAGGTAAGTCCCATAGTGCTCAGAGCCATTTGAACAATTTTGTAACTAACGAGAAGTTCCTTGGCTCTATTAAAGTGATTAAATACATGAAAAAGAAATACCTCTCGCATTTGCGATGTTAAGTTGATGATGGATTTATAGTGAGTATTGTGATAAGTGTAGCAAACAAACCGTACAAATAGACCAGATACGCTGATAATGTAATTGAGAATCGTTCGAGGAAATATGCCGTTCTTAAATTACAACGTGGGGTATTTTTTAGAAAGCCTGTGTTTCAGGCAGACTTTAAATCATTTTAAAATCCATATTGCAATATAAACGCGATTATAAATCATAGCGATACGTAAAACTGTTTATGTCTTGAACTTAACGCAAATGGAACCGGAACTTGAATGCACTTTTCTGGATTTGTTTTCTTGTAGGCCAATAGGTACAGTTAACGTGGTTGGTGTCACTGTGGGCACATCTCAGATCTGTATCTTTGTGCTGCCTTTCCATTGCATTCAGTGAACCCACACGTGAGATTCATGTCGAGATACCTTTTAATAAGTAAACCTATCCATGGTACAGCAATGTATACCCGTTAACGCATAATCGTAGACGGAACCGAGCAATACTGAATGGAAACCTCAAACCTGGAGCGAAGATTTAAAGAGGTAATTGGCGATGTCAACGCCAGGTACCGTGAGCGATTTGAAACAAAATACCCAGCGCTTACCGTGGGTATCGGTACAGTTGTGCACCATTTTCGGGGGAAATAAACCTAACGAAATGCAATAACTTTGTAACAAGCCGCCGGAGACGGTGGGTCCCTTACAACAAAATATTCAGAAAGATTTCATGAACGACGTCTGAAAGTTTCTCGGTTAGGTTCTGGCTCATCTTGTATAAAATAATCTACCGTGACTATTACCGACTTCTCGATGTTATTGTGAGGAGCTGGTGGACTTTCAATTACAGTTTTACAGATAAAACGGAATCAAATAATGTTCCCTCTTTGGAGTAAATAATAATATTTCTTAGACATATTATCTGTCCGCTAGGACTGTTTGTAATCTATTTGTCACTGAACACACGTACAGAAATGTGGTTCTAAGACTGGTATGCAGTTCCTGTCCCAGACTGTATTCGCGCAAAATGAATCAATGAACATATGAAGAGGGCAAGATGATTCACTACCAAATTCTCCAAATTCCACAGTTATAATTTTTTGTTCTAGGGTTACATGAAGAGTCTTTCTTACGAACCTACATGGTTGCAGGAACACGCAGTTGGACATAGTGATTTTATTAATTCATTCCACTGGATGTATTTCTAATTTTCCTTGTTATTTCACTTAACACGAGATTGCAAAATCCGGAAGTTCAGAATGAAAATTAAATCAATAAAACTAATATATCATCTATACTAGTGTTTGCTGTAGTTTGGGTAGACCGCTGGACATAGCGATATGGGTAAATAGAAGAATTTAGTCCAGTATTTACATTCCGACCAGGCAAATTACGAGGTAACGTTATATATTAATGTGTTAGGATCAAAGACCGTCTATTTCTCTGTTGCATCTCACACTCAGGGTTCAAAAATAAGATATCGTTCATTGCATTTAAAAAAGAACAATTTTTGTTATTTTTATACTAAGAACTGTATACATTCGATTTAACAGAGGTCAGTTACATTATGGTTTCACATTATGTCACTAATTCTGATTCCTCTAAGAGTATTTATAGAAAAGAACTGTAAGTGGGTTAGCATAACATTTTACTGTTATCATCCTTAAAAGTGGATTAACATTGCTACCTCAAAAGTTTCTTTATGTGACTAGATATATAGTATGGTATTAGGCAAAATTTCAACCATCCTTATCTTCAACATAAAATCTAGGAAAATCCTTGTTTCGCTGTCACATATTCCCTCTTAGGTCTTTGAAGTACCACAGAAATTAGTGTCAGCCGTTTCAAAAAACAGATCAAACATGTATTCACAGTTCAGTACTCCGATAAAGTGGTGTCATTATTACGGAAATAGCATATTTACATAGTTCTCGCCATTAACTACTGACAATATTGAACGTTGCAGCAGTAGAACAGTGTTGCTATAATGAATAAATTAAAGAAAGTTATTTTTGCCACATAGAGTATTCCAAGAAATAAACAGAAATTCGTACCAAAAATACATCAAAATAATAAATTTTCAGTTAGTGTATTATGTTGTGCATTGTAATATGTGAATTCCTCTACAAACTTTGTTCCTTAATCTCTATAATAATATCTGTCATTATTACCATTTTTATTACATTATAACGCAATTCTGTATTTTTTAAATGTGTTCCACATTTTAATTTTTTGTGCGGTTAATAATAATACCACAGTTTTTTGGTCACATAATCCTATCATCAGTTTCAGATTCACGCAAAATTCGTATTTTATCTTCTAGAATATTTTCTTGGAGCGAAGTCACCTTTCCGTGGTCCGAGTTATGTCCTTAATTTAAATGATCTCACAGGAAGTTTATATTACAAATATATAGTTATTTACGTGCCGTCTTCTTCCATGGAGGATCAAAATTATATAAGGGTCGATAAAAAAGTCTCCATTTGAGGTCGATGCTGCAGCATGTATGCAACGTAAAGTGAATCCGATGCAGTTACATACGCACTGATATGTAGGCAAGGTATTAGCGTGGCATTCGTGTCTTTCCGACGTCCGACACCGGTAGATATCCCCCGGAGAATGAAGAATGTGTATGGGGGAACATGTCTGTCGAAATCCACCGCTGTGGAATGGTGTGCCAAGTTCCGGTTGGTCACGATTCGGAACAAAACGCCGGTCGATCTGAGAGGCAGAAGTTACGCCTACTCATGTAGGAGATAATCGAGCACCCGGCCTACAGTCCTGATCTCCACCCAGGCGATTACCAGACCTTCGGTCACGTAAACCTAGATTATTAAATCCTCTTAAAATTAGGAAATTTTGTTCTTAATTTGGTATTATCATATCACTGGAGATCTAATAACCGTAATTAACTAATGGATGACTTATAAATTATGAGTTCCTTACAGTAAACCTGGAGTACTAAAGTTTACGATGGTTAATAGCAATGTAACATTTCCTCACTTCCCACACAGTGTTCTAGGTTTAAGAAAGGCCTTGAAGGGTCGACGGTTGCTGTCGGACGAGGATATGCAGCAGGCAGTTACGAAATTCTTTACACAGAAGGACACGGTGTCTTATCAAACGAGTATCTCCAACTTGGTGCGTCGATGAGATGATTGCCTCAATGACCATTGCAGTTTTGCCTAGTTAGCTTATCGATTTTCGATTATACATCCTTCGAACGGAAACTCTTTGATTTGCCCTTTGTGTAATATTGTTAACTTTTCTTAAAAGAAATTTAACCATACTGTTTGTAATAATAATTTTGTGTATAATATACACAAAAGATTCATATATTCATTTAGTCCACAAAGTTTAACACAGTTTTAGTCTTCCTTATTTTAATTGGATGACTATAAAACATATTTTTGGTGGTAATAGAATTTGCTGCATGTTCATATGCAGCTTTCTGCAACACTTGAACTTTATGTTTTGAAATGAACTTTTGGATATTTCCATTCTTATGTATTATTAATATTATGTCAGACTGTTAAGCCATGATTAAGTTGTCCTAGTGTTGCAACATGTGTTAGTTATAATTATGGAAAGTAAAATAGAGGAGAACATTTGTTGCTTAGTTAAAAATAATTTTTCTCAGTTTTTAAGTAAATTGCCTAGGTTCTACATATCTGACAGTAGAGATCCACTATTTTCAGAATTCTTTTTGTTGGTTTGTATGTATTCACATTTAAATTAATGTAATGCATTCCCTTCCAGTGGGCTGACATTTGCAGATGGGATACAAGACAATTCAGTTACATAATACTTTGCTTCTATGATGCCTGATGGCGGCAGAACCAACTCATTGCGACATGTGCCTTCGGTCTCTATGTTATATTGGCGCGTCTCATGGGGCAGTCTCTCGAGTACCGTCGGCACGTAAGAAATCTACTGTTGGCAGCCCTGTCGATGGAAGCGGGTATCCAACGTTTCTGTCCATGCTGACAGTCTGCTTTAAAATCTCAGTCGATTATAGTATTGCCAGTATTTTTGGTCTCTGAAACATTAAATAAATTCAAACTGAATTTTCTTGTAATGGACAAGAAGGCGCTAGTATTTGTTTTTGTTTCAAAAGATGTTTCTTGTGCACCGACTTGCAATTAAATTCCGCCTAGTCACTGGTCACGTTCCCTTTAGAACGACCATTGGATTCGCTACAGCGTTCATGTACGAACCATATAACGCCTGATATGCAGTACGCTATTTCTAACTACCAGAACCTGATAAATTCATTATATGCTATCAAACTTTCCAATGTTGATGCGCTGTCCAACTTACTAGTTTAGCTCAGTTCTGAATACATCAGCCAGTAAGTGGTCTGTTTTCAGTCACATAAATGCTTCATTGGAACAGCGGACAGCTTCCCCATTAGGGCTCACGTGGTTGATAAAGTGTCGTGTTAATTAAAGCTGTTACCAGTATTAAGTTGAAATGACTATTAAAAGAACCCAATGACCAAATTCTATGACCTTCTTTCCATTCATCGGCATCTAGTTTATATTACATAAGGTATAAGGCATTTCACCAAGTCAACTCTAAAGAGATATGCACTGAGTCCCATCTGCTCTATCCCACAGGTCCAAGCTACGTTACTATCGAGCCGCCTGGGCGTCACTGCAATAAATGTCGTCCTCTGGAGGTACCAATATCAGCTAAGTCTCTCGCTCAGCATTGCTGGACTAATCATAGAACTCGCATCACGCATGGAAAGCCAGGCGGCTCCATATTTAGTACTGATTTGTGGTACCCTCTGGTCCATGGGGGTGAGAGTAATTATTAGAGTTGCGATCTACCAAAAATACGGTTCGGTAATTTTGGTACTTTACATAAATGACGTATTAAATGGTAGAAGTTACCGGTAGTATTGGTGGAATTGGTAGGGAAAGAAACATAAATGAAATGTGTAAGAGAGAAAATGGGAGCCGACAGCTTCTTTTTTTGTGTGTTTGGTTGTTTGTGTCGTACATAATTAGAACTGCACATAATTCCGCATTAGCCCACTGAGTATTTTATATTGTTACAGAAAATAAATTCCTTTTTATAAGTAATAAAAATTAGTTGGTCGATTAATTTCTGCGCTGTTACGTAGCTAAAGCAATTACTTTTGATAAAGTACAGTTCACATGCAAAAACCCAAAAACGTATATAATTATTTTACTCAGTAGAACGTTCTTCATTACGATCAAAGACAAGAGTTTCCTGTTATTATTGATATATGCGAAAATTGTTTATGAATCACTGAAACACGTTTTATATAAGTTCGGTGACGTATTGAAGCAATATCTGATATATTTTTGCTTTGTGTTTTCTTATTTTGCCTTTCTGATGAGGAAATTGCGTTTTATAGGGCCATACGAAAAAGCTATATTGTTTTCTTTATTTTTACTACAATATTCCTCTGTTTCACCTTACAGTTCAACAATTTTCGAATAAAACCTGTACTAAGCACTGACAATTTCAGTCTTGCTTTAAATACTGTTTATTCTTAAGTAATAGACAGGAAGATAACTATAGAGAAGAAAAATGTTTCGTAGGTGACTTGGCCCTCTTTACACCCTCACTCAGTTCCTAGATAGTTCACCACTTCCTTTTTTTGTTTTTTAGAGGACTCTATACATACGTAAAGAAAGCGATCGTCAGAAGTAACCACCCATATGCAACACACCCAGTGTAAATATACAGGTTGTGGGGGTATCACCTTAACTGACTACAGCGACTAGAAAAACTATAGTAGTGTATGCTTACATTTGGTAGTCTACGGCAGCCTACCGTAGTTTCACAACTCGAGTAATTATATTACGTGGTAGGATCCATGAAGAGTACTTAACTGTATGCCGTAGCTACACTACACGATTTTTCTTACAAGCTCAATATCCACATGATTATAACGCTTGAAAAAGACCACCGCAGCATAGTAAAACAATACGCTGGTGGAGAGTTGCCCCAAATTTTTGTAGAGGAGGAAGGACTTCATCTTGTAGCGAAGAAATTAGAAAGCTTTTCCCCACAAAATTACGTTACACACCGAACCTAGTAACTTCCCTAGGGCTTAGTTTTAGGATGTAGTGCAAGTATCACAACCGCCTGAAGATGTACAAACCTTGTTTTTAAGATCTTTCAGATCCACATAATTTTTATTAGGCAAGAATCTAGCGGAACTCATTAAGGACGAGAGTACAGAACTTTGCTATGGCTCCTGTTTCCGCAGGACTATAACGTATGTTCGAGTCAGACACCACGAAATCGACCAGGTACTGAGGTACGAGACGCAGTGCGATCAGTACCAGGCACTCCACCGCCAACGCCTCCGCTTCCGGCCGCTAAACAGAAGGGAGCCACACTGCCCCCACCGACCTTTCAATTGCCACACTCATAAGATAGCCACATCCTCCCGCTCCCGCCGGCGAGGACAGGATGCACGCTACATGATTCCCAGGACTATCGGGCAGGCCTCCTGTGTGCCTCGGTGGTGACGTTGAGATCTAACCATCGTACACTGCAAAGTCGTTTACCGACATCGCGTGCGCACCGTCATCCAATCCATTACTCCGCAAGCTTGCGTACCGAATGTGAATGCTTCACCCACCGCTGTCAACAGCAAATCACAACAAGAAACGAGAAAGAGCCCAGCTAAGGAGAATACTAAAGACATGGCTTGGATGTCAGTACCGTCGTGTTCATTTCTGTCAAACAGCGAGCGGGAGGTAGTAATAGCGTACACTCCAGTATTTCTACATGTGAAGCTCTGACACACGCTAAACACCATAACGCATCATTGAATTAGAGTCCCATTTAAGACAAGAACAATATATTTACCATGTCATAACCGATTTCTCCCTATTTTTACCTACCACTGTCATGTCGCTATCTCCCTCAGCTATCCCTCTCTAATCGACGTCGGCCAGTTGTATCGTGAATGATAATGGCGATCCTTCTATGCCCACTGGTATTACACTCTCCTCCAGCAGTCACTACACATTTTTAACATGAAATAGTGCTCTCTCTAGTCTCATATTAAATAATTAGCCGTTATTTTTTAGCCAATGGCAGTGAGATTCTTGATATATTACGACAAGGGATCGAATTCCTCGTCAGGTTCCATACAAATCCTGTGAGATTTAAAAGTCAATTGTACGATGGTAGTCAGAAGGAAACATGTCCCATCTCTTAGAAAATTCTGTTAGTGCAATAAGGAGAAGGAGGACGGTGCTTTTCTACTATTTCGAACAGTTGGGATTTGGAAAGATCTGAATTGCAATTTATGATGACGAGTTGCTACATATTCGCAATAAGGTTTTATAGCGATTTAGGAAATGTTTGTTTTGTTATAAATCCACTCACGGGTCAGGAAAATTTATGAACCAGGTAATTAATTTCGGTCAGCCGTGACCATCTTCAGACCTAAAAACTATCACCTAACTACATAAAATAGCTAATCAAGTCATTATTAGCAAATATGACTGCCTTCCCGTACCTGATTGAATGCAGTACATTAGATAATTCGTGTCATTTCGTACATACAGGTTGTTTCAATTATCTGCTGCCCGGCGAATCAGACGCCGCGTCGACTTATAGTGCCTCCTCCAGCAGTACTAAATTTAGGCAAATAAATTTTATACTCATCATGTGAGAAAGGGAGAAGCTGGAAATGCCTGCCATTGTTTTCCACGTATTTCTGACATCTATTCGAGAAATTTATCGTCACACAATGTAATTCTCTTTAAGTCATAGAATTAATTGACTCGCGGATATTATTCTCGAGTTCCTGAACCTGTCAGTATTAGCTGTGTACGCACTATCCTTCAGTTCTTCCCACAAATATAAATCGCACGGGGTTAAATCGGAACTTCGAGAGGGCCAGATATTGTTTCTAATGACTTCTGTCATGGAACACATCGTGAACTTGAGGCAAAGCTACAATGGCCGAGCCGGCCGCGGTAGTCTAGCGATTCTAGGCGCTCAGTCCGGAACCGCGCGACTGCTACGGTCGCAGGTTCGAATCCTGCCTCGGGCATGGATGTGTGTGCTGACCTTAGGTTAGTTAGGTTTAAGTAGTTCTAGGTCTAGGGGACTCATGACCTCAGATGTTAAGTCCCATAGTGCTCAGAGCCATTTGAACCATTTTTTTACAATGGCCGTATGAGCCCTTCTCAGATTCTGAAAAAATGCGGAGTTTCGTTCCCTTCCACTGAGATCACTAAAAACGGTTCCAAAATGTTTTGTTCTTTTCTTCCACTATTACTGTATCATTAAAAAATTTACCTATTATTCTGTCACTATTAACTGCTCTCCACACTCCTATTTTATGATCGTGAATGGGTTCCTCACGAAGCAGAACAAGCCTATCAGCGCTCCATTGTCGACAGTTTATGGAATTAACACACCAGTGTAAATGAACCGAATGCGGTGAGGATCCAGTTCACCGTAATGCACTTGTCATATTTCAAAACCGATTCGCAAAACCTAACTCTGTGCCCGGAATCACAAGGTTTAAGTAGTCGTATTACTGTTACTTTTTAGAGCCTTATCCCAAGTAACCTAGCACCTCTTTGTGCCGTGGTTCCAGCAATTTGCATATGTTGTGAAAGACGTCTAAGAGATTTTTAGGAGAGTTTTCTAGGCAGTAAACAATGTCATCGAGATGAGCTACTGTGAGAATGTACGCTGTAGTTTATTCTTGTTATCACGAAAATTTGCCGTTCCACGAAATTTATTTACTAATTTGTGAATTGCATCACGACGCGAAAATCTAGCAGCTGGAAACTTCTGATCAAACTATCTCTGGACAATACGAGCGGACTGTACACGCACATACGAATCGTAAATTTACACACGTTGTGGAATGCATTACTTCAGTACTGTCACTGCTGCTTTCGCAGATTTCACTGTTACGCTGTTGAAGTTTGTTTTACTGTTCGAGTGACACTGGCCAAAAAGGCTTGTAGTGCGACATCCGCAGGGTGACGCGCGCCTCACTCGACCGGCGAGCGCGGCGCCGGTGGCCGGCAAACACAACCCCGCGCGTGCGGTCCTCAGATAAACGGAACACACTGTAGATGCTACAGTCGCACTAATAAGCCATGCAAGATATGTCACAAAGCTTAAAATATTTTTGTGACTACCGTGGACACTTTAAGACATGAGGTACACTGCCGCGCAGCGACGAGTGATGTGTTTCCAGTCTGAAACACTAGATGAGCTGTTGCACGTCCATTTATTTAATATTAAGTAAATTCACTTTTTAAGTGATTGTACAAAATCGTTACCATATAACATAGTGCAGATAAATCTCAAAACGCAAATTACTGTTCTTATATGTTATGTAATAAGAAAAGACGATTTATTAAAAATACTAGCTGCATTACAAAATTACAGAGCACCATTATACAATGCAATCGAGAGTTGAAACAAATCTTCAGTTTGCCGATGAAACAGGCCATTAAAATTCTTCCTCCAAGCGCTCACATAGCGCCCAGGCAATCCATCGGCCAAACTTGATCCTACAAACTGACTCTCAAACATATGTATAGAAACGAACAAAATGTCATTAAGCGCTAGTGTTCTACAGCATTTATCATGAGCTACAATTAACAAACTTTTCAACTTGTGGGCGGGCGTTGTATTGGTAGATTGGTATTTCGACTGTGCTGCAGAAGTTTCGCTGGTAAACCCTTACACATTCTCCATACAGATCCGATCCCCCCCATGCGATTTCCGTATTTTTGGAGCACAGAAAAGCGATACTGGTGGCCGTTGATTTGCTTTGGACGAACAGATGCAAGAGTGGGTACAATCATGGTTTCGTAGCCAACAGCAAACGTATTTCCATGAAGGCATAGGCCGGCTTGTCTCATAGGGGGATATATGCGTTAATAGTTTTGGCCATTACTTTCGAAATCGTAAAGAGTTTACTTATTTTCCTTCTGTCTGATTTTCATTTGACTGACTCTCCTACATTACTGGTCGGTAATGGAGGGAAGTTGATTTACAGATACGATACATTTGTAACTCATACGTGGAAACAATTATATTTTATAGTGGTCTAGACGGTATACCCTGTGCTCGAATTTATTTAATTGTTTTGCGTTTGTGGATTAATGTGTGATTTACTGATCTGGGAATAGTATCGATTGTATCGTTAAAATGAAATACCTCGGTGCTGTGATAAGTAAATCAATAATTAATTAATACAACATAGTGACGAACGTGAATCATTTTCAGAGTGGCACTGAGGTGCTATCACTCCAAATCCGAAACAGTAAGTGATTGCAAAAAACGGTTCGCAGTCGTACGTTTATCAACAGTGTCAACAATAGAAACCAAATGTGATTCATAAGCGTAGTGCACAGAAAGCAGCAGGCATTGTTTCTGTCGTCACCTGTAAGTCTCTTGTGTATCGCATAAAGTGATCACGAGCGGAAGCGGCTTCCGTTGTATGCCACCTATTAATAGAGAGTCTCAACACATCGTTCATGTCGTTTAGGTGTTTGACAGTGAGGTGGCTTACTTTGCGAGATACTACGCACTGTTCGACAAAGCGAACTCCAGCACAGGCCATAGTAATAACTGGCTTGGTCACTTAATTGGTGTAGTTACGTTCCAGTTCACAGCAGCACGCGTTGTTACCTCAACACAGAATAAAAGAACGTAATTTCGGAAAAAGTCTTAGTGAACACAAACGATGGCTTAAGTAATTATATTTACTGGCGGCGAGAAGGAGAAAGCAGTGACGGTACCCGCGGAATTGGCAACGAAACAGAACAGCTCAATTTTGAAGCTGACTAAGTCATGGAGTGCATATTACAGAAGTAGGGACACTATGCTGAGTGGATCCACAATTAAGTATTTATAACAAAGAATAACGAAAAGCTAAATGGTCGCAATAAATTTTCCATTAACCATATGGATCAATGTGCTGTTATGTAGCGATTTCAGCTATACTATGAACAATAAAAGGAACGCTAAGAACATTTGTTCTGTCTGTGGTATTTGGCTTGATAAGGTGCTAGAATAAACTAGTAATATTCGAACGAAATGACGCAGGTGTAAAAAGGACATACGACACTAGAATTTTTGAAAAAAATGATGCATAACTATTCAAGTGGCTAATCGTTTGTTTAGGCAAAATATGGATGCAAGCACTTTTAACAGTGAATAAATGTTGGTGAAATGATAGTGTATGGTGATTATTGTCAAACCTAAATGTAACCAAGAAAATCTCAAACAAATGTGGCTGTCAGAATTGTTGTACGTGAAAGTGATCCAAGTTTACTTTTCATAAACGTTATAAAAATCAAAAATTTACACTGTCTTTCAGAAACAGGGAGCAAAAGCTTTAATAAATACGTTGAGACACTGTTGGTTACAGGATATACTCGCCGAGGTTTAGTTTTTTTTTGGTAATGCTGTGCATCACAATAAGCGGGGGAAGAAACAATGTTCATGTAATCCGCTAAAAAGGGAAATGCAAGCGTGCCTTGCAGTAACCACAAACTTGATGTGTTTTATTATAAATCCAGTCATGAATCACAAAAATTTATTACCCATGTAATTAATTTCGCTCAGCTATGACCAGCTTCCGACCTAAAAAATAGCAGACAAAGGTAGCACGATGTATAATATCTCCAAATTACATAAAATAACACAGTTAACTCATTATTAGCAAATTTGATATCATTTTCGTTCCTGAATGAATCCCGTACATTACACAATTCGTGTCATTGCGTGTAATATCCTGAACGTTCCATTTATCGGATGACCACCCTCACGGCGCGGCAGATTGCGGGCAGCGAGCGCTCTTTTGCCTGGTGAATCAGATGCCGTGTCTCCCGTCTACTACCGCAGTACGAAGTTAAAAATAAATGCAAATATATAGTACAGTCACCTTAATCAACCAGATACGTTTTGTTACAAAATAGATAGCTACAGAAGATAGATATTGGTGGCTGTCGATTTGCTTCCGACGAACAGGTGTACGCCTGTGTATGAGACAATCATGGTTCCGTAAGCAACCGAAAACATTTTTCCTTGAATGCATTGATAGTCTTAACTCACAGTGGGAGAAATGTATTACTGGGTATGGCGATTACTTTTGAAATAATAAACGTATTACTGTGGCAAAAAGACAGCTGTGCTTTCACGCCACACACTATTCTAGCTGTTTGGTCAAGCCATCCAGCCGAGGATAGCCTTCAAAACCGGACCGCAGGAGTCATTGGCGTCAACGTGAATTCCGGACTGAATACGAATGTTTCTGGCTTGATCAATCGCAGCAGACCGAGCCTCCTAGACGTCTCAAACGCAGTTTGCTGACAAATTTATGAGTTCACGACGTCCCACTGTCTATAACTGTCCAAAAGAAGAGTGTCAGTGTTATGTGATGAAGTCACACTATGGTCGACAGTACGGAAAGTAGATCTATTCTGAGACTGTATTCCTGTAGATTTATGAAACATAAAACGATTTATTGAGCACTCCTATAAACACAAACTTAGTACGAAATCTGTCTACCACGTTCAATCAGTTGTTCAATTCAGTACAGCCTACTTGACGTTTTGTATTATTGGTTGTCGATTTTAAACTATTAAAACATCTGTAGCTATTGGCTTCACATTTTAACCTCGCACCTACTTTGTGATTCAGAATATGTCGAACCATTCTTGGAATTCGTTGTTTGATGCACTTTCCCTGCTACCTTTTGCGTTTTTTGTAAACGAATGCGGTCATTGCAGAATGCTGTAATCAAATAATATGAAAATTACTTCTGAGAAACACCCTTGTATACAGAACCTTAAAAAAATAGGCGACATAAAAGTCATCGGAGACGTACAGCTTGATTACACTGTTCTATTACACTGATAGCCATAAATCGCAGGAAACAGTAACAGCCGTAAAGCTCCTTGTATTAACTACATGGAGCGACATAAAATGGAATGATAACATAAAACAAGAGGTTAAGCAGATGCCAGACTGAGAGTCACTGGGAGAATCTTATAGAAATGTAACTAATCACGAAAGGAAGGAAGGAAGATTGGATTTGATATCTCGTCGACATGGAGGTCATCACAGACAGAGTACAAGCTTGGATTGTGTGAAGGATGGGGAAGGAAATCGGCTGTGTCCTTTCTAAGGGAACTCCCCGGTATTTGCCTGGAGCGATTTAGGGAAATAACGGAAAAATAAATCTGGATGGCCGGACGCGGGTTTGAACCGTCGTCCTCCCGAATGCGAGTCCACTGTACTAACCAGTGTGCCCCCTCGCTCGGTAAATGTAACTAATACACGAAAGGCGTGACTTACAAAACTCTTATTCGGCTGATTCTTGTGTATTGTCTATTATAATTAATTCTGAACCCTTAACAAACAGTATTAAAATAAAGTATTAAGAAGATTCAACAGAGGAGGAGCGCAGTATCACAGGATAGGGCGCTACGGAGGTCCTCCAGACTCCAGCGGCAGGTACTACCTGAGAGGCGTTGTGCATCACGGAAGAGGTATATTGTTGAAACTTCGAAAAGAACACCTCGACAAAATTACAGGAATTAGATGCTACAGCGTTTTACCGACAAACGCTTTACCCACGGGCCAGAAACAGGAAAGTGGGAACAGGATAGTCGTATTAGAATTACCGTCTGCCACACACCTTAAGCTGGCTTGCGGAGTATATATGTAATAGTCTTTGATGCAAAGTCAATATACCACTGACTTATTTACTATTAATATGTTAGAGAAGGTGTTGAAAGTCGGTAAAGTAAGCTTTGTGTGCCAACCATTTAGTTCAGTGTAGCTTGTTGACGGTGCAAAGGTATGTTGCACCTACTGGTTATCATACTGTTTTCTAATTCATCAAGATAGTAACGTTATTAATGGAATAACATGACATTATTGGGATACCCAAAATATTTACAACTGAGAACTTGCGGTCTGTTTAACCATTTCTCAATTGGCGTTGTTTTATTAGCATGCTTTCATGATAGATTTAACTAGGAATTCGTGTGACACATGACTGGAAAGTGATCGAAGAGATAGCAGTTAGTACAATGGTTTTCGAAGACACTTTATTTTTGGTTTTCGAAGACTTTTATTCCATCTGCTTTCTGGTATGATTTTTTACACATGATAAATGTCACGGTGAATATTTATTTCTGACACTTGTTTCGGAAGCTAAAATTACTCTTGCAGTTACAAGGCGAGCGATCACACACCTAAACTGTTAAAAATATCATATCAGTGAACTCCCACAGAGAACAAGTTTTTAAGCCTGAAACTAATGAAACACAAAGTGTGAGAGAAACTTTAATGGGAAAATTTCTGAAGTCAATACATTAAATAGTACGAATCATTCAAACACAATATGAAATGTTACTGAATTGCATTAACGAAGCTGGTCAATTCCCACTGCTCCTTTAGAATTCACCACCAATGCCACCTAAAGTTTTACATGTCAGTGTTAAGGCGGAATTTTACTAAACTGTCGACACACAAAAACTGCTAAAATATGTAACGAAATGAAAGACTTAATATCTGATACATTGGTTGTACTAAGAATTTTGTTTCTTTTTTAAAAAAGAAACTACTGTCTAATTCATTGTGGGAACTTCACATTTATATTTTACGGTGGACGGTATTTATCGGCACGATCACATTTCATACTTTAAATTATTTATGATTGTTTTCATTGTAAGAAGGCAGCATTAGGGTATCTGTTTTACAACGTTTTTAGCACTTAGGATTACTTCTGCAGTGGTCACTAATTGCAGACATCCCAGCCCTGTCATATTTCAATACAATTAGGAAAAATGCCTTAGCGTCAACTTGTGACTACATTCAACGCAGCACAACATATTTATCGCAAACAGTCAACAGACTATTCTTAAAATCGTTGTGAAGTACCATGTTTAGTCCTGTGAAAAGCACACGTGAGAATTATTTTTCGAAGTTTCTGAGACTGCTCACTTTTCTTCAATGAAACAGTCCAATTCATGGAAATAACAACGACAACGTGAAATTCAAATTGCACCAGAACCGTATATAACATTTTGCCAACGTTAAATTAGGTACTAGATTATTCAACTAAAAATATCCTTTGTTAGAGTTGATTAAGAAGATATACATTTTCCTCTCAGCTCACAGAAGCTTCGATCATTCTGGTTTTCTAAAATTAATGTAATATTAAATAACTATTACATATAATAAATTAACATGTCTGGAAACTTCGAGCAATAATCTTTTGATCTCTACCCTAAATATCGCGAGTCTAGTATTCAGTGATGTCGTCTGCAGTAGAAAAAAATACAAGCAAATTTTCATGTAGGCAAATAATTAAGGTGACTTGGTGGGAATAAATGTCGCACTGAGAGTAATTTAGCTTACAACTAAAAATACTGCAATAAATTTATGATCGGAGGATATTCCATAAACTCGTTTACGTACAGGCTACGGGAAATGTGTACTACTGCCGTCTCAAACTGAACTGGAAAGTAAAACTACAGGATGGTAAATGACTAGGACGCGGTTACAAACAAGTAGAATTCAAGAATATTTAACTTTCCAGTGATCATCATACGGTGACAATGGAAAGCGGAAAAAAGAAATAGATTATGTGTGTTGTGCCCAAGATACAAGACAAAAGAAGAAGATAAGATAGTCAAAAAGAATGCAGCGTCAGAAATTAAGGAGAATAATTATGAAATGTCCGATAAATGCATTTGTTTCAGAAGAAAGACTTTACATCGTAAACCTATCTGGAAACTTCACTCTTTCTTCCTGAGTTAGCTAATGGAGCTGAAATTTTCATAGTAAGTTGTGTGGGGTACCTTCTACACACTAACCTCTCATGTCACATAGTTTCAAACCGTTAACAATTTCACCTGTCGCTTTAAGTGAAAAATAATAAAAGATACTGATACATACTGATATCGTAATAACACAATTTAAAAAGTATTTATGTTTACACAGAGTAGTAGAAACATTAAACACAACCAACACATATTAGTTACACTGGAAATAAGCAGGGACAGTAACTAATACCAATGCAAAAATGTTTCCGAAATAAGTAACTGTAAATGAATTTCTGTTCAGGAAAGTACAAGCATTTCTAGTTTGTTGTGGAAATCGATGTCATGAAAACAATTCTTTTTTCTTCATTCTGGGACAGGCATAATATTGTTCCATTCATAATTGCTTCTACTGGAAATTTCTGTGCACTGATTTTAATAATACAGAATTTCATTGAAGCTACAGTTCCCTGTCATATATAAAACTGTAATGTTGCTATTGATCGAAGACTTTATGTCACTACGACTTTGAAAATCGGAATTATCTGTTATGACGAATTCACAATTACAAGAATGCTTATTACTCGGAAGTGCAGAAGGAGCTGATATATGATGACCAATATTCCTTATGGAGGCTACAAACGCTTAAAATTAACTAACGGGGCTCCGATTTTTTCTTGGCATATGGCTTAATTTATTTTCAGACAATATTTATTTTTGTCATTGCACCAAACTCTCCTGGAAAGTATTTTTCGTGGACGTCAGCTAAATGAGAACGGTAATTTTAAAAGTCTAGATCCGTTTAAAACTTATTTACTCACCCTACACTCAATTTTTAACGTTCCTTAGCTAATAAGATTAGTCTCATTTCATTTTAGGTTAGGTGTATTTATAAATTCTCATGTACCCTATGAATGACTTAATTTTGTCGGAGAGATAAACATTTTGCTCCTTGGTTTTTCCACATAACTTATAGTAAATACGAAAAGGATGTTTCTCAGAAACTGCAGATTCTTCCGAGTCAGGTTAATAAATACGTAATGAATCAGAGAAACATTTCAATTTTGTGATTAGCGTGGTCCTTTACTGTAAAGAAAACTAGCAAGAGCGCTGTTCATTTTACAATTTTCAAGGAAAGTCTAGTACAAAATTCCGGCACAGAACTTTGTTTGTAAGTGAAATAGATATAAATAAAGGTGAAAGCAAGCACACTGATATTTCATTGAGAAAAAGAAAGCTACAGTCAAAGATGTAGCGAGCTAATATTTCTAGAGTAGTTTTCTTGTCTAGATTGCCGTTTTTGGAGTAAATAAATCAACACATGTTTGAAATGTAGTATAGCTATTCGCAATTAACGTTACGAGTATTCTTCACGTTGAAAGTGTAAATTCTAAACACTATTACAACTTTGGAGGCATAAATATAACTATTAATTTCTTAAACTTATAGCATTTCATCACTATACACTGTTTGGTGTATCTAAAACGGTTACGGATATGAGGCATCAACACCGCGGGCATCGGTGTGGGCGTGCCCTGCGTACGTAGCTCATTAAGAACCAGAAACAATTACCGCGAAAATTACGATCCTGTTTAGATCAATGAAGTACAGAATTCATTCCAGATTATCGTCAAAGTACCTTTTATTTTCGAACGATTGACATGTGTTGCAGGTAATGAAGCTAAATGAACTTAGGAGGAGACAGAAATATAATGAAGGGTTCCTGCAATCAAGCTAAAATTTTAGAATCTAATTACTTAAGGAACAGATTTAATAAATATGTTGTAAAATAATTACGAATTAACTAAAGTCCGCATTTAAACCATTTTGATATAGACTATACTTATAAACCGACCACAGGACACATATCTACTATCGTAACGGCATTCATATTTGTAACATGAATTGCATACAGGCGAGAATTAACGTTTGTAATTAAACAACACGCATCCAACAAAAAATAAAGAATTAAATGCTTAATCATAGCGAAAACATCCTGCAGTCGGTAACATCACAGGCTGTAAAAACACGTTAAAGTATGCTGTGATACGTATTATTCACTTGTACGTACAATCGAATCACCTATTAAATTTATTGTTGCGGTGAAGGTGGAGGAACAGAGTTTCTCTTTTAAAATATCACTAACTGGTTGATTGTAAAGTACATAAAGTTATTAATGACTACTTATTTTAATTGACACGAGCAAAAATGTAAATGCTAACACACGATTGAGACTGCTATACTAGCCGCGAGTATAGTCATCAGCAGACTAGGAAAACCAAATTGCCCTATGATAAGCATCATGCTCACAACTTGATGCAATGAAACGCACTTAAAGAACCATGTACCTTTCCTTACGAAGAGCGGATGCAGATAAATCTGAAAAAGAAATCACAATAAGGACAGTATTGAAAAATTGCTTGTGTTCATCCATACTTGTCTCACAAAAGATCTTATTTTTTATTTCAAGCCACAGTACACATCAAAAATAGAATGAGCGTCATACAGGACTTTTCTTCGAAATAATGACGCCCATTAACTACAACATAACTCATACCGTGATGTATACAACGACTTTTATATCAGAATGTGTAAATAAATAGAAATTAATACAAAGCTGATTACGTGCAGAATTTCAATTATTTCTATGCATCGAGCATGTGCAGCTGTCGTTAAATGAGGCGTCTGTTTCATCGGTATGTTGGAACCAAAATGTAAAAAAAGAAGACGCTTTATGTGGCGCCTCGAGAGATCGCGGCCGCCTTGTGAGCTTTTAGTGAACCGTCTCGATGCCAGTGCTGGCAAGCGCCCAGACTGCGGCTCTGCGGAGGTAGTAAGCGCAGGTAGCAACGTAAACAGAAGCAACGCGCAGCCAGATTAGGAGTGGAAGTATAGCTTGCCTAGTTAGTGGGGGTGAGTGCCGACGGCGCGCGCTGCCATGTGGACCGCGGCGGACGTGCTGCTGCTGGGAGCGGTGCCCACGCGCTGCCGCCACCACACTGACACTTGCGCCGGAGGCGGGCTCCCGCGGCCGCCGCTCGCTCGGGGAGGGGCTGACGTCAGCGCAGGCGTGCCAACCCACGCTCATTGAGCGCAAGTCTCTCTCTCTCTCCTTCCTCTCCCCCGCTCTCCTCGCTGCACACACCACACGTTCATTCACAATCGACCGCGGAAGTGGGTGTGTGCGGAGCTCGCCGTCCCTTCGCTCCGGGCGTGAGAAAAAAGCGTGCGAGCAGCATCCGCGGCCTTGACGCTCCACTGCGTTCTGCCACCCGCATTTGTCACCTGTCTCGAGAATTCCAACAGTGGGTGTTCGAATCGAACTCTGTCGTCGCCTGAGGCGTTGCGTTAGAGATGCCTCGATTGAAAACGCTCTTATATGATGTGTACACCATCAAAATTGCTCCGAAGTAGAGGTTTCTCTGCGATGGCAACACTAATTGGGAAGTATCTCGTAAGTTATCTGAACTCAAACGTAAATGACTTCTAGGTTAAGTTCGATTTTGAAGTTACTTTTTTCTGTATTTTATACACATGCAGGGTGGCGCACGAAAACCGGCAGCCGAGTGCAGACTACTCGCGTAATTGCCGAGTGCGTAATAGGCACGAATTGTTGCCCATCACGAGCAGATACAACAACAAACACCCACACATGGATAGTAAAGAAATAACAAATAAGCTAACGCAAAGGTCCATATTTACTGAATTGCTCTTGTCTTTTACATAATCTATTAGGTGCTGACAACGACCTCCTTGTGCTTTAACGAACTTCTGTGCGCGCCTTAACGTTTTAATATACACATTGTATAACTCTGCAGCATCAGGTCTCAAAATTTCATTGCGAATATAGCCATTCAAATCTTCTATCGTTATTGGGTTATTTGGGTACGCTTTCCCATTTAGACCGCCTCACGGATAACACTCACAAGTGGTTAACTGTGGCGAAAGCGACGGTCACAACCCTTTGGGTCAAATAGTTCAAATGGCTCTGCGCACAATGGGACTTAACTTTTGAGGTCATCAGTCCCCTATAACGTAGAACTACTTAAACCTAATTAGCCTAAGGACATCACACAAATCCATGCCCGAGGCAGGATTCGAACCTGCGACCGTAGCAGCCAAGCGGTTCCCGACTGTAGCGCCCAGAACCGCTTGGCCACCCCGGCCGGCTCACAACCCCTTGTTGGCAGTCCTTTCTTGTGAGACTCTTCCATAAATTCGTTAGACTAACTCGCGTGGAATGTGACAGCGCCGCATCATTTTGAAAGACGGAATATGCATGTTCGTGAAGGGGGACAACAATGAGTAAAATTCCTCGAAGATTCGCATATGCACAGAAGTGTTTACTGCTGTAGCAAAAAATATACTACCAACAATCCGACTTGTAGACACGGCACACTAAAATTTGATTTTTTCACCGTGAAGAAGTTCCTCGTTTATCGTATAGGGGTTGTATGTTGACAAGTATAAGGTGTTCTGAAAGTTAACATATCCTGTCACATGGAACCAGGCTTCGTCACTCATGAAATACAGCAGAAGATCCATTCTCAATTGTTTGACATGGTGACGTACAGTTATTCAGGTTTTGTCTTATCTTCCTCCTTCAGTTCTTGGACACATGTCATTTTGTAGGGCTTCATCCCTATGTATAGTCGCAACAGCTTCGAAACAATGGATAGAAACTGGCAGGCGACAGTGAGTAGTCTATTTCTCAGGGCTGGTTTTCGCGATCGACCGAGCAGAAGGAAATTTAACTTTGAGTCACACATTGTATTCACAGACTTCGTGAAGAATGTGCAAATAGAAATAGTACAAGAAAATGCTGTAAACACTTTGCTCGAAAAAACTGACCATGGTAACATCAGATCTGTTGTAGATACTCTAACAAAGACACCAGCGAAATGTTCACAGTTACCAGGCGTATAGGATATCTGAAACTTCAGTGAATAAAATATTTTATGGTAACGATAAAGGAATAATTTGATAAAATAATGAAAGACGCAAATCACAGTCTAAAAGCAATACTGAATAACCCTAAAATACTATTAAATATTTAAATAATGATGAAAGCTGAAATACTGATTTCTTGGAAAGCGGTTGAGTTCACTCAAAGATCGTCATCGGTGTGACAAAACTGAAGTAAAGGTCACGTTTACAATATAACGTATGCACTTTACAGACACACAGTCAAATCATGACCAGATCTGACAGAGGTGAAAATAATTACTGCTTGTTTTCAATATTCAGAAATATAAAATGATGCGTTTCACAAGGCATAAAACGCAAGTATTTTATTTCTGCAGTATCAAGGGTCACAAATACAGTCAGTGATCTCATACCAATACCCGGTTGTCAGTTTTTTGGATGGCGAGCTTCGGTTTATTGGTAGGAAGCTGTGAAAATGGAGTCAGTCTACAAAGGAGACAGCTTACTAAACTACCGTGCATTGATCTTCGAATATTGTCCACATGTGTGAGACACTTATCAAATAGATCTTACAGGAACTTTTGAACATTTACAAATAAGGACATCACGAAGTTTCATCTGCCGCACGGACAAGCGCCACGTATACAACGAAAAGCATGACTGAAAGTCGCTTGAAGATACACACCAAGTATTCCGCAAAAGTCTACTTACCAAGATTCAGAAACCAGTGTTAAGTGAAGACTCTAACAGTATACTGCAACTTCCAAAATGTCGCTCTCGAACGGACCGCGAAGACAAGTTTAGAATACGAGGACGTGCTGAAAACTTACTCAAAATTGATTATGTGAGAACTCTTAAAGCTTTTGAAATAAAACAAATGTTATTAAAATGCTACATCTTTATTCTTCTTGTCTACATATTTACTTCTCAACATAGTCACCCTGGCAACGAACGCGTTCTTCCCAGCGAGAGACCAGTTTGTTGGTAACATTATTGTAGAACGCTTGACTTTGCTGACAGAGCCACAGCCTCACCTCTAGTTTCACCGCTGTATCACTGTCAAAGTGAAGTCTTCGAAGTATTAAGGAAACAGATGAAAATCAGACAGAGAGAAGTCGGGACTGTATGGAGGATGATCGATGACAATAAACGCTAGACATCGCATTGTTACAGCGTATGGTCTGGCATTGTCCTGCTGAAGCAGACGGAGCTCGTTCGAAGCTCAATTACAGCAGGCTCAAGCTAATGCACCGACACAGTTGCGTAACACACGGCCCTGTTAGACGCCACAATTCGGAGACCTCTGGCGACAGAGACCTGCAAATGTGTAGACATTAAGAATAAACATTTAGATTATTAACAACACTTGTTTAATTTAAAAACTTTAAGAGTTTTCACATCAAAAATTTGGAGGCAATACCATTTAGCACACTTTCTTAATGACAGTGCGTACAGAGACAAATAACCGTTCTTCCCGCGCTCGATAGACGAATCTATCAGGATGAAACACTTATATGTGATACGTTTGGAAGTATCCTCTGCCATGCACTTTGTACTGGTTTGTACAGCATGAATATAGACGTAGATAAAGAAGATAAAGACATAATTCTTAAGAGCAACACCTATCGAACAATTTGTTTATCGACTGTCAAAACCTTGATACGTGAAATGAGAAAAAATGAGCGAATGAAATTTTATAAGAAGACTGAAATTCGTACTTTAGTAACCACGTACATATGGAGTACTTCAGGAATAATAACTCTTACGAACACAAAGATTTAGAAACGGAAGTATCTCAGTTTGATAAAAAAAAGCAGCAAGGCGAATAATAGCATAACGATAAAACTTGGTATCAGCCACTAACAGAAATAAACAATACAGAACAGGATTAAATGTAAAGAAATCTTTCTGTAAATGCAGGACGACAGTAATATCTTTCAGCCTGAAAGGGCAAATAAAGAAAAGAATAATAATTACAAGGGACAATACTAAATATTATTTCTACTGCTGTAGTATAAATGGTTCAAATGGCTCTAAGCACTATCGGACTTAACATCTGAGGACATCAGGCCCCTAGACTTAGAACTACTTAAACCTAACTCACATCCGAACATCACACACATCTATGCCCGAGGCAGGATTCGAAACTGCGACCGTAGCAGCAAAGCGGTTCTGGACTGAAGCGCCTAGAACCGCTCGGTCTCTGGGCCCGGCGCTGTAATATAGAAGATATCTCAAAAGAAAAGCGAAATTGGTATTTGTGTGTATAGTCACATCTGTACCTGCCATGGATGTAATGCAATATTCAAATTGTTAGTGGCTGTGATTTGGATGTACGTGTATTGTGCTCTACGAATTATAGAATTTCCCATTACACTCACAGTTCCCTTTGCGTGCCACGCTGATACATGAAATCGGATATAACGACGCAAAGAGGTTCTGTAGAAAATAAAGAACCATGGAATCCGAAACTCTTTTATGCGTGTTTTAAAATACCCGCAGCAGTCATAAGAAATGATTACCAAATTTATTTTTAGTTTGTTTGCAAGTCAACATCTGCAGTCTTGGTACATATTTAAATCCGTGCCACAGTACGCCACGCCGTCAGAGGAGCCATAACTAAATAGTACAGTGCATCTCCATTTCAAGAGTCAGCTTCATTGTGTTATTTTCAATCCTGTAGCGGTGTGCTAGAATACTGTGGCGCGGGGGTTTCAGTGCGTGCCAGGACTGCAGACGTTTACTTACGAACGAAGTAAAAACTAATTCAGTAACTTTATTTATTTTTGAAGTGATAATCATAACTTTATGTGATTGGCGTATTAAAAAAAAAGGTTACATTCATTCTGAATTTCAGTTCCCCAGTGTTACCATAGCACAATAATTGAGGGTTCATCCACCTGAAAGTGAGACCGTATTACCCTAACCAGATGTGCCTTTTCGAGTGTCAACAGTCTGGATATTCGTATATCATCGCAGAAAGCAACGGACAGGCAACGAAGAAGGGAACTCTTGTTCAACTCCCCTGTTCTATGTGAGACAACCATGCCGTTTGGAGCCGTAAAGAGGAGTTCGGAGATAAAAGTTAAGAGGAGAAAACCACACACACACACACACACACACACACACACACACACACAAATGGCTCTGAGCACTATGGGACTTAACATCTATGGTCATCAGTCCCCTAGAACTTAGAACTACTTAAACTTAACTAACCTAAGGACATCACACACATCCATGACAGAGGCAGGATTCGAACCTGCGACGGTAGCGGTCACTCGGTTTCAGACTGAAGCGCCTAGACACGCAAAGCCACACCGGCCGGCCACACACACACAGACACATACACACACACACACACGCACACATGTGCAGGGGGTTTCAGAATGAAGGTAGGAACCCATGTACGGAAACATCCAACGACGCTACAGAGCGTCACAGTCATAGGCGCCGGCGCCTGCCGCTATGCCTCTCCTTTTTAGAACGGATTGCGGGCAGAGCGTCTCGCAATGTACATGACAGCAGTCTGGACGTTAGATGGCACTGAGCTGTGGGGGCCGATTACAGCGGTAGTGGCAGTGGAGAACGTCAAACACATGCAATGGAAAAACAGAGCTCAATCGTAGTTTGTCGCGTGCTAGTGTGCCGCGACGTTCACCTTGCCCGAGCAGTGCGACATGCTTTCGGCATATGGTGAGGCGAGAGGCAATGGGCAATCAGTGTTATGCATCATCAGTGGGTATCGATATCCCAACAGGCGTCAGCCGCACCGATCTACCGGCGTCTGATTGGAACAGGTGGCTTCACAGGGTGTCGACACGACAGAGGTTGCCTACGAACCATACATATGCCACCATTTGCGGAGAACGTACGAGAGACGTTCGATGCACACCCATCCCGAAGCACCTGGACAATGTACACGCCACGTAGAGCTCCTACTCAGCGCTTGACAGGTGCTGCAACTGTGCGCCCACGATTTTGTTCGACGTGCGGAGTTTGGGCTGTGGTTCCTGCAGCGATGTGCCAGACAGCCGTGTTGTTCACGTATGAGGAGCCCTTCATTCGTGAGGGGCGCCCGCAGTTGCCATGTGTGGATGGAGGCGAGGGCCCACACTACTCACGAAAGAGGTCATCGAGAAACCTTTCACCACCAGTGTATGAGATGCCATGGTCCATTGGCCGTTACAAGCTTCCTCCTCGAGTCGGAAGCATCAGAAAGTGCTGCTGTAATTACTGGAGGAAGTATCCCTTACAGTCCTTCAGCGTATGTGGTTCCAGCACAATGAAGCATTCACACGCTTCAGTCGGAATGCCAGAACCCAGATTCTACTGACGTTAGGGGACCGCTGGATTGGTCGAGGTTGCCCTGTAACGTGACCCACCTCGGTCGTCTGAGTTCAACATGCTGAACGTCTTCCTGTAGGGTCATCTGAAGCAAGTGGTGTACGAACCCTGGTTGAGTCAGCAGAAGACCTAGTGGTGAGGCTACATGCAGCGTGTGAGGTTGTTCACACCATGCCCGGTATCTTTGAGCGAGTGCAGTAATAAGAGATGTACAGCTGTCAGTCATGTTGTGACGCTAGAGGCAGGCATTTTGAGCACCTACACCGATGAGCCAAAGCATTATGACCACTTGCAACCACAAGGTTGAGTGCCTCCTCGTGGTGTTGCGAGCACGTGACACAGTAAGGATTAGATTAGATTAGATTAGATTAGATTAGATTAATACTTGTTCCATAGATCATGAACACGAGACTTCGTAATGATATGTAACGAGTCAGGTTAATAAAAAATGTCTGTACAAGGTATTACATTACACAAAATATTGCATGACACTAATGTTTAAGCTAGTTTTTTTTCCTCCTTCTCCCTTAATTTATATCTAAAAATTCAGCCAGTGAGTAGAAGGAGTTGTCATCTAGAAATTCTTTTAATTTATTTTTAATTGTTGGTTGACTATCTGTCAGGCTTTTGATGCTGTTTGGTAGGTGACCAAAGACTATTGTGGCAGCATAATTTACCCCGTTGTGTGCCAAAATCAGATTTAACCCTGCATAGTGAAGGTCATCCTTTCTCCTGGTGTTATAGCTATGCACACTGCTATTACTTTTGAACTGGGTAGGATTATTAACAACAAATTTCATAAGTGAATATATATACTGTGAGGATCCCTAGATTCTTAAATAGATGTCTACAGGATGACCGTGGGTGGGCTCCAGCAATTATTCTGATTACACGTTTTTGGGCAATTAATACTTTTCTGCTCAACGATGAATTACCCCAGAATATGATGCCATACGAAAGCAGTGAATGAAAGTTGGCATAGTATGCTAATCTACTGAGATTCTTATCACCAAAATTTGCAATAACCCTAATAGCATACGTAGCTGAACTCAGACGTTTCAGCAGACCATCAATGTGCTGCTTCCAGTTTAACCTCTCATCAATGGCCACACCTAAAAATTTTGAAAATTCTACCTTAGCTACAGACTTCTGTTCAAAGTCTATATTTATTACTGGAGTTGTGCCATTTCCTGTACGGAACTGTATATACTGTGTTTTATCAAAATTTAAAGAGAGTCCGTTTGCTGAGAACCACTTAATAATTTTGTGAAAAACATCATTTACAATTACATCACTTAGTTCTTGGTTTTTGGATGTTATTACTATACTTGTATCATCAGCAAAAAGAACTAAATTTGCATCTTCATCAATGTGGAATGGTAAGTCATTAATGTATATCAAGAACAGCAAAGGACCCAAGACCGAACCCTGTGGGACCCCGTACTTGATAGTCCCCCAGTTTGAGGAATCAGCTGGTGTTTTAACATTACATGAATAACTTATTTCAACTTTCTGCATTCTTTTAGTTAAGTATGAATTAAACCGTTTGTGCACTGCCCCCTTAAACCATAATGATTTAGCTTATCTAAAAGAATTCCATGATTTATACAATCAAAGGCCTTTGAGAGATCAGAAAAAATACCAATGAGTGATGTCCGGTTATTCAGAGCATTTAATATTTGGATCAGTGAAACGTATATAGCATTTTCTGTTGAAAAGCCTTTCTTAAAACCAAACTGACATTTTGTTAGTACTTTATTTTTACAAATATGGGAGGCTACTCTTGAATACATAACTTTATCAAAAATTTTTGATAGAGCTGTCAGAAGAGAGATTGGGCGATAGTTGTTGACGTCCTACGTATCCCCCTTTTATGCAATGGTTTTACAATGGCATATTTCAGTTTGTCGGGGAAAACACCCTGCTCCAAAGAGCTATTACATACGTGGCTGAGAATCCTACTTATCTGTGGGGAACAAGCTGTAAGTATCTTGCTGAAAATGCCATCAATTCCGTAAGAGCTTTTACTTTTCAGTGAGTTTATTATTTTACTGATTTCAGAGGGAGTGGTTGGTGGAAATACAATTGTTTCAAACTGCGCAGGTATGGACTCTTCTATTAGAAGCCTTGCCTCTTCTAGTGAAGATCTAGATCCTGTTTTCTCCACAACATTTAAAAAATGATTATTGAAAATATTTTCAATTTCTGATTGTTTGTTAGTACCTTTCTCATTCAGTTTTATGGCACTAAAGTCTTCCTGTGCTCATGGTTGCCCTGTCCGAAACTGCTGTTGTAATTACTGGAGGAAGTATCCCTTACAGTCCTTCAGCGTATGTGGTTCCAGCACAATGAAGCATTCACCCACTTCAGTCGGAATGCCAGAACCGAGATTCTACTGACGTTAGGGGACCGCTGGATTGGTCGAGGTTGCCCTGTAACGTGACCCACCTCGGTCGTCTGAGTTCAACCTGCTGAACGTCTTCCTGTAGGGTCATCTGAAGCAAGTGGTGTACGAACCCTAGTTGAGTCAGCAGAAGACCAAGTGGTGAAGCTACACGCAGCGTGTGAGGTTGTTCACACCATGCCCGGTATCTTTGAGCGAGTGCAGTAATAAGAGATGTACAGCTGTCAGTCATGTTGTGACGCTAGAGGCAGGCATTTTGAGCACCTACACCGATGAGCCAAAACATTATGACCACTTACAACCACAAGGTTGAATGCCTCCTCGTGGTGTTGCGAGCACGTGACACAGTAAGGAAAGAACGTAAGCGGAAGAGAAACGCATGATCAGTCACTACAGCAGTAAAGGCCGCATATGCGGAAATCCACTGATATAAACGGTTTTGACACATGGCACATTGTTATGGCCCTGCGGCTGGAAACGAAAATCTTTGAAACGGCGAAGTTGGTAGCCTACTGGCATACTACTGTCGTGAGCACCTGTGGAAAGTGGTTGAACTATGGTGAAGTAACGATATTGACGTATGGTTTTCGACGACCACGTCTCATCATATAAGGTAGAGGTCGGAGGGTCCCCAACTGTGTAATCCAGTATAGACGGCGATCTGTGGCAGAATTGACGAGAAAGTGCAATGTTGTTGCAGGTACAAGTTTTTCAGGGCACACCGTTCAAGGACCATTGTTGATAAAGGAGCTCCAAATCACACGAGGCCTACGCATTCCTGTGTTGTAATTGCAGTGGGCACAGGGTCACTGAGATTTCACCGTGGATCAATAGAAACGTGTCCTCTGCCGAATGAATCGCATATCTTGTTATACTAGGTCGAAGGTGGATCCTCACAAACGAAATCCAGGCGAACGGCTGCACGAAACATTCACTGTGCCACAGATGCAGACCGGTGAGGGCAGAATTATGCTGTGGGATACTTTGTGTTAGGTTTCCAAGAGATCTGTGCTGGTAATCGAAGGCATCATGACAACGGTGAACTATGTGAACATGGCTACGGACCACTTGCATCGATTCATGCTTGAAGTCTATCCCTACGGCTATGACATCTCCCAGCCGTATAACTATCCGTGTTGCAAGGTCTGAATGGTGCTAAAGTACTTTGAGGGGCATTATAGTGAACTCACAATGATGCCTGGCCAGCAATTTTGATCTGTACGCATTGGAACATATATCTGGCGCCAGGTGCGTGCCCGTAAGCAATCATCCCGTAATTTGGGGAAACTGCTTGACCTGTGCACCGCGCGGCGTAGCCTTGCGGTCTTGGGCGTCTAGTCACGGTTCGCGCGGCTCCCCCCGTCAGAGGTTCGAGTCCTCCATCGGGTATGGGTGTGTGCGTTGTCCTTAGAGAAAGTTAGTTTAAGTTAGATTACGTAGTGCGTCAGCCTAGGGACCGATACCTCAGCAGTTTGATCCCATAGTCCTTACCACAAATTTCCTTGACCTGTGCACAGACAGCTGGTGCCACGTGCTTCTGGAATCCTGCCAGGGACTATTAGAATCCATGCCAAGCAGAATCTCTGTTGTACTGTGTTTGAAAAGTGGAACTACACGGTATTAAGCAGGTGGTGATAGTGTTTTGGCTCATCGGTGTAATATGACTGTATATTAATTTGTAAGTCGTGAAAACATTGTAGCGGGAAGTGACAGTTATCCGATAAACTAATTTAAACAAGTGAAGATAACAGTCTCTGCGCAATGCAAAATTTAGGTTTATCGTTCGTTTCACGTGCTGGTTACTTTTTACAGTATATTTAATTTTCTGTACCAACGGAATAAATGGTAACGTACATTACTTGGATTCTGTTGTCTGATACCTGCCACAGTGTCTACACGTATTGTTCCTGTCCTTTAAATTCAATAAGGGCGCCGACGTCGCGGAATGTCTGCCGTTATTCATGTAATGCGGCCGATTGCCGCACACTCAAGCGGAGTAGACAGCGAAGACTGCTGTGTGCGCCGGCGTTCGCCCACGTAATTTCGACGCTGTCGTTCTCTGTCTGTTATATCCCGTATACGATACCGCAAAAAGTCGGAGATTGTATAGAGGGTTCCGGGAGACAATATACTGCGGATAGAAGCTCATGTACGACAACATGTGTCATCACGCCAACAGATAGTCGTATATACAGGGTGGTTCATTGATCATGACCGGGCCAAATATCTCACGAAATAAGCGTAAAACGAGAATACTACAAACAACGAAACCTGTCTAGCTTGAAGGGGGTAACCAGATGGCGCTATGGTTGGCCCGTTAGATGGCGCTGCCATAGGTCAAGCGGACATCAAGAGCGATTTTTTAAAAAATAGGAACCCCTATATTTTATTACATATTCCAGTAGCACGTAAAAAAATATGAATGTTTTAGTTGGACCACTTCTTTCGCTTTGTGATAGATAGCGCTGTAATAGTCACAAACATATCGTTCACAATTTCAGACAAACAGTTGGTAACAGATAGATTTTTAAATTAAAATAGAGAACGTAGGAACGTTTGAACATTTTATCTCGGTTGTTCCAATGAGATACACGTACCTTTGTGAACTTATCATTTCTGAGAACGCATGCTGATACAGCGCGATTACCTGTAAATACCACATTAATGCAATAAATGCTCAAAATGATGTCCGTCAACCTCAGTGCATTTGGCAATACGTGTAACGACATTCCTTTCAACAGTGAGTACTTCGCATTCCGTAATGTTTGCACATGCATTGACAATGCGCTGACGCATGTTGTCAGGCGTTGTCGGTGGCTCACGATAGCAAATATCCTTCAACTTTCCCCACAGAAAGAAACCCGGGGACGTCAGATCCGGTGGTCGTACGGGCCATATCATGATGCTTCGAAATCAAATCCACCTGTCATGAAATATGTTATTCAATACTGTTTCAACCGCACGCGAGCTATGTGCCGGACATCCATAATGTTGGAAGTACATCACCCATTCTATCATGCAGTGAAACATGTTGTAGTAACATCGGTAGAACATTAAGTAGGAAATCAGCATACATTGCACCATTTAGATTGCCATCGATAAAACGGGTGCCAATTATCCTTCCTCCCATAATGCCGCAGCATACATTAACCCGTCAATGTCGCTTATGTTCCAGTTGTCGCAGCCATCGTGGATTTTCGGTTGCCCAATAGTGCATATTGTGCCGGTTTACGCTACCGCTGTTGGTGAACGACGCTTCGTCGCTATATAGAACGCGTGCAAAAAATCTGTCATTGTCCCGTAATTTCTCTTGTGCCCAGTGTCAGAACTGTATATGACATTCAAAGTCGTCACCATGCAATTCCTGGTGCATAGAAATATGGTAGGGTGCAATCGATGTTGATTTAGCATTCTCAACACCGACGTTTTTGAGATTCCCGATTTTCGCACAATTTGTCTGATACTGATGTGCGGATTAGCCGCGACAGCAGCTAAAACACCTACTTGCGCATCATCATTTGTTGCAGGTCGTGGTTGACGTTTCACATGTGGCTGAACACTTCCTGTTTCCTCAAATGACGTAACTATTCGGCGAACGGTCTGGACGCTTGGATGATATCGTCCAGGATACCGAGCAGCATACATAGCACACGCCTGTTGGACATTTTCATCACAATATCCATACATCAACACGATATCGACCTTTTCCGCAATTGGTAAAACGGGTAATGTATCACGAAGCAAATACCTTCTTCACTGACGAAATGTTACGTGATACCACGTACTTATACGTTTGTGACTATTACAATGCCATCTATCACAAAGCGAAAAAAGTGGTCCAACTAAAACATTCATATTTCTTTACGTACTACACGAATATGTAATAAAAATGGGGGATCCTATTTTTAAAAAAGCAGTTGATATCCGTTTGACCTATGGCACCGCCATCTAGTGGGCCAACCATAGCGCCATCGGGTTTCCCCCTTCAAGCTAGACGAGTTTCGTTCTTTGTAGTTATTCCGTGAGATATTTGGCCCGGTCACAATTAATGGGCCACCCTTTATCTGTGTGTGTGTGTGTGTGTGTGTGTGTGTGTGTGTGTGTGTGTGTGTGTGTGTGTGTGTGTTTTACTCGGAGCCCACCTTCGTTTAAACATTCACTTACTAGAGTGGCAGAAACAACGTTTCAGAAAAGCGACTTCTCAACACAGACTCTGCTAACAGATGTTGCAACAATCGCTTGCGCATGCATGTCTTCTTGCAATGGTGGAATTCCCTCACGCGACCAGAGAAGGCCAGATACAAACGATCTACTGAAGCCGCAAATGCGTCCCTACAAGCAGATGGGCCGAAACTTGGTAGTGTGCCGAGAATGACAAAAACACCAAACTCTATATCTAAGATGAAAGGTGTCATTAAGAGGTCTAGGCCAAATCGAAATGGCCCAAGCCTATCACACCATGCTGAAACTGTTTTACGTGGTGATTCTGATACAGAGTGCACTATAGACGATACTGACATTGAGTTCTGCCTGAGTGTATTCCCTTTAATCTCCATCACCATGTGCTGGGAGATTGTCCAACCCATGGCTCGGGCCGAGTTGTCGAAGTCTCTTGTTGGCAGATTTTTATCTTCTGGACATGGGCAACAGCAAGAACTTTAGCACTACTTTAGGGTAGCCCTCTGCCATCTATCATTCACTGTGCTCACCTTCACGCACTGTTCTGATGGAAGTGGCCGATGATCTATATTCCAGTGATCTCTTCTAGATTGGGATATACCTGCCAGACAGAGCAATCCTCGAAAGGCAGCCGGCAAGATGCGTGCTCAGCAATGGAAGGTGGACGTTGTATAGCCAATACACTATTTTAATATAGAGAAATCATCCCGGAATAGGTGGACCACTTCATCAGCATGTATCCATTCTTAAGTCGCCTGGGTAACTAAGAAAACTGCCTTTCCATGGTGAAGCGCAGAATGTCACTCGCTATCAGGGGCAGACAAATCAAGAATGGTGTTCTCCAGACCTACATAGGAGACGCTGCTAATGATGGAACACTTCGCTGACTTAAAGATTACCTCCAAATAGGTTCCACCTTTCCATCATTCTTTAGCTTCCCCTTAGACAGTTGGTGTTGACTTAGTTTTGTCAACGATGGAGTTGACAACTACTCTTTCTCAGTGTGTGGACTTTCAGTCTTCACTGTGTTTGGCATGCGGTACTTCAACAAGTGACGACAGCGTGCGGCACATAAATGGATACGCCAAACGAATTCTCTTCACGCTTCCTAATTTCACTTTTTAAACAGAAGAGTTCCATGACTCTTGGAAGGAAGCTGTTTTAATTTGCCTCCTCCAACCTGAGAGTGATCATGCAAGTCCAAGTAGTTAAAATGGCGCTACCCTCGCCAGCTATGTGGGAAAGAGATTGTAATGGAAGATCAACTGTCGCCTCTTCTGGACCTTAGAATACAAGCAGCCTCTTAATCACTTTCAGAGCAGGTTTTGTTCTCTTTTCAATACTTTTAATTGTACTACGTCCATGGTAAGGAGCCCTAGACGTTGCTTTTTATTTGTAGACCAATTTTCAATTTTATCCTCTACTTCCAGCCTCCTAGCGACCACATGATAGTTGTAATTAACCGTTAAGAGGCTGGAAGAATGGGCAGAAAACAATGCTTAAAATTTTCTGTCAAAAAAGAAAATTGTGCGTGTTCTTCTTAACCATTGCAGAAGTGTTTTTGGTCTTCCATAAAATAAAATGAGACCCACTGTTATAACGAGATTTCAGGAAATCATATTTGATGAAAATCTGTCTTGGTTGCCACACTTGAGAGATTCGTAAGCACTGACATTCAAATCACTCAATATTTTGAGATGTATAAGCCACGTGACATGGGCGGTGGCAGAATATGTTTCTTCCAGTTTTACGTGGTCCACCATAAAGAAAGCAGCTTGGCCACAATTGTATTTAGTAGCAGCCCTCTTCCTAGAATTTCTGCCGAGGCTGCGCAGCCTCTGCCTTATATTAAGCGGTAGCTGTTCGTTGTGCGTCAGACGTGTAGATCCTATTCCCAACCGCAATCTCCTGCACATCATAACACTGCTCGTTCATCCGTGAAGTAACTCTCTAATCTACATCTGCATCTACATACATACTCCGTTAGCCATTATACGGTACGTGACGGAGGCTACTCTGTACTAGTACCAGTCATTTTGTTTCCTGTTCCATTCACAAATAAAGCGACTATCTATATGCCTCCGTATTAGCCTTCGTTTCTCGTATGTTCGTGGTATTAGGCGAAATGTATGTTGGCGGCAGCAGGATCGTTCTGCAGTCAGCTTCAAACGCTGATTCTCTAAATTTTCTCATAATGTTCCTCGAATAAAACGTCTTCCCCTCCCCCCCCCCCCCCCCCCCCCGGAAATGCCCATTTGAGTTCCTGAAGCATTTCAGTAACACCTCAGTATTTTTCGGACCTACCGAAAAGAAATCTAACAGCCAGCCTCTGAAATACTTCGATGTTTTCCTTTAATCTGACGTCGTGCAGATCCCAAACACTCGAGCAGCACTCAAGAACAGGTTGCCATAACGTCCTCCTTTACAGATGAACCACATTTTCCCAGAATTCTCCCAATAAACCAAAGTCGACCATACGCCTTTCCTACCACAATACCCACATGCTCGTTCCATTTCATATAGCTTTGCAACGTTATGTCCTGATATTTAAAGGACGTGACTGTGTCATGCAGGACACCACTAATGCAGTATCCGAACATTACGGTTTTTTTCCCTACTCATCCGCATTAACTTACATTTCTCTATATTTAAAGCTAGATACCATTCATCACACGAACCAGAAATTTTGTTTAAGTCATCTTGTATCCCCTACAGTCACTCAACTTCGACACCTTCCCGTACAATGTAACATCATTAGAAAATAACCGCAGACTGTTGCCCACCCGCTCTGCAAGGTCATTTATGTATATAAAAATGATAGCAGGCTTATTACACTTCCCTGGGACGCTCCCGACGACACCCTTGTGTTTGATAAACACACGCCGTCGAGAACAACATACTGGGTTCTACTACATAAGAAGTCTTCGAGCCACTCACATATGTGGCAACCTTTTTCGTATTCTCGTACCTCCGTTAACGACCTGTAGTTGAGTACGGTGTAAAATGCTTAATAATTATTTTAGAGAAAAGACACCCTTTGGGATTAATGCTAAAATTGTAAATTAGAGTATGGAATGGAAAATAATGATGTTTTATACAAAGGATGGGAAGTACCACTGCCTTAACTCCGTAAGAATCCCAGGATTCTTTTACATTTGTAACAGACATATTACCGTTTATAATTTCTTTTTAGCAGTATTTTACAGAAAGTCCATAATTTTATTCCAGTGTATACTGATAGGTCTAATCAGGGGATTTACTTGACTGCTCTGTTGTTCTCCCTGACCGTATTCTCAGGATTCGGCTGCCAATCGAATGTTTAGTCTATAGTGCAGAAATGTATTTGATCCTTAATGTACTGTAGTTAATGAGTACCGAGAGAGGGAAGAATTTACTCACTTGCTCTGATTCTCTCAGCCTCTACAGCCGAATTCACAGGTACAGCACCGAGCGAGGTGGCGCAGTGGTTAGCACAGTGGACTCGCATTCGGGAGGACGACGGTTCAATCCCGTCTCTGGCCATCCTGATTTAGGTTTCCCATGATTTCCCTAAATCGTTTCAGGCAAATGCCGGGATGGTTCCTTTGAAAGGGCACGGCCGATTTCCTTCCCAATCCTTCCCTAAACCGAGCTTCTGCTCCGTCTCAAATGACCTCGTTGTCGACGGGACGTCAAACACTAACCATCACCACCATCACAGGTACAGCGAGCGGAAAAACTTTTTCATTGGCTTCTGGGCACCCTGTGGCGATTTCACGACCAGGGAAAGAAGGGAATGTTCTGTTGGATACCACGACACGTCGGCATAGAACGAAATGAGTACTTTGTCATTGCAGGTACGGAAGCTTTTTTAGGGACACACTGTAGAAACACGTGTTGTCCCCTTACGAGCCGTTTCCTCGATGTTGAACCGGAGGGTCGTAAGTCATTGGGAGGCAGAGTAACTGGAAGGGTTGGTAAATAGGCGTCGTTCTGTCATATCAACTGCCCGGACATGGTCCTCCTCCTTTACATCTCAGAGACAGAGACAGTCTGAAGTGACACTAACCCTTCTCTGTAAAGGTCATAGTCCTCTGCCCCCTTGCGTCTTGCTCCAGTGAGAGGATCTACCAGTTTCTGGAGATTGTGGAGAGTGTGTTCGATTCATCACATTTTCAAAGAGTGTAATTTACATTCTGAAGAGAGGACTGCCCCCAATTTTAGCGATGATGAGACGTTGTACATTTCCTTAAACTGTCTGTACGTGAACCTAAACTGTTAAGCTGGGTGTATAAGTGTGTTGTAGAGTGGTTGGCGTATAATTTTTGTTTAGTGACTTGGGAGTCACGTGTATTTATTACAGTCTTTCAAAACTTTTCTCTGTGCTCTCTCTTTTATTTTGTCCATCTGTCAAGTACTGGCATATCATCAATCTTTATAGTGCAGAGTATCCATAACCAAAGTGCAAGTTTCAAAACGGTGTAGAAAGAGAGCCACTGCTCACAATAACGTCAAACTCGAACAGAACATTGTTGACGCAGGGGAAACGTCGTGGGAAAAAAGGAAAAATGAAAATATTATCAATAGATAATGTTATAAGCGGCTTAACGTAAATGGGATCGGCTACGAATGACAGATGAATCGTTATACGACGGCTATAGTTTGAATTGCACGTTATACCATCCGTATTGTTCAATGTGCACGTCTGCACAGGTTCGGCAGTCAACAGCTGTGGCACTGTTAGTTACGGAAGCCCATCCACCACGGGAATATCATACCACATCGGATGACAAAAATCGTTTTAAGAAGGAAGGTCAGCCTTGGCCGTAATTTTGATGTTTTATTGACAGCAAAATCGATTTTAGATTCAAAATGGTTCAAATGGCTCTGAGAACTATGGGACTTAACATCTGTGGTCATCAGTCCCCTAGAACTTAGAACTACTTAAACCTAACTAACCTAAGGACATCACACACATCCATGCTCGAGGCAGGATTCGAACCTGCGACCGTAGCAGTCGCGCGGCTCCGGACTGAGCGCCTAGAACTGCGAGACCACCGCGGCCGGCCGATTTTAGATCACATAATGATAATCTTCAGTGCTGTAGTGGACAAATTAAAGCTCATAGGCACTGGTGTCAATTTGTCCACTACAGCACTGAAGATTATCATTATGTGATCGAAAATCGATTTTGCTGTCAATAAACCACCCAAAATTACGACCAACGCTGACCTTTCTCCTAACTTCGCGTATATGGTCGTCGTGCACGCAGCACTCTGTGGAGTCGTCAATCAATAAAAATCGTTTTATAATCATTCTGAGCCCAAAACCCACATAAAATGTTATCGGTTTTTAATTGCGCTGGGTCCAAAACCCGCATAAAAAGCGAAATTACATCGGTTTTTATTTGTCGTGAGACTGGCGCATCACAATATAGGTATGCTGTTCACCGGTTTCTGCCACAAGTTACAATCGAGAAAAAGCCTCTTCCACACCAGATCAGAGTGTGTTGGGGATCACGTTCAGAATGTGCTGCGCAGTGCATGCCTTCAAATCAGCTACGTTCGTAATTGGAGCTCTGATGATCCGACACTGGTATGACAAAATGACTTATTTGACAATATTGAAAGAAAGCTGAATGATCACCTGTTTGAGGGAATAATAGCAAACAATATTGTCACACACGTTCTGACAAGGGTATGAAGTGGTATTTTCCAGAATGATGATTTAAATTCCAACGCTGTATTTCACAGCACAATTACCTCGAATACGGATCATTGACTGGCCTACCCATGTGTGTGAGTGTAGCAGTGCTGATTACTGGGGTCGTGTATTACAATATTTCTGTAACTTATCGATGTATGGAGAAGTTCTTTGAAATTATGCTACACTGACGAAAAGAGTAGCAACACCAAGAAGGAGTTGCGCGACATAAACGAAAGCTGGTAGGCGTGTTTCTACAACAGAAAGATGATGTCTACTCAAATTTCTCGCCAGTTGCGTGAGAGTGGCACTAGCAACCCCACTATGAGGATGGAAATCAGGTTTTCTTTAAGTACATGCTGTAACTGTAGGTTTTAGATTTGACGTAGTGAGATGATGTCAGTCAAGAAAGCTTTTAAGGTGACAAAGATGCCATTATCAACAACTCACTGTCTTTGAACTTGATCTTAGGGTTACGAGAAGCTGAAAGTTCCTTCTGCGATACATCAGAAAGGTTTGGCAGGAATATAGGCACTGTACGTGATGGCTGGCAGCTGTGGTCACTGGAATGCTCTGTCGCAAGGAACCGGGCTCCGGACGGCCACGTGACACCACCGAGAGGGAAGACCATAGTGACCGACGTATGGCTCTGGCGCATTGTACTGCATCTGCGGCAGCAATCTAAACAGCAGTTGGAATCACATTGACACAACGAGCTGTGCCGGCCGGTGTGGCCGAGCGGCTCTAGGTGCTACAGTCCGGAACCGCGCACTGCTACGGTCGCAGGTTCGAATCTTGCCTCGGGCATGGATGTGTGTGATGTCCTTAGGTTTGTTAGGTTTAAGTAGTTCTAAGTTCTAGGGGACTGATGACCTCAGCAGTTAAGTCCCATAGTGCTCAGAGCCATTTGAACCATTTGAACAACGAGCTGTTACTTCAACAACAGCACTGAGTAAGACGTCCTGTAGCATGCATTCCACTGACCCCAAAGTACCGCCATCTGCGATTTCAAAGGCATAAAGCGAGAGCTCACTGGAGGGCACGGTGGAGGTCTATTGTGGTTCAAATGCTTCTGAGCACTATGGGACTTACCATCTGAGGTCATCATTCCTCTAGAACTTAGAACTACTTAAACCTAACTAACCTAAGGACATCACACACATCCATGTGCGAGGCAGGATTCGAACCCGCGACCGTAGCGGTCGCGCGGTTCCAGACTGAAGCGCCTAGAACCGCCCGGCCACAAGGACCGGCTGGTCTATTGTGTTTTTTGATGAAAGATGGCTGTGCCTTGGTGCCAGTTATGGCCACGTGTTGGTTAGGAGGACAGCTAAGGGCCTGCAACGAACCTTTCTGCATATTAGACACGCTGAAGCTACATATGGAGTTATGGTCTGGGGTGCGATTTTGTATGACAACAGGAACATTCTCGTGGTTATCCCACGTACCCTGACTGGAAATCTGAAAGTCGGACTCATGATTGAACCTGGTTTGTTGCCATTCACGAACAGCACTCCAGGTCTGCTGCCAATAGAATAATGCTCACTCACATTATGCTATTGCAACCCAACATCCGCTGCAGAATGTTGACGTATTGACTTGGCCTGCTGGATCACCAGATCTGTCTCTCATCGAGCACATGTGGGACATCATCGTAGGAGATATCCAGCGGCAACCAAAATCGCATTAACCGTCCCTGTATTGACCGACCAAGTGCAAGATCCCACAAACTGACGTCCTGCACCTGTTCAACTCAATGAATGCAAGTTTGCTTGCTTGCATTCAACATTGTGGAGGTTATGCCGTTTATTAATGTATTAGCATGTAAGAAGATAGTAACTGTTCTCGGAACAACAGATACCATTGATGACCGTGCACCTTCTGCCGTGTAAGCACGAGATTCCGCGTTCGAGTCCCGGTCGAGGCACACGTTTTGAGCTCTCCCCATCCAGGTATATCAATAACAGCTGTCGGCAACTGAGGGTTTCAATTAATTATCATTTATCAGCATGTAACACTTGCAATGGCTTATCTTGTGCTTTCACTAACCTGTGATCTTAAATATATTCCCGAAATTTCATTACTCTACATTAAATACTTTTGGTGTTGTGATTTCTTATGTCATTGTATAACATGCTAATGTATGGGGCAATTTGAGAGATGTCTGCCGAGTGAAGACCAGATAGTGCTGACACATAAATGTAACCTTCCTTGAATGTAGTGGAATCTATTTCTAGTATCCACTCAGCTCAGATTGGCACCTGGACGTAGATCCAGCCAGAAATACGATGTTCTGATAATGTGCACACATACATGTAAATTTTTCGGATGGATCAGCTGTCATTTATGGGGGAAGGTGAGGCTAAAGTGGTCATAGTGGGAAAAGATTATCAGTGATTCCATCGCTTTATGACGATTTTGAATTAAATACACAAACAGTAAAAAAATGAAAATTAGGTATTTAACATCCTAATGCTGACCACAGGATATATTTCCACCCCCCCCCCCCCCCCAGATGCCTGCACAGAAACATACGTACTGTCACCCACGATGCTTCAACTAACGCACAAAATATGAAAATGGGAATCTTGTTTTTAGATGGAGATCCTGTTAGAACAGTGGTCACAGGGCGTGAGATTCTGCAAGAATCAGAGAGAAGAATACTGTATTTGAGATAACAGAAGTCAACACACTTGCATACAATGCACTAACTCAGTGGCTATCACCATCTCAAGATCATAGCTACTGTATGACATCGTCAGGGCCAGAGCGCTGTGATTTAGCTTTGTTGCCACAAACAGACTCCTGTAGTGATGCAGGTCAGTGCCTGCTGTATTTTCAGTGTTTCCTTGCGATATTTTGTGTTCGTGTGTGGTTTCAGTCATATGTAGAAAGACGCGTTCGCTTGTGTCTGGTAATGAACGTAATGGAAGAGAAAGGGCCTCAGCCATCTGGTTTACAAAAACGGCGATAAGACATTCGAATGGAAACTTAAGTTGTCGCATTGTACGTATTGAAGTTATTTCTTCTGATCTGCCCAACAGTTAAGAAATAAGGAATATTACATATTTTGCGCAGGTTCATAAACTGACAACAAAACACTGTGGTATTTCTGAATCGATTGTGTTCAGTGTTAACAATGCGGTAACATCGGCGAATCTCTAGATGTGAGCATGTGTGTCGACTCTTAAAAAAATGGATATAAATGAAAACCTAAATATTCGGAATTGACGATTTTAGCAAAGAAGTTAGTGCACAGAACTGTGCTAGATTACTACGAAGGAGGAAAGTATCCGACGACTAGTGAAATGCGGGGTGATCTCCGGGAAAAATTAATTATTGTGGAGTAGAGTCACCGTTCATCGTCTTCTCCGCTCACTTGATTTTCGTTTCAGAACCGTCTCTAATGACCTCGTTGTCGACGGGACGTTAAACACTAACCACCACCACCATCGTTTCAGAAAATGTAGTGATGGACGAAATGAAATTGAGAGACACTGCTGCAGCAAGAGTGACGTTTTTGTGCACATTGCACTTATTGCGTGCTGAGGACAATAGTCTCGTAGCATACTTTGAGAAAACTTGGGTTTCACAAAAGCATACGAACAAATATATTTCCATCGACTTGAACGGACATAGTGGCTTGAAAGTACCTATAGTTACATTTGCGTTGCGTATGTCAGCGTTTTGGGTGTTTCGTGCAGTGATGAAGTGTCAGTAACAGCTGCAAATAAAAAGATTTCGTGAGGTAATGATTATTTTCGGCTCTATTAAGGCGAACTGACGGAACAAAATCTCTGGCGGCGGCATACTCTCGCAAATAAATTGCGTTTACAGTTGACTCGATACAATTAGTGACAACATTTTCGTTACACAGGCAAATGTTTCATATCCCTTAACGGTATTTCACTTTTCATCTCGGATTACTTTTATGTTTCCACAATAAAAAGTGTATCATATGCATCTATAAACTTTGAGCATGTTCGTTTCTTTTAGTCCGAATGTGTTAGTGTTTCTATCTTTCCCACCGGTTGCAGTAAAAAAAATTAAATAAAATAAAGTTCTTGACAATTTCTTGTAATTTTAGGCAAGAATTTTCTTTTTGGAATTACTCCACCATATTCTAGACTAAAATCAGATATGTCTAAATTTTTTCGTGATTTTCAGTGACATTTGAAATTGTCAACAGCTGCCATTGTTGTCAGAAGATGAGGTGAGCTTGGTCTGTCTAGCTACGTGACGCCCACTTTAACAGAGTACTGTCCTCCATTCCCAATACAGTTCAAGCATTTTAGTATTTATAATGGCTAGCTTTGACATATTTTGTAGAAATCGTGAAGCGCTAAGCTGTATTCAGTACAGCTCAAGTGAAGCTAGTCATCTACAAAGGGCTAAATAACATTGTAACACAGTCATCTCCACCGCAGTAGAATTGTTTGAGTGTGTATAAGGACCAGCTATGACAGTTACCAACGTGCTGGCAGAAGTTTTTCTGGGTAGACAAGTGGAAGAACAAGTGCTCCTGTAAACACTTTGTAGACACTCGGGTTTGATTGGGGATCCGCATCAAAGTTCGATACCAAAGAAACTTGTCGACGCCTGACATGGGAATGAAAAAGAATACAAAGATTCCTGTACAAAATGTTATAGGGCGCCTTAAGAATCTAGCGAGTCCAAGACAGAAGGGCGCGGACTGAAAAGGGGTGGCACAAGGATGCATTCCTACTTATTTTACCACTGAGCCTGTTACTACATTGAGTCAAAACAGACTGGAGTGCATAGTAATACTTTTCTATAAGACTTAAGTTGGATTCTGTGTTATGGAATTCTATGTAGTCTGTAGCTAATTTTGCCACTTTAGCAAACAAACGATCGTTAAATGTGCTAATCCATAGGTTTTAAACCATGTAAACTGTGGGCTGGAAGCAGTGATATTTGTGCCGAGATTGACGTGTTTGTGTCAGAATCAGTCATATTTTACATCTAAATATCTTCATTTTGAATCTACGTCATTGAATTTTGATTCGGACTCATTCAGTTTCGGTCCAGATCGGCGAATTTTGAGTTGAAATCGATGAATTTAGTGCCAAAATTAGTGAATTTGCATCAAAATCATCGATGTTTGTAGACGTTTAAGACAGTCTTCCACAAATTCTAACAGAATGGGGTCCGTTATCAAATTGTTGTTGCCTTCTTAGACTCCTCAGGCACAAAAGTCGTGGTTTGATGTTAGACAGTAACACATCCTCAGTTTATTAAAGAAGTGCCCACCAACTCGTATGTTATATCCAGATGGAAATGGTAGTAGTAACCTACACGGGACTGATACAGTATTTCACGCAGTTGGTCCATCAAAACAATCATTTTAAAGTCAGCTGATTCAGATTTACGTGGCATAGTCACAGGATTTTTACTCACATACCAGCCGATTTTCTTTTACCACTATTCGTATTGCTGTCACATTGTCTTCTACATGTAGGAAAACTGTGCAATTTGTGCTACCAATGCCAGTAACTAGATTGTCAGGAACCTGAGCATTGATCAGCTGGGCTCATCTACCTCTCAAGACCTTGATGGATATTAAACGCTTTTAGAGTGGGACAAGATGACACTTTGAACAGTCAAGGAACTCAACTTGTACGCTGAGATAGTCTATCGGGAACTGCAACAGCTCGCTGCAAGAATATGGTCGCTCACAACTACAATATGTACCGGTGAACCATACCGTTTATCACTTTTACTTTCTCATATGTTGATTGCATATTTTACTGATCAACTGCAGCTATCAAAGCTTCCTGTATACCGTTATCACTAAGATGTATTTGTGTGGTTCCGCCTGTGAAGACTAGCTCAAATCTAATGTGGATTGATCCACTTATGAACACTACCCTGAACCTAGCACGGGTGGATCCATTCCCGGACTCTATCACAGAGCGAACGCAGGCTGATTCACCTCCAGACCCTACCCTGGACTTAAAGTGGGTGCCCAACCTCAGGGCCCCACATCAGATTTATAGCCTGCGGACCTACCTCCATACACTACCCGAGACGTATCGCAGGTGGATCTGCTCCAAGTCCCTCCCCTAGACCCACACATGTACACAGACACACACATACACATACACACACAGCCACAGCAGTTCAGTTGGACTAAGAGTTTACAATTGAATAAGTCAGTTTCATGAACATTATTTCAATCTGTTACACACATCACAGTAATTACAGTATATAAGAAGTTTGATACCGCAGTTGATTAGTAATCTGCGTTATCAACGTATGAGAAACTAAAAATGAAGACTTGTATTGTTCACCTGTACATACTTTAATTTCTGAGCGACCACATTCCTGCAGTGAAGGCACGCGGTTTTCGGTCGACAACCTCAAGGTGCAAGTTATACTCTGTGGTAATTCAAAGTGTCAACATGACCCACTCTAAAGCGCTTGAAATCCACCATCTTCTTGAGAGTAAGAATAACCCAGGTGATAAACACTTTGGTTTATGCTTATTACTGGGCAACCGTTAGTGACATTCGTAACATAAATCACCCCATTCTCCTACACATGAATGAAACTGTGGCAGGAATACAAGTAAAGGTAAACAAATCTGGTTGGAAACTCCATAAAAACCTTGTGTTCTTAAATGTTAAGTAAATAGACCATGCAACTGTTCAAACCACGTCAAAACGCTATCTCACTTCCGTTTTTTTAAGTTACCACCATTTTACACTTGCTTATTTTCGCATTAACATGAAAGGTGGTGGTGGGGCGGGGGGATATCTAGGATGGAATTATACGTTACTTTATGCATCTGCAATTTTGATCAGCATCTTTAAGTCGGATGTCATAGAGGCAGCCACATAGAATTAACCGTGTATGGTCATTAATCATCCTAATGAAGTCAGCACTAAGGATAAGGGTAAAAACTGTTACGGATAGAGACGAGGGTAGTAAATCCAGGCTGTTATCCATCCCCCAACCAATAGGACAGCAATGCACTATTTTCTACATCCTAATTGCGTAATAAATTAAATTATCGTGGTAAGGGTAAGAATCATAAACTATCATAATTGGGTAATAAATTACAGTGATAACGATAAGACAGACGATATAAAGGAGTGAGGGAGGCGTAGGGAGACAGTAGGAAAGTCATTGATGACGGTAAGATAAAGATAACACACTGTGCTAGAACTGGCAAAACTGCCATACCGATATATGAGAAATATCCTACTGTTGCTTTATTGTCAAACTGTTTCCATTTCTGTCACTATAGCACAGAAACAATGCATCACTATAATTTCACACTAAACTAGGCCGAACTGTAGAATCTACTCATGTACAGTGAACATCCATAGCTTACTTTGACCTAAACATAACCACACCGATGTTCCATCTCAGGATACCATCTGTCTCCTGTGGCATTTCAAGAAGTTCCATGTTCTGTATGACGTCAGATTTCTCGTGCTTTGCAACAAGATCGTCTTGCTCTGTCCATTTTCCTAGGTTACAGGCGGTATTTTAAAACATTCGAGAGGCCAGACTAATTCTGTAGTGTTCACCTTTTGTACAGGCACGTGTAAAAAGAGAACAGTCGATGAACACTCACATGCAAATAACACAAATTTTTATTTAGTACATAATGACATTTATCTTTACAGCTCTCTAGTACTGTGACTGATGGGAGCACACGTGGAATTGTGTATTCAGGTGTAACTCTCGATTTCGAAAGTAAACACAGAAGGAGCATAAGAATCTGAGGTGCATGATACGACAAGTCTGTAGATTTCACACTATAAATGTTCTAAGAGCAGTTATTACAATACTCGTCCACGGCGGGATACAGTTTAACTCTCGGTGGACACAAGTCTGACATAAGTTTGGCAGAGCGATGAAACGGTAACTCTGTCCACTGGAAGCAGAAGTATAAGGCGAACTGAACTCGAAAAGGAACGGCCACGCTTGTCCCTTGCGGCCGTACTTCGTAACTGCTACGCCGTGGTGGCGCCTCGCAACTCCCGGGAGGCGTGGCTCCAGCCTCGTACGGATTGGCGCCTCCGGTGACGTCGACTGCTGGTGTGATGTTATCGATGATCGACGACACCGCAGATTCAGTTACTGCTTACTGGACTTTAGAGTGCATAATGATGCGGGTCTAAAATTGTTCTACGTGATCTTGCTTACGAGACTGTAGGACGTAGCGTCTGACTTGATGTCAAGTGTGTAAATTGCTCCACATGAGTACTGAACTTGTACAGATTCCGCAGCAATATGGAAGCTACATTATGCAGCGATTTTCGTCGCTTTTTCTCCTCTCTGTCCTCCGGGTAGCGTAGGGGTAGGCAGATTTTTGGGTACTTCAGACATATGACAATCTCCGTATCTTCGGAAAGTGCCTTCAACTAATCCCATGGATATGGCTAGTCTAAGACGACCGTATATTTATGGACAATTTCCCCTATGATTTCTAACGCCGCGTTTTTATTTTGATGAACACTGTGGCTTCTTCATTAATGAAACACACTTTTTTCTGCCTGTCGAGAGGAGATATGGGCTGTTGACAACTGTTAGTTGCGGATGTATAACAGAAAGGGACTCGCCCGAGGCCAGTACGCATGTACGTGTAATAATACTTGCTTCGATTGTCCAGCCCCGTATCACGGCAGTAGCTTTAAAAGACATGTAGCTGAGGTACTATGTGTACGTATTTAACTTCGCTATGTGATACAGTATTCATTTTCATATCATAGATATTTCTTTCGTCCACGTATACAAGGCAACCTCCATTCCAGACAGCGATACTTAGGTCACAGTTAAAACAGCACGCCGGCCGCGGTGGTCTCGCGGTTCTTGGCGCGCAGTCCGGAACCGTGCGACTGCTACGGTCGCAGTTTCGAATCCTGCCTCGGGCATGGATGTGTGTGATGTCCTTAGGTTAGTTAGGTTTAAGTAGTTCTATGTTCTAGGGGACTGATGACCACAGCAGTTGAGTACCATAGTGCTCAGAGCCATTTGAACCATTTAAAACAGCACGGAGAAGCTAAGTAAATTTCTTCTTCCCTACTAATGCTTTGCTCAGCCGCAAGTTTCATACGAAGTCTGACCCTTACATAACAGAATGGTGTGTCCAGGCTGCTGCCACCTGAAACGCAGCAAAAGACCAAGGATTTTACCTTGCATCATAGAGTGGTCAAAGTGAAACGTCCCCTTAGAAAAATTAAGGAATTACTGTGCCGACAAACCTCTTACATTATTTGATTTTCAAATAGATGATCAAAACTGAACGTACTCAGACATTACTCTCTTCACTTATTCTGATCAACACTAAACTAACACACAATTATTTTAGCGCAACGCAATCTGACTTGCAATAATCACTACAAATAATGGCCCTGACTAACATTAACCTATACCTTTCACAAATCACTTACCTCACAAAAATCTTCGTTACTCGAACGACTGTAATACAGCGAGCGCCACTACTGTCAGCTTAATAGTGTTCAAAAGTCAAAATATATATAGCAGTTCATGACACCAAGCCTTACAAATTTACTGTGTCTCTGATGGACACACGTCCAGATCATCCGCTCTCAAAACTCCGCCATTTCTCTCCCCATATCCACCTCTGCTGGCGGCTCACTTCCAACTGCGCAACGCTACGCGCTGTTAACAGCCAACTGCCCAATGCTACAATGGCGAATATTACTCTAACAATGCAAACCAACCACAGCCTTCACACAGCACAGTCAGTGATTTTCATATATAGCGCTACATGGCGTTACCAACATAAAAACCTAAACAGCCTACTTACATAGCCCCCATGCGCTCCACAAAAAAATTTTACAAATTGTTTTGGGGAGTGGCCAATACAGATTTGAAAAAAGATTCGTAATTACAATAACAAAGAAATCAAATGCACACATTTATTGATCCAATGTTGGTCAAAAGCTAAAATTTTCTCACAGTCCATAAAGACTGTCCTGATCACTCTTCGCAGTAAAATAGCAGTGTTTTTTTCTCAAAGTCTGAGCAGTAACAGAAAATGCACAGGGAAGTAGTGGATTTCCATGCAGTCTTGAAGAAGTAGTGTTGTCCTTCCAACGGATAGACAGTGCTGACTCTTGACATGCAGACAGCTAATGGGCCACAACAGAGCAAAGCCACAGCAGAGTCAGTCGAAGTTGAAGAATATTGGTAGGTAGGTCATCACAGAGCAAACCCACTGTAGTCCTGGTAAAGATTATGGTATTGGTGGGCCACCAGAGGTGCAGACCCGCTGCAGTCCTTGTAGAAATAATGGTATTGGTGGGTTATCAAAGATGCAGACCCACTGCAGTCCTTGTAGAGACGGCCAGCAGCCATCTGTTGCGACTGTGCAGGTGCACAATCAGTCATTTATAATTTTTCTAAGGGGACGTTTCAAAAGTTCCGACTTTCGTAAACCCAGAAAGATAGGACGTCTTAAGAGTCAATTTAAAAGTGGCCACCTTCTATAGCTATAAGGTAAGTATCTTCAAAATATTGTTGGTGAGAGTGACGCTTTTGCTGATCCATTATTCTTTACTGTGACGAAACTTCTTCACTGTAAATAAGAGTTCTTCCGGCGAGCCACATTTGGATATCGCCTAAACTGTATATCGCCTAACGTGTTAAGAATTCAGCAGAAATGAAGTCTATCGGAAAGTGTAGGTCGCTAATAGAAGAACACAGTTTTAGAGCCTTGCTCGTATTCCAGAAATCCTACCCAAATCATTCTGTGTGTATACGGGTGAATGCTGACCAAAGTCCCCAGCACGTCCTTTAAAATTAATGATATATTTTAACAAGTGAATTGTTTTCCGATGTTTGTATCTGGCTTCACGTGTGCTCGTGTGTGCTGAGAAGCACTTAACTCAAGCATTTATTTTGGGTTTGTTGTGATACTTAACTAACGGCTCACGTATACCGCTGAAGTTACCTGCAAATTTATATCACTGTACGACAGGAGATATGACGTCACAAACACTTAGATGTGTAAAAAACAACCGCGTCATGAAAGACGTTTGAATTCAATACTTCTTTGCTACCAACTGTATTCACGACACATTTCACAGACACCTATTTATTCCGCTGAACGTATCTAGAAAAATGTATCATTGAGCGACTCATATTTTAGGAGATATGACATCATAAGCACTGAGATGCGTGAAAAGGAAACTGCAGGGAAAAATTGGCTAGAGATGCAAGTGAAATATGTGCAGAAATACTTGTCAAATATGTTAAATATTTGTAAAATATATTTTCCATGTGCTTACGCGGTCAAAGAAACGGGTAAAAAGCTCATCCTAAATCTATGGCATGACTTCAAACACTTTTTTTAGATATGTTAGTTACAATCTGGAAAAAAAAACTGTGGGGGTAAGAGGCACCAGCCTCCTATTTCGGTGAGCGTGATAACACGGAGAAAGAAGGGGGAGGAGGAGATGGGAAGAGAGAGGGGTATGGGGAAATGGAGAGAGAAAGGGAAGAGGAGAAATTGACAGAGGGAGGGGAGAGTGGGAGATAGAGAAAGGAAAGAAGAGGAGATGAAGAGGGACAGGGCTGAGGGGGATGTGCAGAGACAGGTGGGAGGAGGTGATGGACAGAGAGAGGGGGAGGAGGAGATGGACAAGGAGAGGGACGATGAAGAGAGGGGGGAGATTTACGGAAGGTGAAAGAGCAGACGGACAGGGGTGGAGGAACAAACGGACACAAAGAGGGACAGGAGGAGATGGACGAAGAAAGACGCAGGAGGTGGATAAAGAGTGGGGGACGGAGGAGGTAGATGGAGAGGGTGGTGCAGTAAATGGACACAGAGGGAGTGAAGAGGATATGGGCAGAGAGAGATAGAAGAAGCGGATGGACCAATAGAAGATTGGAATAAATTACATATCTGGGCGTCGTTGGGTACTCAGCTAGTACTTTATAGATTTAGCAACCTCGGATGACTGCGGTGTGAATTTGCGGTAATCATGTACTTCGCTAAGACGACTTGAAATTTCTCGTAGGGTTGTTGGCACTGGTGAATGAATAATAGTATACACATGTTTTAGCATAGGTTCTAACCATCTGCTACCAAGGATGTGGTCTAGTTATTCCATTTGATGTTTGGAGAATTCACATTTATCTGAATTGCACTTTAAACCATTCTGCTGGAGTTTGGTGAAGAGTAGGAGCAGATTATGACAATTATACGTTCCCCATCTGGGGATGTCCAGTTTGCGAACACCTTGGAGAGGAATATTTTGCTCGACATAACGATGGAGCCTCTTTGCAGCAGCTCTGAAGAGTGGCTCATCCATTTCTCGCTATGTTAGCTCGTTTATTAAGGAAACAGTAGTGTCTGTAGCAGGAACTGAATGGGAATGCTGTTAATAATGAGCTGCAGGAATATCTGCTTAGGTCTACTAATGAACTGGTCAAATTGCCCACACAACTTGTTGACAGGTTTACATTGCAATGTTCAGAGCCTTTCCGTGAGCTGGACGAGGAGACGGTAGGCGTGCTACGAAATACAGCAGCAGTGTGTGCGATTTTCTCACAGTGAACACTCTCTTTTCGTCCCAGTCTGGCCACTGCGCACGAAAATGCTTAACGAAACGATGACAGTAACCCAGAAAAACCTTTGTAGTTCGATGTGATAGAGATAAACCACATGACGGAGTATGTACCCTGCGCTCCTAAGACTAGAGTTGCATCGATGTTAAAAGCCATTAGGTGCATTTGGTCAACTACGAAAACCTTTTTTTAAAACCATTTAATACCAGACAAAATTCGTATAATTCATTATATTGGTAATTTCAGTGCGCGTAAAGAAAAATACCCCGTCAAAAATGTTACAATGGATATTTTATTTCGTAGATACATTCCATATACAAAAATATAGAAATACACCATTATTCGATATGTAACTTCAGATTTTGCGTAAACCATTCTTGAAATATCAGGAACAGAAAATACAGTACCGTATAAGAAAGCATTGTCATACGTCTGTCTCATACAGAAAATTTTCGTAGAAAAAGCGCAACAACAAAAAATTACCATCGAATCTCTGGAACAAACATAAGTGTACTTCCTGGTAGTCTCTCACCATAATATTAATCAATTCGTCCTCACACGACTGGCAAAATGATTCGATAAACTGTGTGTCACCTTTGTACATCAGGTTCCAATGTATATAAACCAATTTATATTTGTATGTGGAGGGAATCTGTTTCGTAATGGAGTATGAATTCTTCTGTGAGCTGACCAATGACGCTTACTTGCTGCTGAGGAAGGCCGTACATTCAAAATTCTAGAAGCAAGTGAACGTGAGCGTTTTTTAGCATATACTCCTTTCGACCATACAGATTTTGCTGCAAACCACAACGTATTTTGTCGAAAAAAGCCTTTGACTATCCAAAATGACACCAATTCCCAATTATGACGCCTCTGTCATATTCCATTACTTAACATATTGTTGCAATGAAGTCTAGCGCCTGTATTTCCTTCTCCTGAGCGAGAGATTCTCCCTTAAAAAGTGGCTCCATATATTTGTTGCAGAATGGTTCAAATGGCTCTAAGGACATCACATACATCCATGCCCGAGGCAAGATTCGAAGCTGCGACCGTTGCGGTCACGCGGTTCGAGACTGAAGCGCCTAGAACCGCTCGGCCACAGCGGCCAGCTGTTGCAGAATGAATAGCTTTACATGGGTGCTTGTGCCTCAGGATCACAGCATCTTCAATGGAAAATTTGTCTGCTGGAGGATGTGTATTACACTCTTGGAGTACAGCGTTTATTTCCATAGAAATGCTATCAAATTCTTTATGCATATTCCAAAGTACAGAATTATTGATTTCAACATTGAGTGTTCTCTCGCACTACACAGTTGGGCAAACAATGAGAGATCGCCAACATGTTGTCAAAGGTATTTGGAATACGATGAAGTAGTTTCACTGGGAAGACCTTACACATCCTCCGTACAGTCCCGATGTCTACCCATGCGATTTCCATATTTTTGGAACCTTGAAGAAAAACATTCGTGGCTGTCGATTTCCTTCTGACGAAGGAAAATTGATGAATACACCGATTTATTCAGCGAAGTCACAATGCAACAAGTGAAATAGTCCGTAACCTATCCGTGTCAAGACCTAGTCTACAAAAGCCCAAAACAGAACAAGATAGTTGATGTCCAAGGGATCCAAAGGCAAGTCCTCCTAAAATATAGCAAAGTTCTCCAATGGGGTAATCTGATGTGTATCTGAGTTCTCAGGCAACGTCAAGTTTCTATGGCCAGTTGCGGCGATAACACTGGCGGTTTGTTTATAAGATGGGATGTTTCACAGCTGATGCAGGTATTCTTGTACTGGGCACGTACCGTAGTTGAGAGCACCACTTTACATGTTGTGAGCAGCAGCTAGAGTGGGCCGCGGTGTCTTATGAGAGCCACCTGACGCAGGCCGCGGTGTATTTTAGCTTTTGTGTTGTGTCAATAATACTGTCTGAGTTATTATTACGCTGGGATACAAGATGCTGTTAACATCATGTAATCATAGCCTGTATAATTAAATTTTATGTAGTAACATCCGAGTGTAAGTGGAATTATACTTCACCTTATTTAGTGTTTACTTTAGATATCCGAGGCATGCGGTGAGTATACCTGCCAGCCAGTATTTTACGTGAGTGGGTTGGTAACCCTCTGTGCAACCCCAATATGGAGGGCCAGGAGTGATGGTTTTCGGGTACTCTAGACCTAGGAGATCAGCCTACATCACAGACTGGCTAGCCGTTCCTGACCGTGCTGTTTACGATCGATCCCATTTCATTTTCCCGATACTCTCCACTTGTGGAGGGCGTTCCAGTATTAGTTAAAATGCGTGTAGCAAAACTTAATTCCCTTAAAGACAATGGTAAGAGAAACTGAAAACTTTAAGATCTGCACAGGAATGAGGTAAGGGGACGGGATTTCACCTATTTTATTTAACCTCGTCTTAGAAGAAATTGATAGATCCACGACTCATCCAACTGCAGGCGGCAGACTTGATTACGAAGTTTATTAAGCAGGTCCAGAGAATTAATCATAATAATGAAAAACTGTTACAAAATCGCTGAGAACACAGTATTACGTATTAGTGAGGGAAAGACAGAATACTTGGTCATAAGTGAGACAGTCAAAAGTGAAAAAAAATAAATGATCACTTAGTACTAACTTTAAAGTCCATTTGTATCAATCGACTATTATGCCGGTAAAATTATACGGGTGTGAAGCATTAATACTTAAAAAGGTGAAAAAAATATGTTAATATTCCAAAGACAAATAAGAAATATTTTTTGGCTGTGACGATGAAAATATAATGAAATACAGGATAAGAAAAAGTGGAGAATTAAGATAACTGTATTAACATCAGAACAATGTCAATGAGCTAAATATGAGGAGGCTGAACTGGGAATGCGATATATCAACTATCCACAATAGCACTCTACAAAAAGTGGAGGAAGACGCAACATTAAATGGTGAGATGACATCCGGAAGGACACAGCTATGATAAACACCAAATGGACAAACAGTTCACTAGACATAAAGAAACGGTCTCGCGGTTCTAGGCGCGCAGTCCGGAACCGTGCGACTGCTACGGTCGCAGGTTCGAATCCTGCCTTGGGCATGGATGTGTGTGATGTCCTTAGGTTAGTTAGGTTTAAGTAGTTCTAAGTTCTAGGGGACTAATGAACACAGCAGTTGAGTCCCATAGTTCTCAGAGCCATCTGAACCATAAAGAAATGGAAGAAGCTCGTACCGCAGGCATGTGGTCGATAACGTCCTTGCCACATGTAAAGTACGATAAGGTAAAAACAGTGTGGGTTCCAGTGTACTTGGATGAACCATTTATTTTCTGTGGTGATTGTACAGTCTTTGTTAACTACTGAACTACTTTGCTGTAGTAAGACGTTTAAACTCGGATGCCTTGGTTGTACTCAACCTAGGTTTATGAAATCTAGACATATTTTCTTGTGTAATAAACACACTGTTTTGCGAAAAATCCACAGTCAAGGCTATTAACAGAAATCACCTTATTACTGTATTTCCATACCCTCGATCCTAGTGGTACTGTGGCACTGAATATTCTTGACGCATCCCTGTAGGTGCACTCCGTAATCGTCATAACTGACACTCCCCATACACGTCTGAGGACAATATGATCACAAATTATGCTCTATCGAGCCTTCTTCTACATATACATCTACATCTACACTTATACTCCGCAAGCCACCCAACGGTGTGTGGCGGAGGGCACTTTACGTGCCACTGTCATTACCTCCCTTTTCTGTTCCAGTCGCGTATGGTTCGCGGGAAGAACGACTGTCTGGAAGACTCCGTGCGCGCTCGAATCTCTCTAATTTTACATTCGTGATCTCCTCGGGAGGTATAAGTAGGGGGAAACAATATATTCGATGCCTCATCCAGAAACGCACCCTCTAGAAACCTGGCGAGCAAGCAGAGTCTGCCACTTCAGTTTGCTAAAAACCTCCGTAACACTATCACGGTTACCAAATAACCCTGTGACGAAACGCGCCGCTCTTCTTTGGCTCTTCTGTATCTCCTCCGTCAACCCGATCTGGTACGGATCCCACACTGTTGAGCAATACTCAACTATATGTCGAACGAGTGTTTTGTAAGCCACCTCCTTTGTTGATGGACCACATTTTCTAAGGACTCTCCCAATGAATCTCAACCTGGTACCCGCCTTACCAACAATTAATTTTATATGATCATTCCACTTCAAATCGTTCCGTACGCATACTCCCATATATTTTACAGAAGTAACTGCTACCAGTGTTTGTTCCGCTATCATATAATCATACAATAAAGGATCCTTCTTTCTATGTATTCGCATTACATTATATTTGTCTATGTTAAGGGTCAGTTACCACTCCCTGCACCAAGTGCCTATCCGCTGCAGATCTTCCTGCATTTCGCTACAATTTTCTAATGCTGCAACGTCTCTGAATACTACAGCAGGATCCGCGAAAAGGCGCATGGAACTTCCGACACTATCTACTAGGTCATTTACATATATTGTGAAAAGCAATGGTCCCATAACACTCCCCTGTGGTGCTCCTGAGGTTACTTTAATGTATGTAGACGTCTCTCCATTGATAACAACATGCTGTGTTCTGTTTGCTAAAAACTCTTCAATCCAGCCACACAGCTGGTCTGATATTCCGTACGCTCTTACTTTGTTTATCAGGCGACAGTGCTGAACTGTATCGAACGCCTTCCGGAAGTCTAGGAAAATAGCATCTACCTGGGAGCCGGTATCTAATTTATCTGGGTCTCATGAACAAATAAAGCTAGTTGGGCCTCACACGATTGCTGTTTCCGGAATCCATGTTGATTCCTACAGAGTAGATTCTGGGTTTCCAAAAACAACATGATACTCGAGCAAAAAACATGTTCTTAAATTCTACAACAGATCGACGTCAGAGATATAGGTCTATAGTTTTGCGCATCTGCTCGACGACCCTTCTTGAAGACTGGGACTACCTGTGCTCTTTTTCCAATCATTTGGAACCCTCCGTTCCTCTAGAGACTTGCGGTACACGGCTGTTAGAAGGGGGGCAAGTTCTTTCGCGTACTCTGTGTAGAATCGAATTGGTATCCAATCAGGTCCAGTGGACTTTCCTCTGTTGAGTGATTCCAGTTGCTTTTCTATTCCTTGGACCCTTATTTCGATGTCAGCCATTTTTTTTCGTTTTTGCGAGGATTTAGAGAAGGAACTGCAGTGCGGTCTTCCTCTGTGAAACAGCTTTGGAAAAAGGTGTTTAGTATTTCAACTTTACGCGTGTCATCCTCTGTTGAATGCCATCATCATCCCGCAGTGTCTGGATATGCTGTTTCGAGCCACTTACTGTTTTAAACTTCCTAGGATTTTCTGTGAAGTCGGTACATAGAATTTTACTTTCGAATTCACTGAACGCTTCACGCATAGCCCTCCTTACGCTAACTTTGACATCGTTTAGGTTCTGTTTGTCTGAGAGGTTTTGGCTCCGTTTAAACTTGGAGTGAAGCTCTCTTTGCTTTCGCAGTAGTTTCCTAACTTTGTTGTTGAACCACGGTGGTAGTCTGAAATATGCCTTCTATTATTCTTGCTAAACAGATAAACCTTCCCCCCTTTTTTATATTCCTTTTAACTTCCATATTCATGGATGCTGCAACGGCCTTATGATCACTGGTTCCCTGTTCTGCACTTACAGGGTCGAAAAGTTCAGCTCTGTTTGTTATCAGTAGGTCCAAGATGTTATCTCCACGAGTCGGTTCTCTGTTTAATTGCTCGAGGTAATTTTCGGATAGTGCACTCAGTGTAATGTCACTCGATGCTCTGTCTCTACCACCCGTCCTAAACTTCTGAGTGTCCCAGTCTATATCTGGTAAATTGAAATCTTCACCTAAGACTATAATATGCTGAGAAAATTTATGTGCAATGTATTCCAAATTTTCTCTCAGTTGTTCTGCCACTAATGCTGCTGAGTCGGGAGGTCGGTAAAAGGAGCCAATTATTAACCTAGCTCGGTTGTTGAGTGTAACCTCCACCCATAATATTTCACAGGAACTATCCACTTCTACTACACTACAGGATAAACTACTACTAATAGCGACAAACACGCCACCACCGGTTGCATGCAATCTATCCTTTCTAAACACCGTCTGTGCCTTTGTAAAAATTTCGGCAGAACTTATCTCTGGCTTCAGCCAGCTTTCTGTACTTATAACTTCTTCAGCTTCGGTGCTTTCTATCAGTGCTTGAAGTTCCGGTACTTTACCAATGCAGCTTCGACAGTTTAAAATTACAATACCGATTGCTGCTTGGTCCCCGCATGTCCTGAGTTTGCTCAGCACCCTTTGAGGCTGTTGCCCTTTCTGTACTTACCCGAGGCCATCTAACCTAAAAAACCGCCCAGTCTACGCCACACAACCCCTGTTACGCGTGTAGCCGCTTGCTGCGTGTAGTGGACTCCTGACCTATCCAGCGGAACCCGAAACTCCACCACTCTATGGCGCAAGTCGAGGACTCTGCAGCCCACACGGTCGCAGAACCGTCTCAGCCTCTGAATCAGACCCTCCACTCGGCTCTGTTCCAAAGGTCCGCAATCAGTCCTGTCGACGATGCTGCTGATGGTGAGCTCTGCTATCATCCCGCTAGCGAGACTGGCAGTCTTCACCAAATCAGATAGCCGCCGGAAGCCAGAGAGGATTTCCTCCGATCCATAGCGACACACATCATTGGTGCCGACGTGAGCGACCACCTGCAGATGGGTGCACCCTGTACCCTTCATGGCATCCGGAAGGACCTTTTCCACATCTGGAATGACTCCCCCGGGTATGCACACAGAGTGCACATTGGTTTTCTTTCCCTCTCTTGCTGCCATATCCTTGCACACTAGCAGGTTATGGCCATCCTGCAGTCTTATTTTTCGAAAAGATTCAGTACTTTTTAAAGCTTTCCCTGGGACAGTTGTTCGATATATGTGCTTGTTCTCAGTATTCCGCAACTCGAAATACACTGACGGAAAAAAGACACATCACTAAGAAGAAGTTGTGCGACATAAACGAAAATTGGTAAGCGTGTTTCTACATCTGAAAGATGATATCTATTCAAACTCCACACCAGTTGCATCAGAGTGGTGCTAGTAGCGTCAATACGAGGGTCTAAATCAGGTTTGCTTTAAATACATGCTGTAAGTTTCGTGAGCGTTAGTTACATTTGAGGTTTGACGTGGTGAGTTGATGGTACTCAAGACGTCATTATCAACACCTCAGTGAGTTTGAATGAGGTCTTGTAATAGGGATACGAGAATCTGGATATTCCTTCTGCGATACTGATAAAGACATGGAAGGAATATGGCCACCGTACAAGATTTCTAACAACGGTGATCACTAGAATGTACGGTCGCAAGGAGACTGGGTTTCAGACGGCCACGTGGCACTATCTTGAGAGACGAACACCGTGTTCGGCATATGGCTATGGCGTGTGAAACCAAAAATTGTTATAAAGTGATTACTTCAAGGACAGCTTCGAGTCAGACGCCCTGTAGCGTGCATTCCACTGACCACAATTTGTAATTTGAGGGGTGTAAGCTAGAGCTCATTGGAGGGTAGGGTAGAGGTATGTTGTGTGCTTTATGACAACTGATTCTGCATCTTTGCCAGTGATGGCAGTATATTGGTTAGAAGAAGGCCAGTTGAGGACCTGCAACAAACCTGTCTGCGTGCGACACACACTGGGCATATACGTGGAATTATGGTCTGGGATGCAATTTCGTATTACAGGAGGAACTCTTTCGTGGCTATCCCACGCACCATGACTGGAAATTCATAAGTCAGATAGGTGATTCGACATATTGTGCTGCCTGAACAGCATTACAAGATGTATTTTCCAACAGTATAATACTAGCCCACATACAGCTATTGCAACCAAACATGCTCTACAAAGTGTCGACATGTTGCCTTGGACTGCTCGACCACCAGATCATCTCCAGTCGAGCGCATATGGGACAACATCGGACGACAGCTCCAGTGTCATACACAACCAGCATTAGCCCTCCCTGTATTGACTGATCAGGTGCAGCGGGTATGGAGCATCAGTTTACAAACCTGTGGAACACAATGCATTCACGTTTGCATGCTGGCATTCAACATAGTGGTGGTTACACCGTTCGTTAATGTATCAGCATACCGCAATGCAATTGCTTATCTCGTGCTTTCGTTAACCTGTTTTACAACGTCTTGCAATGTTGATCACTTAAATATGTTACCTAAACAAATGTAGTGCAGAAATTTCATTACTCTACAATAATTATTTTTTGATGTTGCGATTTGTTTCTGGTAGTATATTAGTGAATTGTCAAAAACGGTTACTGTCAAAGAAACTAGGAGTTCTGTGATGAGACTGATAGAATTAAATGCTTATGTCGTAAAAAACACAGGTAAAGGGCTGAAGCATAGCTTTCTTAGCGACGAACTGGTTGAAATGTGCCTTTTCGTACATGCCTGGGAGATTCTGTAGCGTCGGGGGACGACCTATTCGGAGCAGAGGCCATAATCAACGTACACATTTTAATGAGTGACGTGCGAGTCAAATTACAAGATTTACTACTCCGCAGACTTTCCCTAAACTGTTTAGTGGCGTACCCGGCTCAATTTTGACTACTAATAAACATACGCAGTCAGCCTATTGAAGGGTCTGCAACTTCGCTTTGATCCACAAGACAAGTCTTAAATAGTCACTACTTCTATACCGCCAACCAGGGCCCTGTACTTATCCACCTGCATTCCAGAGACTCTCAAATGTTGGCATTGGATGGGAAAACGAGCACCGAAAACAATCAGTACACCATCTGAAACATGTTTCTAGCATTTCCTGAACAAGAAAAACAGGATGACAGTCTAAAGTCAAGCGGGACAAGGACACACACGAAAATAGCAAACTCCAAGTTTCCAAATGGAATTTGTTCTCAACAAATCCACATCTAGCTAGCTGATATCCCCTACCCTTCGCGCCAGTTAGCTTTCTTTCACACTGACTACTCACAACATCCAACAGTAATATAAATTTTTCTCCCGCACTGGAAAACTTCTGTTAAATATCTTTTGACCTGGTCAGACGTTAGTTTACTGTGTTTCGATGCCTCCAGAAGAAAATTTGGGACTTCAAAAAGAGATTCTTGAAGTATCGGTCCAAATTTGCCATTGGTTTTTTTCAGACTATAAAAACGGAAGTGATCATTGCGAAAAAACGTGTTGAGTTTCATGTCTGAGGGCATGGAACTTGTTCATCTGATGATCCCAAAAGGCTCGACGGGACAGGTACAGCCGCTGGACGTATACTGCTTTAGATATCGGAAGAACTTTGTGAGAATATTTTAGAATGTACTTCTGCTGAAAAATTATAATTTCAGTCTTCACTTGAGGAACAATATAAACAAGTTACAGTCACTAGTACATAATCAGTTCTCTTCCCAAAAGTATTCCAGTGAAATGAAATATGTCTGATACAAATCAAATTTAGATGACCACACGTCACAGTTTGAATCTCTGCTGAATTCTTTTTTGTGTATTATCTGAAGAAACTGCTTGCATTTTATGTCCTTGGTGTAGGAAGACGTTATGTTTTAAGCATTACAGATTATCACTATCGTAATGATTTTGTAAACGGTACTTATTTAAGTTTTAAACAGCAGTACACTCATGTGTGTAATTGCAAACTACAAAACAAAAAAGACGAATAGGCAACGTAAAATGACAGTTTGAAACATAAAAAATAAGTAAAACAAATAATTTGAATAATAATGAACGTTTAGATATTTTAAATAGATACATTGGAAATACTCCGACTGGACACTGCGTACTATTTATTTTCCAGAAATAGTGTGCTGGAAATCAGCTTTATTGCACATGAATGATTGTGGCGTGAGAGCTTCTTTAATTTATGTTGCAACGGAAGTTTTTATTTTCCAAAGTTAATTAAATGTACCGTAATATTTTGGGAAATTTCAAATTATTGCCGGCCGTAGTGCCCGAGCGGTTCTAGGCGCTTCAGTCTGGAACCGCGCTACCGCTACGGTCGCAGGTTAGAATACTGCCTCGGGCATGGATGTGTGTGTCGTCCTTAGGTTAGTTAGGCTTAAGTAGTTCTAAGTTCTAGGGGACTGATGACCTCAGATGTTGAGTCCCATAGTGCTCAGAGCCATTTTTCAAATTATTAAGGAAGTTAATTATATAGTTTTGAAGAAATTTCATATGAAACACATATTTTACATATCATGGTTTCTAAGATGTTCCCTCTAAACTTAATATGCTAAACGGCTTTTCGCCATGTGTTCTACACGTCAGAAGCGAAACTGAGTAGGAACGAAAAAAATACGTATTGCATTATGTTTACCTCTCATCAAAGCCGCCAAGTTTCATCCACGTTTATTTTCTCCTCGGAATTTTCCCTTGTAAGTCACACCCTTGTTCACGAAAACGCGAAAACAGCCGAGCGCTTCAGCCTGTGCACGGGAAACGCTCTTTCGAATTCTTGTAGTCTTTCGTATCGAAACAACAACGTTATGGCAGAGTATCGCTCGTACATGACATCATAAGCGCAACACAACTAAACCGTTAGCTCCGCCCCGCACTGCACGACTCCCGTCCTACCGTCGTGAGGGCTCCAGGCAGACCCCGCAATTTCATGAACTCAAAACCGATCCACGAAATTACGTTACGTTCAGTCCTTTCTGTCGATCTGGTTCAGCAGCCGAAACCGAGTACTTCAATAGGCTGTTTCCTGCTCCCACTGCTAGAGCTCTTCCGTCCCGACGTGCTTCCTGCCAGCGCTTTTCAAGTTTATTTCTAACAGGTACTGGGAAACGCCGGCCAACCCAGGGAAAAGTACTCGCTCTTCAACACAGCATATTCGGCCAAGACCACCATCCATGTAGCACGTTGAGAGGAAGACCGGCAGAATCACTTCATACCGAACAAACGCATCCTTCTCCCAGACTCTGGGACTCACATGCGCAATAATCAATAGGACGTGCCCACAGATGCTGTTAGGAAATCTTGTACCACATGGTTTCGCCCCTGTCGTTTCATACACTATGTTGTTTATTAGACAAATGTTCAAACACAATTCCAATTTGCCAATAGTTTATGCACCTACCTAGTAACATAAAACGGGGCAGTGTGACAGCTACATAATGCGTGACTATTGTATTTGTGTATAGGTGCATTTCTGCATGATAAATTGCCGGAGAGGTTCCTACGTGTCCAGCACCAGGACTCTGTTTCTCTGCATTCTGGAACCAGCTATGCACCCTATTCATAATTTCGAAGATTTATTGATTAACCATTTGGCAATAAGTGATTCTCAAAATCAGACTTACATCCAAAAAATTAGCAGTTATTATTTCCACTGCATTAGCCTAGTCAACTGTAGTCTGTAGTGAAAGGGTCAGGTTTTTTATAAAAAATAACACTGTCATTACGAGAAATGACTTAAGATTTACTGACAACAATTTTTTATTGCAAACTGTTTCTTATATATTTATTAGCAATACTATTTTCTTAAGTTATCGCTTATTTACAGTGTTATTATACAATAAATTATTTTGGTTGTAATTTGAATGATTGCTTACACATACGTATGTATACTTTCCTTTAAACCTAGTGCCATCAGATACATATATACAGAGATACTGTTTGCATTAAAAAAGCAAAACCAAAAAAGGAACAAGAAGAAGTTAAATACTTCGTTACCCGTATAATAATTACTTTCTGATTTGCTATAATATATACAGTTCTTATATTTCTTACGCTATATCGAGCGTTTAAGTATAATGAGTCATTTATTTCTATTTACATTTGATCATTCCTTTTCTATATACAAAATATACATGGAGCATGGGGACTAGCAGGACCAGGTGAAAAGAAAACCACACACACACATATACACAAGTATAAACACAGCATTAATACGCACACATAGTGTGCAGTTGCGTACAATATATATATATATATATATGTGTGTGTGTGTGTGTGTGTGTGTGTGTGTGTGTGTGTGTGTGTGTGTGTGCAGCATACACACGCAAAGCGTGCATCAGCCATTTATATACACACTCAAAAATGAGACAAGCAGTTCATCCTGTTCTTCTGCGCACACACTCGCACATACACATCAAGTATTCACAACTTAATACACAGTCACGCACTTAACCGCTCCAGTGAATAGTGTAAGTAAGGTAGGGTGCAGATCCCGTCTCCACAGATGATCCATTTATCGACATGACACGACCGTCCTAGCTTCAGGTACAGTGTAGAATGTACCTCACGGCCTCTAGATCGCAAGATTACCTGGAGCACAATATGTGGAGCTGCTCCAGGGTCTTGAATGAGGCGCCTGCTGTAATCTTGCTGCGGTGGTCTCGCGGTTCTAGGCGCGCAGTCCGGAACCGTGCGAGTGCTACGGTCGCAGATTCGTATCCTGCCTCGGGCATGGATGTGTGTGATGTCCTTAGGTTAGTTAGGTTTAAGTAGTTCTAAGTTCTAAGGCACTGATGACCGCAGCAGTTGAGACCCATAATGCTCAGAGCCGTTTTTTGAACCTGAACCTGTAATCTTCATTTATGAAAGCCTTTGAGATTTTACGGTGCACACCCTTAGCTGATCTTTGTATGGCACATCCACCTTCGCTGTAGGCATCATCTTAGATCTGAGCCCACAAACTTCACCATCAGCAATCCACTCGCCCCGTATTCCATCAGGTTGACAACCTTCTTGATTTGAAGTGTAACTCGAAAAGGATTATCGGCCGCATATAAAGCCATGGCGAAAGTTTCAGGATTTCACCCAACAGATGAAAATGTCTGTATCCATATAGAGTACCTTGGGGTCTGCGATGTTTGGCTTCGCAAAGTCGTAGTGAAAGTGTTACATGTGGAGTTTGGAGAGGTCCAGAACAAACACACATACCGACATAGACAGGCTTCGTAAACTGCATTAACCGTTGGTCATGTGCACAGCGACAAATCCTTCATTGAGGGTGGTAACCTGTTTGAAATTTCGTCTGATGATGTAATTTCTTGTGCCATAACTCCCATCCTGCCAACTAAATGAATTTGATGGTATTCTGTAACGTTCTCCATCATTTTCCCACTATTTTGTTTTGCTCCTATTGTTTGAGAGGGGTTCCTACCATTTATATGTCAAAAGACCATTCAGGAGTTACGTCATATTCTGAAATATAACACTTGTAATTGACCAAGGAGTTTGGTGATTCGACTTGATGATCTCAATCCATTCCCAGGGGCTCCGCAGAAAGCGGGGGAGCAGGCGTAACCTGGGTAACCTAACACCGGGTGGGACAAGATCGTTATCTGGTCGGCATCTGGGACTAATAACTCCCTTTTGTTCCGTGATTTGTTGGACATTTGTCAAGGAACCAGTTATAGACCGCACGTCACCGTACTATTTTATTTATTTGTTATTTGGTGCTCTTAGAGACAATGAAATTATAAAAAGCAGTAGGCTAAACCAAAAAAAAAGATCACAGATTAATGGCCAGGTTTTCGAGTCACTCAACTGACTCAGAACCACCTTAATATAGTTCTTCTAGGAATCTGGCGAAAACAGATGGGGGCAGTCAGAACCATGGGTAGCACCGTCTGTCCCACACCTCTACCGTTCTCCGTGCCCCACATCTGATTCGGTTCAGTTGAAACGTCAAACGTCCCCTTAGAAAAATTATACAAGACTGTGCTTAAACTGACACACAATATCTTTAGCGCAACGCAATCTGACTTCCAAAAATCCCTACGAAAGAATGGCCCTGACTAGCATTAACCTATACGTTTCACAAATCACTTACCTCACAAAAATCTTCGTTACCCAAGCTACTGCAATACAGCGAGCGCCACTACTGCCAGCTAAATAAAAGATTCAAAATACTGAAGGCACTAACTACTGATAGGCATAGTTAGCAAATGAAAGATTTTAATAGAGAACAAACAATGTATTTACCTCACTAGTCATAATATATATAGCAGTTCATGACACCAATTCTTACAAATTTCAAAACTCCGCCATCTCTCTCCCCACGTCCACCACTGCTGTCGGCTCACCTCCAACTGCGCAACGCTACGCGCTGTTAGCATCCAGTTGCCGCTGCCCGAAACTACAATGGCAGACAACAATGCAAACTAGCCATAGACTGCGCACAGCACAGCCAGTGATTTTTCATGCAGAGCGCTACGTGGCGTTACCAATAAGAAAACGTAAACAGCCTACTTACACAGTTTGCTCCATACGACACGAGAAAGACTGAACTCGGGCATTTGATCTTACTATAATGTACACCCTGTCACAAGGTGTGAGTGTGATGAACGCACCCCTCTTTGCACTTTGCAAGATTTACCTGTTCTGGGTGTCCAGAAGCCTGTACACTTAAACATCATCCGCAAAGTCTTTCCATTATTTAGATTCATTATAGGTTGTTTTATTTCTCCTTCAGCAAGTGGTGGAGTTGCCAAGTTACTGAGACACTCACTGTATAGTCCCATTCTAAGCTTCCTGTTCAGTTGATTAGCATCTGTCTCGTCTTCCGGAAGGCGTCTGTCAAGAAGATATTCTGCTGACTGTTCAGGACTAATCAGTGTGCTGCCTCGATTGAGGGCAAAGTGATTGCTTCTTTCCATGGTCGACTCTAATTATGTATCTGACGTTTGTGGTTTGTATTTTTCTTTCGTCTTTAGTACACTATGTGATCAAAAGTATCCGGACATCTGTCTGAAAATGACTTACACGTTCGTTGCGCCCTCCATCGGTAATGATGGAATTCAATATAAAGCCCTGATTACAGCTTCCACTCTCCCAGGCATACGTTCAGTCGCATGGTGGAAGATTTCTTGGGGAGTGGCAGACCATTCTTTACGGAGTGCTGCACTGAGGAGAGGTATCGATGTCGGTGGGTGAGACCTGGCACGAAGTCTGCGTTCCAGAACATCCCAAAGCTGTTCTATAACATTCGGGTCAGGACCCTGAGCAGGCCAGCCCATTACAGGGATGTTGTTGTCGTGTAACCACTCCGCCATAGGCCGTGCATTATGAACAGGTGCACGAACGTGATGAAAGAGGCTCTCGCCATCCCAGAATTGCTCTTCAACAGTGGGAAGCAAGAAGGCGCTTAAAGCATCAATGTAGACCTGTGCTGTGATACTGCCACGCAAAACAGCAAGAGTTGCAAGCTCTCTACATTAAAAATACGACCACAACTTAACACCACCTCCTCCGAATTTTACTGTTGGCACTACACACGCTGGTAGATGACGTACACCGAGCAATCGTCATACCCACACCCTGCCACTGGAATGCCACACTGTGTAACGTGATTCGTCACTTCATACAACGTTTTTCCGCTTTTCAGTCGTCGAATGTTTATGGTCCTTACACCAAGCGAGGTGTCGTTTGTCATTTACCGGCGTGATGTGTGGCTTATGAGCAGCCGCTCGACCATGAAATCCAAGTTGTCTCACCTCCCACGTAACTTTCGTAGTACTTGCAGTGGATCCTGATGCAGTTCGGAATTTTTGTGTGATGGTCTGGATAGATGTCTGCCTATTACACATTACACACTTCCACTGTCGGCTGTCTCTGTTAGTCAAAGAAAAAAAAATGTGTGTGGAATCTTACGGGACATAACTGCTAAGGCCATCAGTCCCTAAGCTTACACACTACATAATCTAAATTAGCCTAAGGACAAACACACACACACACCCATGCTCGAGGAAGAACTCGAACCTCCGCCGGGACCAGCCGCACAGTCCATGACTGCAGCGCCTTAGACCGCTCGCTCTGTCAGTCAAAAGACGAGGTCACCCTGTAAGCTTTTGTGCTGTACGTGTCCCTTCGAGTTTCCATGTCACGATCACATCGGAAACACTGGACCCAGGGATGTTTAAGAAATCCCGCGTACAGACGTACGACACAAGTGACACCCAATCAACTGACCACGTTCAAAGTCCGTGAGTTCCGCGGAGTGCCCTATTCTGTTCTCACACGATGTCTAATGTGTACTGAGGTCACTGGTATGGAGTACCTGGCAGTAGGTGGCAGCACAATGAACCTAAGATGAAAAACGTATGTTTTCGGGTTTGTCCGGATACTTTTGGTCACATAGTGTATATTAAGTTTAGCCTTTGAAACTTTATAAATCTGCGTCGGATCCACTTCTTACAAGTATATTTGTTTGTGAGGTGTCTTTTTTTCCTGTATTAGACTATTTGCCTGCATCCATGTTTATTTTGCTCAGAATATGCGTTGACTGTGTTCGTCTATATATAGACTGCATGAGGAATTTGTTCTAGAAACACACTGTGTGAGGATTGTGCATTGTGCAAGTTATTCTTCCAGAACACAACTTCACCGTTTTGATATATTTGTCATTCCTGGTAGTGCCATATACGTTTATTAGTGAGGACGTAATACCTATATTGATTCAGTAATTTTTCTCGTTGTTACTGTTGAGGATTGTACAATGCGCACATGAGCGTCTGGGTTCGTATAATTTTATTTCACGGTCTTCGGCATGGCCATGTCCTATTTGGGATCCGTTTCACGTTCGTTATTCTATGTTTCATCTTTCAGTTCTTCAATTCTGTTGGCAGCCTAGTTTTGAAATATTGCACTTTGGGATACTTTTCCCTGCTCTCTGGCGGTAGTTCCATTAGAATTCAACTTTGCGTAACTCCTATTTCGGTGTATTCTGACACGATTAAGAAGTTAGCATTGATTTTAAGAGAACATTCGAAGGGGAATGATGTTTTACAGTATCCAGTTCATTTATGAACAATTTGTTTAGGGAATGACGCAAGCCCTTTTTCAGTTCCTGAGTACTGCAGATGGACGTTTTTTCGTTGCTTTGTTCTGTGTGATGTTAAGTCCCTTGTGGTCTGACGCGAAATTCTTGCACTGTCTGGCGTACTGATGTAATTTGACTTATTTCTCCAAAATTATTTCTTTCAAAACGTTGTCTTTGTTGCACTTTTTCTTGCAATAATAATATGATAGACATCCAACTGAATCTATGTTCTTACTTTTTTGACGGGGTTGAAAGCAAATGCCACATACCTGGTGGCCCACTTTATAGTAAATCGAAAAATGGCCCTGAGCACTGTGTAACTTAACGTCTGAGGTCATCAGTTCCCCTAAGGACATCACGAACATCCATGCGCGAGGCAGGATTCGAACCTGCGACCGTAGCAGTCGCGCGGTTCCGGACTGAAGCGCCTAGAACCGCTCGGTCACCGTGGCTGGCTGTAAATCGATATGGACTTAAGATCATGGTATTTAATCCTTTCTGATCTGAATTTTTCTGTAGGAAGGAAAACTTTTCTTTACATGGTAATGCCCTTAGACGATTTTAATGATTTTAGGTGCAAGATTTTTGCTAAAATGTGTACCCATTTTCAAAACATACTTTGTGCACTTCATTTAATGGACTAAAATAAGTTGTTACGAAATATTCTCTATTGTAATAAACAGTTAAATGACCATTCGGTAGTCACCGTGCTATCTAACAATAACAATTTTCAAATATATATTTAAACTAGATAACCAATCATATCTGTGTATTCTGGTGATCACGAGCTGCTACGCACTGCTATACTGACTTGCTGATGTTTTCGTAGTGATACCCAACAGTTGGCAGCACTTGATCATGATGAAAAGGCTAAACATTCACAAATGTGTACCTCATGTTTCCACCGGGAAAAAAAATATTCTGTTGCAGCTAAGACACAGTAAAAGTTACTGTAAACAGTTGTAACGGAGGGTCTGAAAGGGTTAAAACGTGTTGGAACCGTAGCATAGTCTTTAACTTTAACTATCTTAAATACAGCTGAACAGTCTTAACTCTTGCAGTTATTTCAAAAACTTGGTGGAATATATTTCTAAGGCGATGCTGAAGTTTGAAACAGAGTTTTATCTCCTGCCAGAATTCGAATTTTTTCACTTTCTCTTTCACGCTCAGCTCCTAAATGCTATAAACTATTTCGTCATCTATTAATATACTGTCAACAGATGTCTTTTCTTTTTTCGTAACTCACGTAATTATATTTCACATTGTTTAAAATCTGTCATCTATTTTATCGCTGCCTGTTTCCGTGTCGAGATGATGCCTTTATATTTATGGTTGTCCTGTCCACTTTTAATAATTTGGTGTCTTTCCCTAATGACCTTCACATCCTTCGTCTTTGAAAAGCTGAAGTTTATAGAGTTTGTGTTCTTTGATAACTGTATCTTTGCTACAATGTTCGATTCGTATTTTTATTTGCGACGGAAGCAACCACAGTTGCATATGAAACAGCTGGGCTTGCTACTTTCACATTATATTTTCAGTTTTCTAAACTTAGTCTGCCGTCTATCTCTTCTATCGATTTTGTTTTTGTCTCAAAGGCTGGGACGAACTTCCTACGCTAGTCTGTACGTCTTTTTCTAGTTTCGTGATGGATCTCATACATTTGCCCATCCATTCACACCTATTGGTGCTTCCACTTATTTAACTCGTCTTTAATCACTTCACTTCGTGGATTAGTTTCGATAAGTTTCTGTTTGAGGGAAAGTTTGTGTGATGTTTTATGTGATCCTGTTTAATTTTTTCTGTTCTTGGGAGTTTTAAGTCTTGTAATTGATAAAGATACATTTTCATAAGGGCTGCACGTACGTGATTTTCGGGAAACTGTGATTTGGAACTATCAATACTTGGTTATCTGTTGCTAAGGCTACTGGTTACCCATGCAATGCGTCAAGTAGTCACGAGACCGTTGAGTAGCCGTCGAGCTGTGCTGGCAGAACCGTGACCGCTCACGCTCACGAGCGTGCGCCGAGTTGATCGCACGGTAGTAAGGAGAATGGCCTCGAAGCACCACTCCGTGCCTCACGCAAACACGCGAGGCTAGTGTAAGCGAGACAACAATCGCTAAAGAAGTAATAAGTCAGAATCTTGTACGTTTTCACCATTCACGAAGTTTACTGCAGTTTCTCTGGTGATTTCCTTACAGTTTCGGAGGTGAACGTTACCATTACCTCCACCACCAGCAGCGCTGCTACTTCTACTGAGATTAAGTCGTTGCACAAAAGATACATACACTTTAGCCTATTTATGGTATTCGCAGCGGTTCTACGAACTATCACAAAATCAACAGTGGGTAGAGTTGCGCAAATCGGGCCTTTGATGCATGGATACTTCCGTCATACCGTCTCAGCGTGGTTCACTGCGTACACTTTTCGACAATCTTAAAATCCGGCCAGTGGCTTAAGATTCTCCTCTTCGGACGGTCCAACTCTTGAATAGGTTGACTTTTCCGGGATAGTTTTCGAGGAGATGTGAGCAGCTTGTAGTAGGTAAAAAAACACACGACATGTAATGAAAGCATGAAAACCGCCTGAAGGTGAATCGTAATGATTCGAAACGGGTAACGGTACCTTTTGAATAAAGGCACTGAAAATAAATTTGTGGCTGGTTGCTGTCTCAACACCATCAACGTTGATAATGTTCTGTCATGAAAATAATAATTAAAACAAGAAAACAAGTAGGTCGTTTTGCCTAATATTGTCGTCTATACACTCGAGATAGAAACAGCTAACATGCACAAATAAATCCTCTCCTACCAATGAAATATAACAACGGTTTAAGTAGAACTAGTCATACTTTTCTAATTAAGTTAAATTTATTATATCTTTTCATATTATAAAAATGGTTGTACGTATCGCTACGCATGCGACAGCATTCGCAAACTAATATGTTCTAAAACGCCGTGCATAAAAATGGAATTATTCCATGGCTCATATTTTGCGTTCTGTTGGTAATAGGAATATATAGTCAAGAGTTTTGTATAGCCCTAGAGCTTGGGACCATTTGCAAACCCAACAGAAGGATCGCCTTGCTGTAATTATCCTACAGTAAAGGATCAAAGTTTGGATATCGTACACTTCCTCCAGTTTAGGCATATGAAGCAAGTCGATTGGATCATTTTGTATAATATGTGGTCCATTATGCCCCTTAAGGGGCTCATAGGGGCACCATTCAGTCTATGGGTGGTTCATGAGAAGAACCGAAAAACATGGTTTTTTGGTACCAAAACCGAGCCACGGATTCCAACATGACTGCATTTTTTACTGTGCATTCCGAAGGTCTTGATATCTTTATCGGCTTCCGAGATACAGAGGACAAATTTACTTTAGTTGTACCCCTAAAATACGCTCGTAATATCCGGTGTGAGGCGAGTTTATAAAATGACGTAGCACGGAGAAACATGCTGTAAAGTGTCTCCGTTATCATCAGAAGGATTCTGGGAACCCCATGTCACAGTACTAAAGCACATGCAAAATGTTTGTGCACATAAAATCCGGTTTGAGGTGTGTAATTCTATAGTTTTTTCTTTACTTCAGTTGCACGTAATTAAATTCAAAATTTTACTGACACAATATGTTCCTCTCATACGAGTTCCATGCCTTTCTGTAACAAGAAAAAGAATGGAGCCTGCGGAAAAAATGCTCCTACCGGAGCACAAAAACATGAATGTGCTCCTGTTTACCAAAAAAAATTACTGAAAGGCGGGGTATCAACTACTTCATTCTAACTTCCTCAACACCTATAACAATTTCCCCAAAATCATTTGCATATGGGCATCTTTGAGGTTTTTTAAGCTGAGACAGTGGCATTAGGAAAGAGGCGGAAAAGTGATATATACTGGAATATAGTAAACAGTGGTTGTGGTAAGCAAAGTGAGAAGGAGACTGTTGAAGTGTGAAGGATAGAGAGTGGCAGTGTAACATAGTTGACAGTGACAGAACAGAGCTAGAAAAAGAGTGAAGCAGTGCCAGTGGGAGAGGAATAAAGAGAAGAAGAAAGTGGAAGTGGGTGACAGCCAGTGATAATGAGAGACAGAGGCTATGACAATGTCAACGAGGAAGGGAGAGATAGTGAGAAGAGAGAGAAATAGTGGGAAGCGGTGAATTATATAGTCGGGGTACGGAAGAGCAAAAGGGAGACAATAACAGTGAGAGTAGACAGTAGTAATAACACAAAACGAAGAAGACTGTGGCTGTGAGACAGGACACAATGAGAATGAGAGAGACACAAAGAGAGAATGACAAAGAGGTAGGCTGAATTAATGAGTGAGCGTGGGCAAGTGGGAGTGGATGGGTATGAGCCACCTACAGTGATGGACTGGTGGGTGTGAGTCATATACAGTTAGGGTGGCTTGTGAGTGTGAGATGTAAGTTACAAGTTAAAAAGAGCGCGAATAAGATCGCATGGAAACATTTTCGAGAAAATTATAAAGGGTGCTCAGTAAGGCTGAACGAAGCAGCTGGTACCCCACTTTTCAGACAGAGTCTATGAAAACAGGATCATATTAGCCTTTTAGATACTCCTATAGAAGCATTTATCTCCTCCTATATGTAGGAATGTGTGTTCTAGTTCTCCTCCTAAACCACTGGATCAATTTAAACCAGACGTGGTACACTCATCACTTACCGTCTGGATATAATTGCTCTTGGGGTAAGAACCACCTACCTGTCAAAATGGTGGTGGTCAAAAACGAAATTTTTACTCACGACGCTTGAATACCCGACTTTATTCATTCAGTATTTGAGAATAAGACCGCTTAGTGACTTGCAACATATCTTACAAATAATTTCATACCTTCACGAAACTTTTTCTCGCTGACAACTCCTACAAAAATATGAAAGGAAGAAAGCTTTTCACTACCACGTTTCCACTGTTCATGCAGGAAAACTTCCGCGTAAGGCATGAAGTTTTAGGCCGAGTGGTTCTAGGCGCTACAGTCTGGAACCGCGCAACCGTTACGGTCGCCGGTTCGAATCCTGCCTCGGGCATGGATGTGTGTGATGTCCCTAGGTTAGTTCGGTTTAAGTAGTTCTAAGTTCTAGGCGACTGTTTGACCTCAGAAGTTAAGTCCCATAGTGTTCAGAGCCATGAAGTTTTAGATTATTGTTTGTTTACTACTAAATGTGATCGTGTTACATTATACAGACACTATAATATGCCACTGAATGTAGCAGCAAATTTATATCATTGTACTATAGATAGTTCAGGAGATATGACGTCAAATACAGAGATGCGTGAAAGACTGCCGCATCATGTATGACTTTTTAATTTACTACTTCTTTATTTCTAACTCACGTCACAACAGATTTCGCTGACCGTAGCCACACACACTTCGTATAAAATTACATCATTTTACGTTACAGTTCAGGAGATACGACGTCATAAACATTGCGCTGCGTGAGAATGAAGCTTCAGAACGAAATTCACTAGAGGTACAAGTGAAATATGTGTACAAATAATTGTAAAATATATTAAATATATGCGACTTATATTTTACATTAGCTGCAGCACCTGGCGTTGCCTAACTTATTTAAATCACTTGAGCCATATAAAGAAATTTTTTGTTTTCTGTTATGCAGATATGACTTAAACCACTCACATACTATTCCATTTATACCATAAAATTGTAATTTATGTAACATAATGTAATGGTTCACAGAATCAAGTGCTTTGTACAAGTCACAGAAAATTCCTATTGGTGACGTTTTACTATTTAATGACTCTGTTATGTGGACAGTGAAACTGTATATGAGACCACATTGTCTCACTGAAACAGCGTTTTTGAAATCCGAACTGTGATTTACTAAGTATCCCATTACTGTTGGGATGGTTAACCAGTCTTGAGTACATTATATTCTCGGAGATTTTTGAAAATGCTGTAAGCAAGGATACTCGCCGATAATTATTGACATCTGTGGTTTCCCCCTTTTCGTAGAGAGGCCTGACAGTGTCATATTTTAACCTGTCTGGGAAAATACCTTGAGTTAGTGATAAATTACATATGTCACTCAGAACATCAGCTGTAATTGCTCCACATTGTTTTAATATCTTAATAGAGATGTCATCTACTCCAACAGAACATCTTTTTTCAATGATTTAATAATTTTATTTATTTCGCAAGAGGTTGTTAGGTGAAACTTAATCTGATTGAAACTTTTCAAAACTGACTCTTTCATGCATTGCCTGGCTTTTTCTTTTGAATTAATCTCACCAATTTTTTCTCCTACACATAAGAAATGGTTGTTAAATACATTAGCTACTTGTGTACTCATGGTTCTGATGGTCTCATTCTCTTTAGTAATAATACTACCTACCCCAGTGGTTCTTTTCCCTGTCTCCCTTCCAGCAACATTCCATATTGATTTGATTTTATTGCCGCAGTTGGTAATTTCTTCTCTAACATACATATTTCTTGATTTCCTTACAACTTTCCTCAGTGTTTTACTATAATTTTTATAGTGTAAAACTCCTTCTGGATCTTTACTAGTTCTTCCTGTCTCATACAAAATGGTTCAAATGGATCTAAGCACTATGGGACTTAACATTCGTGGTCATCAGTCTCCTAGACTTAGAATTACTTAAACCTGACTAACCTAAGAACATCACACACATCCATGCCCGAGGCAGGATTCGGACCTGCGACCGTAGCAGCAGAGCGGTTCCTGACTGAAGCGCCTAGAACCTTCCGGCCACCGCGGCTGGCTATTTTACATCCTCTTTTGTACAAATACATATCTATTAGAGTGCTAGTATTGAGCTAGATATATAGGGAAATTCACCACGGAATCTAAGTTGTATGTTGTTAATAACGCTTCTAGTTCACTTTCTCTATCAGAATTACTTAGAAAGTGTACATTGAAATCACCAAAGACTAATAACTTCTTCCATTTGTCTGACAGACAGCGTGATAGGGAGTCAAACGTTTTTATGAATAGCTCCCAGTCTCCTACTGGGGACCTGTACACTATTGGCAATATCAATACCACATTATCTAACTGAAGTTCACATGAACAAACCTCAAACTGCTGATCAACACAAAATTTGCTTACTTCTACAGTTTTCTATTTATACCCTTGTTTTATAAATCGTTCAAATGGCTCTGAGCACTATGGGACTTAACATTTATGGTCATCAGTCCCCTAGAACATAGAACTACTTAAACCTAACTAACCTAAGGACAAAACACAACACCCAGTCATCACGAGGCAGAGGACATCCCTGACCCCGCCGGGAATCGAACCCGGGAACCCGGGCGCGGGAAGCGAGAACGCTACCGCACGACCACGAGAGGCGGGCCCTTGTTTTATGAAAATGGCAACTCCTCCTCTATCCATCCTAGATCTACAAGTGTAATATGCTAAGTTATATATATTTATACTGACACTATCCATCGCCACAGTTACATGGTGTTGAAAGTTCAGACAGCCAGACTATATCAATCTCATTCTTATTTTTGAGATCATCTAAACACACTAGTAGCTCGTCTACTATATTTTTTATTCCCCTTATATTTTGATGAAGTAAGTTGATAGTGCCCTTAGCTTTGCCCCTATTTACTGTATATGAAATTTCTTTTATTCTGTTTATCTTGATTGTTGTCTGTCTGAACTTTGGCTGTAACCTAAAAAACTTGTCTGCCTGGACCCATTAGCCACAGTGATAACCCCTTGTGTGACTGTGGCACCCCTTACAGTTTCTGCTAATAGAAAAGCTAACTTACTCCCCCCCGTCCTTTTTAGGTGCAGGCCATGTGTACTGTATCCCCATCTATCAATAGCATTAACTGGAACAACACTTATGTGATATTTTGCCGGTGTCTGGAGCATCCTGTTCAGCTCAGTGATAACAAGCGATACAGCAGTCTTTACCCAGTGCTGATCATGGCGCTAAAATAGCTCCACAAACCCCACATTTGTGCCCAGTTTCTGCTCCTATTTTATCCAGGCCACTCCTAATTCTGTATCTCTGATTTATAGTCAGGCTGTTTCCTGCTCCCCCAACTATAATTACCTGATCTTCCTTCTCAAGTCCCTGCATACCTGACCTAAGATTTCTGTCACCTGGCTAAGGCTAGCACTTGGTTTCACAAAACTTGTTACCTGGTACCCTGCACCTAATTTCTCCTGAAGCAGCTGGCCCACATCGCTCCCATGACTGCTGCCTATAAGCAGAATTCTTCTTTTCCTCTTCTGGTTTGATACCGACCTGTCTTTTTTCTTTAAGCTAATATTCTGCTTCAACCTATTGTCAACTACATCTCGATGAGGCCCGTCCTCCACTTCAGATAGCAAGCCAAACTGATTTACTATTTGAATTTCTGGAGTTTTTTCAAGTGTTTCCCTTTCTCGCTCTTTGCTTGCTATCTTCTTCCAGTTCCCAGTCTCTTTTTCCTCCCTTAACCTACATAATTCCAAGTTCGCGTTATCTAATTCAGCCTTAAGGGCACAAATTTTTGCCTCGTGTTCAGCGATTTTTCTGCCCTTTCTACATAACCTACACAGCCATGAAAGAACCTCATTTCCTATCCTCGTTTCCTCGCCGCTACATTCGCCCCAATCAAACCATAACCTACAATGTACACAGAACACCCCCCTTTCAAATATCTACCGCAACCACCATATTTGCCAGACATGGTTTGATAGACAAACTCAACACAAAAGTTGAAAATAACTTAACACAAGACCACAATAGTTTCGTAATCTGCACTAATCCGTAAATAAACACTAATGTAAACAAATGTTTACACTTACTTCCGAAGGTTTTAACTACCTAAACTGTGTATGACAGACACGAATTAATTTGACTTTTGACTTTGAAGCGATAACTCTAGTCAAAAACGAAAATCTACAGTCGCGCGATATTTACGCCTAAAAACCGTAAACAAAACTAGCGGCTACCGACCTTTACGGAATACTCCCTTTTCGATCTAAATACGGTCAGGAAAGCGAAATATTCAAATAGATAGCCTAGAGAAGAAGTAAATACAGTAGTCTAAAATGTAATATTAACTAAATTAGCTCTTATTTCAATCTTAATCACTTGACTTAGCGAGAGATTCTTATACGTGCGTCTGCTTAGCTGCAGGGCTGCCAACAGAGCTACCCAAGCACGTCTCACGAGCCGTCCTCATAGCTTTAATTCCGCCAGTACCTCGTCGCAAGAGAGCTTCTGTGAAGTTTGGAAGGTAGGAGACGAGGAAATGGCGGAATTAAAGCTGTGAGGACGGCTCGTGAGTCGTGCTTGGGTAGCTCAGTTGATCGAGCACTAGGCCGGCCGCGGTGGTCTCGTGGTTCTAGGCGCGCAGTCCGGAACCGTGCGACTGCTACGGTTCTTAGATTAGATTAGATTAGTTTTCGTTCCATAGATCCGTGTTGAGGAGATCCTCGTGGGTGTGGAACATGTCACCTTTTTTTTATTTTTTATTTTTATTTTTTTTTAAGCTGAAATAACAATACTAATAGTATAAATATATACAACACATCATTTGTTTCTATTAAAAAATTCGTCAATGGAGTAGAAGGAGTTGGCCACTAGTCTTTCAGGCTTCTTTTAAACTGATCTCTATTTGTAACAAAATTTTGTATGTTTGCTGGCAAATTATTGAAGATGAGTGTTCCTGAGTAGTGGACCCCTTTTTTAACTAAATTAAGTGCTTTTAAGTCCTTGTGCAGATCATTTTTGTTCCTGGTATTGTATGTATGAACTGAGCTGTTTGTTGGAAAAAGAGATATATTATTTAGGACAAATTTCATTAAGAAGTAAATATACTGAGAGGCAGTAGTTAGTATACCCAGTTCTTTGAAGAGGTTTCTACAAGACGTCCGTGAATTTACTTCACAGATAATACGTACTACACGCTTTTGGAGTCTGAAAACTTTTGTTTGACTTGAAGAGTTATCCCAAAATATTATACCATATGACATTATGGAATGAAAGTAGGCAAAGTATGCAAACTTTTTCACTTTTATGTCGCCTATGTCTGCTAACACTCTAATTGCAAATACAGATTTGTTAAGGCGTTTCTGAAGTTCTGTGGTGTGCTCCTCCCTACTGAATTTATTATCAAGTTGTAATCCCAGGAATTTAAGACTGTCAACCTCTTCTATCTGCTCTTCTTCGTACTTTATGCATATGCTGGGTGAAAGCTCTTACAGGTTCTGAATTGCATATAGTGAGTCTTTTCGAAGTTTAATGTCAGTGAGTTGGCTTTAAACCACTTATTAATATCCATGAAAATATCATTAGCAGATCTTTCTAGAACTACACTCGACATACTATGTATTGCAATACTTGTGTCATCTGCAAACAAAACGAACTCTGCTTCTGGCAGTATAACTGATGAGAGATCATTAATGTACACAAGAAAAAGCAATGGCTCTAAGATGGATCCTTGTCGTAGGTTCGAATCCTGCCTCGGGCATGGATGTGTGTGATGCCCTTAGGTTAGTTAGGTTTAAGTAGTTCTAAGTTCTAGGGGACTGATGACCACAGCAGTTGAGTCCCATAGTGCTCAGAGCCATTTGAATCAAGCACTTTGATCGAGCACTTGCCCGCAAAATGCAGAAGCCCTGAGTTCGAGTCTCGACGATCACCAGAGGTGTACAGCCAGTGTAGGAGATCGCTCCCCACACCATGATGCCGAGTGTTGGCCCTATGTGCCTCGGTCGTATGCAGTCCTGATTGTGGCGCTCACGTGCACGGCGCCAAACATGCATACGACCATCATTGGCACCAAGGCAGAAGCGACTCTCATCGCTGAAGACGACACGTCTCCATTCGTCCCTCCATTCACGCCTGTCGCGACACCACTGGAGGCGGGCTGCACGATGTTGGGGCGTGAGCGGAAGACGGCCTAACGGTGTGCGGGACCGTAGCCCAGCTTCATGGAGACGGTTGCGAATGGTCCTCGCAGATACCCCAGGAGCAACAGTGTCCCTAATTTGCTGGGAAGTGGCGGTGCGGTCCCCTACAGCACTGCGTAGGATCCCACGGTCCTGGCGTGCATCCGTGCGTCGCTGCGGTCCGGTCCCAGGTCGACGGGCACGTGCACCTTCCGCCGACCACAGGCGACAACATCGATGTACTGTGGAGACCTCACGCCCCACGTGTTGAGCAATTCGGCGGTACGTCCACCCGGCCTCCCGCATGCCCACTATACGCCCTCGCTCAAAGTCCGTCAACTGCACATACGGTTCACGTCCACGTTGTCGCGGCATGCTACCAGTGTTAAACACTGCGATGGAGCTCCGTATGCCACGGCAAACTGGCTGACACTGACGGCAGCGGTGCACAAATGCTGCGCAGCTAGCGCCATTCGACGGCCAACACCGCGGTTCCTTGTGTGTCCGCTGTGCCGTGCGTGTGATCATTGCTTGTACAGCCCTTTCGCAGTGTCCGGAGCAAGTATGGTGGGTCTGACACACCAGTGTCAATGTGTTCTTTTTTCCATTTCCAGGAGTGTATCTGTTGTGGCACGGACACAGTAGCTAAGGAACGCCTGGTACTGGTCACAGTTAGTAGTTTTTTGTCCTGGAGGGCACAGATGTTAGCTCCTCTGTGGTGATACCGACGACACGACTGTGATCGGACGCCAAATAGTTGATGGTTTGTAGTCGCCAATCGAGTCTTTTTTCACGCTAGCTACAGCTAACACATTGGGTCTGTGGGTTGGATTGCTTGGGACGTGAATTGTAACGTCCGGCGCTAATGTAGCGGCTTCCAGTCGTTCCTCCAAACTGTAAAGCTTGTTTTCTCGTGGGTTGGTACGATGCGAATTCCACATAAAGTGGTTGGTGTTGCGGCCACCACAGAGTAGGATTCTGTCGTGTCGAGAAAATAGCAGCAGAAGGCAATCATCAACGAACGGGCTCTGAGGGCTGAGATACGCCGAAACCAAAGTAATAATTCCAAAAGGGGCGGAGATGTTAACTGCAGTTGGTTGCAGAGATGTAAATTGTCGCAGTGCGAGAGGGTTGTGTGTGATAGATATCTTGATACATATGACCCTGCCACCCCCTCGGTCAATTGTTCTGTCCGTCCCGTAGCTCACAATTTTACGCAAGCTGAAAGGTTGGGAGGGGTAGAGGTTCCCATCAGGAATAGAATGTTGATCTCAAAACGTGTGAGGAAGTCCTCGAGTTCCACCTCCTTATTATAAACACTGTTAGCGTTGAACATACAGAGTGAAAGGTTAACCAGCCTTTTTCGTTTTGTCTACGGGAAAATTAGAGAGCCTGTCTAGGGAGAGAGTGGCCAACCGGACAATACGGCAGCCATTTTTCTGCTAAACTGCGGACGGGACTATTGAATGGCCAGTAGTGGAGTAATGGGGTACACACTCACCTAACCAAAAGCACAAGACAATATGGCGAAATCATTCGTTAAATGCCTTTGTTTGTAAGAACAATGTGTTATAATAATTTTCACACAGCCAATTTACAGGTCTCTTTTCAAATTTAACTATGTATATTGCAAGTTGTTTTATATGTAGTAAAGAGCAAAAACGACTCACTTCGCATAGATAAGAATACTTGGTTGGTTTCCACAAGGCTCCTGTTTGATTTATGTCAGCCCTGTTGACTACGACTGCCCACTGCTTTCGTCTTTCTTCATTGCGTGTAATGCTAAAATGTGAAATCCACCTTCGCCTCTATTGGAACAACCAAATGCAGCACAACCTGGCATCGTTTACGAACGTCTGCAGAACGAATTATAGATGTAAAAAAAAATACTTCAAACATGTAGACCCACCGACTTCATCACAAAACGCTTCATTATTTCATTTAAGATCATTATTTATTTAAGATCGAAAACGCTAATTACGTACTAAAAACGATATACAAGTAAACAGAACATGCATGCACAACACATAACAAGTCTCTCAACAATTCAAATACCTTTTAATCGTTTCCAAAAGTCCTCTGAACTTCAGTTCAACTCAAATGCATGGCGAACATAGGAAGCGCGAGAGTAGTTTGGCGCCATTTTTTCTGCCAAAGCTAATCAACCAATCACGGGCAACTTCACCTATGGCCACTCTCTCTGTATGCAGGCTCTCTAGGGAAAATATCTTCATGGCTCCATCTGCTAAGGTGAATAGTTTCGATAGGGTGTTTAGTGCTTCATTAAATTTTTGTAAGATCTCTTGAATGTCCTTCTGGGGAAGGGTCGCTAAGAATATTGTTGTTCTCGCGACCACCTTAGTGACTTCCGAAAAGTCTAACTGTGAATGTGCATCCGTTTTAGTTCAAATGGTTCTGAGGTCATCATTTCCCTAGATTTAGAACTACTTAAACATAACTAACGTAAGGACATCACACACATCCATGCCAGAGGCAGGATTCGAACCTGCGACCGTAGCAGCAGCGCGGTTCCGGACTGAAGTGCCTAGAACCGCTTGGTCACAGCGGCCGGCTCCGTTTTAGTCGTATTAGGTTGTTGGCCTCTGGTGCCAGATGAAGTGTGTCAGGCAGCTGCGAAGTGTGTCGTTCTCCGACGTAAATTCCCTTGGGTGGGCAACATTTAGTTGGATTGGGGCAGCAACCGGTTGTCGTCTCGTCTGTGCTGCTCGTCCCTGCGCAGTGTAAAAACGCAGTACCTCCTAACTGCTGGAAAGTGGTCTCCCACGACTGTGTTGCTGAAACGTGGAAGTGGCGGCAACCCGCGGTACACTGGTGTGTGACTTGCGGATGAGCCGTAGGCGAGAGGGTATCACTTTTGGAAATCAAAAATATCTTATTTCAGAATCTAGTTTATCATATATCAGCGTTTTATTGACTGCTTAATTATTAGAGCTATATAACAACTATGACAATAATGAATAATTCAGTCAACAGAGTAGAATTTTCAGTGTATGCATTAGAACTAACTATTCCTAAACATTGGCAGTAGAACTAACGGTAAGAACATTTGAGAAGGTATAGTTTCGCTATGAATAGATTGGATGTATCATTTTTTAAAAGTTTTTGGGTTATCAGTTTTAGAACAACTTACCCTACTTCATGTTCGATGGAGCTCCTCCTCATTACAATGCATCTAAATACGAGGATTATTCGGAAAGTAAGGAACGATAGATCGCGAAGTGGAAACCACAGTGAATATCAAAACTGCTTTATTTGCAACGGTTAGCTCAATCTTCCAGCTACTTCTCTACACAGTAGCCGCTCAGACTTAGACATCTGTCGTAGCGTTGTACCAACTTTTCAATTCTCTCGTTATAGAAGACAGCCGCCAGTGCTTTTCGAAAATTTTTTTACTCTGGGCTGCAGCTCGTTATCTGTCTCAGAGTATTGTCTTCATAGCCAGCAGTTCATTTGGGCAGAGATAAACCTCAGGGGTTGTCAATCACGGGCTGTATTATGGGTGATCAAACACTTCCCATCGAAAACGCTGCAGTAGCATCTTCATTGCCCTGGTAGATTGCGGTCGAGTATTGTGTAGAACGAACCGCATGAGAGTTATGTTATGTGGATTGCACAGCTTCAGGCCAAATCTTTCGCCAAACCCTGATATTTAGCGGGAGACGCTAATTTCTAGCCATCTTTACCTTCTCACTGTGAACTCAGTACTGAAAAAAGCGACATGAAGCGATCGGTGGGCGTTCTAGACAAAGTGCCCAACGCATCTATACGAAGCTACATCATCTTTTCACTGTTTTTTCCATTTCGCGACCGATCATTCCTCTCTTTCCGAATAACCCTCGTAATAGAATCTATGGCAGATAGCTAGGTGAGATGGATCAATGTACAGAGTCTTCATATCCACATTGTGGAAGTCAGTGAAGCTATATTCAATTCTCCAGGGATATATCATCAGACCAGGGAATCAATGCGACGGCGGTTTGATGCATGTATCCCCAATAATTGAGAGAATTTTGTACATTTCATTTATGAAAGTGTGTATACTGTACTGATATGTTACTTTCCAGTGTGTTTCCCATGATTAATGTGATTAAGAGCTGTAGAAACGAAGCTCCGCCATGGAAAAAAGCGTTTCCGGATCCAGGTCCATGTAACTTTTCTTTCCTCTACGTGTAACGTAGTTTCCCTGAAAGTCCGGCCGTATCTTTCTGTTATACCCTGTATACATTATACACATTCCACCGATGTACTATAAGAGGGAAATGAATTTTCAGAATTGAAATCATGAACGACTGCTGTCGACGAACGACCAAAATTTAAAACTCTTGTTTCTTTTCTAGGCTGGTTTGCCGCTAAGGACTCGGTTAGAAATGGCATCTTATGTTCACCTGCATTGTTTCACCACCTGAAACCTATATGCGGAAAGTTATTAGTATGTTAATGATAGTAGTATATCTATGGAGCTTCTGGCTCTCAGTGTTTGTGGTTGACGTCACAAACCTTCGTTGGCAGAGTTGGTGAGGGAAGACAGGCGGGGGAAAGGAACTGGTATATGTGCGTGAACCTTCGAGTCTGATATTAGCATTTTCTTTAGCCAAGAAAGGTGTAAAAGCTGATCGTAGACGCATATCAGGAAACACTTTATGAAACCGATAAAATTACCGATATCATTGTTCACTCCTCGACTTGTGATTTGACCTCAAATTCAAGTGTGTTACATATTTTTGTTCTATAACTGGAGCTCATTTTCGTCGAGCTGTCTATTCCTACTGATTGCGGTTCACATTCACGTTGTTGTTTCCTTGACAGTCTTCTTGCACACAGAAGTTGTGGTATGATGCTAGGTAGTCACATATCCACACTTTGTTGAAAATCCCAGCAAAATATTTAGTTATATGCAGGTCAATGTGCTGCCCATTAGGTACCACCCCTAGTGCTTCATCTCATAATCCAGGGCCCATATTGCGTTGTCTGGAGGCCGCACTGTTCCGTTTCATACATACACTGGCTTTTGGGTGGCACCACAGGTGAGGTTTTTTAACAAAATTTCTCTTGCTGTATTCTATTGTCAATCCCGTGTAGGAGAAATGACAGATTCGTCTTGATGCTATGACTCGCAGAAATTAAATTAACTTCGAGGGTTTCCCATAGAAATAACTGTTAAATACAACACGAATATCCTTCTTTAACATCATTACAGACCGCCACTTCTCAAATTGTTCTTGATGGTCTACTAGTACTCAGCTGCTCCTTCCGGCAGGAAGCTAATACAAGTGCAGCCCTCATCCCTTCTTTCGTTTATCAGATGAAGTATTTCATCTGTATGTCAAGGTTTGTACGCCTACATCTCTTCCATCATTGATGAGTTGAAGTATTGCATCCATTACCCAAGATTTGTACGCAGTCACCTTTCTTATGCCTGTTTGTCTGTCCAACTTCTGTGGCTGCCCTTTTTAGAGAGTTATTGCTCTTCAACTAGTATGCCTTTTTATGCTCATTATCGCAGTGTCTACAGGCTTAGAGAACTTAAAACGCCCCTCAACATTTCTCAGTGATGCAGTATCCCTTTTATTTCCTCACTAATTCTTCTAGATGATTATTTTAACTTCAGTTTACTCTTCGTAACTACTAAATTGTGATCTGAGTCCATATCTGCTACTGCCTTACAACCTAATGTATGACTTTGGACTCTCTGTGTGACCATGACGTAATCCAGCTTCAATCTTCCGCTGTTTGCACGTCTTTGCCAGGTATACCTCCTCCGCTTGTGGAATTTAAGTAGTGGGCTCGCTATCACCAGCTGAAATTTGTTGCACAATTCAAACAGATTTTCTCCTCTCTCATTTCTACTCTCAAGCCCATAGTCTCACAAAATACTTACTTCTCTTCCTTCACCTACTATAGCGTTTCAATATCCCACGTTTATTAAATTTTCATCTCTCTTTACACTCTGAATCGCCGTATTCTCAGAAACTATCTCAATTTACACGACATAAAATTCAAGTATGTGCGCACCATTATCAATATTTCACTAGCAGATGGATTGCAAACATAAGTCTGCAGCCGATGGCCATGTGTTTTTTTCTTGGACGACGATCTTTCCATTTGTGTCTTTTCTCACTGAACATCTTGTAGTTTGTCGGTTCCACCAGTTGACTATGTGCGCCTTTACCTTTCTACAACGTGACCAATCAAGTGATAAGCTCATCCCCTAGGGAATGTACTGTTGTAAGTAACTGAGAAGTATCCTACACTACATTCAGCTTGTACATGTAATTTATAGAATTCCTTGCCATTTTCTAGGCAGTTAGTTTTGTTTCCACTTTATCTTCTGTAATGTAACAGCTTAAATTTGACCAAAAATTCGTTAAAAAATTTCTATTGAACTTAAATTGATACATAAAAGTGTAGATATTTTGAGACTACATTGCACATATCAATATTTTCTAATGATATAAAATGTCCTTGACAATCTGTTAAAAGTTAACCGAGTAACAGATATTGTTTAACGAAAGCAAAACAATAACAATGAATGTTTTCGATTATTATAACGGCTGTAATATTCTTAGGTTATTTGAATATGTATACTGGCTTTGACGAAGCAAGTAAGAAAGTCGGAAATCCACCCTGGATTTTCGACCCGTGGTTGTGTGGATGAGCTAGTCGCTAAGTGTCGCAGAAAGAACGGAACGAAACGAAAGGGCAGCAGTCGCAGGCGGGGTACCCTGATGTGCGTTTATAGATGTGTCGTGTCGAGGGATGTCAAAAATTTGTGAATGCTAAAACTGTACTGATTCAGGTGAAATTTGGTGTGGCAACGACATTTGCGTCGTATAGGCATCTCTAGAAATTGTGGTCAGCAGGAATATCCAACATTAATCTTAGATGGAACTAGGAGCCAAACCAACTTCAACGAAAATGGGTACTGCAAATAACATAGTAATAACATATTAATTCTATCTTACTGGAGAAGTGAAGAGTCTAACGGATTGTCATTTTTCTATCTTCATTACAACACTACAACAATTGTGATGTACAATGCAAGGCCTTTGATTGATAATAAGTGCAATGAATATTACAGTCACAAACGTCATATCTAAATATTGAATACACAGGGTTATACAAAAGTATCTGTTAAAGTCATTACACTACAGTAAGAAGTTTAAACCTAATTTCTTTGTCACTATGTTTAAATAACTTTGAGTAAATCTTAACCGGCAAAAAATCATATAAAACAATGAAAACCCGAGATTTTTCCATGTGTATTTAGCTGGAAAACACGGCTTTAATGTTATTTGTGCGGATATAAAATTATCTGGTCGCATTGCGAATTCTGTTAATGCTTCAGAATTTGAGATTATTTTCACTTAATCTTCAGTTTGAAAAAATCATGGCACGTTCGTGGAATTTGTCTTCCTGGACAAAGCATTCGACAGTGTCAAATGGTGCAAGATGTTTAAAAGTCTGAAGAAAATAATAGTACCCTGTAGGGAGAGACGGCTAATACACAACATGTACACAAGCGAAGAGAGAATAAAAAGAGTGGCAGACCAAGAACGAAGTGATCGGATTGAAAAGGGAGTAAGACAGGGATGAAAGTTGTTCGCTCCACTGTTCAATCTATACAATGGAGAAGCAATGATGGAGATAAAAGAAAGGTTCAGAAGTGAAATTAGAATTCAAGGCGAAAAGAAATCAACGATATGATTTGCTGATGACATTGGTATCATCACTGAAAATGAAGAAGAATTACATGATCTGCTGAATGGAATGAACAGTCTAATGAGTAAAGAATATGGACTGAAGGTAAACCGAAGAAGGACGAAAGTAAAGAGAAATAGCAGAAATGAGAACAGCGAGAAACTTAATATCAGGATTGATGGTCACGAAGTAGCAAAATAACCAATAACCGACGGAGCAAAGAGGACATCAAAAGTAGACTAGCATTGGCAAAAAGGGAATTCATGGCCAAGAGAGGTCTACTAGTATCAAACATTGGCCTTAATGTCGGGAACAAATGTCTGAGAATGTACTTCGGAGCACAGCATTGTATGGTAGTGAGCAATGGACTCTGTGAAAACCGGAACAAAATGGAATCGAATCACATGAGATGTGGTGCTACTGACAAATGTTGAAAAATTCTTCCTTGTTTCCCCAGGTATGTGCCGAGTTTCGCTCAATATATAGCTTATTATGTGCGTAGCGCCAATTCTTACTTTGATGCTGTCACGACCCGGCTGCCTCCTACAGGCATCTAGCTCTGACTCGAAACACGTCTGCGTCAACGTCTGCGCATCTGCGCATCTCCTCACCACTACTCAAACTTTTACCACATGCACCTAGCTCTGTTAGCTGTCAAAGATCTTACTACTCGAAGATGTACTACTCGTCCAACCTTGCGGTTGGGAACTATCGACATTTTTCACTGGCTCTATCCTGATCGAATCTCAGCACACACCTTTCAAGGAAAATGTGAAAAACACTGACCGTAAGAGGGGATAGGACGATAGGACATCTCTATTAAAACAACAATGAATAACTTCCATGGACCTAGAGGGAGCTTAAAAGAGTAAAAATTGTAGAGGAAGACAGAGGTTGGAATACATCCAGCAAACAATGGAGACGTAAGCTGTAAGTGCTACTCTGAGATTAAGACGTTGTTACAGGAGAGGAACTCGTGATTGGCCGCATCAAACCAGTCAGATGACAGACTGAGGACTAAAAAAAAGGCATACAGTCCACTAGGTGGTCGAATCGTTGGTGTTGAAGCCTGTCCTACTCTTCAAGGCCAGCCCTCCTGGGATCACCGAGTACCTGCGACAAAGCACTGCAATACTCCAACTGGTTGCAAGCATGCTCCGTCGGCTTTGTGTTAGTTGGTACCGGATACCAGTCATTTCGGTTGATCGCTATTCTGAGGAAAGATGTTCACGTCTTGGGTACCGTGAGATCGTGGCTCATCGTCTTGAAGGACAAAGCCAATTTCGACTGCATGGCTGGACAGCAGATGTGAGGATCCTATGCCGATTCTGCATAGCTCTCAAATTACTCTCGACATCGATGGGAGGCCTCTTGCATCCGTACGTGATGCCAGCTCAAAACATCAACGATCGAACTCTATGCACCCAAAGGGCTGAATACCTCGGCGTGCATTCGAACTTTGTCCCATCCAAAATCTTCTACGACAATAATCAGTTACCAGGCAAACCCTGCACACGTGAATGAAAAGTACACAATGTAGGTTTCTTTCTAATGTACCCTTGCCAATGTTCGTCAGCCTTCACTCATCATGATGCTGAGGGTTTCGTACTATTGTTCATAAGGGATGTGAATGCTTCAAATAGATCGTACGGAAACAGCATCGCGCTTTCTGGGTGACTCAGATCTCTCACTGCCTCCAAAAACAGGCAGTGCGCAGTTTTGTTACGTTTTCATAGGGCTACCTGCGAACAATAAGTTTTTTGTAGCGATTGACAGCTGGTGTTGTTAGGCACAGGGTCTACTTCGAGAATGACCTTCTGTATATTGTCTCTCACGATAGTGGTTGAATACTTGGACGCCGTCTTTGTGGTGTACAATTATTCAGGGGCACATTCCGTTTTCTGAGACGCTTCTCCGTCAAGGCTACATAATGGCATGGTCTAAGCTTGGAATGACCCTACGAGGTATACTGTTAGACTCCACAGGGTACCTAAATCACTCTAACGTTGACTGTTGGGAACAGTGCTTTCCATTCAGCTGCACAGATAATGCAAGTTTACTTGTACATAGTGGTTGTAATAGCAGGATTTGATGAAAAACACAAACTATGACCGTCATAAGAGTGTAAAATTTACTTTCAGATATTTATTATAGGTTATTCAATCGACTCCTCCAATATTCTTTATCCCTCTGTAGTACAACATTTCAGAAGCTTCTTTTCTTTAGTAATAGCTCTTTGAAATGTTTCCAGAAGTAATCCGAGTGTAAGAAAAGTGTTACGTCCTGCTTAATGCATTGAGAGCACCGTCATATGGTATTAGATAATATTTCGTATTCCTATTTGTGCCTCGACAGGCTTTTCATTCGATGGACTTAGAGCGTGGCTCTCAGAGCAAATTTACTACGACGACCTTATTATCGGTATAAGATATACATGTACATCAAGTGTTCCACTTTTGTAGCAGTTTATTGCATATTGAACATGCTAGTGTTTGTGTGGTTTATGTTGCATAGATGTGTGAGCGCACTTCTCCTTGTTTCTGGCCTCACTGACAGGCTTCATGTGGCATGCAGCGTGTAGCTAGTGTCATGCAGTAGTATGTGTCAGAATTAGTCGCTGCGTGTACAACAGGCTGCGTTGGCATGGCGCATTTATTGAACTGTATGGTTTATATCATACGTGTATGGCTGCCTGTATATCCGCCTCCTTAGTGGAGCTGTAAGCTTAGCTTACTGCCTTGTGGAGGACGGGCGTTTAATTCCTGATACTGCCAGGGATTTTTGCACAGTGGAACGATTGCAACAAGAACTACTCAGTCTCGTGAAGCCAACTGATGAGCTAACTGAATGGGAAATAGCAGCTCTAATGCCCGCTAAACCTTCAACGCTCCGGAGAGCGGTGTGCTGACTCCAGATCCATTGGCACCGCAGCCAAATGGCCAAGGCCGTTTTAAGTCTCAAGCGACAGACGCGGCCGTTCGTGTTGCCAAGTTGCAGGGGCCACAGGTGCCTTAGTGCAACATTCGTGTACAGAATGTGTCACAATTAGTAGCAAAAACTACAACGGGTGAAAGTGTACGATATTAAAATCGAAACCGATCCAGTAAACGGGGGTCTGCAAAGGGCCATTTACGAAAAAATTGTGATTGCCTATGTTTGTTTATGAGTCGTCCATGACTTCAGTACGAAACATTATCCTAATTAGCATAAATATACTTGAATTGTAACCTTATCGGTAAATTCCCCATATAATTGGGCCCAGAATTCACCTAGACCTACCTTTACAAAAAATAAAATATTACTTGTGCGTGTTCCATACTACAGATTACTATACCTCGTACCTGTTACAGGAGGTCATCCACGTACCGTCCTCACCTTTGAAGGTAATTTTTCACTTTTCTTTGCTGTTACAAACTCATTCAGACACATCCGGGTCATCTGAAAAACGCAGTACAGTTCGGTGTCTTTGTTCATCAAACGTATGAATGTGAATGCTACACATTTAACTTTTGAAATATTCCCTGACCGAACAATCCAGAGTTTTTGATCAGGTGACCTTGGAGACCTAGGTACAATCTGTGTTTCACTTTTGCCCCTTCAAACATACTGGCATGTTAGATATGTTATTTCAGCGGCAAAATGTGTCTGTGCCCCATCGCGCATGTACCACCCTCACCAACGTGATTTCGTAGACGTGGATATATTCTGGGCTCAATTAAATGAGGACTTCATCGTAAAGTTAACATTTCAAGTAGTTTTGAATTAACTAGGACAATATTTAAACTAAAGTCAGTTGCGGCTCGTAACCATACATTCGCTATCACGTAATTTTAGTGATCTCTACAGTTATTATCATTTGTATGACATTCTCTGCTGTAGGAGGGAAAAGAAGGCAACCAGCGTAAAAATACTGCTATCGGAGCACAAAGAGGCGAATATGCTCCAGCTGAGAAGTGGGGTACCAGCTGCCTCATTCAACATTCCTCAGCACCTTAAAAATTTTTCGTATAAATTCTAGAATGCGAACATATTAGCTTTTTTCTATGCTGAAAGATACGGAGACAGTGGCAGTGAGAGTGAGACGGAAATGTTATAAAAACTAGAAAATAGCAGAGAATTGTTGTGTTATAGAAAGAGCAAAGGAGACAGTGGCAGAGTGAGAGACAGAGAGGGACACAGTGTCAGCGGAAATATAATTGATGGTGACAGTACAGTGTTAGGAAAAGAGTGAAGGAAAGAGTGACAGCGGAAGAGAAGTAAAGAGGAGGAAAAAGTGGAAGTGAATGAGACCCAGCGATCATGAGAGACATGGGCTATGACAATGCCAACGAAGAAGAGAGAGATAGAGGCAGTGAGAAGAGACAGCAGCAGTAGGAACGAAGGAATAATATAGTAGGAGTAAGAGAGAGCCAGAGAGGGGCAGTGACAGTGAGAGTAGACAGTAGAGGCAGCACCGAACGAAGAAGACTGTGGCTCTGAGAAAGGAGACAGTGATGGAAGGTCACAAACACAGAATGATAATGTCTCCGGCTGACTGAGTGAGTGAAAGTGGGCAAGTGGGAGTGGATGGAGCCTGTGGTAGTGAGAGGGCAGCTGCATGTTAAAAAGTGCCCGAATATGTTCGCATACCAAAATTTTTCGAAAAATTTTTGAAGGTGCTGAGAAAGATAGAATAAGACAGCTGGTACACCACTTTCGAAACAGAGCCTTTTAAAAAGGAGCATGTTAGCCTTTTTTTGTCCTCCGATAGGAGTATTTTTCCATTGTTCATAGAACTAATCAACTTGAAAAATATGTGAAATGCTATGTATACCTTAGAGATTAATTCAGAGAGCTTTTATCACTTCAATTAGATGTGTCGTCAATAGAATTTAATTAGTTAAAGTGGCTTTGATCACTATGGGACTTAACATCTGAGGTCATGAGTCCCCTAGACCTAGAACTACTTAAACCTAACTAACCTAAGGTCAGCACACACATCCATGCCCGAGGCAGGATTCGAACCTGCGACCGTAGCAGCAGCGCGGTTCCGGACTAAAGCGCCTAGAACCGCTCGGCCGGCAGAGTTTAATTGATAGCGAAATCCATATAAATTTTGTTTGTGGTATCTAATTCTCATAAAATGTAACACTGGTGTACGTATTAATATTTTCCTTTTTGTCTTTTCCATTTTAGGTATGTTAAATATGTAAATGCTAAGAATTTCCCTTCATCACACAAAGTTTTTCACAAAGTAATCAAGGAATATGGAAAATTTACAAAAAACAAATACGTTAAAAGAATTAAAAAATAATGCACTCTTAATGGTATAGTGAAGTATTATGTTATTCGGGTATAACAACCTGCCAGAAAAAAATTAGTAGACCTGGAAAGACAATGTAGGTTTTAATCCGATGACGGTGAATGCCTCATGGCGGATAGTAGATGTACCGATAATGGTTTCAACGTAGTCCGCCAAGAGATAGCGTAGTGACATAGCTAACAGAGCACCATCTCTATCTACCCTGTAATAGGAAATGGTCACAGCCATAAGGCTCAGTTTGGTGCACACGTCTGGAGCAAGCAGGCAACCATGTTACGAAGACACATTTATGCTTTCTACAGCCATGTGAGCGAGTTTGAAACGGGTCGCATAGTGCGTTTCCGAGTGGCAGGATTGTCCTTTCGGAGAACTGCCATACACGTTGAACGTTCCGGGTCAGTTATGTAACGATGCTGCTATCAGTGATCACATGACCATTCTCACACCTGTAGACGAGGTTCTGGACGTGCAAGAGCACAGACGCCCGCCAGGATAGACGTATTATAAGAGCAGCAGTGGCAGATCGTACAGCCACCACAGCACGGGTAAGATGGCTTGTGAGCCCAGATGTTTGAGCAAGAACTGTTGCGAACCGGTTATTAGCAGTGGGAGTATGGGCATACACAAGTCTAGCCCGTCTTCTTCTCTCACCACAGCATCGACGAGCACGGCTCGACTGGTGCCGCTAGAGCATCATTTGGAGGATGGAATGGCGTGCCTCCGTCTTCGGCGATGAAAGCTGATTATGCCTGCGCCCATGTGATGGTCGCTGGTGCGTACGACATAGACCTGGTGAGTGCTGTCATGTAGAGTGCCTTCGTCCAAGATGTGGGATCCTGCCCAATCGTCGCGTATACAGTGCCTAAAGGGACGCTGCATTCTCGGAATGCTATACAACGATTTCTCGCAAATAACGTTAACAGTTTTATTTCAATAAACCAGATTGACGGTACTTAACTTTGTATTTATAACAAGTGTCGCAAACGATGGCCGACATGCAAACAGTAATGTTATTTGCTATAGACAAAGCCCAAACAAGCAATGAATATAGATCGCTAATAACTGATACCGTAGCACTCTCTGCTAGGCCGTGTTAATACTCCACTGCGGAACCGCGGGACTTCTACGGTCGCAGGTTCGAATCCTGCCTCGGGCATGGATGTGAGTACCGGCTGTGAGTCGTGCTTCTGTAGCTCAGATGGTAGAGCACTTGCCCGCGAAAGGCAAAGGTCCCGAGTTCGAGTCTCGGTCGGGCACACAGTTTTTATCTGCCAGGAAGTTTCATATCAGAGCCCACTCCACTGCAGAGTGAAAATCTCATTCTGGAAAGATTTTTGCAGTTCCCAAGAAACATGTTGACAAATTTTTAAAGGGTATCAGAGATTATCTTCAAATTTCATTCAATTTGGTTTCAAGTATTTCCTCTTCCATTACATTCCGAAAGTCAGATGTGACGAAAACCCCGTACTTTCACCTTAAATTTCAGTCCACGTACATGAAAGTGAGATAATCTTTTGGTAGGGCTTTCATAAATTGCTTCATAATTCCAAGTTTTATGTGAAGTGAATTGGGGAGAAGATTTTTAGCGTCCAATTTTGAATCGGGTAGTATGCTCTACTTTTGGCATTCTAATTAGCCAGATTTTCTGAGTTCAGTGCTCGTCTTTTGCACGACAGTCCCATTTGCGGGGCTCCTTCCTCAAAAATTGCACACACTCAATGCGGGGACCATGAATTGTGCTGATCCCCGAGCTTTACGACCAGGAACACAAAATGCACTTCTTTGACAAAATCTGCTTTTTCAATACTCGTTTGTGATAGATGCATCAGAGGTGTCAACAGAATTAATATAGCCTGCTGAACCCATGAACTTCGTAAAGGCAGGCACCAGTTCAGTTCATACGTTCCTGAAGTTTGTATGAAAAACAGTATGCGGAAGAAACATACAGGCCCCAACATTACAGTATCACTGAATTATACACTGAGGTCGCAAAAGTCATGCGATAGAGATATACACTTACACTGATGTCGTTAGTATTGCATGCACAAGGGATAAAGGGCAGTGCAATGATGGAGCTGTCATTTGTACTCAGGTGATCCACGTGAAAACTTTTTCGATATGATTACTACTGCAAGACAGGAATTAACAGGCTCTGGACACGGAATTATAGTTGGAGCTAGACAAATGGGACTTTCCATTTCGGAAATCTTTTGGGATTTCAGTATTTTGAAATCCACAGTGTCAAGAGTGTGCAGAGAACATCAAATTTCAGACAGTACCTCTCACCACTGACAACGCAGTGCCCGACGGCCTGTAGTTAACGACCGATAGCAGCACTGTTTGCGTAGAGATTTCAGTGCCAGCAGACAAGTAACACCGTTTGAAATAACCCCACAAATCAAAGTGGGACGTACGACTAACGTATCCATTAGGACAGTGCTCTGAAATATGGCGTTAATTACAATTTTGGTTGCACCCTAGACGACTGGAAAACCGTGGTCTGGTCAGATGAGAGTTCCAGTTTCGTTTGATAAGAGCTGATGGTAGGGTTCAAGTGTGGCGCAGACTCCATGAAGCTATGCTCCCAAGTTGCCAACAAGTCATTGTTCAAGCTGGTGGTGGCTCTGTAATGATTTGGGTTGTGGTTACATAGGATTAATTGGGTCCTCTGGACCAACTGAACTGACGACTGACAGGCAATTGTTATCTTCGGCTAGTTGGAGAGCATTTGCTGCCATTAATTGACTTCATATATCCAGATAACTATGCCGTGCCACCGGTCCACGTCGGCCGGAGTGGTCGTGCGGTTCTGGGATCTACAGTCTGGAACCGCGCGATCGCTACAGACCCAGGTTCGAATGCTGCCTCAGGCATGCATGTGTGTGATGTCCTTAGTTTAGTTAGGTTTAATTAGTTCTAAGTTCTAGGCGACTGATGACCTCAGAAGTTAAGTCGCATAGTACTCAGACCCATTTGAACCATTTTGAACCACCGGTCCACAACTGTTCGTGATGGGTTTGAAGAACATGCTGGACAATTCGAGGAATAACTTGGCTACCCAGATGGCCTGACATGAATCCCATCGAATATTTATGCGAGAAATTCGAGAGGTCATTTCGTGCACAAAGCCTGCAGCAGCAACACTTCCGCAATTATGCACGGTTGTATAGGGAGCATGGCTCAGTATTTCTGAAGAGGACTTCCATCGAGTTGTTGAGTCCACTTCACGTCGAGATACTGCACTACGCCGAGAAAAATGTCTGACACAATATTACGAGGCATTTTACGACGTTTATCATCTCAGTTTATAGGTAGCTCTATTATAAACTATGAAATTACACATCATTTTATAGCGGGTAACATTGCACGCCTTAGCAAAAAGGTACTGACGTTATTGTGACCATTAAATCGCATTTTTTGCATATCTCACCGAAATATTAAATTTTTGTCAAAAATGCATGTGATTGTACATTCCATCTACACTTGGGTGCCGGCCGCGGTGTTCTTGCGGTTCTAGGCGCTCAGTCCGGAACCGCGCGACTGCTACGATTGCAGTTCGAATCCTGCCTCGGGCATGGATGTGTGTGATGTCCTTAGGTTGGTTAGGTTTAAGTAGTTCTACGTTCTAGGGGACTAATGACCTCAGATGTTAAATCCCATAGTGCTCAGAGCCATTTGAACCTTTTTTTACACTTGGGTATCAAACTTAAGGACGAAAGTAAGTTTTGTCTGACGTCTGACTGCTAAGTAGGACACCTCAATGAAAGTTGGATCATACGCAGTAAGACTACTGCAGTATAGTGCAGAATGTAACTGGAAGAGCACAATGAGACGAACTAAAGTGACATTCGTATTGAAAGACAATAACTGCACTGTAGTCATTCCGATCTATGAAGGTGTGCTGGACATCACACAAGGTGAGAGGTGTTTCTTAATAGGGTGTGCGATCATCACAGCCGGCAATGCATGCGCTGCAATTTGCTTCCGCGCTGGCCACGAGGGTGACAATGAGTTCTTGGGGTAGTGTGTTCTATTCCTCCACCAGCGCAATTGACAACTGCTGTATTGTCGCTGGTGCACGTAGACGACCGCAGTACGTATCCCCACAGAATCCCAAGTGTGCTAGATAGGATTTACGTTGGAGGAACTGGCAGGGCTGTCCTTCGCCGACTTTCCTCTAGTTTGAAAAGCTCTTTCTCCCGTTAGGCAGCTGCTCATTGTAATACATAAATTCGCAACACGGAAAAGTGGCCCATGAGGAAGGATTACACCGTTATGATAACGTTGATCGGAGAGTGTACTTTGTTCAAAGGTGTAGTGGTCAGCACCCCCTGCAACATTATGCCTCCCGTTCCCTCCCCCTACACACAATAAAAACTGGACTTCAAAAACGATCATATTGTTGGGTACATTACTTGCTCACACGTCACGCTATATGAGGGGAGGGAAGGTGGAGTCGTAAAGTTTCTTTTGACCAGTGTTTGCGCAAATGTCCTGGATGAAATTCCAGACATTTCCGCTGTGTCTCATGACTTAAAGACATGTGCCACTATCGATGATGATTCGTCCGTCAAATGGTGACGTTAAGCTCGACGGCCCCCTTGGTGCTTGTCGAGAGGAGTAGGCTATGGCCGGTGCCGGCTTTCAACCACTCTCTTCTTTCATCAGCTCCAACACAGCTGCGACACTACACTGCTCATACATACAATTACAGTTATCCACACTTAACAGTTTCAATTACACACACGGCCCTCATTATTCGCAACGGAAAGGTGTTTGCGGGCGCCAAGGGTTGGAAACGCCTTCCCAAATAGGCGGCTGAAACTGGCCTTTGGGGTCTCCCAACCATGCATGCTACACGGCTTTACTGACTGCCAAATGGGGATACATCCAGAATCACTACTCAGACTGAATCTGCTCTGATATGAGAGGAGCACGTGACCCCACTCGTCGTTGGTCCATTCCCTGTGCTGTCGACACCATCGCAAACAGTACCGCCGATTTGCAGGTGTCAACGGAACACAACGTACTGGTTGTGTTGTCGGACAGAAAGACCACCCCTATGCAGTCGCCATGCAACTGTGGAAAGTGACATTGCGTGCCTTGCAGCCTTGTTAAAGATGGTTGCAATTCACGCACTGTTTGACGGGGGTCCCTTCTTGACTGTTGCAAAATGTAGTTGTTACCTGCTGCTGTAGATGATGTAGTCGACCACCTCCTCTCGCTCGGGCAGTAGCGTCTTTGGTTTTGAACATTCCTCATGCACGTGAAACAATGCGTTGAGCATTACCAAACTCCGGGAGTACACTCAACGCACTTCCTCCTTATTCCAGTTACCCGATGCTTCTTCCCCGTGTGAGGTTATCCAGATGTTGTCTCCCATCCATGATGTAATGATGTAATGAAGAACGCCATCACAGTGCAACGGAACGGCTCGCTGATTAACAGATACTGTCTTTTCCTGTTCTTTCAACTGCCTAGTATTTCGCGTCAGCCCAGTTTGGAGCTATACTGACACTGACCTCACACCATATAACGTCCAACTTCTTTCTGTGCACGACTGAGAGTCCTCTGGCATCATGCTCCTATACGTCCATCGATTTCCACATAGTAGTTAATATTTTATGATATTTTATCTTGTCCTTAAGTTTTGCAGAGCACTGTATTTTACCTGAAATGAGTACCCACAAATACACCAGAAAAACCTTTGACCTTTAAGAACAAAAATTTAATGTCAATCATTGTAATTGTAGGCTGATACTAGATGTTTCGATCCCGGTTCGTTTACTGTCATGTAACACTAGCATCCAAAAAGCTAAATCGCCGAGATCCTCGGTCAGTATCCAGACATTAACTGTGATTACGCTTCTACGAGCACACACTAATATAACGAGGTTCACATTCAACAAAGCTTACTTTATCCATAAGTACAGTTCATATATCACTTAGTTCTTTAATTGCTGATTCTATCATTAATACATTAATAGTTGGCCTTTGAGATTTAGAGGTACGAGAGAAAGCTAATGCAAATATGTACGTTTTTACCCCGTTTGCATATTGGTTAGTGAAGATATAATTTCTTTGTAGCAGAAAACTTGCTTTTTCTCTCTGTACATACGAACCTTCGTGCTTCACGAGTGTCACGTAGTTTGATTTGGAACGCTTTAACATTCCTAGCCTCATATGAAACTATTTTAATTTGTTCATCGTGTAATGACGTTTTCGGACTAGTACACTTGCTACTTCAACCCGAATTTTTCTTGTGTATAGTCCAAGACTTAAGTAGAATACCCCTGTAAATGAAACTAGTACACTACAGCCTTCTAGAGAAGATATATTTTCCGATGCAATTCATATTGGTGAAGTAATTAAGGCGCTGACCACTTACACCAAAAAAGACGACTTAAAAAGGTCATAAGGCTATCCTGAAATAAATTTCCTACGGTTTTGAAAATCACCTGAGACAAGTGTCAATCTTGTAACTTTAACAACAACGCGAATGGTTGTTCGTCCGGCAAACGCTACGAATTCTAATACTGCTACTCCTTTTATTTTCTGGTATCGTATTTTTATATACCGGTAGGACCGAGAAAGGGGTATTCTTTTTTGTTTCCGCAATTAATGGCAAGAACTGAGGCCGATGGACTAGACACATTAATGTGACAACTATTCGACGTCAACGTTCAATAATCACTCACGGATGGCAGGGTATACAAAGCGTGTCGGAGAGGTGGTGCGGGAGGAGGAGAGTTGAAGGGGGATGGCATGGATAACAGTGCAGTCATTTACATCTACATAATTACTGTGTACTTCACAATTAACTGCCTGGCAGAAGGTTCATCGAACCACCATTAAACTTCACGATAGTACAAAACCAGCTGCTTTTCTTTGTACGTTTACGATGTTCTCCGTCAATAGTATCCGATGTGGATTCCACACGATACTGTACTATTCCAGAAGAGGGAGAACATGCGCAGTGCAAGCAGTCTCTTTAGTAGACCTGTTACACTTTCTAAGTGTTCTGCCAAAAGAATCAGTCTTCGGTTTGCTTTCCCCTCAACATTATCTATGTGGTCGTTACAATTCAAGTGATCCCTAATTGTAATCCCTAAGTGTTTAGTCGAGTTTACAGCATTCATATTTGTGCGTATCCTCGTGTAAAAAAATTTTGCAGATTCTTTTTAGCGCTCATGTGGATGACTTCTCACTTTTCATGACTTAGAGTTACTTGCCCCTTCCTGCACCATACAGATATCTTGTCTAAATTTTTTCAATACATTTTGAACATCTGATGACTTTATATGATGGTAAATGGCAGCATAATCTGCAACTATTCTAAGAGGGTTGCTCTTATTGTCGCCTAAATCATTTACATAGATCAGGAACAACAGAGGGCCTATAACACTTCCTTGGGGAGCACCAGATCTCACATCTGTTTTACTCGAGGACTTTCCGGCAGTTATTACGAACTGTCAGGAAATCACGAATCCAGTCACACAACTGAGACGATAATTCATAGGCACGTAATTTAATTAGAAGTCGCTTGTGAGGACCGGTGTCAAAAGCCTTATGCAAATCTAAAAATATGGAGTTAATTTCACGTCCGCTGTCGATAGCACTCATTACTTTGTGAGAATAAAGAGCTCATTTCCTTTCTTGGGTATTGGTGTGACTTGTACAACTGTGCAGTCTTTGAGTAGGCATCTTTCTACGAGTTTCGATACATCGAGGAAATCTAGTTACTAATGTTGGCAGATGTTCTTGATTCGAATTCTACAGTATTTACTTCGTCTTGTTTTGTGAAGGAATTTCGGACTTACGGAGACGGGGTGATTTTTATGACGTCGGAAAGGTATGATCAATAGCTTTCGGGTCAAGGGTAGTAACATATCCATAACCGCTAAGTTTGTGAACTGCCGACGTGCCGCTAAGGTTAAAGTGCAGCGTGCTTGGGAAACTGGCGCTTTCGGAAACGGAGGCGAAGACAACTGTCGTGTACCACGAGCTATAGATGACAGGAGAGAACGCCGGCTCGGAGATGTGTACGGGCGAACAGACGTGCCAATGTCGACAATCTGACCACCCAGATGAACAAAGGAGCTACCAACAGTCTCTCCTCAACAACTGTTCAGTGAATATTACTGCATATGGGCCTCCGCAGCAGGCGCCCTGGTTCACGCACCCTTTCTGACTGCCCTTCATTTGCGACGAAGGCTATATATATGATAAAATTTAATCGATGACCAAGAAATACTATAGTATTTCAGCATATTATAGGACACAATTGAGTGTACAGCAGTACTTATTGAAGGAAGCGTTCCACGCGTCGTTCTACATCTACATCTACATTTATACTCCGCAAGCCACCAAACGGTGTGTGGCGGAGGGCACTTTACATGCCACTGTCATTACCTCCCTTTCCTGTTCCAGTCTCGCATGGTTCGCGGGAAGAACGACTGTCTGAAAGCCTCCGTGCGCTCTCGAATCTCTCTAATTTTACATTCGTGATCTCCTCGGGAGGTATAAGTAGGGGGAAGCAATATATTCGATACCTCATCCAGAAACGCACCCTCTAGAAACATGGCGAGCAAGCTACACCGCGATGCAGAGCGCCTCTCTTGCAGAGTCTGCCACTTGAGGTTATTGAACATCTCCGTAACGCTATCACGGTTTCCAAATCACCCTGTGACGAAACGCGCCGCTCTTCTTTGGATCTTCTCTATCTCCTCCGTCAACTCGATCTGGTACGGATCCCACACTGATGAGCAATACTCAAGTATAGGTCGAACGAGTGTTTTGTAAGCCACCTCCTTTGTTGATGGACTACATTTTCTAAGGACTCTCCCAACGAATCTCAACCTGGTACCCGCCTTACCAACAATTAATTTTATATGATCATTCCACTTCAAATCGTTCCGCACGCATACTCCCAGACATTTTACAGAAGTAACTGCTACCAGTGTTTGTTCGGCTATCATAAGATCATACAATAAATGATCCTTCTTTCTATGTATTGGCAATACATTACATTTGTCTATGTTAAGGGTCAGTTGCCACTCCCTGCACCAAGTGCCTATCCGCTGCAGATCTTCCTGCATTTCACTACAATTTTCTAATGCTGCAACTTCTCTGTATACTACAACATCATCCGCGAAAACCCGCATGGAACTTCCGACACTATCTACTAGGTCATTTATATATATTGTGAAAAGCAATGGTCGCATAACACTCCCCTGTGGCACGCCAGAGGTTAGTTTAACGTCTGTAGACGTCTCTCCAATGATAACAACATGCTACGTTCTGTTTGCTAAAAACTCTTCAATGCAGCCACACAGCTGGTCTGATATTCCGTAGGCTCTTACTTTGTTTATCAGGCGACAGTGCGGAACTGTATCGAATGCCTTCCGGAAGTCAAGAAAAATAGCATCTACATGGGAGCCTGTATCTAATATTTTCTGGGTCTCATGAACAAATAAAGCGAGTTGGGTCTCACACGATCGCTGTTTCCGGAATCCATGTTGATTCCTACAGAGTAGATTCTTGGTTTCCAAAAACGACATGATACTCGAGCAAAAAACATGTTCTAAAATTCTACAACAGATCGACGTCAGAGATATAGGTCTATAGGTTTGTGAATCTGCTCGACGACCCTTCTTGAAGACTGGGACTACCTGCGCTCTTCTCCAATCATTTGGAACCTTCCATTCCTCTAGAGACTTGCGGTACACGGTTGTTAGAAGGTGGGCAAGTCCTTTCGCGTACTCTGTGTAGAATCGAATTGGTATCCCGTCAGGTCCTGTGGACTTCTCGGATTTGGATGCAAATCTGCACTCGACTCTGCCGTGAGCTACGAATTCCTTCAAAAATCCCTGGATCAACTCGTAACTTGTGCATGGTTATACTCTTCTTTGCTCGAGTTATTTAGCTTTATACAAGGGTGTACTCTACATTTTACTTTTGAAATTAATCAAGACAGAGAAATCTGTGGTCTGGCGTCAGATGCATTGCATGCCTTTGATCAGCAATAAAATTTTCAGGTGTCTGTTATATGGGGATTTGATGGAACAGTTTACATTTAAAATGCATTTGCACTAAGTAGGGCAATAACTGAAATGAATTAGGTGGTGGTTCTTAACTGTACATTCGAAATTATCACTTTTACTGTTCGTTTGCTAGACGATGTTAATTAGAGGACCGAGATCCAAACCCAGTTAAGCTATTCAGTTTTAGATTTTGCGCTATATTAAGGCAAAGTCTGAGAAGGTTCGCTGTTCAAGTCCAAACTGAGGTTGTGCTCTTCTTCTAACGACCTTGACGATACAATAAACTAGCATCAGCATTTTCTTTGATTTGAAGGAAATTTTTGTAAAAACGGTTTAATCTTGTCTTGGAGTTCAGTGGGAATTACTTCACGAAGCTTTCGACACCAGTGTATGAATTCGAATGTCAGTAATCAACTTTCCTGCAAATAGTAAACAAATTCGTTGTTATCACCCACATCGTATTGACCTGAAAATCAAAGGCCTGTCAGACAAAGACTGTTTTGTACCTCTTCAAAGGCAAAGCGTATTTTAGCTCTTGAGACTTTGTGACTTTTGTTAAAATTTCTACGATGTGCTGCTATTATTGTGCAGAATGTGTTTTCCCTGTTTATCAGAGGTCGCTACTTACAAAACTGGTGGAAATAGCCATGAAGGAAACTGGCACGTTAGTGACAGGATGTCTTAAAACAACACTGACTGGCCAATTTTATGTGGCACTGCATATCATAAAACGTGAAGTAGCCACAACTGCAAGAAGGTGCAATGTGAAAAGTAGCAGTGGTATCACCCTTGTGCCTGTACTTCCGGCGTATAGAATTCCGGTCGTTTACGGCACGCACACTGGCGCTATGGTCGTTAGTGTGGGTATCGATGTGGCAGCCGTAATTATATTGGTCGGCGTTCGATAAATGCGATTATGTAGCGCCCGCAGCTCCCTTTGGCGAACCCCGCCTCCCAGCCTCGCGGCGATCAAGCGAGAGGCATGTCAAACTCCCCATTTCTCACGCCTGCGCGACTACCGCTCCTCCCTTACACAGTTTAAAGTTTCGCAGCCATTCCTCACACCTGCTTCTATTTATAGTAACAGTTTCCCATATAAATTAATAAAGTAGCCAGTTTTGAGCACAGATGAAAGTAATTTCCACAATTCTTTACAGATGTACAAGTAAAATGAAATGTTGTAGTCATTTTACCAAATCGTTTGCAGTATGTGCAGGAAATTAACGGAAGATATGAGCAGATATCCTATCAAGTGATACCGAGCAACACCGCGCAGTGATTAAAGACCTAAACTGACATTTCGAAATACGGCTTATCAATTTTGCGTCTTACTATCGAGATTTAGGTTTTCTATGGCGTTCGTAGGTTGTATACGTCAAAGGCCAGAAGAGTTCTTTCTAAAGGACTACGGCCTATTTACATCTGCACTCATCTGAAATACTATCTTGTTCTGTTTCTAACGACCTCGTCGTCGATGAGGCGTTAATTCCTATTTTTCTTCCTTCCTATCAAGTAAAATTCTTCTTCGCCTTGTGGACAGAAAGTTATTTGAATGAACAGCAAGCATTGAAAATGGCTGTTGCAACTTTTAATGCTAACTTTAATTAGGAGCAGATCATACTTTGACGGCGTGCGCAATTTTCTAAATGGATGTACACTGAGCTTTTACGGAATGTTAATGATACTTCCATACGGAAAAGGGATGTGACAAACGCCTGAGCTACATGAACTTAAAATTTCGTAAAGCTTGCCACCATTTTCAGGAAAAATGTTTTAGCTGGAGGATTGTGTATTTAGGAACACATGATATTTCCTGGTAGGTGTCTCAGTCAAGTGACTGATTATAGAATTACATGACTGAATGGAAACCCCCATAAGCACTTTCCGGTATTTTCGCTTGTTTTTGTTGATGTGAGTTATGAGGTTAAATTTTGCGCAGCGTTTGGAAATTTTACGAATTCTGCGTATTTAGGTGCTGTATAATACATTAAAGCTTTTTGGAGGAAATTGTTAAGTCTTCAGTTGTAGAGTATTGTGGTGAGTAAAATTCCGAATAGTTTTAACATTAGTAATATAACATGTGGACGATTATGTCGTACTTCGTCGATCGCTCACCATCTTGTATCTTCAAACTGAAGAAGGTCTTTCTACAGTGGAACTTGTGATATCAGAAAAGTAATTGCGTTTCTTTAACGTGCTGACACTCTCCCGTATCTTGAAAATGGAAATTTGTGTTGGTTGACAGTAGCTTCTACATCAAACTGTTTTTAACTTGTAATTAGTTTTTGACGGTACTTCCTCTAAATATGATTTCATTTAACTGTTATTGGTGTCTAGTAACGTAATACTGTGACATATAGACTATTAAACACAGTATTGACAGTATTTTCTCAATTGCAAGACTTTTAAATCTGAATAGACTATTTGTTACTAAGTACGGGACCATCTTTCAGCTTGAAAGAATTTTTCACACAAATTTACTTTTCTGGGGACTTATCCTAATTTCAGAAAAACACTGCAGCATACATACAGTGGGTGCTATCATTCCAAAATAGAATAAGAAAATATATTAAATTTCTATTACATGGCTGACTAGAAGCAAAAGTCTGTTAAGTTTTCTAAGGTACAATACTCTCCCCTACGATCAAGAAATATACAAAACATGCCGCATATTTAAGTTAAGCGGGAACTTTATTAAGGATAACGATGGAGTTTTAGGGTTGAACGTCCCGACGACAGCGAGGCCACTACACTTGTAACACATACTCGGTTTGGAAAGACATGGAAATCAGTTAAGCCTTTATTTAAAACGGGCGCTATGGCACGCGCCTTTTTGTAATTTAGGGAGATCAAGGAAATTCTGAATATGGACGGCTAGACGCTGATTCCTCCAGAAAGAGTGTCTAGGTAAATAATGTCTTCACATCAAGACAGTTTAATTTTTTACAAAAGCAACTGTAAAGAAATGATGACAAATTGCATATTGTAAGTATTGTAAATGAATAAAAACTATTCATTTCTTTGTGTGTGTTAAATACTTGATAGAATACGGTATATCGCTTTATTCATATATGTCACTACGCTACTCATAACAATCAAGAGGACAGTATGTACTTTACAGTAACAAAAGGACCAAAGTGAAGCAAAAATACATTTTCACAGTCGCACAAATTTCTATATGTATAATTACCTACATTTGATCGCATGTTCCTGATTAATCACTGTGTGAAAAATAATCTGTGGGTGAATACAGGGCGAACATTGATAAAACCGACTAACTGCAGGGACGGATTGCTGACTGGAAGTGGAGTAAAAGAGGTCCTATGAGCATGTGTCCGGAAATGCATCGTTGCCACGGTAGATGGCGCTGACGTATGCAAGTTCCTCGGACCACGTGCCGTGTGTACCTTCTATGTTCCAGGCTGTGAGTCTGTGAGACTGATGCACCGTACTGTAAGTAGCAAAATGGTCCGGCATTCATGTGAAGAACACGCTCAGATTGTGTTTGTTTACGACCATGCAGATGGAAACCGTCGGGAAGCAGCATAGCCTGTGAAACGCGTTCCTCCAAATCTGGCGTACGCACAGTCCGCCGCCTCCGTGCACGTTCGTCAGTTTGAAAAGACCCGGTCAAACAGTCGCCCAAAGAGGGTTTGAGATGTTGTCACATATGTTTGGTGTCTGTGAGGATACTTATTTTGGTATAGCCGTGCTGGATCTCGACCGTTTCCATCTGCTTGGTCATACACATATATCATCTCGGCTTCTTCCCCACAGTCCATTCTGCTGCTTACAGTACCCTTGCAACGTGCCTACAACGAATGAAGCCTATATTCGTCTGTAAAAATGGACTCGATAAACAACCTGAGCTATCAGCAATCGCAATCTCACCTGTATAACACTGTGTGGGTGATGTATGAGTGCCCGTTTCACTGCCATTTAAGCCCTCAACAAATCGTTACGTGAAAAACTTAAAACTAACATGTAGATGAGCTGTCTGATTGCTTATTTGAATAAGAATTTACGAGTGATACAGAATCTGGCTTGTGCAACGGAATTTACTGGATAAGAGTACATGACATGTTGTGGTGTATAGTGTCTTTGTTTTGGCCCTAAGTTTTGCGCTCACCTCTTTAGATGACTTCCTTTTTCCAAGTTTACAGCAATTGTCAGCAGCATGCAGCAGCAGCGGCTAACGCTTATTGTTGCTAAGAATGAATTTAATAAAACGGAGTTTGCTTGGGTCCTGTTAACTACTAAATAACATGTAAGAAGGGATTTCATAAATTAAGTCTATTCAAAAACTTCAGAAATCATCATGGCCAATAATAGTTTGATAAGTATTAACAATGGCGAAATGCCTGACAATGACCTTATAAGTATTAATAGTGGCTGAGTCCCAGATCAGCAGATTACTGTTTTAATTTCAAAGTTGCATTAACATTTATTATCACAGCATATTTATGTATTAGATGTGGAGAATAATTATTATTTGGAGGATAAGGAGAAGTCATTAACTGACGAGCAAAACATGGGATTATTGCAAACTCGGACTAACAATCACGAGCCTAATCCTGAAATTGCGCTTTGCGCTATGATTACGAATTTTACCTAGAATTTTATCTTCAAGCGTAGTTAAGACATTTAAATCTGTCCTGGCTATATAAATGCAATCAAGCCTTCAGTGTGGTAAGATCTGCTATTACCGACGTGAGGGCAGTGTGACACGACTTCTGCCTCCGAACTCTCGACCGACAATACTGAAATTTCACTCTCGCAGACAGAGCTCGGCTCAGAACAATGCGTTGAATCGCGCTCCCATGATTCGCCCTCAGATTGTTACTACCGATATCTGAGTGCTTTTTTTTATTTCCATAGGGCAGGATCTTACACAATGCGAAGAATAGCCTAAGTTGGATATATTGTTTTCGACACTCAATGTAATATTTAATCAATGTAATGGTACACTCCTTACACGCTGCCCCACTCGCACAGCCTGCAACACACGAAAAACACACAGGACGTAGTCAGAGGAACTTCCACTCACCAGCGCCATACTGCGGCAACGATGCATTTCCGTACACGTGTTCATAGGACTTTTCTCCTCTATTTCCAGTCAGGAATCCGTCCCTACAGTTTGTCGGTTTTGTTAATATTCATCCTGGATATGCTACATTGTTAAATGGACAACCACGTAAGAGGTACATCGAAGCTTGAATCACATTTTTTATCTTTACAGTGCCTGTTCTTCAGCTGTGTTACAGAAAAAAACAAAGTTTCGTCGTAATTGTGATATTTGTCTGTAAGAAAAAGCACAATGAAGATCAAAACTGTTTTACTTGTAACAGTTTGCTACATCTTACAGCTACTTGTCTACATTATCACCGCTTCAATTTAGACATTTGTCATGGTGCTGTACCAACTTTCCAATACCCTTGTCACAGAAGGCAGCGCCGGCCGGTGTGGCCGAGCGGTTCTAGGCTCTCAGTCCGGAACCGCGCGACCGCTACTGTCGCAGGTTCGAATCCTGCCTCGGGCATAGATGTGTGTGATGTCCTTAGGTTAGTTAGGTTTAAGTAGTTCTAAGTTCTAGGGGACTGGTGACCTCATAGTGCTCAGAGCCATTTGAACCATTTCAACCACCCGGAATTTGCGAGTGTAAGTCGGACCTTCCTTGATCCGCCTTGGTGGGTCGTGTCGTCGGATTTCCTCCTACCTGTGCGCTGATCTGAAGTTCGTTTACTGTACCAAGATGTCTTCCTAACCAGCGGTTCATGTGTGGAGAGATGGGCATCATAGAGAGCAAGTGCGGGCTGTACGGTGGGTGATAAATACTTCGCATTGGAAACACTACAGGGGCGTCCTCACTGTCCCTGTAGTGTGCGGCCGAGAATTGTTTTGAGTGGGGTTGCATGAACTCAGACGAAACCTCGCTGGGGACACAAATGCTTCGCGGAAAACACTACTGTCAAATGGAATCTTTATGTGCTCATAGTGTACTGACAACTGAAACAAGCGACGTTACATGACCCACAGGCGTACTACACACACTGTCCATCACATCTGTCGGAAGCTTCATCGGATTTTGACTGTCGTTTCCATTTCGTGACCTTTCGGACCTTACATTCCTTGTAATCCTCGTATAATTGCAGTGTTGTTTTGACAAAAGAAGTTCTGAAATGAATATCTTCACAACTATTGTAGTGTTGTGGTTCCAAGTTAGGTCCACAGCAATGGTAACATCAAAGTGCTTTGGCTGAAGCCCAGCAGTGTGTAACAACTTCTACTGAAAACAGGGTAAATATTTAGGGGAAAGGTTGTTAGGTGAATGATACTATCACTACGTTTGTGACCTGTATTGCAAATCAATCAATTCCAAACTGTAACAAATCCCATAATATGACATTAGCGCGAAGTTTAATAATAACTGATTTCTTCAGGATATGACAGCTAAGTTAGGGCATCCTAAATATATCCATAACGGATAGTCATATAGAGATAGTGTTTTCATTAAGATATTGAAGACACTACAATGGATTTTCTGAGATAGGCAAACAGAATTTTTATTATTTTTTTAAAGCAGATATTTACTTTCTTCTGTGTAGTCAGCAAAAGCCTCTGAGGAGGACTTAACTTGCATAACAAAAAAAAGGGCTTTGAGCACTATGGGACTTAACATCTGTGGTCATCAGTCCCCTAGAACTTAGAACTACTTAAACCTAACTAACCTAAGGACATCACACACATCCATGGCAGAGGCAGGATTCGAACCTGCGACCGTAGCAGTCGCGCGGTTCCGGACTGAACGCCTAGAGCCGCCAGACCACCTCGGCCGGCAGCTGCATAACACCTGCGAAATTTAATGAAGGAGTAAACAGACAGGAAACAAAAGAGGTTACACAAACGCCAGCTCTGCTGCACCAAATGGAAGCAAACACATAACTCAGATAAATGTCGTGTGTTTACTGTTATGACTGCAGGGTTGATTTAAAGTCCAACTACACAAACAATTCCCAAAGAGAAGTGGAAAAACAACGACCTTAATCTGCAAGGCGCGATGCGCGTTTTTCAAGAATCGCATTATTGGCCCCTGTTTTATTGAAGCCTCTGGCGCCACTATGGTGAACTTTCTATGCAGGACTTAAAGCAATTAGCAGCTGTCGCTTGGGGCGCCTAACTGACAGGCGCTCTAGAAGTACCCAAGAGCTAGTTTGTAAACAGAGCGTATCACAATTAGTCGCGAATATAGAAGTGGATGAAAGTATACGAGGGGAAAAAAAGTGGACGGGGGAAATGGTAAGTCGCTTGTGTGGAAAAATGCTCGCGAACCGGCCCTATATGACTGTCAAATGAAGTACTTAAAACGTTGACCTTGAGTGCTGATACAAGGTTGAAATTCACCGCAACTTACTGATCATGTGTCCGTGTTATACGGCACTTTATTTCTTCGAGAGTCGACGGCGTTTGCCTTTAGACCTGTAGTTTTAGTTTTCCCACAGTTGAATATAGAATGGCGTTGAGTCTGGTAACGTGCAGGACATTTTTTATTTCCCAGGTGACCGATTCAGCGATCTCCAAACGTTTTATTAAGGTTGTTTGTTGCTGACACCATATCCGTTACGCCTTATATCAATGGGAACGTCGTACAACTGTGGTAGCATATTTATTAGGAACTGTATACACTTGTAGCTATTTAAAGTTCCATCAATACAACATGGATGGATAAAGAGATTCTTGAAAAGGCCGCACCACAGCTGACAGATTGGTTATCCACTTCAATAGGGCAGCGTTGAATTTCAAAGGGCCACTATCATGTACTGCGAAATTTAATTTGTCCATAGACTGTAAACGGTGCTTCAGCCATAAACAAGATCTTTCTTAGAAACGCTGCATTGCTTCATACTTTTCATTGATACAATTCGAAAAACTGATAGGATGAAATATGTTGGTATATAGTATTCACAGAATACTCCTTGGCTGATCCTAATCACATATTATGACTACCTCGTAATGGCACATGGACTCGTCCTTACCACTCCTATAAAGTTAATTAAGTTAATTGTATTTCTCTCATTAATTGTTATTCTTTGTCGTTGACGTGTTTCATTCTTCAGAATTCTAGTAACTTAGTTTTTTATGATGTTAGCAAAGACATATAGTAAGAGCTAGGCACTATCAAGATACCTTACACCATTCAAACGCCAGCTGCTTGAACAGTTTGCCGACATTCGCCATAAACGGAAACAATATCATCTTTTCCGACTATCGTAGAAAAATGGTTCAAATGGCTCTGAACACTATGGGACTTAAATTCTGCGGTCATCAGTCCCCTACAACTGAGAACTACTTAAACCTAACTAACTTAAGGACATCACACACAACCATGCCCGAGGCAGGATTCGAACCTGCGACCGTAGCAGTCACGCAGTTCCAGACTGTAGCGCCTAGAATCGCTCGGCCACTCCCGCAGGCGACTAGACATTGTGAAAGTCACAACAGCTTTACAAGCCAGTTGTCCGACAGCTATTGCACGAAAGCACAGACTGATGGGCTTCAAGTGCACCGGTGAACATACTAACCGTATCTAAGTCACTCCTCTGCCTACATTTGGTATAGTAGGACTGATGTTAGTAGGACGTCTTCTTGTGAGGGTGGACGGAGGTGTGCCACACTACTTCCCTTCTCTGATCAAGTTCAAGCCATGTAATGGCTGACATAACGAAGAGCCAAAATCTTTTGAACAGCTTCCCAATAGCATTTGTTCCACCTTTGGAACGCAATACAGCAGAAATTAGGCGTTTCGGGGATTCAGCAAGCCCTTAGTTGGTTTCCGGAGCTATGGGGTACCAGTTGTGTATCCACAGGTCACTCAATTGCAGTAAATTATGGCAGGTAGTTGTTGGAGTGGGAGTGGCGACCGATAGCTTATCAGATACGTTACATCGGGTTCAGAACAGTGTAATTTGGTGACCACTACGTCAAAATAAGGAGTTGCTCCACAAACACACTGTAGCACGATTCTGGTCTTGTAACACGGGTAGTTATCATGCTACTGCGTTCCGAGACGACATGAAGTGTATACTGATGCAAACGGTCCGCAGTGATATTCACGTACTCTGCAACAGTAATGGTTCCTTCAGTCACTACTGCAGCTCCCGTGGAAGCTCGTGTCAAAGTTCCCCATCACTTAATACTTCCCCATGCGGCATGATTGTGTGGCGTGATGCATATTTCGAGATGACGCTCGCCTGGATGACGGTGCGTTCGGACACGAAAATCGACCTGGTTCTCCTGACCAGGATCCTGTCTGCAGTCTCGATGAACCAATGGACACTGCAATCGTAATTGACGTTACCGTTGGGCCTATTTTTAATCTGTTGTTATATCTCCCACAGATCGTCACCTGTCTTTCGGTGCAAAGAGTGAGCAAATCTCCGATGTCCACGTTCTGTTAGGAGGCGCTAACGTTCCACATCTTGTCGCCTGCCCGGGGTTTTACTATACTTTTCAGAGATGCTCGTTCACGGACGCCGGACCGTAACAACCTGACCTTTGTCAAAGCCGCTAATGTCAGTGGATTTTCCCATTTGCTGTTCTTTTCAGTGCTGCAATGTTTTCCCGTCCGTCCCTGCTCTTCTTACACACAGTGAGGAAGCTAAGACCGGCCACCCCAAATATATTCAGAATGAATGAATATACCGAAGTCTGGTTTTCACCAAGTTATAGCAGTTAATATAGAAAATTTCCTTATGCTTACAAATAATTTTTATCGTCTATAGCCGCCGAATTACGACACTAACCTCTTATTTTTATAATATAACTATGTGCTTTCTTTCTGAGCCATCTGAATGAAACTTCTAAGAGAACGTCAACGACGTAACGTGTATACGGCTTGATCAAATAGTATTAAAATAATAACGCCGCAAACCACCATCCCAATATCAGCAGAAGAGGTTCCACAAACGTCTGCCCTGAAAGCAAATACATAATTCAGATATGGTTCTTGTGTTTACCTTTGCGCTTGAAGCCTGCTGTTGTATCAGTTACATAATTCGTTCGTAAAGCTGTTGGGACATTCATAATGTATACGACCACAGAGAAAGTGAGAATCCTTTATGGATAATTTTGCCGAACTACTAGAGCAACGGTGTGGCTGTATGCTGAAGAATACCCCCATCGTGTTTATCATTCCCGATCACTTCTTGCATAGGTTATGAAAAGTTCTAAAAACCAGAAGTGTGGAGAATAAAAGACGCCAAGGAAAAAGAAGAGAAACCGAAGAAAGTAACAGCAGTAACACACAATGCAAATGTCACTAAATGGCATCCAGGAAGTACGAGAGGCACCAACCAAACCAGTGTTCTGAGAACCGTCGGTTAGGAAACGCAAAACGGTCTGCACACTTACCTAATTTAACATTTCTCTGCTCTTATTTGCGACGAAAATTAAAACAAGAGATCTATTAGGAAACGTCAACAACTCCTGAAGGAATGAAATTCCCTACAACACGGTTCTGTGCTGCCGTTAACTCCAGATGCAGTATTGCTTCTCCAGAACCTCTTTATAGCGTGTAGCAATGCACAAAGTCAACATCCTGGGCGCTTGGTACGACAGCCGTAACAATAAACACAAGAACCGTACCTCAGTTACTTGCTTGCTTATAGTTGGTATAATGGGACAGGCGTTTAATGAACTTCTTATCCTGAGGGTGACAGTGATATGCGGCGATGTTATACTGATAATACTGGATCGAGTCCCATTCACGTTAAGTCTTGTAGTTCTCTTAGAAGCTTTTTTCACATACCACAGACAAAAGTATATATTTTCATTAGAAAAAAGAGCAGGGTCGGACTCGTAAATTGGTGACTATAAACAATAAATGTTACTTGCGAGCGTCAGGAAATTCGCCATACTGGAGAAAACATCGCACCGATATATTTATTGATTCTGGATACATCTGGAATGGCTTGTCTCAACTGCCTCACCTGTAAGCTTTCCCTAGCGGATCACCTGCACACAATTCTACCAGTTTTCATTCAGTCGTGGGTAGTAGTAAGAATGTTTTTCCTCACCAGTGTGTCCCGCCCCTGGAAGCCGGAATCGAGCATCAGAGAAAATGGTGTCGTCTTGAGCGTCCCAGGGAAGTGTGACAGGACAGCTGTTGTCCTCTATATACCAGATGATCAAAAAGTCAGTATAAATTTGAAAACTGAATAAATCACGGAATAATGTAGATAGACAGGTACAAATTGACACACATGCTTGGAATGACATGAGGTTTTATTAGGACCAAAAAAATACAAACGTTCAAAAATGTCCGAGAGATGGTGCTTTATCTGATCAGAATAGCAATAATTAGCATAGCAAAGAAAGGCAAAGCAAAGATGACGTTCTTTACAGGAAATTCTCAATATGTCCACCATCATTCCTCAACAATAGCTGTAGTCGAGGAATAATGTTGTGAACAGCACTGTAAAGCCTGTCCGGAGCTATGGCGAGGCATTGGCGTCGGATGCTGTCTTTCAGCATCTCTAGAGATGGCGGTCGATCACGATACACTTGCGACTTCAGGTAACCCCAAAGCCAATAATCGCACTGACTGAGGTCTGGGAACCTGGGAGGCCAAGCATGACGAAAGTAACGGCTGAGCACACGCGCAAGAGATCTTTCACGCGTCTAGCAATATGGGGTGTTTTTTTTTTTGTTCTAATAAAACTCCATGTCATTCCAAGCATGTGTGTCAATTTTTACCTCTCTATCTACATTATTCCATGGTTTATTAAGTTTTCAAATTTATACTGACTTTTTGATCACCCGGTACATAAAAGATTTTGCGAACCGGGTGGGCAGCAATCTGCTGTTGTCTGTTCATGATGCTGTGGTGTACGGAAGGGTGTCGAAGTTTAGTGACTGTAGGAAGATACAAGGCGTCTTAGACAAAAATTCCAGTTCGTGTGATGAATGACAGCTAGCTCTAAGTATGTAAAAGTGTAAGTTAATGGGGGTGAGTAGGAAGAACAAAGTTGTAATGTTCAAATACAGTATTACTTTTGTACAGCATGATACAGTCAAGTCGTACAAATATCTGCGATTTAAGATGCAAAGCGATATGAAATGAACGATCATGTGAGAAGTGTGGTCGGGAAGTCGAATGGTCGACTTCGGATTATGGGACAATTTTAGGAAAGAGTGGTTCACTTGTACAGTAGACCGCATATAGAATGCTAGGGTGACATATTTTGAGTACGTGCTCGAATGTTTGGGGTCAGTACCAGGTCGGACTAAAGGAAGACATGGAAGCAGAGGGGATGCTAGATTTGTTACTGCTAGGTTCGAACAACACGTAGGTGTTACGGAGATGCTTCGGGAACTCAAATGGGAATCCCTGGAGGGAACACTACTGTGAAAATTTAGAGGACCAGCATTTAAAGTTGACTGCCACACGATTCTACCTCCGTCAACATACATAGCGCGTAAGGACCACGAAGATAAGATACGAGAAATTGGGGCTCATACGAAGTCAGACAGTCGTTTTTCCATATTTGTGGGTAAACAGGGAGGGAAATGACTAGTAGTGGTACAGGATACCTTCGGCCACGTACCTTACAGTGGCTCGCGAAGTATCTTTGTAGATGTAGCTAGCAGAGTCAACAACAGGAAAACACTCTACACTGAAAATATGGTTTTAATAAAACGCGCAGCTGAACAGACTGACTGCAGAGAGTGCTGTTACTAATATATACATAAAATATTCAGGCAAATTACAGTATTCTATGGAAGAGTCAGTCCCAGAAATCCACTGCAATTGCAAGTGTTTAATGCTAAACAGTTCGTCAGGAAGAACAGGAACCAGTGCCCACACGTAGCCAGCCTACAACTATAACCGAGGTTTGTGTGTGTCGGCTATCATCAGATAAATTTGAATCCATGCTTCTCGATTCGTGTGTTTGTTCTCATCCTCAAATTTGGTGGCTGTTATTACATCTAATGGCATTCCTATTTGTGTGACATTTTCCTCAGGTACAGTAATTAGTAAGCCAGTCATCAGAGAAGGGAACATCAGCTGCTCACTTGATTGGTTACTTTTGCGGTCCACTCTCTCTGTAACAGTTTTTATAATTAAACTGGATGAAACGCATTCGGAACTGGCAGTACCACTGTACTTGCTGCACATATTTTTCGTAAAACCGAGATTTCCCGCTTTACGTGACCTGTCGCCTTAACCACTTATGATAGCTGAGCACCCCTCCAGGATCGACCCAAACCTCAATATATCACTGAGTGTCCACGTCCTGCAATCGCACAGTTTTTGTGATTCCCACTTAAGGAAAAACTTTATTATTATTGTCGCGGCCTGTCTATACATGTTACGCTACTTGCAATGTCTGCCTTTGACGGTGTACTATGCAATGTCCTTCAGACATGCATGCAAAGACGTTAGGCACCGGAGGGGCGGCAGACTGGGTTGCATGCAGCGTGTCTGAAAAACGAAAACCCACGGCAGGATTATTGTAGCCAAGGAAACAAAGTTGGTTTTGTTTCGTTCGTCGGTACCAGATGCACCGTGAATTGTATAATGAGCACGGCCAGACGTCTGAGTGGCAACGACGGATTCCTGGATGTGAGACTTGTTACAGACAAGACAAAAAACTTAATACTTCATGCGGAACTTCGTTGCGATGTTTGCACCGGAAACAGACTGGTGAGTCAGAAAGAGACGGAGCAGAGTGTGGTGGCGACAGCCATGGAAGCGAAGCATCGCGAGCGGGCATAGTGCGATAGTTGCTTAAAAAACAACAAAGAATTTTCCCTCGAATGCGAAACATGGAATTTAGACAATTGAGTCTTAAAAGTGTGAACGAAATGTTCGGCTTCACCGTTTGACTAACAAGGGAACCTCCCCATCGCACCCCCCTCAGAGTTAGTTATAAGTTGGCACAGTGGATAGGCCTTGAAAAACGGAACGTAGATCAATCGAGGAAACAGGAAGAAGTTGTGTGGAACTATGAAAAAAAATAAGCAAAATATACAAACTGAGTAGTGCATGCGCAAGATAGGCAGCATCAAGGATATTGTGCGCTAAGGAGCGCCGTGGTCACGTGGTTCGCGCGAGCAGCTTTCGAACGAGAGTTCCTTGATTCAAGTCTTCTTTAATGTGAAAACTTTACTTTCTTTATTTTCGCAAAGTTATGATCTGTCCGTTCGTTCATTGACGTCTCTGTTCACTGTAATACGTTAAGTGTCTGTGAAAGGACGTGCCTCTCCAATGGGAACCGAAAACATTTGATTGCAAGGTCATAGGTCAACCGATTCCTCCACAGGAAAATACGTCTGATATATTCTATACGGCACTGGTCAGGGCATGTGCGTCACATGACAGGAATATCTTGTCAACCCACCTAACTTGTACACTTGGCGAGTGGGTAAAAAGATTCTTCTACATTGCCCAATTTAGGTTTTCTTGTGAATGTGATGATCACTCCCAAAAAAAAGCGATGAAAACATAACGGACAGAGAGATACTAATTGTCTGAAAATAAAAAATTGAACTTCTCACTCGAGGGTAGACCTGAACCAAGGAAGTCTCGTTCTGCAGCTGTTCACTCTAACCACGGGACCACGGCTCCTAAGCTCATATTATCCTTGATGTTCCCTGTCTTGCGCATGGACTACTCAGTTTGTTATTTTGCTTATTTTTTTCATAGTTCCACACAACTTCTTCCTGTTTTCTCGATTGATCTGTGTTCCGTTTTTCAAGGCCTATCCACTGTGCCAACTTAAAACTAAATCTGAGAGGGGTGCGATGGGGAAGTTCCCTTATAAGAAGAGAATGGTTCCGTTCGGAGATGTTGAATTCAATTTTGTTGGCAAAACTGTTGAAATTCCGATGAAGAAAATTGTTTGTGGCAAACCTTCTAAGCAAAAGACAGAAGACAATGCTTTGGTAGCGCTAGCGCTAGTATCTGAATGCATTGAAATGACAAAAAAGGATTTTTTATATATGCTTCGCTGACAATAAGCCATCCTCTGTTCCAGAAAAGACTAGCAAAATCAATGTGAATACACTGCCGAAAACCATCAGCCCGAGACCAAATGTAAAAATTTGGCGCGGATCTCCCTGGTTATCCGCACATGCAGGGCAACGGGCGGTCATCTATTCTGTTTGTTTTACCGAGCCTGAGCCATGTACAATGCAGTCGTGCTAGTCGCTTTGATTCCCAAAGCTCTTCTATGCAACAGTTTCAATAAATGTTGTTCCAAACATGTGAAAATCAAGACTCGCATTTAATAATTAGGAGAATACAATAAAACTATATCAATATGTTGAGAAATACTGTTACTTTATGCATAGTACTTGAAAACTACTGCGTCTGAGACTGATTTCGGATTATGAGGGCAACCAATCAGAAGGTAATGCTTAATCAGTTGTAGTGATTGATCTCATTCAGTAGCCTGTGTGGTCCCCTGAGAATCAATGTGAAAAGCTCGCAGAGCTTACGAATCAGAATGATCAGTTTGAAGACAAAAAACTTCCAATGTACCGAAATCCGATCATCACCTATAGGTATGCGAGAGAGAGCGTCTGCGTTTGCAAGACAATATAGAATATTACACTGATAACCGGAAAGAAGTAGCAAACAACGGTGCAGCTTTTGTGCTCAACAATCAGGTTCATCTTTAGCCGGTAGAAAATGTGCAGCAGCTGCTTGCGATCAGTCACAAGAAAAAACATTTCTGCCATGCAGAAAGGATGAAATTTTGTGACTCCGTAAATTAGGACTAACTTTTCCTTTTACAGTTCAGTTCACTGTAGTTGACTTGGGCCTTGTTCAACACCGAGCGAGGTGGTGCAGTGGTTAGCACACTGGACTCGCATTCGGGAGGACGACGGTTCAATCCCGTCTCCAGCAATCCTGATTTAGGTTTTCCGTGATTTCCCTAAATCGTTTCAGGCAAATGCCGGGATGATTCCTTTGAAAGGGCACGGCCGATTTCCTTCCCAATCCTTCCCTTACCCGAGCTTGCGCTCCGTCTCTAATGACCTCGTTGACGACGGGACGTTAAACACTAACCACCACCACCACCTTGTTCAACATCTTAGACGTAAAAGCTACGAGACATTTCGTGTCACCAACGTTTTGAGATACATGGTCCAGTCACATTATAAGATAGCAAGAACTATGCCCCTTACATGAAGTCATTAAAGATCACCTAACTCACGTTGAGCGAGCAGTAGGGCTGAATAAAAATGACCGACAAGGCACAATGCATCTTGTAGAGGGTATAGTATGAACGTATTGGAATAATTAATGTCGGGTGATGGTTTTAAAGTAATTCACACGACATGAAAACTTTGTGGAACCGCGTCGATTTATTGGAGGCCGACGTCCACACAACGACGCCACTCCGCTACGCTGTATTCAGTGATATTGCGCCCGCTCCGGCCACTGATTAATTTGTTGGATCACGTCAGCAAAGTTTCCAAGAGGATTTCATGGGCCGTGTATTGTAGAATTCTTCTCACACTTCGCATTACGCCTGGGTCAGTCGATAGGAATTACTTTTGAGTTATCGTGCTTTACTCCACGCAAACGCAATTTATTACCACTGCCTGATAGGAGAGTTTTGTAATGTGATGATTGAAGGTCGGGAGTTAAAAATAAGTTTGTGCTAATCGACTGCATCTGTTTTCAATCAAGTAGTTGAAATCCCAAGTGACTTTCTTAATTAATTTTATGTTCAACATTTTCATCTGGTGTTCAATAGCTGAATATAACATCAATGTGCACCCCTTTTTAATTAAAAGTGATCAATTCTGAATACATTAATGTCAACACTGTCACCGCAGTTCAATCAGGAGTCACAGGGCCATATTACTTTTTTGCGTTATCCGATATTGCGGCAGTTTTGCACTGTCTGTTGATCTGTTAGTTAGTTAGTTGGGGTGAACACACGCCAAAAGCAGCTAAGTGACGGGTGGGGTGTTACAACATTAATATGACTACCACCTATGACCGACGTCAAAGTGCAACAACCACTCAACGACGGTAGCTGCCTACACTAGCAGTGGAGGGTATATAAAACGTGTCAGTAGGACGCGGAAAACAGTGCAGCCGTTGTCGTAATGCGGAAACAGACCGATTTATCTGACGTCTAAAAGCGTACGCTCATTGGTTTTCAGTCCGAAAGTATAAGTATTTCCGAAACAGCTAAGTCTGCATATTGTTCTTTTGACACCGTGGCTGAGGTATAACATGCATGTGGAAAATCGCCCTGTCCAAAACCATTACCATGGCAACAATGGTGCACTAGGAAAAATATATGACATAGCTGAACAACGTCTGCGAAGACGTGTACGGGTTAACAGACACACAACTGTCGAGTAACTCACTGCCAAGTTGTACCAAGGGGCTACCAACAGTGTCTACTCAATGACCGTCCAGAAAACGGTGCTGTGTCTCGGCCTCCACTACAAGTGCTTGGCTCGGGAACGTCTACTGACTGCTGTTCATCGGCGACGAAGGCTGGAATTTGCACGTCAGTACCGCAACTGGATGTCACCGAGTGACGACAGGTGGCCTTTTCAGAAGTATCACGCTCGATGCGCCATCGGATAAGTGGCCGATGGACTGCACGGCGGTAAACGTCTGGAAGTAAACACCCTGCAGCAATTGTCTGAAGGGTCCAGACCTGAGGACGGTGCGTTATGGCCTGAGGAATGTTCTCGTGCCATTGCCTGGGTGATCTTGCCATTCTGGAAGACACAGTGGTTCATCATGAGTATGCATCTATCCTTGGGGCCCATGTCCACTCGTACATGCAGTTTGATTTATTCCTCAGCACGATAGCATCAACCAAAAGAACATTGCGACGTGTTCACAGCTCATAGTGCACATTTGTAGATTCAAGAACATGAAGGTGAGTTCACCTTACTCTCCTGCGCACCAAACCCCAGGATTTAAACCACGTCGGGACTCTGTGAGACTGCCGCAGTCGGGATGTTTGCAACGGATCCTCAACAGAGAAACGTAGCGCAGCTGGGAACAATACTGGCTCCACAACCCTGTCGGTACCTTCCAGAACCTCAATGACTTTCTTTCCGCATGTCCACAACGGAAAATGTGGTCATTCAGGCTTTTGACAGATGGTCACAATAACGTGACTACAGCACGTAAAACTGCCCCAGTTGCCTTTAATGAAGCGTCAACGGCAAGCACTACTGGTTTTTCCGAATCGAACTGCTTAAGACAGGGGCGATTAGGCAATGCGTCTTTTGATTTCTGTTAAGATTCTTAGCACTTTCCAGTGCATTTAAAACAAACATGATGCAAAAGAGCAGTATTTTCACTTCGTTTGGAATGTCAGTTTGCCAAGAACAGCTAGGAGTTCTGGTACATTAGCTGGAAAAGGTAGTCTGTTTGTGGCCTCTAAATGCTGGGTCGATGGACGAGCACCTGAGCGCCATTAACATGTCGCAGTTATTCGATTTCAGTATTGAAAAACGAACATTTCTGTAAATTTCACTTCAAAAAGTGTTTCCATATTTTTGAAATGTTTCTCCGGTGTTTGTCCGGAGACAACGATGGTATTTAAAGAATTTGAACAGGTAGGAACTTTCTCGGTCCGGCATACAGTTTTCGTCTGCCAGAAAGGTTCATAACTGCGCACACTCCACTGAAGAGCGAAAATTTCATTCTGGAATACACACCATGGTCCATATACAGACATTATAAATAAACTGTTGACTTTCTTAAACAACGCCATGTTACATTTGCACAAAAAAAAGTGAACTCTGCGATCAGCACCAGACGACTACGCGATGCTGACAGGCCTACATGTCATGTCCTAACCACTGGCGTCGATTCGGATGAGGTTTGGAGGGGCATGGGATCGGCACACCGCTCTCCCGAACGCTGTTAGCTTTACAGTCTTCGTAGCCGCTACTTCTCATACAGTTATCCCCTGTATTGGCTTGACCTTACTGAGTGGACCCCTCCAGAGTTCACCAACAAAGGAAAAATCCTTGACAGTACCGGAAATTAAACTCAGGGCTTCTGCATGGCAGTTAAACGCCCTGACCGCTCAGATACGGAGACGGAAACTTACATGACACAAGCTATCTGAAATGTACTCCAGATGACCAATCTCATATATTTCCGTATCACATGCGCAAAGGCCGTGCGGTTCTAGGCGCTACAGTCTGGAACCGCGTGACCGCTACGGTCGCAGGTTTGAATCTTGCCTTGGGCATGGATGTGGGTGATGTCCTTAGGTTAGTTAGGTTTAAGTAGTTCTAAGTTCTATGGGACTGATGACCACAGATGTTAAGTCCCATAGTGCTCAGAGCCATTTGAACCATTTGAACCACTTGCGCAAATGCAAGTAAAAAATAAACATTATGAAAGCAGAAATGAGGAAACAGAATCATGTATGACACCGCATATACGAAACCAATCGTTTGTATTACATTTGTATCATTACAAAGGTGATTTGGTTAGTAGAGGAAACGTAAGTCTGAATAATACAGCTACACAATAAATTAAACACAAAAGACATGAAATTTCGCTTCACTACTGAGACAAGTCAAACGAAATTCTCTAGGCATCACCACTCAGGAATTTAATTTTGGAGTTTAGATCCATGTAAGATAACTTAAAGCAAACCCTTCTAAACAAAATTACTTAAACACAATAGCTAAACAAAGTTCATTAATATGGCAGGTAAAATGAACAGAAACAAAAAAGATCCACTTAAACAACGAAAAAAAGGCTAAAGAAATAAATGCAAATCATGAAAAACTTAGTAATTACAATAACGAGGAAGGAGAACCGACAGAACTACAAATACAGGGGACACTACAGAACAACTTCTTTAGTAATAAAAATGGGAACAGGTTTGGGAAAATATTGAAAATAGCGAGAAATTGTGGTTTCTTATCGCACAAGTAATAAACTAAAGTCTGAAGACTGACAACCAAACCAAAGATATATAAGCAAAGCCGGTGCGTACCGGTTAACTTGCCATTAATGACAATTGGTGTACTGCCAAACGAGCAGAACTTTAAGATTAAGTAGTTTGAGTATTTCGGATCAATAAGAAGTGACAGCACATACGGCAGTTTTGTAGAGAATATAAAGAAAAGAAATTCATAAAAAATGTGTTAAAACTCATTTTAAACTTCTGAGATAAAGTAACGGCTTTTACCAAAAACCGACAAGAGATGAAAATATCTATACCAATATGTAACAATAATGGGGAAAAGCGGAATGAATGCTTACACGACACTGCATAATAAAATAGGATTTACACACGTTTAATGATCCATGCAAAAGCACATTACAAACAAAAAAAAATTTTAAGGCACATTCTGTTTCCCCAAATAGATATAGCTATTTCCGTCTTTGAGTGCTTTACAATGCGCGCTAGAAGAAACCTTTCAAAATCTACAGCGGCCCTAGTATAACACCTTTCTTTGAAAGTCACTCATAACTTTTTTTTTTATTTAGTTATTTGTTTTATACAGACAAAATTAGGCAACAGTTAAGTGATCAAAAGTAGGTGGAAGGAATTTTCAAAAATTTATTTAAAAATCTCAGAAATTAATATATTTTTATGCGAAATACCTTATAAAAAACTATATGAACATACACTGCAAGACCAGATAGTGAACACATTATTTATGAACTGACGATAACTTCAGTCGATTATTGAAGTTTTATTTAGAGAATAACAAAGGAAGGCTGCAATGCGAAAATGGAATCCTCATCGTTCAGTACAGAGAGAGGAAATCAGTGAATTAATTTTACAAAGTGAATTCCGTCAACCACCGATCTGAAGACGTTGGTAGCAGCATATCGTGGTTGTGATCAAATAGAAAGACATTATTCTTATTATTATAAACCAACAAAGACTGAGTCACATTGACTGGAGCTTCTAAATACTGAATACGATGATATTAGGTGCAACAGGGAAGGAATACTGGTTTTGATACTATTAAATACAGTAACCAATAGAACACTTTATTGTACATACAACAGAACATCTATAGTTCTCCCTTTTTACTATACTCATTGGTAGTAATTTATCAGATCTTTCCGATTTGTGGTAAATTTTTGCAATTCTAAGATTGTCTTTATTTCGTCAAACTGATACCTTCCTGAGACGATATGCAGGCTTTATAACTTACTATGGGACCGCGACTGCTCGTCATCACTGTTAAGTCAAAATTAATGGTATATGTAGGGCCTGGGCAGAAATAACAATAACAGAAGGGGGTGTTCCAGATGGCTAAGAGTTTAGAAGTAACTAAATTTTTTTCGCAGCTCGGGTGCCGCAGCAGTCATTTATGGTGGTGTAGTTTGTAGCCAGCGGTTGGTGCAGCGGAAAGAATAAACAGCGGTTATCCTAGGATCGTGGGACGGACCCCCTACACGGAAACTTTTTATTTTCCTTTTTTCTTCCGTTAAACTGCAAATAAACCGAACTGTGATAAAGTAAGTCGTATAAAGCGTAATGTACTGTAGCCACTTCAGGAAAATCAATGCCAACGCTCTACGTATGCCTACAGGAGAGTACTGACTGTTTTGGACCGAGGATTCGAAGAATACTGGATGGGTACCCGGCAAAATATACGAACATTTTCATTACTTCGTCAAATCTTAGGAACCTTACAAAAGCGTTACACAGAATTTTTTGGCTGATGGGCTGAAGCTCTACGTGCAGGAGAAAAAAGTTATTCCGTTAATTGACTTGTGCCGAAGACAAACAAATCTACAATTATACGACTAAATTTTTCGAGATGCACGAGAACTGCCGTTGTGCAGAATTAAAGTGATCCCAAATACATTCCGGTAGTGAAAAACTGTGATGCCGGGCGTGATAGCCGCACGGTAAGAGCCGTCTTGTCACGATCCGGGAGGCACCCCACGTCGGAGGTTTGAATCCTTCCTCGGGAATGGGTGTGTGTGTTGTCCTTAGTGTAAGTTAGTTTAAGTTAGATCACTTACTGCTTAAGCTTAGGGAGCGATGATCTCTGCAGTTTGGTCCCATAAGACGTTACCACAAATTTCCAGTTTCCAAAACTGTGATGTCTATTTTTATCCTGAGGCAAATAACTTGATGAAACATCCAAACGGCTCTTATCTCACTGAGGGAGGAAAAGAAATCACATACTGGAAAGACTGCATCAAAATAATTTCCATTGTACATACATTAAACGAAATTTGCATCACCTCGGTTACGAGAGTTCCGGAACTAGTACAGAAAACTGGAATAGAGATCGACATAAACATCATTTCCGCCCTTTTTATTTCTCGTTTAAACCACACTGTGCAGTGAGACCTTCAAAGGTGGTGGTCCAGACAGCTGTACACACTGCTACTTCTAATACCCAGTAGGACGTCCACTTTCATTGATGCTTGCCTATATTCGTCGTGGCATACTATCGACAAGTTCATCAAAGCACTGTTGGTCCAGATTGTCGACGTAGATTCCTCAGAAAGGTTGGTAGGTCACGTCGTCCATAAACAGCCCTTTTCAATCCACCCCAGGCATGTTCGATAGGGTTCATGTCTCGAGAACATGCTGGCCAGTCTAGTCGAACGATGTTGTTTTCCTGAAGGAAGTCATTCACAAGATGTTCACGATGGGAGCGCGAACTGTCGTCCAAGAAGAACAATGCCTCGCCAATATGCTGCCGATATGTTAGCATTATCAGTCGGAGGATGGCATTCACTTATCGTACAGCCGTTACGGCGCCTTCCATGACCACCAGTGGCATACGTCGACTCCACATAATGCCACCCCCAAAACAGCAGGGAACCTCCAACTTGCTGCACTAGCTGGACAGTGAGTCTAAGGCGTTAAGCCTAACCGGTTACCTCCAAACACGTCTCCGACGATTTTCTGGTTGAAGACATATGCGACACTCATCGGTGAAGAGAACGTGATGCCTATCCTGAGCGGTCCATTCGTCACGTTGTTGGGCACATCTGTACCGCACTGCACGGTGTCGTGGTTGCAAAGATGAACCTCGCTATTGATGTCGGGAGTGAAGTTGCGCGTCAAAATGGGTCTACGCACTATGAGAATTAACATCTGAGGTCATCAGTTCCCTAGACTTAGAACTACTTAAACCTAAGTGACCTAAGGACATCACACAAATCCATGCCCGAGGTAGGATTCGAACCTGCGACCGTAGCAGCAGCGCGGTTCCGGACTGAAGCGCCTAGAACCGCTCGCCCACAGCGGCCGGCTACTTGCGCGTCATGCAGCTTATTGCGCTCAGTTTGAGTCGTAACACGACGTCCTGTGGCTGCACGAAAAGCATTATTCAACACACTGACGTTGCTGTCAGGGATCTTCCGAGCCGTAATCCGTAGATAGCGGCCATCCACTGCAGTAGTAGCCCTTGGATGGCCTGAGCGAGGCATTTCATCGACAGTTCTTGTCTCTTTATATCTCCTCCATGCCCGAACAACAAAGCTTTGGTTTATTCTGAGACGACTGGATGCTTCCTTGTTGAGAGCCCTTCCTGGCACAAAGTAACAATGCTGACGCGATCGAACCACGGTACTGACCGTCTAGGCATGGTTGAAGTACAGACTACACCAGCAGTGTACCTCCTTCCTGGTGAAATGACTGGAACTGTTCGGCTGTCGGACCCCTCCGTCTAAGAGGCGCTCCTCATGCATGGTTGTTTACATCTTTCGGCGGGTTTAGTGACATCTCTGAACAGTAAGACGTACCGTTTCTGTGATACAACATTCACAGTCAACGTCTATCTTCAGGGGTTCTGGGAACCGGCGTGATGCAAAACTTTGATGTGTGTACATCACTAGCTATCCTCGCCAACATGTGGCGAAATGATGCATCACGCATCGTTTGCTGCCGAACTGTGTAATGAGAGCAAACCTTTTAGTAATGTAAAGCAGGTTCGTTTTTCTACAAAAACTTTAGAATAACCATTTACAATAAAAATGGGGCGTTTATAAAATGCACAAGATGCCGAGAGAATTACTGGTTCCCCTGTTTTTGTGAAGATGTGAGAAACATGACCTGTAAAATAATACAAGTATCTAATTTTACATACAAAGTTATAACTAACGCCTTATGATGCCTTCCTGGAAATTTATTTCCAAATCCAGATTATACTTTGCCTTTTCGTTTCGTGCCCTTAATGAAAATATTAGTAAATACAATATACCTAACATTATTTCGGTTCATCTGCGGTGTAAGTAACGTAAAATTCGGAAGAAGAGTTCCTGAACAGCGACTCGAGTCCCTGATACTAGGGTTACTGTTCCACGCTTTTCCCACTGCGCCAACGCTGACTGGAAATTATGCTAAAAAAATGGCCAACGAGTAGCCTAAACCGCTCCAAAAACTGCGGTATTTTCTTTTTTTTTTTTTTTAAAAAAAAAAGCCCCCTTATCTAACTTTCATTTGTGGTCGGGTCCTGCATGTTCCGCAAATATGGATAAAATCGGTGATGATAAGGAGGCGCAGTGTCCTTGTTAGTTAATGTGAAAATCCTGTTGGTTAAAAAAGGTTATTAGCCACAGGACCACGGGGTGTCAGATAAAGGAAAGCACAATGTGGCTCATAACATTCACTACGCTTAATGTAGGGAAACTGTCTGGAAACGATTGCACTTCGAATTAAGAAAGTGATTGTGTATCGCTACTGTGCTGTTGATAAATCGCTACTGTGCTGTTGATAAGCAAAAAGGTCGCAAAATGTATTAGTCACTCAATTTTACATGATATCACTTGAAGTGAGCAATCGATGCGAAAATAGAGGCACATATATATTCAGAAATAAAACAATAGCAACAAAAAAGTCGAACTCGCAGCTTTTTCCTACAAAAATAAAATGAGAAATTCAGCGGTTGCCACAAAGGCGACGAAAAATACGTGGGCATTAAAATGGATAGAAAAATATTTTGAAAACAATGGAAATATAAAAGCCTTTCTGGCGCTGATAAATAAATATTGACACAGTTGACATGTATCATTGACCAGTTCGTCACATTCATCAATCAAGAAGTTTTCACTGGGTTATCAGCAGTTTAAACTGGATTTTCAGGGGCCCAATGTTCTTAACATAGTCATGCACACCATTGCCACGTTGGCTATATGACTTTTTATATCTTCCACGACTTACCTAGAGAAATGTCGTTATCTTGATATAAAATTATTAATTTGGGACACAGTTTCAAAATCATGAACAACGTTATGTGTTGAGAACGACTGGTGTACGAATAAGTCTTAAGGTAAATAAAAAGTAGGCAATAAAACGATCCAAAGAGAACTTAGTCTCAAGTAAATCGATAATATAAACTGTTTTACGAGTGAAAACGTCTTCTGACGCTTTGTAGGTATGACTTAAAAATCTAATAGCTAATGATAGAAAAGTAGATAATTAATTTGACGACTATATGTGTCAATAAATATTTTACTACGGTAGATAAAATCAGTTTTCATGATAAATGTAAAAAACCTGAATAAATTGTAACATGTTCTAGCATTTCTCTTCAAGCTCATATACCTCACTAAGGGTACTTTCGGAACATACAAGTGCTAATTTAAATTGTTCATAAGATTACTTTAATAGCACATTCTCCTTTGTTTCAGTTCAGTTCACGTCCATTTGAATGGTCAAAATACTCATAGAACGCTACAGCGTAACCCACTCAGCTACGGGGGACGGATATTTTTAGAAATAATTTACATTGTATTGTACACCAGTTGTAATGTCGAGGATTTTTTTGAGCTTTTTCTTTGAAAATGTTTTCATTCTTAAACACTTGCAGCAGAATATTTACTTACTGAAATAATTAGGTAGTGGTGAGGGAAAAGCCGTTTTATGATCATTCATCCGTAGAGTGGCCTAGGTCAGACGTGGTCAAAGCGCTAGTGTCAACTAATCCTTTCACAAAACACAACTTGTACAAAACTGATCAGAATATTGCGATTAATGTTTATTGGTTCTACTACACATATCTGCCCTCCATGTACTTGTCTTCTACTCATATATAGCAATATGCACTTACTTCGATTTAGGAGAAAAAGTAAAAGCAACGAAAATTATGTTTTCACGTTCATTTGAAGGAGGGTTCGTAATACTCGGAACACAAGCTCTAATTGGAGTTGTAGGTGGAAGTAAATCGATCTTGCTGTTATCAAACGACGCATCACGGAATTTATCGTAGAGGGTTTAGTGAAACAACTATGTGCACAACAGTGCGAATTACTTCCTACAGGTATATGATAGGTACCTTCAGGGCATCTGAATAAGGTTCACAACGGTTCAAATGGCTATGAGCACTATGGGACTCAACTTCTTAGGTCATCAGTCGCCTAGAACTTAGAACTACTTAAACCTAATTAACCTAAGGACATCACACACATCCATGCCCGAGGCAGGATTCGAACATGCAACCGTAGCGGTCTCGCGGTTCCAGACTGTAGCACCTAGAACCGCTCGACCACCTCGGCCGGCTATGAATAAGGCATCGCAACACTTGAGAATGGAGGCTGCTCTATGTTAATCAGCAAACATCAGCACAAAATTCTAATTTTCCATACAGGCTTCAAGATGTGATTATCGATAAGAGGGAGTGCATTGATTACCATTCGCAGCAATCTATATTCTAAGTTTCCTTCCTTCTATCCAGTAGCTATTCGAAATCAAATCGAATAAACCTCGCCAACATACGATCTTTGATGCAATTGCAAGTGAAATTGTCATATAACGTCAGTATCTTACAAGCCATTGACTAAGAGGCGTTTTTTGGGAACCATGCCAGAATTTCTACAGTAAGACAATCATGGCCACCGGAATGAATGTTCAGGGAGATATGTTCGAAACGTGCAGTCTTCCTTTGTTTCTCATTGTGATGGCATAAATCAGAGTCGCACAGTACCAAGATACAATAAATCAGTAAAATCTTTCTCGACAAAGATGAATACTGATATACATTATTTTCAGAGGAATCACCATTGTATTCCATAGTTCTCTATTACTCATACGAAAGGAAGAAAGCAGGATTAGAGGTTAACTTTCTGCCGACAGTAAGGTAATTTCAGAAGGAACGGAAGCTTTGATTGGAAAAGAATGATGAAGTTAATGTGACGTTTCATTTACAAATATTACTTTCCGTAAATTATTTAGCGAACCATACGAAACCTAACTGTAGATGGTTGGACGTGAGTCTTAACCAGTTTCCTCCCGAGTGCGAATCCAGAGTCACCAAACGAGCACGTCATAACCATTCAAGTTGGTCAACAGAATTAACAAACACTCCTCTTCATACAGAAGCTGTGCAATTACGTATTCCTCTAATCGCTGATGTAACTCTATGGCAACGTGAAATTAAAATTGGTGTTCCTAAAAATTTAAAGTTTGTAATAATTGAAATCTGCGTGGTTTCATATTATAATTTTTGTTTGCTTAGAATATATTAGTCCATTGGTTGCTGTTTCTGTAGTCCAGAGTTAGCGATATCCGAATGTTCACTTCCGTGCTGACTGTCTACGCCGTCACTGCTCATTCACCATTAGCTACAGTGCCAGTCCTTGCCCGCGATGTTTAATATCCCCCACATAAAGTGATTGGCTCTGTGCCTTTTCGGTACTCATGGCGAATGCCAACTGCATGGGGAACTGTAATCGCTTTAAATCGACGGGCGTATTTGAATGACTGAGTGTCAATAGAATGCGACGAACGAATACGCCTTCATCTGCGGCATTCATAAAATTCAGATTCTAGGCCTCCGGTTCTGACTTTTGCTGGTATATACACCAGTTTCAAAACAATAGTTTAGTGATAACAATTAATAGTTCATGCTTTGATTCCTTTCTAAATTACAGCTTAAAGGAGTTCATTTGTAATGCATAATGTGCCTGAAATCTAACTATAAAATGCATGCTTTTATCTTTTCAATACACTTAATTCTCTGCAAGTGAATCGGTCAAGCACTTTTCGAACGTTTGGTAACAACGTTCTCCTTTACATATGTTATATACGTATTCATATATTGTGTATATTAAAAATATATAACCCATCTACTCCAAAATGTTGCTTTAGGGATCGTGTAGAAATTTCAAGTAAATCGGAAAAGAGCTTTTAGTGGTATATATTATATAAAATATATGTTTCAATTCTGATTACGAAATCTTATGTAGACAGTGATCTTCCTCTTGTATTAAAGGTAAACGGTGCTAAATTTCATGCACCGGCAGCCAATCTCATTGAGTTTATTGCATTGCCCATGAAATGTTTTGTCTGCTAGATAATGCGAAAATTCGACCAAAGTGTGGCAGTTACCCTTAAAATTATCGAAATTACTGAAAACCTGAAGTTCTTTTAACCAGCTTGTCACTACACTATACCGTTTAAACAGCTGATCTTTGGCCGTAGATAAATTATAGGTGCGTTCTTTAGGACTTCCGTCACATGCCACAAATATTTGATTGAGTTCATATTAGTCCTATGATGATCTGCCATTACTTTCATAGCACAAAAATTCAGAAATTCAGATATCTCCTTTCCACTGAAAGAAATCAGTAACCTCCTGAAATATCGTTTCATTATTGGGGCTTCCATTATTCTGCACATTAGAGATCAGGTACACTATTTCTAACAAAACACTTCTAATTTTACTCTGGCTTTAATAAAAGTACTCGGGTTTATTTTTTGTTCATGTGTCCTAATTAAGCTGTTAAACCATTCACTGTCCTGGAAGAAGTAGGTTTGGTAACTAATTGTGATTTGACATTTAGCTTGTGGCTTGCAAATTGCTTCAACGAACCCTTGGCAGCCGTTGATAGTGGGAATCAATGTGCGTCTATTGTTCTGCTGTGCGCCACTTTAGTCTGTGCCGAGAGTACTAACAACAAAGGTCCGATAACCTTGATATGCACACCGCACATCGAATCGACAACTTTTAATGTGGAAAAAAAACGGAGAAGAAGATTAATTCGACTGATCGTATTCACTGTCATTTCTCTTTCCATCTATGAAAAGTATGTTAGGCAATTCAGTCGTTCTTTAACAGGTGTGTCTGAGGATTCGTAAGAAATTCAGTTTTTTCTCTTATTTTAACCAGCCATCCGCGTATATGTTAATAGTCTTACACTGATGACATGCCTATGTCTGAAATGGTTTTACATTATAGTGTGAGAATCTGAGGCTCACAAATGTTGCAGTTTACTTTCCGTTATTTTATGTTAAATGAATACATACTGGATGTGTGTTAGAGAAAGTTTCAGATACAAACTTGGAAGTTCTACAATTTTGAACGCTCTATGGAATCCAGATTTTACAAGTTTTATTTAGTTTCATCGTTTTTTGGCCACAACGATAGCACCTATGTTATTGTTTCGTTATAGCTAATAATACATCTAAAGTTTTTGTTTGGTACATTGTAAGCAGTATTAACTTAAAAGAAGTGGCAGTTTTTGAGAATATTTCATGTATTCAAAGTATTTCATGACACATTCTAGTAGACCAGCTTCTTTAAATATTTCTGGAAATACGCGAACTTTTGAGGCTTAGTGTTACATCGAAGTCAGTGTAGTCTAAATCTTAATATCCATTCATTTCGTCGACCAATTTGATCTCTGCCTGCCCGGTTAGCCGTCCGGTCTTACTCACTGCTTTCCGGGCGTGCAGGCGTTCCGGTCCCAGGCACGAATCCGCCCGGCGGATTAGTGTCGAGGTCCGGTGTTTCAGACAGTTTGTGGATGGTTTTTAAGGCTGTTTTCCATCTGCTCGGCGAATGCCGGCTGGTTCCTCTTATTCCGCCTCACTTACACTATGTCGGCTATTGCTGCGCAAACATTTTCTCCACCTACACGAACGCCGTAATTACTCTACCACGCAAACATTGGAGTTACACTCATCTGGTGTGAGATGTTCTCAGAGGGGGCTCCACTGGGAGGCCGAACAGCACAGTAACCCTGGGTTCGGTGTGGGCCGGTAGTGGGGTGAGTGGACTGCTGTAGTCTGTTGTGGGGTTGTGTACCACTGCGGGCTACTGCGGGGACGCAGCCTCTCCGTCGTTTCTTGGTTCCCACGTCCATACAGTACAATACAAACTTGATCTTTTATTCTAACCGTTGTAAAGAATTACTCTACAGTTCTGTTAACGTAATTATTTCGTAGCTTGGGCTGAAAGATCATCAGAGATTTGGGTAAGCTTAAAATCTAATTCGGAAATATTCCTGTTTTGTTTTCTTTACAAAGCACTGTTTGAAAGATGTAGATGCAATGCTTATAGTTTATGTGATTAACAACCGTACATAAAGCTGTTTCACATTAAAATTCTCATTATAGAAGAGAATTTTGCAGCCAAATAATGACTGGTGGCTGTAACTTTTTCCTTCCACGTTTTTCTCCACCTGAGAATTCGTTTACTTACAAACGAGATACTACTTGTTACCGTATATGCGTTTCACGACATTTGGTTTTTGGTTTATTCAATGGCTTCTTCATATTCTGCCAATATAATTGTATTGTATTACATCTACTACTCCATCGCACTTCGTCAATATCCGTGAAAAAATTGTTCACATAGCTCTGAGCACTATAGGACTTAACATATGAGGTCATCAGTCCCCGAGAACTTAGACCTACTTAAACCTATCTAACCTAAGGACATCACACACATCGATGCCCGAGGCAGGATTCGAACCTGCGACCGTAGCTGTCGTAGATTGACAAAATCCGTAAAGGTTAACGTCTAACGTTCAGTGCGAAACGTATTTAGCGTTTCAATGTACTTGCCGCTGAATACCAAAGAAGACTCTAGTACTTTTTGATGAAAGTAATAAGTTTTCTAAGAAATCTTACAGTGCAAATAATGTTTTTCGAATTATTTACAGGTGGTTCTTCCCACGACATGAATGTGAAAGCTAAATTAATAAGAAAGTTACTTGTTAAGATCAAGGTTGTAGGTGAATTCTTTCTCGAATGATGTGTACTTTCGATGTCACATTACAACTGCCAAAGGCAGTACATGCACCATTTTATTTTACAAAACCCATTTTTATGGGTAATATTACGATGGAAGCAATTAGTACATTACAATAAATTCTGAAAGCAGTTATAACAAAAACGTTCAGTACGTTTTCGTGAATAGTTGTATCTTTTTAGTAGAAGACTATGGTACATTCGAACATTTTATTTGGAGATGAACTGACGTTTAATCTACAACAAAAATGCAGTGAAATTCACATTAAAATTTTGTTCGTGTTTTGAAATGTACGTCCCTTTCCCACATATCCCTATCAAAGTATTTGAATCAATCAAAAAGTTCGGTTACCACTTTTACATCGATATCCATATTCTGAAAGCCACGATGAAGTTCATAGTAGACTATACTACCTGTTGCACACATGTTAGAATTTCTTGTCGTTCCATTCGTGTTAGGAGAGTGGTAAAATGTCTTCTTCAGTTATGTCTGTGCGCCAACTAAAGTGCTAGCCCAGCCCGACAGCACTTGACTTTGTTTATCAGAGCCCGTGTTACCACTGCGGCAAGGCCGTTGGCCGTATACTTCTAACAACCCTTATGAGTCTATTTGGTATGATCCCACACATTATAACAATGTTCTGTGACGGGTCACACAGTTGTTTTGTAAGCAGACTCCTTTATAGCTCGACTAAATGTTTTCAGCACCCGACCAATGAACCGCAAAACAATTTTTATCATATACGCAACTAGAATACTTATCAAGATCATATACATCTATTTCTTTTCTATTTCGTTTCTCATTCAAGTGCCTTCCTTAACGCGGCTCTACTCATCTTTTTTTTGAGTATCTTACGAATACTTTTAGGAGTATAACAGCAGAGATTAATTTAAAACTGTTTTCAAACGATAGTTACATGTGACAAAACAATCTTATGATTACGGTTTAGCATTATTGAATTAAGATAAATAGCATGTTATTATTTGATTTTCTTAAACTGTTGTTCACATTATTAAGGAGAGATTGAGTGAATCAGAATTCAGTATCAGTCCGAAAATATCTCAATGGAAGAAGGCGCAAACTGCAAAACAGAGTGGAGAGGCTACCTCAGTCACAATGGTGCCTAATGAACGTGGCTTCTCTTCAAGACGAACTACTCTTCCACGCTATAACCGGTACACTTTAACGATTGTTACAGTCTGTACTGTCCCACAAAAGATGTTGCCGGCCAGAAGTTACCACACTAAAACTGGCTGTGGGGATTCCATTCCTCAGACGATACTACCGCAAATGATATTTTGTTTTGTGATAGACAGCCTCACAAGTATCAGAGACAGTACTGTATGCATTCTATATTTATTTTTTCTAACGCATTGTTATTATTAGTAGATAAGGTAGGAAGTACAAAAATAATTTCGGTATTGAAACTATTAAGAAATAAAATTTCCCACTTGTAGCACTGAAAAACATTAGTATTAATATACCACTAGTTTACTCGAAATGTAGATCATAATGTCAAAATTTCACATTGTCGTACCATTCGTTAATAATGCTTCACACAAAGCCACTTTAAATGCATTGGCGGTTTATGTGCTTACAACAGCATAAAGCACAGTTCACTACCATTATTATGAAAATATATCGAACACACACGTCAGTTTCGAACAATCTATATAAATATTCATTTACATTGACCCAACTCTTTAGTTTTACGCTTTGCGATAATTTTCTATCTGCTATGGCTATTAGTTCATATATAATCAAAAAGCACAAGTAGTGATAACCTAGATATGTAAGGACTTCAATGGCTAGACCCATTCAATCCTCCAGGAGGAGTTTTGAGGATATTTTCACTCCAATCATTCTCTGACGCGGCAGTCGACCAAGAACTGTTATGGCGTCTCTATTACATTACTTAAGTACAGTTAGATGACTATTTAAAATTGCAACACCCGAAGACAACTTGCAAAAAAGCCTAATTGTCATGAAGTCTAGCACATGTTTAGAGATGCAAATCACTGGCAATGCAGTGCAAGTAGATAGAAATAACGCCACCTACCTCTGTACACTAGGGAAGATTATGAAGTGGTTTCCTTCTTCAGAGATAGCATTTCAAGGTTCATATTTTGTGTGAGTATTGTGTAATACTTCATGCGAAAAGTAGAAACGTCAAAATTCGATAGCAGCAGCAGCCTATCGAGACTAGTTTATCAGTCGGGGCATTACTGCTCGCATGGTCGGAATCCCACGAGTGTCATGCAGATACGTTCAATGGGTGAGGGGGGGGGGGGGGGGGTAACCCAGCACGAAGGCAGATCTCAATGGCTCTACACGACTAGCACCTGAGACGACAGATATGTTGCTCGCTCAGGGGCGTAGGATCGTACAGCCACATGATGTACCTTGACTGAAGAAATGAGCTTTTTTTCAGCAAAACAAATGTCCACACGGACAACGTGACAGCGTCCCAGGCATCATGGGCTATCCCTACGGCGACCATTATTGCGACTTCCCTTGCTCTGACGTTGGGGCTTTCAGTGAAAACAGTGCACATAGGAGAGTATTCGATTATAGCACTGGCCGGAATCTTCCCCTGATCTTTCATTCATTGAAATCATCTGTCCATGGATTTCCGATATAGTGGCACATTATCTGTCGCCAACCAATATGACTGGTCTGCTCTGGCATACAACTGAAGAAACAGTGAATTTTGTACCCCTATTTGTTGTTTAAATTGTGTCAGACTCGATGTCCAGCTTGGCTGGAACCAATGTTCCTGCTAGAGGTTGTAGCTCATTGTATTAAATTTTTTACCCCACATATACTCTAATAACTTATGAATAGTACCGATTATTGTTCCTAACACACTGTGCATAAACAATAAGTAAAACTGTGTTACTTGCTATCATTTTTGCTATTGCAGTTGTGATGGACAGTAGTGTACATCCAAGGAAGAGATTCCGTAGGTAATCTCCTAATGCTGATTTTCATTGCAAGCTCCTAAATATAGTACGCTTTGCTTACCCTTGGACGCAACGCCTACATCAGTCCACGACCAAGAATACCCTACCCAAATAACCCAAAATGCCTTACTCTCACCCCTGCGCACTCCACCCACCGACCCCCCCCCCCCCCCCCCTCACCACCATTCACACCAATCACTGTGCTCAAAGACGTCCAGTCTGAGAATCTGAGATCAGTGTCTGATGCAGAGTCAGACATTATCTTACGCTTTGATTTGCATATATTCAAAGCTCTGCACATCGTAAACAACTCGAAACCGACATATCTGATTTGCATACTACATTCACTTTCCGTCACACGTCACTTTCTCTAACAAGGAAACCACATATATCTTGACCTTTATGAAGTTGGATTTACTAGATCACAGTACCCGTTCTATAGTTGTCAAACCTGCCTCGCTTTCTATGACAGTTTAATGTACGACATTCGAAACTCATATATCTTCCCTCTCATAGCTAAGAAACCATTTCCCAGAGTACTGCCATGATCTGACCTTCACATCCGTTTTCAATACATACAGTCTTTCCTGCCTAACACACACCGGAAAATAGAATGCCATATCTCACCTACTAAAGCAGAAAATTCCATTTCTGACATACTTTTGACACCCCAAATAAGTCTAATAATTCCTTACGGTCTACGTTTACATCTAATGATATCATCTGCATCATGAGCACTATCATTCAAAACATTCACTCAATCCAAAGATCCATAAAGCCTCTACAAATTAGGTGGACGACCTGCTTCATTTACTATGACAACAATAAGTGTAAGTAGGCTGTTTAGGTTCTTATATTGGTAACGCCACGTAGCGCTCTGAAAATCACTGGCTGTGCTGTGTGCAGTCTGTGGCTGGTTTGCATTGTTGTTGGCCATTGTAGTGTTAAGCGGCTGGATGTTAACAGCCCGTAGCGTTGCGCAGTTGGAGGTGAGCCGCCAGCAGTGGTGGATGTGGGGAAAGAAATGGCGGAGTTTTGAAATTTGTAAGACTGGATGTCATGAACTGCTATATATATTATGACTTTTGAACACTGTTAAGGTAAATACATTGTTTGTTCTCTATCAAAATCTTTCATTTGCTAACTATGCCTATCAGTAGTTAGTGCCTTCAGTAGTTTGAATCTTTTATTTAGCTGACAGTAGTGGCGCTCGATGTATTGCAGTAGTTCGAGTAACGAAGATTTTTTGTGAGGTAAGTGATTTGTGAAAGGTATAGGTTAATGTTAGTCAGGGCCGTTCTTTTGTAGGGATTATTGAAAGTCAGTTTGCGTTGCGCTAAAAAATATTGCGTGTCAGTTTAACCACAGTCTTGTACAATTTTTCTAAGGGGACGTTTCATAAGATACTGGACGCAGTTCTGGAGGACGCTGTGGCAGATTTAACATCTAACTATTTAGATATAGGATGTTGCATGATTTCCTGAAAATGCTTAAGTCAAACGCCGAGAAGCTTCCTTTGAAAAGCAGGTAGCTAAAATACTTGTCCATCCACTCTCGATCATATTTTGTGGTAAATCTGTAATGATCTCGTTATTGGCGGAACTTTAAACCGGAATCGTTTGCTTCCTTCTATCACTGCCCAAATACTCTCGTATAAAGGATCCCTTTCACTGTGGCTTTTCTGCTGTATCGCACCCTCTCGTCTTCCAAACCACTTCTCTACATACAAATGTCTGTTAATGGTCACCGTTTATTCCAGCACTACGATTACAGCTTTACTGTTTTATCGGCACTTGACTAATGTTTATTGAACTCAGTAATAATAAACAGAAAGTAGAAATTAGTTCTCAGCAGAGTATTTCGCCAAATAGTTTCTTATTCGCTCGCAGGCCACATTCCGTCCGAGCAGACGATGTAGGAGAGGAGTGACTACGCAAGGGTGACCCGCCGAGCTTCACGTTACTGGCGGCTGGCTAATAATCCACATAGCACTGCCCCATGGGTAAAGATCGGCCAGTAGTAGCTTAGGAATCTCCAGGCTTGCAATCGATATCTCTGCCGTATACCAAACCCTTCCCTTGCGTGACAGCTTCTCCGTTTGCAGAATTTGTGTTTAGCATCCTTTTTGGAAGACATCACCTGGATCTTAGGTTCGGGCGTAGCTGGCGAAAGTCCACTTCACTGGTAGTGTTTGTCGCCACATCCTTGCTTGCACTCCCAGAGCGCACCCCCCCCCCTCCCTCCCAGATACATACAAGTGCAAATACAGCCATTAATTGTTTACTCTCACTTGTAGAGGTGAATGAACCTGTATTAAAGCAATCCACGCCTTCAACCATCCAGGCTGAGGTAGGGTAAAGCAGATTGTAATTCTTAGCCAGATGGAGCCCACGCCACTTGCCTGGGTAACTTCCTAGGCAGTGACACTAGTCCTGTAGTAGTAGTGGGTCATCTTGCTCATATGGTGGGGGTAGTAGCATATGTGACTATCGTGGCCTAAGCTGATTCTGATGTCTTCAATGGGCATCATCATTGGTGGCCACTATATGCGTCTGCCAGGTGCGTGGCGGTTCACATGATGTTGGACGTCTAAGGAGAGAACTTCCTAACAGTCCAAACCCATACTAAAGTGACAGAGCGAAAACAGATGTTTGTGGTTTCTGTTCAAGATGCAGTAACGTGATTTTCAGTGGAATATTACTGCATGTTATACCAAAATTAACTTAAAAATAATGCCCAATATTGTAATCTCCGAACAGTCCTCTAAAGTACACTCAAGTAAGCCTCAAATAATGCGGTTTTTAGTTTAATTTAAACAGTAAAAATAATCATCAGAACCCTTTGTTTGATATGCGAATAATTCTACTGAGTACCTGTGAAAGGCTTTGATGCAGAGGCTATTGGTTTCTGGGGACCATTCTGCAAAGAATTTCAGGTGTAAAATGACCAGAACTGAAGTTTCAGGTTCTGAAAAGCATGTTAAGGATCACCTGACTAAATATATGGTACACTTTTGCTGCGAAATTAGTTGATTTGCTGGGTAATTTCAGTCGCTTGCAGAAAACATTTAGCCCAGTAATTTACCACGCCTAAGATTTCTAGCAGTTCTATGAGAGCTAAACGTCAATGCAAGAAGGTGAAGGGTTTGTTTATAAGCTTCATTTCAATCGAGTTTTGTTCCATTTCTAAATGCAACTATGCGTGTGTTGCATCATCCTCTGAAAAATATTTCCCAATTACTAATTTTGATAGTTTCTACACTCCTGGAAATGGAAAAAAGAACACATTGATACCGGTGTGTCAGACCCACCATACTTGCTCCGGGCACTGCGAGAGGGCTGTACAAGCAATGATCACACCCACGGCACAGAGGACACACCAGAAACCGCGGTGTTGGCCGTCGAATGGCGCTAGCTGCGCAGCATTTGTGCACCGCCGCCGTCAGTGTCAGCCAGTTTGCCGTGGCATACGGAGCTCCATCGCCGTCTTTAACACTGGTAGCATGCCGCGACAGCGTGGACGTGAACCGTATGTGCAGTTGACGGACTTTGAGCGAGGGCGTATAGTGGGCATGCGGGAGGCCGGGTGGACGTACCGCCGAATTGCTCAACACGTGGGGCGTGAGGTCTCCACAGTACATCGATGTTGTCGCCAGTGGTCGGCGGAAGGTGCACGTGGAAAAGGCGCCAGGTGGAAATGGCATGGCAAGCCGTTCCACAGGACTACATCCAGCATCTCTACGATCGTCTCCAAGGGAGAATAGCAGCCTGCATTGCTGCGAAAGTTGGATATACACTGTACTAGTGCCGACATTGTGCATGATCTGTTGCCTGTGTCTATGTGCCTGTGGTTCTGTCAGTGTGATCATGTGATGTATCTGACCCCAGGAATGTGTCAATAAAGTTTCCCCTTCCTGGGACAATAAATTCATGGTGCTCTTATTTCAATTTCCAGGAGTGTATAATGATGTGCAGAAAGTTCTGGACATAGCGCCAAGGAAATATGTGACAGTTGCTATGGGAGATAAGAATGCTGAATCTGGAGATGCGCCTAAACCACAAAGTACATGAAAATTTAGTTTAGGCCGGTGGAAGTCCACAGGAGAAATGTTATCAGAGTTCAGTATAGAAAATTCTCTGTAGATTGCCAATATATTTTTTAAACAGCAGAAACGTCGGCCACAGGATAGAATATCTCTAAACGGACTATGCTGGAATCAAGTCGACTACATATTAGGGCAAATGATGCGGGAAAGTTTCGTACAGTAGGAAAATCAGACCGCGAATTCTTAGCAGCCAAAGCGCCGATAAATTTGAAGAATCTGATAACAGCATGCAGACCACTGAGGTGTGATACTGAAAATATTCTAGCAAATTACACTATAGAAACAACAAATACGTTCAAATTGCCTGACTGCGGGAATAATTTAAAATAACAATTAAAACAGGAACAGGGACAACCATTCCTACATTCTAAAAGCGAATCAGGTCATCGTGGCTCTCAGATAAGTCACCGAAACTGCCAGATGGAAGATGTATGAGAGCAGAAGGAAATCTCAGTAGCACCAGAAGACTAAATGGTGAATTGAGAAAACAAGCTAGAAACGACAAAGAGAAATAAATCATACAGAAGTGTGAGATAAGAGAACGATATAACAAAGGTGGGAGAAAAAGGAACATATTCAAAGAAATCAATGGTCTAGCCAAAGTAGTAAAAGGCGTAGTAAAAGGTAACATCAATGAGACAGTAACTGAAAGACGGAAAGAGTATGTGTAAAACCTATATAAAGTTGAAAGACAATGGAGACAGCGTGAGCAGTTACAGAAGAGGAGGTTAGATGTGCCAAGAAAGATAGTGGTAGAAGAAGAGCGCCAGGGTTTGACGACCTTGCAATCGAGCTATTAGAAATGCAAGAAAGGGAGTGATTGAGTTAATAATAGCGGGGTGCTATAATTTCTTCTATCTGAATCTGGCCTACAGAGTTTTAAAATACCATTTACATATCACTCCTGAAGATAAGGAACCCAAACGTTATGAAAATTACATAAGAATTTCTCTGATACCATATGCTAGCAAGATTTTCCTTAAAATCGTCTAAGATTAACTAACATCATACATCGACACAGAGCTACTGAGGGAACAAGCCGATTTCAGAACGGCCTGATCACCAAGGATCCACGAAAGAAGCCAGAGAATATCGAAAAAGAATTATTTATCTGCACAATAGACTTAAAAAAGTATTTAACTGTATGTGACTTAAAATGTGCGAAGTACCAGGCATTATAGGCTTACTAGAGCAATTTATGCATATATTCAGAGAAAGTGAAAACGGTATATAACACCTACACCCCAACAGAACAAATAGTCATGTCACGGTTGCCACGTATAACACTACTGCTTCGCTTGTTATATCAGCATGCAGTTTAACCTAGTGACGACAAGGTTTATTTCTGTCACAAGGCATTCACGTATAACTCTATTGTGGTAGTAAATTTTCCAAATATGGCCTAAACTCGCAGTAAATGTTACCTTCTGAGAGGAGTTTAGAAAATTAACTGAGTTTACCCAACGGAAAAATTGGTATCGAAACTTAATTTCGTAATAACAGCTAATTTATAATACGTTAGTTAACTAATTCATCAGCTATGACTGTGTCCACTCGGAAAGAAACTGATTGTTGGTATGTGGCTAGTGTTAGAGTCTGCAAGGTATGGTTGTGCATGAGGAACACTTAATTTCTAGAACACTGAAATTCATAGGAGAGGGTCTACTTCCTCAATGTGATTCAGATGGCTTTCTACAATAGACACTAGCCATTTGGTCGCGCTTCTACATCTTCATCTACACCTACATCTATACTCCGAAAGCCATCTTGCGCTGCGTGACGGGGGGCACTTTTCTGTCCCAGTCGCGTGTGGTTCGCGGGAAGACGATGCCTGACAACCGGGCTCAAATTCCCTCTAATATTTCCTCCGTGGTCTTTTTGAGAGATATACATAGGAGCGACCAGTAAATTGGTTGACTCCTGCAGGAAATGCGCTCTAGGAACTTTAACAGTAGACACGGTTATGGAGAATGCCTCTCTTACGGAGCCTGTCACTGTGGTTGGCTGATCATCTCCGGGAGGCTTTCACTATTATTGAATGAACCTGTACCAAAACTGGCTGCTCTTCTTTGGATCTCCTCTATATCCTCTATCAGTCCTGTCTAGCACGAATCCTATTGTGACGAAAAATATTCAAGTACTGCTTGAACTAATGTTTTCCTAGCTACACTACGTGATCAAAAGTATCCGGAAATCTCTAAAAACATACGTTTTTATATTAGATCCATTGTGCTGCCACCTACTGCCAGGTACTCCATATCAGCTACCTCAGTAGTCATTAGACATCGTGAGAGAGCAGAATGAGGCGCTCCGCAGAACTCACGGACTTCGAACTTGATCAGGTGATTGGGTGTCATCTGTGTCACACGTCTGTACGCGAGATTTCCACACTCCTAAACATCGTTAGGTCCACTATTTCCGATGTGTTAGTGAAGTGGAAACGTGCAGGGACACTTACAGCACATAATCGTACAGGCCGACCTCGTCTATTGACTGACAGAGACCACCGATAGTTGAAGAGGGTCGTAATGTGTAATAGGCATACATCTATCCAGACCATCACACAGTAATTCCAAACTGCATCAGGATCCACTGCAAGTACTATCACAGTTAGGTGGGGGATGAGACAATTTGGATTACATGGTCGAGCGGCTGCTCATAAGCCACACATCAAGGCCTAAATATTGGACGACTGAACAATGGAAAGACGTTGTGTGGAATGACGAATCACGGTACACAATGTGGCTATCAGATGGCATGGTATGGGTATGGCGAATTCCCGGTGAACGTCATCTGCCAGCGTGTGTAGTGCCAACAGTAAAATTCGGAGGCGGTGGTGTTATGGAGTAGTCGTGTTTATTCATTGAGGGGGCTTGCACCCCTTGTCGTTTTGCGAGCCACTATCAAAGCACTGGCCTACATTGATGTTTTAAGCACCTCCTTACTTCCCGCTATTGAAGAGCAATTCGTGGATGGCGATTTTATCTTTCAACACGATCGAGCACCCGTTCATAATGCATGGCCTGTGTCGGAGTGCTTACACGATAATCAAATCCCTGTAATGGACTCGCCTGCTCAGAGTCCTGACCTGAATCCTATAGAACAGCTTTGGGATGTTTTCTAACACCGACTTCGTGCCAGGCCTCACCGACTGACATGGATACCTCTCCTCAGTGCAGCACTCCGTTTAGAATAGGCTGCGATTCTCCAAGAAACCTTCCAGCACCTCATTGAACGTATGCCTGCGAGAGTGTAAGCTGTCATCAAGGCTAAGGGTGGACAACATAATCTTGAATTACTGCATTAGCAATGGAGGGCGCCACGAACTTGTAAGTCATTTTCAGCCAGCTATCCGGATACTTTTGATCACATAGTGTACTTCCTTTGTTGATTGACTACATTTCCTGACGATTATTCCAATGAATCAGTCTGGCATCTGGTCGTTCCAATTCACACAGTTCCTTACGCGTCCTGCTAGATATCTTATGGGGGTAGTTCCTTCCAGCGACTGTTCTGCAGTCTTTTAATCATACAATAAGGAGTATTTCTGTCTATGTATTTTCAGTACATTATATTTGCTTCCGTTGAGAGTCAGTTGCCATAACTTACAAAGAACTTTGATCCTTTGCAGGTCTTCCTGCACTTAGAAACAATTTTCCAGCGTTGTGACTTCTAGTGATACTGCATCATTCGCAAAAAGCCTCATGGAATTCCCAACTATCTCTACTAAGTCATTCACATATGTTATGAAAAGTGACGGTCCTATATCACTCACATAGGGCACGCCGGAAGCTACTTTTACATCCGAAGACTTCTCTCCGTTCACAACGACAGGATGTGTTCTGTTTGCATAGAATTCTCCAATCCAGTGAGGCAGTTCGTCTGATATTTCGTAAGGTCGTAATTGTTTTCCATTAGGCGGGAGTGCGGAACTGTATGGAATGCCTTTCAGAAGTCAAGGACAACGGGATCTACCTGAGCGCTGTATCTACTACTTTCTGAGTCTCATGGACGTACAGAGCGAGCTGGGTTTCACACGATCGTTGTTCTCGAAACCCATATTGGTTTCTACAGAGCAGACGTTCGGCCTCCAGAAGTTTCATAATAAGTGAGCATTGAAACATGTTCCAAAATTTAACAACGCAGTGACGTCAGAGATATGTCTTTAGTTTTGTGGCGTCTGTTCGCCGACCCTTTCTAGGAAACGAGAATGACGCTTGTTTTCTTTCCCAATCATTAGGAACACTTCGCTTTTCTATAAACCTACAATATACCGCTGCTAGAAGAGCGGGAAGATTTTTCGTATCGGACTGGTGACTCATCAGGTCCAGTGCCCTTCACTCTGTTGAGCTATTTCAATTGCTTTTCTATCAATTGGTCGCTTATTTCGATATCTGTCATTTTACCAGTTGTGAAACAGTTAAGACGTTCAGTACATCGGCCGTTTCTGTGTCATTCTCTGTTTCAGTGGCATTATGTTCATACAGGGTCTGGTGAGATGGTTTCGATCCGTTTATTTATTTAATGTAAGACCAGAGGTTCTTGGGATTTTTTGTCATGTTGACGGATAGAGTTTTACTTTCGTATTCGTTGAACGCTTCACGCATGGCCCTCCTTTGCGCTGATTATGTCTTCGTTAAGTTTTTGTTTGCCTATGAGGCTTTGGCTACATTTAAATTTGCAGTGACACTTTCTTTACTTTCCTAGCAGCTTCTTAACTGATTGTCAAAAACGATGGGTCTCTTCCATCCCTCACAATTCTATTAAGTACATGCTTGTATAAAGCACATTGTACGATGTTCTTGTACATTGTCCATTGATTCTCGATATTTTCAGTGTTGGAGATGAAATTTTCGTGTTGATCCGTCGGCTAATCTGAAATCTGTCTCTTGCTAAACTGAAAGACCTTCCTTCCCTTATTTGCTTCCAATCTTTACGATATTACAATGCCTGTGTTGTTAAGAAGAACGATGCAATGTTCCTTCGAACATGAATGCATGTCAGAAGGGATATTGCATCGTTATTATTGACAACACAGGCACTGCAATATCGTATTTATCCGCCTACACCAGGCGGCGACTTTCAATTAAAATGTCGTCTCCTGTACGAGAATTATATAATGTGTGCACTACTACAGGTTGTGACACAGGAACGACGACATATAGAAGTCTGCGTCGGCTCGTGAGTCACACACGGGTAGCCAAGCGGTTAAGGCTAAGGCGGGAAATCCGGGATCTAGTCCCGGTCTGTCACACATTTTCATTGACGTCTTTCCTTTATACAGTTGATGGTTGTCCTTATTCGCAGGTGAGTACACATTTCACGTATTCCTTTTTATGACCGTTCTAGTGATGATGTAACGGCCTTATGACCACTGATTTCCAAGTCTGAGTTAACTGATTCGAAATTTTCGGGTATGCCTGTCACCAGCATGTCTAATATGTTATCTTCACTAAACGGTTCTCTGATTAACTGCTGAAGGCACTTAGAACAATTTCGCACAGTTCTCTGTCCCTACTATCTGTCCTGATCACTCGGATCTCCCAGTCTGTAGACGGTACGCTAAAATCTCCACCTAAAATTGTAACATGACCAGGAAACTTGCTCGAGATACTTTCCAGGTTTCCTCTCAACAGTTTCTGAGGCGAATGATCTATATAAGCATTCGATGACCATGTTTGATTCGCCTGTGACACTTTTCTGCACCCAAATTATTTCGCATTCTGTGTCTGTATTAATTTCACTAAATGTAATCGTATTTCTTTTATTTTTACAAACACACGTTCACCACCAGAGTTCGTCCTAGCTTTGCGTAAATATTCCCATGAGAGTTCAGAATTTCATTGCTATTAAACTCTAGTTTTAGCCAGCTTTCTGTTCCTAGTACTATATGGACATTATTATCATTTACACTGTTGTGACGAAAGTCATTGGATTCCTCCTAATACTGTTTCGGACCTCCTTTTTGTACTGAACAAGTTGTTGGAAGTCCCCTGCAGAAATGCTGAGCCATACTGGCACTATAGCAGCCCATAATTGCGCAAATATTGCCGGTGCAGGTTCTTGTGCACGAACTGACATTTCAGTTATGCCCCATAAATGTTAGATCTGGGTGGCCAAATCATTCGCTCTAACTGTCCAGAATGTTCTCCAAACCAATCCAGAGAAATTATGTCCCGGTGATATGGCGCATTGTCATCCATAAGAATTCCATCGTTGTTTGGGAACATGACGTCCATGAATGGCTGCAAACGGTTTCCTAGATACCGAACATAATCATTCCCAGTCAATGATCGCTTTAATTGAACCAAAGGACCGAGTCCCTCACACGTAAACACAGCTAACACCAGCTTGCACAGTACCTTGTTGACAACTTGGTCCATGGCTTCGTATAGTCTGCAACACACTCGAATCCTACCATCAGCCCTTACCAACTGAAGCCAGGACTCATCTGACCAGGCGACAGTTTTCAAGTCGTCTGGTGTCCAACCGATATGGCCAGGAGCCCAGGAGAGGAGCTACAGGCGATGTCGTGCTGTCACCAAAGGCACTCGCTTCAGTCGTCTGCTGCCGTAGCCCATTAACGAGAAATTTCGTCGCACTGTCCTAATAGAGACGTTCATCGTACGTCTCACATTGATTACTGCTGTTATTTCTCACAATGTTGCTTGTCTGTTGACACTGACGACTTTAGACAAACTCTGCTGCTCTCTATCGTTAACTGAAGGTGGTCGGCCAATGCCTTGTCTGTGGTGAGAGCTAATGCCTGAAATTTGGTATTCTCGGCACTCTCTTGACACTGTGGATTTCTTAATATTGAATTCTCGAAGTATTTCCGAAATGGAACGTCCCATACTTCTAGCTCCTACTATTATTCTGCGTTCAAAGACCTTTAATTCTCGTCGTTCGGACATAATCACGTGGGAAACATTTTCACGTGATTTGCCTCAGTTCAAATGACGGGCCCGCCTATGCACTGCCCTTTTACCCGTATCTGCGACACACCCGCCATCTTTATATATGCATATCACTATCCCATGACTTTTTCACCGAGTGACATTTGCTCCGGGACCTTTCAATAGACGCTACTACAGTTAACTAATGACGGCTGATACTCTTTCTGGACTCAGAATTCTTCTTAACGGACCTATGCGTACGCTACACATACTCCGCTGCCCTAGAAGCCACTTCTTGCGTGTTGCGTTAATCACTGCATACACTAAAATGCAGATGGTCGTCACATTGAGTAACATCTCTAACCTGGAACGTAAACATTGTATGCTATTAACAAATTTTATCCTCTCACGTGGAAATTAAAACGTGTTTCTTTCAGTAGCTTGTTCGGTATTCCGCTTTAGCATGTACTTCAAAACGTCTCCACAATGTTTCATTGTCCTACGATCACAGGTTTTTCGTGGATGCCATATCAAGTGGCGAAAATTTATTTATAACCATCCTGTACATGCAACTGTGCTACTCCTGCTTGCAAATGTTTTAGCGTATCGAATCTCTGCCCAAGCTCAAAAAGCTTGAGCGAACTGCAAGACCTCGTGTAATGATGGATTGCTAATTTTAATGGTTCCTGACGCACTTGCCCATCTGTTGCATATTGAATAACAATGTCTCGAATTAAGAAATCTAAATTAGCCACTACGACTCTATAAGACTGCACTGGTTCTCCTGCGACTGGTGAAGTGCTAGTCGAATGCCACTGCCTGCGTTTGTTTCCGATTATTCGCTGTAAGCAGTTCACGAGTTTTGAGGAAAGCGACCATTCACGTATCTGCTAGTGGGACATGGTTTCGCAACAAGTTACACACTTCATACACTGAACAAGAAAGAACGAAAGCCTTCACGCTTTGGAAACCAAGAAGCGCTGATGTAGCCAAGTGATTTACGTATCCCTTCCTTCATTTGAATAACAAAATAGAGGAAGTGCTGGAAGTAACGCTGTGAGCCAACGATGGGATCCTTAGCTGTTGTCTCCAGTTACCATTTCTAGAATTGTTCAAAAATTTTATGCAGTTTGGGATGTTATTTGTTGAAGCTTCTAATTGTTCCTGCTGTTACTGCGTCATCAACAGCTGGTGCTGCTGTTGTTTTCCCAGAAGAATGGTGATTGCTTGCTCCATCTTAATGTGTTATAGTTCGCTTGTGTAGTCCGACCTTCGTCTTCGACAGTTTTTTGACGATGCTAATCTGATGTTCATTGGACTCAGTAAGAATACAACCTGCAGCGATCTGTGATGAACCTTAAGTCCCTGATGAAAACAGTACACTCGAGGCCAAGTCCATAGTGAAGTATTCCTGTAAATACTTTCTTATTCGTGCACAGGTCGACGTTGTATAAATCCGTCTGAAGAAACGATGAGAGCTGCACTTAAGCCGGCGACACAAGCAGTAGCCGGTGCTGTTCGCGACTGGCATACACAGGTGGAAAAATGGATCCGCCCAGGCAAGTGGCGCGTCGTTCACAGCCGAGGTGAGAGCTCTACACTGTCCTCTGATGAGAAGGCGCCTCTACTAACAAAGGTGTCCCATACCACAGGATGCTAGTGATATCTACAGAGCGCAGCCTCTACATAATTCCCAAACACCTCACTGTACGCTACGTTGGTACTCGATCCATTTCCCAACTACTGCTACTTTTGGTCACCTAATAAATATTACTTTTCAGTCACAATTGCTGTTCCAGGCTCCATCTCTCTTCTTTATCCTCTTCTTCAAAAGAATAATTCTAACTTTTGCCACTACGTACACGGAGATTCAGCTAGGCCAATGACCTCAAATATTTCCGGAACCGTCTAAGGTATCCTAATTCCGCTTTTTTACGCAGATAAATTGTGAGAAAGTTCTCACTAAACGACGTATAATTTTATTTCATAACTATATTAATTACAGCGATATTGGTATCAACATCGCTTTCTCAAACGGAAATATAGCAATTTATGCTGCTGGTATAGTAGACCCAAAGGAGCTGAAACCAACGGCGTTTCACTCTTCAGAATGCGATTATTTGTTTCAGACCAATTACAATATTTAGAACTTAGGATTTCTACGTTTTGTACAAGACACTGATGGCAATATTATGCCAAAGTTATTGCTGTCATACCCACATAAGGAAATACAGCGTGTCGGTGGAGGGGGAAACGAAGAATTTTACCACTGCAATACCGGTATAAAAGGCGCGCTGAGGAAATGTAGCTTTCATTCCGTGTGTATCGTTCACAAGTGTCGAGTGCTGATTAGTTTGAAAAAAATATGACTATCTTTTATGAAATCAACGGAAACTAAATGTGCTACTTCTTTACTGAGAATGCAGAACGAACCCGAACAGTTGAGTTATATGCACGAAGATATTCCGACAGAAGATGTCCAACAAGAATGACAATTTAACGAATGTACGAAAAATGTTACTGGAAGTGCACTGTAATCCTACACAGAAGATAAGAAACAAACTTGCAAACAGCGGAAAGAACAAAACTGATGTTCTTGCAGATATTGCTCGTAATTCACATGTTAGAAAGACAGAAATTTCGTGATCCTCTGGAAAAAGTAAGACAAGCGGTTTTTTTTTTATTTTCCCCGTATCATGTATCATTTCACAGTATATTAACAAGCGGGATTGCAGAAGACACAATTCTGTCAGCTTGTTCTCATGTGACACGCTGACAGATGACGTTCACCAAGCATTCGCCATTCCCACATGCTGCCATCGGATCACCACCTTGTATACCGTGATTTGTCACTCCACACAACATTTTTCCATTGTTCAATCGTCCAGTATTTACGATCCTTACACCAAACGAGGCGTCGTTTGGAATTTGCCGGTGTGCTGTGTGGTTTATGAGCAGCCGCTCGACCATGAAATCCAAATTGTCTCACCTCCCGCGTAACTGTCATAGTACTTGCAGTGGATCCTGATACAGTTAGGAATTCATGTGTAATGGTCTGGATAGATGTCTGCCTATTACACATTACGACTCTATTCAACTGTCGGCGGTCCCTGTCAGTCAACAGACGAGATCGGCCTGTACGCTTTTGTGCTGTACGTATCCCTTCACGTTCCCACTTCACTATCACATCGGAAACAGTGGACCTCAGGATGTTTAGGATTGTGGAATTCTCGCGTACAGACGTATGGCATGAGTGACACCCAATCACCAGACACGTCTGAAGTCCGTGAGTTCCGCGGAGCGCCTCATTCTCCTCTCTCTCGCGATGTCTAATGACTACTGAGGTCGCTGATATGGAGTACCTGGCAGTAGGTGGCAGCACAATGCATCTAATATAAAAACGTATGTTTTTAGAGATTTCCGGATACTTTTGATCACATAGTGTAGCTAGGAAAACATTAGTTCGAGCAGTACTTGAAGTTATGCCTTATTACATGAATATTTATAAAATAATAATCAATTTTATAACTCAATCTGACCGTCAGTAGTAAGAAAAGAAGCCAACATAGTAGAACACGATTAGAATAAACTGCGCAACTTGAAACTGGTAGGCATAGTTTACATGCTGAACAACGCGCGCTGAGAAAATAATTCGGAAAATTCTATCAAGTGTGAGTGTGGTCAGCTTATAGCCAAGCACTGTGCGGCCCTTGAATGTAACCACAATACTTCCATCTGAAAATGGTCTATCACCGAAAATGTGTTATCCAAACATTGAATAATGGTGTGGTTGACGGACCAAGCCTGCATTCACGGGGCTTGTTCAGAAATTAAGCGTACTAGAATTTTATGTTTCTTTTTAGAAAAAAATGTATTTAAAAATAGAGGATGTTGTTGATAAATTTGTTGACTATTTTTCCTCCTAATCGTTATCACGTTCAATGCATGTGGTAAGTCGTCTCACAAACTTGTTTATACCTTCTTAGTAGAACTCTTCCGCCAGCTCCTTCCCCCACTTCAGTACCTCTTTCTGTAGCTGCTCGTCGGTTTATAACTTAAATCCACCCATTATTGTCTTCGGGGAGTTATAAAGCTGATAATCTGAAGACCCCGAGTCAGGGGAATACAGGGCGTGGTTCAAAACATCCCAGCCAAATGAGTCCAGCATCACCTTGGCGGCTTAGGCTGTGTGAGCACGAGTGTTATCGTGTAGCAAGCGCACTCCTGTTGTCAGATTTCCATTTTTCTTGTTTTGAATGATCCTCCAGAGTCTTTTGGGGCCTCACGATATGCTAGTGCATTGATAGTCTCTCCCTGAAACAGAAATTCGACCAAAACGATGCCTTTTCTGCCCCAAAACACTGAGGCCATGATGTTTTGCCAGAAATTGTGATTTTGAATTTTTTGGGAGATGGGGAATTGATGTGACGCCACTGTGATGACTATTTTCTTAGTCTCAGGCGTGTTTGAGCCACCCACGTTTAAATCTCCAGTGACAATAATGATCAGAGATCCTCACGTTTCAAATCCAGTCTATCAAAAACCTCTCGGGCACTACTGATCCGAGTTTTCTTTTCCTGGTCTTTTAGCTACTTTTGGACTCATCTTGCTCATAGTTTTCGGTATCCCAGCGTTTCTGTGAGTGTTTCGTATAAGAAAGTTCTGGAAAGTTGAGGAAACATCATATAAATTTCGTCCACTGTCATTAGACTGCATTCAACTCCTGTGTTCATTATGAACATTTGTTCTGCCTCCACTCAACTTCCTAAACCACTGAAACACCTTCGCTGTAATCCGTTTTGATTAGTGAAAATATTTGTGTAGTTGTCATTTCTTTCGCGAGTAGGAAGCGGATTAGAGCACGTGGCTCGCTCACCGAAATCTTTCACGTAGCTGGATACTTGGGTATTCGGAAGGTAAGTTTCGATTGATCTCGAAATGAAAACCATTGTGATAATCAGAAATATTTTATCTGCAACAGTTAGCTACAGCTTTCACCCACGGCTCTACATCGTCACCACTCCGACTTCGACATTTGTCGTAGCGTTGTACCAACTTCCCAATACCCTCATCATAGAAGCCGCCTGTGCCTCCCGCCAATTCTCTACGATCACCTATAGCTCATTGTCTGTGCGAAAATGTTGTCTTCATAGCCAGTGAGCAGAGATGAAACACAGAGGGAGCCAATTACCGGCTGTACTGCGGGTGATGAATCACTTCCCATCGAAAATACTGCAGGAGCATTTTCATTTCCCCTGCAGATTGCGACCGAGAATTGTCACTAAGAAGGGACCGTATGACAATACTGTAATGTGGGCTGCCTAACATCAGGCGAAATCTCTCACCAGGACTTCATACTTGGCGGGAGACCCTATTTTCTACACATCTTTATGTGCCCACCATGCACTCAGAACTGAAAAGAGCGAAGTGATGCAACCGGCAAGCCTACCAGAGACACTGTCGAACATGAATGTGCAAAGCTTTATTACATTTTCACAGTTGTTTCCATATCATGACCGATCGGAACTTACTTTCCTAATAGCCCTCGTATTACAACATGAGTTAATGCACTACCGTGTTCCTGTGATGCGCTCTCTGGTCAGTGGTTCCTCCCTCTACGTCTGTGCTTCCGAACCTCAAAATAGAAAAAAAGACCCACAACCCGCTGTGGTTATAGTACACTTATTTTCTGAACATTCCTTGTATTACTTCAAAAGCCCAGGGCATCACTACTCTGTCCTGTAACAATTATTTCCTGATTAAGTACGTACGCACACTGCCAAATTCTGCCACAGCCGTCTTCATTCCGGAGATAGTGCCTAAACTTAACTTGCGCGACCTGAAATTAGTCATGCAGTAGAACTTGATATTTATTACTAATAACGTGGGAGGCTGTATGCGCCTCATCTATTTCATCCCGTGTACCATACATATTCACTGAATAGCCAAAGGGGGATATTGGTACCAGGTATGCTCAGTATGGTGTCACAGGAAACATACATCAAAATTACGTACGAAAATTAGGTAAATAACTTGGGAGAACAGAAATGGTTGACAGTAATACTCAACTGACACTCTGTATTAACTTCAGAGTGATTAATGAATCGAATTTCTAATAATCACGGAAATAGATTTTTCTATATACACTTCTTTCATTAAGGCACTGACTAGTCTAAAATGAGGTAAAAAGAATGACAAAACTGAGTGCATAATGCATCGGATTACGTAACTACGACACGATCATGTTATCAGCTTCCAACTTACGAGAAACAAAGTACTTCTATGTCTCTGCAATGCCTTTCGTCTAAATACGAGATAAAGTAGCAATTCATCACCTGATCACCATACAAAATGCTCGCAGAATAAATGTGCGAATACGAGTATCACACGACTGAAATAACTGAAAGCGATGCAACCAAAACACCTAAAGCTACAGACAGGCACTACCTCCGAATTGCTCCCGCTGCCTCATTGCAACTTCCATAATGAAATGTGAATTTAAATGGGGCCTACTTGATAGTACAGTGCTCTCATTGGCTGAAAGCAAGTGGAACTCGCCAGTGGTGAAATACGTTACTACAGCAGTGCATAACCAAAATTACTCAAAGAACTTGAAATATCTATCGATTACCTATTACAGGATACCTTTGTGAAAAGTCTTCAAAACCATTTCCGGGTCGAAACGAAATAATACCCTGAATTATTTGAACGTGCCATTTATCATACCTATTTCAAGCGTATGTTGTGGAAGTACAGGGCATAATAAATAAGTGCACGTTAACAAGCTCAATTTAAATTCAGCAGAATACCAGTCAAATATACAGAATAGGCAATGCTACAGGACAACATTTTGAAAATACATTAAATGATAAAGAAGTACACTATATGAAACTGTAATTTACATTATTAAAAACGAAATAATCGGTAACAAATACGAAGAAGTAACTTCTATTGGACAACAAAACAAAACGAAAAATATTTAAATAATAGGAATGCATGACGAAACCATGGAAGTGTTTCAAAGCACAGTCGATACACGAATGAATACAATCAATATTACAGTAGATGTTATTCCATTATTCACCAATAGTAATGTTATTAGAGTAGTCTACTTATGCACATACTTTTAAGTGTCATATCTTTTAATTGTCATATAACATAAAATTCAAAGTTTCACTGAAATGGCCTTGTTACAGAACAAAGAGAGCACCTGGAAATAAACAGAACTGAAATATTTTTAATGGTAGTAAAAATCTGTCCATCATTAAACCTTCCAGAAGATAAAAATTAAATCATTTAACACCATCAAAATAAGTGCTATTAAAGGTTCAATAACTGCCTAGTATGGCATACATAGAAACGCCAACAACTTAAGATTGATTGAACAAACTCGCAGTATGTTAATCCTTGGAACTAATTGACATTTGTAATGAGGAGAACCAAAGATTCTTATTCAAACTACAACATCGCATTACTTATATTTTGCACTGATACCTGAAAAGTAGGAAGGACACAGTTTAACGTCCCATCTGCGATAACGTCCTTGACCACAGGGTCGAAGTTCAGATTGAAATAAGATTATGGAAGGAAATCGGTTTTCTCCTTATCAGTGTAATGATTCAGCCATTTTCCTGAAGCAATTTAGGGAATTCGCAGAGAAGGATGGAAGGCCAGGCACGCAACTGACAACCATTCTCCCAGCTAAGAGAACAGGTTTCTACTACAGCCTCATCTCACTCGATAATGTTACATTTAATATTTCGAAGATCGGAGCTATTGTTGTTAAAGATCGTTAGTGATTACAAAGTAAATACAAAGACGACCGTAACAGAATCACGTTTGTATGAAAAAACCTTTACTTACTAGTACGCCCAGTACTGTATCACGAACTACGTATTAAGACAAATGACATTCGCAGAATAAAGTAACACCTACAAAGCCAGTGAATATTGTATCAGAATATGTTGATAACGATCTATTGTAAAACATGAGTGGCCAATGGTCTACTAACAGTGAAGTTTAGATTATTTAGCATACTGAAACTGAGAGTATTGCCTGAGGTTTGAAACAGATCAAGGCATTGTAAAACCATGATAAAAATTATCAAGGCATTTTCATTTTATCACTCAAATTATCAATACCTTTTTAAAAATGTTTGACCCAAAATGAATATATATAAGGTATGACAATTTGAGTGATAAAATGAAAATGCCTTGATCATTTTGATCATGGTTTCAGTATCCCTTGATACTTTCCTGCTGAGTGGTTGGTATTTATAAGATGCAGACTATGAGTTCATTACTGTTATTTAGATTAGCATTTTAGTTAGGTAACTCTCTTAACTTGTGTAGTTTTGGTCCAAAATCTACCTGATTCCATCCTGCTCGACGAATCTCATACACGCTTAAATGTTCATATACTGACGTTTTACCCCGATTATGTGAGATCATAATCGTAACGGTATTCTTTGCTGAAATGCTATTTTTACATTTGTCGAACTGTATACTTTATTCTATCAGTGTTGTATTGATGAATTAAGACATTACAGACTTCATTTTCTTTTCCTGAACAATATTCTCAAGAATATTTTTTCCGCAATTAAGTTCATAATTGTTTTAGTATAAATTGTTTATAGCTGTAAAATTGTGCCCAAATTTAGCTGCAGTGTCACATAAATGATGGGAATTACCTGAAATATGCTTGGTCGAATGTGGGAATTTTACTATACGATCAACCAATGTGTGTCAGCATGTGTGTTATGACTGACTGCCTATGTTGCATGTGGGGCTGTGAATAATGTCATCTGAAGTCGTTGGTTTATTGATACCATGGAAGTCATGATTGCATCTTAAGTTTGTGATGCTCATAGGTGAAAAATTAATCTTCTCGTTATTTGCACACTTAACTGAGAGACAATTTTTACTATTGTTATTGAAGACTGAATAAAGCACATTAAATTCCTTAGAAGTGCCAGTGAAATAAATGATAGCTTTTTCTCGTACTTTCTGCAGTAAACCACTTCCTGCCATAGTAAATTGTTCATTAAAATACTTATTTTCAGTGCGTTCCATAAATATGGGAAGAAAAGGGCCAAAACAACATACCATTGCTAATTCTGTGTTTCGTTTGTAAAATGTTACCTTCCACGAGAAATAGCATGGGTTAAAGCAATAGTAAGAAGCTAAATAACAAGTCTTTCACCCTGTCCTAATTTTGTCTGTTTCAGTAAATGAAGTTCCTTGTGTAATTTTTCTGTATTTAATTAGAGTCACAAGTTGAGATGCTATTTTTGATTGAATGTTTTGCTGTAAATGTACAGTACTTATTCATAACGGATTAGTTCTAGATCATCACTTTAACATAATTAAAATAAATTTGAATAGTTTCCAGCATCAGATCAAATTACAACATTAGGCTTACTTTGCTTCAGAACATCGTTTGTTGTATCATTGTGCATAATTAGAACGCCTTTGTATGAGTTCCTCATAAAAGTCTAAGTGACTCATTTTTTCCAGACGATATTAGCGTATTGACTGCAACATGCGGTCAGTTTCGAGAAATGTGCCAATACGTATTCGCCTACAGTTATCCAGAGCTAAGCACTGATATTTATCTAGAAACATACATTCAGAACGCTACCTGAAAATTTCTGCTCCTCACTGGAAAATATTAGCGCCGGTAACAGTTCATTAGCTAATCTCACCGATAATGATAAACACAGAAACATGTATTTCACATCTGTTGTACACGGCATCTAGTAGATCACAAGTTTAAATTTCTGACAATTGTACAACCTTCGCTTTGACCAGACGACATGTATTGTAGTGGCCCAGCATCCTGTCAACACTGTGGACAAATTAGTACGCTTTGTTACAACCATGCAATAAATACGGTTGCCATTCAGTGCTGGGATCATAGTGCATGTTCCAGTACTCGTTCGTCCTTACTTATGACACTCTTCTACTCAATATCTACCTTGTTATACCATTATTATTATAATATGCCGTGTGTGACCCGAAATGGTGAAGTTCTTGTTGTTGTTGTTGTGGTCTTCAGTCCTGAGACTGGTTTGCTGCAGCTCTCCATGCTACTCTATCCTGTGCAAGCTGCTTCATTTCCCAGTACGTACTGCAGCCTACATCCTTCTGAATCTGCTTAGTGTATTCATCCCTTGGTCTCCCTCTACGATTTTTACCCTCCACGCTGCTCTCCAATACTAAATTGGTAATCCCTTGATGCCTCAGAACATGTCCTACCAACCGATCCCTTCTTCTAGTCAAGTTGTGCCACAAACTCCTCTTCTCCCCCATTCTATTCAGTACCTCCTCATTAGTTATGTGATCTACCCATCTAATCCTCAGCGTTCTTCTGTAGCACCACATTTCGAAAGCTTCCATTCCCTTCTTGTCCGAACTATTTATCTTCCATGTTTCACTTCCGTACATGGCTACAGTCCACACAAATACTCTCGGAAACGTCAGACACTTAAATCTATACTTGATGTAAACAAATTTCTCTTCTTCAGAAGCGCTTTCCTTGCCATTAACAGTCTGCATTTTATATCCTCTCTACTTCGCCCTTCATCAGTTATTTTTCTCCTCAAATAGCAAAACTCCTTTACTACTTTAAGTGTCTCATTCCCTAATCTAGTTCTCTCAGCATCGCCCGAGATAACTCGACTATATTCCATTATCCTCGTTTTGCTTTTGTTGATATTCGTCTTATATCCTCCTTTCAATACACTGTCCATTCCGTTCAACTGCTCTTCCAAGTCCTTTGCTGTCTCTGACAGAATTACAATGTCATCTGCGAACCTAAATTTTTTATTTCTTCTCCATGGCTTTTAATACCTACTCCGAATTTTTCTTTTGTCTCCTTTATTGCTTGCTCAATATACAGATTGAATAACAGCGGGGAGAGGCTACAACTCTGTCTCACTCCCTTCCCAACCACAGCTTCCCTTTCATGTCCCTCGACTCTTATAACTGCCATCTGGTTTCTGTACAAATTGTAAATAGCCTTTCGCTCCCTGTATTTTACCACTGCCATCTTCAGAATTTGGAAGAGGGTATTCCACACAACATTATCAAAAGCTTTCTCTAAGTCTACAGATGCTACAAACGTAGCTTTGCCTTTTCTTTATCTATCTTCTAAGATAGGTCGTGTGGTATTGCCTCAAGTGTCCCAATATTTCTACGGAATCATAACTGATCTTCCCCCAGGTCGGCTTCTACCAGTTTTTCCATTCGTCTGTAATGAACTCGCGTCAGTATATTGCTGCCATGACTTATTAAACTGATAGTTCGGTAATTTTCACATCTGTCAACACCTGCTTTCTTTGGGATTGGAATTATTATATTCTTCTTAAAGTCTGAGGGTATGTCGCCTGTCTCATTCATTTTGCTCACCAGATGGTAGAGTTTTATCAGGACTGGCTCTCCCAAGGCTGTCAGTAGTTCTAATGGAATGTTGTCTACTCCCGGGGCCTTGTTTCGACTTAGGTCTTTCAGTGCTCTGTCAAACCCTTCACGCAGTATCATATCTCCCATTTCATCTTCACCTACATCCTCTTCCATTTCCAAAATATTGACCTCAAGTACTTCGCCCTTGTATAGACTCTCTATATACTCCTTCCACCTTTTTGCTTTCCCTTCTTTGGTTAGAACTGGGTTTCCATCTGAGCTCTTGATATTCATGCAAGTGGTTCTGTTTTCTCCAAAGGTCTGTTTAATTTTCCTGTAGGCAGTATCTATCTTACCCCTAGTGATATCTGCCTTTATATCCTTACATTTGTCCTCTAGCCATGTCTGCTTAGCCATTTCGACCTTCCTGTCGATCTCATTTTTGAGACCTTTTTATTCCTTTTCGCCTGCTTCATTTACTGCATTTTTAAATTTTCTTATTTCATCAGTAGTTCTTCTGTCACCCTAGGATTCGTACAAGCCCTCGTATTTTTACCTACTTGATCCTCTGCTGCCTTCACTACTTCATCCCTCAAAGCTACCCTTTCTTCTTCTAGTGTGTTTCTTTCCCCCATTCTTGTCAATTTTTCCCTTATGCTCTCCCTGAAACTCTGTACAGCCTCTGGTTTAGTCAGTTTATCCAGGTCCCATCTCCTTAAATGTATAGTATAACAGATCGTTTTCCTGGATTCCGATCACCTGCGGCAGAACCCATGCAGATGTTGATATAGCTCTTTATGACGTGGACGGAACAAGCTAACTCTTCCTTTCACGTTCTCATTTTGTTGTAAGGGGCGTACACTGTTTGAGTGAGCTTAGCACTTACATCTGTTTAGCACTTACATCTGTGATCGCACAATAGAAACTGAAGCAAGGAGTTCTTTCCAATCTTAATAACTGACACTCTGTTTTAAATATTTTAGATATTTGTATCCTTTAGCGGATATCTTTCTGTATGCAGAAATTTTTCACTTAGCTGCAACTGTGGTATTAAGTGGCAAGGAAAACGCTATTTAGACGTTTGGCAATTGCGAAGGCGTGTTGAATCTGTTGTCAATGTAGATACACATGAAAAAATGTTTTGCATCACCCCAGTTCCCAGAACTCCTGAAGATAGACTTTGACTGTAGATACTTTTCACACAGTCCCCTTGGCTGTTCAGAGATGTCACTAAACCCACCCAAAGGTGTAAACAACCATGCATAAGAAAGAAGAAAAGCGTGTGGCGAGGGCCTCCCGTCGGGTAGACCGCACGCCTGGTGCAAGTCTTTCGAGTTGACTCCACTTCGGTGACTTGCTCGTCGATGGGCATGAAATGATGATGATTAGCACAACACAACACCCAGTCCCTGAGCGGAGAAAATCTCCGACACAGCTGGGAATCGAACCCGGGCCCTTAACCATGCATAGGCAGCGCCTATTAGACGGAGGGGGCCGACAGTCGATCAGTTCGAGTTATTCCACGAGGAATAAGGTACGCGACTCGTGTTGTCTGTAGTTCAACCATGCCTAGACGGTCAATACTGCGGTTCGATCGCGTCCGCAACTTACTTTGTGCGAGAAATGGCTCCCAACAAGGGAAGTGTCCATTCGTCCCGGAGTGAACCAAAGCGATGTTGTTCGGAGAGAGAGGAGATACAGAGAGACAGGAACTGTCGATGACATGCCACACTCAGGCCGCCCAAGGGCTACTACTGCAGTGCATGACCACTATCTACTCATTATGGCTCGGATGAGAGACAGGAACTGTCGATGACACTCCTCGTTCAGGCCGCCCAAGGGCTACTACTGCATTGGATGACCACTATCTACTGATTATGGCTCGGATGAACCACGACCGTAACGCCACCATCTGGAATAATGCTTTTCGTGCAGCCACATGTCGTCGTGTTACTCAAACTGTACGTGATAGGCTGTATCATGAGCAACTTCACTTTCGACGCCCATGGCGAGGCCCATCTTTGCAACCACGACACCATGCAGCACGGTACAGATGGGCCCAAAAACATGCCGAATGGGCCGCTCAGGACTGGCATCACGTTCTCGTCAGCAATGAGTGTCGCATATGTCTCCAACCAGAAAATCGTCGGAGACGTGTTTGGATGCACCTCGGTCAGGCTGAACGCTTTAGTCAGTCTGTCCAATGAGTGTAAGAAGATGAGGATTCCCTGCTGTTTTGCGGTGGCATTATGTGGGGCCAAAGTACGCCGTTGGTTGTCATGGAAGGCGTTGTAACGGCTGTACAATATTTTAATGTCATCCTCCGTCGAGTAGTGCAACCATATCGGCAGCATATTGGCGAGGCATTTGTCTTCATCGACGACAATTCGCGCCCCCATCATGCACATCTTGTGAATGACTTCCTTCAGGACAACGACATCACTCGACTAGAGTGGTCAGCATGGTCCCTATGGAACATGACTGGGATAGTTTGAAAAGGACTGTTTATCGGCGTTGTGACCCACCAACCACTCTGACGGATATGTGCCGAATCGCCGTTGAGGAGTGGGACAATCTGGACCAACAGTGCTTTGATGAATTTGTGGATAGTATGCAACGACTAATACAGGCATGAATCAATGCAAGAGAACGTGTTGCTGGGTATTAGAGGTACTAGTGTGTAAGGTGTAACGTCCGTTTGCAATAGCGAGGTGTAACGGAGGGACCTCCAGATGTACGTACCTCCTATTTGTTCTACCCAAGTACCACATGTTATGCCTCTTTCCTTCCGTTTTGGAAGTTTTGACTCTTGAATTTCTTCACTGTAACATAGTTTACACCCGTTTATATGTTGCTTTCATTTGTATGAGAGGTCTATGAGGCATATCGCCTGCTCTTACTATTCACCACGTATATTTGTGATTGTAATATGTTTTTACCACATGACTCATATTCTGTAACCAATGTATTTTATGACAGTTGCCAAGACACCAGAAGCAGAACAGTCACGTCAATGACCGGACGGACCGTTCATAAATTTGTGATAAAAAAATGGGCCACAAGGGAGATCTGAACACGAATCTCCCGCTTTGCAGTCCAACATCGCGACCACACAACTACCACCCAGTGGTTCTTGCGAGTCGCTCGGCATTGCGCGTCTTGAGGCTGGACCGTTCTCTTACTTCTTTTTTCACAGTTCAGTACACCTTCTTCTTGTTTTCACGCTTGATCTGTGATCAGTTTTTGGCGGGCTATCCACTGGGCCAACTGACCACTAGATCTGGAGGGGAAGCGATGGGGAGTTTCCTTTGTCAGTATTGATGCTCTCGAAGTCTGCGACCGAACAGGCCCGATCAGCGATGGGCGGCTGATTACATCAACAACACTGTTAGTCTCTTATACTATCACAGAGAGCATTACTAATAACTGAAATACTTATCTCAATAAAATTTCCTTCGCAGCATGACTTCTTTATGGTAAACAGTATGAAACCACGTGCCTGTCTCGGATCTGCTTTAACTATCATTTCGCTTGTTTCTTATACGACGTAAAACCTGAGTGCTTGAAAATGACATGCATGGATAGAAAAGTTTCAAAAAGTAACCATAATCGCATAAAAAAGTTTCGATTGGTAAGCGATATAATTTCTTAAAATTGAGAGTATTTCGACATCGGCGAGAAAAAGACAACTATACGTTGCTGGTATTGCCGATTAAATGTTTGTTGGCTTTCGATGTTATGATCCACAAGTTGAAACTAAAAACGCTTGTTTTTTGTGGAGAACGTTTTTCAAGTTGGCGGGTAATATAACTCATGAAATATACATGCAATTATATAATACCTTTTTGTTACTTGTGAGCCGGCGTCTTTTTTACTGTAGAACGTAGGACTGCTGCGACAAATTTTAATTCTGATTTTCGGTGCACGTTTTATAATGATTTTTTTTTAAAAAAGCTGAATTTTATTTTACAATGTCGCCATTTTGTTAAAAACCATTTTTAACATCCGTACATACAACTTTGGACTGTATCATAACTTTCAGAACAGTGTATGAAATTTTGTTCGAGGTTGCAAATTGTGACATTCCGAGCTCCCACCAACCGCCCTCGCCCGCCGCGAAAGCCTTTCGTCAATGTCGTATACCGTCCTCTGGATGTAAGTTATTTACTTAAAAAATACATACTACAATATAAAGGGTGTGCAATAAAGGTCTAAGGACAGTTTTGTAAATTGTTTGTTATTTTTTGAAAAAATCATGAATAGCGTTCCAAAAGTCGAGCGTTAACTTAGTCGACCCGATCAAACGTGATTCCGTGTCGGGAAGTATCGTGAGTACCTCGATTCTGGGAACATCACCGCTGCTGAGTCACCTGCCACGGACAGCCACACGGCAGAGTTAGCGGTAGGATGCGGCTACTTAATAGTGAGTACACCGACCGCAGTGCAGTAAACCGCTTGCCAGTTCAATGCTGTGAAAGTCACCACATGTTGACCGCTAAGCTTCATTGTCGAACCGGATGTATTCCAAGCACAATGGTCGTTAGCCTATCCCAAACCTATAGGGCGACTCCGTGCGCACCTGCAGCCGCTGTGCACGCAAGGGCTCAAGTCTCACGTCAATTATTCGTCACGCATCGCCTAGTAAATGACATACACTTCTGCACTCCTGTGACAGCCCGTCTACCAATGCTCCCTTTGTCTCTGAGTAACAGAATCTAAAAACCATAGTAACGACTTTTGAAATATAGGTTTCAGCCTTGTAGTCGTAGGAATGGAAATATATTTATTATTTTGAAATAGTGTTTTGAAAGGGTAACTCAAACCAATAGCCTTGAACCGAACACAATATTTTATGAAAATAAATGATTGTTATATAATCTACTTGTATTCCTGCAGCTGACTCACGTTTCTAGTTGATTGTAATATAATCTACTTATATTCCTGCAGCTGACTCACGTTTCTAGTTAATTTGCAAATGCTGCAGTCAAGTACAGTTATATTACAATTAATAAATTGAAACTTGACTAAAAATTTCATGAATACAGAAATGGCGCCCAGCATGGGGTCTTCACCTAACCGAATATTCCATCACTGTCTGAACCATGTCGGTTGCAGTTAGGAATGTTCAATTCATGAAGGGGTAGACCAGGCATTTATGGAAATTATTGGTCCACCAAATAAATATGCAGTTCCAATCATGATCGATTATTTAGACGTCTTTGATTGATTGCCATGTTTGCGTTACTTAGAAATACCTCGTTATCTGAAGACCTCAATTACAATCTCCTTGAATATGCCCATAACGGATGAATTAATGGATACGGGGAGATTATAAATTAATAACATGAACTTACAAAATACGACAAAATGCATTGGCCATTGGAAGCAAATACTATTACAGGTACATGCAAACGAGGAATTCGTTGCAAAGCACATGTTCGTTATGGCTTCACATTCTTACAGAAACGCAGTAGAGTATTCGCCAAAGGAGATAATTGCCCGATAGCAAAATACTCTTGTTTCTGCCGGGAAAATTTATATTCACTCCAAAGGGAAAGTACACGCCAAGAAAGCCAGCTGTTACTAGGAAATCGCCCTGTCATTCATACTGATGAAACATTAAATTTCAGTCATGACGTCAATTTTACAGCAGCCAAACCAAGTAGGGTAATCCACACAAATTAGCCCTGCAGGCGACCAGCGACCACCAAACATCTTCGCTGCCAATCATATGGACGAAAACGGGATGCCTAAAAGGGAGAGCAGGACTGCTGTGCCCATCAGGTTATCAGGGGCTTTCGAAATCATACCAGCTGACGTTCTACAGGTCATCCCGATAAATATAGCTGTCAGACTTTAGCCGCCTTTTTCTTGCTTAAAGGGGATTACTATGAAATTGGAGATTTGAGAGAGCTGGGACGGAAATGAGTTCGAGATAGTTTCACACTTGTTCTGTCGAGGAGACATTTGGGGATCTTATTGGCTGCAGAAATGACGCAGCCAATTCACAGAGCCACGTGCCATGTCTGAACGACGATCATCCTTTTGAAAATTGACTCCACGATACGTTCATATGAGAGGTAACATACGACACAGGATGTCTGTGACGTATCTTTGTACCCTAACAGTTCAGTCAACCACTACGACCCTGACCATATTCTGTGGCTCTCCACACCATAACACCAGGAGTAACTGCGTTCTGCCTCTCTCCAGGCGTACGTGTACGAAGTTACATTAACAGCCGGCCGTGATAGCCGAGCGGTTCTAGGCGCTTCAGTCCGGAACCGTGAGCCTACTACGGTTGCAGGTTCGAATCCTTCCTCGGGCATGGATGTGTGTGATGTCCTTAGGTTAGTTAGGTTTAAGTGGTTCTAAGTTCTAGGGGACTGATGACCTAAGAACCCATAGTTCTCAGAGCCATTTGATTTACATCAACATCCGATAATGTTTTGTGGCTGCTTCACATTTGTTGTCAAACACTGTAGTTCTGTGGTAGTATGTGAACAGGGCCGCTGACTCTCGCAGCTCTCGTATTCGAATATTTTATTGTGCGACGTCGTTGATCTTGGAATCGGCCACAGTCAGCTATTGCGTTTCGACGTGAAATTATTAGTGTATTCGAAACTTAAAATATAAATGATCTACACAATGATGTATGTGACAATTTAGTGCAGTATGTGGTTAACACGTTCTCTGCTGCAACAGTGCTAAGTGCAATATCCCCAAATCCTGTCGCTCCCTATGCACCATAGCCTCTCAGCTGCTGCTGCAGTTATCGACACCTTTAACCACAACGCTACGTACGACCATTTCTAACACTGTCACCCATGACGTGCAGTCACCTACACTACCTTCGGCTACGACGCTATACTGTCGAAATAAACAGCACCGTCATTACCACATCATGGATGCAACCAACATGTGGTCTACTGGGACACGGACGCAATATTTCACAAAATGTTTATCACAAAAGTTTTCAAAGTATCTGTAATCATGGAGTAAGTCCACTCGCAGAGGTTTAGTCAGACCAATGTAATCGTTAAAAATTGATAATAGGCATCGTTTCGCTAGTGAACATTTTTGTGTCCTTCCAAAACACTCATTAATCCAGGTAATTATGCATATATTTTATATCTAATTATAATTGAAAACGTTGCTTAGATTTCATATTTTTAATTAGATTTACTTTCATAATGAAAAATTTTGTTGTTGACCTTCAAGTTGTATTTCATGTAGCAGTTATTTAGGAAGATGTACAGTTTCTGACATTATATTATTGATTATCATTCGTAAAAATAGTATTGTATTCTAATCTAAAACACTACCAAGAACTATATAGAACTAAATGAACTATATAGAACTAAATGGTTGGTGGAAACACTACGAGTATGAAGGTGCTTCTTTACCCTACATGTTATCAGATCAGAGTACCATCGAACGCAGCTTTATAGCTATCGAGATATATGCACTTTGGACTCACGTTCTAAGAAGCAAGTGGTGGCTGGCGATTGAGCTTTTACCGCTGAGGATGGCACTGAAATATGTGACACGAAGCGTATCCTCCGTCATTAGGGTGAAAGGGTCAGCACGCCGCTGGGAAAGTGTGTCTGTTTCAGTCACTCACGAGTGTATATAAATACTACCGTAAAGGTTACTGGTGTCGTGCTGGAAATCTATCAGATGAAGACAAATAGAGATTCCCTGTTCAAGCAATTTCCCACTTGATGCAGGTTTCAGTAGGTACGCAGAGATGAAAAGGCTTCCGTAGGATTGACTAGCAGGAGTACCGCATGAAACCACTCTTCGGACTAGTCGACAACAATAACACCAACATTACGCTTTTTCAGCCGAGCCTATTAGAATGACATACACATGATGAGTAAAACGTAACAATAATTCAAAACTGTATATATTGGATGGGACATAACGTATTCAAAGAATAGAGCACATGGTGCGACGTAAAAGTCGCGGGGAATTCATTTAAGCAGAAAACACATACCGAAATTATATGCGAATGTAAAAAATGGATTCTATCGCAAGTAACGAAACCACAATGTGTGGTTATTCTAAACAGAAAAAAAGAAAAAAGTCATGCAGTGATTTGTGATGTAAGAAAACTAAGTTTCGACGCTTTTGTGCACAATGGGATATATTACTTACTGTCTCTATGCCGGCTTAAACTCTGGGTCTGTGAGCTTTATAAAAGAATTCTTGATGCAAAGATGCTACAAGTAGTGCCAGGGTTACAGACGAGGACTTATATCAGCTGTGCGCTGCATGAGAGTCTAGCCACAGTCCGTCAGTTTTACACCGAGAATTGGAGTGGACCACTTCTTGCTGGTGTCCTTTGGAGTGGAAAACATTTATCAACGAGAATTGTCATCTTGGAAGACCTACCATCATATACTTCACACGTTTAAGGAGGCACATAATCATCAACAACAACAATTACACATTACATGCCCACGTGCTAACACACAGAAGTCTTTTGATGGTTGCACGGTGGCATGAACACACTTAAGCTGATAGTTGTGGTTCGGTTCAATAGTAAATACCGATGATAATGTGAGAAATTGCACATAACCGCCTTTCTTGACTATAAACCCGAGATTAGAAACAAAAGTGCCGCCGTTCCATCATATGACCATCTCAGAATGAAATTCACCTTCTAGCGCTCCACCATTGCAGGTTTTCTTATTAATGACACATTCTCGCTATTTTAAGACGTTGGGTACACAATCTTGTTTCCCTGTCTCATAAAAGGTACCGTCGTCTTCTCATCTGTGGAAAGGTATAAGCTGTTTGCCATTTAGTGGTTTTATGCAACAGTATGCTCATTGCAACATATTCAACTTTCGTCTTAGTTACCTGGAAACCGCTGTACGTTATTGACGAAACGAGCTCTAAGATTCAGCACACTAGACTCGCGTTCGGTAGGAAGACGGTTAAAACCCGCATCCGGCTATACACATTTAGGTTTTCCGTGATTTTCCTAAATCACTTCAGGCAAACCTCTGAAAGACCCTTGATACAATCCGAGTACGTGGTTCATCTCTAATGACCTCCATGACGACGGGACATTAATCCCCGTCTTCCTTTCTTCTTCCTTCGAGCTCCAGATTCCGTCCAGCTTGAGATTAGCAAACTTGTTAGTTCCCTTCTTTCTGTCTTACATTTTATTTCAGTGGGCAGATTGTAATATGTGTGGTAATCATCAAGGTCCGTTAGTGCACTGTGTATTTGACAGTGCCTGTATAGTCCCATGCAAGAGTCCTTCAGACATGCGTGTGTGTCTGAAGGAACAGGCAATACTAACGATTAATAGACGTGCTAAATAGTAAGATGTATTCGCAAATACGATCTTAGTATGAGCTGTGTAGTTTCCTACAGACACATGAATATTTGTGTCGAACCGCCACTCGAACCCGGATATCTCACTTATCGTGATCGCCTTAACCAATTCAGCTACCCGTGCATGTCCCTCCCTCTACCCTGTATCACCGGAACGATCCGAACTTCGATATGTCATATTGTCTACATCCCATTGTGCTCACACAATTTTCGTGTGACTTCCACACAGGGAGAGACAATTTTTTCTCATCAGTTTGCCTTTCTTTGGCATGTAATGTGTAGATTCTGCATGATTCGGCCAGCCGGCCGACTGGAGGCACACAACAAGGTCTATTTCAAACGCTATCGGGTGTGCTATACAGTTATCACTCAACATCTGACGGTGTTCACACCACTTATGTACCCCACCAGACCCGACAAAGCCACTGAACGAACAACACTTACGTAGTCTGATGACCGTTCTACCTGTAATAGATACTGTAAGTAATCATTTACATACTGGCCAGTAGTGTGTACGAAGTTACATTGACGTCTGGCTATGTCTTGTGGGCTTCATTTTGTTAACGGGCATGGTATGAGAACTTACAGATTTCTATGCCTCTAAAGTTGTTAATTTTTCTTATGGCAAAAGTATCTCAATCTAAACGTTTCAACACGTCTCCTATACGGTTTTTCTAATTTAAGTTCTTAGTAACTCGACGCCGCCCTTCCCCCCCCCCCCCCCCCCCCCCCAACCCCCTTCTGCCACACGGTCCCCCAGACTACCCCACGGCTTGCGACGATTCGCGCGGCTCCCCCCGTCGGGGGTTCGAAGCGTAAGTTCGTTTAAGTTAGATTAAGTCGTGCTTGGGTCTAGGAACCGATGACCTCAGTAGTTTGGTCCCATAGGAACTTACCACAGATTTTCAAATTTTCTTAGTAATCCGCACACCACAGAAATTAAAACTTTCTCGTTTTTTTATTTTTTATTTTCTTGTAGTCGGCATTCGTGGCGCGTTGGCAATTTTTTGCGGAGAAAACTGGATGATCCGGTTTTTTTTTCAAATTAAGAGCTAGTCCATTTAAGTAAACTTTAACAAAAACATCATTACCATTTTCCCTGTGTATGTTTCTTTCCTCGGCTTGACGATAATGCTTGAATCATCTGCGAAAAAGATAATTTTGCCTTCTAATTAAAAAATAGTGGTAGTTTATTAACATGTAGCAGTAATGTGTCTATAATGGATCCCTGCACTGTCATTTCTCACTATGTAGATATGACAACCCAGTTCGTATTACTCAGATACCATACACTAGCTGATCCATGTACCACATAACATCTTAGTTTCTCTAATAGGGTTTTGTGACTGACACAATCAGCTGCCGTTGATTAGCCAAAGAAGATCAGAACTCGTGATATTTTTGCGTTTAAAAATGTTTTTATGTTCTCTGTTAACAGATCCGTAAGAGAGCAGCCGTTTTGCAATCCGTATTGTTATTTACTGCGTATTCCATTACTTCACAGGTGGGTGAAAACACTGAAATACATTACACTTTCAAAAATTTCGAAAAACGATGTAAGAAATGAGACTGGCCGGTAGTTACTGACACCTATGGAATACTCTCTCTCATAGAGAAGCCTGACAGTAGTACATTTTATTATGTCTGGCAAGCTACCCTGGACGAGCGCTGTATTATGCACCTGACTTAGGACACAAATCGCAGGGCCACAATTTTTTAGTGTCTTGTTAGTGACGTTGTCAAGTGTATACGAACTTCTGAGGGTCAAGATGATCTTCCTTACTTCAGATGTGGATGTGTGATGAATTTCGTCTTCATTAGATCTCGTGTATATTTTCCCTACAGTTTACAGTTTTGCTTTCACTTCGAATTTTCTTGATCCGATTTTCTCACCTAGAATATTTTATTAGAAGTATATGCTATGCATAAACTATTTTTTATAATACTCCCACCTCGTTAGTCGAAACAATATCATCTTGTAAAGCTACTTTCGGTGTCTCTCTTTTTAACAATATCCCCTACATATTTCATGAATGGTCTGTGTTGTCAATTTCGGACTAGACGATCATACTCCTAGATTTTTTACAACTTTTCTTAATGTGTTTATAGCCTAATAGTTCATTTGAGTTCTTACTTGTTCTAGCTGTTTTGTATATTTCCCATTTTCCGTTTTATGGTACCTTAATACGTATAGTGATCTACGACTTCATTGCAAATTTATTACAACTACATTCAATTATTAGTTTGCAAACTACACTCCTGGAAATGGAAAAAAGAACACATTGACACCGGTGTGTCAGACCCACCATACTTGCTCCGGACACTGCGAGAGGGCTGTACAAGCAATGATCACACGCACGGCACAGCGGACACACCAGCAACCGCGGTGTTGGCCGTCGAATGGCGCTAGCTGCGCAGCATTTGTGCACCGCCGCCGTCAGTGTCAGCCAGTTTGCCGTGGCATACGGAGCTCCATCGCAGTCTTTAACACTGGTAGCATGCCGCGACAGCGTGGACGTGAACCGTATGTGCAGTTGACGGACTTTGAGCGAGGGCGTATAGTGGGCATGCGGGAGGCCGGGTGGACGTACCGCCGAATTGCTCAACACGTGGGGCGTGAGGTCTCCACAGTACATCGATGTTGTCGCCAGTGGTCGGCGGAAGGTGCACGTGCCCGTCGACCTGGGACCGGACCGCAGCGACGCACGGATGCACGCCAATTTCGTAGGATCCTACGCAGTGCCGTAGGGGACCGCACCGCCACTTCCCAGCAAATTAGGGACACTGTTGCTCCTGGGGTATCGGCGAGGACCATTCGCAACCGTCTCCATGAAACTGGGCTACGGTACCGCACACCGTTAACCCGTCTTCCGCTCACGCCCCAACATCGTGCAGCCCGCCGCCAGTGGTGTCGCGACAGGCGTGAATGGAGGGACGAATGGAGACGTGTCGTCTTCAGCGATGAGAGTCGTTTCTGCCTTGGTGCCAATGATGGTCGTATGCGTGTTTGGCGCTGTGCAGGTGAGCGCCACAATCAGGACTGCATACGACCGAGGCACACAGGGCCAACACCCGGCATCATGGTGTGGGGAGCGATCTCCTACACTGGCCGTACACCTCTGATGATCGTCGAGGGGACACTGAATAGTGCACGGTACATCCAAACCGTCATCGAACCCATCGTTCTACCATTCCTAGACCGGCAAGGGAACTTGCTGTTCCAACAGGACAATGCGCGTCCGCATGTATCCTGTGCCACCCAACGTGCTCTAGAAGGTCTAAGTCAACTACCCTGGCCAGCAAGATCTCCGGATCTGTCCCCCATTGAGCATGTTTGGGACTGGATGAAGCGTCGTCTCACGCGGTCTGCACGTCCAGCGCGAACGCTGGTCCAACTGAGGCGCCAGGTGGAAATGGCATGGCAAGCCGTTCCACAGGACTACATCCAGAATCTCTACGATCGTCTCCATGGGAGAATAGCAGCCTGCATTGCTGCGAAAGGTGGATATACACTGTACTAGTGCCGACATTGCGCATGCTCTGTTGCCTGTGTCTATGTGCCTGTGGTTCTGTCAGTGTGATCATGTGATGTATCTGACCCCAGGAATGTGTCAATAAAGTTTCCCCTTCCTGGGACAATGAATTCACGGTGTTCTTATTTCAATTTCCAGGAGTGTATTTTAAAATGTTTTGGAACGTACCGAGAAATATGTTGAGTTTAGGGCAGCTACTGCGTTCATTGTGAACTACAACCCAGTAAACATATTTGATGCTTCCTTAAAATCTCTTATTCTTTTGTCATTAATCACCAATGTTAATTTCATTGAGACTTGTGGACTGTACATTCAGATAAGATATGTAATGATACTACCTTTACATCATAGCCCGACATTCCATTAACGACCAGGTAGATATGTGTTTATTTTCTGCCTGTTTTATGACTACATTATGAACTGGTGTGCAAAACTTAGGGGCCAAAAGTAACTTCCGTATGAAGTGTCATTGCCAAGTAACATACTTCGATTACACGTCGACCATGCGTAGCAATAACTGTGTACAGACGGTAACTGTAAGAAATAAATAATAAAACGAACATAAAAGAAACATTTCTCATAGACAGTAATTACACTGAAATCACCGTGATTTTCGAGGGCCACCTGGACATCAAAAAGCTTATGACATGGTTCTCAACATTTATTTTCTTCATTTATTTCTTTAACAACATATGATTAAGGACTTCAGGCCCTCTCTGACGACGGACCAGGGTTTCACACATATAGTACATTTTTACATCATAGGTACTTAAGAAATAGCAATTTTAATGTGACTGATAGTATTAAAATGAGCTGAGTGTCTACAGTGAAAATGTGAGTAAGTAAGGAACTACGACAGTTGATACTGGCAGTACTTGTACTGCTGCCACTAATAATTATAACAGTAATTATCATAGTAGTATTATTAAAAACGCTAATAGTAATAATAATAATAAAAATAATAATAATAATAATAATAATAATAATAATATTGGCAGTTCATAAAATAGATGTTTTCCGATACAGAGAGTTCTGGGGAAAGGTAATTTAAGGAAGCCACACGCGCTAACGCTACTGAGAAATGAGAAATGGTTGCAAAGAAGGATGTGCAAGAGCAGCAAGTGTGTACAGGGCCAATGGTAATCATTATTGTGGCTTGAGCACATATATAGTTAGCTGCCTTCTGAAGCTAGAAGTATTATTCAGTTCTCTAACATAACACGGGGGACTATTCCCGAGTCGTATTCTTGCTACTGAGAAGGACTTCGAGAAAGTGGCTGAATAATTGAGTGGACAGGAACGATTTTGTTCTGACAGGAATGGGTGTTCCTGTCATGTTACCGAGACACGAACGTTAGGAGAAGACATAGGATAAAGGACTCTCTACGCTTGTCTGCACGGAGCCAGCAAAACTGTGCATAAAATGGTGAAATATGTATGGAGAGTCGAACATCACAGATATAACGAACACAGGCATTCATAACCAGTTCCAGGCCCGTGAGCTTTCCAGAGAAATGTCTGACAACACATCACTGTAATCAATAACTGGAAATGTGTTTCTACAAGATCCTTTTCCAGGCGAAGAGATTTTTATGTTTTTGTAGGACGTGGAGGGTGCCGATGCCTTCTTACACATTGCAGATTCGTGCTCAATCCTATTCAGATTTTCATCTATTATTACTCCTAGACTCTTTTTCGAATGAGAGAAGTTGATATTTGTCCAATTTGTGCTTAAATACTGTAGGGATTTGAACAATTCGAGCTAAGAAGCCTTGAATTACCAAACAGTACCGCTTGGGATTTGGATGGTTTGAGCCTCAATCCTATATCCTGCATCCATTGTGATAGTGCACACAGGTTGGTAATGAGATGCTCGACACCTGTCTTCAGGTTTATTGACTTTGCACTTAAATACAACTGCAGGTCATTAGCGTACATGTGGTATTTGCACTAAGGCAGAAGTGGTGACGCCCGCAGCTCGTAGTCTAGTGTGTAACATTGCTGCCCCTAGATCATGGGGTGCTTGGTCCGATTCCTGATCGTGTCGAGGATTTTCTTTGTTCGGGCCCTGTATGTTTATATTGTCCCCCTCATTTCATCATCGTTCGGAAAACTGGCGCCACTGGACAGTGAAAAGATTGGGAATTTGTATGGGCGCTGATAACCATGTCGTTAAGCCCCCAAAAACAAAAATAATCATCACAACCGATGACTCATCACTGATATGCAATAAAAAACTGTAGAACCTAATACCGAACTCTAGGGGACGCCTGATACTACACAGTGTCCTCTAGATGCTTATCTGATACGCATGATGGCTTTTCTGGTGGTACTGCAAGTAACATGCTTTAGACAGAATTTTTCGCGACTACAGCCATTTGCACACACGAAGTAATCATTCAGCCCCTGTTTCGTTTGCGGTTCAGTTGTGGTTGTAGGTAATTTGAAGTGCACGATCACTTCTTCGCGTGAGACAGTTGGTTCAGCTCCACCTTTTACTTTGTTGCACCAAAAGCCACTCAAGTTTTTGCATAAGACAGTGCGGCGCGGCGGCGCCGTATCTTTACCAGAGCCTGAAAACTATTTTTGCGGTCAGAGAGAAAGGTATGGAGAACATACTGAAAATAATTTCCAGTCAACAAGTCCACATTCTTCTATTACCCACTGAAAGAAATGTTTCTACTCTCTGTTTACTCAACAGGGTCAGGAACTATGATTATAAATGGAAATTTTGAGCTCTTACTGACTTATATATTTGATAAACTTTCACACGTACGACGTAGTAATATTCCGGAAAATAATAACAGTAATGAAATCTCTATCATAAACAGCACTATGAGCAGTTCAGACGTGACCTCTACGGTAAGTTCCCATTAAAAGGTCTTTCTCTGACTTCTGATAATCAAAGTTAATTGCTCGCCACAAAAGTGTAAAATAAGCGGTTTTGTTAACATTACGAACGGCACACAAACAGTTACATCCGCGAAATCTAAGCGATCCGGGTCGGTGTACAGTCCTTGGGGGTTCACTTCCTAATTATACTGTAAACATGCGTTTAGCTGCAGCCTGGCTGTGTCGTCACCGAAGGCAGCATGTAAGCCGGCGTTTGACTGACGCCGACCTGATGGTAGCTGGGTGTGAAATCAAGTCAAGTCTTCCTCTCAGGCCCTATTTATGTATGGGAGCAGCAGACGGACGAAGGGAACACCTGCCATCATCCGATATATGCCCTGGTAGTAGCGTCTAAATGGCCGCTTTCTCGGCCACATAATAATTTATATCATTGTTGTGTACCAATTTAGAATGTTCCAATTTTTGTATGAATGGAGTTAAGCTGGTTTTACTCATGGAAAAAGTTTTAGCTCTCCTGCATTTAACTTTCGCCATCTAGAATTTCTAGAACAGAACTGACAGTAGAACATGACCTCTGAAGTACATACTTGAGGGACTCTGTATTGATTGGTATTTTCATCAAAGCCTTGAAACATGTTATAGCTTTATTATTTAACAGGTTTCATCAGGAGCTGTAATCAAAACTTTCTATCATTAACATAAATGATATTTAATCTACTACAAATAAGGACGTTTTTGTTCCAAATTTACTTTTCAGTAAATTACTCGAAAGCTATTAGAGGGAACTGAATTGGGTCACATAGTTATTGTTTTTATACTAAACTGAAGCGTAATACCAATGTTAATCTTCCTGAGTCTAATACTGAGCACCTTCAATTTTCCATAAAAATGTGGATTCTGACCAAAACATTGTTCTGACAAGTTGAAACTTGTAATAGATGATTTTGACATTCATTTGCACATTCTGAACAATTTTTGGCTTTCTAGCTTTATTATGTTGCCCCATTCGTTTTTGATTTAAAATCATTATTTAGAAAAAACATATTTATCTGATCACTCCGAGATTTAACAATTTAAGCATTAATATACTCACGTATATGTTGACAAAACTTGGAAAATAACTGTAATTTTAATTTCATCCTTAGGTAATGGAACAATACTTTGTACGCTATGCACAGGAATGTTATGATGACGTGGCGCTAGTTGCAGTGAACTGGGCTAAGTTCTAGCACACATGCCTCCTCTGTGTCTCTCAAATGATAAAGCCCTTGTTTCGCCACATCACCCCCTATATGATTTTGTGAAAAAAATTGTTGTTCAACAGAATTAAATATTAGAAACAAGCGATGCTACTATAGCTGACATCTTCTAAATGAAATTGATTTTAGCAAAATTCCTTTCCACTACACTCACATATTAACAATATTCATAGAAAACCATGACATAATGGACTCTTACAAACCATCTACATAAATTACAGAGAAACATGAAATAAAATGTTCATTTATGACAAAAAACTTTTGATATAAATTTTTCAGTCTCTACCTGGTAGAGAAACACAAAACTTTCACTTTTCAGTACTCACTTGTTTAGTCACAATCGTAGGCCCCAGTGTGGGCATCTGTATGACACTTTCACTACATCATTAGAGGTTTTCACTAAATCATTAGAGGCAGGGGGTGGGAAACCACTTCTCCACTATATTTTATTACTAAAATGAAAGGGAAGGATTCACTGTGGATCGTGTCGTCTTTGGTTCCTTCCCTTCTACAGCTTGTGGGATGCAATTCATCAAGCCTCCATGTAACAGAGAAACAGATAACATAGTCCAAGCTTCTGTTCTCAACTTATATAAAAGGTAGAACCAAACATATTCTATACTCCCTATTTTCCTTTTGTTTTTCAAATAAATTATTCAAAAAATAAATAATTCAAATAAATAATTTAAAATAAATAACTGAGAAGTTGCCAGAAAGAATTTCTGTTCCCTTTTTTTAAATTTAGTACCTATAATATTCTTATTAAATTTTCAAAATGGTTATTGGCGGTACATTACATCATAAATGCATAACATTTCACTTCGTTATCAAATGTGAATCACAGACTTTGCAGTTCTCTTTTCTTTTAGATTTAAACCTCAGTATTAGTCACTGAAGGTCAGTTTATCACCTTAAATACTGATATTCTGGGCTACTTTGGAATTTGTTTTATTACTTTAGATATTGCTTTTTTTATAAAACTGAGTACCCTTTTATGTATATCAATAATCATATGGATTAATATGCTAAAGTAGCTATTTGTTCAACAGCAGTTACTTAGCTTTGTTCAACACAAAATTAGAAAGCTAAAGCTGTTTTTATTATAACATATACATACCTTACAATCTGCATTTATTAATACATTTGCTTATTTGTATTTTGTTGTCTGTATTTATCTGTTAACTGACCATCTGTCTTAAACAAGTTTAGGCGTTTCTCAAACCTTTGTTTGAGACATGTGGGAATTTTGATCAGTTTTCCACCATTTAACCATATACGTCCACCCACTGACCGCACTTCTCCTGTTTCGCCCCATTTCCATTTATACATGCCTATCGACACTTCTTTCTCCATTTTCTGCTGACCTCATTATTTCATATATTTTTGGTGAGCTCCTCACACCAATTCCACACATCTCCTTTAATCAGTATCAAAACGCTTTGGCTTGGCTCTAGAGGCGTTATTTTATTACTCTCTCTTACTGTTGGACATTCTTCCTCCCAACTGAAAATTATTAATTTATTCAAAATTTATTGCTTCATATTTTATGAATTTCTAGCTTCAATAACTTTTCGTAATGCAAAGTTGTCTCGATTTTGTAGTTACTAACCCTGTTATGGATCTTATTTATTATTTAATTTTTTCCACGATTTTTCTACCATTGGGGCTCAAAAATCAGCCACTGTTGTTTTAACGTTTAGAATTTACTACTGAAAACTACCTCTCACATTATTTTGTAAGTTATCAGTTGGGTATAATAGTCATATTAGAAAATCATTTTTATTCACTAGGAAGACATTACAACGAACAGCATATCTACAACACGAAGACCTATATTCCTTACTTACTATGACAAGACAAAAACATGGAGAAACTTGAAAGTTTCATCTAGCTGGGACCACACAGTACACCAAAGCATGTAGTCACCAAAACGTGGCAGATTCCCTGTAGAAACTAGTATATACAGAGCGAAAGAAGGTAAATAAACGTGAAAGGGAAATGAAGTTTCATCCAGCTGGGATCACAGAGTACGCCAAACAGTGTATCCGCTAAATTGTGGCAGACTCCCTGTGGAAAGTAGTGCCCATTACTTTCAAAATCCTTCAGTATTATCCTGAATAGTCCTTGATGCCCATGTATAAACTTCTTCGTTTTCTAACACTAGTTCATCAATGCCAAAACTACAAGGGGATTTTGCGTCATGGCCTCCTCTTCTGTGCCGGGTCCTTTTATCACTAGTTTGATTTCTTGGCCATACCTTAGCCCCTATCTCTTTTACGATATAGCTCCCTTTCTCATTAGCATCTTGTACCTTACTACCGAATTCAGTATATTCCTGCACGTATCCCTTATTCTTCATTACTCTTATAGACAGTTCCCTTACTTTATTATTGCAGCGAATCAGAAATTTGATCTATTTTTATGTTACCTGTACAGCAGGTATCAAAGACTCATGTTATACTGGTCCACAGACTTTTCAAGTAGAATCTGTTATCTTTAAACCCCTTCCTTTCATGTCAGCTAATTCATTCTCATTAGGAATAGCATCAAAGCCTGCTTGGGAGAAGGCACTTCCTTCATTGTCACTATCAATAACACAACGCTGTGTTACATCTGAGATGTTAGTTTTTATAACAACGTGAGTTATTCTAGTTTGAACAGGTTTCTCTTAAAATACTTGTACTAAATCCGTTTCAATCCATTCAAAGGTAAATAGTTTTGTTCAGCTGTAAGTACACTCACACTTAGAGTCACCAATCTCTACATTCGCAGCTGCCTTTTCGAACCTGTCCAACAATTTTAAATCTAAGCACTTGACGACCTACTTTGGTTTGCTGCACATCGTTTAAATTACTCTCTGTCTTTGAGCAACTGCGTACCTGTTTACGTTGCTATCTATAACAGTGCCGCCTGTTTTTACAGTTTCAGGCATGTCAATTAATCCAATAGGTTCCTTGACCTCATTATTATTGCTACTCGCTTCATCCATCAATTCCTCCTCTTCGAAACCTTGAAAAACTGACTATTTCCCGTACAGCAACTTTAGCTTCCAGATTGCCATTATCGTGGAATATGTAAACCTCTATTTCATCTTCGCCCCTATCGGGTTCAAACCTGATAATTACTTCCTCCATATTAAAATGGTTCTATGGCTCTGAGTACTATGGGACTTAACAGCTACCTCCATATTATCTACAGCATTTTCCTTCTCTTCTTTGACCCATTTTTCTAAAGTGTCCAAATTGCTGTCATGTATATTAGGAGAGTGGTTTAGCAAATCATTGGTACCGTCTATTCCTGTTTCATCATCCCTGTTATCTGTTTGCATGTGTTGACTGACTGTGGTCTGTGCTTTTGTTACTGTCTACTTTACTGTTTCTGCCTTGTAAGTGCCAGTTTCCTCATTGATGGGACTTAGTTTCCCACACGCGGCCTGTTGTGTCCATTTGATACAAAATCAGATAGGGTAGAGTGCTGCTTTCTGTCTAGTCACAGCAGCACATTATTTACCTTTCTACTTTCGTAATAATAATCGTTGCGAAAGCATGATGTCAGTCTACATCCTCTTTCTCTGCCACAACCACATCCTTGAATATGACAAGTAGACATTATATTCTGAAGCTCCATACTTCAAATATTCATGTTCCCACTGTCATTATTTCTGTTTACATGATTGTTAGAAGACCTGTTATTATTTAGCACCTGCCCCTCAGCTGCAGGTATTCTATCTACTCACTGTAAATATTGAACGGGCCTATCATCATTATCCTAGATGCAGAAATGATACTCTTCTGCCAGTACCTAGGCAATTTACCTTCAAGTCCCATGATAATCCTGTCCGGTTTCGTTTTCCTGTCATTTGGGACAGCCATCAAACCCATTTTCTAGAGGACTCTCTTACGGAATCGCATCCTCGAGTGAACCTTTTACCACTCCACAATTCTTTCTAATAATCATTTTGTTTGTTATGTGACCAGTACTCATTAAGAAATGCAGTTTTAAATTCACAAAGAGTTTCGCATTTTATCATGTCAGCTGACCACCACAAAGCATTTATTCACAAATGACTTCTTATAAAAGAAATTTTCTCAAACTCAGACGATCACTTAGGCAAAACATCCCCAAATAATTCCAGAACTATAATGGGTAAATGTAGTATGATTTTATATGTTTTACAACACTAAGACAAGGTTAAAATAAATTCTGAATTTTGGATATACAACAACCAATTTTAAAACTTAAATAAAAATCAGTATATTTAATTAAATCAACCGATTTTATTAATATTAACTAAATTACCCATTTTTATAAAAATCAAATTATACAGCCAAATACAATAAACAATGGCCTTCTAACTTCATTAAATAATTTACTATGTGATTGTAGCATAATAACCTGTATTAGTTATTTACTTAATAAAAGTAAGATATTTTTAAAAAATTTACATTGTGAAGGTAAGTAAATAAATGAAAATATATTGTTTAATTTAATAATCACATTTTGAAAAAAAGTAAATTAATTAAAATAAATATGTAAACTAACTTAAATTATTTAAAAAAATCTCATTGTGAACACAAGTAAATAAATAAAATAAATTAGTTAATGAAGGTAAGTTTTTTTATAATATCAGTTTTTATTTTTTCTACCTTTTTAAAAATTTTCAGAAATTCATATATGTATGAAGTTAACACTTCCATACATTTTTCAAGTTTTTATTTCATTTATATACAGGCAAATGGTAATAATTAAAAAATTTCAGTAAGTGATCTATGTTGTGCATCATAAGTAAGATTCGTTTTACCATACATAATAATAAAAGAAAATGTATCTTTCGAAATTTTATTGTTAAAAGTTGCACAAAGTTCCATTTTTGTTTATGTCTAGTTATAAATTTTTTGTTCATGTTATATTCAAACAAAAATTATATAATTAGTTATAAAACTAATGGCATTAATATCAGTATCTGATTTTAAGAAAGTAATTCTTTTAAAATCTAAAATAGCATCAAATGCTATTAGTAAAATATTTGGTGTATTAATATTCCATATTTCTTAAGGAAAAACATCATTTTTACTATTTTTTAAATAGACGTTCTCTATATTAACATAATCAAATAATCATGAATGAACAGCTGATTATTTTTTCCATTTGTTTGAAATTCAACAAAAACGCAATACGGCATACCATATTATCAAGCAATTTCTTCGGTTTGAAGTTCATAAAATGAAATAGGAATTTTTAGGTTTTTTAAAATATTATCACATTTTCAAATTTACATTTGGGTTCATACTTAACAACTGGCACACGAATTTCCATAGATTGTATATTAATTTTAAAGTCTTTTGGAAGAGTATCTTTTATTTCAACACCTGCATCATTTTTAACAAACCATTGTGAAACAGCATCTCCATAAGATGAACTACATGTAAAAAACTACATTTAAGATTCCTTCAAGAATAATTTTTTTATAATCTTTTAAAAATCCACCAAGAAATGATGAAGTATAAAGAACTTCAGGTAGATGCTATTTTCCTTGACTTCTGGAAGGCGTTCGATACAGTTCCGCACTGTTGTCTGATAAACAAAGTAAAAGCCTACTGAATACCAGACCAGCTGTGTGGCTGGATTGAAGTGTTTTTAGCAGACAGAACACAGAATGTTGTTATCAATGGAGAGACGTCTATAGAAGTTAAAGTAACCTCTGGCGTGCCACAGGGGAGTGTTATGGGACCATTGCTTATCACAATATATAAATAAATGACCTAGTGTCAGAAGTTCCATGCGGCTTTTCATGGATGATGCTGAAGTATACAGAGAAGTTGCAGCATTAAAAAATTGTAGCGAAATGCAGGAAAATCTGCTGTGGATAGGCACTTGGTGCAGGGAGTGGCAACTGACCCTTAACGTAGACAAATGTTATGTATTGCGAATACACAGAAAGAAGAACCCTTTATTGTATGATTATTTGATAGCAGAACAAACACTGGTAGCAGTTACTTCAGTAAAATATCTGGGAGTATGCATGTGGAACGATTTGAAGTGAAATGATCATATAAAATTAATTGTTGGTAAGGCAAGTAATGGATTGAGATTCATTGGGAGAGTCCTTAGAAAATGTAGTCCATCAACAAAGGAGATGGCTTACAAAACACTCGTTCGACCTATACTTGAGTATTGCTCATCAGTGTGGGATTCGTAAAAGATCGGGTTGACGGAGGAGATAGAGAAGATCCAAAGACGAGCGGCACGTCTTGTCACAGGGTTATTTGGTAATCGTGATAGCATTACGGAGATGTTCTGCAAACTCAAGCGGCAGACTCTGCAAGAGAGGCACTCTGCATCGCGGTGTAGCTTGGTCTCCAGGTTTCGAGAGGGTGTGTTTCTGTATAAGGTATCGAATATATTGCTTCCCCCTATTTATAACTCCCGAGGAGATCATGAATGTAAAATTAGAGAGATTCAAACGCGCAAGGAGGCTTTCAGACAGTCGTTCTTCCCGCGAACCGTACGCGACTGGATCAGAAAACGAAGGTAATGACAGTGGCACGTAAAGTGCCCTCCGCCACACAACGTTGGATAGCTTGCGGTGTATAAATTTAGACGTAGATGTTCTACTAATTTATTTTTCCTGTATAAGAACGTGTTCTTCTAAACTTATTTTATCAGTAAGAGATGAAGTTAAATGTAGTAAAACTGTTGATGAAAGAAAAGCATGTTCAGTCCTAGATAATATAGTAGTCCATTTTTCTATTGTTATGAAGTCTACAATTTAGTTACATAATTATCAATTTATTTTTATAAGATATTCCATCATAAGTTGGATAATCTGTACCATTATTTCCAAAGATACTGCAATTCATGTATAATTGTGCATGATTTGAATGTAGCCCACCATCACCAATATTTATATCAATTTCTGTATGCTAGTTTGTAAAATTTAAATAATTTTTAATTTTTTCATTAACAGGAAATGAACAATACTGAAAATATATTTTTAAAATATCTGTTAGAGTAGCACTAGTAAAGTCAATTAAATTAACATTTTTATCAGTTATAGTAACTTGTAGAACGTCAAATGTATTAAAAATAAGAACATTTACAGGTTAATTTGGTTCACAAATCATTATTCCAACAAATTCTGCATTACATTTAAATGAAGCAATAATATTCCTTCCTTTGTTAAAATGATCACTGCATTCTACATACATTCCATCAGTCAGATTAAAATTCATATTTATTAATTCAAAAGGAACATCACTAGCTACAGCTTTTTCATTGGCCTTAACAATTTCAGTATCAAAAACACGTAAACCTCCAGTCCTACTATTGTATCCATATACAATTTTTCATCACTTTTAATAACAATTATGTTTAAAATTTCATCTGCTTTAATGTGTCTATTAGATTAGTTCAGATCTATTAATTAGTTAAAAGCTGTTAAACTATATTGTCCTACAGGAATTGTTACTGTCTCTACATCACAATAAATTTCCTTATTCTTGTTGTAATATTTGGAGTTAAAAAAATTGACTAAAAACCAACAAAAGAAACATCTTTTGCTAAGATTAGAAGTTTTATCACTAAGTTGAAATAATCTACTCATTTACTACTGAAAAATTTTTAGTAAATGTAAAAATTATTAATAAATGAAAGACATTAAATAAACGAAAAATATAAAAAAATAGAAAAATTAATATAATAATTACAAAACAAACATGATAAACTTATATGAAATTCTATACGATGTGCAATAATTCGACCAAGTGATTGTGCAAAACAACATTAATGATTCATAGTTATGTTTTAGCCTCAGAATGGCTAAATTGGAACAAAGTTAACCATTTATGAGATTCTTCAAAAAGTTTACTACAACCAAAGTATCAAGAAATTAAAAAAGCAATGTGAAAAATTTAATGATAAAATTAATGAAATCGTTCTTAGTTTTATTGGAAAAAGTGAAGAAATTAATCCTTTAAATGAATGTGATGATAATTCAGTTGTTGTATTTGATGATCTTATTCTAGATAACCATGGTATTGTAAGAGAAAATTTTAGAACAGGTAGACAGAAAGATACAAATTGCTTTTATTTAGCACAATCTAATTAAAAAATTACAAAATACTTAGAGACAATTTAAATTTTTTAAAATCTTTAGACAAGTTGATACAAATTTAAATCGTATTTTTAATTAATTTGTTAGTGGAGATTTAAAGTTTAGGGATTTTAAAGAAATATGTAGTAAATGGTAGAAAGACAAATTATCTATTTTTAACAATGGAAATGTCCAAAAATAAACGAAGGTAACTTTAGAAATAAAAATGAACATTATTTAAAAACATAAACACTAAATAAAGAGATTAGACATAAACTTAAACATAAACCTAATTAATGCTTTTTTCTCCATTAATTAATGTTTGTGAAGTGTGATGAAATAGTTGTTAAAGAAGCAAAACAAAATAAGAGGAAATTTGAAGAATTAAAACTAAAATTTAAACTTTTGAAAAAGGAACCAAGAATAGAAGATGAAAAATATAAAAAGGAAGATCAACCTGTTATTGATGCTATTGAAAAAGTACTACAAGGATTAGGTAATAATGATTGAAAAATAATAGAAACAACTATGGAAGTTGAAAAACAAATTATTGCTTATAGTACTCAAATAGAAGATTTTGCAGATTTATCTCCAATCCAAAAAAGTAACAAATTGGTATGATGAGGTTCCTGGAAAATATAATTATACATTATGTGAAATAGAAATTAATAATTATATATATGATAAATATGAAGAAGAAAATAAAGATTAAAATATAAATGAAAATAAAAATATAAATAAAACTAAAATAATACATGTTAAAATATATTAATCATAGTGAAGAAAAAGTATTTTATATAAAACATGGTGGTATGTTTAGATATGTTGGTAACTTACCTTTAGAAATCAATGGTGATAATTTAAAAATTAGTGAAAAACCATATAAGGGTACAGTTGGAATAATGGGACTTTGAACTGAAAAACATTTTACTATAGAAGTTTTAAATTAAACGATTAATGGTGAAGATTTATATAATTATGCAGATATATTATTAAATGCAATACCATTATATTCCGATAATTATCCAAATAAAATATCATCAAGTAAAGATGATAAATGTCCATATTAAAAAACCAAGTGTTATTGATTATTTTCCAAATGAAATAAGTCAAACTACAGATTCTTTAGTTTCTACTTCTCGTGAAAAACTAAAAGTAGGTGAAGGATAAGATAAAAGATGCACAGATAAATCAATTGAATATGCTTGGTTAAGTGACATTAGACAGTTAATTGATAGATTAGCAGTAATTCGTGGTGGAGAACTAACTGGAAATAAATATTATCATAATAAAAAAGTTAGTATTGCACAGTGATAATAAATTAAATTTAGTGTTTTCATTATAGAAAATCCAAAATTAATTTCATATGTAATTAGATTTTTAAATAATCTTCCACATAAATTTTGGAAATGTGATATATATGCAAAAGGATTAGTACATGCTTTAAGCAACAAATGATCATTTGAAATTAATTTCCCAGGTTACAATTATTGTGGTATAGGTAGAAAATTAAATAAACACTAGCAAAAGGTGATTAAGGTATAAATCCATTTGATGAGGATTGTAAACACAATTATATTGGTTATAGAGATAATAAAGCTTTAGAAAAAAATATAGCTGATAAAGAACTTCAATTAGCAGCAAAAGTAAAAATGAACGCAAATGATGCTTTACTTGGTGACAAAGTTGCAGCAACAGCTATTAGATGAATATGGTATAGAAAAAGAAAATTAGGAATGGGAATTAAAGTTGGTATTGATGAAAGCGGTTGGGGGTTATAAAAATCATTATAAATTTATAAACAATATAAAAATAGTTATAAATTTAGTTCTATAATTTTTTTAAATTCTATAAAGATTTTTAAAAATTTTTATCTATATAAAAATCCTTATTATATTTTTAACTATATATATGAAGAACTTCTCAATTGATTATACTTTGCTACTTAGCAAAGTAGACCAAAATCAATTAAATTATTGTTAAATAACGAACCATTTTAACAGATGTTCTGAACAGGATAATGGAAAAGAAAGCTGGTCGAAATTTACTTATTTCATTAGGTATTCCTGTAAAAAAAATTATTGAATATTATCAAAGAAGAAAGATGGTAAAGGAAAAACACAACATCAAGGTGGATTACCATATTTATAACAATTGGTTCATTAGCTGGTAGATCTGCAGCATTTGCTGATGCAGTATTAAGCAAAAGGAAAAATGTTAAAGAAAGGAAGAATAAAAAAGACACACAAGGAAAAGGAAAAATTTAGTAATTGAATAAAGTACACAAATAAAATTTCAAAATGTGATTGATAAATATCCTAAAGTATTAAGTAATTTTGGTTTATAAAAATTTACGAAACAATTAAAAATCAAAACTCTAAGGCTGTATATATGATTGACGAATTAGTAAATAAACCATTAAAAATGAATGTTCTATAGTATATTTATATACATCTGATGATCCTGGTATACATAGAAATTTGTTATGATAAAATATTGTTAAAAATTTGATACATTTGGTTTAATATATCATAACAATTAGTTAACTATTTAGGAAAAAGTGTACCATACTACAATTCAGAAAGAGTACAATCTTTTGATGAATTAATATGTGGTCATCTATGTTAATTTGTTTTACAATTGCTTTGTGAGAGTCATAATGTTAGTGGTATTTTAGCTTTAATAGGTGAATACTTCTGGAAATACGATACATCTAAGTAAACAAAATGAAACAGTACATATACATCTACCTTCCATTTTAAAAAATTCAAACAATTCAGAATAGTATTTAACATCTTCAGTCATCATCAACATATCCAAAGATAACTAATGCAATTACCAATTTCAAAAAGAACATGATAGAATTTTTACAATAACTAAATGTTATCTTGGTTTTAAAAATACAATACTTGTTAATGTAAGTAATCCAGTTGATGAAAAAGATGTAAATAACAAAAATTCTTTTGATAATAAAGTACCAAAGTTGGTTACAAAACCAGAATACACAAGAATTTTAATACCATTTAATAACTATGCTACACATGATTCTAAGTAGTTACTTTTAGATTTAAAGCAATTAAATGGTATTATCTAAGTATCTTGGAAGAACAAAATAATAAAAGAATCGATATCTAAAAAACCTCTTAATAAATTACTTTCATTAATCCTGTAGAAAGTTTATTTAAAACATTAGAACCTTAAATTACTAAAGACTTGCTTAAGAAAGGAGGTGAAGATAAAGAAGAGATAAAAGATATATGATTTTAAATTAATTGTAAATATAATTTTTTTTTAATTTTTCAATAAAATTTTTCTAATCCATACAAATTTTTGATCAATATATATGAAAAATCAAACTTCACATGACTATTACATATACTGTTTAAAATCTAAAATTAAACTAAAAATGGAAGACAATGTATTTCTACATTTTGTAATTCTAAAAAGAGTAAATTTGTTAAAAAAATTTGTAGATGATGATGCTTTAAATAATATTCGAGAAAATATAATCAGTGAACTACATAAACCAACTAGAAAGAATTTTAAAAGAAGGAATGTTGTTTCATTTGATATAGAAGGTTTAAGGGAAAGGTGATTTAGTTGAAATGGATTCAGGTAGTTCAAAAGCACCTTCAATAATAAACAAAGATTAAAAATATTTATTAACAACAATTGATGTTGTCTCAAAATATGCATTTGCTGTTCCTATTAAAGATAACATGTACTTCATTATTTTGAAATAAATATATAGTTAAAATAACAAATAATTTACAACCAGATAAAAGTAAAGAATTTTATAACAAAGAATTTAAAGTATTATTCTATAATATCTTCTCCTTATTCAACTCTTTCAGAAGTAAGAGCATCCCTTGTAGATCAATTTAACAGAACACTTAAAGAAGAAATGTGAAAAAATATGCTAAACATGATAATTATTAATGGTTAAATTTAGTAAAAAATCTAATTGATGAATACAGAATCACAGATTGTAGAATGAGGGCTTTCACAACCGGGTGACATTGCTGTTGATATACTTTCCAGGATGTGAGGTCGTGGTCTAAGAACTTTTTGCTCGTTAGGTTTCGTCTAGGACTGCGCTGAACTTCCTCAGAGGGGCTGCTCCGCTGAGTCTTGCCGACTGACTGGTCGGGTGACTGAGAGCGACTTATATATTGTGAGAAAGGTGGGTGTCGTTCAAGTGACACTTGATGAGCAGTGATAATCTATAGCAAAGATAAGGATACTATCGATTACCACCTTGTCAAAGATAAAAATTGTTAGCAATTTTGTAGATCCACTGTCCACATATCGCTAAGTTTCATATCCTCCTCTTTCCTGTTAAAATTATTGTGATGTTTATAAATTTCAATAGCTTCTCTATATAGCTGTGGATAGTAATCTACGGCTCGCCATGAATGTGGATTTTTACAAGATTCCATATAATCAAATTGATAAACACATTTGTAATTACTAATCGAAATAATTGTGGAGAAAAATTCGTTTTAGTATTTTTAAATTGTATTTTTTTCTTTAAATTTGTTGAAAGGTTATCAAGTGAAAATGCCAATTATTTAAATGTATCAACAATTAAATTTTTATATGTGTACCAAAATTAATGAACTTTGTTTCATTGTTTAGTTTTAGTTCTAATTTTTTATTACAATAACCTAATTCCTTATAAAAGATGAAAATCATAACCAGATAAATGAGTTTAATAAATAGGTACAAAATCAGGTTGTTTTAGTATTAAATTAAAACTGTTGAATAATTGTGAAATATATTTTCCATTTAGATGACCATGATTAGTAATTTTTTTATTAATTCTTTTATCATAAAGTTTACACAATGTACAATATTTATAATTTTATGTATTTTGTTTTCTTCAAATGTACGTGATATCAGTTGTTCAAATTTAGAGTAAATTTTTCCTGTTTCTTCAATTTCTAGTTTTACACATTCAATTTCATATTACAATATGGACATCCATAAAAAGGATTTTTATAAATTCCATTTATATATTTAATATAATAACAGAATCAATTTGGTTCCTGTTTTTGATATTTCACTGTATAATGTTTTTTATGAATTTCGTTCTAATTTATTCATTTTTGGTAGTTAACCTTCAAAATCAGCATTAATAACAAATGGAACTTATTGTTTATTTTGATAATTTTTAAAATTTACACATTATCCTTACTTCACATTCAACTATTACTGGTATTGTAGTTAAACAATCTAATATTTCAAACTATTAAAATGTATTAAACATAAAAAGAAAGAAATTATCCTTCAGTATGTTTAGTCATTTGACTTGATACATGTATAGATAACTTTTTGTGTAACAATAGTGTGAATTAATGTCTTTCTTGAAATGAAGTATATTTACATGTTTTTCCTTTTTACATTTTGTAGTATTTAATAGATACACTTGACAAATGAATAAACAGTAATAGATACATTAATTATATTTTTTGTTTCTGGTATTAGATCCACTAATACAGGAAATTCAGAATTTTCAAGTTTTTTTATCAAGATAAAAGAAACATATCTAAATTTGTTGTCTTTTGGGACAATCATGTGCAGGAAACAGAGCTACTTTTATAGACCATAAAAATGATTTTTCATCATGGTTTTTCACTTTAACAAGGTTTTACTTTTAATTTTATCTTGGAAATCGATATAAGATGATTCTTCCAGCCGAATATATTTATTAATTGCTAGTTGTAAACCAATATTTCTATGTAATATCCTACCTGTTTGCTATTGTTGAAAATGTGGTTTATCTTTCGTTAGAAAAGCATCATAAATATCATATGTTTGTCCAAAAATTTCATAAATTTCAATTGTGTAATTATCAGCAATATTTCTATGTTTATAGTTAAGTAAATACTAAAAATACTTTAAAAATTTTCATTAACTCAGTTTTATAATTTTTCCTACTTTCACTTACTTCAGATTTATAATAATTTTTAACCATTTTTGTATTATTTTCACATTCTTCAGAGACAACCGAGTAGTCTTAGAACTGAGTTCAAATGTATACTTTTAACAACATTCGGATTATTTTCGCTTATTTCATGTATGTTATTTCTAAAAATATTTATATTATTTCTAATAGTAAATTTAATTAAATCGGTTTAACATAAATTTGAATATTAGTGTAAAGTATATATTTTATGTTTTTCATGAAGTACATCTACAGTGAATTGTTCTAGTTTAGCAGCAGTGTTATTACAAAAAGGATTCATTATGTTTGTAAGAAATAATATTTAATAAACTGATAGTTATTCAATAGATGCATAAAGATTATTATTTAATAGATAATTAATCACAAAGAGCAGTTATTTTTTATTTAGTTTAACAATTAGGTTTAAAAGAATATGTTTGTGTGTTACTTATACAATTATTTTATTATTTAGATTAACAATTAGATTTTAAAAGAAACAGTTTTAATGATTTTTATATTAATCAAAAAGAATTATTATTATTTAATATATAATTAATCATAAAGTTCAAGATGCTTCTTCTTCTTTAGATTTCTTACTGCTATTATATTCTAAATTACATTTCTTACATTTATTATATTATTATCTCTATGTGAAGGATTTTTATAAAAACTATTTACATCTTTAATCTCTCGTCAACTTTTACATTTCTATGTAGATGTAGTTGTGTCTTCAGTTACAACTTCTTCATTATTCATTGTAGATGTAGATTTTTCTCCATTATCCATTGTTAATAACATTTTTGTGTGGTCTTTACTTGGTTTTTAATAAACTTTTTTTTAAAATACAATTTAACAAAACACTTTTTCCACATACACAAGGAATTCGAATTTTATTGTAATTTTGTACATACTATTTGTCTCTCTATGGTCTACATTTTTCTCTGTAACCTTTTTTATATTTTTGTAAAATAAAATTACCAATTAATTTTTCTGTATGACAGCACTTGCGAAATTTTGTTTTCACAGAATATTCTTGTTGAATTTGTTCAATTTATATATAAACAATTTATTAGATTTGTGATGAGATAAATTTTCATTATTTTTTAATTATTCATATTAATTATCTAAATCAAATCATCAACAAAACCTTTAGTATCATGTTCTGAGTCATAATGATAATTACTAAATTGTTGCATTCTAACAACTAAAGGCTTAAAACAACTTGTAGTTATTGGCAAAGAATCAAATAAAGGATCAAAATAAATAATTACAGTTACTGGTATCGAATCAAATGTTGTAAATGTATCAGCTGATGTTGGTTCCTTATTTTTAATAATAATTATACGAAGTGGACAATTTATTTTTCTATCAAACATTTATCAATACATTCTTTATGAAATATATCTCTGGAACTTGTTTTAACAAGTTAATAATTATTTTCAGTGCTTAAACAAATAAGACACTCAATATCTTTTTCACTTTCTTTTAGTTTAGTTTGCATTTCTGATTTGTTCTCCATTTATAAGAAATAATTTTTATTAAACATATAAAAAATAAGACAAGAATAATTTTCTATGAATCATTTAGCTATAAGTTCAAAATTTTAATTTTAAAAAAATATGTTTTGTATAAACTACAAATTTCTTTTTCTAAAAATAATAAAACATTTCTTTATAAATGGAAGTCCTTTAATTAATAATCTGAATAGTGTAAGTAATTCTAACGAATTTAGAAAAGTAAATGAGCTTGATATAAACGTTTTATGTAATATTTCAAACTGTGAATGTTTAAATACTAGATTTGGAGAACAACTTTGTCTGGAACTTAATAATGATTTTAAACTTATTTTACAAAATAGATTATCTAAATTTAATGATGATATTGATTCGGAATTGTTAGAAAAGGACAAATGAAATTGAAATAAAATGGAAAGAAGAAACTTAAAAACAGAAATGTACAATTTCAAGATATAGAGTTCGCAATGTGATTTTTTAAAATCAAGTTTTTTTGTTAATTAACATATGTTAAATAATTTACTGGCATTAAGAATGCAAAATTTTTAAAAATAATTTACTTTTATATACTAATTAACGTTTTTATGGTAAAATCACATAGTAAACTAATGAAGTTAGAAATCAATCGTTTATTGTATTTAGTTTTATTATTGTATTATTGTGTTTTTGTAAAAAATAGGTAATTTAGTTACTGTTAATAAAATTGGTTGATTTAATTAAATACGCTCCTGGAAATTGAAATAAGAACACCGTGAATTCATTGTCCAAGGAAGGGGAAACTTTATTGACACATTCCTGGGGTCAGATACATCACATGATCACACTAACAGAACCACAGACACATAGACACTGGTAACAGAGCATGCACAATGTCGGCACTAGACGATCGTAGAGATGCTGGATGTGGTCCTGTGGAATGGCTTGCCATGCCAATTCCACCTGTCGCCTCAGTTGGACCAGTGTTCGTGCTGGACGTGCAGACCGCGTGAGACGACACTTCATCCAATCCCAAACATGCTCAATGGGGGACAGATCCGGAGATCTTGCTGGCCAGGGTAGTTGACTTACACCATCTAGACCACGTTGGGTGGCACGGGATACATGCGGATGTGCATTGTCCTGTTGGAACAGCAAGTTCCCTTGCCGGTCTAGGAATGGTAGAACGATGGGTTCGATGACGGTTTGGATGTACCGTTCACTATTCATTGTCCCCTCGACGATCGCCAGAGGTGTACGGCCAGTGTAGGAGATCGCTCCCCACACCATGATGCTGGGTGTTGGCCCTGTGTGCCTCGGTCGTATGCAGTCCTGATTGTGGCGCTCACCTGCACGGCGCCAAACACGCATACGACCATCATTGGCACCAAGGCAGAAGCGACTCTCATCGCTGAAGACGACACGTCTCCATTCGTCCCTCCATTCACGCCAGTCGCGACACCACTGGATGCGGGCTGCACGATGTTGGGGCGCGAGCGGAAGACGGCCTAAAGGTGTGCGGGACCGTAGCCCAGCTTCATGGAGACGATTGCGAATGGTCCTCGCCGATACCCCAGGAGCAACAGTGTCCCTAATTTGCTGGGAAGTGGCGGTGCGGTCCCCTACGGCACTGCGTAGGATCCTACGGTCTTGGCGTGCATCCGTGCGTCGCTGCGGTCCGGTCCCAGGTCGACGCCCCACGTGTTGAGCAATTCGGCGGTACGTCCACCCGGCCTCCCGCATGCCCACTATACGCCCTCGCTCAAAGTCTGTCAACTGTACATATGGTTCACGTCCAAGCTGTCTCGGCATGCTACCAGTGTTAAAGACTGTGATGGAGCTCCGTATGCCACGGCAAACTGGCTGACACTGACGGCGGCGGTGCACAAATGCTGCGCAGCTAGCGCCATTTGACGGCCAACACCGCGGTTCCTGGTGTGTCCGCTGTGCCGTGCGTGTGATCATTGCTTGTACAGCCCTCTCACAGTGTCTGGAGCAAGTATGGTGGGTCTGACACACCGGTGTCAATGTGTTCGTTTTTCCATTTCCAGGTGTGTATACTGAATTTATAATTTAATTTTTATAGTCGGTTGTTTTATGTATAAAATTAAGATTTTATTTTAACCTTGTCTTAGTGTCCTAGAATAGACAAAATCATACTACTGGTGAATTTGTATGTCTGGATAAAAACATAAAAATTTACGACATGAAATCTGTGTCAACTGAAGCAACATGCTGAATAGTAGTATTACAGGGACTTCAAAAGGCTATTCTTTTAGTTCTTCAACTTGTGCTTCTACTGTTTCCACCCTATCAGAAAATCTTTCACCAAAAGTTTCACAAAATTACACACATTCAGTTTTTACTTTCTTAATATTCTTCTCACATGCATTTATGTTACTAATCATTTTTTCAATTCGATTAGAGCTAAGTTTGGATTCTTTGCTTATTCTTTCTGACAACATGCCTTCCATAAGTTCACTAGCTTCTTTCAAATCTTTGTGAACTTTACCAGTTTCGCTTCTCATAGTACTATGCAATTTATTTAGCTGTAGGGCAGGTCATGGTGGTTAGCATAAATTTTATAATTTAAGCTATTCAGTTTTGAGGTTATTTATCTTTTAATACTCTGTTACTACCCTCAATTCTTTATGATCTGATTAAAGTTTAGTAAACAGTTGTTGCATCTAATTTTGTGCCTCTGCATTGCCCTTTCCATTTCAACTGATTTTAAAGGATTTTCTAGAATTCCATGACTTGGTTAAATTTCAGACATATTGAGCTCTGATTCATGATCTGAAACCTTTATTAGTTCTACCTTCTTCTTTCTGATTTCAACTTCAATAACCGCATCATCATAAAATGGTCCCAAAACATAGAAAATCAGTTCAGATTCTGCATTTGACAAATCTCAGTCCGATTTTCGATTTATTTCTTCGACAGAACCATTCTCATTAATTTCAGTTTCTGATTCTGAGGATTCACCATCAGAGACTGGTTCCATCTTACTTTCACATTGTTCTCATAAATGTCGTCCATTCTTAGTGGCCTATTAGAAGCAACTAACAAATACTTTAAATATTCTTGGCTTAACTTCATTGCTTGTTGTCGACGAATGATGCTGGCGTAATGCAGGCTACATCAGCAACTGTGGTGGTGAGAATACTGGAGGGTAACGCCAACTATGGTAGCTTCAACAGGGGAGCAGCTGGGCACCAATGAATGCGCGCATAAGCTTGCACGTGGTTCATAGGTCCACATAGCTCCATCATGACAGCCGTATCCAGCACAGCCCCACTTGTTTTTTATTTAAAACGATGTATTTAGGGATCACTCTGAGATTTAAGAATTTAAACATTAATATGGTAAATCATAAGTCGACAAAGTTTGGAATAGTAGCTTAAATTTTTAATTTCGTCCTTAGACAACGATGCAGTTCTTCTACGCTACTCATGGGAGCGTTATGGTGACGTGGCGCTAGTACCAGTAAACTGGGGTTTAGTCTCGCCACACTCGCTCGCCTCTGTATCTCTCAAATGATACAACTCTTGCTTCGCCAAAACAGCAGGTCTATTTCATTTCCTGGAAGTGAAAGCAGTAGGTATCATAGGGGAGGGGGAGGCATTGTGGTCAATCCAGCGGGCCCTGCAGCGGTCGTTAAACAGCCGATTGGTGACAGGAAAAGAAAATACCTTAGCATAACTAGAATAATCTGTGTGCAGCAGTACTGAAAACAAAATAATCAAAGTAAATTATTAATAGTGCCAATGATGAATAAAAACAATGATATGTAATAAATTTCTAGATAAAAACGGAATAAGACTATGTTGGCACAGTAACTGAAGAAAATAGCTAAGAAACAATTATAAAATGAATTAAAATCGAAGTAAGACAAAACAGTTGACACATAAGTTAAGTTATAGTTAACTATAACCTCCCGTTACAATGTAAACATATACAGTAGCTGCAGCAAGATTCGACATACTCTTAACACCTAAAGCATCGGCATTCGAGTTGATTTGTATTGAAACTGATCTTTTTGCGTTTTGCTATTCATCATTATCTTGCCATCGTTATTCCACACGTTTTCTAGCCCAAATCTCGAAATGGCGTTGTTCAAAATGATCAATCTTTCAGAGATGAGATCATCTAGTATCGTCAGAATGACTCCACGAGTTTTTTTCTTCGCTATGAAGATTTCTCATCTTTCTTGTGCACCCGAAATTCACTTTTACTGGTCTAATTTTTGTAAATCCTAGCCTTCTACGTCCCAGTCTGAGACGTCTATCGGTGTCATTCGGTTTCACCTGGAGCCCTGTCATCTGTATTCTCTCCGTTAATGTCTGGAATCCCGAATCGCCTGAGATTACTGCGTCCCTGATCTTTTTCAAGTCTGTCAGTCTTATCGATAAATTTTTCTTCGAGTAATCGTACCCTGTCTTCAGTTTCTTTTAATTATTTGTTCTGAACATGGCCTTCAGTCGAATTCACCTCAAGAAGTTGATGTATTTTTTCGAGCACTGCAGCAGTGATATCATCAGTGATGATCTGGGGAACAGGTCCAAGCGTGTCCTGCCTGTTGACCGGCACTAAAACCAGCATTGACGTGTACGGCGACATCAGTGGTACCGAGCAATGCGACAGCTATTCCCCGTGTAGGCTCGACCCCAACAGTCTCGACAGTCTGTCCGTTGGCGGCGCTGCGGGTTGCTCAACGGTTTTCCATTTGGGGCTCAGTCACATAACATTTTCTTAAAATGAATTGATAACATCAAACTAGGCACTCGTCACATGAATCTTGGATATGTAGAACAGCCAAATGCTTAATAACAACTAGAAACATAAAGTTGCATGCCAAAATACGATGATGATGATTGGCTTGTGGAGCGCTCAGCTGTGCCCATGCAAATTCCCAATCTGTAACATGCCAATCTAGACACTTTCAAGAATGATGATGAAATTATGATGACAAAACAAAAAAGCAGTCCCCAGGCAGAGAAAACCGCCAACCCAGCTGTAAATCGAACCCGAGATCCCATGATCTAGAGATAGCAGCGCTAGCAAGCCTAAATAGCGCTTGCCATTTAAACACCACCATATTGCAAAATAGTAGGACGTGTGATCTTGCCGACAGCAGTGCATTCTCAGCAATGTGTTCCCATACTGAACGCAATGTTGGGAACGAGTTATTTTGGTAGGGCATACCATTCCTCTATCAGCGCAGTGGACAGCTGCTGGATGGTGTATGTGAATGTGCTCCCCAACGCATCCCACACATGCTAAATAGGATTTCAGCCGCGGGAAAGGGCATCCCAGTCCATTCCCCGAATGTACACTGAGGTGACAAAAGACATCGAGTAGGGATATGCACATATACAGATGGCGTAATACAGTTTAGGACGTACGACGAACGTATCCGTCAGGACAGTGCGGCTAAATTTGGCATTAATGGGCTGTTTGATCGGACGAACGACAAGAGTGTCTTTGCTAACAAGATGGCATCGACTCTCCTGGGCTCGTAACACTAGATGGTTGGAAAACCGTGGCCTGGTCAGATGGGTCCCAACTGGTAGGAGGTGATGGAAGGGTTTGAGTGTGGAGCAGATCCCACAATGCTATCGATCCAGGTTGTCAATAGGACACTGTGCAAACTGGTGGTGGTCCCACAGTGTTGTGGGCTCTGTTTATATGGAATAGAATGTGGTCCGACTAAACCGGTCGTTGGAAATTATTATATTCTGCTACTTGGAGACCATTTTCAGCCATTCATGGACTTCATGTTCCAAAACAACGATGGCATTTTTGTAGATGACAATGCACCATCTCACCAAGATACAATTGTTCATGATTGGTCTGAAGAACCTTCTGGACAATTCAAGGGAGTTATTTGGCCATCGGAAGGAATCCCATCGAATGTGTATGGGGAATAATCGATAGGTCGGTTCATGCAAAAAATGCTGCACTGGCAACACTTTCGCCACGATGGTTAAAATGGCTCTGAGCACTATGCGCCTTAACTTCTGAGGTCATCAGTCGCCTAGAACTTAGAACTAATTAAACCTATACAACCTCAGGACACCACACACATCCACGCCCGAGGCAGGATTCGAATCTGCGACCGTAGCGGTCGCTCGGTTCCAGACTCGCGATTATGGATGGCTGTAGAGGCAGTATGGTTCTGTATTTCTACATGGAAGTTCCAACGACTTGATGGGTCCACGCCACATCGAGTTGCTGCACTACACCGGACAAAAGAAGGTCCGACACGATATTAGGAAGTATTCCATTACTTTTAGAATCTCAGTGTACTCTTGTTTGGAGAGTTCCTCCATCTGTGCTGGAAGATGGAATCGAGAGTTGTCATCCATAAAAATGTAGGCTGGACCGAATGCAACATTATGCCTCGCCACACCAAAACCATGAAGGCGATCGTGTTGGACAATGTTCTGGGGTACACTACGTGCTCCCATCGCTCGCCGTATGAGGAACGTCCAGAATCACTACTTAGACTGAAAGTACTTTCATCCAAGAGGGGTGAGTGACCCCACCCCTCATTGATCCAATCTATGGGCTCTGAGCATATCACAAATGGCGTCGCCAATATGCGGGTGTCAACGGAGCACAGCGTACTGGTCATCGTCCAAAGAGACGATTCCAGTGTGGTCGCCTGCCATGGTGGAGTGTGAGATTGCGTGCCCTGCAGTCCTGTCAAACGTGGTTGTCACTGCGCGCGCTATTTGACGTGGATCTCTTTTTGCCTGCAGCACAATGCAGCGGTCATCTGAACCGCTAGCTGACCTTCTTGACCAACTGCTCTCCTTCGGGCAGCACTTCATGTGATTCGGAAAGTTTTCTGTGCACGTGGAACAATGCTATGAGCAGTACAAAACTCCTGGGCTAAATTCGTGGTATTTCGTCCTTCATCTTATTTCCACTTCTCCACGTGTAGCCGTGCAAGTGTTGTCTCTGTGCCATGTTGAAGTGAGAACGCCTCTAAAGTACACCGCAACTGCTGCTTGATTGACATATTGTTTTTTCCTGTTCCTTCAACAGCCTCGTGTTGCAAGGCCAGTTCCTTTGGTGCTATAGCCACGCTGACCTGACGCCATGTGGCGTTCCAACTTCCTGTGTACGACTGGAAGACCTCTGGTATCACGCTCCCATTTGCCATCTATTTCCAGTTACTAACGAATACCTTGTATTCTTTAGGTTCATCGTCCTTACGATTTGCAGTACTACTGTATCGTGTTAGTCGTGTAAGAATATTTGTAGTTGACACTCAACCATATGTGGCTAATAGCATCCCTAGATCACTTTTCTGTCAGAGTCCTTTAAGAAATCTTCATTAAAATTACTACAAAAATATTTTCTTTATTCTATCTACTAGACAGCACGATAGGGCATCAGAATTTTTCACGAGGATTCCCAGTTACCCAGAGAGGACCTGTACAGTCCAGCAATAAGAAACGCTGTATTGTCCAATATTAACTCAAAATCACATTCTCCATTGACCTGGACTATAACGAATTACTTTAAATTTATGATTTACATTTACTTTTACGAAAGTGGTAACTCCTCATTCATGCATATTTGATTTACTTGAATGTGTAGACACTCTGTAACCGTTTACTGTAAAGTTTTCTATCCTAGGAGTTACAAATGTTTCAGACAAATGACATCTACACTCCTGGAAATGGAAAAAAGAACACATTGACACCGGTGTGTCAGACCCACCATACTTGCTCCGGACACTGCGAGAGGGCACTAAAAGCAATGATCACACGCACGGCACAGCGGACACACCAGGAACCGCGGTGTTGGCCGTCGAATGGCGCTAGCTGCGCAGCATTTGTGCACCGCCGCCGTCAGTGTCAGCCAGTTTGCCGTGGCATACGGAGCTCCATCGCAGTCTTTAACACTGGTAGCATGCCGCGACAGCGTGGACGTGAACCGTATGTGCAGTTGACGGACTTTGAGCGAGGGCGTATAGTGGGCATGCGGGAGGCCGGGTGGACGTACTGCCGAATTGCTAAACACGGTGGGCGTGAGGTCTCCACAGTACATCGATGTTATCGCCAGTGGTCGGCGGAAAGTGCACGTGCCCGTCGACCTGGGACCGGACCGCAGCGACTCACGGATGCACGTCAAGACCGTAGGATCCTACGCAGTGCCGTAGGGAACCGCACCGCCACTTCCCAGCAAATTAGGGATCGGCGAGGACCATTCGCAACCGTCTCCATGATGCTGGGCTACGGTCCCGCACACCGCTAGGCCGTCTTCCGCTCACGCCCCAACATCGTGCAGCCCGCCTCCAGTGGTGTCGCGACAGGCGTGAATGGAGGGACGAATGGAGACGTGTCGTCTTCAGCGATGAGAGTCGCTTCTGCCTTGGTGTCAATGATGGTCGTATGCGTGTTTGGCGCCATGCAGGTGAGCGCCACAATCAGGACTGCATACGACCGAGGCACGCAGGGCCAACACCCGGCATCATGGTGTGGGGAGCGATCTCCTACACTGGCCGTACACCTCTGGTGATCGTCGAGGGGACACTGAATAGTGCACGGTACGTCCAAACCGTCATCGAACCCATCGTTCTACCATCCCTAGACCGGCAAGGGAACTTGCTGTTCCATCAAGACAATGCACGTCGGCATGAATCCTGTGCCACCCATCGTGCTCTAGAAGGTGTAAGTCAACTACCCTGGCCAGCAAGATCTCCGGACCTGTCCCCCATTGAGCATGTTTGGGACTGGATGAAGCGTCGTCTCATGCGGTCTGCACGTCCAGCACGAACGCTGGTCCAACTGAGGCGCCAGGTGGAAATGTCATGGCAAGCCGTTCCACAGGACTACATCCAGCATCTCTACGATCGTCTCCATGGGAGAATAGCAGCCTGCAATGCTCCGACAGGTGGATATACACTGTACTAGTGCCGACATTGTGCATGCTCTGTTGCCCGTGTCTATGTGCCTGTGGTTCTGTCAGTGTGATCATGTGATGTATCTGACCCCACCCCAGGAATGTGTCAATAAAGTTTCCCCTTCCTTGGACAAAGAATTCACGGTGTTCTTATTTCAATTTCCAGGAGTGTATTTCTTTCCAGGTACTGATCCTTTCAAGCAAAAAACAACTGATTTACTTTATTATTTTATCCACTTGTATTCCGATGAAAGGAAGTACATTTTCCGTTCAATATATCACTATCGCATGAATTGGTACCCCCCCCCCCCCCCCCGACGCCTTCCCCCAACACCCAAATCAACAAACGGCTTGGTGTATAGTAATGGTACCAAAGTGTTGAGCCGAGGCCCGAGAGCATATAAAACATTAAAGGTTTACTGAACTGGTATAAATTAATGTGTTATTTCTACACAAGAAGTCGTTTTATTCAGACCCTGCAACACTTAGAAAAGTTCATTATATAGGAAGACACGCCATGCTCTATACGTAGAAAATCTGTTAAGTATATGCGTTACTGATACTTCATATTGGAAAAACTAATATTTTTAATCTAATGTAGCAGTGGGGATGTCCCTTTCAATATACTTTATAAGACAAGTGCTGAAGGAAAAGGTAACCTTATTACTAAAACGAGAGACAGTGAAATAATTTCGTAGCAGGTTCACGTACTTCATTCGGCTAGCAAGAGATTCATTGTTTATCTCTTATGATGTATTTTCCAGTGCACACTGAAATTTAAAATGGATCTTTCATTGCATACTGGATATATTCAGACTTTTTTCAAGACCACTGAAACAAATTAACTTCGTATATTTGCGAACGAGAACGGAACTTTACGGGTGCGGAAGGCGAAGTAGATTTGTCTATGGTCGAGCAGATTTCACATTTCCGGAAAGGTAACCAGCGAACGCTATCTGTCATTTCTGTGTTACATTCATAGTTCGCAGAACCGGATGAGACACGTGTCTGTGAAGGTTTATCTCCGGAAATTGCTGCCGTGTTCACCCTGCATTCAACCCCGCCGCTCCGAAGCGCCCGTGGGTTATTTCAATAACCAACAAACCGGTGAAATTAACAGACCAATAGCGTTGCATTTTGTGCTTCGTGCCCCCCCCCCTTTTTTTTTTTTTTTTTTTTTTTACGCCGCACGAGTTTCACTGAAGTGAAAAACACGTTTTTTCTGTTGAGTAATTATCTAAATTGCGACGGTGAAAATAAATGTTTGTAACTTCTGTACAATAAACGGATCAGTATTCGAACTGTTTCGGAGCAAATTACAATACTTTAGTTATGTTATGAGGATTATGTAGCATATCCTACCGCTTTACATGGAACGTAGAGTCTGCTGTCTTCAGAGTCAATTCTTCTTCTCGTAATACTGCAAACTGACCAATTAGTTTCTGTTTTCATTGTTTTTGGCTCAATTTTTTATTAGTAATCCTGACATTTGACATACAAAAAATGTAATGATCATTTTTTCCGGGGTATGTTTTGTCAAGGAAACTAAATCAGTAATTTTAATCTGTAAACCGACTTGAGAGTTATAAATAATTAGCAGTTCCAACATTTCAATGTTCTAAGCAATTTATATGTTCAAATATAACTTACATGAACTTAGTTTTAACAAGAAAGAAAATACGTAAAATAAAAGTTTACTTTCTATAAATCAGATTCTACAACTTTTACGTGAAATTAATTAATCTGTCGGGTTCTTAAAAGTAAAATGTTTATAATGATTAAAATAATAGGTACCATCTTCAGCTATTAAATTATCTAAAACAAAAAACATGTTTAGTGGAAATACTCAGCCAATCTGTGCGAAAAAGTGCTTCCATTTACCTGTTATTTGCCGGTGGACGCTGTTGCAATAGAAGAGACTCTTTCACAACTCTACCACAAGCATTTGATAGGGTATGTGCCGAGGAAATATGTAGGGATTACCATCGTGCGACATTACATCGCGAGATCAAAAAGCATTTTTTGGGTAGTACAGCTGCGTAGTCATTAAGGAATATCTCTTCGTTCTGAGTGTATGTGACATCATCAAGGGGTGGAAATGGAATCTGCATACTTACGGGACCAATAAAAGGCTACGCAATGCCTCTTTGACAAGACCACTCACGTAAACTCTAAAATCTTCCCTGCAATTTGAGTCTGCGAAAAAATTTAGGGCTTCGAGCTAGTCTTCGTCAACTACACTACACTATATTTCGAATGGGCACCTACTGGTCGTCCTCAGAGGTAACATTGAACATTGAGACAGACATACTGCGTTCTGTAACATATAACGCGCTCTTAGTATTCCGAGCATGCGCCAAAGTCATGTTGACAGACGCACCTCACTAACCAACGGCGGCGCCCTCGCTGCTATAACTGAAGAAAACAGTTGTCCTATGCGTTTCCTCTCGCCGCAGTCATTAGGGAACTCAGTCGTCTTCGATTTGAGCAAATCGTACACAAGATAAAATTCCGTGAATTATCAAACTGGTAGGCGCTTTCACGGTTCATCATACTTTTTTCCAAGCATATTTCGACCGATTCTTCAATAATGTAGTCCTGAAAATCTGTTTGCTCTTGTCAAAACTATGTTTTTATTGTTCTCCGTTCACTGACCGGTGGAGATGCCATGTTCAGCAATAGCAAACTAGTTTGGTTGAAGAAGACGAGTGCAGCGTTCACGTTCTATGAAGTGTTCTTGCATGTTGTGTGTGGTATGGCATATATAAGCCAAACCACACTGGCAACTTATTTTTCAAATTCCAGCCTTCCGAAATAAACAAATTGTCCTTCATTGATCCCAGCAAGTTAGCAATGTTAGATGGTGGGCCGAAAACCACTTTCACCTGAAAATTATGGAGGATTCTTATTATTTCAAAATAAATACTGCCAGCAACGGGAAGAAAAGCTAGAGATTTTGCCGGCGTGCAATACTCTTTATACACTTCAATGATCTTGGTTTTAACTGATGCTGCCCTGTTAATCTGACAAGCAGAATATACATTCCCGTAAGCCCTTTATTTCTCTTGGTAACCTATTTAAGTAAACTACTGAATCGGAGGCAGTGTGAACTCTGTGTAAAAGTCTTTTAAGCATACTGACTATCTGTTTCAAATAATAGCAACTAGATTATTGCAAACATATGTGGGTGTGTATGAAATTAACGGTAAATGGCAATGAGAGCTCTCATTCTTCCGAATAACCAAAACACCCAGGGAAGTCAGACTACCTTCTTTCCATAATTCCATAACAAACAGTCCTTATGAACTGTGTTGAGGTAATGTAAAAACTGCACTAACTTTGAGATGATGTAAAAACTCCACTAACTTCTCCATGAGTCCACACTATGAAAGTATCGTCCACATGTCTCCTAACTATAGTTCGTTTATGAACTGCTGATTCTTGTGCTCTTCTCAGAGTCCTCCATAAGAAGATTGTCCACCCGGGGAGACAGAGGGCTTCCCCATGCGACGCCATCAGTCTATTCAAAATATTCATGGTGGAACATAAGGCAGTTTGAGGAAACTGCGCCGCAACAAAGCATTGCTATTCACCCGAAACTTATTACCAAATAGTTCCAAGGAATCTGAGAGAGTGGTCTTAGTAAAAGGGCTTAGTAAAAAAGCTGGCTAAAAGATCCAAACAACTTAGATGTAGAACAACCTGTCTTTTAAGAAAAGGTCAATCAAGATTCGTACATGACACGAGTATTAGCCCACCAGTGGCCTCAGCAAGGGGTTTGGCTAAATAGTATGTAGGTGCACCAGAGCTACTTACTTTTGGCCATAAAGGCAGACTTTCTTTACAAGTTTTAGGGAGGCCATACAGTCTTGGTGGTACACAGCCGTATGGTCTTAACCTTTTGGTGGTCCCTGCGGTAATGAGGAAGAATTTAGCAGTGCAGAAGTCTTCCATGGAACATGTCTCGTGGGATCGTAATCGATCTTCCTATTAAAGAAGGTCTACCATTATAGTCAGTGGTAAGGAAAGTTGGCGCCCCTTCACACGACTTAGCCAAACTCCTTGCTTTCTCGCTGAAGCCACTAGTAGGCAAAAGTTCACGTATATGAAACTCGGCTGATTTTACCAACAGACCGTGTCTCTCCGTCTAAGTACTTTTAGCCATTTAGTCAGCTTTGATGTAGTATATCTTTCTACGAAGGTCCCTCCCGCACATTCTTGGTCACTGACTGGTAACGAGTTTTAGGTAAAAATCACTGCTTTGTTTAGGCACGCTCCTTCCTCAACCTACCCTATTTGAAACCATGAATATTTTGAGCAGACTGACGAAGGAGCATTGCGCCGCCGTCTGTCTCTTCTGTAGCGAACCTTTTTATAGAGGATTTTGAAGAGAGAACACTTGAATCAGCAGCACTTAGCAACTATATTTTGGAGGTATTTTGACGTTACTTTTCTAGTGTGCCCCATGGAAGGGTTAATGATACTTTTACGGCACCACAACTCCAATCGTAAGACTATTCGTTTCACTGTGGAATTAGAGAAAGATAGTTTTCTGACATTCCTGGATGTTTCGGTTGGACGAAGGATAATGGCTCTCATAGGCATTCAGTTTACAGCAATCTCACAAACACCGACATGTACTTGCAATCATCGAGTTGTCATTTCCGTCGTAAACTATGAGTGTTCTTAAAACACATGTACAGGTAGGTTAAACAGTCTGGGATCCAGCAGTCTGTCTAAAGAGCTCGTCTACCTAAAGGCAATGTTCGCGGAAACTAGACCTTTTGCCTGTCAGATTAACAGTGCAGTATCAGTGAAAACCAAGAACCAGGAATTGGTTAAAGAGGAGGACATGCCAGCAAAATCTCTAGCTTTTCTTGCCTTCGTTGGCAATATTTTGTTTATAATAGAAGAGTCATCCGTAATTTTCAGGATAAAGTGGCACCATCTAAGATTGCCGACCTGCTGGTACCAGTAAAGGGCAATTTGTTATAGTGGTAGGGTGGAATTAACAAATTAACCTAGTCAGTGACGTATGACTTTTACAGACCAGACACCTACATCTACATCTATACTCCAAAATTCAACTTACTGATTGTTGTGGTGGCTACTTTGTGTACCAGTGTCGCTTTCCCCTATTCCTGTTGCATTCGCGTACGGTTCGCCGGAAGAACAATTGCTGGTAAGCGGGCTCGAATCATTCTTGGTGGTCTTTTCGCGAGATATAAGTAAGAGGAATCAATATATTCGCTGACTCTTCTAGGAAAGTACGCTCTGGGCACTTTAACAGTACACACTGTGATGGACAAAGACCCCTTTGCATCGGCTGCAACAAGATTTGGCTGAGCATCTCCTTGACGCCTACGTGCTCACTAAATGAACCTGTAACGAAACGCGCTGCTCTTATTTGTTTCTTTTTTATTTCCTCTATCAATCCTCTCTGTTACGGATCCCATATTGAAAATAAATATTCAAGTACTGTTCAAACGATCTTCTGGTAGCTACTTACTTTGCTGATGGACTACATTTCCTGAGAATTCTTCCAGTGAATCTCAGTCTGTCATCTGCCTTACTTGCAATTAATTTTATGTGTTTGTTTCACTTGAAATAGCTCCGTATGCATACTCCTAGCCATGTTATGGAAGTAATTGTTTTCGATGATTGTTCTGAAATGGTGTAATCATACAATAAAGAGTCTTTCTGCCTGTGTACTCGCAATACGTTAGACTTGCTTACGTTGTGGGCAAAATGCCACTTCCTGCCCCAAGTGTCGATTTTTTGCAGGTTTTTCTGCATTTCCGTACAATTTTCTATCTTCACGATTCGTTATCTACTAGGTCATTTGCATACCGGGTGTTAGAGCTCCAAGTGCAGATATTTGTACTGGTAACAGGGGACAGTGTATTGAATAGTGTTACATCCTTATTTACTTCATTTGCAGACAAATAATTAGATCTATTAGTAGTAGTATGGTTTAAGGTTGATTAGTATCTCCAAGAATATGTGGCATGAGGAAACCATTAATCCTTAATTTCCTCTGGGCAACAGGTCAGGTGTTGAAGTGTAGACGTAAACGGTTAGTCTACACGACAGGTGTAGTACACTTAAGCGGTGCAGTTACGACCCTGGACAGAATAGCAGGTAGAAAATTATGTGACATGGTTTTGAGAGGACTGACAAACTCAGAGAAAAAGCAATTACCACATTGAAGTAGGTACATTTTAAAGTACCATAGATTACAATATGTGCACTTACACCTATAACGTGCTGACATGAGGAAAGTTTCCAACCGATTTCTCATACACAAACAGCAGTTGACCGGCATTGCCTGGTGAAACGTTGTTGTGATATCTCATGTAAGGAGGACAAATGCGTACCATCAAGTTTCCGACTTTGATAAAGGTCGGATTGTAGCCTATCGCGTTGCGGTTTATCGTATCGCGACATTGCTGATCGCGTTGGTCAAGACCCAATGACTGTTAGCAGAATATTGAATCGGTGGCTTCAGGAGAGTAATACGGAACTCCGTACTCGATCCCAACGGCCTCGTATCACTAGCAGTCGAGATGACAGGCATCTTATCCGCAAGGCTGCAACGGATCGTGCAGCCACGTCTCAATCCCTGAGTCAACAGATGGGAACATTTGCAAAACAACAACCATCTGCACGTACAGTGCGACAACGTGTGCAGCATCAGGGACTATCGGCTCGGAGTCCATGGCTGCCGTTACCCTTGACGCTGGATCACAGACACGAGCGCCTGCGATAGTGTACTCAACGACGAACCTGGGTGCATGAATGACAAAACTTCATTTTTTCGGATGAATCCAAGATCTGTTTACAGCATCATGATGGTCGCATCCGTGTTTGGCGGTATCGCTTTGAACGCACATTGGAAGCGTGTATTCGTCATCGCCATACTGGCGTATCACCCGCCGTGATGGTATGTGCTGCCATTGGTTACATGTCTCGGTCACCTTTTGTTCGCATTGACGGAACTTTGAACAGTGGACGTTACATTTCAAATGTGTTACGACCCGTGGCTCTACCCTTCATTCGGTCCCTGCGAAACCCTGCATTTGAGCAGGATAACGCACGACCGCATGTTGCAGGTCCTGTACGGGCCTGTCTGGATACAGAAAATGTTCGACTACTGCCCTGGCCAGCGCATTCTCCAGATCTCTCACCAACTGAAAACGTCTGGTCAATAGTGGCCGAGCAACTGGTCACTACTCTTGATGCACTGTGGTATCGTGTTGAAGCTGCATGGGCAGCTGTACCTGTACACGCAATCCAAGCTCCGCTCAACTCAATGCCCAGGCGTATCAAGGCCGTTATTACGGCCAGAGGTGGTTGTTCTGGGTACTGATTTCTCAGGATCCATGGACCCAAATTGCGCGAAAATGTAATCACATGTCAGTTCTAGTATAATATATTTCTCCAATCAATACCCGTTTATCATTTGCATTTCTTCTTGGTGTAGCAATTTTAATGGCCATTAGTGTATGAGGATCCAAGTGCGTGCGCGGCCGAGGCGGTAGCCTTCACCGCGCTGGTCAGCTGATCGCTGTTCGGCGGGGCTTCCTCCGCCGTCGAACCCGTCGGTCGCCCCACTTAAAACGACTCAGGCTACTTCAGGCCGACATCCGATTAGAACGACTCAGGCTATGACAGGCGACACCCTATTACAACAACTTCCGCTAGGCACGGCACATGAAGGAACAACCAGAACAAGAAGCGACATAGACCTGGGACCCCCGGCCGTCGCCCCAGGTAACGATCGAGGTCAGTCACCACTTGAAGCTCTGCCGTCTGGACTCTCTTATTGGCGGACTCTTAACCACTTTCCATACCTTCAACGGACGGCTGCGAGGACAAACAAATAACTGACGCCGAGCGGCGATGGCGCGATCAACATGCCAGGGCGTTGGCCGCGAGATGCCAACTCACAACGCCCGGCCACAAAAGGGACATCATATCCGAGGACGACAGAAAGAGGGGATCAGCTGTAGAATCAGACTGACACATCTCAAGCTGACGATGACGACCCTCAATTCAAGCTTGTCCGCCGAAAGAAGTCAGGTCGGAAGCGAAACGATGCAACCAAGAGACAACCGCCACTGCCAGTGGCTAAAACTGGACCCTCTGCGACCAGAGGGCGTGCACTTGGAAGTCACCACTCAACCAACAACAGACGACCCTAGCCAAGCAGGCCGACCCAGCCCCTCCCAAACAACTGCTAAACAACTGGCGGGGATCCCGCCAATCACGATTTACTACACCGAAAAATAGCTACTGTTTAACGCACAATTGAAGAGAAAAGTTGCCAAACTCATCGAGCTCGTATGCAAAGAGAACCTCAAAAAATATTACTTTGAGACGTTGATGGACCAACGGACGGCGCTGAACTTCTTCCGAGAGTTGAAGATTCCTTTTTATACCCATCAACTCCCCACAAAGAAAAGTTGAAAGTCATCCTCAAATACCCAACGTCGAAATCAAAGCTTGGAAGATGGAAATTGAATTATATAAACTTGGCTTCTCACAAGCATCAGTACATCTATCAAGTACTGGGATTAGAAGACAAATCGGCTAGATTTTCATCCAGTATACTACGTCACCTTGCCAGCTAGATCGATCTGATACTCCATAAATGACCTTGGGTACATCCTGAACACATGTATTCGAGTTGAGACCTACTGTCTAAAGGATGGACCTCCACAAAGCAAGTGGTTATAGTGCTATTTTCACACCGCTAATTACTTCATTCTCGCTGCGAGGTTGGTAAAATATGCAGGCCACCATCAGACGAAAAACTAGTCCAAAAACTAACCGGCACCAACTGCAATGGGGAACATATGGCCTTAGGGTTGGGTGCAGCATACTTCAGCAGGTGCTCAGCATGTACACAGCAGAGGGTCAAGTGAAGAGGGAAAGTGCACAACAAGCAACCCAAGCAGCAATACCAGAGTCATCAGCAGTGAACGACACGTCAGACTTCCATTCTGTTCTACTGAAGCCATCATTTGGGACATCCACCACTCAGACCAAAACACAAGCCAGAGGAAGACGTCTTGGAAGCACCCAGCAGTCGGAGCAGCTATCACCCAATAACGACGATCTTGCGTCCATTATGTTCAGGATCACGCTCTTCCTGGCGACATTATAACAGATAAACCTCCTAAAGGATACATTCCAGTAAATCTGTGCACGACCAACTACATTGATGAAAATCATAGCCCTCTTTGAGGAAGCCATGAAGGTTTTCTCCCCAAGCTATGTTCCATAGATCTTCACAGACTGAAAACCTCAGACTTTGTATATACAACGCAAATTGTCTCGATACCAAGAAGGCTGAACTTTGACTTCTTACGCCATCACCATGTTGACATACTCCTCCTCACCGAAACACATCTCTCATGGATGCAGCCATTTAAGCTTCGCAATATTGTGGGCTATGTTGCGGCCACATGTTGTAAGCGTTGCTTCACGCAGTGGAGAATGGCAAAACAGCGGAAACCGAGGCGTTACGAAGTTAGCGCGGCACAGATAGCCTTGCTGACAGTTGCAGTCTACCAACCGGCTGACGCAAGGACGCACGCAGACCGAGCGCCGAGTGAAGCCTGGAGAGTGCTGAGTAAGGGAAGTGAGGCCAGCACGCTAAGTTAATGCGGGAGTAATGACTATAAGCTGCCACCGAGGGTAAAAAACGTCCTCCTGGCGGATATAAATAGTGAAGCGCAGGCAGCAACGGACAGAAGCCATTAGGAAGCAGTTCGGATCTGAGGACGGATGTGGCCCGTGTCGGAATGTTCAATCTTTTTAGGTGACGATTCCGGAAGTCTATTCCAACTAGCAGGCGTCATCCGTTCGCCGCCAGATGTCAACTTCAGCTCTGGAAGTCGGTCCGGGTTCGGTCGGCACCATGGCTGACTAACTAAAGCCAGAACGTCCAGCAGGACCTGCCGCAGCGCGGTCTTGGTCACAGGCACCGCCGGGAACTGACGCCCGGACTCCACGGCCTCCCGGCCCCACGGCGCGTGGTCCGTCCATGACGCGGACATCGCGACTGACGGCTTCCTAGCAGCCGGTGCAGCAGGCGGCGGCAGCTGACCTCCGTGGGGGTGCCATGCTGGGCTGCAGAGCGGCGACGTGTTCATCTAAACCACCGGGCATCCTGACTTCAGCGGGGCACTGGTGGCGCGCGTTGCGCGCGTTGTCGGAGAATCTACACAGCAGCAGCAAGGCGGAAGGATCCGCAGGGCTGGGCAGCGACGACGAGGGAGAAATTGCAAAGAAAGCTCAATAAATAAATGTAAAACTCCACGCCATCTCAGTCTTTGGCGCAGCCATTGTGTCTACTGCTAACAAGTACTGCAGAAGTCGTAACAAGTAGCAAACGGCCATAACAAGTACTGCAGAAATCGTAACAAACGGCCATCTGACATAACAGCTATCACACCAATAGAGACAGTGGCCACAGGGGGGGACACGCCATCTACGTACGAAAAACCATCATCCATGCTCGAGTCACCTTGTCGCAACTAGCAAGATTCGATGCCACGGCGATCGCCACTTCCACTGCATATGGCGTCATAGCGCTCATTGCAACCTACCTCAGCCCTAATAGTATGTGTGAAGAGGAAGATTTTACAGTGCTGTTTGATAGCTTGAACCAAATACCTCTAATTGGTGACCTCAACGCGAAACGCTTTGGATAGCACTCCAAGCAGACAAACTCCCGTGGAACAAGGTGTTGGAAGGACGCCTCAGGGTGATTATCTTTGGTCCTGTTGAGCCAGCTCATATCCCTACCAACCCCAACCACAGGCCAGATCTCCTGGATATAGCCACGATGAAAAACTTGCGTCTTGACCTTCATCATACCACAGTAACAGATTTAACATCAGACTACAATGCTGAGCTTGATGCCATTACAGGACCTGTACACCAACTCCTTCCATCTTGGACCATCAGTGCCAATGAGCAGCAGTACAGCACATGTTTCAGTAACAACGTCCGACCAACTAAAGACGTCTCCACCACTGTCAACATCGATACATTGGCACTAACAAATTACATAGGGCGTTCCGACAAAGTTCCATAAGATCAGATCAGTTGGCAGCTTACATAATTACAAGTTTTTTTTACGATTGTGTACGGTAGAATTAGCCTCGTACGAAACCAGGGTGAAAAACGCACTCTAGCGTTGTGGAGCTCTAAGAACGGAGATATAATCTCATAGGTAGAATAACCTTATAGCAACTGTATTTGGACAGTAATAAAAGGATATCTGATGGAGCGCAGTTAATACTACTCGCAAATATCACGCTAAGTAGTAAACTTCTCTGTGGTGTTTACGTAATGCGAGCTAGTTACAGTATCGATGGTTCGCCAATAAGATGAGCTCAGTGGCATCTTTGGTACTATTCGAGAGAAGAAGGCTTCCTATGAGTGTCAAGTTTCATAATTTTACTTCTTGATATTTGGGAAGTGTTTTTGTTCTACTACCACAGCAGGTGTAATTCAGATGCACTCTGTTCAGCTGCATACATTGTTATCGTATTGTTCCAGTAGTAAATGACTAAGGCGTCTTTCAGCTTTCCGCTTGTCCCTCTTCTATAACACTGCTGTGCAGTAAGGTATGCTTACCAGACAAGACTGACAGAACACACTGAAAAGTTCAATTAATGTCAACTCGTTTTGCGTTATCATGAATTAGGGGATAGAGTGTCAGTGATGTGGTAATCTAGTTAGGACATCTTTTGAATGAAATTTCAATTAACAAATTTCTCCTCTGAATGATAAAAGTCGGTAGTGTGCAGTTTACTTGACGATACCCGTATTCCGTCTTTCCTCTGCCTCCTGTCTTCCACTAGCAAGCCATCGGATTTTATCTGACCTGTACCACCTGTTACCATTTTCAAAAGCGACCCTATTCAGGGTTCCAAGTTGTTCATTTGTAGAAACATTTCAGCAGCAATACACATGACAACTCTGCTGTTAAATTAGCTGAATTAAATTTAGTTCCATGTTATACAGAACGAACGTTTAATAGATGTAACAACAAATTTTATTAGCAACACTCCGCTACATCTGAAGAAAAGCACTAAGACCAACTGGCACTGAAACTCAATCCTAGAAGTAGTTGAGGAGGAACCGCAGGTAGCAATTCCGTTATTAAGAGATCATGCATAACGAAAGATAAAAAGTCAGACCTCTTTGTTTTACCATTCACTGTGTATAATTAATGCATCCTCATATATCTCAAAGGATTTTTTTTTATCATACTACAATAATACAAGATTTGCCTCATGAGATAGACAATCAAGGAAGAGTTCTTAGCGTCACATGCCAGTGTGATGCTTGATCTTTGAAGAGTTACGCTGTGACGTACACTCTGCGAGGCTCCACCCGTTAATACAGCGTCATCTACAGTAGACGAGTTCCCACAGTCGGTTCTGACGCGTCTGATCCCCATATCAGGTCTCACCTCGTGGTACAATGCTAATTAATAAAGTCACGAAGTTAATTTTCGGAATGCGATCTGGTGTCAAGGGCTAAGGAATGTATCCCTTGAGTGGTCACTTCATCTTTTCTCAATCTCTTTACTATGACAGAGAGTTTAATAGCAATGAAATAAAAATCGTAAATTACATTGTCTGGAATTTAATCCAGTAATAACGTTATATTTAGCAAGGATTAATAATTATGATTCACAATATCATCTCAATTACTAGACAACAGTTGACATTAACTGTCATCTTTATGTGTTGGCAAGGGTCGGTGACGAGAGAGAATTTTAAGGAGGAGATGGCACGATATGTCTTTCAGACACACGCGAACTTGTGTGGAAGGTAAGCAGTGATTGCATGACACTGAATTGACAGTGATGGAAGTTGATGTTTCCACTGGGGCAGAACGACCATTACAGAGGTCGCTACTTTTCTTCGAACATACAGTGTTATGCCTATCTTCCAGTGTTCCCGTGAATGAATTTGCCACAATGTTTTCTTACCGTGAGCTGCGTCCTCTGCCCTCGAGCCATAGAACTGTTGTCCCTTGGTCAGCAGCGTTGGGTGTGTGTCCTGTTGAATTCCGCTCCCTCGATCTGAATGTGTATCTGGCCTACTCGCTAGCTCCTATCTAGATAATGCTCTCCATGTCCTTACAACAAATTGTAGAAACCAAGTGTAACTGCTTTTTCCCGGGTTCACTGACTGACTTCCTAAAATCAAGTCCTACTGTTCTTCTACGCGCCTCCGGCATGTCTGTCCCGCGTTCCTCCCTCAAAACCACCTTCCGCATCCGCTGATCTAACTCTTCTGGGCTCCTGCCTCTAACGTCCTCTCTGTGTCCACGGACAATGATGGTCCTACCTTTTTTGCGACTCATCAAACTTTTGTCCAATCTCCCGCTTTGCCGACAATCACCGCTAATAATATCAACTTCAAAAAATCTGTCCTCCATTTTGCTTCAGCTTCGTATTAACATCTCCTCTAATGTCCGCCCCCGATAGCTGAATGGTTGGAGGATTCACAGTCGCAATGTGATTGAGAGGAAGAGCCCTACCACCCTATGGCCTGCAGTGTGGAGAGCGGTCCAGAAGCCGTTCCTCCCGACGCGGGTACGAGCCGCGTGGTACCAGGAGGTGAACGGGAAGACTGTAACACGACAAAGGATGCACGCTATTGGGATGACGGATTCCCCCTTTGCCCACGTTGCCACCTCGTGGATACTGACGAACACCGTTTAACATGTGGATCGGCGTTAGAGGTATGGCTGCTAGTGCAGAAGATCCTCGCCTGCTACCTACGCATCGCGCCTCGCACAATTGAGCCACGGCTCCTCCTTTGTCCAGAGGATACTTATTTCCCACCTGCGAAGACTCACGCTCTCACATGGCTTAAAGGCATGTCCATATACTACCTCTTTCGAGATGATGAGAAGATGGTACTTGATTACTGGCAATTTCTCCAGTACAGTCATAACACACTTGAGTGTACACCCCGATACCGACAACTATTTGCGAACTATTGGCGCAGTGTGTTCGATAACCCATCTCACACTTGGGGAGTACAGGGCAGAGAATGACCGCCGTCATGGAGCTCCACACACTGTGAACTGTTTTATCAATTTGGAACATGGATACTGTACGCAAATGGGCCACGCACATGGAATGACGTGCGGGATTTGGTTACATTTTTCTTTCTTTATTATCTCTCATCATACTATTAGTATCAAATTTTATTTCATAGTATAGATGGAACTCTTGTTCTGTTGTTACTACGGATGTAACTTCTAATTTTGTTCGTCATAACTGAAGGACGCCTTTTCCATATAAAAAAGGTTGGTAGAGAAAAAAATTTACAATTAAAACAAACAAAAACGAAAAAAGAAAAAAAACAAAAAAGAGAAAGTTTTACAGCTACCGCGCTGGAGGTACCGTGTTCGAGTCCTGCTCGTGTATTTCATTTTTTTCTTCAAAATGGAACAAATTTTTCAATTTTATTTGAATGAATATCAACAAACAGTGTAAGGTATGCGAAATTATAAAGATATATTCAGTTATTAATTTTAAAAAAGGTGGTCGGCGCGACAGAGTGAAAAAAAAGTGGTCAGCGCGGCACGACGTAAATCTTAAGGACCCGGTTTCGATTCCCGGCTCTGTCGGAGGTTTTCTCCCCTCAGGGACTGGGTGTTGTGTGGTTCTAATCATCATCATTTCATCCCCATTGACGAGCAAGTTGCTGAAGTGGCGTCAAATCGAAAGACTTGCACCCAGCGAACGGTCTACCCGACGGGAGGCCCTAGTCACACGACATTTTATTATCTCCTCTAATCAATTTCCTTAGTGTGTTTCACCGCCCAAAAATTGGGACGTAAGATCAACGTCCACCCACCTACTAATGACAAGACTTTTTCTCCGCCCAGTGCAATTTCGGAACCGTCGGAGTAAAAAAGAAAAAAATGGGTTGTCTTCTTTCAACATTGTCTGGGAGAGTCACCCGCACGGCCCAGTTCACGTGGCCCATAATCTGCCCATACTCCTGTACCGTAGAAGAACGTGTCTCCGAATTCCCTCATGCACTGTTGTGTTTTTTCTCTGCGTCCTGGAAACGCTTATGTTGTCTGTGAGCAGGTCTTAGAGAAACAAGACGGGAGGGTGGGGGGGGGGGGGAGGGAGGGAGGGCGAGGGTTCGTGTTTTTACCACGTTGCCCCATCTCTTTGCATTGTCCTCTCTCGAGTGATTATTCGTCCGACGCCATTCCAGCCAGCAGCACAGAGCTCACCCACCCGCTCTCTCACTGCTGTGCGTCACGGCTCTGCACTGCTCTGCACTGGAAGGCACTCTACGAGGGTCCCAAGGGGTCCGGAGGGAGCACCCATTGCATTGGCAAAAAAATGGCTCTGAGCACTATGGGACTTATTAGGTCATCAGTCCACTAGAACTTAGAACTACTCAAACCTAACTAACCTAAGGACATCACACACATCAATACCCGAAGCAGGATTCGAACCTGCGACCATAGCGGTCGCGCGGTTCCAGACTGTAGCGCCTAGAACCACCTGGCCACCCCGGCCGTTGCATGGGCACATCACTGCCTTGTTATCGTCCGCCCCGAACAGCCCAGTCTCTGTCTGTTAATGCCTTCATATATAGAGTCTCGGTAAATAAGGAGCATCATAGATATTTGGTGTTGTCTCTGCAATCACTGCTCTCCCCAGCCTTATGATTCTATGTGTATTTACTACATCCTGTTTATCATTAGCGTCTTCGTCCGTCCTATATTTCTTCAAGGGTGAGATATGGCTAACATGGCCCTCTCAAGACAAGTAAGCATTTATAATAACGACGCTACATTGTCATCATAGACTATGGATAAAACCTATACCAAATAATATCAGTATGTCTTGAGGTAGTCACAGTGAAGTGACAAACGCAAATCTATACATCATACAATGGACTAATAACGACGAGATCTTAGAAATTTTTTTATAATGCCACCAGTAGTGGCAGATCACTTCTTTTAACGTAAGAAATTATTAACTGATTTTGTCTGCATAGGGAAAAGTACTTGACTCCATAAACTTAGGATACTCCATTTCGGAGATTAGGGGGACCTTCCATAATCTGTGACGCAAACTATTGCTTTCGTACTTGAAAAGCACATTGAACGCAGTGTCTGGCTATAGCAACTGAGCTCTCAGGCGTCGAGATACAAGTGGTATCCATAGCTACAGATCTGTCTCACGATTTATGTGACTTCTTAATACTGACAATAAGTTGGGAGACGTAATCCATTCACTGGTTTCCGTAGAATAAGGGCTGAAATTTTTATTTTTGAATTATTGACTCACAGTATCCTTGTAAGCGTTACTGAATGAATCTATGTTTTAGGGACTCCAACAACATTATATTGACTATGCAATATAATACAAATATAATACAAAATTAGACATACAACTGTGTACTGTGTTATATGGATAACTAATGGTTCGTTGTGCAGTGAGGTGGTTGTTATTTTCGTAAGGAGTGCAGCCGGACTGATAATGGTGGCTCTACAGTCTCTGAGCAGGGGGTTGTTTCTGTAAATGACAGTAACCAATACCATGTCTTCACAACGAACTGACTATAGTATCTCCACGCACGTACATCTTGTAGACTCGTATATGCTGAATATCGGCTGAACTGCAGAGCTCAGGCATCGATATTAATCATGGCTTATACTATTAAGTGAAATACGGGTAAACACAATAACGATAGTGAAACGCTAACGTAACAACGAAGGAATTGTGTTTTGCCAGAGATAGAGTCTTCTAAAATCTCGTATATTTTTTTAACGGTAACCCTGACACAAATAGTTGAACTTTCACAAATTAAATCATGTCATGTAATGTATTAAATCGTTGTGAAATGTTTAGCACTCAGTAATGAGGTTACGGCAGCCTTAGATTGAAGAACATCCTTCCAAGACTCGTTGGGCAATGTGCACTGATGAAAATTGAGATCATACTGAAATGAAGCGCTTTTATTTACGTAAAAAATATTATGTTTCCTTTCCAAGCTATGATATAATCTCTTTGCCCTCGTATTACTGTCATCTTCGCAGAAATAATAACAGTATTGTTCTTCTATTGTGAGTTACGGCGTAATAAATAATTAAGTATTTACAACATGAATGCAACCAACTACACTGACTTACGTGTAATGAAAGTTAAGCTCTAATAATTCAACATTTGTACTGCACAGATCCTTTCATTGCCTCTCATTCATAGATTTCAGAAGAGCTTGCGTTCATGTCCAAATGCTTGGAAAGGTCAAGGAGTTGAAGACATATCATTTACGGAAAACAAACTATCATCTTTCAGAGGTACTCTGGAAGACGGGTGAATGTTTGTTTGTTGCGGACCTTACCTCCATCTTCTAACATCAGAAGAGACAACACGCTTTCTGTGCACGGCCTGCCACTGAGAAGAAGCTGATGCCGCAAGCCTGCTGCTTCTCATCTGACACCATTCCTATCTACAGCCACACTGTTTACCGCCACCTTGCTGTATAATCGAAGCGAAACCGCCTCAGCTCCAGTAACAGATACAGAGTCCGCTACCGCTTGGAAAAGAAAGGTCGAAGACAAAGAATCGGCTAACTTCACCTCGTGCTACAGCTCTCGCCCAAAAAGGAATAAATCTACAGCTTTTACCCAACTAAAAAGTATTACCTCTCTTCCGTTCCTGTTCTTAACCTTACAAGGAAAAGACCCTATCTCTAGTGCCTAGCTCCAAATAAAAAGATTTTGAAACAAATATTCGTGTTTGTTCTGTAACCTGTCTAAAACAAAAAAATGGCTCTGAGCACTATGGGACTTAACATCTTAGGTCATCAGTCCCCTAGAACTTAGAACTACTTAAACCTAACTAACCTAAGAACATCACACACATCCATGCCCGAGGCAGGATTCGAACCTGCGACCGTAGCAGTCGCACGGTTCCGGACTGCGCGCCTAGAACCGCGAGACCACCGCGGCCGGCCTGTCTAAGACAATTATTATATATTTCTATACTTCCAATCTATGAGCGGAAGTTGAAGAATGTAAAAAGTACGAAAGGCCCTACAGAATGTGAGCAAAATCATGTGCAGTGCGCTGCAGTAAATGTTATGTACAGAGAAATCGTTAATTATCACTTATCAATTGGAAGAAATGTGTTCTATGTGCATGTAGTACATACTGAACAATACCTTGAGGCATGAAAAGGCTATAAAGCGAATATCACTGAAGACGCTTAGCATGAAACATGTTTGATACACCGCAACAACACAGTCATTTGAAAAACCTAAATAAAGCGAAGAAGAACATATTAATTTTACGTCTGGGCTGTATTAATTGACGCCCATAGATTTTTTTCCCACTACGGACTGATTTCGGGTGCAGGCCAGCTCTAATCACGCACCAAAGTGACGGCGTTCTGCATGCTCCACGTGTAATTAAATAGCAAACTGTTTTGAACTGCCATTTCTTGGGGTCGGTATTAGGGGGTACGGGAGGTGGCAGTTTCTTGGAATAATGTAAGTTTTCTTTTAGCTGTATTGCTTTCTTTAAATTCGTTGTAGTTAGAAACATGCCAAGAGACGCCATAAAAACAATATTATCTTTACATGAATTATATTTATATGATATTATATTTAAAGGAATATTTATATGAATTATGAATAATATTAATGCTTCCTTAGATTGATTAGGTGAATGGAATGAGACCGAGGGATCTATGGCACGAAGGTGGAAGCGGAAGGTAGATGGGTAGCTTATGTTAGGTTTTGAGGAACAAAACTAGTCAGGTTTTAATATGTGCATTGGGATAATGGAACACTATCTGATTATACTTGTGGTAAGGAATTAAGTGCAGTGTGATTGGAGGTAGTAATCTACCCTGTCCTTCCTAATTCCATCTACTGTCCACATTAGTCTTTTATGAAGATCTGAGAGGAGCGAATATTACAATGAACTTTCTAGTTTACTTACCTCGTCATGCAGAGTTGGCTGCAGTTTTTCTTGTCTAGAGGTCTGATTCTTGAAGCTGAAAATGTCACATTTCAGGTCCTCACATTTGAATTTATCCAAATAAATTTTAAGATTGTTGCTGCAGAATTTTTGTTTTTACGTAAATATATTTTTTTCACATTTTAGTACATCATACAGTCTTTTGACTTTTCACATGACCAAAGCCCAAATTACATTGTTGTCACAAAATACAAAAATACATCCGATCACATCAGAGGCATGCTAACGACTCTCTCAATCTGCAGAAATAATCATATTCCACAGGGTTTACCATTTTGCTTAACATATGTATTTCTACTGGTTTCCCTTTCATTATTACTTTCGATTATTATTTCATATGTGAATCCAGGAATAGACAAAATTTTAAGTATACCGATAATTGGTAATTTCGAATGTTTCTAAAAGAAGTAATTTCAACTGTACCTACATTAAGTAGTAGTACTTATTGTTTATAGCATCGAGGGTATAACATTTTATAAAGTACTTCATTTTCGTAAATTTTAGCTCGAACTATAACATACTGTGTATAAAATTATATGAAAGGTCTTACAAAAGCCAATGAGATAATATCGACCTGTCCAAAATTCTAAAAATAATGGTGCTATCGACAACTACTGTTGAGGAAAAGTAATGCTAGAGGAGGATGTACGGTTACAAGGTATTAGCCATCCTATGGTGGTAATGAGGTCAAACAAGGGTATCTAGGGGGGACAAAATGAGATGTGAATAACCTTTGGAACATGTGTCACCATCGAGGTTTGTGACATAATGCAGGCACACGTCGCTGATTGTCGCTTTCAGATGTGATCGAGTGTTGTCATCACAACAGTTAAATGCTTCCCACCCCTTCCCCCAAGTCTCGAGCACAGCCACCTCTTTATGTGGAAAAAGGTATTTATACAGTCGCAAAGTTGTCCTCTGTCCCTTTCCTACTATTTATAATTCCGCTATCAGCAGTAGTGGGCTTCGCGAACGAGAAAGACCACTGGAAACGCGCTCGTTCCTCCTTCTATCATATAATGAATTACATCACTCTCAGGTGGAGATTGTAACTGGTATCTGTCCCTATCAATGTACGACTGCTCCGTATTATATGAGATAGATGACAGAAAACGATGTGTGTGTGTGTAACTTCAAGGGCATGCTAAAAAGTAATGCCTCCAGAATTTTTACGTGAAAACTCTTAAAGCTTTTTTTAAATGAAACAGACGTTATTAACATCCTACAGCCTTATTCTTCACGTCAAGATATTTATTTCTCGACAAAGTCCCCCTGGCGACGAATACACATGTCTCAGCAACAGACTAGTCTGTTAATAGCGTGTGCAGAGTGTTTCACTTTTTGATGGAACCAGAGTCTCACCTCTTCTTGCACTGCTTCATCACTATCAAGGTGTAGCCCTCGAAGGTGTTCTTTATGCTTAGCCTTCAGTTTTGGAAACAGATGAGAATCGGATGGGGCCAATTTTGGGCTGTATGAAGGGTGAAAATGAACTCAAAGTGTCAGATTGTTAAATTACACACCGTCATGTTAAGTGCTACGATGCGGAGCCCTGTAGCCGCAGAGGGCTGCAAATAAGTAGCTATGAAGAACAAAGATGTAGAATGTTAATAACATTTGCTTTATCTCAAAAGCATTGAAAGTTTTCAAATGAAAAATTCGGAGACATTACGTTCAGGATGCCCTCATATATTTTATACATAGCAAGAAAGACATTACCATGTAGCTGATAACTATCCAATTACACTTTTGCTTCTGCTGTTGTATCATCTGATGTCAACCATTTATTAAGATGATAAAGAGTAAGGACGTATGAAAGGCGTTGTTCTGGATTACTATGTGAACAGGACACCTGAAAAACATTGTGTCTACAATTAATGTAATATGAAAGAAATTATTAGTGATACTGCTAATTTCAGTGTGCAGGTTTAGTAATATTGCTATTTTCACGGTTTTTCTTAATAAATAAGTAAGTCTTGTGCATTTTTTTGAAATACCTTTACGTACTGTTGATATGGCCTAACATATGTTAATCAACACGGAAAATTATTATCTTTGAAAAAGTAAATTACAGTTCTCTAGTGAGCACTGACTCACTGTATTGTGAATGCTGTGATGATCAATAACGAAACTCTGTCTTGGGATGGTAGAAGTAAAACACAGTAAATAAAGAGCACTTCATCTCAGGTTCAAGACAAGTAAAAAATTAGCTTACAAACTAAATCTGAAAGAAGCGAAAATGAGCGTAAGGAGAGCAATGATAGAAGCGTTTAATGATTTCGAAAGTAAGATGTTGTCAACCGACCTGAGTAAAAACGCTCAGAGTTTTTGGTCGTATATAAAGTCAGTAAGTGGGTCAAAATCATCTACTCATTCTCTCAGCGACCACGCCGCCACAGAAACGGAAGATAACAGAGAGAAGGCCGAAATACTGAATTCGGTCTTCCGAAGCTGTTTCACCGTGGAAGATCTTAACACTGCCCTCCTTTCAGACGTCGTGCGAACGTCGAAATGGCAGATACTGAGATAGCCGGAATTGAAAAGCAGCTACCACCGCTTAGTAATCGAAAGGCTTCAGGACTAGATGAGATACCTATAAGATTCTACACCCCTGGAAATGGAAAAAAGAACACATTGACACCGGTGTGTCAGACCCACCATACTTGCTCCGGACACTGCGAGAGGGCTGTACAAGCAATGATCACACGTACGGCACAGCGGACACACCAGGAACCGCGGTGTTGACCGTCGAATGGCGCTAGCTGCGCAGCATTTGTGCACCGCCGCCGTCAGTGTCAGCCAGTTTGCCGTTGCATACGGAGCTCCATCGCAGTCTTTAACACTGGTAGCATGCCGCGACAGCGTGGACGTGAACCGTATGTGCAGTTGACGGACTTTGAGCGAGGGCGTATAGTGGGCATGCGGGAGGCCGGGTGGACGTACCGCCGAATTGCTCAACACGTGGGGCGTGTGGACTCCACAGTACATCGATGCTGTCGCCAGTGGTCGGCGGAAGGTGCACGTGCCCGTCGACCTGGGACCGGACCGCAGCGACGCACGGGTTCACGCCAAGACCGTAGGATCCTACGCAGTGCCGTAGGGGACCGCACCGCCACTTCCCAGCAAATTAGGGACACTGTTGCTCCTGGGGTATCGGCGAGGACCATTCGCAACCGTCTCCATGAAGCTGGCCTACGGTCCCGCACACCGTTAGGCCGTCTTCCGCTCACGCCCCAACATCGTGCAGCCCGCCTCCAGTGGTGTCGCGACAGGCGTGAATGGAGGGACGAATGGAGACGTGTCGTCTTCAGCGATGAGAGTCGCTTCGGCCTTGGTGCCACTGATGGTCGTATGCGTGTTTGGCGCTGTGCAGGTGAGCGCCGCAATCAGGACTGCATACGACCGAGGCTCACAGGGCCAACACCCGGCATCATGGTGTGGGGAGCGATCTCCTACACTGGCACACTTCTGGTGATCGTCGAGGGGACACTGAATAGTGCACGGTACATCCAAATCGTCATCGAACCCATCGTTCTACCATTCCTAGACCGGCAAGGGAACTTGCTGTTCCAACAGGACAATGCACGTCCGCATGTATCCCGTGCCACCCAACGTGCTCCAGAAGGTGTAAGTCAACTACCCTGGCCAGCAAGATCTCCGGATCTGTCCCCCTTGAGCATGTTTGGGACTGGATGAAGCGTCGTCTCACGCGGTCTGCACATCCAGCACGAACGATGGTCCAACTGAGGCGCCAGGTGGAAATGGCATGGCAAGCCGTTCCACAGGACTACATCCAGCATCTCTACGATCGTCTCCATGGGAGAATAGCAGCCTGCATTGCTGCGAAAGGTGGATATACACTGTACTAGTGCCGACATTGTGTGTGCTCTGTTGCCTGTGTCTATGTGCCTGTGGTTCTGTCAGTGTGATCATGTGATGTATCTGACCCCACCCCAGGAATGTGTCAATAAAGTTGCCCCTTCCTGGGGCAATGAATTCACGGTGTTGTTATTTCAATTTCCAGGAGTGTATAACGATTATGTGAAAGCACTTGCTCCCCTTCTAGCAGTAATTTATCGTACATCGCTTGAGCAACGAAAGGCACCTAACGACTGGAAAAAAGCGCAGGTCATTCCCGTTTATAAGAAAGGCCGTAAGAAATTAATAAATTGGGGACTTAACATATGAGGTCATCAGTCCCCTAGGCTCAGAACTACTTAAACCTAACTAACCTAAGGACAGCACACACATCCATGCCCCAGGCAGGATTCGAACCTGCGACAGTAGCAGCAGCGCGGTTCCGGACTGAAGTGCCTAGAATCGCTCGGCCACAGCGGCCGGCGCCGTAACGCAGATCCACACAATTATAGACCTATGTCGTTGACGTCAATCGGTTGTAGAATTATGGAACATATTTATGCTCAAGAATTATGACGTTCTTGGAAAAAGAACAGCTCCTCTATAAAAATCAACATGGATTCCGCAAACAGAGACCAAGCTGTTCCTTGATTTCAGGAGGGCATTTGACACCGTTCCGCATTGTCGTTTAGTGAAAAAAATGAGCATACGGAGTATGGAAACAGACCTGCGGTTGGATTCAAGACGTTCTTGCAGATAGAACTCAACACGTCGCTTTTAACGGAACTAAATCGACAGATGTAAAGGTAATATCCGGAGTACCACATGGGAAGTCTGATAGGATTGCTGCTGTTCACAATATATATATAAAAGATCTAGTAGAAAACGTCGGATGCTCTTTAAGGCTATTCGCAGATGATGCAGCTGTTTATACCAAAGTAGCAACGGCAGAAGATGGTAAGAATTTGCAGAACGACCTACAGAGAACTGATGAATGTTGCAGACTCTGTCAGTTGATCCAGAACGTAAATAAATGTAACATATTGCATGTACATAGGAAAAGAAATCCACTACTGTACAGCTACGCTATTGATGACAAACACCTGGAGGCAGCGTCTGCCGTAAAATATCTAGGGGTAACTATCCAGAGCGACCTTAAGTGGAATGACCAAATAAAACAGATAGTGGGAAAATCAGGCACAAGACTCAGATTCATCGGAAGAATCTTAAGGAAATGTAACTCGTCCACTAAGTAAGTGGCTTATAATGCACTTGTTCACCCGATTCTTGAGTGTTGTTCATCTATCTAAGATGCCTATCTGGTAGGGCTGATAGAGAAAATCCAACGAAGAGCGGCGCGTTCCGTCACGGGATAGTTCAGCTGGTGAGAGAGGGTTACGGAGATGTTAAACAAACTTCACTGGCAGACGTTACAAGAGAGACGTTGTGCATCACGGAGAAATTTACTTTGAAAATTTCGGGGCATCACTTTTCCGGAGGAGTCAAACAACATATTACTTCCCCCCACATACACCTCGCGTATTGAACACGAGGGGAAAATTCGAGAAATTAGAACCAATACAGAGGCTTACCGACAATCATTCTTCACACGTACTATTCGCGAGTGGAACAGGGTTGGAAGTATCAGGTGGTGGTACCGAAAGTACCCTGCGTCACACTGCATTAAGTGGCTTGCGGAGTATGATGTAGATGTAGATGTACTTGTGATTCATACTCTGTCAATGTTAATAGTCTACACAGATGCAGTCATTATAGCCGTCTTCATTTATTCAGTGAACTAATTAGTTGAGATTTCGTAATAAAGGAAATGGTAAGTTCATTGATATGTTTATTCCGTGTCACGAAATTTTTCCCTTTTCATAGGTGCAGTTGTTTGTACCATTTTTAGTTTCTGTATTACTATAACTTTCGGATGATGGTCACTTATCTGTAACACAAAGGTTTCAAAGTTCTTATATCGTTTTCTCATAGTTGTCGGAAACTTACACATGGTTAAAAAAAAATTATGGCTTGTGCACAGGTCGTGCGGTAGTGTTCTCGCTTCCCGCGCCCGAGTTCCCGGGTTCGATTCTCGGCGGGGTCAGGGATTTTCTCTGCCTCGTGATGACTGGGTGTTGTGTGATGTCCTTAGGTTAGTTAGGTTTAAGTAGTTCTAAGTTCTAGGAGACTGATGACAATAGATGTTAAGTCCCATAGTGCTCAGAGCCAGAGCTTGTGCACAGGTATAATACTTTTATTACTACTAACTCATTAATGTATCAGTCAGTATTAAACATTACTGTCTTTTCACCAGTGTTAATTCTACTGAGAGGCCTTTTATATACTATTAAACCATTTCGGCATTCACTAGTATCATACAGATTATAGGTTGAGTCCTTATCATCATAGACTTTAATTTTAACTATTTTTTAGCTTTTACTCTTAGAAATGAGGGCCCTACAATTGTGTATCATCTCCTCAAGTCTCTAGACAATATTCGTTGTATGGCTGTTACAGACTAATGTATGTACCTGCCGCTCTAGTTACCCAGCTCCTGCAGCGGATGATGAAATCGTCCTTCATCTTCGTCATCTCTTATGGTTTCGTCACCGCAAGAACTCAGCGACAGCAACTCAGTCAGTCGCTGCCAAATTATAGGGAAAATGATTATTGTAAAATGTTTGTAAGCTCAGTAGAAAAATATTGGCCAAAGCTGCCCTTGATATCCGAGATTCAGGTCTCACACCCGGGCAGTCCTTCTGCAAAATCCACCACTCAGCATCTGTACAGAAGTCTTTCATGGGAGGAGGAAGTAACGTGTCGGCCACCTCCACTTTCTATTGTAAATTTAATGTTTCTTCTACTTAAAATTTTCACGTCTAGTATTCCTTTACTAAGTCTTCTCGCATACGTGCCAAGTAGAAGTAGCACCTCAGCATAAAGACCGTGTAAATTGCTGAATGTCGGTTCCGCATTACGCCTGAGTGCGCAGAAGTGTGGTAGGAGAATCTCGTGCTGGTTGTGTGACACAGCTGGCGTGGCTCTCGACAGACAGACGTTCTCTCTTGCCTCGACTTTCAGCGAAACTTCTTCCCTCTTCTCTCCTGATTTTCAAGCTCAGTCCTGATATGGGACGACACTGGCGATAACCTTCCTGATTGGTGGCACGTTCTCCAATTCCAGGAGCACGCGATTGTATTCCATGCGTGACAATATACTTTGGGTAGCGACTCTGATTCTTCCGTTTTCAGTTATAACTCACTTGGATGCCCACTACTTTGGGAATTATCTCAAATACCACTCGATACCTGCACACAAGCATGAGCTGATTAACTGAAACAAATTGCTTCGAATAATTACGTAGTGACGTAGGAGATCAAGATACAATGAACAATGAGCATCAGGATTTTCATCTTCCCTTTCAGTCTCTCATAATATCGTCAACAGCTAGATATGACACCTACAAACATTCAAAACGAATGAGAATAAGGAACTTGGTGTGCAATAACACGCAAATGATAACTGTCGTGCAAGCCAATACCATCTGAACTCCTCACTTCTGACGTGCTGACTTTCCAACCAACACAACACCGAAAATCAAATTTATTGCACAGTTGATAACAAGGTATCACGTCTTACAGATTACAACAATCCCTGAAACATGGAAAATTTTACCTGTGTTGTGTGGAAATAGAATAAAACATAGGCCTAGGGGAACATTGTATCTTACCATTCAATTAGCTTATTCTCATCGAAGAGTTACATGACCATGTCTGGAGGGCATGTACAGGTTATGCACTGAATCTCTATATTACAAAAATTTACAACGCTCATTTAAGAGCACACTTCGGAGAATCTCTCGATGGCATACTGCCCCTATCACAGCCTTCATATCGAGAGTAATTACTCAGGACATATTCAAAAGGGGTGGGAACCAAAAAATCCCAGTCCTACCACCACGATTTAGTTCTCCAAGTATGTTGAAGTGAATGATTCCATTCAGTAGGAAACACCAAGCATCCATCCCCATTCTTGCACTAATCGATTTTGTACTTCAACAATACCGACCTCGTCGTCGACGAGACGTTAAAATCCACATCTTCCTTAACTACTTCCTTCTAGGTGCTTCATGTACACCAGGTAACTACAGCGTAGCTTTTCAACGAAGAGTCAGTGAAAACGAAGCAAGAACATTGGAAAGGATATCTACGCCAGCAACTACAATAAGATGTAGTCATTGACGGGGCGATAAACTTTAACCGAACATCATTTTAATTTGTTGTACGTTGTTAGTAGAGAAAGACAATAATGTAATCATTGAAAGTCACCGGTCACATTGATGTTTTTTATAAAGTATATTAACAAATTTCTGCTGCTCGAGAGTATTGCTCTAATTTCCGTCAATTATTCCGACAGTAGAATTCTCTTTCTTTAGGGCAATAATGTGAGCTGTGTTTGTTTCACTTGTTTTCTGTAGTTGCAAGGGTGGGACGGTATTTTTAGGCTTCAGTTTACCTCTGAGTCGAAAATGTTCTGTATAGAAGCACTGTGTATACTGAGCCTTTATCAATTATAGTTAGAACATCGTGTGTGAATTATACTAGTAAAGTAGCGTTTAAACTTTAGCGTCAGATTACATGCCTAGCGCAAGAATACTCAACACCAATAATCTACAAAAAATTAAGAAAACATTGTATCTTTGCAAATAAATAATAATTTAAGACAATTAAGCATTAAAAACTCTAAAATATAATGAATACAGAGAGTGTTTCGACAAGGAAAGATGGACCAGAACACAGTAACTTGAACACAGAACTAACTAGAGAAGTGGTAAAACAACTGATTATACCAGGCTACACATTATTTTCATCGACTTTCAGTACTACATCCGCAGCCTACTGGTAGCATGCTTTCAGTGCCGCAGGTGTTTCGTCCTCCGCAGACTTTACGAGTATGAAAGTTCACGGCATGTTATATACATTGCACTGCTGATACACCATCATTTGACATGCTGGTAACTAGCTTGCATCACCAGCACGCCACAGTCACTCACATGCAGAGCGCGTCAGAAACTGTGGCGCTTCAGTCATAGGGAGTAGTCTGCATCCTCGCCTACACAGCATCGCGTCATCGCTCCAGCAGGAAGGGATGAGACATAGTTAATGACACTTGTGCCTAATAATCGTGACTGTCGCTACCACATCACGAAGGACCCTTGATTGTGCATTCTTTATATCTGACTGTAACGATAAGTAATCTATAAATTCAGAAATGAAAACGCAGAGAATGGAATGAATGTTGCAACATAATCTAGGAAACTCATGAAGAACAGCAGAAATAGTACACTATAGGTACGGATCCAACAAACAAAATACAAAGAAAAATACGATAAACATCATGCAAAAACATGGACAACGTACTGGATGACAACACATCCTCCGATACTACGAAGCCTATCACAAATCCTCAAGCCATACTCCCAGTCATAGATACAGTAAACTTCAGAAACTTGCCCAAATCCAAACTTTCAGAACATACTCTGAAGAGCCAAATCGTTGTGACCACTACCTACCACGAGACTAAATGTCATCTGCTGGCGATGTGGGCACATGACACGGTAAGGAAAGTACACTCCTGCTCAGGAAAAAATAGGAAACCTTGAACGACTAGAGTCAGAACGTCCATACACACAGGACATGTACATCAGTATGTTCCGCAGGAATTATTAGCATTTCAGTCACCTCGGCTCAGCTTGTGTCGTGTTGCCTTGTAGGCACAGGGTCCGCCATGGGCCATAATAGCTTGTCCATGCGTAATGGCATCGACTCGTCTAAGGCGCAAATGGCGTCTTGTGGTATAGTCATCCATGCTGTATTCACCTGGTTCCAAAATTCATCTGCGGTGGTTGGCATCGCTGTACCCGTCGTTCCACAGTGCCTCACACGCTTTCGATTGCCGACAAGTCTTGTCATCTGGCGGGCCAGGGCAAAAGGCTGACATCCTACGACACCAAGTAGGCATGTGCTCGTGCAGCAACAAATGGCTGTGCATTGTCTTGCTGAAAAATGTCGTCTGGGATCTTGTGCAGAAAGGGTGTGGCTACGGGCCGCAGGATGACATTCACATAGTTCACCCGGGTCATAGTGCCCTGGTCACGCACCAACTTCGATTTGTCATTATCCCACACCATGAGACTGGAGCTGTATGTCTTGTGCGCATATAGTCATTGTTATGCCACTCCCCCTGTCAGCAGCGAACCAAAATGCGGCCATCATTTTCAAGCAAACGGAACCTGGATTCGTCCGAAAACGCTATCTGATGCCATTATTGTACTCAGTGACGTCGTTCCATGGACCAATGCCGCCTAGCATGTTTATGTACGTTCGTCAAAGGTAGGCGGAAAAGTGGACGCCGCGCACGAAACCCATTCCGTAATAAACGGCAACAGACTGTCACCACCGATAGTGTACTGTGTGTTACACTGTTTCGCTGTTGCGCCTGTCCTGCAATGTCATCGGATGAAGGGTTTGATCTGGATGGTGCGTTCTAAGCCATCTCGCCATGTTCTGCGGCCTTCCTTGAACCATTCTGCATACACCCGTTGCACTGCCGAAACACTTCATTCCACAAGAGCAGCATTTTCGCGGATTGATGCATCACATTCTCGCATGCCAGTAATGCGCCCTCTTTCAAATTCACTGAGTTGACGCCAGGGCTCGCGCATACGTCTGCAAGGCATCCAGCACGCATGCTCAAATCAAAGTTGTCAGTTACATTCGGTTTACAGTGACACCGAGAGAAGCAGGCACATTTTACCGGCAAGTGTTGTTGCTCGGCAATATCGATGTTGATCTTGTACCCGCGGGCCGACATGGTTCAAACGTTAATCATTTCTTCAGAACATCCTAATGTACATGTTCTGTAAATGAAAACTTCCTATCTCTAGTCGTTCAAGGTGTTCTCTCTTTTTCTCAACATGAGTGTATATAAGCGGAGCAGAGACAAAATCAAAATCGTTCTAGCAACGACGTATCATCACTATTAGTGACTTTGACAACTCGCAGATTTTTATGACCCAGCACCTGACGATGAGCTTCTTCGTAATGGTGATGCTAGTCGGCTGTTTGCGTGCTGTTATTGTGACCAGTTACATAAAATACACTACTGGCCATTAAAATTGCTACACCAAGAAGAAATGCAGATGATAAACGGATATTCATTGGACAAACATATTATACTACAACTAATATGTGATTACATTTTCACGTACTTTGGGTGCATAGATTCTGAGAAATCAGTACCCAGGACAACCACCTGAGGCCGTAATAACGGCGTGTACAGGTACAGCTGCCCATGCAGCTTCACCACGATACCACAGTTCATCAAGAGTAGTGACTGGCGTATTGTGACGAGCGAGTTGCTTGGCCACCATTGACCAGACGTTTTCAATTGGTGAGAGATCTCGAGAATGTGATGACCAGGACAGCAGTCGAACATTTTCTGTATCCAGAAAGGGCCGTACATGACCTGCAACATGCGGTCGAGCATTATCCTGCTGAAATATACGGTTTCCCAGGGGTCGAATGAAGGGTTGAGCTACGAGTCGTAACACATCAGAAATGTAACGTCCACTGTTCACAGTGCCGGCAATGTGAACAAGAGGTGACCGAGACGTGTAACCAATGGCACCCGATACCATCACGCCGGGTGATACGCCAGTATGGCGATGACGAATACATGCTTCCAATGTGCGTTCACCGCGATGTAGCCAAACACGGATGCGACCGTCATGATGCTCTAAACAGAATCTGGATTCATCCGAAAAATGGACGTTTTGCCATTCGTGCACCTAGGTTCGTCGTCGTTGAGTACACCATCGCAGGCGCTCCTGTCTGTGATGCAGCGTCAATAGTAACCGCAGCCATGGTCTCCGAGCTGATAGTCCATGCTTCTGCAAATGTCGTCGAACTGTCAGTGCAGATGGTTGTTGTCTTGCAAACGTCTCCATCTGTTGACTCAGGGATCGAGATGTGGCTGCACGATCCGTTACAGCCATGCAAGGCCGTTGGGATCAAGCACTTCGTTCCGTATTACCCTTGTGAACCCACGGATTCCATATTCTGCTGACAGTCATTGGATCTAGACCAACGTGAGCAGCAGTGTCCCGATACGATAAACCGCAATAGCGATAGGCTACAATCCGACCTTTATAAAAGTCGGAATCGTGATGGTACGGATTTTTCCTCCTTACACGAGGCATCACAACAACGTTTCACCAGGCAAACCCGGTCAACTGATGTTTTTGTATGAGAAATCGGTTGGAAATTTCCTCATGTCAGCACGTTGTAGGTGACGCCACCGGCGCCAACCTTGTGTGAATGCTGTGAAAAGCTAATCATTTGCATATCACAGCATATCCTTCCTGTCGGTTAAATTTCGCGTCCGTGGCACGTTCGTGGTGTAGCAATTTTAATGGCCAGTAGCGTAGTTGAAGGGTGGTTAAATCACGATCAGGTGACATGGTACTGGACGTCCACACCGCATCACAAAATGTTGAGGTGGGAGGCTCGCCCACTCTGTAGTGTACATCTGACGATAATGTGTTTCAGAGCATAGTGCTCAGCACAGGTTGCTGAACATGAGGCTCCCTTTGTGTTCACATGCAGACCCAACGACACCGTCAGTCGTGATATCAGCGACCATGGGACCGTTGACATGAAAACATATGGTTTTATTGGAAGAAATATGTTTCTTGTTGCAGCACGTCGACGGTCTTGCCAGATATACTGTCATTCTGGCGAACGGCTGCACGAAGTATGGTCCGCATCACAGAGTCATACTGGTAAGGTAGTATTATACTATGGGTACATTCACCTTGGTTTCCATGGAACATGTGTAGTAATCCAATGCACAATTTTATGTACAAACAGCTTACACTCAATGACAATGTACAAGCATGGCTAATTTATATTTGAAAACTTAGAAACTAAGAGCACCGAAACGGGTTTTCACACTCATTTAATTTTGCATTTTCCACACGGAGCATACGCCATCTTTTGGTAATGTATCATATTTTTCCTCACTAGATCGTAATAAGTTTTCAAAAATAGTTTGTTGGTTTTGTGCCATTTTGATGAGGCTGAGATGTTAAATAACTGGTAAATTAAAAAAAAAAAGCAAACCTTTGCTAGCGTAACAGGCATTGCTACTATAATCAGGGCATCCCGGTGGGGGACAATATCATTGTAAGGAAATACGAAAGTTTTAATAATTATGATGATCAGGAATATTGCTCCTAGTATCAAGCCTGGACTGTAAATCCAGGCTAAAAGGCAAATTTTATAATTAGTCATAAGGAATTAAGTTTCCAAGTAATTGTTTCTTAATATTGTTAACGTATCATCTACGTACAAACTAGAGGTACCAGATTCACCCTCACGTCATCTTATTTTATTATAAATCAAACAGTTAACACAATACCTTACCATTTTATTATCGTGATGGAAGACTGTTAGAAGTCCTTCTCGGGTTCCGGTGGCTGTTTGAGATTGTAGATATCTGGGATGCCTAATCCAGGAGATAAACGAGTACTGCAGATTTTGGGAAATCTTTGTGACAGAGTGATGAAGCGGTAATGTAATATCATTTTATTTTCTGTCACTATTTGATGCTGGGAGAAAGACTTTGCGATTTTGGATCGTAAACTTCTAGTGTGGCCTCAGGGTCCTCTTGTCGGCAAGACAGTCAGTTATTCTCATTAGGGAAGGAGAGCTTCCACATGTAGATGGCCATTTTTTTGGAAGTGAGTCTGTTCGCTGCTTTGTGCTTTATTTGGCAGAGCTGGTGCCTGGCCTAGCCAGGAACACGGGTCACCATGTCACCACTATCATCCCAATAGCATTACTGAGTTTGACATTTTTGCTTTTCTGCATGAACGTCGAAGGTATAGAAGCTTTGGCACCGCCCAGGCAGCGTGAGAAAGGTGGTTGCTTTCGCTTAAAAATTTTGGTTTTCCACTCGAAATGAACCACCAATCCTCTCTGCTCCAAGTTGACCAATAGAGGAGACGCTGGTCTAGGCCAGTACCAGCCTCAAATTCGTTACTGTGAGTTTTGTATGTTAACGGTGAGACGTTACTGCTGCATTATCCTATTTTCCACGAAATAAATGATATTTCCGTCTGTCACATTGGCAAAAGCGTTGAGTAGTTCACTACATGTAGAGATTTTTTAAACTAACGAGTTGAGGAGGGAGGTTTCATGGACCCGTATAACGGCCATCGCGCGATTGATCTTCTGGCTGCTGCCAAATGCTTATTTTGGGGAAATATGTGTTTCACAGCCTGCAGTAGTGCGATCCTTAATCTGCCAGCTCGCTAATTACTTGTTCTGGCATGCAACGAGGGTTGTCCACTTTAGTATAATTTGTGATTTTTTCTCATTATAGTCTAATTCGTGAGTTACACAGATAATGACAAATTGTTGTGTTTTTCCGTGCAGTATCAATATAATTTAATACCTCTCCGCAGTGTCACCGTCATCTTATTTTAATTCAATCCAAATGTTCAGAAAATATGCTCTTTGTTAACCACTTTTATTTTGGGTCTAATAAGCAGAGCGAAAAAAAAAAACATTTATACTCAGACATGAATTAAATTACAAGATTCTTTGAGCTGTCCAACAACATTTCAATAGTTATATGACACAGTAATAATAAATGTAATTTGTTGCACGTAGTTCTCGATGTGACGTGGGGCACAGTGGCCAAACTCAACAATCATTCTTTTATTATTCAGTGAAGGTAACGAGCACTGGACCTGCTCACTTTGTTCGATTATAAGTCTGCTTATTGACTAGGGAGAGATGTGTATATTTCTCCTGCGGTTGTAAATTTGCTGTGTGTTGTTTCATGACTATTTGGCTAACGGTCTTGCAGTACTCAGCTGTAATAACCAACAACATTTTATAGGAACCTCATACAGTAAGAAAGATCCACGGTAGCCACCCGCCTAAACAACTTAAAATTTCAGTATCTTGTTTATTATAACATTTTGCTTCTATGTATTCTGCAATGCAAATGACAAAGAGTAATGAATACACCACGGAGCGCACTGTTACACATAAATGAAATAAAGAAAATAATAATTTGCTTCTACGTATTTGTACTGATTATGATAATTTTGTTTAACAGTTTGATGCTTTATGCAGCGAAAATGGCTACAAGCTGTTCCGTGCGACGCAGTTTGATACAGATCTTTGCTTAACATACAAAGTTTCTCCGCATGCACTAATTGATCTTCTCCACAGGAAATGAAGAACTCTTTTTGGGGAACGCCACCATGTTAATTACAGCAAATTTCAACAGTGAGCGATCCGTACAATACAAGCATGTATTTACTTTTACTTTCACATTTCATCTGTATCCTGCTACACATATAGGCAGACTGATGGAACATTGGTGTCAACTTACGTTCTTCATATTAGGTATGAAAATTTATTATGAAGGACACTTACTATATTACTTAAAGGAATGAGATTTTTTTGTATTGGAAGTACACGTTCCAGTGAGCCAAGTATTTCTCCAGCAGTATGTAGCATTCTGATAAGAATCCACTCATGAAGAGGCATAGACACCAGAGATTCTCAACTGTTTTGCAACTCTGTACCTCACTCCTGCCTTGTAATGGTGGCCAGGGAACCGCCAGCCTTTTCTCTCCCCCACAGTCGTGTACACCAGTGTTCCTGGCTTAAAATTAGCCAAAGTCTGTCTATAAAAAACTCCCTTTGTACAAAGTTATTGCCATAACCACATCTGGAAACATGGACTAATTTCTATACATCATAACTTTATGCGGAGAAATATTGAATTCTATCCAAATATATTTTTATGATTTCAATGAAATTTTCCGAAGGTTAATTTGTTAAAGCAAATCATAGATTTTATAATACTGAACGTATGTCAGTAAAAAATACATTTTTAACAGAGTAGAATTAATTGGAAAATGAACAAATGTGTATTTTTTCCAGTTTAATAATTAAAAATAGATAACTAGTAAATACATTAAGTTCTGATGGGGAGGACATTTTTCAGAAGGAATCGATAATTCAAACTTTGTTTACTACCTGATAGAATGTAGAAGAAAAATGGAAGGTATACAGTAATCTTCAGTTATCTTAAATGTTACTATAAAACTCAAGTACAGTGGTATTTAAATAAATGTAATAGTAGTCGCAATAATAATATCAAAAATAATAAGGCTTGCTGCAACAATCACATGTGCCAATGTCGTTATTGGATGCCTTCTGTCTGATATGCGCATATTTGACTGCAACTTCGCAACCGAAGACTCAGGTTGCCTTTTATTATATTAGCACCTACTTTCATCCCATAGGCAGAGGTATTATATCACTCTGAAGCCCTTCTGCACCAGCTATGTAGACGGAGAAACTAAAATATCCAACTGAACATGCTACCACAGAAGAGGCAATAAATTCTCTTTGAACCAAAACTGTTCTAAGCTGTATTGCTGGAAAACACTTGGGCTTAGCCGGCCGCTGTGGACGAGCGGTTCTAGGCGCTTCAGTCCGGAACCGCGCCACTGCTACGGTCGCAGGTTCGAATCGTACCTCGGCATGAATGTGTGTGATGTCCTTAAGTTAGTTAGGTTTAAGTAGTTCTAAGTTCTAGGGGACTGATGACCTCAGATGTTAAGTCCCACAGAGCTCAGAGCCATTTGAACCATTTGGGCTTTGATGTCGCGTTTCAAGTCAGTCATCTCCTCCAGGAACCACTATTAAAGTTCTCCTGCGTCTACTGAAAATTCACTGGTCCATTCACTGAACAGATGCTCCACTATATATGGACAAAACTTACCGTTACATATACGCAGCTTCAGCTGTCTCAGTACAGATGCTTCCTTGTTTCTAAATGTGTGGTCCGTGCAGAGTAGGTTTTTGGAATTCCCTTGTCTGAGCTCGTTCAGTCTGCGCTCGTGCTGACTTAAAAACAAAACAACTGCCGACATTACAGTGTCTTGAGGAAGCTGAAGTATGAATAGTTAAAAAAATTAATTAAAGCCGTCTTCGTAAGTATATGTCACTATTAAGTCGTTTAGCTCTCATTTTAAAGTAATCTACAACCTAAATAAAGTTCAAAAATCTAAATTTACGCACGGTTTATCTGTTACTTTCCAAGAGAACAATCAGAAAATAATACTTAACAAAGCCAACACAGAACGGTCGTCATTCACTTCACGATGCGATCGCAGATCCTAAATAAAGTATCGAAAGGTAGCGACTTCATTATCACTAGCTACTTAATAATGTTTCTAGTCACACTGTATATTTGGCGCTACAAAAATGGTTCAAATGGCTCTGAGCACTAGGGGACTTAACGTCTCAGGTCATCAGTCGCCTAGAACTTACAACTATTTAAACCTAACTAACCTAAGGACATCACACACGTCAATGCTCGAGGCAGGATTCGAACCTGCGACCGTAGCAGTCGCGCGGTTCCGGACTGCAACGCCTAGAACCGCGTGGCCATTGGCGCTACAATTATACAATAATCGCAGATGAAAAATAACCGTTGTGAACAGATGGCATATTTAAACAAGTTGTACACGCTTCGAAATACGTAGAAAAATAAATAAACTAATATCACAGTTCTGTGCCAACATATTCGTCTTTGGTTGACAAGAAGAAATTCACCAACATAATCAAACTTAAAATGATCTACATCTACAGCTATAGCAATGCACTATGTACCACTATAGAGTGTGTAGTAATTGTTCGTTTATTGTACTTAATATTAATGCATTTTCTCCTTCCGTTCACCTACGGAATTAAAGAAGAACGACTGCTTCTGTGGCTCTGTACAAGCTGTTATTAGTCAAACATTATCGTCACCAACTCTGCTACTGCTGTCCTGAAATCTGGTTCTTGTTGTTACCTCAGAATATTTTCACGAAATAGACGCAATCAAGTTTTTGACGATTTTTATTCCTCTTGCTCGCATGTCAAACAGGAACGCTATTCTTCACACCACCCGTGACTGCATAGCTTACGTGTTCTTCTTTAGTCCGACTTGATAGGAATCGCTCTTACTAGACGAGTATCCCAGTGTGGATGGTGCAGGTTTTTTACTAGCAAATTTTTTTTCAAATTATAGCCATTGGCTTCACAAACTGCGAGGGCGTCCTGAAAAGTAACGCCTCCGAAGTTTTTATGTGAAAACTCAAAGCTTCTTAAATAAAAAACTTTATTAAGGTTCTGCATCTTTACGATATTGCAGTTCCTGTGGTTTTCAGCATTTCGAAGCAATATTCCTTCGGGCATCCAAGGTGTTCTTTAAGTTTTGGAAACAAATTAAAATCTGATGGGGCAAGTCGGGACTGTATGGAGGATGATCGATGACTGCGACGACTACAGCCGTTACGTAATACATGAAATTTATTCGTAGTTGCAAATATTCGTGATCATCAGCTGTACAATGGAATGACGACAGTGAAAATTTGTGCCGGACTGGAACTCGAACTTCCCGCTTCTCATGAGTGGTCGCCCGACTTTCAGACTATCCGAGTACGACTCGAGACCAAACCCAGACTTCACACGTCATCAACTATTTTTCCACAACCTGCACTCGTACATTCATTACGTAAATTTTCCGTATAGGGGAGACACTTTAATTGAAAGTCGCTTGCTCGGTGTCGGCGGATAAATACGATATTGCAGTGTCTGTGTTAATCAGAAGTATGATGCCATACTCCTTCGGACATGCATGCATGTCTGAAGGAATATTGCACTGTACTTCTGATCAAACCATCGCTACAAGCGGGATATCCGGGTTCGAGTAACTGTCCGGCACAAATTTTCATTGTCGTCATTCCACTGTACAGCTGATGATTGTCCATACTCGCAATCGAAAATATATTTAGTGTATCCTACATCTTTATTCTTCGTGCATAAATATTTTTTTCCAACATAGTCACCCCGGTGATGAACATATTTCTGCGAAAGAGATATGTGTTTGTTGATACGACCACTGTGGAATGTTTGACATTGTTGCGGAGCCACAACCTCCAAGGTGTTCTTTAAGTTTAGGAAACAGATGAAAATCTGATGGTGCCAAGTCGGTACTGTTTGGAGGGTGATCGATGACGAATTCTTACAGACGTCGCAGCGTTCATGTGTGCTCTGGGATTGTGATAACGAAGGTGACGGTGCTCCATATGGGGACGAACTTTTCGAATTTAAAACTTCGTTACAGAACGCTGTTTCTCACGAACCGACACAGTTACGTTACACACAGGCATGTTGCGCGCTACTATTCGGAGCCCTCTAGCGGCAGAGGGTTGCAAATGCACTGACGGACACCAAAATTAGTTGTGTGACGTAAACGAAAGTTGGCATGCGTGTTTCTACTCCTGAGACGAATAGTACTGAATCTTATTTTCGCAGATTTTTTTTGATATTAGGCTTTATGGATGAAAGCTAAAGTCTACAATTACAAGGTGTATTCCAAAAGTTAGATACTACCGGTCGCGAAATGGAATCCACTATGCAAAGCCGATGAAGCTCTGCACAGATGTGTCGGGCAGTTTCTCTAGTACGCCCATCGTTCGCGTCACGTCGCTCTTCTCAGTTCCGAGCGCACAGTGAGCAAGTAAAGATGTCTAGAAAACAGTGTCTCCCCACAAGTACGAGGACTTGGTGAGAAATTTCGTCTAAAGGTATGCAGTCCACATAACATAACTGCCATGAGTTTCCTTCTTCAAGACAATTCTCAGCCGAATTCTGCAGGGGCAATGAAGATGCTCCTAAAACCTTTTCGTTGGGAAGTGTTTGATCACCCACGATGCAGCCCGTAACTGCCTCCCTCTGTTTCGTCTCTGCTCACATGAATCGCTGGCTACGAAGACAACATTTTGGTCTAGACAATGAGCTGTAAACTCACCTGTTACAATTGCTAATAGAGTTAGGGAAAATTACGGTCTATATGCCTGCGTTCGAGTACTAATTTCTCTTATCTTTGTGGTCCTTACGCGAAATGTATGTTGGTGGCAGTTGAATCGTGCAACAGTCAGCTTCAAATAACAGTTCTCTAAATTTTCTCGAAAGTGTTCCTCGAAAATAAGGTCGTCTATTCTCCAGGGATTCCCGGTTGAAGTACTGAATCATCTCCGTAATACTTGCGTTTTCTTTGAACCTACCTGTAGCAAATCCAGCAGTCCACCTCTGAGGTGCTTCGATGTCTTCCTTTAAATCGACCTTGTACGGATCGCAAATACTCGAACAGTATTCAAGAATAGGCCGCCCCAGTATCCTACATGTGGTCTCCTTCATAGATGAACTACGATTTTCTAAAATCTTCGCAATAACCATTTATCTTCCATAATACACTTCTTATATCCTTCAATCGTTCCATTTCACATACAGTAGTTTTGCAACTTATCCCTAGATATTTAACGATATGACACTATCAAACAACATACATTTATTGCTGTATTCATAGATTAGAGATTTGTTTTTCCTACTCAACTCAAATATTTTTTTTTTCCTTTTTAACATTTAGAGCTATCTGCCATTCATCAGATCAGCTAGAAATTTTCTCTAAGTTGTTGTGTATCCTCCTACAGTAACTCATCGACGACAGCTTCCGGACACCACACTACCATCGGCTAATAGTCGCAGGTTGCTGCTCACCCTGTCCACCAGACCATTTATGTATTGAGAAAATAATAGCTGTCGCGTCGCGCTTCGTGGGACACTGCTGGCGATAACTTTGTCCCTAATGAACACTTGCCGTCGAGGAAAACGTACTGGGTTCTGTTACTTACGTAGTCTCAGAGCCACTCACGTATCTGGAACCCTATTCCATATGCACGTACTTCCGTTAACAGTCTGTAGTGGAGCACTGTGTCCAATGCTTTTCAGAAATTTAGGAATATGGTATTTGACTGCAGCTCTTCATCCATAGTTCGCAGTATACCATGTGAGAAAAGGGTAAGCTGATTTTCGCACAAGTGATACTGTTCAAAGCCTTCGTGATTTGTGGTCAGAAGCTTTCCTGTCTCAAGAAAATTTATCTTATTCAAAATGTCAATATGATGAAAAATTCTGCAGAAAACCGATATTAAGGACATTGTTCTGTAATTTTGCCTGTTCATTCTGTTACCCTTCTTATTTACAGACGTCACCTGCGCTTTTTCTCTGTCACTTGGAATTTTGCACTGGGCGAGAGATTCGCGATAAATACAAGCTTAATAAGGGGACAATGTTGTGGAGTACTCTTGTAAAATTGGACTTGGATTCCATCCAGAACTGGTAACTTTTCAACACTTGCAGCTGTTTCTCTACGCCAGCGATGCCCCTTACTACGTCCTCCACATGGGAGTCCGTACGCTGGTTAAACGACGATATGGCAGTATGGCTCTCCGGCGTGAACAATTTCTTAAACGTGAAATTTAAATCTTCGGATTTTCTTTTGCTACCGTATACAGCCACACCAGACCAGTCAACGACTGACTTGGTAGAAGCATTAGATCTGCTTAGTGATTTTACCAGAACCAGAATTTTCTGGGGTACTTGGCCAGATGTTTTGTTAAGGTATGACGGTGGTTGTTGTTGCATGCTTGGCCCATCGATCCTTTTACAGACGCACGAATCTCTGTTAACTCTGCATGCCATCATTAGGGCGTTGGCTTTGGAACAGAGAGTACTACAGCCTTTGCTTCGTCATCATTTTCCGAATTTCGTTGTTGAACCAAGTTGGGTCTTTTTTGTCCTTAATCCACTTACTTGGCAAATACTTCTCCAGGGTGATGTTTATAATCCGTTTAAACCTTGCTTATAATTCTTCTACGTCCATCGTAACTGAAATAAATGATGTCGGCTATTTGCCTAAGTAGGATGCTAATAATCTCTTATCTGCTCTTTCGAGCACAAATTCTCTCCTAGATATCTTGACTGATTTAATACGCAACTTTAGTAAACATAGTCACCTTGATGATATTATGATCACTAATCCCTGTCTCTATAATGACACCGTCAATTAAGTTAGGCCTCTTTGTGTCAACAAGGTCTAGAGCATTTCCATTGCTCGAGGGTTTTCTATGTAGCTGCTCAAGACAGTTTATCTGAAATGTTTTCAACAGTACTTCGCAAAAACGTCTGTCTGTACTCACTGCAATGAATCCGAAGACGTCCAGTCGGTAATCTTTATGTTAAAGTCGCCTACACGACAAGTTCATGTCCGTTGTATATTTATTTTTTTATCGGCATAAAAGACGAAAACGTGTACGTAGTTGCAAATGATAAAATTACCAATTCAGCCTCTTGTGACGTCTGAGAATATTCTTCCTATAAATGTTTCTAATTTTTAGAGTGCTCCACACGTTCTAATGACGAATTCAACATTGTTTTCTCGAATTTTGCCGTGAACTGATTCCAAATTAAATGCGTTTTATCTATAACCACAGGTATATCTGGGAAAACGTAGTTGCTTATAGCAGATAGAAGAGTGTCATGATTAATAATGAATCCTAAAGATATATAGCTGTCATAAACTTACTTAGTGTTTTAATAATAGCTCTGTGTTGATTAGATGCAGAAGCATTAACTGGCCTAATCGGTTGTGGCGACTTGACTGGTCTCATTCTCAGTACTACCATAAATATCGTTATCAAAAGAGCTAGTAGTTGAATCCAAAGTAAGAAAGTGAAGTTCTGTTGTAGAACCTCTCCCTCCTGCGGCAAAATATTGAAACGTTTTTAAGACAAAAATATAGTGACAGCTACAATTTAAGGAATACAAACCTCAAACAAACTACTAATAGGAAGTTATTAATAAAAGTATCTTTTAAAATCTGTTTAAAGGAGATGGAAAGTGAAGGTTCTTCTTCGAAATGTTATTAAGACAATAACTTCTCTCTCTCTCTCTCTCTCTCTCTCTCTCTCTCTCTCTCTCTCTCTCTCCCTGTTCCCCCTCTCTCTCAGAATCAAGGGGACAAAATTTTGGGAGGCTAAGAACAAAACTGTAGATTTCTATTACAAAAATACAGATACTCTTCTGTATATACTGAACGCTGCGGGCTATTGTGGATGATCTGCACTGTGCGACGGACGAATGAAGCCGTGGCTGTGTGAGTGGTCTGCTACAGTCACGGCTTGTGCAGTTGTTCCCTCAACTTTGAGTCTGCCATCTGCGAGGTTGCCGTCTAGTCTTTGATAAATACAACTTTGTTTACTGACGGGATTGTATTCGTGCCCAATAACAAAATTAGGAAGCAGAAGAGAGGGCTAGTTGTTTTTATTTTGTTTGTGCGTTAATATTTACTGGATTTTTTAGATACTTTTTGCATTTTGTCATGTTATCTAATTTCTCGTGGTCTCCAAGATATTCATTTGGTATAAGTTTAAGGCTTCAGCTAGTAATATCCTCTGAGGTATTAATGTAAGAATATGTTGCATTTCCCTGGTGTACACTTTCCAAAAAATGATACACCCAATCTATTCATAAGAAAACCATGCCTATCACAAATGTTCCTACTGGTACTTATCTTCACATTTTTTACGTATAGTTACTCATAATTTATTTTCCCATTAGCAATTTCAGTGTGTCGGTAAATAATAATTTTACAAAAACCACTTTCAGACTGAAATTAAATGTGCACACAACTCTAGAACTTTTGCCACTCTTCCTCAAGTAGTGACTTGGTACTAACCAAATTTTTGTTAAATACACGGAAAACTTTGCTATTTCTGCTGAATTATTCATTATTGTCACAATTATCATATGGTGATAATTATTTAGCACTCAGTATAATCCTTAATTATTAAAAGCGTCATTCCAAATTATAATACTCTACATTCCCGAAAGTGATACACTGTCGCCTGCGTCCCAGCCACCGGCCACACAGTGGTGTATCGCGTGTTGCCGTCCTTCCCCTACACCAGCAGCCCAAACACCAGAGAATGCACCTCCAGCAATAAACTCATTCCTGAAAAAGAAAAGCTTCCTCTCAAAAAAAGAGTAGAACAGACACAGGAGAATCAGAAAGGTATGCCTGTGACCAAAGCTGTCATAAGTACACGAAAAGAAAGGAATTTGAGGAGACTGATTGTGATTGCAACATCTCTTTGATGAATGGCGATAGCATGAATAATGTCGATCTCTTTGGAGAACCCACACTAGATGCTATCGTGAAGCCATATCCAGCACATCTTGGTGGAAGAGATTCTATCATGGATACATTTAGAGAAGGCAAGTGGAATGGTCATAGCTACAGATACAGGTACTACGGTCGCAGGTTCGAATCCTGCCTCGGGCATGGATGTGTGTGATGTCCTTAGGTTAGTTAGGTTTAAGTAGTTCTAAGTTCTAGGGGACTGATGACCACAGATGTTAAGTCCCATAGTGCTGAGAGCCATTTGAACCATTTTAAAAAAGAAGAAAAAAAACAGATACAGATACGTCTGCACCACATAAAAAACACTGAATAATGACCTAGAAGTTACGTCTCACATAAAGAAAATCGTTTTTGTGTCAAATGAAAAGTTCATTCTAATTATTAATAAGAGTGATGTGATTGGGAAACTTCCAGTTCCTCATGTTGCATTAGGGGCGCGAAATATCAAACAAGTAATCTGCTTTGTGCAGTCCTGTTGATGATTATTAAAAAAATATAGTATTTCTTTTCTCCATTTGTATTAATGGTAATATATTTAGCACAAATGTAAAAAGTTTCTACCCATTGGTGGTTGACTTTTTAGTATTACAAATATGAAGAACCAATTACGAAATTACTGTAGCTCTTCCTGACCTATGTTTCATGCCATAAATTTTGTAGAAATATTCCCACAGAAAAATTCCTTGTCATCACCGTATTTTGATATAGAAAGCATATTGGCACAAGTCTGTTGCTCAGGAATAGTCCTCTTATTTGTGTCGTCAGTTGTTTAAAGGACTTATTAAAATTTTAAAAGGGGAGGATGCTTACGAAGGAAAAGACATAATTAACCTTCCTATATGCCTCGTTAAATGGATGAGCAAGTGACATCAGTTCATATGAAATTCCCTGTATTTGGGAAGCTTTTACGAACCACTGATTGGGTGAGAGGACCTGGCGATTAATGAAAGATGGGGTGTTAGTAAGAATGAGGTGGCTTGGAGGCTAATACGTGGAGAAGTGCGGATCGATAGTTTGGCGCAGGCGAGGCCAGGCGCGGCGAGGCGCGGCGTGGCGCTCTGTCTCTTTCCGCGCTGGCTCCGCGCCAGCTGCCAGCCGCCAGCAGCCAGCGGCCAACTCTCCCGCTCCGCTGCGAAATGAGCGAATGGCTGTACACACCAATCGACTTTCCAATTAGCCGCTGATGGAAGCCCGTCGGTTACTAGATATGCCTGTGGAGTAGGGCAATCAGAGCGACACTTCCTCGTTTTGATGAAATTTCGCAGTTGCCTTCGAGAACGCTCGTGCCTGCGTCGCAGCTGGGAGAGCAATGCTTTAGAAGTGACACAGATTGCAAACTCGTAGCTGTAAAATCCGATTAATACTGTGCTATTTACTGGATTGTTGGAGTACTTATCGTGTCAGATCACTGCAATCGAGAACTTGTCTTCTCTAATATATTTTTACGTGCAATCTAGTCTTCAAAACACCTACTATTACGTATCATCTTAACTACACATAACTACTCACAGTTACACTTCCACACTAGTTTAACCAAGAACTGTAAAATATTTCTCTTTCCTCTTCGGTAAATGGAAACATTTATGGATTATATACATAAACAGAACACTTTATGCACCTCATAAACTACAATATTACTCACAGCTAATAGATGTCTGTCGACAACAGATAAACATGTATGATTTTTGAAACAGAATAGACAGGATACAACACTTCCTCCTAATGGAAACTAAATCTTGGTGAACGACTTACCCTTCACACATTAGCAACTTAAATAATTAAGAATATTAGAATGCAAGCTATCGTTGTGTGTGGTTCATAACAATACCAGGGCCAGGTATCAGTATTACTGGTAAACACATCACAAAACACGTAGCATTGGGTATAAAGCTTCAATTGCCCTCTTAACTCAGCAGTAAGAATGACTCCTGTAACAATTTTCACCAGTTAAGCGCGTGTTTGTTTACAGACACACAAACACATACAAAAACACACACGGTTCTTATATAATAAGCTTCAATTTGTCATTAAACAGACCAGTAAAAGAAAAAACGATTGAGCGTTTAAATTCTTCTGCCTGTGTACATTACGTCGTCTTTGGTGTAGCTGTCTTCCATGCGTCACATGCTGTTATGAGTCTCACGTTTCAGAGTGACATTAATTACTGCTACGTTGATAACATAACTGATGCGCAGCTCACTATGAAAGTCCGCGTAGAGCTGCCAGCATACACAAAACGTCTTACGTAGGAAAGGAATTTAAATATTCTTGTCAGCTGTTAGCTCACTTAATTTCTTCTTCGATTTAGAACGACCTATCAGCACTGTGACAGTTAGAGACGTTCTTCTAACTCGGGCGTAGAGAACTGTGCTCGTTATATCAACAGCCACGAACTCAGCACAAGTTTTCGAACAAAAACAGTACTTTCATTGCGCCAAATATTTAGACTTGTCGATGAATCATGGAATGAAGAATGAGGTCATATATGCGTTTGAGTATGCTATAGCTTTTCATAACTTACCTAAAGGAACACTATGCGACAGTTACGCAGATGCTTGCAAAATGTTCATATATTTGAAATATAATACATGAAATTTTGTGAACCGAGTTCCACTAGAGATTCGGCGTCTTTCAAGAAGCATCGTCACGGACTTTATTTCTCCCGCGAATCAAATGTAAAATCTTTGAGGGTACTCCCCGTTTAAAAGCGCCACTGAAAGTTAAAAAACCCTTCGTTCTGCAGTATTTACCGAGGACGTCTGATGTCTAGATCCTACAGCTCGCTGTATAAGACTGTGAGTTCGTCGATCTCTTCTCCTTTCCTCCGTCAGACCAATGGTTGACTTTAGACTTCTCCTGACATTTCAGCTTCATTGGAATATCATTAACTGTGATCTACTGTATACGATCTTCCTGTTTTAACTTTTCGACCAAATACCTGAAGTAGCGGACCTCTACAAACACATTATATTGGAACGTACTCTGTTCTATCGGCTGACTCATTATGGAGAAATATACGCCGACGACGTTGACTTCATTGAGCCTATATTTTTATATGTCAGATGCATACTCTGTCCTCACAATCAATACGTTCATAGGGTTTATGGAGATCTTGGACCCCAATTTATATCATTCAAAATCAGTAACGCAAATTTCAGGATTATAGCACTAGAATCGGTGATAAGCCGAAGAACGAAACGCATTAGTCTTCTTTAACTGGTACAGATAAGTTTTCAATTTCTGATTATTTGTCTTATGGTCAGAGAAGACGCGAATACGAATATATTTTTATTTATCAGGTCAACTGCTCCACATGTTATTAAGATACCAGCTGCTTCCAGACTCTCTCGGTTTACTGAGTGACTGTAACTGTTGGAGATCACATTCTTCGTCCTATATGCAAAGGGAAAAAAGCGTCTCTAAAGACATCAATTACAATTTTAAAATTTAGTGAGCTGATTCCGACCTTTTTGCCCCCTTTTCCTGTAACAGTTAGATTAATCTCTGGGTTACAGGTGCACCACATCACGCAGTGTATACCTCTGAAGTGGAAGGCTTTAACGCTATTGCACGTAATACGTCCACACTGCCTATAAAAATTTGTCTCTAAATATATTCCAGGAGACACTGTGCGGTGTGCATTAAACCATTACTAAGCACTCTTAGTCCTTGTCTATTAGCATATGGGGTAAAACAAAATTTACAGCCTCTTCGTGTGACACATAGTTACCAGAAAAACATTCTCATAGTCCCCACTTACTGAGGATGCACGTAAACGTCACACAGTCTAGCTGGAATGTCGATTCTCTAAAGCTGCCCAACACAGTGACAATGACGTCGCATTTACGCCGAAGTTACTCATTTAGTTTCACTGCAATTTTCTATTACGATTTTATGTAGGCTCCACAGAACTATTATGTTCCTGGGAGTGCTTTGACATCAAATGTTGGAGCAGTAGTCCAGAACTGGTCGCATTAATCCCTAATTCGCGGTTTCCTTGACAGTCTGAATCTCTGCAACAGATACAAGCCTTCCATTCGCCTTCCCTACCAGCCGCTTCACATCATCGCTATATTTTATATCGTGTCGTAGTAGAAGCCTTTGATATCCAAGGCTCCAGAAGCTTACCACCAATCTTTTTTCATATACTACTGTGTTCTTTTTCTTAGTTATTGACATTGCGCTACACAGAAAAAAAAGTGACTGACACTGAACCTATCAAACCACGCAACAGACAGTCATAGGATTACCATTCTGTATTTGATCTTTTACGCTTTTTTGTAGTCAGGAAGAGTGCGAGAAATTATAGACAAATATGAGCTAGGAAAAGGGATGAATCGGCAGTATGTGCAACACAGAATGTAACAGGAAAGTTGCATTGGACTCACCTCTTGTTCGCTTTGAGGAGTTTGTTTATCAGTACCAAGAATATTTATTTCAACGTACCCACCTGCGTCCTGCTTTTACATGACGAATAAGTAGTAGTAGGTTCATAAAAGCTAAACACGCCCGAACAGGCCTTGAAGGCCCAACAGTACCGACCGACCGTCGTGTCATCCTCCGCCCAAAGGCGTCACTGGACGTGGATATGGAGGGGTATGTGGTCAGCACACCGCTGTCCAGGCCGTACGTCAGTTTACGAGACCGGAGCCGCTCCTCAGGTTGCCTCACAATGGCTGAGTGCACCCCACTCGCCAAGAGCGCTCGGCAAATCTGATGGTCTCCCACTCCAGTGCTAGCCCAGCCCGACAGCGCTTAACTTCGGTGATCTGATCTACGGGAACAGATGTTACCACTGCTGCAAGGCTGATGGCGTGGTATGTTCATGCGAAATTAAATTTCAAACTGGACAGAAGTTTCCTATTCGTCCGTTAACTTCACATTGTGCTAGAATTTCCTGACAGACGTTTTCTATCTCTTGATGCCTAGAAAACGTATGTCAGGAAATTCTAGCACAATGTGAAGTTAACGGACGAATATGAAACTGCTGTCCATTTTGAAATTCCTGCCAGTTCATGAATTACCTAACGTAAAACAGATTGACAATAGAATACCCACCATAAATCAATTGCCTGATCTAGTATGCTTATCAGATAACTTATTAGTAGACTCTGTTCAGCTGTTATATGTACAGACTAATTAAACGGAACTAATGACTGCAACTCTTGTCAGAAGTCCGCATCCCCGCTGGGTAGCCGCGCGGACTGAGGCGCCTTGCGACTGTCCCTACGGCTTCCCTCGTCGGAGGTTCGAGTCCTCCCTCAGGCGTGGGTGTGTATGTTGTCCTTAGCTTAAGTTAGCTTAAGTTAGAGTAATTAGTCTGTAAGCCTAAGGACCGATGACCTCGGCAGTTGAGTCCCATCGTACATACCACAAATTTCCAATTTCCAAATTCCGCAACGATAGAAAAAAATTATCTAGTGAATAAGGTAGGAATATTTAGCTGATATACTTACAGAATTCCAGGGCCCCAGTACCTAAGGAAACAAAAACTACAACACTATATAGAATAGCGTCTTTTCAGCTGTCAAGTTGTACAGCTATATCTGGTACGTGAGAAAATTATGCCAAAAATAGTTAACTGTATCAGCAGATTAAAAGAAACGAGGCAAATATCAGTTTAGGGGTTAATACAAACGATGATTTTATAATGTACATTATATTACACTATGTTGTAAATTCTTAGTTGTAACTTAACCTGTTTGCTAATGACATCAAAACATCTTGTTGGAAACTGTGGAACTATATGCTCGACTCCAAGAGCAGACGTTGTCTGAAATCTAATATCTTTTGCTGTTCTCTACAGATAATCTCTCTGCCCACTCTCTCTATCTTCTTCCAGCATTTATACAATTTTTTATTGCTCTTGCAGGTTCATGATTTAATCAATTTGATTCTCATACTCTATATTTCTGTGTCCGATAGAATTATGACATGGTTCCTTTACGAACACTTTCTATCCAGTTAGAGGTATTCTTATCCTGAACTGTACTTAAAAATTTGTTGCCAACCTGTTAAAGTGCATTTGCACTAAAGGTAAATAAAACTTCAGTCTCTACTTCCATCTGACCATATCGATTTTGGTAAGCTTTAAGAGGTTTGCGCCCTTTTTTCTCTGTGAAGAAACTGTGGCCCATATTTTTCTTTCCTTTTTCTCAAGTGGGTGCAGTTGTTCTTAGCGCTTCAGATTAATGTCTGATTTTGGTATTTTAAAAATCATCTACCTATTCTGTTTCTAGAATTAGCGGTGCCCTGGATGAAATAGTTGCTGTAAACGGCCACATAAGTATGAGAGTGGTGGAGGCGGTGCAGCACAGCGACCATCCCTGGGTAACCGCGGCTGTGGGCAGTGTACACAAATAAGAGGGTGGACTGCTGCTAGCTAAAACAGCATCCCGTCATTTCCAGTCAATGATCCATGTAAACGTAGCCAACAGTCTGGCGTAAGGTCAGTCGCTTGACGACGCGTCTCGGCGCGGGCCCGCCCGTTGCTGGCGCGCCGTAAGGCACGGAAGCTCGCACTGGGGCGTATCGCTTCCAGTCGGGCGTGCCGCGGCAGTCCTCACTCGGGGAAGTGATGCGTCTCTCATAGCCTCTCCTTCCCAAGTGGCTATTTCCGCCTTCCCTAGGTGCCAGATGTTAAACTCGGCATTCTGCCTTGCGACAAAAGGGAGAGCTGCGACCCAACCCGATGCGAAAGCGAAGGGTGCGTGGCACAGGGGGATCTGTGTCAAGGTACTGAACACCAGTCCCTCTCTGTTCGAAGGGTACAGACCATCAGGTGCTCAGCATGCCGGAGACCTCGTTTGTCGGCGTGGGATCGCGGCGCGACTCGGCAAGGGTGCTTCGCCGCGCCCCTGGGTAACCGGGGCGTGTTCTTCCAAACCCAGGAGGTAGTGACATCGCCTGGGCTAGGTTAGATGGGTCCAGACCGCTGAACGACTGAACGACTAGGTGACCGACCCACCACCTGAGTAGGAGTGGGTCCATGACCGAGAGGTGGAAGCTCGGGTTAGTAACCGGCGAAGGGTGAGAGGTGCATCTGCCTCTCCGGAGTGCGGGGTGCACTTACCGAGAAGCGTCGGGTGAAATCGACGATGACGGAGCCACCGAAAGGGACCAGTGCGCTGGCAACGGCGCGCTGAACCCTGCAGTTCGAAGAGTGCCCCTGGCCTTTGGGCGAAGCTGGTGGACGAGCTGCAACAGCCCCCCCCCCCCCCCCCCCCATGCCAGGGGAGCCGGTCCGGGGCAAGAGACGGGCTCCCAACATTTTTCACTCGTCAATCAATATGGCTGATCAAGAGACGAGTGATTCGAGTGCGACTTCGAGGGCGAGTATGTCTGCCGTCCCTACCTCGCAGGAGGAAATGGGATATGACGATGAAAATGTGTACGACAAACATTGTAGAATTAGTCCTGGCAATAAGGAATGAGCTCGCTGCCTGGGCTATTGCCAATGCGAAGCTTGAGGGGCGTCTCCAGGAGCCGCCACGAAGGCTCAAACAACAAAAGAAACAATTGCTAAGATCTCAAAGAAACCAGACACGGCAGACTTTGTAAGACCCCTACCTGGTCAGACCATTAAAAAGATGCAAGAGATCTTCACAACCACAATTAACCCGGCAAGAGATAAAATCAAAATTAACAAGGTGAAAGCCACAAATAATGTAGTAGTTGTAGATCTTGCTACCGAGGAAGACAGGGACAGAATACTAAACAACTCCAAACTAAACAAGGCTATCAGATGTGAACCACCTAAGAAAAGAAATCCGCTGGTGATATTGTATGATGTACCTGTGGCATTAACAGAAAGTGACATATACGAAACAATGTATAACAAAAACTTTGAAGATATCGAATGGGAAACCTTTAAAAATGAATTTAAACTGCGTTTCAAAACGGGACCTCGGGAAAGGGATGTTGTCCATCACGTCGCCGAGGTCTCCGGTAAGATGTGGCGTAAACGTACCGCTATGGGGAAAATACACATCGGATTTCACGCGATCAATGTTAGAGACTGCTTAGTAGTCCCCGATGCCACAACTGTGGCTATCTGGATCATGTCCATAAACACTGTGATAGGAAGCCGGCCTGCTTCAGGTGTGGGGCAGAGGACCACTCAAGAAAAAACTGCAACAAGAACGCAACCTGCATTCCATGCATTAAAAGGGGAAGCAAAACCCTGTAACACCACTAGCAGGAACTGCCCAACGTATAGGATGCTGGAGCAAAGGCTAATTTCCCGAACTGACTATGGATGAGGCCATACCTGAACTCAGGAAGCCAAAAAGGAAATCCCCAAGCAAGAGGCTGAGGGACGCTCTGAGGGCGAACAAATTCAGAGAATTTATTCAAAAAATCACTCAATCACGATCTCTGGCAATAACAATGAAAGATGTTTGCATACAAACCGACCCATGTGTACAAGACGCTCCCTCTCCTCCAAGATCATTTTCGACCAAGCAGGCATCCTGAACTTGGGAGTTCACAGAAATCTCACTGCACAGAATCAGTAACAACCGAACAGGTCCAAAGTAATGAAGGTCCTGAATTTGGGAGTTCACAGAATTCTCACTGCACAGAATCAGTAACAACCGAACAGCTCCAAAGTAATAAAGTAAGCAGCACAAATCCATCCTCAGATTTACCATCTCAGAGAGGAATGGGAATTGATCCCCTACGTATATACCCCAACCTGGAGCATGCATTGCAATTATCACGATCAAAGGAGCCGGCAATCCTCACCACCGCACTGAGACATGTGGTATGTGTTGGCCGCGAGTACGGGAGAGATGTCAGCTTTCCAGTAATGGAGGCTGTGGACAGAATCCAGCTCAAGACAATGAATCTCCCCGCCGACTTAGGAGCCCTGCGAGACCTAGTCAAAAAGGTTTTCGAAAGACCCAATGAAAAATTCGACATAGATGAATTATACAATCAATCCGTAATAACAAATTGCAGAGTAGCCCACGACTGGTCCAAAAACTGGCCAGAATCACACATTCATACCTACTTCCCACGTGAGCCAATTAAACGTGGGTCAGATCAACACTCACAGTAGCAAACTAGTCTTGCAGGAACTCCGGAAGGTGGTGGAAGAGAAGAGTCTAGATGTACTCTGTTTTCAGGAACCGTGCTCCCAAGCGGGGCGGATCCCATTTATGGCTGCCAACTGGCAAGTAATACACTGCGACACAGAGCCAAAAGCTGCAGTCGTAATCACAAATAGAACACTTAGAGCCACAGTCCTTACGCAGTTTTCTAGCGAACACTGCAATGTTGTGGAGCTGCAAACACCCACAGGAGTGTTATACATTTCCAACATATACTTCCAATGTGGAAGGGAAATAGATGAATTTTTGGAAAAACTCACACGAGTTGCCACGGCATTGCAGGGACGCAGGATGCTCGTGAGGGCAAATATAAATGCAAAGCCCCCCCTTATGGTTCAGTGGCACGCAAGACGATCGTGGGCAAAAGGCTGAGGAGACAATCATGGCATTGCAACTGGTGGTTGCCAACTAACAAGGGAACCCCCCTCCTATTCCGGCGGCGGGGGAGAAGGCACAAACATTGATGTTACACTAGTAACACCAAACCTCATTACAAAAGTCGCCAACTGGAGAGTGTGGGACAGAAAAACCACCAGTGATGATAACTTAATCACCTTTACTATTGGGGAAAGGGAGTGCCACTGGGACATGGGGTGGGAGCTGCAGCTCAACTACAAAACCAACTGGGACCGTCTCGCCTAAGAGTGCGACATCTCGGCATTGCTGGAGGGTGACGAAAACGTGGAAGAGTACGCCGAAGAACTGGTACAAACGATCACCAGGACGGTGCGAGTAGCTGTACCAACCACCCCCACACCATGGTCGGTCGAATTAGGACAGATGCGCCAGGCTGTAAAGAGGGTGAGGAGTGTCGTCTGGGGAGAAAAACAAAGATGGTGGCAGGTCTATAGAGAAAGTAAGGAACAATTTCAGCAGGAGCTTAGGGTAGTAAGGATCAGAAGCTGGGAAAATTACGTGAAAAGCCAATTGGCTACAGACCTTTGGGGAGTCCCGTACAAACTGGTACGGGAAAAAATAAGATCACTCATGGTGCTATCCACCGTCAGGGACGGGGACCGGATGACGGGCACATGGCAGGAAACTGCTGAGGCCCTCCTTCGGGTCCTGTTAGCAGACGACGTGGAGGAAAATGATACAGAAGAACAGAAAAGGATAAGGAGAGGAGACCTAAGGGATTATTACAACAACATCAGAACTTACCCCTTCTCTGAACAGGAGGTTGCTGCCCAGATCAAGGCCCTCAAGAGGGCAAAGGCTCCTGGCCCAGGCGGCATTACTGCTGAGGTGATGCAATTCCTTGCCCCGCAGCTGGTAGTTCCTCTCACCAAGTTATACAACGAGTGCCTGAGACTCGTTAAATTCCCACCAATTTCGAAAAAGGCAAATATAATTATCATCAAAAAGGGTCCAGTAAAGATCCCACTGGAATTAAGCCATACAGACCCATCTGCTTGTTAGACCTATTGGGCAAACTTTTTGAGAGGCTACTGGCAAACAGACTGACAGCACACCGCATGCTGTGCGAGATGAGTTTCCCGTCTGGGCGTTCCGCTTCTGACGCAATCGCCCTGGCTGCCGAGGTCTATGACTCCACCCCGCACAAGTATGTCATTGGCATCATGGTGGACATCAGTGACGCCTTCGACAACCTGTGGTGGCCCTCACTCTTTTCCTGCTTGCGGGAGAAGAACTGTCCAGGACTACTATACGGCTGTCTGAGGATCTATTGTGCAGACAGGGAGGTCTGGATATCGGCCCCTAGCGGCAAAGTCAGGAAGACTGTGACCAAAGGATGTCCTCAAGGCTCTGTCCTAGGACCTCTCTTTTGGGATATCAGTATGGAGCCATTACTGGAAGACCTGAAGAACAGTGACGATGTGCTATAGGTCATAGCATACGCAGACGACCTCCTCCTGCTGGTCGGCGGCCGTTGCCGGGAGGATTTAGAGCCTAAAGTGGAGAGAGTCATAGCCATACTTACATCATGGTGTCACAAAACAAAAATGACGATCGCGCCCAGTAAATCTACATACCTGCTTCTTAAAGGTCAACTGGTCAGAAACCCTACTGTAAGAATCAATGGCTCGCCAGTTCTTCAGCGCCGCGAGGCCCGATATCTTGGTGTAGTCATCGATGAGAGGTGGAACTTTGCATCACACATTGATACCGTATCTCAAAAATCTTTGGTTCTACTAAACAACCTCATTGGAATTGGTCACAAACGTTTTCACCTTCCACCCAACTTAATCAAATTATATCATAATAGTATCTTGACCTCAATAGTAGGATACGGATCAGGGGTCTGGGCACACAGACTCACGAGGGTCATGCTTGCCGTGGCCGTAAGAAGAGTGCACCAGAATATGCTCCTACGTTCAGCAGGGGCTTACAGGACAACAAATGGAAGGGCGCTTTTAGTGCTAATGGGGATCGGTCCACTGGACATAAAAATCCGTGATCAGGGCGCCTGGTACTGGGCGAAGAAGGAGAACAGGGATAAAATTAGGGAGATGCTTGGGGTTTATGCTGGGGATAAGAACGCTATTAAAAAGAGAGGGATCGAACTACGGCAGGAACAGTGGAGCAATGAGGACTTGGGACGCTGAACGTATGAGCTGCTATCGGACATAGAGGAACGAATAAAACTCACATTTTCACGCCTACTAGAGGAATGCAGCACTTTCTTACTGGACATGGACCATACCCAACATATCTATGTCGGTTTGGGAAGCAGGCTACACCTGCGTGTGACTGTGGTGCTGTGCAAGGCACCCCAGAACATGTGGTGTATGAGTGCCACCTCTTCCATGACGTAGGCAATGACCTAAGACAACAGCTATCGAACAATGACACGTACCACTTACTAAGGCACGACAACACTTTCAACATCTTAAATAAACTCAAAGATGAAATATCGAAAAAAGTCTTTCAGAACTTTTTAAGGGACAATCACTAAAAGCAAAAATTTCTTCACCGACTCAGACTCCGTGCACCCTCTCTGTACCGCCGGGTAGGGACTTGACCAGTGGCTTCACGGCTGGAATCCGCCTTGCCCTGGACTAGGAGGGAGGGGGGTACAAAATACACCGGACTGGAACACGCACCAACGATTACTTATGTAATTTAGGTTAGAAGTAGAAGATAGGATAAGACTTTAGGATAGACTGCAGCGATACCAAATTAAGGGTCAGCCCAGTGCCAGGGGCATGCCCACTGGGATCAGCTCAGTGAGCCAGGCCAACATCCATCAGGTTTATAGTAGCACTGGCACACCTGTAACGCTGCAGATAGCATTAGTTTCTTTGTAGATTAAGTAGTTTAAGAACCACATAGCGGTAAGATTATAATAAAATCACCTGTAGTGTAGAATAGAGAGCTGCATTTGTTACGTATCATTAGTAGGACCCACTAATGTAGTAGTTAGTGGGTTAAATATGCAAAAAAAAAACAGTCCACACCATTATAAAGCCACAAAGAGCTTTCACAGTGCCTTGTTGATAGCTTGGGTCCATGGCTTCATGGGGTCTGCACTATGCTTGCACCCTACTATCAGCTCTTTCCAACTGAAATCCAGACTCATCTGACCAAGCCACTGGTTTCTAGTCGTGTGGAGTCCACACGATATGATCGCGAGCCCAGGAGAGGCACTACAGGTGATGACGTATTGTTAGCAAAGGAATTCGCTTCAGTCGTCTGCTGCCATAGCTCATTAAACACCAGATGTCGCCGCAATATCCTAACGGATACGTTCATCGTCCGTGCCACATTGATTTCTGCGGTTATTTCGTGAAATGTTGCTTGTCTGTTAGCGCCGAAAACTCTACGCAAACGGCGCTGCTCTTAGTCGTGAAGTGAAGGCCGTCGGCCACTGCGATGTCAATGTTGAGAGATAATCCGTGAAATTTGGGATTTTCAGCACAGTCTTAACACTATGCATGACAGGATACTGAATTCCTTAACGATTTCCGAAATATGATATTCCATGCAGCTAGCTCCAACTACCATTTTGCATTTAAAGTCGCTTAATTCCCGTCGTAATAGCATAATCATGTCGCAAATCTTTTCACATGTATCGCCTGAGAACAAATGACAGCTCCACAAGTGCACTACCGTTTTATACCTCGTGCACACGATACTACTGCCAAATGTGTATTTCACTACTTTTGTCAGCGCAGCCAGCCGCGGTGGTCTCGTGGTTCTAGGCGCGCAGTCCAGAGCCGTGCGACTGTTACGGTCGCAGGTTCGAATCCTGCCTCGGGCGTGGTTGTGTGTGATGTCCTTAGGTTAGTTAGGTTTAAGTAGTTCTAAGTTCTAGGGAAGTGCAGGGAAGCTAAGACGAAATGGCTGCAGGAAAAATGTGAAGACATGGAAAAAGATATGACTGTCGGAAGGACAGACTCAGCATGCAGGAAAGTCAAAACAACCTTTGGTGACATTAAAAGCAACGGTGGTAACATTAAGAGTGCAACGGGAATTCCACTGTTAAATGCAGAGGAGAGAGCAGATAGGTGGAAAGAATACACTGAAAGCCTCTATGAGGGTGAAGATTTGTCTGATGTGATAGAAGAAGAAACAGGAGTCGATTTAGAAGAGATAGGGGATCCAGTATTAGATTCGGAATTTAAAAGAGCTTTGGAGGAATTACGGTCAAATAAGGCAGAAGGGATAGATAACATTCCATCAGAATTTCTAAAATCATTAGGGGAAGTGGCAACAAAACGACTATTCACGTTGTTGTGTAGAATATATGAGTCTGGCGACATACCATCTGACTTTCGGAAAAGCATCATCCACACAATTCCGAAGACGGCAAGAGCTGACAAGTGCGAGAATTATCGCACAACCAGCTTAACAGCTCATGCATCGAAGCTGCTTACAAGAATAATATACAGAAGAATGGAAAAGAAAATTTAGAATGCGCTATGTGACGATCAGTTTCGCTTTAGGAAAAGTAAAGGCACGAGAGAGGCAATTCTGACGTTACGGCTAATAATGGAAGCAAGGCTAAAGAAAAGTCAAGAAACGTTCATAGGATTTGTTGACCTGGAAAAAGCGTTCGATAATATAAAATGGTGCAAGCTGTTCGAGATACTGAAAAAAGTAGGGGTAAGCTGTAGGGAGAGACGGGTCATATACAATATGTACAACAACCAAGAGGGAATAATAAGAGTGGACGATCAAGAAGGAAGTGCTCGTATTAAGAAGGGTGTAAGACAAGGCTGTAGCCTTTCGAGCCTACTCTTCAATCTGTACATCGAGGAAGCAATGATGGAAATAAAACAAAGATTCAGGAGTGGAATTAAAATACAAGGTGAAAGGATATCAATGATACGATTCGCTGATGACATTGCTATCCTGAGTGAAAGTGAAGAAGAATTAAATGATCTGCTGAACGGAATGAACAGTCTAATGAGTACACAGTATGGTTTGAGAGTAAATCGGAGAAAGACGAAGGTAATGAGAAGTAGTAGAAATGAGAACAGCGAGAAACTTAACATAAGGATTGATGGTCACGAAGTCAATGAAGTTAAGGAATTCTGCTACCTAGGCAGTAAAATAACCAATGACGGACGGAGCCAGGAAGAGGTCAGAAACAGACTCGCTATGGCAAAAAATGCATTTCTGGCCAAGAGAAGTCTACTAATATCAAATACCGGCCTTAATTTGAGGAAGAAATTTCTGAGGATGTACTTCTGGAGTACAGAATTGTATGGTAGTGAAACATGGACTGTGGGAAAACCGGAACAGAAGAGAATCGAAGCATTTGAGTTGTGGTGCTATAGACGAATGTTGAAAATTAGGTGGACTGATAAGGTAAGGAATGAGGAGGTTCTACGCAGAATCGGAGAGGAAAGGAATGTGTGGTAGGACATCTGCTAAAACATGAGGGAATGACTTCCATGGTACTAGAGGGAGGCGTAGAGGGCAAAAACTGTAGAGGAAAACAGAGATTGGAATACGTCAAACAAATAATTGAGGACGTAGGTTGCAAGTGCTACTCTGAGATGAAGAGGTTAGCACAGGAAAGGAATTCGTGGCGGGCCGCATCAAACCAGTGTCAGTAGACTAATGACCAAAAGAAAAAAAAAAAGTTCTAGGGGACTGATGACCACAGCAGTTGAGTCCATAGTGCTCAGAGCCATTTGAACCATTTTGTCACCGCAGTGTAAAGCATCACAACAACTAACTAGAAATTGAACCAGCGAACTGCGTAATTTATCGCGCACAGGTGCTAATTGCTATGCATTTCTATGTTTTAACTAGTGCTGCAAACGAAATAGAACTATTACGTTGATGGAAAGCTTACGTCATCTCATGTGTGTACTATGACAAGCGTTGCATGAAGAATAAACATGTATGCTCACTGGACGGATGATCAAATCTTATTTGGCAATACTGAAAGATGCTAAAAGTAAAATAAACTTCTCTCTTCATTGCCATGATACCCTGACCTTTTCATATGCTGTTGTTGACAACGAGGTATCTAGCGTTTCCTGATAATTAGGAGCTTCAAAAAACCACTAGATTCTCTCAGTGCTGTCAGTTTTCAGTCCTGTTCCCGCTGGCGTGAGTTGCGCAATACCACCGTTACACAAAATACTAAACAAGCATTAATGCATCTAAATCTCCGCAATCTTCTTCAAGATGTGACAGAGACCATCAATACCGATCTCAACTGCACAATTATCATTATTTGTCAATATATTGCGAATGTGTGAGGGGCCCTGTAGAGTCCGGATTCGGGCAACAATTTAAAAGGAAAAATACAATGGTAGAAGATTCTTGTAAATGGTGCAAAAAACCGTTGAAAAGTTAAATCAGCTTATTTCGGCAGAATATCAACGTGTTAAAAGAGAGGGTAGATGAACGTCTTGGTCGTTTGAAGGATGTACAGTCATGAATACTGTTATATCTTAACACTATGTAGCCAAGAGGAGAAAGAGATATTAAGTTGAAATGGTTATACATTAATATCTTCCAGGAAAAAGAAAATTTATGTTGCATTAAGAACAAGTAATGATCCTTCTGCTGTGGTCCACTCCAAAAATTTGCTCATTATTGTAAAGAAGACTCACTGAAAAGTCTAGAAGTATGCACATTATGTTCGACATTTATAATTTGAATACAATAATTAAATTAATACAGAACAAAGTGAAACAAGAAATAGAAAACTAAATCACAGATAATCAATATGGATTTGAATGGAAAGGTTATATTAATTCACAGGTAGCAGATATTCAAATAACAATTTCTTAAATGTAACAGAGACAATGGGGTAAACAGTACATCAGGTAAGTTAAGGAAGTATGTTGAGAGAGAAAAGTCCATCAAATTAAGTACTGTGGTGCTTTTAAACCACTTCCCCAAATGAAATTAAGAAAGTAATTAACTCTTTCAAAAATAGATGTTCAAAAAAATTTAATGATATTTCCTACAAAAACCTACAGAGCTGTTGTCCTCCAGTTCATCAGTAAGTCATTTTCGAGACAGGTTTAAAAGAGGCAACTATTATATTACTTCATAAGAAACGTGATAACAAATATGTTCGTTATTATGAACCGGATTGAGATTTTCAGTCTGCAGCGGAGTGGTGGTAATTTGAAAATGCCTAGCAGATTAAAACTGTGTGACCGCGAAATGCCAAGGTCCCAACTTCGAGTCCCAGTTCCGCAAACAGTTTTCATCTACTAGCAAGTTACCAATATCATCCTGTTTCAGTACTGACATTATTAACTACATTTTTTGTGAAAATAATGTCCTGGAGAATAGTGCAACGTCTTAGTAATAATAACATACACAGAAAATAACAGTTTGAATTTTATTATTCTGCTCAACTAATAATGATAGCTTTCCATCCACTAGTCAGATTTTGGAAGGATTGTACAACAAACAAGCACAAGTTAATATTTTCTACAACCTATTCAAGACGCTTGAGTGTGTTACGAAAAGAGAAGTAGCACACCTAACGGCTAGTTAGCACCATACACAACCAAAGGAATTCAGAAAGTTGTAGTTTATAATTCAACGTTATTTGTACACACAGGATATTTTTCTGACTTGGGGGATAACATTCGTAAAGTTTGTAACGGAATACTTCGCAACTGGTAGCAAAAGAATCTCATAAAATTACATGATACACCAAATCGACCCTCAATTCCGCCACTCAAAAGTTAGTCAATATTCTTACAGCCGATTTAAAAGAAACCAATCTTATTTGAAAATGTTCTTTTCTGAAAATATTCTCCTTCAGCACACACAATGAGGCCGTATTAACCCGAATAATCATTAAATTTAAGTACTATTTTTTTTCAACCTCCGATCGGTCGAGAGGTGGAAATAACAGTGAAAATAAAAAATGGTTTATTTGACACATTTAGGTACACCTTCCAGTTACTTTTCTTACCTAGTCGCCGCTCCGATTTAGACTCTTATCCTGGCGTGGTACCAGCTGCCCAATACCCCCATCATAGGAGTGTAACTACTGCGAATACACTAGGCTGATCTTCAGCGTGTTGTCTGTGCCACAATGCTGTCCTCATAGTCATCTGTTCACATGAACAAAGAGATGAAAATCAGTATCTAAATCCTGGCTGTATGGAGGGTTGTCAAACCCTTCCCATAGAAAACGCAGCAGGAGCATTTTCGTTGCACATGCAGTGTGCTGCCAAAAACTGTCATGCAGAAGGAAACCCTTCGCAATCGCTTTTTTTGCGATACATGAAATCAGGCGAAGCCCCTCTACAGGCACTTCATACTTGGTGGGAGACAGTATTATTGCATGCTTCTTTACATGCTCACTGTGCGTTCAGAACTAAAACGTGAGATGTGTCGCGAAGGATGAGCATACGCGAGAAATCGTGCAACTCATCTGTGTAATGCTTCACCGGATTTTCACTATGGTTTTTACTCTGCGATTGAGCGGAGGTTGAAAAAAAATCCTTGTACAGAATTAATATTCATGGATATAACGAACACAAGATAGCAAAAAGCACTGATCATGACCAAAACTATGCTTCTTTTGATGTTGATGAAACAATAATTAATTTCTCTAGCCGCAGTGCTCTGTTGAATATTGTCGCAAATTTGGTTATTATTGGCTGTACACTGATGTATTTAGAACTTTGCAGAAAGTTTTTAGAAAGATATCTGGAAAATTAGTCTTATATAAGATGCTTTTACGTTTAAGTCAATCAATGCTGTATTTTAGCATTGTCCAGTTATAACACCAGAAATGGGAATACTGCTCTACAATTATCAACAATTAAATTGAGTCTTTTCAACCCTGTCATTACCCCATGTGGACACATTTTATTACTATAGTCAACATTCAAGTGTTAAATTGTGTTTTAATCTGTCTACTTCAAAAAATAAAACCCAATGGTCACACATTATACTGAATTAAGAAAATTAACGTATCAGATTACTATCCACTCTAACTCATGTATCCTTAGTCACTTCTGCTTCTCCATCGATAGTCCACCGCTGTTCCAAATTTCACCTTGACAATTCGAGCTATGAAGTTATGAGTGAGTTACGCATCTCAATATCGTCTTCAGAGTATCACATTCTGGTAAAATTTAAACAAAAATGAGGTGACTTAAAAATGAAATAGCCTCAATTACAGATACAACTATTAAAGTGACAGCTTTCCAGATACAGAAAAACTAAATATAGATGAAATATTCACAAGGTAAAAATTATTCTTCTTTCTAAATGAATGTTTAAATTGCTAGCTTCCTGGTATTTGTTTCTTTTATTCACAAACTCATACTACATGTTTCCTCTATTACTAGCTTAGATGTGTATACAAACCACGCAAAATTAGTGAATCAAAATAACACCCCTATTCACACAGTTAACTCCTCTCCAACACATCTTCACTAGCCAACACATACGTTTGTAGGCAGTGTCGTCAGTTACAACCTATAGTATTGACAATAATTATTTAGCGCTTAATGGTTACCATAGTATACCGGTCACATTTTAAATGTCATAAAAATTATGATACATCCTCCAACAGAAAAATTAGAATATTTGAAATTGAAGTCTGGCTGCACAAGAAATATGAAACAAATTAAGAAAGAAACCTCTCCTTTGCCCTTATCATTCTAAATTCATTTTTAACATCATATTTCCAGTTATAATGAATTCCTATTCTGTTTTATGCATAATCCCTTCAAGAAATCAAGTACTTGTTTATAATCAGCAAAAACTTTATGTCATGAATTTTTTTTGTAGTTAACCATCTACTGTAATTTTCATTATTTCGGCAATTTTTAATAATAATTATCAAATCAACAGCTAACACAGTACATACTTTCATCTTATTCTTTGATGTCAATACCTACCACTTCACATAATGAATGTGAACTACCACAATTCCACATGAAGAACCCTAAAATTAACATAATCCTCATTACTGTAATTCTAAATAATCAGAGATATCGTAATTATATTCGTAATGTCTCAATACAACATATACTTCACATTGATCTTAAACACAGTATCATTATTTGTTATGAATACCCTTATCGTTTGAGTATACAAATAAGACCCCAACAATGGATCATAATTTCCAACATATCACCTCATCATTGCTGAAAGACGTTCTGAACACAGAAAACTGTCACAACGAAACCACAGTCAAGTCCAAATCCAAAGGCAGGGTGCTCAAAGAAGCGAAGCACTTAGAACTGAAAGCACATCTATTACTGGCACTTACATACAGTCGGAACAGACCTGACCTCTTGGATAGTGAATGTAGATATTCATATAGACATTGAATGTTCCAGAATGCTAGTATTTATACAGTCATCGAATACTTCAGAATCTACAAACACTAAAAGCTTACGACACTTCAAGAACATCCCAGGCAGGGTAAAAGCTAAATAACAAATGATTAATGATGGTCGTGTTTGAACTGGTGAGCTGTAGCATGTCACCAGCGACACTAACCATCATGGACTGAGCCATACTAAATACGCCACAGCTTACCACATTACTCACATTCAATTCTTAGCCACCTACTGCATATTCACCGAAAGCATTTTCGACAATTATGTAACAAAATTCACACATATGACAAAGTTTTTATATTTTTCTCACATTTCAATCTGATAAAATAACTGCTTCCTGCAGAAAACATCGCTTTTGAAGTATTTGTAGGATAAAAACTAAAGATCCATCTTAAAGTCCTGGTAATCCTTATATTTCTTCATAATAACCATAGGCCATTGCTGATTAAAATCATTTAACGCCGCAACAGATCATGAAGACTGACCTGCCTTACATTTATTAATTGAGAACATACCTACATTCTTTTAGTTGGAGCATAATAGTTTCCCATATATCGTAAAAATTTCTCAAGCGGAAACTTGTATTGACTTAGAGCAGAACAACTGTCATTCCGCTCAGAAATATTATCAATGATAAACTTTATATTCCATTTGAAACACCATAATATTTTCCAACTGGAGTCAAAATTCACGTGCATAGCTTTCTGCACACAAACATTATAGTAACAGGAAACCTCATCTTATGTGACCACTCACACGAATATTTTCGATTAGCAAAAATGGCTCTGAGGTCATCAGTCGCCTAGAACTTAGAACTAATTAAACCTAACTAACCTAAGGACATCACATACATCAATGCCTGAGGTAGGATTCGGACCTGCGACCGTAGCGGTCGCTCGGTTTCAGACTGTAGCGCCTAGAACCGCCGGCTTCGATTAGCAACAATAAGATGAAAATTCCATTTTTAGTAACGAAAGAAACATTTTTCCTGGTCAACTATGAAAGCAAATAAATTTTTCATTGTAATGTGAGATTACGCTTGAAACCTTTTAGCATTTGCACACATACTATGAAATGGAGATTGAGTATAATAACAAAAAGAAAATGACTTGAACAGGTGCACAGAAAAGTAGAAGAAATGCTGCAGTACAGAACAATGAAAAACAAGGTAATAGTGATTGAAAGCAAAAGTAATTTGAACAGGTGTAAGGAAAAGTGGAACAAATGTTGCAGTACAGGAGACAGAAAAACTAGCAAACAATGCTGCATTGATCTGAACCCTGTGATATCAAACCACACAACACGAAAAGAAAATGATACTAATGGTCACTTATATTTTCATTCACTCTTACATCATCTGTGGAGGTGCTTCTTAATAAACGATTTATATATTTCCCAATCAGCTTTGCACATACTCCATCTCAGTGATAGTATGTATGGTACTGAGGCATAATCATTTAGCATACTGGTTATAAACAGAAAATGAACAGAGCCCAGCGGATAGATCATACCTCCCACTTAAATCCCTGTTTTATCTTGAGTGCCCACAGAGTGAAGCCTATTGCACTCGAGTGTCTTCCTGGTGCCCAATTGGGAGTTGGGTAACCGTTATTGAATATAAATAAGTTGAATGCACCTATAATGTCCGATCGAGCCGAATGACCATTGCGTGTCACTGTTCATTTCCGATTTTGGTTAGAAGTGAACATGGTGCGACTGTGGAAATTTCTGAAGTCCTTAAGCGATCTCACACCACCACTGCAGCCGGTCGCTGTGTCCGAGCGGTTCTAGGCGCTTCAGTCCGGAACCGCGCTGCTGCTACGGTTGCAGATTCGAATCCTGCCACGGGCATGGATGTGTGTGATGTACTTAGGTTAACTAACCTTAATTAGTTCTATGTCTAGGGGACAGATGACCTCATATGTTAAGTCCCATAGTGATTAGAGCCATTTGAATCATTTTGAACCACCACTGCTTGTAAACTTCTTACAGGTGTATGGTCCACATACCTAGCAGAATTTTGAAGCAATGACCTAACAGACAGTGCTGCTACACCTTACCATAGTATATGTGAAATGTGGAAATGTGGAAGCTTGGTGGTGAGAACACTGAAGTCACAAAGTTTCAACACTGTCATTGATTTAAACCAAGTACAAGATGGCTACAATGTGCACGTCTTGCGAATTTAGTTCTCTTTCCAGGGATCCTCTTTCCTAAATGGCTGATGTTACGCTACATTAAAGAATTTTAATACTCATTTTCTTGTCTCAAATATTCTAGTAACACCTGGCATACTGTTTTACAGTTACCTAGTTGTTATGGTCCCGTTTCGATTCCATGAAAATCAGCATGGTTAAATTTCAATTTTTTTTTCTTGCAATGTTCCTGAGCCCCGAGAACCGGTCTTCCTAATTGTGGCTGAGGAGGTGAACTTCCGTTACAATACGTTGAAAGCTGAGTGCTGTAGGAGCCTTTCATGCTATTTATTCGTAAGTGTCTCGATAAGTAGTTGAATCTCTCAAAGAACTTACAGTCACTTTTCCTAGGGTAGCTTTATCTTTGGTTAGCAATCGTAAACGTTTAAACTGGGAGTTCAGCCATCCAATCGTTTTGCTTGCGCAGAGAATCTGTTACCAGGGCCTGCATGGCTTGTGGACCCTCTCTGGTTTCCTGCCTGCTGCTGCATGGGCATGACAATGCATTTAGAATAGTCGCTATGTCTTGAGCAAAAAGAAATGTACACACTGAATTGACATCATTCTGCATTATGGTGAGATGGTTGTTTGCTTGATTTGCCTTTACGTAATTATACGTTACGTGGAACATGAAATTTATTTCTGGTGTGTACTTTACGCTTGTATTTCATGTGGGCAATGCTAGTCCTTTATGCAGTTCAAATTTTCAATAGAAAACGTGGAAATCAATATCAAGTTTAAATTCAGTCATCAGGGTTTGCAAGTTGCCAGTTATCTTATTGCCACTCATTAATCAATATTATAGGTATTAATATGTGTAAAGTGTTATATATCGATGTCTTTTGTAAATGTATGGGTATATAAAATCATGTGGTCCGCTGAAGGTCTCTTGTCTGTAAGAAAATGAGTTTCTGTATACATTTTCTACATAGTATATACATACATACACACATACACTGATGAGACAAACATTATGACCATCTGCTAAATAGCTTTTTTGTCCGTATTTGGAACAAAATGCGTCACTGATTCTGCGTATCAGGGATACAACAGTTTGTTGGTAGATGTATACGCACAGGTCACGTAATTCGTGTAAATAACGAACCGCTGATTTGTGCACGCGGTGATGGCACCCGATAACGGCCAAGATGGGTTCCATAGGATATACATCAGGCGAATTTGTTCGCCTGATGAATTAACTATAATTCTCCTCAGACTACTGAAGCACGGTTCTGGCTCCGAGACACGGACAATTATACTGCTGAAATATAACACTGGCATCGGAAAAGACATCAAACATAAAGGGATACAGGTGGTTCGCAGCTGTCAGCGTGTCTTCGATTACTACCACAGGTCCCATACAATTGTGTGAGAATGTCTCCCATAGCATAATACCGCTCCCAGTAGACTGCGTCCGTGGCGCGCTGCACGTTTCGAGCCGCCGTTAGCCTCGATAACAGCGATTGTGCAGGCGACTATCGACCTAGTGTAGCAAAAATGTGATTCACCCGAAGAGTCGACACGTTTCCATTGATAGGCGGTCTAATCCCGATGGTCCCACGCCACTGCAATCGTAATTGACGATATCGTTAGGCCAACCTGTGAGCACGTAGGGGTGGTCTGGTGAGAGGTTTCATGTTTAACTGCGTACGATGAACGGGGTGCTCCGAAACACTTGTGCATGCATCAGCATTACGCTGTCTCGGCAGAGATGCCACAGATGCCTAGTTGTAGTTTCACTGTCCTTCTACCTCTTTCAGTATATGCTCGCGGTAGTAGTAGGTGAACATTTCACCAGGCTCACTGTTTCCGAATACTAGTTCACAGGCTCAGAGTAATAGTAACCTGCCCTTCGGAAAAGTAACTTACCTGAATGGATTTCGCCATTTGCAGCCCATAACTTCGCTAGAGTGATCCTCCAGCCATGTGTGCTCCGCGTTATGTGCTCGCCGCGACACCAGGCGGCATCCAACGTCACGTCGGATTGTGCTCATAAAGTTTTGGCTTATTTGTGTATCTGTGTATATGTTGCCAAGGTTTTTCCGATTACGCTGCAGAAGTTCCGCTTTGAAGCCCTTACACATAGCTCCATACAGCCCCGATCCACCCATGCGTTTTAGTATTTTTCGAGCCCTGAAGAAAGTAATTCGTGGCCGTTGATAACCCTCGGACGAAGAGGTGCATGCCTGGCTGCAATATTTTTTCCGTAGGCTACCGCAAACATTCTTTCATGCATGTATTGACCGCTTAGTCTACAATGGGTTAAATGTATTAAGTTATGGCCATTATTCTTGAAATGAACAGTCTCCTACCTTTTTGCATCTGTCTCGTTTTCCATTGACTGTCTCTTGTACGTTCGGTACTAATATAATTTGGGGTTCCTACGAAGCTATTTTTCACTCCTTCGATCTTTATTCGAAACCTCACATGTGTTCACCTACAATTTTCGTATACAAATAAAGTGCATTCAGTTTCGGTATATTTAAAGACGGGAGATAATAAACTTCCTTCAGTGGTGATGGGACTTTATTATTTCTAAGTGAAATTTTCATCTAGCAAGTTAGGGAAGTGTTGGAGTGGGGCTTCAAGGCAAGGGGTCACAGTGAGGAAGACTCCAATGTCTTGCTATCAAACTAACTCATATCAGTTTATTAGCTGTTATAGCATACAGTGTGCCATTGAATTTGCGTTGCACACGTCATCACATCTGCGAGTCACTCATTAACACAGGCAGAGTTGCTACCTGAGATCTGTTGCATGGAGTACGGTTTCAATCATCTTACTTTAGCTTACGACAAATCCCCCTTAATTATTCCACTATACAATGAGGGAGTTTATGGTCACTGCAGCATATAAGATAAGGATGTTTTTGTTCCCTTTTGGGTCGAATTTCATATAAAGTGAACTTTTTTAAGCCATAAAAGTCGGGGCAACAGTTTTTTATGAACTCAGAGGTTACAATTTAAAGACGTGACAGGCCTTCAAGCTGTTTTATCGTATGGGGGTGTGGTGTCGTGGCTGAAACTGTAGAAAAGTGTTTCAAGTGGCAGGGTGACGAGGTGTAAAGTTGGCAGTGACTTCCGCATGGGCACCTTGTGGGAGACCTGGTGTTGTTGTCTGGCTGTGATTCTGTGCGGCATAGCCGGCAGGGCTGAGGAGGCTCATTTATCGCGTAGGCCTGAAGAAGCGTGCGCTGGTACTCCGCGTCTTCCCGCCTTGCCTGTTGGAGACTTCCTTGTTATACCTCTGGTGCGGGTATTCCAGGTACGCCTTCTTCAGCGCGTCATGACTGTCTGCTGTGTACGCATCGCTGCTGAGATGTGGGGCAGTCGGCGCGAGTGTCATTCCTACCGCAATTAGCTCATTTTACGGTGAAGCATTACTGGTTACATATATGATCAAATATATGACAGTTAAAACATTTACGCGCAGAAGGGATATATACCTCCACCGGGCAACGCACAGAGCGAGACAGCACACGGGGGTCAAACTGATGTACATACGTTCTGAATAGCAATATGGTGTTAATTATGTCCTACGTCTAACTTTTCGTCTTCCGCCATACATGCGGGATGATTAAAGGTGCAGTAAAAGCGTTCAAGAGTTCTTCTTTACATAAACTGGTATAGATTATCCGAATTACTCACCGGCGAGTCCTGTTACATCTTACTGACAAGACATTTGTAACATTACTCATGCTCAGTGAACATAAGCTTTCTGATTATCATTGGATGAAACTTCCCACCTCTCCCCCATGTCCGTGTATATACTGAAATGAGCAACGTCATTATTATTTGACAGAGAGCCGCTACTAGAGGGATGTTAACGTCTCGTAGTCTGGATGTTGAATGTGACTGCTGTTCTTCCACATACAGTTTGTCTGCTGTCTGACACTGACAGAAACCAGAAAGCAGTGAACAGCAGTTGAGGTCACCCGATTAGAGCGATTAGAGCGTATTATCTCCGCTACAGACAGCACAAGCGCACCAAGTCTACCTGTCGGGGACATACCACACATTCTTGCAGACCTTTCAACGTTATCGTATTCATTATGAATCCAGTATATTCCCTGGTACACATCCTGTCTTATCTGCTGTTTCATAAGAAACATTCAGATTTGTTTCACAGTGCCTTTGTGATCCAGTAGTTCAGTACATTAGTAATACGTTAGTAGCTCTTACGAAAACGTGTTGTTTTTGCAGTAATATAGCGGTGAAATTTATTTTTAAGTTGTTCCCTTTGTATTAGGAAATGTATTCAATACATTTAAATACTACAGGTTAACTGGTAAGAACACACACGCTGTATGACACACGTTCTTGTTGACATTATGTGAATGAGACTTACCTCTAGAAGAGTGTTGCTCTTCTAGTCTGCAAGGAACTGGAAGGGTTGGGGTACTAAGCTAATCTGCCCGTAATTCATAGAGATTTCTCAAAGCAGACTGATGGCACTTGCATCTGTCTTTCCTTTGTCCCACAAGACTAGTAGCATTGTGAGGCCGGCTATTGTTGCAGACAGTTCCTGGCAGTGAGACTTTTCTCCATAGGGTACAATAACAAGACAGAAGGTGCGCATGATTGTCAAAGTGACTTCATATCGCTCGCATCTGAGAGAGAGGACGGCAACGCACCACGCGTTTCATTTCAGCACATGTTAAGATTCCCAGTACGAGTATACCACAGCCTTTCTGAATTTTACTCTGATGGTAAGACGAATCAGTCATCTTGTGTCACATTCAACACACATGCAACTCTATGTGCTGTATATCATTAGTTAGGCTGCCTTTCTACATTCTTCGGGCGTCCAGTGATCGTGTTCTGGGCTTGTGATAATCCCTGTCTACTTTCACGTGAGGATAGCGTTCCTTTCACTTCAGTACATTTAAAGAGGAGGTACATTTCGATGGTACGATTGTTTCTGTATTGTTGACTTTACTCGGCACTGAACCGACGAATGAATCGCCACCATGTACGTCGTGTATTTGCTGTTAGAAACAGATTACTGCACCGTCTCTCTTTTTTTTCTGGTTTCTACTGACGTCGGAAATTTTTCACAGTGACTGAAATACGCCTTTGTTAAATTCCTCTAACTAAAAGGTGATACCTAAGATGTCAATAGCTGCTGATATATTTCATTACTTATATCATATTCCAATTTTTTGAGAAGGTAATGTACTCTAGAATAGTACTCCTGCAGAACAGATATATTATCTTTAGTAAACTGCGGTTTTGATTTCAGAAGAGTTGCTCTACCTATGTAAGGCATTTGAGTGTGTGAATCACAATATCCTCTAAGATCAGTGGTTCCCAACCTGCGGTTTATTATCCCCTGCGAGGTTTCCTAATGGGTGAAGAAAGAAGGGTTCGATTTTGTTTCGGTAAGGAAACAAATTTATTTTTTAAATACAATTACCGTTATCATTATTTCAAAAGAGTGTAGTTCTGAGTGCGTAAGATACAAATAGTACCTTTTTAGTTTCAAATACTAATATTATCGCATGACATAGTATAGTAGAGGACACAGCTTGTGAATCGAATACATTCCTCACATAGTCCACTTTCTACTTCGTAGAATGCGTCCATGACAGTAAAAATAAAACAGAAACGTCACATATGCTAACCATTTATTGATGAAGAAAGCTTCTTAGGTCTGTGCGTAGTTCCCGCAGTGTACCAGAAATTGTATCATTTACACTACCGGCCGTTAAAATTGCTACACTAAGAAGAAATGCAGATGATAAACGGGTATTCATTGGACAAATCTACTATACTAGAACTGACATATGATTACATTTTAACCCAATTTGGGTGCATAGATCCTCAGAAATCAGTACCCAGAACAACTACCTCTGGCCGTAATAACGGCCTCGGTACGCCTGGGCATTGAGTCAAACAGAGCTTGGATGACGTGTACAGGTGCAGCTGCCCATGCAGCTTCAACACGATACCACAGTTCATCAAGAATAGTGACTGGCGTATTGTGAGGAGCCAGTTGCTCACCCACCATTGACCAGACGCTTTCAATTGGTGAGAAATCTGGAGAATGCGCTGCCTAGGGCAGCGGTAGAACATTTTCTGTATCCAGAGAGCCCCGTGGATGCTTGCAACATGCGGTCGTGCGTTATCCTGCTGAAATGTAGGGATCGAATGAAAGGTAGAGCCACGGGTCGTAACACATCTGAAATGTAACGTCCACTGTTCAAAGTGCCGTCAATGCGAACAAGAGGTGACCGAGACGTGTAACCAATGGCACCCCATACAATCACGCCGGGTGATACGCCAGTACGGCGATGACGAATACACACTTCCAGTCTGCGTTCACCGCGATGTCGCCAAACACGGATGCGACCATCATAATGCTGTAAACAGAACCTGGATTCGTCCGAAAAAATGACGTTTTGCCATTCGTGCACCCAGGTTCGTCGTTGAGTACACCATCGCAGGCGCTCCTGCTTGTGATGCAGCGTCAAGGGTAACCGCAGCCATGGTCTCCGAGCTGATAGTCCATGCTGCTGCAAACGTGGTCGAAATGTTCGTGCAGATAGTTGTTGTCTTGCAAACGTCCCCATCTGTTGACTCAGTGATCGAGACGTGGCCGCACGATCTGTTACAGCCATGCGGATAAGATGACTGTCATCTCGACTGCTAGTGATACGAGGCCGTTGGGATCCAGCACGGCGTTCCGTATTACTTTCCTGAAGCCAACGATTTCATATTCTGCTAACAGTCATTGGATCTCGACCAACGCGAGCAGCAATGTCACGATACGATAAACCGCAACCGCGATAGGCTACAATCCGACCTTTATCAAAGTCGGAAACGTGATGGTACGGATTTATCTTCCTTACACGAGGCATGACAACAACGTTTCACCAGGCAGTGCCGGTCAACTGCTGTTTGTGTATGAGAAATCGGTTGGAAACTTTCCTCATGTCAGCACGTTGGAGGAGTCGCCACCGGCGTCATCATTGTGTGAATGCTCTGGAAAACTAATGATTTGCATATCACAGCATCTTCTTACTGTCGGTTAAATTTCGCGCCTGTAACACGTCATCTTCGTGGTGTAGCTATTTTAATGGCCAGTAGTGTATTTTATTTATTTTATTTACGCGTCTAGCTCCACAGGACCAAACTGAGGAGCAAATCTCCAAGGTCATAGAGCGTGCCAGTATACGAAATTACAACATAAAATTAAAAACAGATAAAATTAAATAGTTTTTACCAATAAGTCAATCCGTAAGTTAAAGTAAACGCAATCAACAATGTAACAAAAGTATCAGTTTAATATTTCAACAAAGCCATCAACAGATTAGAAGGATTGACCCATGAGGAATCCCTTCACTTTAGATTTGAAAGCGCATGGATTACTGCTAAGGTTTTTGAATTATTATGGTTGGTTATTGAAAATGGACGCAGTAGTGTACTGTACACGTTTCTGTACAAGAGTTAAGGAAGGGCGATCCAACTGCAGACTGGGTTTCTGTCAGTATTAACTGAGTGAATGCTGCTAATTCTTGGGAATAAGTTGACATTGTTAACAAGAAACGACAGCCAAGAATATATACATCGAGTGGCCAATGTCAGAATACCCAGACTAATGAACAGGGGTCCACAAGAGTTTCACGACCTTATTGGCCGAACTGCCCGTTTCGAGCCACACATACCCTTTTAGAATGGGAAGAGTTACCCCAAAACATAATACCATATGACATAAACGAATGAAAATAAGCAAAGTAGAGTAATTTTCGTGTTGAACGATCACTTACTTCAGATACCGTTCGAATAGTAAAAAGGGCAGGATAAAGTCTTTGAACGTGGGCTTTCTACGACACTTTACTATCCATGTGAGCACCTAGAAATTTGAATTGTTCAGTTTCATTAATCATATGCCAGTTCTGTGAAATTAAAACGAAGGGTTTTGTTGAATTGCGTGTTAGAAACTCCAAAAAGTGAGTCCTAGTGTGATTTAGCTTTAGTTTATTTTCTACAAGCCATGAACTTACCTTATGAACTGCACTATCTGAAACAGGGCCAATGTTGCACACGACAAACTTTAATACCAAGCTAGTGTCATCAGAAAACATAAATATTTTAGGATTACCCGTAATACCAGAGCGCATATAGTTTATATAAATAAGGAACGGGAGTGACTCCAGCACTGATTCCTGGCACCATTTGACTGTACCACTCTCAGACCCCATATCACAGCCATTCTCAACATTGTGAATAATAACTTTTGCTGTCTGTCGTTACAGTTGTGAACTACTCTCCGAATTCCGTAATGGCCCAACTTCTGGAGCAATATTTTATGATCAACGCAATGAAACGCCTTAGTTACATCAAAAAATATGCCTATCATTCGAAACCACTTGTTTAATCCCTGTAGTACCTCACGGAGAAAAGATAATATCGCATTTTCTACATCTACATCTATCTAGAGCTGCTAAACGATTTATAAAGCCACACCGTACATTTGATAGCATTTTACGTGAAACAAAATGATCAGTTAACCTTACATACACAGTCTTTTCAATGACTTAACAAACACTGATGGCATAGAATCGTCTACATTATCCCTTCCCCCCTTTTTATAAAGTGGCTTTAATAATGAGTACTTTAATCGTTCAGGAATTTGATCATTCTTAAAGGAAAAACTGTAAATATGGCTAAGTAAAGGGCAAATATGTGCAGCACAGTACTTTAATCCATGGAAGTCCTTAGTCTTCAGTGATTTGATTATTGTCTCAATCTCCCCCTTGTCAGTATCACAGACGAGTATTTCAGACATCAATGTCGGGAAAGCATTTTCCAATAGAGTCTTATGATTCCTTGTAGAAACTAAGTTTTTATTAAATTCACCAGCAATGGTCAGAAAATGATTGTTAAATACTGCACTTATATCTCACTTATCAACAACAGAAATATTTTTACTACGGACTGACTTCTTCTTTAAAAAAGAAAACAATGGTTAACATGGCTCTGAGCACAATGGGACTTAACATCTATGGTCGATGGTCCCCTAAATCTTAGAGCTACTTAAATCTAAGGACATCACACAACACCCAGCCATCACGAGGCAGAGAAAATCCCTGACCCCGCCGGGAATCGAACCCTGGAACCCGGGCATGGGACGCCAGAACGCTACCTCCAAACTGACCATATAGTTTTAATTTTATCCTGCCATTGTTCACTTCACAACAGATAAACGAACTAGTAGATACTAAAGCTCATCAGTAACTACTTAAAGGCTACTACACTATTGTAGGGCGTACACTGCATTATTATTATTATTACGACTGACGTTCAGTAAGTAAACCAGTACATTTTTGTCTGAAAACAGTTTGGTTTTACTCAGGGCTCCAATACACCATATTCTTCCCCTCTCTCTTTTCGTTACGAAACCCTGTTTTTCAACGTAATCATCGTCCAACTTGCGGCCTTTCAAACAATAAATGGATTGAAATGATGGTGATGGTGGCCCTCAACTACGCACCCTCCGACTCAGCTTTACAATATTAAAAGTCTAGGCTGGGATACGTAGTTGTCGCATTACAGGCCAAATACTGATGAGTCTACAGTATAAGATAAGAATACACACATGAACCGAATGGTCGAAGGTTTCTATCACTCCGCAGTTGTGAATTATGGTAGTAACAGATAAATCTATAAATGAAAGATTGCAATTAAATAAAATCTGCAGGAACTATCTTAACGACTTTAAATGATGAGTACGATAGTAGAAGTACTTTGAGAATGCGGTGTATTTATGCAAAACAGTTATTGGTGTCGATGGTCCAGCAATTAAATAAAATAGTAAGTTGAATAACAGCGAAACAAAAGATTCCTACTGCACGAAATTAGTTATGAACGACAACATAGCTCGCGATATATTTAATTCTAAACGTATACTACGTCTTCACTGGGGAAACCACGGAGATCTCAAGTTCACTAGTCGGCACCCGAAATATTTCGATCTCCCACGCCCCACACGCAAACTGTTCCATTGTCCAAGTCTTTCCGCGACTGTGCGTCGCGCATTGACGTCGAGCACCCCCCGTGTCCTGTGCGACTCTCTCTCACGCCGCACACCTCAGAAGTCTATTGTCCTCTCCGGAAACGATGCTCCCCCCCAAGCCGGCCGTAGTGGCCGAGAGGTTCTACGCGCTTCAGTCTCGAACAGCGCGACCGCTACCGTCGCAGGTTCGAATCGTGCGTCGTGCATGGGTATGTGTGATGTCCTTAGGTTTAAGTAGTTCTATGTTCTAGGGGACTGACGACCTCAGATGTTAAGTCCCATAATGCTCAGAGCCATTTGAACCATATGAACTCCTCCTTAGCCTCCATACGTCTCTCTTAGCAGTCCGCAGCTCGTGGTCGTGCGGTAGCGTTCTCGCTTCCCACGTCCGGGTTCCCGGGTTCGATTCTCGGCGGGGCCAGGGATTTTCTCTGCCTTGTGATGAATGGGTGTTGTGAGATGCCCTTAGGTTACTTAAGTTTAAGTAGTACTAAGTTCTAGGGGACTGATGACCATAGATGTTAAGTCCCATAGTGCTCAGAGCCATTTTTCTCTCTTAGTAACGAGCGCTGTGACTGGCTAGAGCGCTCCTTCCATGTCTTCAAGCCAACGTATCCACACAAACATAATTAAACAAATTCGAATTGCTGGATTTACATTTACAATAAATATTCCTACTGCTGGACCATAGATAAGCTCTAACGCACATTATTAAATACATAAACAATTAAATACACATATATCAAAAGAAACAGAACAACAGGTAGGCCATCAGCCTAATTTCTCTGTGCTTTCTAAAACACAGTAAATATTTAACCAATTTCTTCATGAATAGTATATATCGGATATAAGAAAAGACACAGATGAATAAATATATTTATAAACATTCTGTTACCGTTTTTTCGTGCAACTGTGGAGTACTTATGGCCTGACGCAATCGATAGTAATCGGACACTTTGAACTCTAACAACTCATGTACTATTTGAGTTACATGCCTGTATTGCATACCAATTTAGGTTTACACTATTATCTTTCTAAAGACACGTCGATCGACAAAATCTGAGGAACCATTTAGATTTTTGAAATTCGTTGCTGGGTGTTACTTGTATATTTTCCCGTCAGATACTAAACTGTAGCCGGCCGGAGTGTCCCGAGCGGTTCTAGGTGCTACAGTTGGGAACAGCGAGACCGCTACGGTCACAGGTTCAAATGCTGCCTCGGGCATGCATGTGTGTGATGTCCTTAGGTTAGTTAGGTTTAAGTAGTTCTCAGTTCTAGGGGACTAATGACCACAGCAGTTGAGTCCCATAGTGCTCAGAGCCATTTGAACCAGTTTGAACTAAACTGCAAACTAATGATATTGACAATCAGATTACACCATCAGGATCGTCGTGCAAACAATAGTAATGTACATGTTTCTTTTTGAGGTATAATGATTCATCTGGTTACTATTAATTTCTATACGAACTGTGAAATATCTGCCATTAAGATTTCACGAAGTCCGCCATATTTGGCACACCCGGCATAGAAATCTCCTTCGTCGACACAAAGCACCGTCCTCACCACCAAGGAATTCCCGGCCACGCCACGCCTGGACTCCGGCTAACGTTCGGCACCACGTGGTCCAGCTATTGTGCGGCATAACGCGGTTCCTAACGAGCCGCGACATTGACGTCCGTCTTGTGCGGCTTCCCCAACTCCGAACAGAGAATATTTCTAGGGCAGCACAACTCTCCCGTTACCTCACAAATGCGATTGCCTTACGTCACGGTACTGGAAGGTTCTGTATGCTCGGATGGCACTACTCTGCAGGTCGACGTCGGAGCCACCGTGTTGCTGCATCAGTAACGTCCCCATAATCCAGACATTGCTTCCCGCGGAATACATCCTTCATTGGGCTAAACAGATGAAATTCGGGCGGTACGTGATCAGGGGTGTAGAGTGGATGATAAAGAACAGTGCAAGGAAGTTTTGTGAACTCCTCCCAGGTGTGACGACATCCAGTTGTGCAGCGAGGTGTTTCACTATGACCAGTTCATCATCACATATGAGAATGTTCGCACGTTCCAACACTGCAGGAGCCACAGATGTGTGCAATAGGCCCATACACGGGAGATCGGATGGGATTGCACGACCTTGTTGCGCTGATGACGGACACGCCCAACGACTCACCGTGTTTTTGATCACTGTCTGGACTCCGTAGACATTCTCCAAGCCCCTACGAATAGATGAGAGGCTGAGGTTTACCGCCAAGAGGAAGTCAACGACAGCTCTCAGTTTAGAACGCACATTAATTAGAGACGCCACTTTCAAGGCTACGTGTAATGCCACATCAAAACTTCAGAAAACTATGGGAGATGAAGCGGGAATTTTCCACTACGTCCCACAACAAATCAAGCATTTTCTCAACCAAAACTGGTCGAGCAAAAAAAGTGTAGCATTGGACGCCGCCGGTATTATTATTGTTATTATTATTATTATTAGTGGTAGTAGTAGTAGTAGTAGTAGTATTTGGGAATAAGCAATGTAGGAGTACGAAAAGTGCTTACAGGTGAGCATTTGCCTTCTTTTGAGCCCATATATCCTTTATTCTCTACCTGTGTGCCTCCTTTCTCAGTTCAGAGCATGTTGTTCCGACCTTTTTCTTTGATTTCTCGCACAGCTTCCCCCGTCGGAGGTTCGAGTTCTCCCTCGGGCATGGGTATGTGAGTCGTCCTTAGCGAAAGTTTAAGTTAGATTAAATAGTGTGTAAACTTAGGGACCGATGACATCACCAGTTTGGTTCTTCTGGCCAGCTTCCCATTTACGATTTCAGAACCTGAAAAATCAATGATTTGGACATCTTCCGAAGCAATTCTTGCGAATTTCTTGTCAGTTTTGATCCCGCAAATTCATTTAATCATGTCCGTTTTGGCTTTGCTGCTGTTGTCAGAAATATTTACTATTTGTTTGGTAAATATACGCCTGGCTTCACACTGTTAATGTGTCCATAAAACCTTTACTAGCGTTTTTTAATGTCACTACGGATATTTGTGTACTGTTTGATTTCCTGATTACATCTGAGTCGGTATCGTTCGTGACTCAGTTTTCGGGCTAAAATTTCTCTTATGATATTGCGTTCCTTCTTCTCGGTGTTTTCTATGTGTGCTTCCGTGTTTAAAATCACTATCTGTGACTCTTACAGGCTTGCTGGTTTTGATGACAGTTTCGAAATTTCTTAGTTTTGTGTGTTAATGTGCTTTATCGAGAACACACTGAGACAGATATACTCATTATTAATGAGATTCCCGTATAGTTACATTATGTGATCAAAGGTATCCGGACACCTGGCTGAAAATGACTTACAAGTTCGTCGTGCTCTACATCGGTAATATGGGTTGGCCCACCCTTAACCTCAATGTCAGCTTCCACTTCCGCAGGCATACGTTCAATCAGGTGCTGGATAGTTTGTTGAGGAATGATAGCCTGTTCTCCACGGAATGCTGCCCTGAGGAGAGGTATCGATGTCGATCGGTGAGGCCTGGCACGAAATCGACGTCCCAAAACATCTCAAAGATGTTCTATAGGATTCAGGTCAGGATTCTGTGCAGGCCAATTCATTACAGGGATGTTATTGTCGTGTAACCACTCCACCACAGGTCATGTATTGCGAGCAAGTGTTCGATCGTGTTGAAAGATGCAATCGCCGTCCGCCTTCAAAATTGGTAAGCAAGAAGGTGCTTAAAACATCAATGTCGGCCTGTGATGTGATAGTGCCACGCAACTCCATGAAAAACACGACCTCACCATAACACCACCGCCTCGGAATTTTACTGTTAGCACTACACTCGCTGGCAGATGACGTGCACCGAGTATTCGCCATACGCACACCATGCCATCGGATCGCCACATTGTGTATCGTGATTCGTTCCTCCACACAACATTTTTCCACAGTTCAATCGTCCAACGTTTACGCCCCTTACACCAAGCGAGTCGCCGTTTGGTATTTACCGGCGTGATGTGTGGCTTATGAGCAGACGCTCGACCATGAAATCCAAGTTTTCTCACCTCCCGCCAAACTGTCATAGTACTTGCAGTGGATCCTGATGCCGTTTGGAATTCCTGTCTGATGGTCTGGATAGATGTCTTTCTAATACACGTTACGACCCTCTTCAACTGTCGGCTGTCTCTGTCAGTCAACAGACGAGGTCGGCCCGTACCGTTTTGTGTCACTTCACATTTCCACTACACTATCAGATCAGAAACTGTGAACCTAGGGATGTTTATGAGTGTGGAAATCTCGCGTACAGACGTATGATACAAGTGACACCGTATCACCTGACCACGTTCGAAGACCGTGAGTTCCTTGGAACTCCCCATTCCGCTCTTCACGATGTCTAATGACTGATGCCGCTGATGTGGAGTACCTGGCAGTAGGTGGCAGCACAATACACCTAATATGAAAAACGTATGTTTTTGGGAGTGTTCGGATACTTTTGATCACATAGTGTATTCGCGTCTGTTCTGTTTCCCTTCTTGTGTGATGAGTGAATTAACGCATTATTCAAATATCCTGGAATTTTTTCTGTTTCCAAATGTCTTGCAGGATTTTGGTGATTCCTTTTAGGGTGTAGTATTTAATAGTTTCTGCTTTGATCCCATCTTCCCCCGGTGCTTTATTGGTTTAGGAATCTTTGTTTTGATTCTGGGAAATTAAGTACGTCTTTGAAATATCTAGCGACCTCCTTGCAGTTTTCCTCACTGTTTAGAGCCTATTATCCATTTTGTTTCTTGACGCTCGGACTTTGTCTTGATATCCTTAGATCTTAGTTTGGAGTTCTTGTGATATTTCGTGTGTTGTTTCTTCCCAATTTTTTCTCAATATCCAGTAGAAGATGGTTATTATATTCCTTTTGTTCTTTCTGAATAATTTGACTGTGTCTTTCCTCATTGTCAGAAACGCGTTCTGGTTTTCTTTTGACTTTCTACTGTTCCAGTCAATGTAAGAATCTTGTCGAGATTGCGTTGCATACTCACTTTCCTCACTTCACCAAGGATGTTTTTTCTCCTTTTCTACAGAGGAAATAGCATTTGTGCTGTTTCGATCAATTACCTTTCGAGTTGTTGCCAATTGCTTGATTGCTTTTTCTCTACTTATTTTGTGAGAGACTGTTGGATCCTGCTAGTGTCTATTTTTCGGGCTTTGTATCTTCTTTTCTTCGAATTTCTGACGTTCTAAACGAAGTTTTATTCTTGCCAGGTAATATTCAAAGCTTGCACCGTTTCTGACTAGGACGTTCATTACATTTTTGTGGCTAGAATCATACAATGATCAGCCAGGACATTATGACCGCCTACCTAAAAGATCGTATGTCCACATTTGGCACGGATATCAGGGACGATGCTTCGTGGCATGTGAGCAATGAGGCCTTTCTTGGTCGCTCTAGGGACCTGGCACCATATCTGCACACGCGAATCACCTAATTTCTGTAAATTCCTGGAAGGAGGGCGATGAACTCTGACACCACGTTCAGTCACATCCCAGATGTGTTCGATAGGGTTGAGATTTGGCGAGTTCGGGGGGCAGCACAGCAATTTCAACATGCCACTGTGTTGCTCGAACCATTCCATCACACTTCTGGCATTGTCACATGGCGTATTGTCTTGTTGAAAAATGCTACAGTCATCGTAGAAGATGATCGCCACGAAGGGGTGTACGTAATATGCAATCAGTGTACGATACTCCTTGGCCGTCATGGAGCTCCACCTGACTCATAGACGTCCAGGTGAATGTTCCGCAGAGCATAATGGAACCGCCATCTGCCCCGCAGTACGGGTGTGAAGGAGCTTTTCCCATGGAAGACGACGGATTCGTGCCCTCCCATCGGTGTTATGAATGTATCGGAATCCATTAGACCACACAAGACTCCGCCACTGTATCAACGTCCAGTGTCGATGGTCACGTGGCCATTTCAGTCACAGTTGCCGATGTCGTGGTGTTAACATTGGCACATCCACTGGTCATCAGCTGCAGAGGCCCATCTTAATGAGTGTTCGGTGCACTCTTCGTTCAGACTCACTTGTACTCCAGCATAGAAATCTGATGCTAGTTCCTCCACAGTTCGCTGACTGTCCTGTTTTAGCTGCCGCCCAATATCACGATGACAGATCGTGGTTTAACCTGGGTTTCGCAACGTGTTGAGGACACTCACCACAGCACTCCTCTAATACCCGACAATCGACAAGTCGTGCAGTTTTCGAGATGCTCGTGCCGAGCCTCCGTGCCATCACAGTCTGCCCTCGGCCAGACTCTGATAGATAGTGCGCCTTCTCCATTCTACATAGGGACAGCACGCTCACTGATACTCTTTCCTCGCCCGGTGACGCTGGTATCGTCTGAAAGGGTTTATGTCTATAGAATGTCAGTGGTCACAATATTGGGACTGATCAGTGTAGAGACCTGTATGATCATTCTGGAATTCGCCTATGAGTGAGTTCGGTGATATCCATGTCATCTGTTTTTATGGTTCCTTTTTGAAGTGTGTTGATGTGATTTTATGATTGAATATCTTGCACACTTGAACTAATCTTGGTTCATTCTGGTTGGCTCATTTACGTGCTGGGAATTTTCCAAGCGTTTATCTGTACTTTCTTTCTTTGCTTAACTATGTACTGAAATCGCCTAGTAGGATTTTGACATAGTCTTCTAGTGTTCCCATGATTTTTCCATATTTCCGCTGTTAGATTTGTTTTCAGTATTGAGTGGCATGTGTGCATTGATTAGTGCCTATGTATTATTTGCACATCTCTGACTGATTGCCATTAATCTGTTGTTTACAAGCTTCACATTTCTTATGGGTGTGACTATGTCGGCCTTAACTACAAACGCGACCCCTGAAAGTGTGGTTTTCTTCAGAATTCGTTTGTCCGTTTTAACCTGGAAAAGTGTAGTTCCCCAAATCCATTTCATTTTCAACAATCAGTTTTGTTTCTTCTTGTATCGTTACTTGTATTTGTGGTTCATTTAAGGTAACTCTAGTTAATTCATCTTTTCTTCTTATAGCAGGTTTATTTGACCCGAAAAAGGTTTTTGTGTTCGTGCAAAGTTGGCTTGAGGACTCTGATCCCCTCTGTGTGCCTCCAGGTGCCCGAAAATCCGATACTCGTTGTACTGTTCTTGGCAGCAGTAAATTGGTTACCTCCTGCAACGCCTCGAGGTACTTGATTATCTCAAGTTTTGGGCAGATGCACAGTTTTTAGAGTTGGATTCTTAATTCCAGGATAAAAATTCCAGCTGTGCCTCTGGTGATGAGAAACTGACCACTTTGTTGCTTGTACAAGTCAGACACAAAGTGGATTTCGCACAATATCTCTACTGCCTACTTTGTCGCATTTATGGTCTTCGTAGCTGCCTTCATTTCTTTTGAACATCCCTCGTTGTAGACTAGGTCGCTTCCAATCTCATCTGTTAAGGCAGCAAGCTAAACTTCCCAGTCTTGCAAGGGTCTCTAGTTACTGAGTCACTACGCCACAGCAGGATCTAGTGCAGAGGGGACTATATTATTGTTATTGTTAAAATTATTATTAATATTATTATTGCAATTGTTTTTGTTGTTGTTCGTAGTGGCAGTGGTCAGACACAAAGCTTTGGAAGCCTGAGCTCTGCCAATTCAGAAGCAAGGAATCAAGTAATCAAATGATTTGCAAACAATAAGTGCGGTGCTTTGAGAGATGAAATGGTGAAAGCAGAAGCGGATCAAGCAGGTAAAAATACGAGGGCTAGTAGAAATCCTTGGGCAACAGAAGAGATGTTGAATTTGATAGATGAAAGGAGAAATTATAAAGATGCAGTAAATGAAGCAGGCGAAAAGGCATACAAACGTCTCAAAAATGAGATCGACAGGAAGTGCAAAATCGCTAAGCAAGGATGACTAGAGGACAAATGTAAGGATGTAGAGGTATATATCACTAGGGTCAGATAGATATTGCCTACAGATGTCTGTACATCAAGGGCTCAGATGGAAAACCAGTCCCTAGCAGCGAAGGCCAACAGAAAGGTGGAAGGAGTATATGGAGGGTCTATACAAGGCCATTGCACTTGAGGGCAATATTATGGAAATGGAAGAGGAAGTGGATGAAGAGGAAATGGGAGATATGATACTGCATGAAGAATTTGACAGAACACTGAAAGACCTAAGTCGAAAAAATGCCCAGGAAGTAGACAGCACTCAATTACAACTACTGATAGCCTTGCGAGAGCCACCCATGACAAACATGGTGAGCAAGATGTATGCGACGGGCAAAATACGCTCAGACTTCAAGCAGAATATAATAATTCCAATCCCAAAGAAAGTAGGTGTCAAAAGATGTGAAAATTACCGAACTATTAGTTTAATAAGCAATGGCTGCAAAATACTAACACGAATTCTTTACAGACAAATAGAAAAACTGTCAGTAGCCGACCACTGGGAAGATCAATTTAGATTCTGTAGAAATGTTCGAACACGTAAGGCAATACTGACCCTACGACTTATCGTAGAAGATAGATTAAAAAACGGCAACCCTACGTCTCTTGCATTTGTAGACTTAGAGAAAGTTTTGGCGATGTTGACTGGAATACTGTCTTTCAAATTCTGAAGGTGGCAGGGGTAAAATAGAAGGAGCGAAATGTTATTTACAATTTGTAAAGAAACCAGATGGCAGTTATAAAAGCCGAGGGGTAGCAAAGGGAATCAGTTGTTTAGAAGGGAGTGAGACAGGGTTGTAGCCTATCCCCGATGGGGACAGCCTATTCCCGATGTTATTCCATCAGTATATTGAGCAAGAAGGAAAGGAAACAAAAGAAAATTTGGAGTAGGAATTAAAATCCATGGAGGAGAAATAAAAACTTCGAGGTTTGCTGATGACATTGTTATTCGGTCAGAGACAGCAAAGGACCTGGAAGAGCAGTTGAACGAAATGGAGAGTGTCTTGAAGGAGGATATAAGATGAACATCAACAAAAGCAAAACGAGGAAAATGGATGCAGACAAATTAAATCAGGTGATGTTGATGGAGTTAGATTAGGAAATAAGACACTCTAAGTAGTAGATAGGTTTCGGTATGTGGGGAGCAAAGTAACTGCCGATAATCGAGGTAGAGAGGATACAAAATGTTGACTGACTATGGCAAAGAATGCGCTTCTGAAGAAGAGAAATTTGTTAACATCGTGTATAGATTTAAGTGTCAGGAAGTCTATTCTGAAACTATTTCTATGGAGTGTAGCCATGTATGGAAGTGAAACATGGACGATTAATAGTTTAGACAAGAAAAGAGTAGAAGCTTTCGAAATGTGGTGCTACAGAAGAACGCTGAAGATAAGATGCATAAACTTTAACTTGGGCGATTTTAAATGTGAATTCAGGGACTGTTGAAACAGTCGTCGCTAGGGAGAGAAGTTTTGCGGAGAAAGCATGTTTTGTAACAAATATCTACCTTCAACGTGAACAGTTAGCTTCCCTTTCTGACACATAGTTGTAAGTAGTACATGCGATGCACTGAGAATTGCTTCACTATCCTATAAAAAAATGTTAGTAGAAGTAAACATTACCACTTGCGCCTGTGACTCATTACTTCCTGGTTTAATGAAACAGGCTCAAAAACTAAATTTCATTAACTTTTCATTATAAAAATAAAAATGTCTAAAGGAAATTATTTTTCATTCGAAAGTTCAGTTAAGCGCTAATCTTCCATCTACCATATAGTAAGCGGAGTTAGTTCTTTTTGCAGATGACACTATTGTAATAATTGAGCCAAACATATATGCAACAGCAGAAGAAATAGTAAATAATGTTCTTGAAAATATTATTGTGTGATTTTGAGCAAATGGTGTGTCTCATTTCATGGAGGATACAACATATTCAGTTCTACACATCTAGAGATACTACAAAGTGGTAAATGTAACATATGGCGAGGAAATAAGGGAAGGAACTTCAAAATTATTAGATCAGCCACACAGATGAGAATTTAAATTGAAAAGAAATAAAATTTGCTCTCCTAAAACAACTCAGTTCAGCTAGATTTGTACTTCGAATCACCGCAAATCCTGGAGAAGACAAATCTGTAAGATAACACATTTTGCGTTTTATTATTCTATGACGTTCTATGGAATAATGCTGTGGGGAGGCTCAACTTTGAGAAGGAAGATTGTCACTGCACAGAACAGTTTTTGGTGCTCTCCGACCATCATCTGGTCGACATTTTGTAACAGCCTTTCTTCAGACACAGCAGGACATATATCGTGTATGTTGTTGATTACTTAATTTTGACGGTGATCGTATTAGTAATGGTTAGTTAGACAGTCTGACACGATTATCAGAATACAAAAGAATGCGGGCTATAAATCGTTTGTTAAGTCACTCAGAAGTAAGGAAACTTTAATATTTAGCAAAAACTTCAATAATTAATTAATTGTTTTTATTTACTTTTTCACGAGAAAGCTACTGAATGAGTCCTTACCTCTAATATTTTGTATGCAATCAACTGTGAGAACTAATTAACCAGAAAATCAATCCGTCCAGTTAACGGCTACTAAAATATTCCATATAGTTTTGAAAGAAGGATATCATCCGCAGATGATGAATAGATTGAAGAAATGTATGACGAGATAAAATAAATTATTGAGATTGTTAAGGGAGACAAAAATTTAACGGTCATGGGAGACTGAAATTCCATAGCAGGAAAAGGAAGAGAAGGAAAAATGGTAGGTGAATATGTACTGGGATGAAAGGAATGAAAGAAGGTGCTCACTGATAAAATTTTGCACAGAACATACTTTAATCACAGCTAACACTTAATTTAAGAATCATCATACAAGGTTTTATACGTGGAAGAGACTTGAAGATAAAGGAAGGTTTCAGACTGATTACGTAATGGTAAGACAGAGATTTTGGAACCGGATTTTAAATCTTAAGACATTTCCAGGGGTAGATGTGTATTCTGCGCACAATTTTTTGATTATGAACCGCACAGTAAAATTGAATAAACTAAAAACAGGTAGGAGTTTTAGGCGATGGGACCTGGATAAACTGATAGAATCACAGGTAGTGGAGAGTTTCAGAGGGATCATTGTCGAACAATTGACAGTTACAGGGTGTAATAGGATGACCGGAGCTGTTGACGTGGTCGGGGTTGTAGGGCATGGCTGGGTAGAAGAAGGTGGCTGTTTTTAGCAATCTTCCTCCTTAATGTTGGTTCTTGCAATACATTTTCAGGTAGCTCAGCCCCACCGCTTGTGTCGCGGTGGAGACGTGCTGATGCACGCAGCCCAGTGAACGCGACGCTGTGCTCGGTCAGCGGCTGCGCAGGCGGTAGGAGGTTAGCAGCACAAGATCCGGCCTAGCTCGCCTCCTGCAGACGCTGCGGCTCGTGGCGATGCCGGGAGTCCCCTGTGCAGCAGTGGGCAACACCCTCCGCAGCCCGGTGCTCGGGGACACGACGTAACAGCGACCAAACGCCCAATCGGTCCGTTGGCGACGCCCACCTCTAATGCCCTTAAATAGTGCAGACTGCTGCTGAATCCGCCGGTTATGAGGCGTCGGATTTATTAGAATGTTCTCGATGAGATGGCTAACGCAACCGCGCCACACGCGGCCCGCGCCTGCATAATTCTGCTAATGCTGCTTTCTGGCTGTTGATAGCTTCCACGCACGTACACACGTACACACATACCGAAGCTCGTTGCAAAACTGTGTCACCTGCATAACACGCCGGCCAGCCTTCGTCCGCCGTCTGCCGTGAGGCTGACGCATCGCGCACTGAAACACACTAAATCACAATTTTGCACAATATTTCCTAAAAATAAACCCCTTGTCCTCTACAATTCCTCCGGACGAAAAGAATTCTTCCCCGAATTCAACCAAAAAGTCAAACCAACTACAGTTCACTTCACAAGCACCAAAAAATGCAATTGATTCACTATTGACAATGTGTTCATTCACTTCTATCCTCAGTCTAATTGTTGTTCATAAACATTACTTAGTATTCTGCTGCAGTGCCTCGCAACTGTTCAGTGATTTTGTCTCGACCCTTAGGTTAAAGGTTGGAAGGGGCGGGATTTGGGCTACCTTCCTCTTGAGCCGATAGTACACTAATCCAGGTGGCAGTGTTTAATGATCCAATAACTAGTAAGCGTTGCTTATGCTCATTACGTTACTCATGCACTCGTTGAAAAAGATGTTCCATAGTCATACGTCCATCCTGAGCTGCTAGCATCAGGTCCAAAGAGGCGAGCAAAGTCGGGTCTAATGTGCTATTCAAAAGAGTGAGGTTTTCCTTTGTGACGAATTGCACTGGTTGGTCGGGTGCATAGATCAATATGCTTGTTATGCACATGATTGTAGCTCCAGTAATCACGGCTGCTAAACGGAAAGTTGGCCCTGAAATGTCACACTGTGTGGCATTAATTAACAGTCCATGTCCCTGCAATTCTATTCTTTGCGCAATCCCTTGCGTACCCTGCTCGTAACAAACGCAAATAACGACTGTGTTTTCCATTACTGAAAACATCCAATATGGACCCACTTGCTGAAAGAACTGCACCGTGCCTGCTATAATTTCCTTAGGGCACTCCGCGACTGGTTCTTGAGAGTGGAATAGAGAATACTCAACAACAGTGTGTAACAATTTTGCGGGGCAGATGGGAACTGGACCTGTTCAACAATGCAGCAAGTCTTGTTCAGTGATGAATGCATGAGCTTGTCTGTTACGTTTCAGTAACAGTTTTTCCCGTACTGTTAATTGGACGAATTTCTGCAAAATTTCCCCACTTACTGGATACGTGTGCAAGGCATAACATTCAAATTTACAATCCTTATATGTTAATGGTATTATGATATTAATTCTCAGCAGGGTACCCATCCGCGTACTGGTGGCAGTGGCCATTTTGTAGTACAGAGATAAGTGTTCATCTGTTAATGTCGTCATTAGCTCCAGGGATGCAGGTGATTCCGACTGAACTTTCCGTAATCCTTCTCGAAGTTGTTCCGAAGGTAACAGTACTGGGGTTAGGTGCCCGCGCATTGGGTGCAACAAAGCCTCGTGTAGTTCCGTGGCTTCTATGTGTGCTTCCGTAATACTATCGGCAAAAAAACGGAGCAGCTTAGCGATTATCAGTTGTGAATCGATGTTATCCAACCGGTACTTTATTATACTCAAGTCGTGATTGGTTGTGTCGGCTGTGGCCTTAATGTGGGACATCAAGGTCGCGGCCAAAGCTCGCAATTGGCACATATTATTAACTACATCATTCTCCAAACTCTCTAGTTGGGTTGTGTGAAGATCTAGCATTCCCTGGTTGCTATTCACATTATCCTGTACCCGCTGTAGCGTTTCATTAATACTTTTAATATCTTCCGTGTTAGCGGTCCCGAAAACAGTTTTTACGATACAGCCACCTGCGTCTAACCATCCTCTTTTCCTACGGACGTCCGGGATTAACCCTGCAGTTTGCCGCTACTGAGCTTGTAAGCATGCTAAAGCTGATCATAGTAGCTGATATTCCCCTGTGTGTCATTAAACCTTGACTGATTAGCCACTATCGAATGAAGTTCATTAAATGTATCCTCTTCAGCCGTCCAAATGTTACAGACCACCCTTAAGATCCATTGATATCCGGATACAATTATCTCCGCTTGTAATGAGAGCAAAACACCACTTTGTATGGGACGTCCCTTCAAGACTTCAGCTAAGTTGCAACAAAATAACTATGCTAAGAGATAGTGCACACCTTCCATCTTCCCTCTACAGCGCAACCCGTGACGCTGGAACTGTTGGTCTAACCCAAATGTCACACCCCATGAGAAACAAAACAAAAACAACTCACATTAGCTCTTCCTTTTTACGCGTGGCCTAAGAGCATAATAGCATGTCTGATCGCTTCCACAGTTAACTTGGTTCTCTTGTTTATCTACCCCTTTCTTATTCTTTTTCTTAGATTCATCTTTCTCTACACTAGAAGTTACTGCAGACAATGAAGGAAGTTTTCCAAATTCCCCTTGAAAGGTCTAATTCGGCTCACATGCACAATAGTAGGACGAGTTGGAAGCTGTAATTTTACATTCACTGGCGATGTCATCTCGATCACCTGGAAAGGAACTTGATAATGGGATACAATTTTTTTTCATTTTGCCTTTTGGCACATACGGATTAGTCATCTTCACCTATTGTCCTACATGATATTTGGGTAAAGCCGCCATTCTGTTGTGAACTTTGTCCTCTCTCTCTAACGCTTTAGTGTTCATTTTTTCACCTGCTGCCAGACTGTTTTCAACTTTGTGGATATATCCTTAACAGCCAAAATATCGGTTCCTGGTGGGGTCTTGAGCAATTCAAAGGCAGATAGCATCTTCCGACGGAACAGTACTTCATATGGAGACAATCCTATACTTTCATGCACTTTTATGTCATACGCCGCAGTTACAAACTCCAATAGGATATCCCAATTCTTGTGTTGTGAATTTACATAATAACTTTGTAAGTAGGCTGTTTAGGTTTTTTTATTGGTAACGCCACATAGCGCTCTGTATGAAAAATCACTGGCTGTGCTGTGTGCAGTCAGTGGCTGGTTGGCATTGTTGTAATACTCGCCATTGTAGTGTTGGGCAGATGTATGTTAACAGCGCGTAGCGTTGCGCAGTTGGAGGTGAGCCGCCAACAGTGGTGGATGTGGGGAGAGAAATGGAGGAGTTTTGAAATTTGTAAGACTGGATGTCATGAACTGCTATATATATTATTAGTTTTGATGATATTAAGGTAAATACATTGTTTGTTCTCTATTAAAATCTTTCATTTGCTAACTATCCCTATCAGTAGTTAGTGCCTTCCGTAGTTTGAATCTATTATTTAGCTGGCAGTAGTGGCGCTCGCTGTATTGCAGTAGTTCGAGTAACCAAGATTTCTGTGAGGTAAGTGATTTATGAAACGTATAGGTTAATGTTAGTCAGGACCATTCCTTGTAGTGATTACTGAAAGTCAGATTGCGTTGCGGTAAAAATATTGTGTGTCAGTTTAAGCACAGTCATGTATAACTGTTCTAAGGGGACGTTTCATATCTTAACATCTTAGCTAATGTACGATGAACTCTCTCAGTCCAACCATTAACCTGCGGGTGTAATGCGCTCGTTTTCAGTTTCTTTACATGCAACAACTTGCATAACTGTTTCATCAAATCGGACATAAAGTTTGTCCCTTGATCTGTAATTATAGTTTCTGGTGTTCCGAATTTCAATATCCATTCATGTACCATGACATGAGCCACTGTTTCGGCTCGCTAGTCCGGGACAGCTGTCATAGGCACATAACGCGAAAAATGATCTATTTTATTGTTAAAACATAGCGAATACCCTCTGGTGTTTGCACACTTGGTCCCACGACGACTAAGCCAAGTAATTGAAAAGGTCTATCAACTTCCAGTAGTAATTGCAACACAATCTTCTGATGACTCATTTCTGCCCGTTGAGCACACACAATGCAATTCTTTACATACTGACCTAAATCTTGCCTACTCGTTGATCACCAATAACTCTGTGCTACCCTCCTTTCCGTTGCTCTTCGACCTGAATGACCAGAAAACATTGAATCATGTGCTTGTCTTAAAATTGCTCTTCACAATTTTTCTGGTACGACTATGCGTGGACCGTTCCTAGTCTTCCGGTACAATATCCCGTCTTCCATGACGAACTGTCGCATGTGACGTAAATTGTTGACACTCTTTGTTGGCAGTTTGTGCCTCCTCCCATTCGTTCTCATTTATTCCTGTGCATTCTATGGTGCATACTTTATGACTCAGATCATCCGCTTGCGATTTACCCGGTCGATGAACTACTTCAAAATCGTACTCACTAAGATGCAAAGCCCACTTAGTTAATCTACTCATTGGGTCTTTAAGCCCTAACAACCACTTAAGTGCTGCATGGCCAGTAATCACCTTGAAACGTCGTTCATACAAATAACACTGGAAATAGTTTATTCCGAAAATTAATGCCAATAACTCCTTCTCGGTTGTTGAGTAACTTTTTCTGCATTGTTTAGCTGTCTGGAAGCATATGCTATAGGGTGTTCCTGCCCATCTATTTCCTGAGATAATACAACACCCAAAGCAAAATTGCTAGAGTCACAAGATCACATAAACTGTTTACTAAAATCTGGAAAAGCCAAAATCAGACTAGATGTTAACAAATTTTTTAACTATTGAAAAGCCTCTTCGCATTCTGCTGACCAGTCAAATTTTATTCCCTTCTTCAACAACTGCGTGAGGGGGCTTGCAATTCCTGCAAATTTTGGAATATACCTCCTGTAAAAATTGGCGAGACCTAAATAAAACTGCAACTCTTTTACTTTTGGAGGTGTTGGAAAATTCATTACCGCCTCTACAAGTTTTGGATCCTTCTTGACACCCTCCTGTCATATAATATGACCTAAATAACGGACTTCTTGCAACAAACAATCACATTTTTTTTCATGTGAAGAGTGAACCGCGCTGCTTTCAGACGATCGAAAACTTCGCGCAAACGTACGTCCTTTGAGAAAACAATTATGTTGTCCAATATACACTACACTGATTAGGTTTCAGCCCTCGTAACATGGTATCTAGTAGCCGTTGGAAGGTTGCCGGAGCATTTTTGAGTTTGAAAGGCATTCGTCGATACTGAAAATGACCTGTAGGTGTTGAAAAAGCTGTCTTCGGTCAGTCTTCCGGGAAACCTCAAACTGGTGGTACCCGCTTCGAAGATCCAAGGTCGTGAAGTACCGACACCGACCCAAATTATTCAGAGTTTCAGTGATATTAGGCATTGGGTATGCATCCGATACAGTTTTTTGATTCAGGATACGATAATCACAACAAAAACAATATCCCTTGCCCCCATCAGGTGATTTTTTACCCATTATTACGACAGGAGCGGACCAGGGACTACTACTGGTTCCTGTTATCCCATCCCTAAGCTGTTGGTTAATAAATTCTTCCATGACAGGCTGTAAACTTTTTGGAACACGATATGGACGTTTATACACCGATGCTTCATTCCCAGTAGGGATGTAATGCTGAACTAACAGTGTGGCAGTCAGTGGATCAAGCGAATTAAATGACTCTTTATATTCCGTCAAAAGGTTCTCCATGACTTCTCTGTCTGGCCCGTCTAAATGTGCTACTTTCCCCCTAAGTGCGGACCAGCTGACAGATTCTGCCGGCATTGTGTAATCTGCCGCAAAATCCTTATCCAGTTCATCTTCCCCTATTATCTCCAGATACGCTATTACGGTACCCCGTGCTAACTGCACCTCTGCAAGGAAAAATTATCAATCCTCACAGGCACAAGCTTTTTTCCTTCTATCTTCCACACGCAGGACACGCTAATGCGCGTAAAACACTTTATTTTATCCAGCGGCTCTATCTCAGACAAAGTTTCAACGACACACAACTAATTTACTGGCACGTTAGCTCCAACATCTGCCCAGATTATTTTCCCTGTACCCTTCAGTATAGTATCCCACGAGTTAACCCTAAGGGAACTTGTATGCAGTTTAAGTGGCCCACCCGACGTCTGGGCGGTTCCTTCGGACAGTAATGGTTTTTCGGCTACAGAACCTAGGCGAAATTGTATTCTGTCCAGTTCTACTGTATGCCGTTCCAGGTTAAGTTTTGCGTGGTGCACAACCAGGAAATCCATTCCGAATATGACATCATAGCTGCTGTTAACAACTGGAAGAACTTCTGCCTTCAGCTAGAAGTTCCTCATTTCCACTCATAAGTTTAACACTGCTGATCCGAGTGACTTCACCTGTCCCCCACCCACGCCACTTAACGCCCAGTGTGGTTGCTTTAATTCTAATTTACCGACTACATTTCTACTCAACAAGGATAACTGAGACCCAATATCGGATAAAAATTTGCACTGTCTGCCCCTCACCAAGCCGGTCAAAAAAAAAAGTCTGCCACTGATTCTGCAGTAGCATTAATCCTTACTGCGGGTGTTGCACAATGGACACACCACCCTGTGCCCCATTTAACTGAGGGGGTCGAGGCCCACCTTGTGGTTTCCTATCGTGTTTCTGCCACGACCCACTGCAATTATGCTCCCGATGACCCCAACATCTGCATTTCCTGCACTGCACTTCCTGGAAATCACATCCAATGTGTCCCATCCGACGACATCTGAAACATTTTATTTATGCATTAAACACTGTTTTACTGTTCCGCATCTTTCTTACTGCTTCAACTTCCTGTAACACTACAGCGATTCCCACTGCCTCATTGAGAGTCTTAGGGCTCTGAGCACTATGGGACTTAACATTTCAGGTCATCAGTCGAGAGTCTTAGGGAATTCCATCCTAATCTTGCTGGACGTTTCGGGTTGTATTCCCCGCAAAAATGTGTCTACTGCCCTCTGCTCAGCTTCCTGCAGAATGACTTCATTAACCCTATCGGAATCCATTGGCTCATAGGTATTAACATTAATTTTTTGAATTCGATCTACAAAAGTTTCTATTGATTCCCCATTCCTTTTATACATTCTATTCAATTGTTCCCGACAATATCTAGGCGTATTTTCCCTCCGATACCTTTGCTGAACCCTTTTTTTAATACTTCAGATGTTCGAGCATCCCTTAATTTTTCATGGCATGTAAAGTATGCTCTGGAATCCCCAGTTACTTTCAACTTAACAACGTGCAAAAGTGGTTCTGCACCCCAATTTAGCGGCCGTGTTAAGGTTCTAAAAAAATCGTAACATCCTCCCCAGCTTTTCCCGAGAAAGGGGTGACCTAAGACGTAGCGTTAGTGTCAAGAATTAATGCATTAACAGGAAACCATTCCTTGCTCGATTCTTTAGACCGAGCAAGCTCTATCTCTAATTCCGACACTTGCTCAAGTCACTGCTGAATAGCCACCACGGCTGACACAGACTGCTCCATCACTACTAGCTATCGAATGAAGAGTACAGCAAGCCCAGAAGGAAGAACAGGAAGGGAAGACAGACTATGCTATAGGTTCAGACAAACCACCAAACGAAAAATGGGCACTTACTTGTCATGTGGCAGGTGTTGCTGATCCATTATTGCCCTTCTCAGGTGCCTCATATCCTTGTCGATTACCAGCCACAATTTCCTCCAAATCTAGGGAGAAGATCACTACTCTCACCAATTCTAACAGGAGTGTGTGATGCGCAGGTTGCCCAACTGACAACACTTGTAATAGGATGACCTAAATGGGTGACATGATCGGGTTTGTAGGGCGTGGCTGGGTAGAAGAATGTGGCTGTTTTTAGCAATCTTCATCTTTATTGTTGGTTCTTGCAATAAATTTTCCGGTAGCTCAGCCCAAGTGCTCGTGTCGTGGTGGAGACGTGCTGATGCGCGCAGCCTGGGGAATGCGACGCCATGCCCAGTCAGCGGCTGTGCAGGCGGTAGGAGGTTAGCAGCATGAGGCCCAGCCTAGCTCGCCTCCTGCAAACGCTGCAGCTCGTGACGATGCTGGGAGTCGCTGGTGCAGCAGTGGGCAACACCCTCTGCCGCCCGGTCCTCGGGTACAGCGTCATTGATGATGACGACGTAAGAGCGACCGAACGCCCAATCGGTCAAACCGATGTCGACGCCCAACTTTGATGCCCTTAAATAGTGCAGACCGCTGGTGAATCCGCCGATTACGGGGCGCCGTGTTTATTAGAATGTTCTCGATGAGTTGGCTAATGCCACCGCGCCACACGCAGTTCGCGCCTGCGTAATTCTGCTAATGCTGCTTTCTGGCTGTTGATGGCTGCCGCGCACGTTCACACATACCGAAGCTCGTTGCAAAACTGTGTCACCTGCATAACGCACCGGCCAGTCTTCGTCCGCCGCCTGCCGTGAGGCTGGCGCATTGGGCACTGAAACACACTAAATCACAATTTCGCACCATATTTCCTAAACATAACTCCCTGTCCTCTACAAGGGGAAAGAAATACAGTAGGAGAAGACTGGGTAGCTTTGAGAGATGAAATAGTGAAGGCAGGAGAAACTCAAGTAGGTAAAAAGACGACGGATAACACAAATCCTTGGGTAACGCAAGGTATATTGAATTTAAGTGATGAGAGGATAAAATGTAAAAATGCAGTAAATGAAGCAGGCGAAATGGAAAACAAACGTCTAAAAAATCCGATTCACAGGAAGTACAAAATGACTTAGCAGGAATGGCTTGAGGACAAAAGCAAGTGTTCAGAAGCATATTTCACAAGGGGAAAGATATATGGAGCCTACAGGAAAATTTAAAGAAAAGAGAACCACCTGTATGATACAAAGAGCTCTGATGGGAAACCAGTCCTCGCCAAAGAAGGGAAAGCAGAAAGGTGGAAGGAGAAAAATGTTCAAATGGGTGTGAATTCCTAAGGGGCCAAACTGCTGAGGTCATCGGTCCCTAGACTAACACAATACTAAAACTAACTTATGCTAAGAACACCACACACACCCATGCCCGAGGGAGGACTCGAACCTCCGGTGGGAGGCGCTGCGCAATCCCTGATACGGCGCCTCAAACAGCGCAGTACTCCGAGCGACTGGAAGGAGTATATACACTCCTGGAAATGGAAAAAAGAACACATTGACACCGGTGTGTCAGACCCACCATACTTGCTCCGGGCACTGCGAGAGAGCTGTACATGCAATGATCACACGCACGGCACAGCGGACACACCAGGAACCGCGGTGTTGGCCGTCGAATGGCGCTAGGTGCGCAGCATTTGTGCACCGCTGCCGTCAGTGTCAGCCAGTTTGCCGTGGCATACGGAGCTCCATCGCAGTCTTTAACACTGGTAGCATGCCGCGACAGCGTGGACGTGAACCGTATGTGCAGTTGACGGACTTTGAGCGAGGGCGTTTAGTGGGCATGCGGGAGGCCGGGTGGACGTACCGTCGAATTGCTCAACATGTGGGGCGTGAGGTCTCCACAGTAGATCGATGTTGTCGCCAGTGGTCGGCGGAAGGTGCACGTGCCTGTCGACCTGGGACCGGACCGCAGCGACGCACGGATGCACGCCAAGACCGTAGGATCCTACGCAGTGCCGTAGGGGACCGCACCGCCACTTCCCAGCAAATTAGGGACACTGTTGCTCCTGGGGTATCGGCGAGGACCATTCGCAACCGTCTCTATGAAGCTGGGCTACGGTCCCGCACACCGTTAGGCCGTCTTCCGCTCACGCCCCAACGTCGTGCAGCCCGCCTCTAGTTGTGTCGCGACAGGCGTGAATGGAGGCACTAATGGAGACGTGTCGTCTTCAGCGATGAGAATCGATTCTGCCTTTGTGCCAATGATGGTCGTATGCGTGTTGGGCGCCGTGCAGGTGAGCGCCACAGTCAGGACTGCATACGACCGAGGCACACAGGGCCAACACCCGGCATCATGGTGTGGGGAGCGATCTCCTACACTGGCCGTACACCTCTGGTGATCGTCGAGGGGACACTGAATAGTGCACGGCACATCCAAACCGTCATCGAACCCATCGTGCTACCATTCCTAGACCGGCAAGGGAACTTGCTGTTCCAACAGGACAATGCACGTCCGCATGTATCCCGTGCCACCCAACGTGCTCTAGAAGGTGTAAGTCAACTAGCCTGGCCAGCAAGATCTCCGGATCTGTCCCCCATTGAGCATGTTTGGGACTGGATGAAGCGTCGTCTCACGCGGTCTGCACGTCCAGCACGAACGCTGGTCCAACTGAGGCGCCAGGTGGAAATGGCATGGCAAGCCGTTCCACAGGACTACATCCAGCATCTCTATGATCGTCTCCATGGGAGAATAGCAGCCTGCATTGCTGCGAAAGGTGGATATACACTGTACTAGTGCCGACATTGTGCATGCTCTGTTGCCTGTGTCTATGTGCCTGTGGTTCTGTCAGTGTGATCATGTGATGTATCTGACCCCAGGAATGTGTCAATAAAGTTTCCCCTTCCTCGGACAATGAATTCACGGTGTTCTTATTTCAATTTCCAGGAGTGTAGATTGTCTATACACCGTTGATGTACTTGAGGATAAAATTGTGGGAATGGAAGAGGACCTAGATGAAGATGATGGGAAATATGATACTGTGTGGACAATTTGATATAGCGCTGACAGACGTAAGACGAAACAAGTCTCTGGGAGAAGACAACATTCCGTTAGAACTACTAATAGCCTTAGGAAACACAGCCATGACAAAACTCTTACATCTGGTAAGCAAGATATATAAGACCTGCGGAATATCCCCAGACTTCTAAATTTATGTAATTACTCCAATTCCAAAGAAAGCTGGTGCTGATGCGTGAGAAAATTAGCTAAATATCTGTTTAATAAGTCATGGCTGCAAAATATTAACACAAATTCTTTGCAAACGGATGGAAAACTGGTAGAAGCCGACCTCGGGGCAGATCAGTTTGGATTCCGGAGAAATGTAGGAACAAGCGAGGCAATAGTGACCCTAAGACTTCTTGTTAAAGAAAGGCAAACCTACATTTATAGCATTTTTAGATTTGAAGAAAACTTTTCACTATGTGGACTGGAATACTCTCTTTCACACTGAAAAGACAGCAGGGGTAAAACACAGGGAGCGAAAGACTATTTACAATTTGTACAAAACCAGATAGCAGAGAATAAATAGAAACTTTGAGGTCGGCTGATGACACTGTTATTCTGTCAGAGGCATCAAAGGAGTTGAAACGCCAGTTGAACGAAATGGACAGTGTCTTGAAAGGAGGGTATAAGATGAGAATCAACAAAAGAGGAAATGAGATACTTAAAGTAGTAAATGAGTTTTGCTATTTGGGAAGAAAAACAATGAATGATGGGCGAAGTAGGGAGGATATAAAATGTAAACTGGAAACGGCAAAAAAAGCGTTTCTGAAGAAGAGAGTTTGGTTAACATCTAGTATTGTTCTAGGTGTTAGGAAATCTTTTCTGGAAGAATTTGTATGGAGTGTAGTCGTGTATGGAAGTGACACGTGGACCATAAAAAAATTTAGTGATGAAGAGAATAAAAGCTTTTGAAATGTCGTGCTGCATAGGAATGCTGAAGATTAGATGGGTAGATCGGTAATTAATGAGGAGGCACTGAACAGAATTCGGGAGAAAAGAAATTTGTGGCACAGCCTGACTAGAAGAAGGGGTCGATTGGTAGGACACATTCTGAGGTACCAAGGGACCACCAGTTTAGTATTGGCAGAAGCATGGGTGTAAAAATCGTAGAAGGATACCAAGAGATGAATACAGTAAGCAGATTGAGAAGGATGTAGGTTGCAGTTGTTACTCAGAGATGAAGAGGCTGGCACAGGATAGAGTAGCATGGAGACCTGCATCGATCCAGCTTTCTGACTAAAAACCAAAAACCACAATAACAACAACAAAATCTAAAGTAGTTTTGAATAATAAAAATTTACTAATTAGTCTCTTTTGGAATTCAAACTTTTGCGACGTTCATCGACACAATGTCTGAAATAAGTCGAAAAAACTTTGCCTTTGATTACAAAAAACTATTTTCTCTACATAAGTATGTCGCAAAGGTAAATTTTATTATTTGGGGCAGGAATCTATCACAGGTAGTATGACATAGGTCAATAACAGTACATAAGTTTACATAAATGAAACTATACTGAGAAAAGAGACACAAATACTGTGCATCTGATTTACATTGCTAATGAAAACTATACATTGTCTGGAGGCCAGTATCAGTATTAGCACTGCGTCAGCGTCATGGAGTATTACATGATTTAGCCTCAGCATTTCCACATTTTCCATTGGCTCGCTTTTGCCTCATTAACACAGAGGAATTTACTTCCATCTTTTTGTATCCTACAGTTACAATTCTATCTGTTCTATACAAGCACCAATAAACCATACATTTTCATAGAGTACATTACATATATGAACATGGTTCAAATTTGATACAAAATCGGAAATAAATATTAATAGATTAGTTATGAAAAAATTAAAATTATGAATGTAGTAAAGTGTGTTGACTACTGCTTCACAGTCTACATATATTCCCCCTCGAAGTTTTTTGTAAATAACTCACAACAATTCAAAAGGCACAACGATGTACTTAATTATAAAACTAGAAGTAAAACTTCTTTCACTCATCCACAGTATGTTTCACTTTAGCACGAAAAGAGGAACACAGTGCTTCCATTATATTTTTGATCGCTGAAACATTGATACAAAATACTTAAAAGTCAGAAAGGTAAATTTTAAAAGAAACTCATAATGTTTCTTCTCAAACTCTTTGTATTTTGTAGAAGAATTTCTATTTATGTAATACGTAAAACGTTCTCGGTAGAATGTGCTAATTTATGTTTGTTTTAAAACGAAACAAGGAAACAAACTTATAAATGGTCAGCATGTAACCAAATCTACAGATGAACGTGTAATATAAATGTGAAACTAATCCTTCCACATCACTAACGTAAATCATAATAATAATGCATGCAACATGAAACTAACTACACTGCGCAAAGCAATTAAAGGGCATTACGGGTTGGTAACTACGACCTTCATTTGAATACTAAAGAAGTACGACGTCTTTTGCGACGTCATCTTCGGGCTCGACGCTGATTCAAATGGTCCAAATGGCTCTAAGCACTATGGGACTTAACATCTGAGGTCATCAGTCTCCCAGACTTAGAATTACTTAAACCTAACTAACCTTTGGACATCACACACATCTATGACCGAGGCAGAATTCGAACCTTCGAACCTGCCATCGTAGCAGCAGCGCGCTTCTGAACTGAAGCGCCTAGAACCGTTTGGCCACATCGGCCAGCGACGTTGCTTTAAGTAGCAACACATGCGGAGAAAGCGCCAGCGCTCTGAAGTTCATGTAGGATGTTAGGTGGGTTAATGTTTTCAAATTGGAACCAAATTTCACCATATTTCTGCTCAACGCAACCTTGGACGTGTCACACGATTGGGAGGTCGTCATACCACCTCCCATTCACTTTTCACAAGTTCTTTTAAAGCCTCTGCACAGGAGATCACAATCGTGACGCCCACCTTTGAAATCATGGGTTTTTCTGATGGGTGGCCGATGACAACATGTCAGAAACACCACCGCTCAGTATCGACACATTAAGCCTTAGAGGGTGTCATAAATGGCATCAATGAAACCACCCCTTCCCCTGGGACGTTGATTCCCCCACGTTTCGAATTAGAAAACGATAGTTCGCAGCGCGATAAGCTACAGGATAAGGGTCTTCAGTACCTTTGACACTGCATACACTCCCCGGACGAGTCAGCCATTTTATAATAACAAGATGGATCTACAGCCGCACTGAAAGTAATTACAACTCTTTGGAGTCTAGTGCGACCAAATGTTTGCTCCGGTGTACTACTAGGGACCATTGAAAACCATTCGACGAAATATGAAGGCGATCCGAAGAAGCAAAGTGTGTTTATACTATTGAAATCCTCCTGTGGCGTGAGGGAGCGGATGCAACATTAACACATGTGTGAGTAAAACGGCAAAAGGTCCCTCAAAGACAACCGTCGATGCCACACGCGCACCTTCGTCGGGCTCTCTCATTTGGCGATCCGCTGTCGGACAGTTCAAAAATATCTCTGTACGGAGGTGGCACATTAGTGATTTCTAATCGCCGGCGACACAGGCATCCATTTCAATACCCCTCCGATTTCGCATGTGGTCAGCAAGCACTAGTTTAGCGACGTAGTGCAGCTCAGCTTAGTTGTGTAGAAATGGTTGCTTGTCGAATCTACGCCTACAAATCAGTGGCTGGTCGTCTCTTACACGTGTATTTTTAAAGTGCTCCAGAAACCTTCGTGGGTGCCACCCTAGGGCGTTGCTGTTGTGGAGAGGGGGGGGGGGGGGCGTCTTAGAGTGACCATTTCCTTTTTATTCAGGTACGTGTCAATGTCCCCCCTCCCTTCCCCCCTCGTGATCACGCCACAAGAGGGCAGAGAAAGCACAAATACCCTTTGCTGCCTCGGATTACATTCACGTTTCGGCGAATGGTTTTCACAGCCCCTAGTGGCTCCACCTTATACACCTAAGCAAAAATTCGGGCGCGCTAGACTCCAAAGAGCTATGAGATTATGTTAAATGTGACTGCAGGCCCACGATGTCGCCGGCCGCGGTGGTATAGTGGTTCTAGGCGGGCAGTCCGGAAGCACGGGACTGCTACGGTCGCAGATTCGAATCCTGCCTCGGGGATGGATGTGTGTGATGTCCTTAGGTTAGCTAGGTTTAAGTAGTTCTAAGTTCTAGGGGACTGATGACCAGAGCAGTTTAAGTCCCATAGTGCTCAGAGCCATTTGAACCATTTGAACCCACGATGTCATTAGCAAACGAGTGACTCATGCAGGGGTGTCAGCGGCGTGAAAGATAGTAAAGAATGTCGTCTTTATGCTCATCACACTGCGAACTATAGTTTTCAACCGCGAAATGTGTGGGAATCAACGTACGAGGAGAAGTGATAATTTCCACCCCTTATGCCACCATCTGACGCCTGGTCGTATCTATAGTGAGCGGAGTTATATCTGAAATGTTTATCGTTATGACCTCCATCGCAGAGGCGTCAAAAGGAGGGGTGAAATGTAGGTAAGAAGGGATGCGACGACCTTCCCGTCGTGTAACACATCGCTAGTGACGGACTGAATTTTGGTAAAATTTGGTGCCAATGTGACATCATTAACCCACCTCACACCTTATAATTATGAACCTCCGAACTCTGGTATTTTTTATTTATTTTTTTTTTTTGTTCGACATCTTGCTGTCTGAAGTGTTGTCGATTCCGAGGGTGACGTCGCACGGACCCGCTTCTTGTACTAGCATCATTACAGACAAATTTTGTAGGGACCATTGAGCCCAACTTCAAACTTTTGCGTCGCAATGGAACATTTACGGGGTTCCAAAAAGTGGCGCTTTTTGTTTCGCAGTGTTACACAAAACTGAACGTAACGTCTGTCTCTTGTAGCAGTGATCGAGGTTTCCACTGAACGCATTTGTCACTGTTCTGAGGAAACGCAAGTACCTGTATGAGTTCAAAAGCTGAGTCCCTCACGCATATGGTCATAATACCGTGAACGCAGTCAGAAAACTCGTGCATGATTTTCTTTCAGGTGACCCATAAAAATATCGCAGTAATTTAGCTGTGACGTCAGTGATCGTAGTAGTCTTTCTACCAAGAGTATAGATAGCTCAATATTTGGTTTTGGTTCCAAAATGTGTGTATTGGTTTCATTCACGTTTTATTGTTGTCAAATATTTCCCTTGGTTCTACAGCCGCATATTTTTGAAATTCTCAAATTGTTATTGTTCACACGGAAAAATTTACCTTTGTTTACTTTGTCTGAAACAATTGCTATGAAAGACAAGCCATCTGCAAACACGCTATAACTGTTCGAAGGAGAGTGCAAATAAGACACTGATCGATAAATAGCAGATGTAATCAAAATAGTTCGCAGGAAAAAACGGGGAGCTATATTGACTGCTTTCGGTTGCTCACTGACTGGCTGTGGATGTGGACTTAACCATGTTGCTATGTTTGACGCACACGTTTTGAAGTACGCATATTTCACTGTTATCTGAGTGTATCCGTCAATAATTCCATTTCCAACTTTTTTTATAAGTAGCGTGTTACGAAAGGAGTTTTATTATACAGTGTACCATGTTCCGTGCAGTCTGATTGCAATGTGAGCTTCCTGACTGTATAATCCAGCTGGGCGAAAAGTCCGATCGAATAGCTCAATAACTAGTTTGTCCGTCATCTAGGCGTAGCCACATTGGCCACATCTTCGTCACATTGCTTATTCGTTGCATTATTCAGATCCAGTTAATAAAGAGTAGAAGCAGGATGAAAATTGCTTAAATTAACTTACTGTTTCTATGATGAAATAGGGTTTTTCTAAAATTGTTTAATAACGAAGTTTCCATGTCTGTAGTATTTCGACAGATAACTTCCCTCATTGGCTGTAATCTGCCCTACACAAAAGTTAAACGTTTCATGAAAGCACACATAAAACCATAGTCATGAACATACCCAATATTACACAAAATATTCTAAGCACATCAGATGATTTAAATGTCCAGAGTTTTACTTTGTAAAACTTGTTGCAAAAATATTTCTAAGTTCGTTACACACTCGAAAGAATCACATTTCCAATAGTGGCCTTGGTTTATTCCGTCTTTTCCAAACTGTAGTAACTATGCCGCTCCTTCATCTAAACTCATTTACGAACCTAACTTACTTACGAACTGTTAAAGACGTACATCACTCATCACCGTTAGTATCATTTGCACTCGACTGAAAATGGTAGCTTTTATTAATAGCCTGATCTGTTGTAACTCTGAAGTGAAAAATTCTCTGAAGAGAAAATTTGCTGTATCTTTTTTAATATTTGTCTGCTCTTCCTTCTAAATTCATCAATAAAATAACAACAAAATACCATTTAACATCTAACAAGATAGCTTTTCTAGAATAATATTACCCGCGAAACATTAAAAGAAAATTTCGGCCGATGCAAATGTGTTTCCTATACGAATTTCCTCTCTTTTTCCGTCTGCTTTCAATGGTATACTTTTTTGTCTAAATCACTTAGATTTTAAATACACCTGTAATCAAAATATATTTTCAGTTCTAACTTAAATAAGGACGTCTGATAAGACCACAAAACGTAGAGTTATTGTCATAACTAGAATTACCAGAGACCACACTAAAGTTATATAACATCATCAAAGACGAGAAGCTGACTTCATAGATGCCAAGATATACTATGATCAACACAGGGAGAAATAGAACAGGACTTTAAGGGAAAAAATGAAACTTAATTCAAAAAAATTTAAACAAAACTGACAGGCCATTAGGCACGAAGTCTCTGTTCCAAACTTCGAAATGGGGCTTTGACAATAAATAAACTACAGATCACGCAAACACAGACACGCTTTCGGAAAATCTGAACCAAGCCCTAATGCATATCGGCAACATTCAGTGAATAAGACTTGATCTAGAAGATAACAGGTCTAAAAGGGAAGATATTATAATCGCGAAAAAGTGGAAAGTATGTGCAAAAAGCTTTCGTCAGAGACTTCATGAGATTTTCACAGATACTTGACTGAAGAGGAAATAAGCTGATTGGCAATATCCTCCAATTTATCCTTTGCATACGGAAAGTTGTTAAAAAGACATCAATAACTACAGATGTATTTCCCTAGTAACAATTCTTACAAAATTATGTCAAAGGCCGCCATTAGGAAACTTTAAGCACAAACAGACCACTTAATAGGTGTACGTCACGCAGTGTTCAGGAAAGAGAGATCCTACAAGGACCAATTTCTCCATGTTAAAACCACCTTAAAAGTTCGCAGAAGCTGACAAACAGTGATCACCCTTGCACACTCCAAAAAATCATAAGTTGCGACAAAAAAATGTACAGTCTTCAGCAGGTTATAAAATACGTAGATAGAAGAACAGAAGAAATGTTCAAACATAACACCACATCAAAATTTAAATTCTTAAGCGAAATGTTTGATTCTTTTTATGTAGGAACAGGAGTCCAACAATGGGTGAGTATGTCCCCCTACTGTTGAATCTTCTACGGGAGAACTAACCAGGACATGAGGGACAGATATTGAAGGAATAACTATTGACAAACGATCTGAAAATTAAATTCATTTGCAGTGTTCGGCCTTAGCAGATGTCCTTGCAGTTCTCTCAAACAAAGTACCGGTTCAACCGCTGGAAAATATGATAAAACTGAACTTAAAATTAAACTGCAAATTTCATACGTAAAAACAGTACATGGAAGGAACTGTCCGATAGATAAGCTGACATACTATAGTAGCTCAGTTGGGAAAAATTTTTCAGGTACCGATACCTATATGCAGATATCTAAGGGGAAAATCCAACCATGCGGATAAAATCGTGAACCGTTGAGAGACTGCCTAAATTACAAAAGGTTACCGAAACATCTGGAACAGATCCATCAGAAAACCAACGCAAAAGTAACACACTTCAACACATTAAGTACTCGGAAAGCACTACATGCATAGGAAACCTTTAAAATTGGAGGCAGATAATTAATTCATGACGTAAAAGAGCAAGGAAGAAAAATCATAAGCATAATGTTTGGCCCAACCACCTTGCGAGGAATTTGGGTAAAAGGGAAATCTCTGGAATTAAAACAGCATACTGAGAAAATCTTACTTTTTCGGAGAGATACTATTAAGATTTTACGCTCACATTCTCAAAATGATTGATAGTGACAGACAGGAATTCTCCTTCTTGTCATCTAAATGAAAATTAAGTACAATTTTCTGCTTGAAATGTGAAGGAATCTGTAGAGAGTTGGAGTCACAGATAACATGGTGCGAGATAGAGATACCTCCTGAACGTTTTTCCGGAAACTGCTGCCAACATAACGTGAACTTTAGAACGGAAGAGACACTTTAGCGAAACTATGAAGACATTTTGCGAGAAGGAGGAAGCAAACTCATCAGCTACATAACTTCTATCACGCTCCTCAGTTGGGCGTAACGATGAACAAGTAAATACAAAGAGATAGTTCCAGAACGAGTTTTAGCTCTGCGGTGTGTGGATTGATTTGTATCTTCGTGGGAGAGTAAAACTAGTTCAGGTCTGTCATGCGCACAGTTTTAATCTGCCAGGAAGTTTCACAAATATGTACCCTAGCTGCTCAAATAGTGCCGACACCATATTAATAAAAAAAAGAAAGAAAAGTTAAGGTGACAGTTTTAATGACTCAGCTGTTCTGCATAGACCCCCCCCCCCTCCCCCTGCCACCAACACGACCATCACAACCAACATCACTACCACCAACACCACACCTCCGCCGCTTGAGTCCATACACCCGTGCGTAGCTGTTACAAAAGTAAAACAGTATTTTTTTTGGAATAGTGTTCACATTGCGCATTACATTAGCGTGAATGTGGTTTACGTCGCCAAAGCGCTGAACCATCATGGGAATTCGAACACTTCGTCATTCTGTGTCAGGTTCGTATTGATTTCATCAGGTCAGGTTATATGAGTCGATATTTTGAGAAAAGAAATGTTCGTGTTCTGAATTTCTACGAAGTCGGGGCAGACGTTCACGCGCCTTTTTTTTTTTTTTTTTTTTTTTTTGGCGATAAAGTGTGCGGGAAAACCTTTCTACATACTTTCCACTTCCTCAAAACATTCTGGAGGATGTCTACAACACTTCATTTAGAGATACTGCTCGATTGTGACTTGCAACACAACAACGCTGACACGCAACGGTCACATAACTAGGACGCGCCTGTATATTCATCTCAACAATGGTATGACAATTATGACAATACGAACATAAGAAGAGTACAACACCCAGTCCCCGAGTGGAGAAATATTTATATCTGTGTTTGGAGAGAGAGAGAGAGAGAGAGAGAGAGAGAGAGAGAGAGAGAGAGAGAGATTGATCTTTGATTGATATTTTTGATTTACGTCGTAACTGGCAACTGAATTTTGGTTGCTGCCTCCTTGAATAATCAGCTCCTGCACCAGTTGGTGACGTATTACAATTTGGAGGAAGTTATTGTTCTTTAAGGTTCAAAATACGACTCTGTTAGTTACTTGGCCGTATTGCGGATGGCTTTGAGCCCAAGTTTTCGCAGCTTTTCGTGCCTAAGGGACCACTGTTGTAAGTAAATAATATCAGACAGCAATCTCCTATTCGTGAGAAAAGGAGATTGCTTAGTACACAAACTTCCTTCAAACTACACGTCCTGCTACAACAAAATTGGTCAGTAAAGTTCAGCACCATACTATTGTACAAGACCGTAATCCAATTAAATTCTGTACATTGATAGACGGCGACGACAATGAAGTTCACCTCCTTTTCCAAAAACAAGATATTTCTAGTCTTCACTTCCAGAAAATTTGTATACATAAATGTTTGGTAACTCTTACACATACATTAATCGGTTTTATCACTAAAATACCAATTTTCATTAAATGTAACAATACGTTCTGAGCGACGGTCTAGCGACACGTCCTCTTTCCACAAGATACAGATTGACAGTTCTCTTTTTTTTTTTTAATAAATCAAGTGTCCTTTTTTTTTTTAGAGTCCATACTCAAAGATTCACAACTACTATCGTTGCAGTGATTGCGCGCTAAAGAGTTTGTTCCTGTCCAGCTGCGCTTCACTTCACTTCAAGTACTTTTTGAATCAAATTTACATTTACGGTATTTACATGTCATAACTGAGCTTCTCAGAATAAAATCAGACGCAAATTGGTTGAAAAAAAGGGCAGTGAAGCTTACATAACATTACAGTGTGTCCCTTTCCTCAGCAATGCACGGCGGAGCTATCGAGGCTGGCTAGGGATAGATAGGTAAGAGGATTTAGCGACGTCGATCAGCAAGGAACTGATAGCGCTCGCGGCTGAGGCAGCTGCGTCGGCCAATTCCGGCATTGCTTACCCCGCCTGCGGTCCCATCGACCGCACCAGCTACGAAAACCTAAGCAATGGACGTGGAACATGAGACGTACAGAAATTCAGATTCGTCCAACAAGGCCGGTGTCGTTCCTGTCCGCATCATTACTCCAAATTATTTAACGAGGCATGGGACGTATATCGGAAAGAATGGTTAGACGCCATCGGAAGGCAAGTTTTCTTTGCAGTCGACAAAAATATTGTCTCCGTAGAAGTTGAAATCGAGTCTGTTTAGTCATTTGGGTGCGAAAAACCGACCTAGGTGAACTCTAGTTACTCATCTGATGGTTTTGCCAGCCACAAAATTCTACCATAATAGCCGTAGAACAATTCGAAGAAAGTCAACACTCACAAGAGAAACTCTCCATCGCACCCCCCTCATACTTAGTGGTAAGAGGGCCCAGTGGACACCCCATCAAAAACTGAACATGGGTCAAGCATGAAAACATGGGTAAGGTGTACTGGACTGTGAAAGAAAGCAATATAGAAACAGTGAACGGTCCAAGAAGAAAAAGAAGGGAAATACGGAGCATCCCCACAGATAAGTGGCGCCGTATTTCAGTGGTCATAGTGTTGGACTGCCAAGCGAGCAGCCATGTGTCCAGACCTCCTTCGTGGCAATTCTTCCTGTTTTCTGCTGTTCGCTTTATTCAAATTTGTGTCTGTGTCGTCGTGTAACGCCCGTTTGCTACAGCGAGGTGTAAGGTAGGGACCTAAAATGACAGTTGATTCTGCTGTGTTAGTAGCCGAAAGGAAGTGACTTTCGAATGGGAACAGCCAACGTTTGATGACAAGGCGGAAAGTCAACCGAATCCTCCACTAGCAACACGTCTGGTGTGTCACACACGGCATTAGTGGCAGTGCGTGTGTCATATGATAAGCATCTTTTATCTACGCACCTAATTTGTACGACTGGTAAATTTTGTCACATAAGCTGCAACAAATGAATGCTACAATTCCATAATCACACAGTTTCTCTGTGCTCTGTCAGAACCTATCTTTTTATCTTTTTTGAAGCTGCGTTCCGTTGTGGAAGTCTTGACTCTTGAATTCCTTTGTTGTAATATAAATCACACCCGTTTATTTGATGTTTTCATTTCTGTGAGACTTTTATGGGGCACCTCGCTTGCTCTCACTGTTCATCACATTTATTTCCTACAATAACGTATTCCTAGCACATAATTCATATTCTACAACCAACGTATAGTATAACAACTGCGAAGAATAGCAGTCCAACGCTACCACATTTTTTTATTTTTTTATTTTTATTTATTTATTTATTTATTTTTTTTGCATTTTGTCCGTTGTTGATCTTTGTGTTTGACCATTGCGGACATCACCTGACATCCGTTTCCTTCCACTCACTTTCTTTTTCTCTTTTTTTATTACAGTGGCCAACCAGCTCTCTGACCGAACACGCTGAGCTACCGTGCCGGCATTTGCCACGACGCAGTTGCTGCTTTAGGCGGCTGTTTATTTCACTTCTTCTTCTTGGACCGTTCAATGTTTATACTTTGCTTTGTTTCACAGTTCAGTGCACCTTCTTCCTGTTTTCACGCTTGATCTGCTTTCAGGTTTTGATGGGCTATCGACTAGGCTATCTTATCTCTGAATCTGAGGAGCGTGCTATGTGGATCTCTCCTTGTCCCATAGTGCTCAGAGCCATTTGAAACTTCAAATCTACTATGTATAGACTGGGACGTCTGTGGATTCATTGCAAGTGGTACAGACAGACAGTCCTCTAAAGTAGTTCTGAAGACATTTTCCGAAACTGTCTGTTGCAGTTAGTTCGAGAACCCACATGAAGTGGAAGTATTGTAGAGCTTGTAGCTAAAATCAGACCTGAGATTATTGACGGTAATAAATCAATCAATAACGCTAGGAGAGTATTGTTTGGAGAAATAGCAGATAATCAATTGGTAGTATCCCATTTAGACAATGAATGGACATAATTTCATTCCACTACAGGAATTATGGGGAAAGTTTGAACTTATGACAAACCGTTCTCTGGAGGAGTGTGTGACGCGTAAGTGCATTTAGGGTGGAAAAGACTCAGCATGATTTAATAACAAAATTCAGAAAATGCTAAAGCAGAAAAGGCTGTAGCACTCTCGGCTCAAAAGGGAACGCGCTAATGACGATCGACAAAATGTAGTAGAGATTGGTGCGTCTATAAAAAGATCGATGCACGAAGCATACAACTGACCCGTCATACCTTAGCAAATGGTCTAGCCGAGGACCCAAGAACATTTTGGTTCTTCGTAAAATCGCGAAGCGGGTGGAAGTGTTCTATCCATTCACTCGTTGCCCCATCTGGTGTTGCAATAGGAGATTGCAAAAGGAAAGCTCAAGTTTTATATTCTGTGGTTAAGAAATCGTTCACGCTGGAGAATTGTGCAACCATTCTGTTGTTTGACTATCACAGAAGAACCCCGTAAGGAGGATTTTGAAATGGGGAACTCTCCCGTTAAGAGGCAACTGGTAGAGTTCAAAACAAATAAGTCTCTATATCAGGATGAAATCGTAGTTCGGTTTATGAGAGTACTCTACAGGGTTGATCCCTTACTTACCTTGCATTTACAGTGAATCTCTCGCCCAGAGAAAAGTCCAAAGTGACTGGAAAAAAGGGCAGGTGACTTCTGTATATAAAGAGGGTGAAATAACGGACCCACTAAACTACAGACCCAAGCCCTTATAATCGGTATCATTGACATGCTGCAGATTCTTGAACATATTCTAATACTGAATATAATAAATTTCTTTGAGGCACACAAGTTCAAGAACTGGCATGGATTTAACAAGCATCACATGAGCGAAATTCAGCTTTTCCTATTCTCACACAATAGACTACAAACTATCAATGAAGGGCAACAGGTAAATTCCATACTCCCAGATTTCCGAAAACCTACTGACACTACAAACTGTTATGGAAGGTACGAGCATACGGAATGGGTTCGCAGGAGTGGCTCGAAGAATTCTTAAGTAACGTAACTCAGTACGTTCTCCTCGCTGGAGTGTGTTCATCAGAGACAAGGGTATGCAAAGGTGTGTCCCAGGAAATTTGATACTTTGGTTGGTTGGCTAATTTGGGGAGGAGACCAAACAGCAAGGTCAGTGGTTCCATCGGATTAGTGAAGGATGGGGAAGGAAGTCGGCCATATCCTTTCAAGGGAACCATTCTGCCATTTGCCTCAAACGATTTGTGGAAATCACGGCACATCTAATTCAGGACGGCCGGAAGCGGGTTTGAACCGTCGTCCTCCTGAATGCGGCACCAGAGTGCTAACCACTGCGCCACCTCTCTCGGTAAATTTGATAGGACCGATGTTATTTTCTATATAAATAAATGATCTGGTGGACAGGGTGAGGAGCTCTTGGCTGATGATGCCGTCGTGTGTGGGAAAGTGTGGTCGTTAAGTGACTCAAGGAGGATGCAAGATGACTTAGACGAAATTTCTAGTTGGTTCAATGAATGGTACCTAGCCCTCGGTGTAGAAATATGTAAGTTAATGCAGATGAGTAGGAAAAAGAAACCCGTAATGTTCCTATGCAACATTAGCAGTGTGCTGCTAGACACAGTCAAGGCGGTTAAATATCGAAGCGTATCATTGCAAGGTGATATGAAATCGAACGAGCACGTAAGGTTTGTAGTAGAGAATGTAAATGGTCCACTTCAATTTATTAAGAGAGATGAAATCATCTACAAAGGTGACCGCGTATAGAACACTAGTGCGACTCATTCTTGAGTACTGATAAAGTGTTTGGGATCCCCACCAGGTCCGATAAAAGGAACATGTCGAAGCAATTCAGAAGCGTGTTGCTACATTTGCTAGATGCATCTGAAACTCTAATGAGAATCCCTAGATCGAAAACGACGCTCTTTCTGCGAAACATTGTTGAGAAAGTGTACAGAACAGGTATTTTCAGCTAACTGCAGAACGATTCTACTGCCACCAACGTACATTTCGCGTAATAACCCCAAGGACAAGATAACAGAAATTAAGCCTCGTACAGAGGCATTTAAGCAGTTGTATTTCCTTCGCTCTGTTTGCGAGTAGAATAGCAAAGGAAATTACTAGTAGATTTTAGTACCCTCCGCCGCACGCCATTTGGTGGTTTGCGAGTATGTATGAAGACGTAGAACTTCAGACAGGACATGAAATAAGGCGGAGTTCTCCTACTGTCTCTACAAGGACGTCTAGCTTCATCTGCCTCTGAAATCTGAAGCCCCCTAGGAAGAAGAAAGCAAAAGCAAAACGTGTCGTACAAACCACCGCTTTTTCTGCAAGGTCATTCAATATTGGGAAACGGAGCCAGCCAATGAAGCCACAGAAAAGCGACAGCAATAAAAACAGCGATTCCCGTCTACCGTTACACAGCACGAAAAAAAAAACTACAGAAAATTGTACGACTGGCGGAAGCAAAATTGAGCATGCCCATTCATCGCAATGTATAATAGCAGGGACAAAATAAAACTGGTCGTGACAGATGAAACTGATTGTGTAACATCGATGGACATGATAGGTGCGACCGGGACACCGTGCTACAAATTTGTCATAGTACGCCGAAAAGTTATTAAACCTGTTATCAGACATACAGGACAGGACGAGGAATGAATGAAATAAAGCGCATTCTATGAAATGAATTCTGGCGCCACCGTTGTTGGTCGTATGAAGAAGGGGCACAGAAATTAATTCCAATGAAGGTAGTCGTCCTTCGAGACACCGAAGAGCACCACTAAAGTTTCGAGGATAGCAACGGTCGAAAAGCTTTTCAGTTACCGCGGTCTGACACAATGTTATATATGTCAAGGCTTCTTCCAAGTTACAAGACATTGTACGATGCCCCTAAGAGGTGTAAAATATGGCAGGCAACATTACATCGGAGAATGTGATGATGCCTAAGAGATATCCGTAATGTGCTCTCACTGATCACAACAGCGTCCAGCGAACTACAGTGTCTGTCAATGTATGAAGTCTGCAAGCAGGGGACAGCATGATCTTCCGCCACTGGAAGAGAAGGAGAAAACACAGAGGAACGCACCGATATCAGTCTACGCCTAGGCGCACCAGCAGCAGCCAACACCCGATCTGGAGAAGTAGCCGCTCACGGAATAACGTGCCACACGAATTAGATCTGATCTGTCAACATTGGACGTAGTTTTTTAGATGGTACAGAATAGTGCTAGCTGCACCAGCAGTAGCAAATACATTCACTGAAGGAGTGAAGGAAACTGCTAAACAGTCATCCCAAGCCGCAAAATTTATCACCAACCATGTATGGAGAAGACACTGTGAACTCTATGACTTCGCAAACTTCATGAAGTAAGTGGCAAACACACATGTAGAAGTGGACAAAACAGTTGCCAGCTTGGCTCAGATCATCACTGCTATCATTCAGTGAAGAAGGATAAGCACTGAGCACCAAGGCGACGTCATTCTGGCCACTCATGAAAACATTAGAAGACTTATAGGAATCAGAAACGAGACGTGGAACGCCAATCGATTATCATGTGTTTCTTAAACCTTAGTAAAGCCTTTGGCACTGTCGACTTCGACATTTTACTTGCCCTACTTAGCAGCCTAAATTTCTCGCCAAGTCCAGTGCAGTGGTTTTGCTCATACTTGACGTTTCGCCAGCAAAGTGTTATGGCTGGCACCACACAATCACAGGGGAGGCATGATCCTAAATGGGAGATATATCAACTTCTCTCCCTCAGTAAAGAGTTTATGAGTAAAATAGATACAATTCTAAATTTTACTGAGCAAGTAACTGCAAGAAGACATCAGCATCTCTCCGTGCTCCACACAAAATATCGCAAACTGTTATCTTTTGACCTGTCAAAACTTGTACAAACATTCGAATTTTCCAGTTCTTGATCACAGAGATGTTATCCCGGAAGGTCTGTCTCAGGAAAGCTCAATGACACCTGGAACTGGTTATCAATGTCTGTATACATTATGTATGATTTTCGAATCTTTGACCATAATTCACCATCATACGCACAACTACCCTGGAAAGAGCATGCCTGATTGCCCTTATCAAATTAGGTTAAATAAATAAATATATCCACACGTCAACAGGCAAAAGTTAGTAGAAATTGGTACTGAGTCTATAAAGATTCAATGAGTGAAGTATATATCAACTACCGCCGCTATACCTTAGCAACAAGACATGCCAACCACACGAAAAAGTTCTTGTCCTACGTAAAATGAATAATCGGGTTAAAGGCATCTATCTGGTCACTCGCTGACAAGTTTCGTGTTGCCATAGAAGACAGCAGAAAGAAAGCTAATGTCTTAAATTTCGCGTTTAAGAAACGATTCAAGCGGGAGGATTGTCCAAAAATACCATCGTCTGACCGTCGTACCCCTTTACGGAGGACTTAGGAATATGTACCACTGGAGTACTTTGTCCTCGACGGTGAATATTCATCGAACACAAGGTCATAGTTAGGAGTGCCCCTGGGAAATTTGATAGGACTATGCTTATTCACTATACTAGCTGGATACCTGGCGTTGCCTTGGTATTTAATTTGCAAAAATAAAACCTGCAAAAAAAAGGGCGACTGATTGTCGCACTCTGTAATTTATAAAATCACATAACAGTTGCGGATTGCACCCACTTTCTGAATAGAAAGTAACCTGATAGAGTTTCTTTAAGGTTCGAATATATCTGTAAAGTTTGTTGCACGCCACTAAACGCTCACACTCTCGGTTATTTTGTCGATAAAGCCTGGATACTCTCGAGTCGTGAGCTACATGCCTTTTTCACCCCACCCCCTTGCCTTTCATAGGTATGTGATTGCTTCCAGACAGTAAGTGAGATGTGTAGTAAGTCCTGCGGTATAGGTGGAGACGCTGAACATACATAAATACATACAACGCAGATACATACATATGTACATCCAATTTCATGATATGTATGGTCATATAAATAACCATCGCACAATGCTAGAGGCTATTTACTGATGATGTTGTTGGGTATGGAGTCAGGTACAAGCTGCCCCTGCTACAGAAATGCAGAGTGGCTAGTCACGAGTTTAGCTTTTTCCGTGATTTCTTAGAAATGCTAGGATCGATAGAATGTGTGTGTGTGCTGTGTGCAGACGCAGGAGGAACTAGCAGCAGTTTTCGAACAACTGATGGCGCTCTTGGCTACGGTCAGCCATCTTCTGGCTGCTGCCTCGGGGTGTAGCGGTAGCGATGCATGAACTGCGTCGCATGGGACACCTCAGCTGCAGTTTGTTTCTCCCACGGGCTCTACTGTCGAAGGATCTTACAGTGGCCTTGACGCATGCGATACGCCTTCATAGCAGGGTGAATAGCGGCTGGTAAGTCGTTAGAGTCGCTCGAGACAGAGGGCCAATGTGGAGACTGACCATCTCGCCTCGCCCATTCACCCTGTGAGTGGACAGGTGGCTAGCAGGGTGCCAGCAGGGACACGGGGGAGAGGTTTAATTGTTATCGGGAGCTCTAATACCAGACACGCTATGGAGCCCTTTAGGGAAACAGCGTTCAGGGCCTGTAGGAAAGACAATGTGTGCTCTGTATGTTTTCCGAGGGGCCCCATCCGAAATGTGGAGGCGGCCTTGCCGGCGGCTATCGACCACACTGGGTGCAGTCGTCTGCAAATTATGGCTCACTTCGTCACCAGTGACTCCTGTCAGTTTTCTATTGGAATCCGCAGTTCACAGAAACGGCAAGCCGAAGTGGTGAAGGATGCTGGACTTGTATTCAGGGTGCAAGCAAAGCTCGCAATTTGCAGCTTTGACTGGGATCCTTTGGTTTCGAGCTAAGTGGAGGCTTCGTCGACACTGTGACGATCTTGAATGCAGATTTATGGACCTGCATTTTCGGGTGGAGAGTTGCAGGGCTCTCCTTGATAAGGCAGGGTTGCGCTATATAAAGGATGCAGCTACTACGGTAGGAAAGTACTCGTGGTGTGCACATGGTTTTTTTAGGTTATACGGTAGTTTGAAGTACTCTGATGGACTCTTGCTAGTCGACATGCAGATAACGACATCAGACCACGTTCTGAGTAAAGACACTTTGATCGAAAGCTGGCTGAAGGTCGAAGTAGAAAGCTATGAAATATTTAACAAATCATGGAATATATATCGAAAAGACAGATAAATTGCTATAGGCGGGAGAATGTTCATTCAAGTCGACAGAAATACTGTTTCTAATGAGGTCGGTTTTCAGTATTACCGTAAAGGTATCTGGAGGTCTAGGTGAAATCAATTATTGGATTTTTTTTACCGGCCACCGTATTCTGCCGTGACAGATTTAAAGTTATTCACAGGAAGTCTACGCTCAGTAACGCTGAAGTACCCTGATCATCCAATATTAGTAGGAAGCGAATTTAACCTACGAAGTATAGTCAGGGACGTCTATGGATTCATTGCAGGGTTACGGACAGGCAATATTATTAAGTACTTATGAACACATTTTCCGAAACTGTCTTGCTTGAGCAGCTAGTTTCACAGCCCACGCGCAATGGAAATATTTGAGACCTTGTAGCTACGAACAAGTAACTATAGCGAGGATGACTAGTAAAATTAAAAAATCAATCAAGAAGCCTAAGATTGAATTTTTGATAGAGAGAGAAGTCAAGCAGTCGCCAGCATCTCAATCAGACAATGAATGGACATCACTTAGTTGCACTATGATGCATGCAGAATAATTATGGGCAAGTTTAAGCACATTGTAAATCGCGCCCTGGAGAAATATGTGCCGAGTAAATGGATTAAGGACGGAGAAGTCCCACCATGGTATAATACCAAAATTCTAAAAATTCTGAAGAAGCAAACACTGTTGCAGTCTCGGTTCTAAAGAGAACGCGTAAATGACGACACGCAAAAGTTTGTAGAATTTGTTCGTCTGTAACGAGATGCGCGAAGCATACAATTAGCATCGTCATATCTTAGGAAAGAACATAGCAGACAAACCGACAAAATTCTTGTCCTTCGTGAAATCGGTAAGCGGGTCGAAGGTATCTGTCTATTTACTCGTCAACCCATCTGGTGAAGTAATAGGAGGCTGCAAAAGAAAAGCTGAATTTTTAAATTTCGCGTTTAAGAAATCGTTCACGCTGGTTGATCGCAATCCTCAGAGACATACTTTGTGAAGCAGTGACCTGTTTCACACCTGCATATTTTTCTCCTAATTCCATACTTCATTTGTATCAGTAATTCTTCTTACTTTCTTTACTTTCCGATTCGATTTTTATTTGCCAGACTATCACTTGTAATGCGTGCTAATTATGCGAACGCTTGGCGTAGCTTTTATCAATGTAAGATAACCCATCTCTCCGTACCTAATTTAACACTACATACTTATAGTGGCTGTTCTCCGCAATGTATCTGCCTTTGAGGCTACAGGAACTTTCTTCACTTCGAACGGTGTACAGGGGAAGCTTTCGCATGCTGTTGAGAATCCATCCGTCACTCAAAATACGGGTTTCGTTGTAGCAGACCACACAACGAGCAGACTCTGGACAATGGGACAGGGGGACGGCCGCATGGAGCGTTCAATGCTTACGACAGCAGAACGGGAGGCAGGCAATAGTAGAGGTGAGAATTCTAATTGTTAGCGAATTTTCTGTTAAGTCTTTGCCTGCCATTTGCGATATTCAGCAGTGTTTGGTCTTCAGACGCGGTTCCACAAGATATAACGTCGCATGTGCGTTAGTAACATTTCCTAACTCTGCCTTATTCTGTGGGAAGCTCAATTCCAAAGTTGCAGAATATCATACAAGCGAGTCCGGCCATTGGTAGATAGTTACACTATGTTCTTCTTTCTGGAAACAAGAAGCTTATCGGCGGATACATTATTAGCTTGTTGGTAGGAACTAGTCAACTGACTTCAACTCCTCTCATTGGAGGAACACGTAGACCCTTTCTGGAATTGGCTAGAAATATTGTGCCGGGAACCCTTCCGAGGTCTGAAGGAAGGCTGTCGAAAATTAGAGGGTCGTTCTCGCTGGGAACTCTGGGAGTTGACTCAGCTCATGAGTCCGCGTCCATCCGCGTTTCCTTGACTTCAGCCTTCTACCGAACTTTTTAAATTTACTATTGAACTTAGAGATTTTTACCAACCTACGATCGGTAATCATGAAGATGAGACGGTCCGTGTCTCGCAGTCACAGCATACCGCTCCACACCAGCCACATCTAGCAGCCACTACAGTATGATGCACGGCGACCCGTCAGCAGACATCTCAATTGCAACCACGGTTAAGATGGCAATTGCAGTGCGTTAACCAACTTCAGAAATCGCGACGGAGTGAGGGAAGAACAGTTCATTTCCAACCTCTGATCTTAGTTAGCTCTAAGCGTCTTACACACCTGTATGCATGTATTCTACAGGTTAATTTTTCTTTTGAAGGGGATATTTTTTGTCTTCCGGTAACCACTCACGTTTAGATTCGTTGTTAACTTGGTGCACAGAAATTCACGCGACTTGAGATAACCGTTATAGTCCCTTCATTATTTGTTAATCTTTTGTGAGCTCTGTTCTGACTCATAATTCTGTTTTATACTTTTTCATTACTATAAATTTTTATATCATGCTTTGAAACCACAATTAGTATCTTCATGTGTTTGGGGACCACTTCAATGGTCCAGCATCATGCTGGTGACGACCCTAATACGCATTCCTTTTTATTATTGTTTTATTCTCTTAAAATGAAGTCATTATAAAACCCTTGTTAATCTCACCTTGCAGTGAAATTCAGATCAGTAGGAAAACCAATAGCGTAATATTCGAATACAGCATTACTAGTGTACTAATTGACACAGTTAGGTCGAAAAACATTGAAGCGTAACGTGGCAAATGGAACGACCGGGTAAGGTTGGTAGTGAGGAGGGTGAATTATTAACTTCGGTGTATTGGTAGAATTTGCTGTTCAAGTATAAAGGAAACCGCCTATAGAACACTAGTGCGACACATTCTTGAGTTTTCACTTTTAGTAACTTTACTTATGTCTTGACCACTCTTTCGTTTCTCATCGACCTTACGAGTTTCGACTTCCCGTCGTTTACAAAGGCTGCAATATACAACACAAAACTGGTATCTGACGATGTGAAAATATGATACATTTCACCACTGATAAGAGACATATTACAAGGACTAGAATATGGATCCCTAGCTTACCAACGCTATGTCAGTCATAAAAGAACATTAGATACATTGTACCACGTCAACATTCTCGAACACGGCACCACTGCGAACTGCTACCAAATGAAAATTTTGGAAGCCAAGTGGACTACACCGCTGGGCGGTGCTGCATACGTACTACACGCTGCAGTTTGTTTCTGTTTACAACGATACTTCTCATCGTTACAATGTATTAAGTGATTTCATCAGTCAACATGGAAATCACAGTGTTTCACAAAAGATATTACTTTACAGAACAATGTGTAACAGATGTTTTTTATCTAATACATTGAAAGAACGCGCTGATTGGCGCTGGATCTAGCAGTCAAGAAACAAATCTTTCGTTTTATTTACAACCATTCGTAAAAGCCAATAAATATTTAATAAAAGTTAAAATTATATAGATTACTAGACGGTTTTAAAGGAAGTGACTAAAGTTGACTTACTTAAGATACCGTATATAAGATTTTTTGTGAATAACAAACATTGTACATCACCATGACGTAGTTAGTTGTAATTTCAATCCGGCCGAAGTGGCCGAGCGGTTCTAGGCGCTACGGCCTGGAACCGCGCGACCACTAATGTCGCGGGTTCGAATCCTGCCTCGGGCATGGCTGTGTATGATGTCCTTAGGTTAGTTAGGTTTAAGTAGCTCTAAGTTCTAGGCGACTGATGACCTCAGAAGTTAAGTCCCATAGTGATCAGAGCCATATGAACCATTTGTCATTTCAACTCCCCTTAGGGTTGGGCTGGTAGCAGCATAGGCGCTACTCTCCAGCTTAGAGATTTTACAATGGAACAGGAGGACATTTAAAACAATAAAAAGGAGAAACATAGTTGAACATAGATATACCCAAGAGGGAACGTAATGGGTGAAAGTATACAAAAAAGGGTGACTATAAAACTGAGATAAAAAAGAGCTTTAATTTACTCGAAAACCACACATTGTGTGTAGGGATGGAAGGAGGATATGGAAGGCAAACCAGAGCATATGTCATTCAAGAATTTGGATGCGTTTGTAAAAAGTGGGGGGGGGGGGCTTGCGGAAGTCCAGCCAACGCTGGCATAACAAAGGATAGGCAGATTAGGGATTTGTAGGTGTGGTGGATGGTGGAAGGACGTAACCCCCATATCCTATGGACAGGAGTTTCAGGGGGCTGAGGCGGGAAAAGTCTGTCTGCTGGATGGTCGGGAGACGAGAGGTCCAAGTGAGGTGACGGTCTAGGGTGAGGCAAAAGTATCTCTGGTTACGGGTGAGCTGGATGGGATGACCATAAATGGTGAGGTTGAAGTCATTGAGGTGGAAGGAAGGGGTGGGGCGGCCTATGATGATTGTCTGGGTCTTGGAAAGGTTGATACGAAGGAACTACTGGTTGCACCAAGTGTTGATCTCGTCAATGTGGGTTTGAAGGGTTCGATGGTACCGTTGAAGGGTAGGATAGAGGGCCAGGAAGGCAGTGACATCAGTATATTGGAGGAGGTGTACAGCTGGGCGTGGCTTTGGCATGTCAGTGGTATACATTACATAGAGGAGACGGGGGAGGACAGAGCCTTGGGGTGCACTGATGATAGGATAAAAGATATGGGAGTTGGTATTGTGGATGGTGACACAGGAAGGATGGCGTGAGAGGAAGGAAGCGACCAGATGGAAAAAATTGAGAGGCAGGGAGTAGGTTTGGAGTTTAAAGAGAAGACGATAATGCCACACACAGCTGTGAAGCATTTTGGAAGTCTAGTGAAACAAAAATGGCGGAGAAACAGGAGTTAAATTGAAGAGAGATAAGGTGGATCCTCTCCTGTCTTCTGCAGAGAAGGAGGGTCAGAAGCCACACTCGGTTAGGGGGACGATGTGGTGTTGGTTAAGGTCGTGATGGATATGACAGGAGAGGATGTATTCGAAGACCTTATGGAAGATGGGGGTGAGGCAGACTGGACGACAGGCTCGGCAGAAAGGGGTTTGTTGGGTTTGAGGAACAAGACAACACGGAAGTCTTCCACAGGTCGGGGAAAAAGGTAGTGGAGAGGATGAGTTGTATAAAGTGACAAGGACAGTCAGAAAGGAGAAGGTGCATTCTTTGAGGTAGTGGTAGGTGAAAGTTGTGACCAGCGGCTGTGTTGCGTTTTAAGTGGAGGATAAGTTTAATGTCTTGTGCTGTGATGAGAGTGTTGATGTTGGAGGGGGGGTAGCTGCCCCAAATACTGCAGACCGAGTATCAGCACGTTCCATGATGGTGGGTAAAAGGGAATAATCAAAGTGCGGATCCTCAGGGATGGAGAAGACCTTGGAAAGGTGGGAAGTGAGGTGGTTTGCCTTACTGAGGTTGTCGGGAAAAGGATGCCCTTTATGGAGAAGGGGCAATGGGTTTCAGAATGTGAACCACTAAGGTGATGAAAGGCAGACCAGTAACTGAAGGATTTTATAGGGAGGGTGGCGTTGAGCAGTGTTGAGGACTGGCGCCAATGCCGGCGTTTCTTCACCCTAATGAGGTTCCCAATGTGTCTCTGTAGTTGTCGGTGGCGGTGGAGTGTATCCCTGTCATGAGTGCCCAGGAAGAAGTGATAGAAAAGGTGGCATTCGCAGAAGAGAAGGACAGCCTGTGGGGGTGGATGGTTTTGGTAGGGACATGGGCCTCCACGCCATCAGTAACAGACTTCTGGAGGAAGGACGAGGCATGTGTGATGTCGTTGGGCATGGTGAGAGGCAAGAGTGTGGCTTTCGATCTAAGTGGGGATGGATTCCTGGTAGGCATCCCAGTTGGCACGATGGTAGTCATGGGCTACCTTGGAATAGGGTGGAGCGTGGGGAGCCAGAGGTGGGCAGTGGGCAGAGGTGATGGTGAGCAGGACCTGTGGGGTCAAGGATGTCTACAGCGATATGCCCAAGGAGGTTGGCAGAGGCAATGACAAAATTGGGAGTGGTGTTACTTTCAGAACAGGTGTACTGAGAAAGAGGAAAAAGGTCACCTTGGATAGTGGCGAGGATCTGATGCCACCGCCAAAGGGCGGAAGGGAAGTGGCTGTAGATGTCGATGGTAGGAATCACATAAACAAATGGTTCTTAGCACTATGGGACTTAACTTCTGAGGTCATCAGTCCCCTAGAACGTAGATCTACTTAAACCTAACTAACCTAAGGGCATCACACACATCCATGCCCGAGGCAGGATTCGAAACTGCGACTGTAGTAGTCATGTGGTTCTAGAGTAAAGCGCCTAGAACCGCTCGGCCACTCGGGCCGGTGCAATCAAATAGGTGGGGATGGTACCATAGACTTGGGAGATGTACTCATAAGGAATAGGAGTAGAGCAACAGACATAGATGGTGGCACAGGTGAAAGTGAGGGAGGGGAAAGAGTCTCTGAGGATGAGGTATTCGGTGGGGTCATTGAAAAGGGGTTGTGGCCAGATGGGCATGTGCTTAAGGTCGCTGATGGCTACTTCACCTTCCTCTTTGGGACCAGGATCCTTCGTGCAATGTAGGATATAAAGAGAGGTGAGAACAGTAGAGAGAGGCAGGAAAAAGGTTTCATTCAGGATTAAGGTGTCAACCTGGTGTTGGGAGCGGGTGTCAATGAGCAGGTATTTGTTGGTGCAGAAGGAGCGGATGTTTTCAAGGAGGATGCTACACTCATGCCTTGCCATGACTGGAAGAGAGGGGTTGGTGAAGGAAGAGGAGAGAAGAGGCTTAAACTAGGGTGTCTAGATGAGTGAAGGTTAAGTAGAATTAGTAGTGGGAGTAGGTGGCGAACATGTTGTGTTGGAAGACAGAGCGAGCAGTGAGGGAGATCTGCAGTAGTCTGTGGTGGCGTTGGAAGGGGTGGATGTTCTAGAGAACTATGGTAAAGAAACAGATGATGTCTTCAGCCATGGGGGACAGGCAGAGGGAATTGTTGGGCTGGATGGGGGGGGGGGGGGAGTCAATGGGGCAGATGGGGATGGTAAGCTCTGGGGTGGCATGAGGAGTTTAGTCTTACATTTGTAGGAGTAGGGGGAATGTAATCCATTGCAGGTATTAAAGGAAGAAGGGGTGGTGAGGTTGAGACAATTTTTGAGGAAGTGGGAGGCCTTGCTGAGAGGATATGTGGGAGGGGGCCATTATATACTAAGCAGTGCTGGCAGTGGTAGGATTGTGGAAGGGATCTGGAGTATTTAACTGGGTGGTGTCAGTGAAAATCAGGGTACCCTTGTTGTGGAGATGGGACAGACTCCGAAAAGACCACATGAGGAAACTAGGACTTGTGGCATTGTGGAGTCGGTGGGCAGAGTGGATATCAAGTTCAGGTTGAGAGTTGGGTTCAGCCAGCACCTCATCCTCTGTGATCACCGGGCTGAGCTTGGTGACCACAGTAGTGAAGGCTGGGGGTGACAGGCAGGCTAAGGAAGAGGAGGGGGAGCGAGTGAGGGATGCATGGGAGTCAAACGTGATACTTGGGAGATTATGGAGAAGTTCCATATGAAAGGAAGGAGAGGGGATTTCATAAGGATTGAGGCCCTGCAGGGAATCAGTTGGCAGATGGGAGCACCTGGGATATACTTTTGTATCTCCATGGTGAGGGTATGGGCATCTAGGAACTAGGGGTCAAAAGGACGAAGGTGTGTATGGTGGGGACAGAGGTATGGTGGACAGGAGGAGGAGTGGTATCCATGGAGACGATGGAGGAAGGGGAAGGCTGCAGTAATTTTTGGGGGGATGTGGCAGGAGCAGAGTCGGCATTTGCGCACTTCTGAGATTTCTTGGCGAGGTTAGCCTGGCAGTAAGGGAGAGGGATGGGGAGGAGAGGGAAGCAATGGATGGCAGATCCTTCAGGCATGGCAGAGGTGCCGTGAGGTGCTGAGGGTTCTGTGGTGGCAATTGTAGCCCGGTATGATGTCATTAACGTAGGGTTGGCATAAGATGAGGTGACTGGGGGGGGGGGGGGGGAGGGGAAGCGTACTAGCTGCGTGGTGGCAGCGGAGGTAGCAGCAGATGTATACGTAAGGGCAGGAGCAGTACAGGGAGATGTTGTTGATGTGGAAGTTCGGGAAGGGTGTACAGGTGTGGGTAGTCAGCTGGGGAGGAGAAGGGGAAATGGGTGAGTGGACAGGGGGGAGGCGAGGTGTAAAGGAGGAAGGCCAGAGGCGGCACTCCAGGAAGTGTTCGTTGAAACTGGGGAGAGGAAAGTGTAGATTACAGTGGTGGTGGGAGGGCTCATGGCGAAGTGTGGGGCCTACTGGCAACAGGTGTCGCCGAGGCGTGGAGATGAGAAGAAAATGGTGCCAAGGAACGATGACGACTTGACAAGGGAAGGGGACGACGATGACTGTAACAGCAGGTGGCGAACAGGCGGCGTCGGACGGACAGCAGGCGCCGACGGACGGACAGCAGGTAAGACAGCTTTCGGCAACGGACAGACAGTGGGAAGATGGCAGGCGGCGACAGACGAACACCAGAAGGCGACGGACGAACAACAGGTGACGACAGACGAAAAAGCAGGCGGCAGTCGGCGAAAGGGAGGATCTTCCACATCGTTAAATCTGGTACACGGGGGTAGCCCTGGCAACTATATTCTTCCACAAATTTTTAGGCAATATACTTGTATGGAGATAAACATCGATTAATTTACTTATAATCAATTATTCAAAATGACAGTCACAATCGCATTATTTATTTTGCCGCCAACCGGTTGGAGGCAAAATAAATAATGCGATTGTGACTGTCATTTTGAATAATTGATTGTATTCTTCCACTTGGAAAATGAGGGGTTCCAACCCTCGAGATGATGGGGTACACGACATTAATGTTAACATATCAAAAAATTCTGTATAACTGCTTATAATACTGTGACTACAGATATATGTAACATGGCAGCTTGAGTAAAGTAGTGCGAAACAGCTGTAGTAGCGCTGTTGCCAACAGTTTTCAACTTGTGCCGTGCAGCGAGAAGAACTGAGCAAATAGATTTCACCAAGAACTGATTTTTCAGTCTATTGACGGAGCACTTACAGTTCTGCGGCCATCCTGGGGCTTCAGTACATGTCGACGCACCACTGTTCGCCGCTACACAGTATTCTTTTTGTGATAAATGGCGTAACAACTTGTGTCTTACTCCAAAGAGCATGCAACTTTGTGTGGCTTCCGCTTGTGTTTTGTTTTTTGTACAAGATGTGTAAAAGTTTAATTATATACTGCATATTTAGTCTGGGTATTTTGACATTGCCCTCTCAATATATATATATATATATATATATATATATATATATAATTTACTGTTGTTTCTTGTTAACAATATCGGCTTATTCCAAGGAATAAGCAGCTTTCACTCAGTTAATACTCGGCAGAAGTCCAACCTGCATTTGGATCGGACTTCCTTAATTCTTGTACAGAAAGATGTGCAGTATACTGCTCCATCCATTTTCAATAAGGTACCACAAGAATTCAAAACTCTTAGAAGTAATCCAAGCGCTTTCAAATCGAAACTGAAGAGTTTCCTCATAGGTAACTCCTATTCTGTTGCGGAGTTCCTTGAAAAATTAAGCTGATTCTTGTATTATATTGTTGACTGCGTTTGTTGAAACTTTTTATGTTGTAATTTCATGTACTGACATGCTCCGTGACATTGGAGATTTGCTCCTCAGCTTGGTCCTACGGAACTTGACGTGTAAATAAATTTACAAATATTTAGTGTCATACGCGAGGATTGGTCATAGGCCGATAGTGTTCATAAGCGGTTGCTCAGCGTTCACTCTGCTCTGCCTCTAACCAAATAGCGACAGCAATTGGTCCTTACAGCTCTATAAATCCATAGAATGCTAACCTACTGTTAACACCGTGCCTAACAAGGGATTCCAACCAGTTCATCGCAAGAAGACCTTGAGTCACGGTGCTACTCAGGCACTGGAACGAGCTATGCAACCGACCCTTGTCTCTATAAACAGAATGACGCTCCAGCTAGAGCGTCTGTGCAGGAGCCTACGACCACCGACCCGCCACTCCCACCTCCGTCGGTCCCAAAAGCGTCGAAGATAACACCCATAGTGATTTACAACTGTGTCAACCATGTTAAGCTGTGCCGCGACCTAAAGGAACAGGTTTATAGTCGTTTACGAGCTGCCTACACGGATGATGTAAAATAGAACGATCCCAGTGTAAACGTTGTCAACGCTGGATACACACATCCAATTATTGCTGACTAACAGCACGCTGTGTTAAATGTGGGGCAATGCAGCCCAGTACTGAAAGCACAGCACCTACAGGCTCACCTCCTAAAGGCGCCGGTTGACAAGGCCCGCATACAGCTTCTTGGAAGGGCTACAGCGAATTCAGAAAGCTCTTAAGAATTTCTGCACAATAAACTCACGTCCTGCACAACCACAGAGGGAACGTCCGGCTGTTCCCGGCGGTGTGAAACTCTTAATGACTGACACGGCTAGCCTGCTGCTCAAAAAGCCCTCTCCCTCCCCTCCCCTCCTCCTCCACCACCATGGGGCCAGGTGTGGACTGCACCTAAAACACGGGAGAGGTAAACGTTTTCTTCAGCAATGCAGCGTCTACAGCTTGACACTGGTCGTTGAACACCGAGAGGATCTTGGGACCGAAATGCGGATGCAGCACTTACGTATGTTACAACTGTCTCAAATCTGTTAGCAGCTATAACTTTCTACACAAACTCATCAGTGCTAGGAAAAGTATGTCTGTAGCTAAATACAATCTGTCTAAGGTAGTTACACTGGTGGAAACAGTGGATCAGCTTGAGGAGTGAGATTAACGTCATGGCCACACATACAACGGATCTCCGCATCTTTCTATGGAAAGCTGTTGGAGAACGCAATGAGAAAGTGAACTACAATATTTCAATGGGTGTCACAAGATAGACATATTCCTCTTGTCAGATACTCACCTACACCAAATGAAACTTTCAAACTTGGAAATATGGTGGATTACCGCACTTACAGACATGCACAAGGTGGTGGCATAGCAGTTTACCTTCGCCATACCATTACTCACCGGCATGTCGACCTACCTAATCTACAGGAGCTGGAGACGACGGTGGTTTCAGTCTGGGCAGATTTGGGAGAGGTCACTTTTGAGGACGTATATCGTCGCCCAGCAGCGCAGCTCATAGTTCAAAAGTTACATCATATCTTAGCACAAAACGGCAAGGCGTTTATTTGCAGTGATTAGAATGTGAAGCATCCTACGTGGAATTCACGTACCATCAACCCGAGGGGATTAGTGCTGCCCCGCCTGGAAATCCGGTGACCTCTTGAGCCGACTCACACTCCCTCCCCCAGCCATTAACGTCTAAATGTCCTTGACAGCCGGCCGAGCTGTTCTAGGCGCTACAGTCTGGAAGTGCGCGACCACTACGGTCGCAGGTTCGAATCCTGCCTCGGGCATGGATGTGTGTGATGTCCTTAGGTTAGTTAGGTTTAAGTAGTTCAATGTTCTAGGGGACTGATGACCACAGCAGTTAAGTCCCATAGTGCTCAGAGCCATTTGAACCATTTTTTTGTCCTTGACATTTTTATCACCCTAGGACTTGGGATTGACCGCCGTCTTGTTACTGTCAATGACTTTTCGTCGAACCATCACCCTGTTCTGGCGCCACTACCACAGACGAGTAACCTATCGAACCAGTGAGTTCACCAAGAAAATAAATGGCCCTAGTTCAAGAGGTACTTAAATAACAACATCATGCCTACACTGCTGGTTCAAACGCCGGCCTAAATCGATTAGGTAGTCGATTACTTACCGCGGAATCTCCGTAAGACCCACAAACTGTCATCCATAAATGTTCTTGAGGACTTCCCGATCCACAATCCATCGTCTCCCTTACTTTATGAACTATGGCTACAGAAGAACCGGTACCGGAAGTTACGGTAATGGTCTCACAACCCAGCTTACCGCCGATGGATGCGTCGCCTGGGAAGGCAGCTTCGACACTGATTACTTGAATGGTGAGTAGAAACGTGGGAGGATAAGATGTCCTCCTTCCTCCTGCAAATGAGAGAAGAATGTCGGTTAGTGAAGAACGTCATGGCCGACCCCACGCCCAAACGACCACTTCAGACTCCTCAGAGATTAACAGAGAGACCAAGAGTATGCGACCGTAAAAGTAGTCGATCAGATCACCACCACTCCTGACCGGTTCCGTCCCCGTCTAACTACGCCTAGCGAAATTAGAACCACACTCAGGAAGCTGAATAGGAAGAAGACACCTGGTGTTGACAAGATCAGCAACTTACACCCGAAGAACTTGCCACGTAAGCCACTGGTGCTTTTGACAAGAATTTACAATGGCTATCTCTTGACAAAGTATTTCCCCACTGCGTGGAAGATCTTCAAGGTAGTTCCTATTCCCACAGCATAGAAGGACGTTACCCTGGCCACAAAGTACCGACCCATCAGTCTTCTTAGTGATTTGGGCAAAACCTTCGAAAGAGTCACCTAGGCCCGCATTTTGGAACCACTGGTGGCCGACATTATTATCAGGGCAGAAAAGTACGGCTTCAAAAGTAAACTGTCCGCGGAGCTACAGTTCCTTCGTCTGGCTGAACATGTTATCAGAAATTTCGATATGTTTACTGCTACGGCAGCGGTTTTCTTAGATATTGAAACAGCCCATGATAATGTATGGATGGAAAAACTAATTAGGAAACTGGATGAACTCACGTCGATACCCAAATGTTATATGAAATTTATAGCTAGGTTTTTGACAGACAGGAAGGTGATTGCAACTGTAGAGAGTCAATCGTCTGATACCCGACTGGCGCAAGCAGGGCTGCTTCAAGGATCCGTTTCATCCAAACTACTATTTAGTCCCTACGTCAATGAGATGCCAACTTTCACAGGGGTACAAATTGCGCAATTTGCCGATGATATGGCTTTTCTCACCAGCGGCAGACATATTCACGTCAACATTCGACGACTTCAATGTCAACTAGATGCCACAGCCGCTTGGTGTAAGACCAATAAAGTGCAACTAAATCCCGCCAAGACGACAGCCATTTATTTCAGCAAGAAACACTCCGCGATGACTACCAACTTGAGACTGCATGGGCGGGATATACCTGGGGGCAACGATGACTTACCTGGGGGTCACTTTGGAAAACACTTACTTTCTCCATAAACATGTCGACCTTCTGAGGAACAAAGGTTTTGGTACGGCTAAGAAACTCCTCCACTGCTTCAAGATTACTGACCTCAATACTACAGCAATGCTTAGATTATATAAGGCGACGGTGCTCTCTCAGATACTGTATAGCAGCTCGGTCTGGTGTCTTGCCAGTCCAACACAAATTGGCCGTCTACAAGTTTTACAAAATATGGTACTCAGATGGATACTTCGTGCCAGCCGCTATACTCGCATTATTGATTTGCACGCTGCCCTCTATATGGATACAGTACAAGAAGCAGTTCGCAAAAAGACGACGACGTTGCATAACAAATTAGACACTGCGTAATTCTGTGTACCACATAAGAACTCTGGGCAGGGCAATACCCCTCCCACGGCATCGGTATAAGGTACCACACTCCTTGGTACTATCACATCCTGGCGGTATCTAACGGACAGATGTACTGGCCCTAAGATGTTAGCCCCAAAATAAATGAATCCAGGCACCTAATTACCTTCCACCATGATGTCTCGTTCGTCGTCGACGATGGAAAAAAAAAAACTTCAGGCTGCATGGCAGTTGTTGAATGCTGTTGACTACAGTTAGTACAGCTGTTTCATAACACAATTGCGTTATTTTGCTTAAAGCTGTCATTTTATAAACATTTGAAGCCACAGTATTACAAACAGTTTTACACGATTATTACTGTGGAAAGATTAATATTACGTACACCTTCCTCCATTCTTTTAATTTGCGGCATGGCGTTCTACAATGCTTGTTATTCAGAAAAAGCAGTTTTATGGTCATACAACCAGAGAAGATTTTATGTACGCTATCGTAAGTGTGGCGACGGGGTATTCATAAGCGGCTGATCAGTGCTTCACGCAGCGCGGCACAAGTTGAAAACTGTTGACAACAGCGCTACTATAGCTGTTTCACAACGCTTTCAAGCAATTTTATTTAAGCTGTTATTTTATAAACATGTGGGGAGTATGCATGTAATTGCAGCTGTACTAGAGTTCTGTCGGTTTCTACAAGACGGGTGTATCGACATGTGTCATGTAAATGAAACTTACCTGAAGCCTGCATTAAGAGAGAACTTGGCTAACTATGTTTGCCGTCGAAACGACCGATTTACGGTTGGAGATGGAACTGCCATTTACATCTTGCCAACGCTTGCCATTCCTAGACCGACGCTGCAAACTATGAAAACCTCAGGAATAACGGCGGAAACCACTTAGCGTGTCGTGACGTTTACTGCTGCTCAGTGCAAACGCAAAGGACTCCTAAACTCTAACGACGCAAGGAGCCTGCTGCAACTTAGAAGCAAATTAGTTATTGCAGGAAACTTTGACGTGAAACGTATTGCATGGAATTTCCGCATCACCAAACATAGCGGTAGATGTCTGTTTCGAGCAGCAGAGCAAGCAATCGCTCTAGTCTGTGGATCGGCAACCGGAAAACACCACATGTCTCGGTCTTCTGACCATCGTGGTGGCAGACGTTGTGCACGCCTTAACATCCGATCACCTGCCTCTAGTCATTAACGTAAAGGCTGATCCACTTCACGTCACACACCGGTTCAACACAAGGAAGACAAACTGGCAAAACATTTCGACGTCAAGTCCCGCGTCGTCTACAAGAACTTCAGCTACATGAAGGTAACAACGTGAACAATGCAATCACAAACCTCAACAATGCCGCAAGGAAGGCATCTGGGACGTAGACACCACAGTAGAGAAGAATAGAGCACCCAGCACCACTCTTACCAGCTAAAACGTCGGAGCTCATCAGAGAAAGGAATCGCCTTGGAATCAGTAAGTTAAATGTCAAATCAAACTGATGTGTCGACCAATCAAGCCAGTATTGGAAAATCATCAGAATATAAAGTGGCAGGACAACCAGCTGGTATACGATATGTCGCGACAGTTGGGATGCGACGCGCATGTCCCCAGGCTCGTGGCCGATACTGCCTCGCTTGAACACTGCTGCTGGACTTATTGTAATGCCATTAAAAAATTTAAATGCATTAGCAGCCAACTTCGAGAGCAATTTTCGTCCAATTAAAGATCCTCAGGACAGATTCAGTTGAAGACACGCTCATCAACTTTTTAGCAGCAGCTGCTGCAGAGGAAGAACAACACATACGTCAGATGACCCCAAAAGAAGTACATGCCACAATACGGATACTGCCCAGCGACACAACACCTGGGCTTTATGGATTTATGGGAAGAACACCGAAAGAAATCCCCAGAGATACGAACACATACTAGCAGCACTAAGTAACAAACTTATACTGATGAGAATATTCCCCAGCACCTGGAAGCATGACATCATGATCCCATGCCAAAACTCGAGCTCCATAATTACAAGTATATGAGTTTGCTACCAGTATTACGTAAAGTGTTTCAAAGAAAGACTGCTGCTAAAGAGACTCTTCAGAACGCTTAAATAAGACGGTATTTTGACCCAGGAGCAGTTTGGGATTGAACAGGGCCATTCCAAAACCCTACAACTCCTCAGAGTCCTGGAGGACGTCACTAAGGTGTTTAGTACTAATGAATACCGTGGAGCCTATAAGATTCCTACACTCTCTCGTGTATAAATGATTTTAATAATCCGTTACCTAACATTCCTTATTTAATAGAAAATGTATCGATTCCGAAGAACAATGCAACCGACAGAATGCAGATAGCTATGGCCCGATCGCCAGTGCCCAGATATTTATAGAGTATAATAATAATCGGAAAGGAATTTTCTAATACGTTAAATGAATTACTGTAAATAGCAAAAATTTAGAATACGTACGTGACACAGTATGAAATTTAGTTTGCATATAATTACTACAACCAGCCCAAAAACGAGTAAAATATAAAACTAGTTAATGACTGAACTGACATTAGAACCCTGTAATAATTGTAAACGTAAAGGAAGGAAGTAGCGGTACACAATTCCACACGCGCGAGTTTGATTGTAAAGTCGTGTACAGCGTGAACAGTATTAAATTGATTGTTATTTTACTGAAATTATATGCAATTAATAAAAACCATTAATAGTTACTATTATCACCCCATGCGAAATGTACTCGTTTACGTTACTCACAGTAATGCCACCTGTTGTCAGACTCAGTGAAACAAATACTCAAGACAATCAAGACAATTCACTGTTTCTTAATAACTGTAACTCAGAGAAGCTCGTAACTACTTCGACAACAAACAACAACCAAAATCAATAGCAAATGAAATACTTGCATCACACGCAACATAAAATTATAGAAGTCGCTTTAGTTTCAATAGCGTCGGCAACTTGGTATGAACAATTTTGACTTCAACATCTCGTGGAAATCGGGTTTTCTGCGGATATCAGCGTCTGCCAAAAACGCTATTTCGACGTCATTACTTGACGCCTTCATCAGGTGCTCTCTCATCAAATCACCGCGAAAGTCTAAGAAATAACAACTTTTACTTTAAATATTGGATGCAACAGAGGCGCTACAGTTTTCAAGGAACATTAATCACTACTGCACCTGATTTCATGAATTACTTGATTTAATTTAACTGCGAATGCAGTTACTTTCATCTTCATTGAATTAACTGTTTCACTTCGGACTTTCTCGGTATTTATCGTGAAATATTATGATCATCCAGAGTGTTAAATGGTTCAAATGGCCCTGAGCACTGTGGGACTTAACTTCTGAGGTCATCAGTCCCCTAGAACTTAGAACTAGTTAAACTTAACTAACCTAAGGACATCACACACATCCATGCCCGAGGCAGGATTCAAACCTGCGACCGTAGCGGTTGCGCGGTTCCAGACTGTAGCGCCTAGAACCGCTCGGCCACTTGGGCCGGCTCCAGAGTGTTAATGACTCACGATAACCAGCAGCGCTCACAAGCTTTATGGTTCCATTAGAGAAGCATCATAATGATTGAATATTGAAACTAGTACGCTGCCGGGTAGGGTACATAACCAAGTTGCTGGTGGTGCGAAGTAATGCATTTAGTAATGATCATTATTGGCAGCAGTGTTTCTTTAACAACGAGCTACTTGTAATAATTTTGGACCACTCATTACTTTTCTTCATTTAACGGTTCTTCTTATGCACTTCGCATTGTGCTCATATATATGCTCGCTCACATTTCCACAGTGCCTTGCCATACTTATAACGCCATTTCGAGGACAATCTCGATCATGCGTTTGATCACCCCTCTTTACATCCGTACCTCCCGACAATAACAGTAACACTCTCCTTCCACTATCTCTCTGCTACTGATTCTGTGCACACTCGCGCTAACTATAGTGTTGTCAATATAGAAACAGATTCTTTGGGTTCTATACGATACGTGGTACATACATTCCCATTGTGTCTAGTACAAAGTTGTTATAGTATTATTTATCACTATTATCGTAAAAATAATATTGAAGTTTTTAAATAGTGAATGCTGTCACAGTTAATAAAATTACGAATTAAATTTACTTAAAAAAATGATGTACTGTGTTGTCGTGTTATATGTGCCCATGTATGATTTGTATAGAGAAATGCAGACTGCATGGTAGTTCGAACATGCAGCTTCATTTTTCACCTGTGATGAATAAGGAAATTTTTCAATGATCACTGCACAATATCTTTGAAACAACATTGTGAATTACGTATATGAAAATAGTTTACATGTCTTGTAGTGCATAATATATACGGCCTTGCCACTTACAAAAGTACATATATAAAACAACATTATTAATCACTACTCTAATATAACAAGAGTAATTGTTACAGAAATCACTTACAAGTGTAATATTCTGTTACGTAGCCAATATATTCTCACGTAAGTACATAGGTAAATCATTGCCTTTCTAACTAGCACATTACCATTTCATTAGTTAATTTATACACCACAAATTATCACTTGTCCTTGCTACATAATTACATTTAAGATATATATATACGTTTCACATTGTAACCAAAACTATTCACTACAGACCATTGAAGTTTATGCTTGGTAATTGGAGGAGAGCAGCCGTAAGTCCTACAATGTGCACTACGGTGTTTTGGTTGCGGTGGGTGAACGTGGGTGGTTGTGTGTGGCAAAAATTGTAATGTTAACACAATTGAGACTCGGCATTGCCAACACAAACTGCGTCGTGTCATCTCTGCCTAGTGCATCTCAATATTATTTATAACAATCGCAGAAAAAAGTAACAAAAGGAGAAACTGTTCGCAAAAACTGTGATTCAGTTCTAGTTTAAGGTTTAAAGAAGAAGTAATTATTATCTAAGTATAATAATAAAGAACGTGATAATACACTCCTTGAAATGGAAAAAAGAACACATTGACACCGGTGTGTCAGACCCACCATACTTTCTCCGGACACTGCGAGAGGCCTGTACAAGCAATGATCACACGCACGGCACAGCGGACACACCAGGAACCGCGGTGTTGGCCGTCGAATGGCGCTAGCTGCGCAGCATTTGTGCACCGCCGCCGTCAGTGTCAGCCAGTTTGCCGTGGCATACGGAGCTCCATCGCAGTCTTTAACACTGGTAGTATGCCGCGACAGCGTGGACGTGAACCGTATGTGCAGTTGACGGACTTTGAGCGAGGGCGTATAGTGGGCATGCGGGAGGCTGGATGGACGTACCGCCGAATTGCTCAACACGTGGGACGTGAGGTCTCCACAGTACATCGATGTTGTCGCCAGTGGTCGGCGGAAGGTGCACGTGCCCGTCGACCTGGGACCGGACCGTAGCGACGCACGGATGTACGCCAAGACCGTAGGATCCTACGCAGTGCCGTAGGGGACCGCACCGCCACTTCCCAGCAAATTAGGGACACTGTTGTTCCTGGGGTATCGGCGAGGACCAATCGCAACCGTCTCCATGAAGCTGGGCTACGGTTCCGCACACCGTTAGGCCGTCTTCCGCTCACGCCCCAACATCGTGCAGCACGCCTCCAGTGGTGTCGCGACAGGCGTGAATGGAGGGACGAATGGAGACGTGTCGTCTTCAGCGATGAGAGTCGCTTCTGCCTTGGTGCCAATGATGGTCGTATGCGTGTTTGGTGCCGTGCAGGTGAGCGCCACAATCAGGACTGCATACGAGCGAGGCACACAGGGCCAACACCCGGCATCATGGTGTGGGGAGCAATCTCCTACACTGGCCGTACACCTCTGGTGATCGTCGAGGGGACACTGAATAGTGCACGGTACATCCAAACCGTCATCGAACCCATCGTTCTACCATTCCTAGACCGGCAAGGGAACTTGCTGTTCCAACAGGACAATGCACGTCCGCATGTATCCCGTGCCACCCAACGTGCTCTAGAAGGTATAAGTCAACTACACTGGCCAGCAAGATCTCCGGATCTGTCTCCCATTGAGCATGTTTGGGACTGGATGAAGCGTCGTCTCACGCGGTCTGCACGTCCAGCACGAACGCTGGTACAACTGAGGCGCCAGGTGGAAATGGCATGGCAAGCTGTTCCACAGGACTACATACAGCATCTCTACGATCGTCTCCATGGGAGAATAGCAGCCTGCATTGCAGTGAAAGGTGGATATACACTGTACTAGTGCCGACATTGTGCATGCTCTGTTGCCTGTGTCTATGTGCCTGCGGTTCTGTCAGTGTGATCATGTGATGTATCTGACCCCAGGAATGTGTCAATAAAGTTTCCCCTTCCTGGGACAATGAATTCACGGTGTTCTTATTTCAATTTCCAGGAGTGTATATTGAGGCAAAATGCCCAAACGTAAAAGCACTTTTTCACGACCTCATATAGTGCTGAAAACACAAAATATTGTGCTGAACAACGAAACCGATTAAGAAAGAGAAGCACGTCTGACAGTGTTATGATAAAATTGTCAACGAAGAAGAAATAATCCAACAGAAGAGCAACGTGAAAATATTAGGGAGACAGATTGGCGAAGAGCAATTATATAGAAAAACAGAAAAAAGATTGGACAGCAATAAAAGTGATGAACAGAATCCAGGTCGCGGCGCAGTCACTGAAGAAGTCTTCAAATGCTGCATGCGCAGGGATGCAATGACGTCACCGTCTTAAAAAAGAGGCATTTCATTATGCTCCAGCTAAAAAATTTAATAACTTCCAAGTCTAGCAATCGGGAGAATTGATAAACTATGTAAATATTGTGAGGCGAAAAAATTTAAAGGGGAAATACCAGGAACTTGATGCTCAATTCGTGAAATTACATTGCCAGCACTAAAAATCACCTCTACCTGAATTCTTTAAATATATCAATGACAAAATACTAATACCGAAGGACCTTTTAAGAAAAATAAGAATCTGTAACGCATAACGCATGCGTCATTTGGAGCAATGACAATAATCGAGGAGGAAGGAATTAATCGTGCCTTTAGAATCCAAGGAGAAGTTTATCATAAAAGTGGACCATTGTAGCCATTTCCAAATGAAACGCAGAGGTTTTTGCAAGTTTACTTTGAAGGAAGCAAAGATGATGAAGCCGATCAGCGATGTGGCCGTAATAATTGTAGACAATGAAATTAATTATCGTGATATTGTGATATAGCGAAACAAAAGGTAACAAAAAAGTCTTTCACTACAGTTTTTTGTCCATTATAACATTTATAATCCAGAAACCTAAAACCCCAGTGGAGCGGGTTATTATCATCAAATAATATCACAATGAAATTTTCTATGTTCACATCAAATGGTATAACCATTATTTACATTACTGACTTAATTTACTCAGCCTTCAGAGCACTGGAGCACTCTTTACTAGGCAATACACATCTTTTTTGCTTTAATAAACGTCCATTAATTTTATTTTATCTGCAGCTTAACGCTCGTACTTTGTTCGGGTCCATTTTGACCCTCAAGGATTTTGATGATCTAGAATTTTAAAAATATTTGATTTTAATAACTGCTTTCATTAATTTTGTCTGAGCTTTATTCAAATACATTCCGACAGAAAAAGATGTTATTCTAGAGTTTTAGTTTGTCGTACACAGAAATAGTATTTCTCAATCTGTTCATGTATTTTTGGAATCTCTGTATTTTAATCTTCATTATTACAGCGAATACTGACAATATTCAATCTGCCAACAACGGAAATTAAGTGGGTGCAGTATGGTGTGCGTAAATAAGTGAAGTCATTGTTGTTTTGAACAATAGAACGTCTATTTCTGTGGAAAGGGTGGAAGGTGGCTTTTCAACTGCACCAGAAGGCGCACATGGTACATCAGAGCAAAAAATGGTGAAAAGTGGAGTTATGATATCAAAGGACAAATCAGTCCAGTGGATGCCAGAATCGCTACCTCAACAGCGACGCCATGCAGCATGTAATATAGTTCAACCAACTCCAGCGCCAACAAGGTATGCTACTTCTCACATAAAAAATGAATACTCAGCTTTCAAATTATTCCTTCCTCCATCAAATGAAAACCTTATATTCACCTATTATAATGCTGAAGGAATGTGTTTATATGGAAATAAGTGGAAAAATTAGATGTTCTTTCCCTACATGCTTGCATTTCTATTCTGGCCATCCTCATTCCATATTCATTATTCCTGTCGTTGCCTTGGTTGTTGTTATTATGGTTAGTGCTGATGTGATCATTATAACAGTTACCATATCGGTTCCCATTATTCCGGTGCCACACATCAGTCTCCGTTACTCGTCTTAACAGCATTTTTGTATGTCATTCTCCCAGCTAATATAATCTCGGACATTCCAAGTTCATTTCTGGTTCAGCACGTATAGTAGATGTTCTTCTAGTACAACGAAACACTTTAAGTTCTCAACCCGCCCGTATAGTTCTTCGCAACAGGACCTCATAGTCTTTCCTATGCCCAGTCGATACCGTGGAGCATTCTGAAATTCCTGATGTATTTCCTCCTGTCTCTCATGAGACAAGTACTAGGCCTCTAACATACTTACAAATTCCTCTAACGTGCCGCAATATTCTGTTGGTCGAACTGCCTAGTTACACGCATCACTACTGAGCTCTGCAGGAATCAGTCTTCTAGCCTCGTTCAGAAAAGTTACAGAATGGACTTTTCCCTTCGGCTCAAGTTTCTGTATTTCTGGAGATACTTCGTTGTGGTACAAGTTACTCCTCCTAATGTACAAGTTGCAGCAAAATTTTTAATATCTTATAAACCTTCAATACGTTCGTTGATTTCGGATCTCAGATTCTCTACGTCGGTTTTTGAGCACGGCGAACTTTTGACCAACATTAATCACCAACTGTGAATTTTGTTCTGGACGTCAGTCAATTACGACTAACATTTCGGACAATTTATCACCAACTGCTATTACGAAATACTGTAACCGCGACTCAGTACAATTCTGAACCTGGAAAGTCTGCCCCTGCAAAACAGTTACAGATTGATTCAGTTCAGTACGGAATTCTTTATCAGTTGTTTCTTGCCTTTCACTGATTATCTTAATGTCTTGATCTATTTTCGCACCAAGATTCTTACACACAGATACTAGCCTGTTGTTAATTTCTTCACTTTGTTTATTCACTGATTCATTCAAAGAAATTATCGTACTACCCAGTGAACCTATTTTTTCATTAAGTTTAATGTCCAATTTACTATCAATCGACCAATCCTGAACATCTGATCTCCTCATTCAATTTACGGTCCAATTTACTGTTAATCTACCAGTCTAAGGAATCTATTTTACTTTTAGCTCATTCCATAATGACTTATTTCAAGACACTATGTTTCTACCAGTTGCTTGAGTTGAGAAAGCTATTTTACCCATCTCATCACTTATTGTTTTAATCATTAGTGTTATCGTGCTCAAATAGCTTATCTGATTGAGTACCAGTTCTGTTCTCGTTTCAACCCCGGTTGAATGGTCTGCATATTCTGTGAATGTGTCATTCGAATTTTCTCGAAAGGATTCTGTGATCTCTTGTTTTATCGTTACGTAATTTGTGTCTCCCATGCCTGTTGGATTTTATTTTTCGCAGTTGCTAACTGGCTCACTGTTAACCATTCCTGAATACGCCTCGTGACTTTGTAGTTTCTCCTCCTTATTGTCGAGATCGACATTCTCTATGCCTACATTTTGACTCGCTCGCTAATGTTGCATTTGAATTCAGTTTTATTATTGCGAGTCTGAGGACACCAATAGATATGAAATATTATGGCATGTTGACACACAGTCGCAACGTATAACGTATCTACACCCTCCGGTATACAAATGATTTTAATGACGAGTGTACCTAATGGTTTTATTTAATAGAAAAATCCGTCAGTTCCGAAAAACACTGCTGACCGAAAGAATGCACATAGTTATGACCTGCTCGCTGTCGCACAGATATTTATCGAGTACAGCAACGATGGAGAAATAAATTTTGTAATAAGTTAAATGAATTTCTATAGCTAGCAATGATTTTAATATGTAAGCTAAAATTGTTTAATGAATGAACTGACATTAAAATTACAGAAATAATTATAAATGCAGAGAAAGGAAGCAACGGGTCAAAATCCAACACTCGCGAGTTTGACTGGAAAGAAAAGTGTAACGTCAACAAGATTAAATTGATTGTTGATGTACTGAAATTACATATAATTAAAAAATCTGTAATACTTACAATTAACACCTCACGCGAAATGTACTGAACTGCGTTACTCACTATTACGCTATCTGTTGTCAGGTTCAGTGTAGGAGATATTCAAGACAACTCTTTGTTTCATAACAAATGCATCTCAGAAAAGTTCGTTATGATGTCACTAAAATAACTGATTTGACCTTATTTGGTGGCGAATTGGTGAAGATGGTGCGACAAAATGTATTTCGTAAACAACATTATTGGCAACAGGCTCTTCTTTAACAACGAGCTACTTTTAATAAATTTGGGCCACAAAGTACTCTTCTTCAATCAACATTTCTTCTTATATACCTTGTTCACTGCCCAGATGCACGCTTGCTCACCTTTCCACATTGCGTTGCCATGCTAAAACACCATTTCGAGGACAGTCCCCATCATGCATTTGAGAGCTCTCCCCTCCCCCTCCCTTATTTACGTCCTACCTGACCATACAAGAATAGAAACTTTTCCCATCCACTCCTTCTCTCTCCTACTGACTCTGCGTGAGCTCGCGTTCAATGATATTATTCTCAACGCAGAGACAGAATCTTTGGATTCTATATAACACGAAATTCCCTGAATTTACCAGGGTCTCTAGTACAAAGTTTTCACAATATTACCTTCCAGTAGTATTATCAAAGTCATATTACAATTTTTAAATAGTTAGTACAGTTACAGTTAATAAAATACAAACATACATAAGAAATTATCTTAAAATTATAGAATTGTCTGAATAATCGTGAGGCATTGTGATATTGTTATAAACCACCATTCCGGATCGTGCCAGGGCATCCGATAGCGTCTGCACAGGGACTGTGTAAATTATTCTACCTTGGCATCGAGGGGTCATGTGTGGTGCTGCTGGCGAGTTAGCTACAAAATCGCACTTTTGTTGGCAAAGTAGACGAATAAACTACCGCAATCAGTAGATTACAAGTGGAGGTGTCACGGGGATCCGTCATGGGCCCAGTGCTGTACCCTGTACACGTCGAAGGTGTCAGCAACGCCACGAGCCTCCTCAGCTATTTACGACGATGGCACTGTCTTATATACCAAAACCAGATGGCCGCAGGCAGCAAACAAGAGATTGGTGGAAGCTTTCTCAGTCCTCGAAACGTAGGCGGCTGGGTGGCGGATAGGGTTTAACGCCGAAAAAAGCATAGGAATGATACCAAACGCCACAAACCACAATTACATATCATTCATCACTCTGAATCATCGACAGCAAGGTATCTTGGAGTCTTATTTCACAGCAGACTAACATGTCAACAGCAGATCGTCAACGACAAAACAAGACTCTGCTGAGGTTAGGTGCTCTCTGCGCACTCATTAATCAAATCCCGGCACTGTCCACCGAAACTTGCCTCACCATCTACAGAGTATTTGTAAGTCCAGTAATGAATTACACTTCGGCTGCACGTGGAAATGCGACTACTTCACAGATCAAGTAACTTCAGACAATAAATATTCATGACGACTCTTCAATGTCCCAGTCCGCTTCCTGGCTAAATATCTGCATGAATCTGTAGAAGAGCAAGGAGCACACTCGTTTCTACCATTAGGCTAGGCGCTCGCCTACGGCGGCAAAACGTTGGGGGCTGGAAAGGGCAGAAAAAATTAATTTGAAACCAAACAGCGAAAAAACTGAAAATTGAGAATAAAAAATCAAAAAGACGAAAAAGAAACACCGAATTGTTTCCAAAGCATATGGAACAGTACCTTAATATGTCTTTACAAAATTTGACTAAAGTAAACACAGCGACTCTGCCTATCTTTAAAACTAAAGCAGTCGCTACTGAGCACGATACGGAAACAAATATGGCCTTGATTCAACCCTGTTGAGCGCTGGATTGGGCTACATGCCTTCAACGCCGTGATCGAGAGGCAGCAACGCTAGCTACTAGACCCCATTACACATACGGACCCCATTACACATACGGGAGAGGTTATTAATAACTTCGTTCAATTCTTTGTAGTGACCCTTCTCATTTATGTGTATGTTTATTGGTTCAGGTAATTTTAATTGTAATAGCTGTGAAATAAACCACAACTATTAAATTTTTTGTACATTCGTGGCCTTACCGTTAGGCGGCTGTTACCTGTGACATTTATCTCGCAGGAATCTTTCGCTTAATAGCTAAGTTATGATTTGCGGACCACTTTATGCGTCCTACTTTGCACCAACGGGTTGTGACCCAACAAGTATGTAATCTGCTTCCAAACTGATTGGTATCCACGAACCAAAATGGAAACATACTCCATACCAACCAACTACTGTCTACAGTCATGTGCGCTCCAGGACAGTATGTAATGTCATCACATTCAGTGTAAAGCGTCTCAGTTTGGTACCAACTAATGCAGCCACTTCCATCGTCAAGGAATTTGCTAATGTGAATAGTCTATGTTAAGATATTGCAGAGCTTTACATGCTGATGTCAAGAGAATAATTGCCCTTGCAGAAATAAGTACCGAACAGGTTGCGTAGTCATCATCATTGTTTAAAAGGCACCGTGGGGGGAAGAAATGATCTCATTTCATGCAATTAAGAGACGCCAAACACTATGCTCTTCCGTCGTAATTTACTGAAAAAATAAATGTATAAATTAAACATTTCCATTGACTGAAAGTTAATTTTGGTATTCTCATTATTGCCACTTATTTCACACACCACCTAACTCTACTTTAAGAATCCAGTTACAATCAAAGTGAAAAATTAATTATAATTAATCACTTTAAATTAAATTTGTTTTATGTGTAAAAAGTCATTTTAATTAAATGTATAACACATATGCTTGGCCGTATCAGGTTAGGGGCAATCTGGATTAATGTAGGAATGGAAGTAAAGTTTCACCTACACTAATGGCCAACGAAAAACACCAAATTAGCATGAACAGCGCAAACCCATAAGAAGATATGAGAGACTCAATATATGAGGGTGTGCTGGAAAGTAATGCGTCCGACTTTTTTATGTGAATACTCTTAAAACCTTTTAAATAAAACAAACTTTATTAAGATTCAACATACTTATTCTTCGTATCTACATATTCATTTCTCAAGTCACCCTGCTGACGAACTAATTTCTTCCCACGAGAGAATAGTTTGTCGATGCCGTCACTGCAGAATTTACTACTTTGTTGACGGAGCCAAAGCCACACCTCATTTTGCACCACTTCAGCACTATCAAAGTGAAGTTCTCGAGGGTTTTTATTAAGTTCTGGTAACAGATGAAAATCGGATGAGATCAAATTAGAACTATATGGAGAATGATCGAAGACAGTGAACCCAAGTCATCGGATTGGTGCAGGTGTCTCTGCGCTCGTGTGTGATTTGGCATTGCCATGCTGAAGGAGGGTGCTCCAAGTGTGAACGAATTCTATGAACTCCATACTCGATTACAGCACGCTGTTCCTCACGCACCAATATAGTTACGTTACATACCGTCATGATACGCGCTACATTTCAGAGACCTCCAGCGGCAGGGAGTGGGAACTCGCGTCCATGCGGATATGGAATCTGTGAGGTCAGAATGGTCATACTGAATGAGGACAGACATAAGGTTCGCTTTGCGTTACTAGATAGGTTAGCCACGTAACGTAGTCAGGGAATCGATTTGTTTGCATCATACAAATAGTGCGATGACGTCTGCAGCTCCATGGACATTCAGCTCGACAATCATTGTTGCGGTTTCCCTTGAAGTGGCAGCAGAGAGAGGCGCCCTGACAGTTGTTCGAATACAACAGTAAACACGAGTATCACACCACTTCGATTATTTTGACAATTTCCGGTTCCGAGTATAGTATCAGTACGAACAGAAACTGAACTCCTCATCGTCATAAAGGCCCAGAATATGGCATAATTGTATGGGGTGCCCTTGCATACTCAACAGCATCTGTTCGCATAACAGGTAATTTGGAGAGGAGCCGTTACATTTCGGACGTCTTAAGGCCAGTAGCTGTGCCCTCGGTGTGAGCCCCTGTTATGTTGCATTTCAAGAAGATAACGCAAAACTGCATACTACCCGTGCTGTACTGGCCTCTCTCGATACAATGGGTGTTTGACATACGCCCTCGCCATCACGTTCTCATGGTCTCACATCCACTGCAAACACCTAGTCATGGGTTGTCGAGTGGCTGGTGCGTCACTGCTTGCCAGTCACTAGAACTGATGAACTCTGGTACGGAGTTGAATCAGAATGTAATGACGTACGCGTATCTGTCATCCAAGCTCAGTTTGACTCGATTCCCCTCCAGGACAGAGCCGTTGTTGCTGCCCGAGGTATCGCTTCTGTATACTAAATTTCGCTACCTGTACACCCCCAAAGCATCTAAACAAGTAGTCATAAATTCTTCGTGCTATACTGTATATGCATAATATGAAAGACACCCTCGTGCTGCAGCTTTAAGGGCCAGCAGCTTATAAACATATACATTTGAAGAATTCATCCCATAGCACTATTTTATGTTCATTTTTGAGTCCGTTCTATGGTTTACTCTTGTCTGTTTCTAATATTGTCAATCTGATATTGCCTTTACGAAATAGTAAGCGTTTAGTGTCCGCCATGAAAGCCACCGGTTTGAGTCTAGCTTAATGTACACTCTTTCTCTTCGTTAAAAATGCAGACAGCGAGGGCTATTTGAACACAGTTTGACCGCTTCCGCGTTATTTAATCAATGGGTGAGCTTATCAGTTAATTCAGGCAATCATTTCCACTCAAGCATGTTTCAGTTACATAAACTATGAAAATGAAATTTTGTTTTACGTGATTCAAATTATAGGACACCCTACTAAAAATTTATTGAATTTTATCTTCAGTCTACAATTGTATTTGTTAAAACTTTAGCACTGTGGCTATTTAAAATGATAACTATAAACAAATGGGCTTCTAATTTCGTTACGCAAGGCAATTCTAATGTTGCAGTTCAATGAAATTACCAAATGAGCAGTTGCCTTATTTAGGAGGAGCTGCGTGTATATTCTACATAGAACATTTTGCACCTGCTGAATCACTCATGGAGAAATATTAGACCGTTCCGTAAATAACACTACCATTTCCCAAATAGGGGGTAGTATTCTGCTTTAACGATTTCGCTGTTGATATGATATACTCGAGCATCTTTCTCTATTCTCACTCGTTTGCACGATAACGTATATTTGCTAATTATACCAGTGCACTCTTGATACAGGAATATCAATCTCGGATCCATGGACAGCATTTTACACATAACATGAAATTCGTCTGAACTAAGCTGGTAGAAAATATTTGGAATCCATAGGGTGACATTTAGAGGGACCGTTATAGATATTAAATCGGAAATAAAAATTCATAACACTAAACGAGTTTTCTACCCTTAGATCGAGGAGTGGTAGAGTGAAATTTGTTAATCTCTAAACAAGCACGTTTCCTTACTTCTTCGAGCCTTACATGGAGGTAAATATTATACAACAAATATTTCATACTGAACAATTACATGATTTTTGTTCCACGTGTACCCAAGGCAAACATATGTTTTGTCGTCTGTCGACAATTAATGATTGTAATAAAAGATCTAATAGTGATACTTCTTCACTGTAAGGTAAAAACGGAATCTTAAAAAAAAATAGATAAAAATTCTGATATAACATTGCTGTTCAGTCAATTTTGCTTGCACAAAATCACTAGTGCTTCGTGCGTTCGATTCATGCATATCAGACAACATGTAATTTGCTAAGTTTTGTTAATGTACCATATGAAATGTGGTTAGACAGCGTAAGCCGTACATCAGATGACCTTTAACATTTCCTCACGTTCATGGAATAGCCACATGCTCTCCGCTACAATCAATACGCGTTATTAGCAATTAAACGGTTATCAGATCGTCGTCATTCATGTAAAAAATTGCACTTGTTTCGTGTTAATCTAGAACGGTGCACATGCATTACAACACAGCGCGCAAGCTATTAAAGGCAAGGATAATTAAAATGATTAAAGCAGTGTTGCTGAGTCATCGAGCACCTTTCATGTTCATAACATCAGCTTGACGAAACAAGTGAGTTATACAAGTTCCAGTGGCTACAGGAAATATATTGGCACAGCCTTCTTGAACTTCAGAACCTTACCAATAATTTCTTAAGAATTTTGATATTCCATTCTTCAAAAATAGACAAAAAGAGCAATCGGTATAAAAGACTTATTTGTTCTCTCATTGCTGCGCCATATTTCATTTCATTAAAAGCGTATCATAAATTCTAGATAAATTCCTTTTCCTTTCTAGGGTGATATCTGTGAGTCTTCAACGAAAGATTTTGTAAACCAGCAAAGGAAGCTGAGATGGGTCTTTTGTGTGATGAATTAGTTGTTACTCCTAGCTATCAGCTAGCCTGGGCCAGCAGGAGTCCCAGCTGTATTTGGTGCGACGTGATAAGTCACTTGCATTAGAAATTTTTGGTGAATGACCTGCATCTTCCCACTAAAATAAAGAAATTAAAATAAATGTAATGGCTCTGTACTTTCATGAATGTCGAGATACTGTTGCTTTTCGGAACATTTAAGGCTGATGTAAGCGATAATTTCATGCTACAAACTTCCCAAATATATCGTTTTGCTGTCAAAACTGTAGTCTGAAGTTTACTTTCAGCTATCTTAGTTACTTATCATTCCTAATTTTACGTTTATTCCTCGAATAAAGCCAAAAGTGTGACAGAATAATCGCCCTTCATCTTTAGCGTGCAATAGAAATATTTCAGTACCTCATGTTGATTAATCGGGTTTCTGCCGGTTCTTCGCGTCTTTCCTGCACGATATTTCAACTGCGTGACTCGCAGTCTTCTTCAGGTGCTGTCTGATACCGATTCCTGTGTGAAACGAGTCCGGTATTTATGCCTACGTTGTGCTAGGCGTTCCCTCTGCGGTCCGCGCCACGTCTGGCGCTCTGTCCACGGTGTGCGCCGACCAATAGCAGCGGCTGTAAAATTTTCTTCTAGCCGCGGCTGTTCCGAACGCTGTGCGCGTACTTTGTGGTTATTATCCGTTGTCAGTATAGCTGAATTAAGTTCTGAATGGCGTCCAAGCCGTGCTAGACGTTTATCTTCCGATTGTCGTCATTTGAGTCCTCCTGTGAATTGGGACGTTCTGTTATCGTGCTGTGTCGTGTTAGGCGTTCCGTCCGAAGTTCTTGCCCCCCAGGAGCGGCTGTAGCGTCAGTTTAAGGCAGATCGTGTTCAAATCGTCGCTCGAGACTCGGAAGAGCGACCTCAGATACTTTGTCTGTTGTCTGAGGTGCCATTTCACGTACGTCCTTAGTTACATGCACTAGGCTGTCATCTCTAATTCCATCCTTATACTTGCGTCCCTCGGGGTCTGGATGTTTTCTACGTTGCGTCTTCAGAAGATCGAGTGCTGGTTTACTGGCCGAGCTCAGCTGTAAACAGGTGACCCAGTTAATGAGATTCTCCACAACCTTAATCTCAATAGATTCTTTGATTACGGTGTCCCATTACCTCGATGTTTGTGTTAAAATCTTGGCATCATTACACTTCATAGAATGATTGAGTTCTAAACAATGTTCGTCAATCTGACTTGGCAGATATCGGCCCAACATATGGCAAATGTGCAACTTTTTGCCTTGTGTGCCTTTGGTGCTCTTTGCACCTGATGTCAACGGTCCTGGTCGGCCGGCCGATGTATGCCATACCACATTCATATGGTACGTGGTAAACGCCCGGTTTCTGTAGACGGAAGTCATTCTTCACACTCCCTAGCGGAGCCTTAATCTTGGTGGGTCGATGGAACACATTTTTAATGTTATGTTTTCGGAGAATTCTGCTAATTTTGGCAGATATCGGCCCAAAACGCGGCAAATGTGCAACCTTTTGCCTTTCTTCTCGTATCTCTTTACGAACCTCTTGTGGGGAAACAAGGCGCAGCGCCTTTTGAAGATCTCAAGAAGAGTACACATTTTTGTAGAACACAGATTGTAGATGTTTTATCTCCGTCGCCAAATTATCCGGATCTGACACAGTTCGTGCCCGGTGAACCAGATTTCTGAGTACATCGTTTTTTCTGTGCCGGATGGTGGCAACTGCTAGCCTGCAGGTACAAGTCGGTGTGAGCGGGTTTGCGATACACATCGTGACTGAAGGTACCATCTCCCATCCTCCTAACTACTACATCTAGGAAAGTGAGTAGTCCTTCCTTCTCCAGTTCCATGGTGAATTTAATGTTGAGTTTAGGTGGTCCAAGAAAACATCGAGCTTTTCCCTCCCATGGGGTCACATGACAAAGGTGTCATCCAAGTATCTAAAAAAGGACTTCGGTTGATCTAGAGCCGATGTAAGTGCGTCTTCTTCAAATCTTTCCACAAAGAGATTGCCCACCACCGGTGAGAGCGGGCTGCCCATTGCTATCGTTTGCTCATAGAATTGACCCCCAAACAGGAAGTACGTCGAAGTCAGTATGTGTCTGAATAGGTCCAGGAGCGCAACGTGGAAATTTTCTCCAATGATTTCAAGTGAAGCATTCAGTGGTACTCGGGTTGTCAGGGAGACCACGTCGAAACTGACCATAATATCAGAGTCCGAGATCTGTAGCTGCCTGAGGCGTTGTAGGAAATCCTCTGACTTGGGAATGTGATGGGCACAATTCTCCACATATGGCAAGAGCATCTTCATAAGGTGTTGAACAGTGAGGTTGGTGGCGGCTCCAATATAACCGGCAAAAACCCGATTAATCAGCATAACAACGTCTCGCCGGGAAATCTTGAAGAATTAAATTTCAGTACCTGTAATGTAATAGAGGAAGCTGTGCCAATACACTACACAGTGTAATAAACTGTTTGCGTAAAACGAAATTTTGTGGCATACTTTTAGAAGGGAAAAGTTGTAGCGTGGCACAGCTTTTATTTTATTTTGGAACGAGTAAAGCATAGTGGTATACCTTAACCACCTCCGGCGAGAGGAATATCTTATAAAAGGAAAAAAGCACATCAGAAAGCAGACAGTACTGGGAGAGTTACGTGTCATAGAATATATAATTTGAGTCGTTGTTCACAGTTTGTTTTGCTTTTTTTGCTTTATATTGCACTGTGTCAGTCCATATGCATGTCAGTGGTGACTTGATTGACCAAGAGCTGCTAGTTCAGTAAATATGAGGACTCTACGTCAGTCACGGGTGCCGATATCTGAAACAGTATATTTCACGTCCCATTGTGACACGTAATTATCGCGATGAGTGCAACAGTGGACTCTAACTCTGCGTCGCGTATCGATGACGAAGGATTGTTTCTGCTTTCATCCCGACGCAATGGACACATATATCACAACGGAAGCTGTTAATGAACTGTGACATTCAATTACATCAATACACCTCTCGCATTTTACACATTGTATGCGTTTACTGTGTAATACCGAGTGGGAAATGGAGCTTTACAGTCAGAGCTAATACACCTTAATTAATGCTGATTGGGTGAATTTTTCATTTTATGTCAGGCAAATACACTTCCCTGTACTTGAAATAATTTTGATTCATCGAATTGTGCTTTAGGAACTTTCATATTTGCACCATTCCGATGGGGTACAAAGTGCTGAAAATTTAGCTCTTGTGCTGTCGAGGGAAAAATTATATCGTAAGGCCGACACTTTTCGTGACGGGTTTCATTAAGAGAAATGTACTTGCAGATCGGCTACTCCTTCCTGTAATTTCACAGATAAATGAGACCTTACCCATAAAACTGCCTGTCACTTTGACCGTTAGTACCAGACCTCACAAACTAAAACAGATATTTCCGCTGCAGAGTTATTAAAATGATTTAATGACAGAGGGAAGGGCTACAAAAGTAAATGAGTGCTGAAGATTGAATTAAGATTAGTATATTACTCTCAAGAACAAAATTAGACAGCCTCCACAAAGTGGGAATGGCCTAGAATCCACAATTATGTAGTACAACTAACCCCAAAAACCTACCCTCGGAAATTTGGTGCAATAATCACAGAAGCAAGGCACACTAACGTCCCAAAAAAGGAGGAAAAATCGTGCTGTATTCCAAAGCTGACTTGGAAGGCAACACCTTCCTTCTGCGGTGGGTCAGACGAATACCTTGGGCGACCCCTATAGCTTTCACGTTGGCTATTCTGATGAGCCATATAGATCCTCCCAGTATAACCAGCGTCTCCCACCGGCGAAACGCTGAACCATATCAGGACGTCATGGCTAAGATCAATTTTTTCAACAGATCCGCTATCTTAGGTTTATGATACAAATTCGGCTTCTAGGAGACTGACGCTTATGTGGACCTCTCCCCCATTAGTATTCTATATTGAGAAGTCATCGGTCGCTTAAAAATTGTCTGGAAAATTATCAGGCTGCAAATAGCCTATCATACTTATCAGCTCATTAAATGTCCATGATATGCTCGTCCCCTCTCTGCCAGTCAGAATCTATATTTGGTTTCTGAATTACTAAAATATTTCACTTGGTGCAAAGGTATCTAATTATGTGATAAAACCAGTGATTCTACAAATAATTTGCTGATTAGCTATACATTTCTTCGGAAAACGTTTAAGCGACTTTCTTTTATGTGTGTACGATATGACAGAAGCATTTTCGTAGAATTAGTATCCATTTTGGTGGAGATTTGGATTTTTAAATTAAAAAACAACTGTAGTACTTAACCTGGTGATAAGAGTAGTTAATTTGGTCATTTGGAACATACTGAACCAACAAGGTTAACAAAAATTACATATTTATAATAAAAATAATCTTTATAAAAATAAGTTCCCTATCAATTGGCCCCTTTTCAGACAGATTAACTTTGGTGTTCTGTAGACTGTTCCTTTTGTAATCTTCATTCCACCGATTACCTTAGAAAATTTGAAATGCAGGTATCTACGATTAGCACAAACACAGTATACCAAGGTTATAGTGTCTCCTCGTTCTGCGCAGGTACACCTATATACGAACTTCTTTCCAATCTCCGTGACAACACTATTAGGCTGGAGGATAAAAAAAATAGGGTTTCATAGACATTCCACAAATGGTCTTCCAACTTGCCTAGAAGATAGTAGCCTAGTTCTTATGGCATCTGAAACTTTCTCGTCGATCATAATAGGATTATCCATGGAAATTCGGTTTGTTGATAAATTTTCCGGCTCTCTCAAAGTCAGACCATATCGACATTTATAACAGAACCACCATTCATTGCTTGCAACTTTCTTTTCAATACTAAAAAATTCTCGCGATGAGTTGCACCTGCCACGTCATATGCAACTATCCTCGCTTGTTAGACACTAAGTCGAAATCCCATTTCTGGCATTGTAATTATGTACTAAAACAATTTGTGTTGTAATCCAGACTGCAAAGCGAATGTCCATCTAATTTCTTCAAACACACTGCCCCCATCACCATCTTTGATTTTCTGTCAGGAATCTTTTCAAAGAACTCCAACTCACTCCATTCTTTTCTGCAGCCTTGTAAACGCAAATATGATTCTGCTGAATCATTTTTGCAGCCTATAGCACGGCACTAGAGCTATAGATGCGATAGGTTCTATTTGCTTTCGGTGACACTGCAAGATAAAGTAAATGAGTGACTGCTAAGTTGCTGATAAAAGAGTAAATATAAAGTATGAAAAATATACTTCACAAAAGTATCTATACGGGGTGGAGAGTGGAATACACTTGGTCGATTGTCTTTTCATCAATATTTAATTAAGAAATAAAATTAAGAATAGATTTACTCAGAAACAATTAGATACAGGCTCCCAGGTAGATGCTATTTTCCTTGACTTCCGGAAGGCGTTAGATACAGTTCCGCACTGTCGCCTAATAAACAAAGAATGAGATTACGGAATATCAGACCAGCTGTGTGGCTGGATTGAAGAGTTTTTAGCAAACAGAACACAGCATGTTGTTCTCGATGGAGAGACGTCTAGAGACGTTAAAGTAGCCTCTGGCGTGCCACAGGGGAGTGTTATGGGATCATTGCTTTTCACAATATATATAAATGACCTAGCAGATAGTGTCGGAAGTTCCATACGACTTTTCGCGGATGATGCTGTAGTATACAGAGAAGTTGCAGCATTAGAAAATAGTAGCGAAATGCAGGAAGATCTGCAGCGGATAGGCACTTGGTGCAGGGAGTGGCAACTGACCCTTAACATAGACAAATGTAATGTATTGCGAATACATAGAAATAAGGATCCTTTATTGTATGATTATATGATAGCGGAACAAACACTGGTAGCAGTTACTTATGTAAAATATCTGGTAGTGTGCCTGCGGAGCCATTTGAAGTGGAATGATCATATAAAATTAATTGTTGGTAAGGCGGATACCAGGTTGAGATCCATTGGGAGAGTCCTTAGAAAATGTAGTCCATCAACAAAGGAGGTGGCTTACAAAACACTCGTTCGGCCTATACTTGAGTATTGCTAATGAGTGTGGGATCCGTACCACATCGGGTTGACGGAGGAGAACGAGAAGATACAAAGAAGAGCGGCGCGTTTCGTCACAGGGTTATTTGGTAACCGTGATTGCGTTACGGAGATGTTTAGCAAACTCAAGTGGCAGACTCTGCAAGAGAGGCGCTCTGCATCGCGGTGTAGCTTGCTCGCCAGGTTTCGAGAGGGTGCGTTTCTGGATGAGGTATCGAATATATTGCTTTCCCGTAGATCACTAATGTAAAATTAGAGAGATTCGAGCCCGCACGGAGGCTTTCAGGCAGCCGATCTTCCCGCGAACCATACGCGACTGGAACAGAAAGGGAAGGTAATGACAGTGGCACTTAAAGTGCCCTCCGCCACACACCGTTGGGTGGCTTGCGGGGAATAAATGTAGATGTAGATGTAAAATTACTGCTGCGATACAGCGCGTTGCCCTTTCACATCTGCTACAGTACACTAACAATAAAATAGTTGGTTCTGCGAGACAAGCACAAAAAAGGCACTCTGCGCCATCTATGATCGATGTCTCGAATTATTGGAGTCAGTAATAAGTTTACTAGAGACAGTATGATATACGTTACCAACTTAGGTGTCTCACTACATTAGGATTCCTCACCATATCTTCCTTTGTTTGGCTGAACGGAAGGTCGTTGTGATCTCTTACTAGAATGCGTGTGTGCTACAAAACTCTGTCATTAGCGACCGCCGACCTCAAGAATTTTTAGAAGCAGCATGGTCATCATGGAAACTGGCGTTCCTCAGAATTCAAAAAAAGTAGCACAGTGAGGCCTTCTTGACCAATTATCGATTTCAGTTAATCAGGTTCTGAATAAATTTTTTTTAAAGATCTATTCCTTTTTAGGCTACTTCGGATCCATCAATCAAAATATTAATATAATTATACAGGGTGTAAGCCACTCTCCTTATTGGCTGTACATCGGAACTGATACACACATATAGGTAAAACAGAAAGAAACACGCAAGCAATACAATAATTACATATACAGGAAGTCATGGGCTAACAACATTAGGATATCAGACCATCCTTGTCGTCTCAACTCGCTAGATCCTTCAAAAGAAAATCGCTATAAATATAGATTACTACGAACAGCAACTATAGATAATCAAACAAACAATTAATGCATATATCACCTGTATAAGAGTGTTTGATCTTTGTAAACGTTTGGAGCCGTACCTGCGAAACTGTAAGACTACTGTCATAAAAAAAAATACCTGAATGTAACAAATGTAGAACGATAGTCAAAATACAGATCTGCAGTGAAAAGCAAAAAGTAATAATTAGTGTCACACAGCAGCGAGTCTGGGCATTCCTTATAAAACTTTTCTCCCAGTTTACTGACGTAACTGGTGATGATCGTACACTGAATTTTTGCAGTGGAAATGAAGAAATTATTAATCTGAGGACTTACAACACTTCCTATTTCTGACATGACTTTTCTCCTAACTACACACACCGAGACAGGAGAGTGGGTGGGGCGGGAACCAGCTGGGTACCCAATGTGTACCGACAGACTCACCGTGTCGCCTAAACTGGTTGGAGGCGTTAAGGTAATAGGTACCTGGAGCTTAGCAGCGGGTGCCAGCGTGGCTGTGTGGTGCGCAGACAGGTGATATGACAAGGCCGCGACTGTCTGTCGAGGACAGCTGACCGCGCTCGCTTGGCTGTCGGGGTGGCAACCACGCCCTGTCTTGCAGTGACGGAACAATTACCCGAAGTGTCAGAGCGTTTCATGTCAGTACCAGGCACTGTGGGAAGACCGATCCACAGTACACAGCTGCTGCCGTGTCGAGTAACGCTCCCGTTTACCGCCTCTGTGGTCAGAGTTTAATTTCACTTTATGTTGGGTGCTAAAATAATTTCGTCAATGCTCACTCAGTTGTGCCCTGGCTCTCTCTCTCTCTCTCTCTCTCTCTCTCTTTCTCAGTGTCTGGAGTTTGTTGAAAGCGGTTGTTGCCTCTTATCATTTGAAGTATATCAGTTTCTTAAACGTTACAAATTAATTAACGTGTTTTCCTGGGTGTCAAGTCACCCAGGCACTTAGGAACGATTGAAAGTCGCAAGATGAACACAAATAACACTTCATCTATCGGATCCGAGAGACCGCTGCGGTCGTAGATTCGAATCCTGCCTCGGGCATGGATGTGTGTGATGTCCTTAGGTTAGTTAGGTTTAAGTAGTTCTAAGTTCTAGGGGACTGATGACCTTAGAAGTTAAGTCCCATAGTGCTCAGAGCCATTTGATTTTTGAACTTCATCTATCAACATTTAGAGGCGATTTTTATCTTAAAACTAACACACACGACACTTCATATACCAATAAGCAAAATGAATACACTTACCCTCTAACTTCTCGTTTTTTTTTACACGCTCCACAGCAATAATTTTTCTCACCTCCATTTTAATTTATGTTTCTTAGTAATAATGTTTTTTCAGTTCCACCTTTACGAAGCTCCTAACCACTAAACCTAGTCTATTGATAGTTCTGGGTTGTCACTAACCGACAGCTAGGATTTTGACTCTTTTTCCAGCATGATACAGGATATTACCTGACACGAGATTCATACCAAAGTAGACATAACTGATAGTTGCACATCAACTCGATTCTCTCATTTATCTTCCCATTTCATAGCCTGTTAGGGCTAACTAGTTCTCTCTAAGTTACAGATTTTTGTGGGTGTGTTTTCTATTGCCTGCGCTGGTGTTTACTGCTCTCAGTATTGAGGCTTGTATAAGCCGTGTATTCACTGAGATGACACTCAGTATCACAGACCAATCCTCCAATCTGATCTGCCACAGCTACTTAAAAAAGGGGTGGTTACCCCAAGCGTATGCTAAGGACAATACACTCACACCCATGCCTTAGGTAGGACTCGAACCTCCGACGGGCAGAGACGAGCGAACTGTGACGAGAGGCCTCAGACCGCAAGGCTACCGCACCTGGCTAACTTTCAGTTTCAATGTTGGTGGGAGGAATGTACCACGAAGCATATCCATTAATGTATGAATGCATTTAGATTGCTGATGTTTTGAATACTTTCTTCCAAGCCGGTGTCTGGGTCTACTACTAGGCCTATTTCTTTTTCTACGTGGCAAGGGCCCTCAAAAAGGATGCATAATGGGGCATCGTAGGGTGGGGGTAGCTTAGCTGCATCTCTAATGGGTGTGACTATGGGTTTTCGTGATATTAACTCAGACGGTGATACCCTATATATTGGATTGGATTGTCTGGGGGAAGAGACCAAACATCGAGGTCATCGGTCTCATTGGATTAGAGAAGGACGGGGAAGGAATTCGACAGTGCCCTTTCAAAGGAACCATCCCGGCATTTGCCTGTAGCCATTTAGGAAAATCACGGAAAATACCATATGGTATAATGGATTAGACTGTTTATTATATTCTCAAACTGTGGGATGTGCTCAGCCCACCATGCCGGCCGGTGTGGCCAAACGGTTCTAGGCGCTTCAGTCAGGAAGCGCGATACCGCTACGATCGCAGGTTCGAATCCTGCCTCGGGCATGGATGAGTGTGATGTCCTTAGGTTAGTTAGGTTTAAGTAGGTCTGAGTTCTAGGGGACTGATGACCTCTGATATTAAGTCCCATAGTGCTCAGAGCCATTTGAACCACATGTGCTTTTCACAACACTACAGTCATGTCAGCTTTTCAAATTCCCTGAAACATCTCTCTATTTGACTGGCTACAGCACAGTAAAAACTCATCCAGTATGGAGTGATATTCCACCGTTTCACCTTAAAGATCCCAACTCAGGACGTAAATTGTGGACCATTGTCCAAAAAGATTTGCTTGGCTGCCTCCATGAGCAAGGTGTCGTTTTCGTAGCACGCAGAAATCGCAGTGTACCTTTCCCACTTCTTTTCACATAAACAACTTCTTTCCGAAACATGCCTTCACTGTCTGGGGACCTCGAGAAGCTTTCTCGACATGCTAATTTTCTTTAGCAAGTGTAGTTAGTCGATACTTTGGACAACTGTCCTAACATTTTCAATCGTGAGACGCAGCCAGCAGGAGTAATCTGACTGAGTGGTTTAGTTGTCCCAACCTGTGTTGGCAACCAGTTCAGTTTCTGCCAGCTCTACATGATAGTCTGCATTTTGCGATAAAACACGTTACCAGTGTGATCTGACTAATGTTTCTTCCACCATGATTTCTCTACTGCCCATTCTTCTCGGCAGAATGCTGTCGGTGGTTGTTGCTCCCGTTGTCCTCTCCTGACCACTTGTCTACACGACCATTTCTCGTTCCAGATTGTCTGGGGGGCGCTAGTGGCCAGTTATCAGCATCGTTTTACATCTTGGAAAGCACCCAGGGCTCATAGTATTTCCAAGGACTGCTCGATGCTCACCACATGTATAGTTAACAGTTGACGAGATTCACATTCACGCATTTTCAGATAAATGAGCAGGATCCTTTCCTTGCGGTCTATAGGCGGGTCTAAGTGACACGTGAAAAATACCTTATACAGTAACAATTCCTTCGGAGTTGTGCCACTGGGGGGGGGGGGGGGGGTACAGCAGACTACTCATTAGCACATGCCTCACTTTCTCTCGATGTGCCCGGTCCCATTATTATACGAGAAACGCCTTATTTAGCTGAATAAGGTGTGAACGATATTTGCCAGTAACTGGTCACCACTGGCTCGCCTCGCAAGCCACCACACGGTGCGCGGCGGAGGGTACCCTGTACCACTCTTATCACTTCCTTTTCTATTCTACGCGCAAACAGAGCGAGGGAATAACGACTGCCTTTATGCCTCAATACGAGCAGTAATTTCCCTTATGTTATCTTCGTGGTCGTTGCGCACAATGTTGGCGGCAGCAGAATCGTCCCGCGATCAGCTTCAAATGCCGAAAAGAATTTCACCTTCGCTCCAGGCATACGAAGTTGAGTGCTCCAAGCAAATCTGTTACACTAGCGTGTTGTTAGAACCTACCAGTAACAAATCTAGCAGCCCGCCTCTGAATTACTTCGGTGTCTTCCTTTACTTCGACCTGGCACGGATCCTAAATACTCGAACAGTACTTAAGGAAAGTGAATTTTATCCATAGTGGATGCTGTTGAATTCCGTGACTGTTCCTTTATAGGGTGTAGAAAAGTTTCCGCTACCAGTCACAATAAAAGGTTATTTGTCACATGACCGGTTTCGGGTTTGCGCCCGTCCTCAGGTGTTTACACATTCATGTACATGTTTATATTGCTGTAGATCACTGTATAAATACAAAGATATTATTTGCTAGTGATTAAACTGATACAAGTGGGACAATTGTAAGTGGCTAGGTAGCATTGGTCGAAAATATATCTAGACCTAAAAATGATAATAAGTGTGCAACTAAGTGGAAGAACTGTTGCTACAGCGTAACTATATTAGTGATACTTCATCTTTATGTAAGTACAGATATATTTTCGACAAATGCTACCTTGCCACTTACAATTGTCCCACTTGTAACTGTTTAGTCACCAGCAAATAAAATTTTTGTATTTATACAGTGATCTCCAGCAATATAAACATGTACATGAATGCATAAACACCTGAGGATGGGGAGAAGCCCGAAATCGATCGTGTGACAAATGAATAAACTTTCATTGTGACTGGTAGCGGAAATTTTTCTACAGCCTACTTAAGAAAATGTCGCACTAGCGTCCTATATGCTGTCTCCTTTACAGACAAACAACACTTTCCCAAAATTCTCCAAATAAACCGAAGTCGACAGTTCTCCTTCCCTACCACAATCCTCCCATGATCGTTCCGTTTCATATCGCTCTGCAATCACACACCAAAATGTTGTAAAAACCAGCCGGCCGCGGTGGTCTCGCGGTTAAGGCGCTCAGTCCGGAACCGCGTGACCGCTACGGTCGCAGGTTCGAATCCTGCCTCGGGCATGGATGTGTGTGATGTCCTTAGGTTAGTTAGGTTTAAGTAGTTCTAAGTTCTAGGGGACTGATGACCACAGATGTTAAGTCCCATAGTGCTCAGAGCCATTTTTGTAAAAACTAAACCTGATGGACATATGATTTTACCCCATCTCCCAAGACAGGGTGGGGTTGTTTATGGCATTATGGAAGTGTAGATAATTGTCTCGTATGTGGAACCGTTAAGTTTCTTCCCTAATAGGAGAATTTCAGTTCGATGCCGAAGTACTCCGTGCAGCCCCTTCAGAGTCAGAGCAAAATAATACTTGGGTTGGGAATATTATCTTTGAGTCCATTGGTAAAAAGGAAACACCATTAAGCCCTTCTGCTTCCGCTGCCAACCGTGTAGTTAGCAGTGTGCCAGCCCTGTAGTGGGAGGACAAATCAAATGGATGGTCATGCCCTGCACACAAGCTGGTCTGCGTCCACAGCAGTTCCTGCTGCAATGGAAACGGAGCTAAACATTCCGACATAGATGTAACTGAGCAAGATATGGAAATCTGCCGGTCCACTGTAATTCTCTTAATCCCTGCATCTAATTTATCAGATATTTTCTTATTCAGTGCTTCTAACTGCCTCTCAAGTTGTTCAGTAACATTATTTCCTTATTTCTTCACCTACTTCCCCCATGTGACCTGACGGCAACGCCAAGCAAAAAATAACAATAATAATAATAATAATAATAATAATAATAATAAATAAAAAAAATAAAAAAGAAAGTTCAAATGGCTCTAAGCACTATGGGACTTAACATCTTAAGTCATCAGTCCCCTAGAACTACTTAAACGTATCTAACCTAAGGACATCACACACATCTATGCCCGAGGCAGGATTCAAACCTGCGTCCGCAACAGCAGCGCGGTTCTGGACTGAAGAGCCTAGAACCGCTCGGCCACAGTGGCCTGCAGTTAGAACTCTGAGCATCTACTCTAACTGCTAGTCAACAAATTGTGCATTAATCCCTGAAAAGGACTGATTAATGTTAATTAAAGCCTCCCACAGTGTATGAAAAACCAGAGCTTGAGCATGAATTCTGCCCGATAGCTTGTTTCTTTGCGTCAAAGAGCTCTAGTGAACGAATCTTTCATCTCTTATTACAATCGCATTTGCAGGTCTAGTTTTTTATTTTCGCGTGCTGCGCCTCTAACTTCTCTTTTTATGGCTGCATAACGGCCATCGATTGAGCAAACAGTGCTGATACTGCGTCCCTTGCAGTGGCTGGTTGCAAAACACTACTTGCCTGGTTTATGCTGGTTTCGTCGTTCGGTAGAAGTGCCGTCACGTGCCCTGGCGATATCGTTGCTTTACCATTATCAGATTGGCAAATAGTGAGTACTGTCCTTGCCAGAGGTGGCTGCGTCCACTGTGCAGATATCTATGGTCTCATTAGCAGCATGCAAACCTTTATCGATCCCTATGGGGAGACAGCAACGTGTCCGCCGCTCGTCACCGTAACCTCTGCCTCAAGGCCATTACATCGTGAGGCATAGCGAGAAAATTTCTCTCTCTCTCTCTCTCTCTCTCTCTCTCTCTCTCTCTCGCAGTGGAATGACGAAATGGTAACGATTGCCACTGGGAGTTGAATGGGTAAGTGGGAAACGGCGTTGTGGTTGCCAGCATGTCGGGCTCGTCCCATTACAACGAGGGAGCTGCTTATGTGAAACCAATGGTAGGATGCTGTGATGGTCATCATGTCTGTAGCACTTGCTCTGTCATGGTAAGTATTAGGGAAGGTCCAGGCATGTGAAGCCTTGTGAAGAATTATCTCGTAAAGCAGTCACCCTTTGTGATCATTGAGAGAAAGACTGGCTACTGTCCATCAAAATAAACTTGCACCTCGAATACTTCTTCTTGTAAATTCACAGATAAATGAGATCTTACGTTTATAGCTGCCTTTCATCATGACAATTAACATCAGACCCCATAGGAGCAAGTGTTCCAGCTGCAGGGTTATTAAAATTATTTAGAGACTGGAGGAAGGGCTACAGAAGTAGCTGAGTACTGCAAGTTGTATTAAGGTCGGTACATTACTCTGAAGAACCAAATAAGATAACCTTCAGAAAGTGGAAATGGCCTAGAATCCATAATTCCGGATCAAAAACAGTCCCAGCAACTTATCTACGGCAATCTTGTTGGGTGCAAGAATTACGGAAGCAAACAATATAATGAGTTCATCCAGCATTTCGAGAGAAATGCACATAGTATTTAAAGGAAACCATTAAAGGAAGACATACGCATATCATCAATGACACACAACAGAGGCGAGGAAATGAGAATACGAACATGTCAGCGTGATGCTTACCACCAGATAGAGAAGATCCAACGGAGAGCAGCGCGCTTCGTTACAGGATCATTTAGTAATCGCGAAAGCGTTACGGAGATGATAGATAAACACCAGTGGAAGACTCTGAAGGAGAGACGCTCAGTAGCTCGGTACGGGCTTTTGTTCAAGTTTAGAGAACATACCTTCACCGAAGAGTGAAGCAGTATATTGCTCCCTCCTACGTATATCTCTCGAAGAGACCATGAGGACAAAATCAGAGACATTAGAGCCCACACAGAAGCATACCGACAATCCTTCTTTCCACGAACGATACGAGACTGGAAGAGAAGGGAGAACCGATAGAGGTACTCAAGGTACCTTCCGCCGCACACCGTCAGGTGGCTTGTGGAGTATGGATGTACATGGAGATGTAGATCAGTGCAATGTTGTTTTGTCTACAAGAGTGTGTCGTCACCGCGATCGCGATCTTGGCATGCATTATTGCAAAATACAAGCGGAGTCAGTGTTTACTGAAGATGTCCGGCTTCAGACGTGTTGCGACTAAGATGGGTACTAACTAATTTCAATTCCAGTCTTCCAATAAACTGTAGCTGGCCGATTGCGACCAGGACCTGCTTCAGAGTGGGCCTTTGCAGCGTGCATCTCTCTACTTTATCACCTGGGGAGGACATACTAATGATCTGACACTGGAGGAAAAATAGTCCTTTATTGTCAACATGACTAGGGTGGCTGCGCTTCCCTCCTGTGACAGGTAAGACGAATAGCGTGGTTGACTCCTTGAGCTTTTGCGCTGGTCATTCTGGAAGAGTGATAAAGAGTTCCTCTCGTGAAACACAGAGTCTGCCTCTGCTGAACCGTCTTCGTGAACCGGGACTGAATTTGACAGCTAGAACTATCTCTTCAGCTTACCTGCCACCTTGGCTTCTATAAGGCTGAAAATTATGTGGAGATTTCCTCCATTATTTCTCTATTTTAGTAAGCGGTTGCTGGCTTAAGAATTTCGGAGAAAATTTTTATTATGTTGAAAATTGTTATAACTAAGTTTGCACCTTTGTCGTTCTTTAGTAGATATAGAAGCTAGGAGTAGTTGCAGTTCGTGGACAGACAATTCAAATATTAATTTATTCTACATCTAATGTGAAATAGCAAACTCTGTTTGCTGTAGTTGAAGCGTCAGTTGCTAACCGTAGATATGAATGTTGCAATATATTCAGATACGAACGTCTACAATTCAGTCATTCTTCAATACAATGACTGTTCCGTAGATGACGAGATCTGCCCGCAATGTTATGAAATGGCAAGTACACAAAATGGTCTGTGTGTGTTGATATCTGACCTGAAGTAGATCCAGCACTGAAGCTCCGGAGAGAGAATGGTAAGCTTTCGCGGCAGCGCCCTCATGCCACGGTGGCGGCTGTACGAAACGCGGAGGCGTGACTGGCGGGGTGCGTTTTTTAAAAGTGCGGGCGACCAGATGGAGACTGACAGTAATCGTGCCTGTTATACTCGCGTGATTTCCGCCATCTGAATCATCGCCTCTCTTATAGGCAGAAACTATATTTGAATTTTGAATTACTCAAGTTTTTCATGTCTCTTTCTTTGTCAGGCTGAACGAAACGGTCGTTGTGGCATCTCATCTGGGTGCATGGGTGCTAGAAAAGTCTCTCATTTAAAAGCAGTTTAGAATTCAATAGAGAACTTTTACAGCAGTTTGTGAAGGATTTGTCTTGGAAGTTCTAGCCAAAAAGTTTTCAGAGTATAGTTTTATTACTTATTAACTGGAGCCAATACGTTTCAGTAAGGAACTTAATAAACCTTCCATCGCTCCACTAGCTCTTGTTCCGTTTTAAAGCAGCATCAATATTTTAGCCAGCGCTAAACATATAGATGTCAGCAGACGGGCGACATACTGCAGTAAGTCTGGTGTCACCGCCAGACACCACACTTGCTAGGTGGTAGCCCTTAAATCGGCCGCGGTCCGTTAGTATACGTCGGACCTGCGTGTCGCCACTATCAGTGATTGCAGACCGAGCGCCGCCACACGGCAGGTCTAGCCTAGACAGACTCCCTAGCACTCGCCCCAGTTGTACAGCCGACTTTGCTAGCGATGGTTCACTGCCTACATACGCTCTCATTTGCAGAGACGATAGTTTAGCATAGCCTTTAGCTACGTCATTTGCTACTACCTAGCAAGGCGGCATATTCAGTAATTAGAATGAATTCTGAACAGACAATATTGTGAATCATGTACCGTCAAGAGCGACGTTCATCATTAATGGATTAAAGTTAAGTATCAAACTAATTATGTCCGCTTTCTGAATTCTCATTCCTTGTCATGTTCCAGACCTCACGTCAGTATAGTTCTTCCCTTCTCACGCCAGCCTGCGTGAGCTAAAACGCGTGCATTTCGGCCTCCTCTAGTAACACGGTGTTGCCTCTTCTGCCAACACAACAAAAGTCTAAGGCGCTGCAGGCATGGACTGTGCGGCTAGTCCCGGCGGAGATTCGAGTCTTCCCTTGGGCATGGGTGTGTGTGTTTGTCCTTAGGATAATTTAGGTTAAGTAGCGTGAAAGCTTAGAGACTGATGACCTTAGCAGTTAAGTCCCATAAGATTTCACACACATTTGAACATTTTTTAAGTATATAACACATTATTTGTGACGTTATCAGCAGTCTGAAGCTGCTTTATACAAGGGAGCTACAACTTTAATACGTTGGGGCTTTAATGGTTCAAAATTAATGAGTTCGTTCGTTTCATTTATGGTTAAATGCTCAAGTGACTTATTGGAAATGATCATCTCAAGACATATAAGAGCCAACGCCCTCCCTCTGCCTTATTATTGCCACGTTTAAGTACTGGACGTTGTCACCCGCCGACATCACAGACTCTGTCACCATCGCCGCTACCGCTACCGCTGCCACAGCCGAAGCTGCCACCGCCTCCCCACCTACAACTGCCTCCAGTCTTCTGTTTGGAGGACACTACACAGTCAGCACACCATACCATTCGGTCATTCTCTGGTACGCTGAGTCAACGTCACATGCAAACACCGACAACAAAAGGCTAGTCAATATTATGTATATTAGTTGTCAGTTGCTAACTGAACAGCATGGTTGGAATATGAGACATGAAGTGACGTCACGGTCAAGAAACAGAGCGTTATGTTTGGCAAGGAGGGACAAAGTTTAATGATTCAGGGATGACTCTCAGTCAGATAAGAAGCACATCGGAAAGAAAGAAGGGGCAGTACGGTCGTACCGTATAACGTCACCTCCAAACATGACCATGGCCTCAATTTGGCTGGGAAGCGACTCCACAAATTTCTTCAGCAACGTCATATCCAGTTCACTGAAGATTAGGTTCTGTAGAGCTACCAAACTGCGCGGACGTTGGCTACGATGTTTCACTCGCTCTTCCATATAGTCACAGACATTTTCTATGTGATTATGACCTGCTGATTTAGTGCGCCAGTCGAGTTGCTATAGGGTGCTTAAGAATTCGTCAAATGAGGAACTTTTCGAGCAGTCCTGTGAAAATTGCGGTTGCCATCATGAACATGGGAGTGCTCACGACGTCCTCATCATGAACATGTAGAAGAAATGACCTCACTTATAAGCTGATTTTAATAAAAATCCTGGTTCATGAAAGAATGAATGAAATTTATGACACTAAAAACACCTTCAAAACATCACCAACTCACCTCTGGCCTGAAATACACCATCCACAAACTCCGGGTTAAAGGCCTCATTCGGCTTCCACGCCTTCCAACTCGTTTCGTCGGTTTACATTACACGTCTATTGTTGACTTCCATTCGGTACTGTGTTGTTCCACCTATTAAATGCCGCTACGAGCAGCAGCGTTTTGCATGTTACTCGATGCCAAATATCCACAGCTTCAAATCAAATACCTTTGCAGTGTTCGCTTGGAAACTAGTTGAGTTGGACCTCAATTCGGTGACAGCATCAGTCCCTGTCAGCTCTGAAACTAACTGTCATTGACAATGGGTGACATTCGTCTCTAGTCTTTGTGGGTTAGGAATTTTTCTGGGATTGGTAGGCCTATGTCATTTCTTGTTGAGTATTTGGACAGTCCTCGTTCCTGTTGTTGTTGTTGTTGTTGTTGTTGTGGTCTTCAGGCTGAAGACTGGTCTGCTACAGCTTTCTGCGTTTCTCTATCCTGTCCAAACAATTGTATCTCCGAATACCTATTGCACCGTACACCCATTTAAATCTGCTTGCTGTATTGGCCCTTCAGTCCCACTCCACAACTTTAACAATCCACACGCCCTTTCATTACCGATCTGACAATTTCTTCATGCCTCATGATGTATCTAATTAGCCGATCTCTTTTTTTTAGTACAGTTATGCCATAAGTTCATTTTTTTCTCGATTCAGTGCCTTGTCAGTTACACCCGTCTAATCTTCAGCATTCTTCTGTAGCAATACATTTTAAAACTTTTCATTCTGTTTTGCTTATCCTCCAAAATTCACGTCTGTACAAACCTACAATCCAAGCTGATATTATATCACGCTTCACTTTGACACATAGTTCAAGTTACCTCTGCTAATCGGAGCTACGATCGTGGTACTGTAGTTGCTGACAGTGGTGAGAAACTAGAAGGTCAAATATGGCTGCAAGCCATGCCACTTATTCATCACATGACAAGTCATGTCCTCATTATCTATCACATGACATGACAAACAGGTTCCATTCCCTCACCTTCCCCCATCCACTGCCCCTACGTCTCTCAAGCAAATATCACCATAGAATTATACAGATCATTACAGGGTAGAATCTGAGCCGGCATTAAAAGTAAAATCGCAATGCGTCCCCAGATTAGTCATCTTGGCTGTGCTCAAAGGTATCAGAAGGATCTGAAATATTTCTGTTCCATGTCCAAAAGTATTCATACAAATCACACACACACACACACACCCAAGAATGTACACATTATGTTTATGCCATGAACTTTAAGGAAATCAGCGAATCACGATTTCTGCATCATAATGGTGTAGGGCACAATGGAGCCCAAATTAACTTCTTCCATGCATAAATTGTTCTAAATTTGGTTAGTGGTGCACAACTAAATTGGTCAATGTGTATTTGTCAAATCTCACAGCGTTATTTTACACACGCATGAACACACACACACACACACACACACACACACACACACACACACACGCACGCACGCCCACACACACACACACACACACACACACACACACACACACACACACACACACACACACACACAGGCACACGTGTATCTCTACAAATTGGTGGCTAAAACACGAATGAGAACGCTCATGTTAAGATAAGATGTTAAACTTCAAGTTTGGGTCTAATCGAGGAGTTGTAGTAAAACTAATCTCACTAACATCAGAAAACACGTTTGTTAATAATACTATTCTAACTATACTAACACACAAATTGGCAGCCTGAAAAATTGACAGCAACAAGAGAATGTAATTAAGAACGTTTATTAGTCCTACACTTGGTGTAAGACACAGTGCACCCTCAAATAAAATATTTCCACATCAAAATTTTTTTTATGGTACTACAATTTTACTGTAGTATTTCAAAGTCTGAAGTACGTTAAGCTCTGGTAATGCAATCTGTGGATATTTTACTGGTGATTCCTAGAACTAACTAGAATCACCTACCATTTTTACAAGTTTCTGAATAATGCGCCACCATAGAAAGTGCTCATTTTGGGGGAAGAAGATAGCTTATCATATTCTACACTAGATAAATCTAATCTATGATATTAACAGTCTAATACTGCTTTTTATTTGCATTTGAATTAGGCTTAGTAGAGGTTATGTATAATAACAACTTTTGAAGAGGGTACGATATTTACCAATCATAACAATGGTGGCAAGGCAAAATAAAAACATAGGCTACATGTTCCACAATCAACAACTAAATAATACTTAAATCTAATGAAAATAGATGATTGAAAATATAAACACACACAGAAACACATACACGCTCACACCCACAAAACGTACCTTAACGTCAAATGACCTGAAGAAACAGTATCAGAAAGGAGGAAAGAAGGTGTATTAACGAGATTTCTTCATTGTGATGTATCAGTTAAACTGTATATTTTCGTAATACGCAAATAGAACTTACGCAGTGATTATATTCATTCTCACAAGACAAAAGACAGTGATGGAACAAGACATAGATGAAACGTAGCCAAAGGCAATACAGAACCATTACAGATATACTTCAGTATCTCTAAAATACAATGTTTGCCAGAAAAATAATTTTTGTATGTTTTAATAAATAACAATTTCGAGTAAAAAACGTATGCAGGTGTATGTTATCATAATACGTAATTATAATTAGAGATCTCTGATTTTGAATGATCATTGCACCAAAACAAAATTGTATTATTTCTTAAAATATGTCAGACTTTGTGCTCAAAACAGGCATAGCGCTACTGTCATTACTCAATTGTTGACGTGGAGCCGTTGAAATATGTTTCCTACAGGCTTATTACCTCATCCAGTTCAGATTCAATTTGCAATTTACAAACGTCCAACTCGATGGAGTAAGTTCATCATTATTTCCCTATGTACTTCATTTTCGTATGTATTGTTCTCGTACGCAACTTCCCATTATCCGACGGAGTCGTTTACATTATTTACTTCAGCTATTGTAAACTTGAACAATAATCGACTTTTTCTCGCAGTCCCTTTTCACTAGATATTATTTCATTAGCCTTATCTCACTGAATACATCGGTTCTAAACCGATCACTGAAGTTAAGCACTGTCCCCCCCAATTAGAACTCAGATGGGTGAACACATGGCCTCCGCAAAATGCAAATTACCAAAGTGGCCTCCAATAGAAAGACTTGCAGCAGGATGCTGAACCATTTTACATTATTACTATTGCTATTATTGTTATTGGTACTATTATTCCGTTATCAAGTAAATTACTGCCGAGCGCTTTTGAAGGTAGCAAGAAAACTAATCACTTTACCAATTCGTCTGAGTTATTCCAGTAGATATAGTCGACAACTGCAGGCGATTTGTTGGAGACTGTTTTCCAGGTGTGAATGTCATCTTCTACATTATAACTATCCTCATCTTATTCTTCATCTTCATCTTAATCATCACAATAGATCTCCTCCTCGTCGTCATCTTATCATAATAATCCTCTTCTTCTTCATCTTCATCTTATTCATTATAATTTTTCTTCTTCGCCAATATCTCCACCATATGCTTCCCTAAATACATTGGTTTTCTTCTTTTTAATGTGTTCATCTTGTTCCTTTCGTTCAATATTCTTCTTGTGGTTATTCACTGTCACTTCCTTGGCTTTTTATCAGTAACAATGAATCTTGGTCGGTCATTATCTCTGGAATTATTTTTGTGCTATCTTGGTGTCTTTGCCAAAACAATTTTATCCACTTCTTTCCAGGTTTCACATTTTTGAATGGTGTATCCAGCTTCAACCCTGCAACTAGTTTGTGCATGCCTGCTATTAGTTGAATTTTGGTAGTAAGGCAACAATTCAGTTGACTCTCGAAGATCTGCTTGACTAACAAAGCATCATATTCTTCACCCAGTATGCAGGAGGAGCCCATATGTTTTTTCCGGAATTTCTGTACATCAGAGCTCTTCTGGGAGCTTGTTCGGTTTACTAGCACTTCCTCTGAGCACCTATTTTTACAGATTAAAAGGCTTGAAGCATTTCATTTACTTTGTACTCGAGAAACTTTTTTTCCCTTTTCTTCGCCATGTCAGCTTACAGCAAGGCGGTAATAGCTGACAGCTCTAAACAAATATACATTCGCAACTCAAAGAGCATTTGACAAAACCTGATAGCAGGTGTCAGCTACTAGATCTTTTATATCGCACAAGCTGATATATTATATGTGCAGTGGATGTCAGCTACTAAATCTTAAATACTGTTCTGTATGTTGAGTGGTTGTGCATTAATATGCATGCACAGATGTTAGCAGGTCTAATCATGATGCCGACTAAACAGTTTGAGACTTGGTCCAGCAATTCGCTAATTGTTCAAATAAATAAAAGCAATTAATCAACAAGGTGAGGTTTATCAAGGCAAGACTTGTTTCCGCAGAGCAGTGGATACCAATTGCTTAGGGTGCATGAGGTATACAATAGCTGCGGAAAACAAAGTGAAAGACTCAACAGCAGAATGGAAAGTTGCGTATGAGAACATTAACTGTTACTTAGAAAAATGAAGTGCTTAGATAACTAATGATGAACTTACTACACTGAGCTGGATCCTTGCTAACTACCCAATTGAACCTAGACTGTAAGATGATGATAATGGGGGCAGCATATCTAAACAGATCCATCCTCCCAGAGGTTTTAGTTACTGGTATGGACAATCTTCTTTTGAAATATCAACAAAAATTTTGGTCATACTGCTATGATAAATACATTCCAAGCATGACGAGATGAATGAATGAATGTTGAACTAGCTGAAACAGCTTTCTGCGAGCATAAACTGATGTCAGCGCCAGCACCATGGGAATAACATTGTTTTCTTTGGTAACTCTCCATGACAAGTGCACTATAAGATGGCCTTCGTATCAGCATTTGTGTCCATGTGTGTTTTTCGAATTTATGGACCCAATGTTTTTGTATTTTGCTGAATTTTTTTGTATAAAACAAACCTGGAACAATTATTGTCAGCTAACCTACAATTTATTTCAGCGGTGCCAATAAGTAAGCCATGTTTATTTTAATAAATATTACTGATGGTTTAGAGGTCGAGATATTTACTATGAGTGTCCATTGTGCCTGCAAAGTGTTGTTCAAGTATTTAACTTCAGTTGTTAACAAGTGCTGCTTAAGCTGTAAGTTTTACCACTAGTGGCAATATGCAAGCCATGTGTATTTTTTTATTTAATTTTATACAGCAATTAAGTTATGTCACAGGTGTTGTGGACTCTAAATGTTACATATTTTAAGAAACAACACAATTCTATTTGGTGCAAAGTTTCACTTCTCATTCACAGTTAGATCAGTAATTATAGTACTGGATTGTAGTAAATAACCTGCATGTTTTTTCTACTCAAAATCTTTATTGATTATGATAAATAATTATATTTTAGTGGCGAGGACAGTATTTTAGAGACACTGATTTTATGTGTCTTGTTGCACCATCGTCTTTGCCTATGTATAATGTCTCTCTTCTTCCATCACTGTCTTTGGTAGTGTTGTGACGAATGTAAACAGTGCAGATGTCCACCTAGTGTACAGCGAAAATATGTAGTTACAATGTGTACAGCGTTAGTTAATAGTCAAGTTTCCTCACCTAGTAATTGTATCGACATGCATCTGACTATACCCAAGCACGTTTATATAGATACAGATACCGGTTCACATATTCCTCAGCGTTACAATCTGGCATTACTTTGAAGATATTCTGGTGTGGCTCAACCTACAAACAACCTCTGTATGCCACTAACAGCCAGTTCCTATCCTTATATGCGGGTTAAGAAACTAAATCTTTGATATGTTACCTAAAAGAATGACTGACAATGCCACACCACCTGAAAAGAAGAACATAAGTGCTCAGAAGGTGCACTTACTTCATTCTGCAGCGTAACCTACAAAACATTTGCGAAACTTATCCTATTACACAGCAGTGACTCCTCGTAGACATCTTACTAAGGACGAAATAAGCTAAAATACTGGCCAAGCATTAATCACAAAACGTTTTTCTGTTATTACATGAGAAAGGCCAGAGATTCGTAGTCAGACTAAGGTGATGAAAATGGGAATTTCAAATAAACTTCTAATTTACTAGACTAATTACTATAACATACACTCACACATCTTAAGACAACACGAACCAACTCTTTCACTTAATAGTCACATTCTGTTCAATTGCTGAATCGGAAATATTTAAAAACACACACACACACAGAAACTTTACCAGCGCGGTAGGACTGCTTTTATTTTCAATATACATTAATGAAAAGTCAGCGGCAATCAGCGGCTATTTGCTGTTAATACTGTAATGTACTGGAATGAGTCGTCATTGAGTGACTTGGAGAATACAGGACGTCAGAATTTCTAATTAGAGTGACGAATGGTAAATAGCTCTATCTGTAGAGAAATTAAAGTTATTGCAGATGAGTAAATAATGTAATGGTCGAATACAGCTTTAGTAGTGTGTAGTTTGACACAGTAACCTAGATTAAATACCTATGCGCAACGCTGCAAATCTGTATGCAACGAGCACGTAAGGACTGTACTTGGGAAAGAGAATTGTATATTGGGAGAATTTTAGGAAGCGCCGTTCGTCTGTGAAGGAAACCATGTATAGAACACTAGTGCGACCAATTCTTGAATACTGCTGTAGGATGTGGAATCCCCGCCATGTAGGATTAAAGGAATACTTCGAGCAGTTCAGAGGCTGGTTGCTAGATTAGTTTCCGGTAGGATCGATCAACATCCAAGCATTACGGATATGCTTCTGGAAGACAAATGGAAATCCCTGGGATTAGGCCGACGTTCTTCTCGAGTAATACTATTGGCAACATTCAGAGAAACGGAATTTGAAGCTGACTACAGGAAGACTCTACCACCGACAGGATCACAAAGATAAGAGAAATTAGTTCTCGCTCGGAGCCTTGTAAACAGTCGTTATGCCCTCGCTCTGTTTGTGACTGGAACAGGAAAGATAATGAGTAGTAGTGGTCAAGGAATCCTCTGCCACGCATCATCTGGTGGCTTCCGGGGGAGGAATGTTAATGGAGATGTAGCATGGAAGAAGAATCCACCTGGTAGAATTTTACACGAAATCTGATTTAATTATCGGTGATATGTGATTTAAAAAATCATAAAAAGAACGTCTCATATGTAGAGGATACCTGGAGATATAGGAAGGTTTCAAATAGAGTGTATAATGGTAAGACGAAAATTACGGAACCAGTTTTGTAACTGTATAACGTTTCCAGGGACAGATGTGGACTCTGCCAACGATTTATTGGTTATGAAGTACAGATTAAAACTGCATTAAATGCTTAAAAATAGACAATTAAGGACTTCACACCTGAATAAAATGAGAGAACCAGTGATTGTATGGAGTTCAAATGGAGTGCAATGATAAGAGTGACCGAAACGGAGATAAGTAACACAATAGAAGATGTTAGGCTACCGCTGGGAGACGAAATAGTGAAGGTAGCAGAGGATAACATACTGAATAAGATAATGTATAACATAAATCCATGAAAAACACATATCCAACTGAGTTTAATTAACGAAATGACATAATACGAGGCGTGTTTTTAAGTAAATACCGTTTTGAAATAAAACTAAAACAATCATGCATTTCTTAGCAATATTGTTTTTACCTTAAAGTCTGTCATTTAATTTACTTTTCTACACAGTTCCCACCAATGTCAAGGCACTTATCGTATCCCACAGGCGGATTTTGAACACAATCCTCAGAGAAATATGCTGCCTGGTTAGACAACACTTGCATGAAGATCACTTCCGGACACTTGCAGAAACTCATCACAACGCAGAAATCGCAAAGCGTCTGTTCTCATTCACTTTTTCATCAACTTTCTGCACTAAATCATCAGTAATGACTGAAGGTCATCATACTACTTTTAGAAGGTCTCACCCATTCTCGTACCATCACATTGCTCATAATGTTGTCTCCATACATTTCACTGATCTGGTGATGGATTTCAACTGTTTTCTCGTCTTTAGCACCAAGAAAATCCTGTGAGGGATTTTCAATCGGAGGAGGCTTTTCTGATCTCACAAAGAAACGTTAACATTTCATATATTGGTGGGAATAATGTAGATGAGTAGATTAAAGTCCTCTAGTTTTATTTTTTATTACAAAATGTCGGTTACTTAAAAAATCACGCCCCATATAAAAATGTAGTAGGTGAAAGGGAATACAGATGTCTAAAAATGATGTTGGCAGTAAATGCAAAATAGCTAAGTAGAAACGTGTCAAGGAAAAATGTAAGACAGCAGAAACTTGCATGACTAGTGGAAAAGACTGAAGACCTCACAGTTTGGTCTACTTCCCAAATCAAACAAGATAGTTGATGCCTGTAACAAAATTAATGAGACACTTGGAGAAATGAGAAGCAGCCGTCTGAATATCGAGATCTCAGATGGCTCGCTAGTACTAAGTAAAGAAGTGAACGTTGAAAGGTGGAAGCAGTGTCTGGAAGGACTATATAAGAGAAATGAAAGTGAAATTATGGAAACAGAAAATTAACTTGATAAAGATTAATTGGAAGACTTGATACTATGAGATGAATTTGACAGAAAACTTTCCTCAGTCCTACTGAATACACTTGTAAGAGCCACCAAAGACAATGGTATTCCACCAGGTGTGCAAGATATATGACACAGCCGATACGCCCTGAAACTTTCAAAGAGGCAGGTGCAAATGCCTGTAAGTAGTACCGACGTATCAGTTTAATAAATCATGATTGCTGAATGTTGATAAAAATTATTTTCAGAAGAATTGAAAAACAGGGAGAAGATCAGTTTAAGATCTAGAGAAATGTAAGAATATGTGAGGCAATCCTTACCGTATGACTTGTCTTAGAAGACAGTTTAAACTAGGTCCAACCAATATTTTTAGCATTTGTTGTTTTAGAGAACGCTGTAGGAAATATTGACTGGAATATATTATTAAAAACTATGAAGGTAACAGGGATAAAATATAGGAAACGAAATTTTATTTACAACTTGTACAAAAGTATGACTGCAGATAATAATCGATGGACATGAAAGAAACGCAGTAGTTGTGAAGGAAGTGAGACAGAGTTGTAGCATATCCTCATTTATATACTTTCTGTACAGTGAGCAAACAGAAATGGAAACCTAGCAGAAATTTGGAGAGCGAATGAATGTTCAGGAGGAAGAAATAAAAACTTAAAGGTTTTCCGATGACATCGTAATCCTTCCACAGACAGAAAGGAACCTTATTGAACAGCTGATCAGAATGGATAGCGTCTTGAAAAAAGGTTATCAACTGAATATCAACATAAGTAAAACAGGGGTAATGGAATGTATTCGAATTAAATCAGGAGATTCAGATGAAATTAGATTAGGAAATAAAATACCAAAATTAGTGTACAGGTTTTACTATTTAGACCGCAAAGTAACTAATCGCCAAAGTAGAATATATAAAATGCAGACCCACTATAGCACATCAAGTACTTCTGGAAAATATGAATTTGTTAATGCCTGCTCCAAATTTAAACGTTAGAAATACTTTTCTGAAGGTATTAGCATAAGCAGTATATCAAGGTACTCTTTAGTACACAGGATGAAGCGAAATTCACGCACTCGGTCTTCGCAGCGCGATTCCTCGCATACCAGCGATAAGAAAATATCTCTAACAAAATTTCGTCCGGCGAGTACATCCGCACAAAAAGGACGTTAAAGAGTGGCAACCTGGCAACACTGTAACCACAGGTATGGTAATTATCTCTGTTAGCATCTACGAGTAATGTTGTACAGTTTGTGCAGTGGATCAGATTTTGGTTTAGCATGCAGTAGGTCGAGGGTTCGATCCTGGGTAGAGGTAAATGTTTTTTACTTGGTTAATGTAGGTCCAGGTGGTACGATATCTGGCATCTTAATCGTTAACAGTGATTACAGCGGATCCTCTAGAAAACATTTGCACTTACATACTACAATCGTAGAAATGGAAGATTGCTGTGATATGCAAATGATTAGCTTTTCAGAGCATTCATACAAGGTTGGCGCCGGTGGCGACACCTGCAACGAGCTGACATGAGGAAAGTTTTCAACCAATTTCTCATACACAAACAGCAGTTGACCGGCGTTGCCTGGTGAAACGTTGTTGTGATGCCTCGTGTAAGGAGGACAAATGCGTACCACCACGTTTCGGATTGGTAGGATTGTAACCTACCACGATTGCAATTTATCGTATCGCGACATTGCTGCTCGCGTTTGTCGGGATCCAATGACTGTTAGCAGAATATGGAATCGATGGGTTCAGGAGGGCAATACGCAACGCCGTGCTGGATCGCAACGGCCTCGTATCACTAGCAGTTGAGATGACAGGCATCTTACCCTTGACGCTGCATCGCAGACGAACCTGGGTGCACGAATGGCAAAACGTCATTATTTCGGATGAATCCAGGTTCTGTTTACAGCATCATGATGGTCCCATCCGTGTTTGGAGACAGCGCGGTGAACGCACATTGGAAGCGTGTATTGGTCATCGCCGTACTGGCGTATCACCCGGCGTGATGGTATGGGGTTCCACGTCTCGGTCACCTCTTGTTCGCATCGACGGCACTTTGAACAATGGACGTTACATTTCATATGTGTTATGACCCGTGCCTCTACCCTTCATTCGATCTCTGCGAAACCCTACATTTCAGCAGGATCATGCAAGACCGCATGTTTTAGGTCCTGTACGGGCCTTTCTGGATACAGAAAACGTTCGACTGCTGCCCTGGCCAGGACATTCTCCAGATCTCTCACCAATTGATAACATCTGGTCAATGGCGGCCGAGCAATTGGCTCGTCACAATACGCCAGTCACTACTCTTGATGAACTGTGGTATCGTGTTGAAGCTGCATGGGCAGTTGTACCTGTACACGCCATCCAAGCTCTGTTTGACTCAATGGCCAGGCGTATCAAGGCCGTTAATTACGGCCGGAGGTGGTTACTCTGGGTACTGATTTCTCAGGATCTACGTACCCAAATTGCGGGAAAATATAATCACATGTCAGTCCTAGTATAATATATTTGTCCAATGAACTCCCGTTTGTGATCTGCATTTCTTCTTGGTGTAGCAATTTTAATGGCCAGTAGTGTATCATGGATTCCTATCAAACTACTTGCCTGACGCGCTGGTAGACTTTCCACATCATGTTCGTCAGAGAATGTGGTTCCAACATAATGGTGCACCTCTACGCCCGCCGCAGTGGTCGAGCGGTTGTAGGCGCCACAGTCTGGAACCGCGCACCCGCTACGGTCCGAGGTTCGAATCCTGCCTCGGGCATGGATGTATGTAATGTCCTTAGGTTAGTTAGGTTTAAGTAGTTGTAAGGTCTAGGGTACTGATGGCCTCAGAAGGTTAGTCTCATAGTGCTCAGAGCCGTTTGAACCATTTTTTGAACCATTTTTTTTGCACCTCCACACGCTGGAATTAATGTGCGGCAGTATTTGGGCAGAACATTTCCAGGAAAATGGCTCGGACATGGAGGTCCAGTTGTATGGCCACCGTGTTTACCTGTTCTAAATCCCCTCGATTTTTTCCTGTGGCGACACCTCCATGAGCACGTGTACTCTACTCCGCCGACGAATGTGGAAGAATTACTGGCCCGTGTTCATGCTGCTCCTGCTCTTGTTGCTGTGGACGCAGTTCTGCTGCGAAGGGTCCAGAGCTGTAAGATCCGATGAGTTGCACAATGTTTGGACGCGCAGGGAGGACGCTTTGAGCATCTGTTCTTCTGAGGACAATGTATTCTGTTGTGAAGGTCATATGATCACTAATATGGACATTATTATTGTCACTGGTTGCTAATGTCCGACATCTGAGTGCTCGTATTACATGTAGTTTAGCTGGCCGGAGTGGCCAAGCGGTTCTAGGCGCAACACTCAGGAACCGCGCGACCGCTACGGGAGCAGGTTCAAATTCTGCTTCGGGCATGGATGTGTGTGATGTCCTTAGATTAGTTTGGTTTAAGTAGTTTGGGTTGTAGGGGACTGATGGCCTCAGCAGTTAAGTCCCATAGTGGTCAGAGCCATTTGAACCATTTTTTGAACATGTAGTTTAAATGACAAGAAGATGTGTTATTGTACTGTGCTATCATCTTTAGCACCTCTTATTTGATATTGTTGTTGTAGTTATTCTGTCCTATGACAGGTCATTTGTTTCAACTGTCTATTTCTTATTTGTCTAACCATGTATTTGTTATGTTCAGCGTTCCAAAATGTTGTAAATTTAGGATACGGAAAGAAATTAGCAAATTAAAAATGTGCCCCAACCAAGGATGGAACCCTCGATCTCCTGCATGCTAAACATAAACTTTACCCACTGCACCAACTTTCAGAGATACTTACCGTACATTTGGTTACAGTGTTACCAGATTGCCACTCCTTAACGACATTTTTTAATCGCTGGCTCGTGAGGAGTCGCGCTGCAATGCCCGAGTGCGTGAATTTCGCTAGTCGACTTTGGTGCCGCAGCACTGCAGCCGCTGGTGGTAGCAAGAAATATATATATAGTGTCTAAATTTGTGGCTAAACATGATTGTGAACTCTCAAATTGAGTGACCTCAATGCTATTTTCATGTCTAAACACATCTGGGTAAATTATTACACTCTAGAAAGGCAGTTATACGTCATGTTTAGGTCCAATTGAGGAGATGTAGAGAAACTAACATTACCATGCTTATGACGCCAGAAAACACATGTTAGCCGAATTACTATGCTAAGTAGGCAAATACACAAACAAAATAGTTGTCTGAATTACTATCAGCTAGTGTAAGGATGTAAGTAATTCCATTTTTTAGGCCTACACACGATGTAAGACCCAATGCACTCTCAAATTAAATATGTCCAAATACTAATTGTTTTCTGGTGCTTGCCAAGTATTACAATAAAATATCGTCTTCTAAAATACATTAATAGTTTTATTACTTCAATCAGAGCATACATTATCGATGATTCATAGCATTAAATTACATTATTTAGTGACCTTATAATGCTCTTTACTTGCATTTGAACTAGGTTTACTACAGGTTATGTACAATAACAAGTTTTGAGAAGGCTCCAATAATTACCAATAGAAACTGTGGTGCCTAGGCTCACTAAAACATTCACAGACCGTATGTCCCATAATCAACAACTGAATAACACCAGAATCTAATCAAAATACATTATGTAAAACACAAACGCACGCTAATTCACAGGCACAAACAACATAGCCAAAAGAGAAATGAACTTACGGAACGCCATTTCAAGAATGAATATAGAACGTGTATCAAAAGATGTTTTCTTATTGTGATGTATCACGTGATACATATGTGTCAATTCAGCCACCCTTCGTTTGGTTCAAATGGCTCTAAGCACTATAGGACTTAACATATGAGGTCATCAGTCCCCTAGACTTAGAACTGCTTAAACCTAACTAACCTAAGGACATCACACACAGCGATGGCCGAGGCAGGAATTCGGACCTGCGACCGTAGCAGCAGCGGGGTTCCGGACTGACGCGCATAGAACCGCTCGGTCACAGCGGCCGGCTCTTCATTTGGGTTAAGTATTTTTCGCATCGGCTTCAGGAGATCTCTATGCCTTCATTTTCTGATCACACGTTGGTCGATTAAAGTACTGGTCTGTGCTACATGGGAAGTACTTACGTTTTAGTTGTGGTCTTCGGAGTTTGAATCTCGGCTAGTGAACGGCCAGTGCATGGTTGTGCCACTTGAGCACATACAATTTGAAAGGCAGGAAGAGACACGGTTTCAAGGAATCAGACAGTCTGTTGTGATCAGACGTGAGCAGCCCGAAGGGTACTCACCATTAATTCATTAGATGTTATTGTGAGACAGTCAGCGCTGATCAGTTTTTTGTACGGAGTTGCTGTTACAGAGAGTTTGTGTGGGCAGCCAGCACTGAGCCGGAAGCGGCCATTCGAAAATTTTTTGTCAGATAAATTGTGTTCTGATAGTTCTACTGCCACTCATTTGATGAGAATGATTGCATTATATCGGAATTGGTATTGGCAATTGCTACATAATTATATCTTGAGAGAGAGAGAGCTATATTATTTAACTGACTACGACAAGCACATGTCGCTCCTCTCTTTTCAGTCTGCTCAGAGATATGAGGTAAGATGTTACAGTTTCCCTCAGATTTTGGTGCGTCATGTACAGCCAGTGTGACTAATTACGATTTCCTACGAAACGTGCAGCAGAGTAACGAACAGAGGGAGACCAACGTGCGAAACTTAGCCATGTAACGTTCTCCATATTGCCAATACATCTAGATAAAAGTCCTCGTCTTCACTACAGGTATATATTACTGTGCTTGAAACTGTAAGTAGTTTAGCTTAAACTTTATAACTCTCTGGAAAATGTTAACAGTGTAGGTAATTGTAAGTGGTTTATCTTAGATTTTAAAGCTCTTTGGAAAGATGTAAACAGATGTTTGTGAAAATGATAAGTTGTGATTTACCTGTTACTTTGCTCTGTGAACCAGAAAATGAAATAGTGAACAGAAATGTAAGTAAACGTATCATATTATTGACATAATGTAGCCGGCCACGGTGGCCGTGCGGTTCTGGCGCTGCAGTCCGGAGCCGCGGGGCTGCTACGGTCGCGGGTTCGAATCCTTCCTCGGGCATGGGTGTCTGTGATGTCCTTACGTTAGTTAGGTTTAAGTAGTTCTAAGTTCTAGGGAACTTATGACCTAAGATGTTGAGTCCCATAGTGCTCAGAGCCATTTGAACCATGTGACATAATGTACAAGCTGTAACACTTTTATCCTTCTACACACGTTTAGTTTTCGATTCTTAACCCCACTGGCACACGCTGCTAATGAACATAACCTATCAGCTGACGTATAAGTAACTGTATAATGCAACTGATGCTGGCAGCATGCTGCTGAAATGAATTGTGATAGTAAAATATTGGCAAAAAGTAACTGCAGCAGTATAAATTATTCGACATAAGAAGACTCTGCTTAGAAATTTTGCTTTTACATAAAAGCATGTACTTTTACCTACTTGTCTAAATAATTCCCACCAATATCTGAAATGTGAACGTTTGTTTATGAGATCAGAAAAACCTATTGAAAATCCCGCAGACTGTGAAATGTGCACTGTGATTGGTTTTCTTGGTGCTAAGGGCGTGAAAACAGTTGAAATCCATCACCAGATCAGTGAAGCGTATGGACACAACATTATGGGCGATGTGATGGTACGAGAATGGGTGACACCTTCTAAAAGTAGTATGATGACCTTCAGTCATTACTGATGATTTAGTGCAGAAAGTTGATGAAAAAGTGAGTGAGAACAGACACTTTTCGATTTCTGCCTTGTGATGAGTTTCCCCAAGTGTCCGGAAGTGAGCTTCATGCAATTGTTGTCTAATCAGGCAGCATATTTATCTGAGGATTGTATTCAAAACCCGGTTGTGCGATACGATAAGTGCCTTAACATTGGTGAGAACTGTGTAGAAGAGTAAACTGAATTACAGGTTTTAAGGTAAAAACGTTATGGCTAAGAAATGTATGGTTGTTTTAGTTTTATTTCATACCGGTATTTACTTCAAAACACGCCGCATATTATGTCATTTCGTCTATTAAACTCAGTTTCAACTGTGTTTCCCATGGATTTCTGTTATGCCTTATCTTATTAAGTATGTTATCCTCTGCTGCCTTCACTATTTCATCTCCAAACGGTAAACTCTCATTTTCTATTGTGTTACTTATCTCCGTTTCAGTCCCTCTTTTCCTTACGCTTGATTTGAACTCAATACAACCTCTGGTTCTCTCGTTTTGTTCAAGTGCGAAGTCCTTAACTGCCTGTCTTTCAGCATTTAATGCAGTTTTAATCTGCAGTTCATAATCAATAAATCGTCCACATCTGTCCCTGGAAGTGTGATACACTTCCAAATCTGGTTTCGTAATTTTCGTCTTAAGATTATGCACTCTATTTGGAACCTTCCTATATCTCCCGGTATCCTCTACATATGAGACGTTCTTTTTATGATTTTTTAAATCACATATCACCGATAATTAAATCAGATTTCGTGTAAAATTCTACCAGGTGGATTCCTCTTCCATGCTACATCTCCATTAACATTCCTCCCCCGGAAGCCACCAGATGATGCGTGGCAGAGGATTCCTTGACCACAACTACTCATTATCTTCCCTGTTCCAATCACAAACAGAGCGAGGGCATAACGACTGTCTACATTCCACCGAGCTAGCGCTAATTTCTCTTATCTTTGTGGTCCTGGCGGTAGTAGAGTCTTCCTGTAGTCAGCTTCAAATGCGTTTCTCTGAATGTTCCCAATAGCATTACCCGAGAAGAACGTCGGCCTAATCCCAGGGATTTCCATTTGTCTTCCAGAAGCATATCCGTAATGCTTGGATGTTGATCGATCCTACCGGAAACTAATCTAGCAACCAGCCTACAGCGGTACTCAAGAATCGGTCGCACTAGTGTTCTATACATGGTCTCCTTCACAGACGAACGGCACTTCGTAAAATTCTCCAAATATACCATTCTCTTTCCCAACTTCAGTCCTTACGTTTTCCTTGCATACAGATTTGCAGCGCTGCGCCTAGGTATTTAATCTAGGTGACTGTGTCAAACAACATACTACTAAAACGGTATTCGAGCATTACATAATGTTTTAATCATCTGCATTAAGAGGGGTAAGACGTTAAACGGGCCGACTTGGAGCAGGAGAGGCACCACGGGACATTTTATTTTCCACTGTCTATACTTTTACAAATAAATTCATAAAACTTTGTCAGCATGACCAGGAAGGACTCAGGATTCACACTCATGGCAGTGGAAGTGCAAAAACATAACAAAATAATTTTTTTTTAGAAATTGAATCTCATCATTTTTCACTTACTGTTGGCTGTCTTTGTTGCTATAGGTAGATTTTTCTTCACAAGTAAGAGAGATTCTTTAATGAATTTTGCACAGCATACAAACCATACTTACAATTGTATGAAACTCTAGAATTTTCCAAATCTATTAAAAACTGTGGTAAAAATAGAGATAATTAACAACAAAATTTGATTTTTTTTCTAAACATAAAGTTTAATACGTAACAGCTCATTCATTTCTTCATAAATTAAATAGATTCTAGAGTTTCAGAGACCTGTAAGTATGGTTTGTATGCTGTGCAAAATTCATCGAACAGTCCATCTTACTTATGAAGAAACGTGTACCTATAGCAACAAATGCAGCCAATAGTGAGTGAAAAATGATGAACTTTCACATGTAAAATTAATTATTTCGTTATGTTTTTGAACTTCCGCTGCTACGAGTGTGAATCCTGAATCCTTCCTGGTCATGCTGACAAAGTTTTATGAATTTACTTCTAAAAGTATAGACAGTGATAAATTAAAATGTCCTGTGGTGCCTCTCCTGCTCAAAGTCGGCCCGTTTGACGTCCTACCACCTGTAACTTTCGTTTTTCTACATATACTGCTATCCACCTTTCGTCACACCAATTAGAAATTCTGACGTCTTGTATTCTCCTAGTCACTCAATGTCGACATTTCCGTACACCACAGCATTGACAGCAAACAACCGCTGATTGCTGCTGACCTTGCCTGTTATACAATTTATGTATGTCGAGAATAGAAGCAGTCCTTTCACAGTTCCCTGAGGCGCTCCTGATTATATTCTTGCCTCTTGTGAATGCAACATATTCAGCTCTATTACTCAAGAAATTTTCAAGCTACTCGCATATCTGGAAACCTATTATGTACACTCGTACTTTCATTAACAACCTGCAGTGGGGTACCGTGCCAAACGGTTTTTGTAACTGTAGGAATATGGATTTTGCGTATTTCTATTCATCCATAGTTTGCAGCATATCATGTGATGAAAGCTCTAGCTGAGTTTCTCATGAGCGATGCTTAATAAAAGCGTGCTGATTTTTGGACACAAGCCTTTCCGTCTCAAGGAAATTTATTAATTCGAACTGGGAACACGTAAAATATTTTTGCAGCAAACCAGTGTTAGAGATATTGATCTGTACTTTTGCAGGTTCGTTCTTTTACCCTTCTTATTTGCAGGAGTCACCTGCGATTTTTTCGAGCCGCTTGGGAATTAGCGCTGGGCGAGATACTCGCGATTTATGCAGGCTCTAGTAATGGCCCAATGCCGTAGATTACTCTTTGTAAAACCAAACTGGGGTTTCATCTGTACCTGGCAACTTATTTGTCTTCAACTTTCAGTTGATTCTCTTTGCCAGGCGTGCTTATGGCTATATCTTCCATGTGGGGGTCTGTGCCACGGACGTATGATGGTGAGTTTGTACGATCACCTGCATGAAAGATTTCCTAAACGCGAGAGTTATAACTTCAGCTTTTCTTTTTTTGTCTTCCACTGTGACGATAAACTGCTCAAGGACTGACTGGATAGAGGTCGTCGGCCCTATAGCGGTTTCCTATAGACACATAATTTTCTTGGGTTCTTGGCAAGTTCTTTCGATAAAGTATGACGGTGATAGTTGTTTCCTTTTGGCGTGAATCTTTTTACAGACGCAAGGATCTCTACTAACTGTTACCTGTCGTCAGTTGCACGTTCTCTTTTGAACTGTTCGTGCAACAGCCTCGTCGGCCGCGATGGTCTAGCGGTTCTAGGCGCTCAGTCCGGAACCGTGCGACTGCTACGGTCGCAGGTTCGAATCCTGCCTCGGGCATGGATGTGTGTGATGTCCTTAGGTTAGTTAGGTTTAAGTAGTTTTAAGTTCTACGGGACTGATGACCACAGATGTTAAATCCCATAGTGCTCAGAGCCATTTGAAACATTTTGCAACAGCCCCTACTTCCTCAGTATTGACGGAATTTTGTTAAACCATGGTGGGTTTTTTTCCGTCCTTAACCTACTTACTAGGCACATACTTCTCCAGAGCGCAGTTTACACTCTGTTTAAACTCTGCCCATAATATTTCAACATCTATCATACTGGAATTAATTGATGTCCCTTCATTGCCTAACCAGGAACGCTTTGAGTGAGTGGTTGCAAGTTCAGCCTTTATTAAGGCTCATGTGAAAGTGTTATGTTAACAATTGTGATAGGAAAAATATTAGCTGCTAATAACTCACTATGAGCATCAGGAGAGCAACAGAAAATGAATGTCCGCGGCGTGCGCCGGCCGCGGTGGCCGAGCAGTTCTAATCGCGTCAGTCCGGAACCGCGCGACTACATAACAGATCAAAACGAAAATTTCTGTTCCGACACTGACAATGTTGAGTGTTTATGGAAAAAGTTTAAGGCAATTGTAAAATGCGTTTTAGACAGGTACGTGCCGAGTAAAACTGTGAGGGACGGGAAAAGCCCACCGTGGTTCAACAACAAAGTTAGGAAAGCAAAGAGAGCTTCACTGCAAGTTTAAACGCAGCCAAAACCTCTCAGACCAACAGAAGATAAACGATGTCAAAGTTAGCGTAAGGAGGGCTATGCGTGAAGTGTTCAGTGAATTCGAAAGTAAAATTCTATGTACCGACTTGACAGAAAATCCTAGGAAGTTCTGGTCTTACGTTAAATAAGTAAGTGGCTCGAAACAGCAAATCCAGACACTCCGGGATGATGATGGCATTGAAACAGAGGATGACACGCGTAAAGCTGAAATACTAAACACCTTTTTCCAAAGCTGTTTCACAGAGGAAGACCGCACTGCTGTTCCTTCTCTAAATCCTCGCACGGACGAAAAAATGGCTGACATCGAAATAAGTGTCCAAGGAATAGAAAAGCAACTGGAATCACTCAACAGATGAAAGTCCACTGGACCTGACGGGATACCAATTCGTTTCTACACAGAGTACGCGAAAGAACTTGCCCCCCTTCTAACAGACGTGTACCGCAAGTCTCTAGAGGAACGGAACGAGCCAAATAATTGGAAAAGAGCACAGGTAGTCCCAGTCTTCTAGAAAGGTTGTCGAGCAGATGCGCAAAACTATAGACCTATATCTCTGACGTCGATCTGTTGTAGAATTTTAGAACATGTTTTTTGCACGAGTATCATGTCGTTTTTGGAAACCCAGAATCTACTCTGTAGGAATCAACATGGATTCCGTAAATAGCGATCGTGAGAGACCCAACTCGCTTTATTTGTTCATGAGACCCAGAAAATATTAGATACAGGCTCCCAGATAGATGCTACTTTCCTTGACTTCCGGCAGGCGTTCGATAAAGTTCCGCACTGTCGCCTGATAAACAAAGTAAGAGCCTACGGAATATCAGACCATCTGTGTGGCTGGATTGAAGAGTTTTTAGCAAACAGAACACAGCATGTTGTTATCAATGGAGACACGTCTACAGACGCTAAAGTAACCTCTGACGTGCCACAGGGGAGTGTTATGGGACCATTGCTTTTCACAATATATATAAATGACCTAGTAGATAGAGTCGGAAGTTCCATGCATCTTTTCGCGGATGATGCTGTAATATACAGAGAAGTTGCAGCATTAGAAAATTGTAGCGAAATGCAGGACAATCTGCACCACATAGGCACTTGGTGCAGGGAGTGGCAACTGACCCTTAACATAGACAAATGTAATGTATTGCGAATACATAGAAAGAAGGATTCTTTATTGTATGATTATTTGATAGCGGAACAAACACTGGTAGCAGTTACTTCTGTAAAATATCGTGGAGTATGCGTGCGGAACGATTTGAAGTGGAATGATTATATAAAATTAATTGTTGGTAAGGCGGGTACCAGGTTGAGATTCATTGGGAGAGTCCTTAGAAAATGTTGTCCATCAACAAAGGAGGTGGCTTACAAAACACTCGTTCGACCTATACTTGAGTATTGCTCATCAGTGTGGGATCCGTACCAGATCGGGTTGAGGGAGGAGATAGAGAAGATCCAAAGAAGAGCGGCGCGTTTCGTCACAGGGTTATTTGGTAACCATGATAGCGTTACGGAGATGTTCAGCAAACTCAAGTGGCAGACCCTGCAAGAGAGGCGCTCTGCATCGCGGTGTAGCTTGCTCGCCAGGTTTCGAGAGGGTGCGTTTCTGGATGAGGTACCGAATATATTGCTTCCCCCCTACTTATACCTCCCGAGGAGATCACGAATGTAAAATTAGAGACATTCGAGCGCGCACGGAGGCTTTCAGACAGTCGTTCTTCCCACGAACCATACGCGACTGGAACAGAAAAGGGAGGTAATGACAATGGCACCTAAAGTGCCCTCCGCCACACACCGTTGGGTGGCTTGCTGAATATAAATGTAGATGTAGATGTAGTGTAGACTGCTACAGTCGCAGGTTCGAATCCTGCCTCGGGCATGGGTGTGTGTGATGTCCTTAGGTTAGTTAGGTTTAAGTAGTTCTAAGTTCTAGGGGACTGATGACCTGAGATGTTATGCCACATAGTGCTCAGAGCCATTTGAACCATTTTTGTCCACGGCGTGCAGAGATCAGTCTTGTATCGGGTGTATGTATTACACTTCACAAAATGAACATCATCGACAGTCAAAAAATGTTCAAAAGAAATCCTTAACTTGCATAATGAACACCGAATGAAAAACAGCATGCCTCAGTGATCACAAATGTGGTGTCACCGCCAGACACCACACTTGCTAGGTGGTAGCCTTTAAATCGGCCGCGGTCCGTTAGTAAACGTCGGACCCGCGTGTCGCCAAACAGTGATTGCAGACCGAGCGCCGCCACACGGCAGGTCTAGTCTAGACAGACTCCCTAGCACTCGCCCCAGTTGTACAGCCGACTTTGCTAGCGATGTTTCACTGTCTACCTACGCTCTCATTTGCAGAGACGACAGTTTAGCATAGCCTTCACCTACGTCATTTGCTACGATCTAGCAAGGCGCCATATTCAGTTAATATAATTACTTCAAGAATGTATTCTAAACAGATAATATTGTGACTCATGTACCGTCAAGAGCGACGTTCATCATTAATGGATTAAAGTTAAGTATCAAACTAATTACGTCCGCTTTCTGAATTCTCATTCCTTGTCATGTTCCAGACCTTACGTCAGTATAGTTCTTCACTCCTCACGCTAGCCTTCTTGAGCTAAAACGCGTGCATTTCGGCCTCCACTCGTAACACGGTGTTGGCTCTTCTGCTAACACAAAAACAAAGTTCCGTACCATCAAGATCGAATGCGAACTCCTCGGGAGCTACAAACCGTGCAGGACACTCAGCTAGGTATCCACTCTTAAAAAATGCGTATAGTATCATACTGGTGTAGCTGGGTAAAGATAACTAATGGAATAAGAAGGCATGCACCCGAATGCGAAACAGTCTCTCGTGGAGCTTATCGCTAAACAGGCTATACTTTACGTCGTAGCTGAAGATACAATGATAATATGTTTTATAAGCAAACAAAATACAAACATCCAGAGACTGAATTTTTCCAGTTCTTCCAGGCGGTATGAATTGCAATGGCACACACTTTTCAGAACGGAGGTTTTGCTCTAATGGAGTATGATTTTTATATGCAGACCAGTAATCAAGAAAAAGCAAGTTATTTTGACCAGCTATTGGCCAAAAGCCGTGCTAATATCGTAGTTGCAGTTCTCTTACACCCATTTTCCCACTCTTTTTGCTGTGGCGTAAATGTTCCCTATTGCCCTTGCAAGATCACACAAACCAATCAGAATTGTAGGGGGCAGAGCACCTCCAACTTCTCGCAGCACAATAAATAACTTCTCAGCCAATTTACCATCCCGATTATCAGTCGGAATAATTGTATACGAATGCGTTGAGGCTTTGATTCTAGTTGATCTTGTTACAACTCTCTTTCTTATGAAATTCTTTAGCAACGAAAGTTTTGCATCACCTCTTAATTCGAAATTCCTGGCACAGGTAACAGAAATTGATTCCAATGTATATGTACTTATTCATTTGCAATGTTCATGTCACCAAATCAAACAAACATTTGTTTAGTCACAAAATTGTCTTTCTCCCATGGGAGGTTCCTCACAGCAGTCCTGAACAATGTCATTACGTTGTATAATATGCTCTTGCCTGGATGAGAGTTTGAATCCGTTGTGGCATACTGTCAGTGAGATCATCACTGCAGCCCTGGTCCAAAATGTCCCACTCTACAATGGCTATTCTGTGTAAGTTGCACAGTCACATGATCAGTGTCAGTTTCCAAAACCAGTTCGTTTCAGTCGATCCCACACATGTTTGACTGATTCATATCCGAGGAACAAGCAGGCCACCACTTTCTGGCGACTCTAATATGCTGAAGGGATGTGTTTACGAGAATAGCATGATGAGCACCTTTTGGCCTTGTGGAACACAGTCTTGGAGCTGATCAATATTACCGAACTTTCTCCAAACACTACGTCAGTAATAATCAGGGTTCAAACAGATGTGAGTTTCATCCATAAACAGCACCCAACGCCAGTCCTGGGCCGTCCATTCTGTGTGATCTCTTGTCCATCTGCAAAGAAGTCCATAGTGTGTTGTACGACGTGCATCTGTTATTGCCGATGCCTTTGAATTGGTTTCTACTGAAATTTCGGTTTTTAATACAGGAAATAATGCCTTTACTTGTCCGTTTGCCACTGGTTCAACACATTCTTTGATTCGCTATATTTCGGAATAGAACCTGGGTTTTTATTTCAGTAAACAGCATTTCAACTTCTGCTAGATTTTTTTTTTCATACAACCTCTACATTTACTAACTTCCGTTACCTTTTCGCTTTATTTAGTCAAGAAAGATACGATAGCCTCTATTTTGTTAGACAGATTATTCTCTATTTACTTATTTTCTTCCATTTTCTTATTGGTCTCTCCCGTCTGACTTAGTGGAATGAGTATGTAAAATACCTGGATTACGATTTCTGTATTCACATTCGCGTTCTTAGTGTTCATTTAACACTCACGTTCTTTAGAATTTCCATTATACAGGTCTCAAAAGTTTTCGCTCCTCAGATAAGCTCTGATTTAGTACTTCATCCCCTGCCTCATAAGATTCAGATTATGTTTTCGCACTCATTAGATGTAGAATTACTGGTTCTATTTTTATTTTAACTTGAAACAGACAGTCTTGGAATCCTGAGTCCACTAACCCTTTTGGATCCGTACATGTGTCACCTGTTGCTATTTGGTGCACCCGTGCAGTCCCCCTGCCACCACAGTAGGCGTGTACATCGTTCCGATCTGCTGCGTTGCTGTTCGGCTCCAAATGGAACTCTGTCATTACTTCTCTATCACAGTTTAATTTGCGGTTTCGAAAGTCTCTCCGCTGTTATATAAATCCTCCAGTCATCATAGAACTGCCTATACGATGGTTTCTTCACTATTTCTTTATTATGGCAACAGAAGCTTCAGGGAATTATTGTCACAGTAGAGCCACGGGTGCTCGAACCCTCACTACATCGCGTCATTTCAATTCATAATTTTTTCTTGTGGCAAAATGTGTAAAACTTTGTGGAATTTCTAGAGCGTCCGTCACGAAAATACTGATACATTGTAAAGAACTGCCCTATCGTTTTCTTTGTTTCATCTATTAATATCGTTTAAATATATGTAAAACACTATCAGTTCAGGATAAAACATCGAGTTTGTGACGACTACCTTTACCTCCTTCGTCTTCGTCACAAGCAAATGATTATCTAAACTGCTGCTTTGGTGGAGTTATATAGCCCATAGACGGATTGTGATTGGTCGGTAATTAGTCTACGTAATGCTGTCACAGAGGATGTCGATGTCTGCGCTGGTGGCGTCACCGCTCCCGAAGTGGCGTACGCATTGAGGCGGACATCCCAGCCTGTGCAGCGAGGGCGCCTAGAATTCTCATCATGCAGTTCATAAGACAACAGTTTCATATCCATTGGTACAAGGAGCAAAATCTATTTCTGTCGAGAAACAATTCGATTTCGAAATTAATCATCTGACGTACGTGTTCGAAAGAACGGCTATGGCTTCCGTTATATGAAGTCAAAGTTCTCCAAAAACTGGCAACGCGAAAATATTGAACATTTATGTGATGAGTCACCGATTGTAGTCCTTCCTTTCTGTGGCGCTACATCCAGCAAAATAGGCAGACTCCAGGGGAGACGAGTTATAAGACCTATCTTCTGACCTCCTAAGAAGATAAAGGTCAGTCTCGGCCCCAGATCACTGGTATTTATAAAGTCCCTTGTGAATGTGGGAGCAATTACATAGGTCAGTCCATGCGTACCGTTTCCGACAGCTATGCAAAACATCAACGGCATATTAAAAAACGAGAATTGAAGAAATCAGCACTCGCTGAGCACAGCCTTATAAACAAGCTCAAAATACTGTTTGACGAAACAAAAGTTCTTGCCTAGCCTTCTACATATGAGGTTTCTGTAATTAAAGAGGCTTTAGAAATAACAACGTGTGAGAAGAACTTCAACCGTTTCAACAGATAAAACCTGAGCGGTGCATGGGAGCGAACTCTAGATGCTCAGAAGAGACTGAGATGTCCGTCGCAGTGTGTACGCAACTACGGGAGCGGTGACGCCAGCAGCGCAGACATCGACACCCTCTGTGACAGAATTACGTAGACTAATTACCGACCAATCACAAGACGTCTACGGGATATATAAGAGCACCACAGCAGCAGTTCAGAAAGTTAGTTGCTCGTGACGAAGAAATGGATGAAATCCTCGAAAACTCGACATTTTACCTTGAACTGACGCGGCGAGAAGTCCGAGAATGTTTTATGCATCAGTGCCTTGGTGAAATATTTGTTTATCATGCCAGATGTGAGCAAAACATTTGGCAGAGGTACACGAGGCACTGTGCCTCATCTTCAGCCACTACGCACAACAATAGACGCTTCACCAGTCGTGTTTATTAACATTAATGTTTAAACTGTGTCGAGTTTAATAGTTGCACTGTTATCCCCGTGACGGTTTGCGGAGCCAACACCAGCCATGGCTCAAAACACTTTCCCACGTCGGAAGTCTGTATATTCATGCATCCGGAACATCAGAATTTCAGAGACGACTTCATACTATGGAATCATACGCCACATCACTTTATAAAATTTCCGATGAATAAATAACCGCAACATTAATTTTTACGTCTGCGGCCCTTGAGTACGCTATCCCACACTTCAGTTTCGCTCCCTTCTTCTTCGAGCTACCGATGCGCACGCCAAGACCAAGTGTCCAATGTAAATCCTTACCTCTTGTGGTGACAGATTGAAATTTGATTTCTTCGTTATTTAAACGCGTGGAATAGTGCAGCTAGTTATATCAATGAAAATAACATTTCCATCGCATTCCCTTTTCAATGTATTGCACAAGTAAAATCACTCATTTCATAATTTATAAAGACACCTACATTTCAAACATACACATACAGATGTTGATCACTCTACAGTTGCATGGAAAAATATTTTTTTTAAATTTGTGATTTAATGCGCTTAGTATAGTTGGTCTATTATAAGTGTAGGCAGTGGACTGCAACATTTGGCGGCTGATCCTGGGACAGCAGCTGGCTGGTGTGCCTTTGTGCATAAACTGGCGTGGACCTTCCCTCGGCTACTGGGTGATGATGGCTCAGAATCTTGATGGGATTTCTTCTATACAGGTCGGCTACCGTGTATGTGCAATAATAGATTTACGTTCTAAGCGAAGACGTGAGGCCCAGCCATTGATCAGTCATGTCATCATGATCCAGCTCTTTCATAGTATCAACCACTTAACAGCCCTGGCAGTCCTGTAAAGTTGTTTTAACTTCTCCTTCCAGAAGCCCTGTTTAGCGACTTTCGCAGAGTGAGTTGAATTCTGGTTCTTGCTCACTGTACACGTGTTCTTCTGATATGACACCTAGTTACAGAGCTGGCTTACTCTGTCTTCCTGATGACTTCGTTTTGTTGAGCCGTTACAAGACATGTCTGCATTGTTGGGTGGAGCCGCGGCGCAGCACTCCCCGCTCATTCAGGAAATCCGATCCATGACTCTGTCGACCGTTTACATTCCTCTAAAAAAAACACAACATGGTTCATGGCTCGTCAAATATGTACAATGTTCTCCAGTTCGCCGTACTCTAGTTTAGCATGAACCATAATTTTTACTGGCTGTGCATTAAATTAATTACTATTTTATAGTCCTAAATCAGTCTGCTAACAATTGATACACTGGGAGTTCAAGTGGAAGAGTGGTTTTCCACCGAAAGTACACTGGTGTGTTAAACGTGATGACTAAAGTAACATCCGCAAGCTGGTTCACTACCAAGTAAAAAAGCTTGATGGAACTTAGACAACAAATGGAAAGAACACTTACAGCATAACACAGAAGGTAACTAAAAGCAATACGCAATGAAACTAACAGAAATGACATATTCAAAGACGATAACTACACGGATGTCACAGCGATTTGTGGTGGCCCTCTGGACATTACATAACGTGAGATATGGTTCTTGATAGGGTGTATGACCATCACGGACAGCAGTGCATACTATGCAACGTGTTCTCATGCCGAAATGAGATGTTCTTGTGTAGGAAGCTGCATTACTGCACCAGCGTGGTCAATAACTGCCGCACAGTCATTGGTGCTGCAATACGTCTCCCCAAAGCATCCCACACGTTCTCGATGGGAATTAAGTCAGGAGGACGGGTAAGTCAATGCGTTCCCCGGATATCCTCTCTTTCAAAGAGCTCCTCCGTCTGCGCTTTTCGATGCAGTAGCATACTGTCATCCATAAAAATGAAGTCAGGGCCGAATGTAAACCCGAGAAAAGACGCATGTGGGGAAGGAGTACAATGTCACAATAACGTTGAACTGTTAGTGGACTGTGTTCAAAGTTTGAGAAGTTAGTACACCCATGCAACATTATGCTTCCCCATACCATAACAGCCCAGCCACCAAAACGATAATGTCAGACATTGTTCTTGGGCGCATTACCTGTTCCTGCCATATGAGGGTACGTCCAGAATCACTACTCATACTGAAAATGCTCTAGTCTGAGAAGAACACGCGACCCCACTCTTCGATGGTCCGGTCCCTATGTCTTTGGTACCACTGCAGACGGCGACGCCGATATTCGGATGAAAACGAAACACAGCGTACTGTCCGTCGGTCAAGAGATTGGGCCTATGCAGTCGCCGTGCCTCTGTGAAGAGCGAGAGTCCTTGCGTTGCAGTCTCTTCTTGCCTGCTGCACAATGTAGTAGTCATCAGCTGATGTAGTTGAGTGTGGTCGACCACCTCCTCGCCTATGGGCAGCTGTGTCTCTGGTTCTGAACGCTTGCTATACAGGTGAAACAATCCTGTGAGCAACACCACACTCCTAAGCTACACTCCTAACACTTCGTCGTTCTTCCTGTTTCCTGTTGATTCTTCCCAATCTGAAGTTATCCAGATCCCGTCTCTGGACCATACTGTAATGAAGAACACTACCACAACGCATGATAAATGCTGACTAATACACACTCACAGCCTTTTCCCGTTTCTTCAAGTGACACGTGTTTGTGGCAACCCCCTATGGCGCTATAAACACGCTGGTATCACGTTCTGTGCACCATTGGGGGACTTCTGGCAACATGAGCCCGTAATTTCATTCATTGCCACCAAGCAATTAATGTGTCACGTTGCTTTATGTACCTCGTCCTTAAGTTTTGCAGTTACAAATTGCACCAAGTAGAGTGGGAACGCCATCGGCACCGGAAATAGGTATATTTACTGTCGTCATTTTATTGCGTCGTTCGTCTCAGTATAGTTGTGAGTATTGGAGCTTCCGCTACGCTGTTTTGCGTTGCTATTAGTTCATCCAGAGATTGGAGAATGTCATATTTCAAGGCGTTGTTTAGGTAAGTTAGGCTTATCTAAATAGTGTAACGATACCGGTGTCACATTCATGACAATCACCCCGTCTCCCCCCCTCCCCTCTCCCTCTTGAAATGACTGCTTGCTCGTGACTTAGTTCTACACACCATACCAGCTACAAATACCTCTGTCGCGTAAAACACCCCTGTTTCCCCTAATTCCTCCACAATAAACTCCCTGCTATACCTATTGAAAAACAATACTGAATAAAATAAATTGGCCTATTAGAGAAGCAATATTTCTCGGTAAAACTGAACAAAACATAACCTTTCATGATCTTTACCATGGACTCCTTATTTGCCATATAATTTTATCACAAAAATATACGCTATCGACATGCATGTGGTAACTCAATAATTTACTTCCATTATCTCAAAGTTAGTAGAGTAATTGACTGCGCCAAATTTCTGTATGCTTGCTCCTCTTGTTGCCCCCTCTTCCTTTGCAGGTAGTAGTAATGCATATGGAGCAGCTATAAAATGAAGAATGCCTCCCACATGGGCAGTGTTTCCATGTTGTCTGTTAAATCCTGCCTAGACAAACAATTCAAACAAATTCTATTAATGAGTTTTATTACGAAAAGTAAATGACAATAGTTAACTTTAGGAATTAGATATATGTGTCGCAGGAAAAGGGTGACATCCGAAATAAACAAGCTTTTTCAGAATAAAAATTCTAATACAAGCGGTGTAATGAACTTTGACGCTTCTATTCAGGTCCCTAGTCTTGAAGCTTCTCTTCAACTTGGCCGCCACCAGTCCGGCGCGGCGTTTACGTCCTGTTCACATAGAGGCGGCTGCTGTCGTGTTGTCGTCCTGGAGAGTGGTCGGTCAACATGCAATTGCCTGACGTCTCGTCAGAGCCCTCTCTGCTCTATCGTTCCCGACTGGCGTAACGGCGCTTGAACTTACGCCGTAACATTGTCAACTGCAATTCAATATTTACTGGTTACTTCATTTCCACAACTTGGTCGGCCCTGATATCAGAGAATAAATTTCTTCGTCTCACCATTCGTCGTGTAAGGGATAATTAACATCACATACTGGCCAAACCTACACCCTGGATATTTACCAATATGCTATACCATTTTCTCCTGATGTTCGAGTAGCTTAAAGCTCACTAAAAGTTTTATTATAGTCAGAAAGTAGTAGTTATCCATGATGTCTGGTTAAGTGGACCTAATACTTCCATCCTACTCATCTCAAACAGTTTGGTTGCCTCAAGTAACCTCTAAGCAGTACTTGCTGACAACTCAGTTATCCACATTGGGCACATGACACACAGTTCTTCACATACTGATCGACATTCTGTTTCCATGTCTTCCGCCAATAGGGTTTGACTTCTCTATGATCCATTGTCCTGCACCCTTCATATCTAGACAACATGTAGTCATTTGCGTGTTATGCCCTCTGCCACTCTACAAGGGTATGACCAAGTGCTCATGTGGTGCCAATCTTCCTGCTCAATCCATTTGCGTTACTACACTTTCTATCCGGTTTTTTAATGGCTTCAAAGTCGAATCCACTTAATTTAAACGCCCATAATGTACTCAAATGGTCTTTTAAACCTAACAACCATTTTATTACTGCGTGGTCTATAAGCACCTCACATATTTTGCCGAAGAGATAACACCTGAAGTACATGACACCTTATTTTAAACTCAGTATTTCGTTTTCTGTGGGTAAGTAATTGATCACATTCTTACTTATTTAACTTGTTGCGTAAGCCACTGGACGCCCCTTGCTCTGTGCGTCTTGGCTCAGAACGTGCACTATCATCTGGTTGAAAGCATCACAAGAAAAAATAAATTCCTTTCTTTAATTCAGAAATAACAACACAGTTCTAGCTGTTACTGCCTCCTTCAACTTCTCAAACGTGGCTGGACATTCATCTGCCCACTGCAATTAAACACCCGTCTTCAACAACTGTGTTAGTATCCTGCAATATCTGCAAATCGCATTACAAATTTTCTATGTTATTTATGTAATCCTAAAGATGACAATAGCTCGTTTTCATCTATGGTGGTGGGAAATTATGCACTGCAAATATAAATCTAGGCTCAATTTTCACTCCGTCCTGGATAATCACATGCCCTACGTAGTTTATAGCTGTTAACACAAAATGATTGCTCTTGACAGTCGTCTCTTCTGCAGAACTCAATTTCTTAAAAAACTTCTTTCATTCACCGTGCATGTTCCTTTCCACTCTCAAAAACACTATAGTGTTACCAAGGCATACCATCCACTGAAGTGGATTTAAACCTTTTATCTCTCCATTCAGAAATTGCTTAAGTGTGGCCAGTTCATTTTTAAACGAAATGGTATTCACTGATATTGGTAATGGCCCAAGGGGCTGTAAGCACAGCCTCTGGCCCGTTCTCCGACACTTGATGGTAACTGCTCTTCAGGATTATCATGGGAAAGTATTTTCACTTACCTAAGTTTTCCAGGAACTCCATAATATTTGGTATCAGAAATTTATCTATAATCATCTTAGTGTTCAAGTAGTGATAATCACATGACGGTCTATATTTTTCTTGCTGTGGCCGACGACTTTTTGGATACAGTAACAACTGATATTCCACAGAGACAGTTATTTCTTTATATTATGCCATCATTCAGTTGCAGAATAATAAATTCCTCCATTGTTGGCTACAACTAATGGGGTACTGCGCGTACTTTCCGATATACGGGAGTTTTGTCCTCACTTGGAATATTATGATGTGTTGTGGTTGCTGCCAGCATAGACCCATGAGGATTGAATTAATCCAAAAAGTTCACAAACAGCTTTTTCATGGCTATCTTGTCTCCTCCTTCCAAATGCTCGACTTTTCTACATAATGCAGATGTATAGATGGTTTGCTTATGGTTTGACGGACGTATCTAAATCATTCTCCATCCAGCACAACCAAATTGTCAAATAAGAATCTTTTGGATCAAGTCACTTCACTGAAGCTGAAATTATTCACAGTGATAGGAACTACACGTTCCTCATGTACTTCTTGTATGCATACAATACTCCCGTGTATAAAAAACCATAATGTATCTAATTCGTCATTGTCCACCAGTAATTGCTCACACACACAGAAGATGTTAATTGGTCCGTCTGCATTTATTCTCACTCAAAGTTATTTTCCTGTACCCTGTGGCACTTTGTCACACAGATCTAAATGACTTTGAACGCAGGTTAGTCGGCTCTTCCCACGTCAAAGGTGAATCTAATGACAGTGCATCATTGACAGCAGTATCCCTCAGCTAAAACAATAGTCCACTGAGTATCATGGAGCACTGTGAGAAATCAACCTTGCTTGATTTTTAGTTAAGAAATCCAATCACCGGACTGTGCCATACCCCACAAACACATGGTTCAAATCTCCATTACTGTCTCTGAATTGTTTGGTTCTCACTTGAACATTTAGTGCCACTGAACCTGACATAACCTATAATGTAGAGGGCTCAATCTCCTCTTAGCTAACTGATCCAGCGTTACCACAGGAAAATAGGTCTCTCTGGCCAATAATAACATATGCTCTTTATCATTCCTTACGGCAACTAAGCAACACTGCCCCTCTGTATATTCTTCGTAGCACTGATATTTTTTGGGAATACCATCGAACAGATTTTGAACTCTCGTTGGTGTTCAACGATCTGTTATTTTGCTCTGGTCCATTCCGCGTTTAATTCCTGCAGTCTTACACGTGTTTCTCAATTACTGCACTCTCGCAACATTGTGGTTAGCGAAAGCGCTTTTGAAGATGTCTCTGGTATCCACATCTGCAAACACATTAGATCCATAGAGGTAACACCATTCCCATCTAGCATCCTGTCACGGCATCCACCTCTTCTAAATGTGTAGTTACCCTGATGGCGTTGACCAAGTCCGTTGGCTTTTCTGAATGCACCCTCCCCGAATACCAGGTTAAAATCACCTAAGAACAACATTCAGTGCTCAACGCTCTACTTCCTGAAGATTAACTGTTTGCCTCCTAATTCTCCATGAACTCATAGGTCTCAATATTTGTCTTTCTAAGCCTATCAATAAAACTCTCCACCGATTTATAGCACCTCTGAGCTACTCCACTCAGTTTCTCACGAAAGAACCCCATACTGTTCTTTTTATAGCGCCACATGAGCCTTATTCTGTCCAGATACCCTGCCCTGTGGGTGCTTCCATGTCACCTATATATGCCAAAACCTCATCGACTGTTTTGCCTGACAAAGGGGTAGTCAGGTGACAGTTGTTGAATCTAACAAAGGTGCGGTCACACTAGACGAAGCTTTACCTTCGCTCCCTTCTGCTTCTACATGTTACTTACCTTTGGAACGCCTGTTCTACAGAACTTGAAATGCCTCTCCTCTGTGAGGAAATAACCTCTGTATCTGACCCTGACACTGGAAACCTTGCCCATAAAAATTTAAAAAAAAAACACAGAAAAACTGGGAACAAACAAAGATAACAATAACAGAGCCACTCGCAATAGTAACACACCGTGTCTCAATCGTCTCGTGTGACGATTATTCGCTTCTACTCTACACAATGCGTGGCCAAATGACGGTAGTACCGGCATGTGTGACACTTAGCAGGCACTGACTCTGCACACAGCACACTGTGGTCCAACAGATTGCACTGCGTGAATCCCACTGAACGCATACCAGCATTATCCTCTCCACTATTGCCTTTGAACTGAGATATGTCGGCAGGTTCCCTCCATCCCCACGAACTGCACCTTCAAGTTCCTGTGACAGTCAGACTTCCCAACCATCCCCTTGCACGTGAACAGGAGAGGGGAAAAAGTAATTTGACAATTCATAACACAGCGTTGTCGAAGCTGCAAGCTGGAGCTAATTAGTTACCTGATCAGTTGTTTCACAAATCATTTGAACGATTCTTTTATCGAAATGATGATTGGTTTTTAAATTAATGAACGCATAATTTTTTAGATCTACTGATGCAGCTAGTGCAGCTAGTGATGATGTGCATGATCCAGCTGACGGTAGCGGCGTAGAACTTATCACACAACTTACAGCAGTTGGGGTGAGAGACAGCCATGGTGAGATACCACTTATGCCGTCCATGGTAAACAACCTCTCTCTGGGACGGTGAAGCTGGCTGTGATAGATCAGGATGTATGGCAGTTCACCTCCCATGACGTGCATGCAGTGAAGTAGTGGCTGGAGTCCGGCGGTGACACGTCATGGAAATAATGTTGGATGAATTAGTCCTTTATTCCATAACAATTGCAACAATAGAGATGGAACGGGAGAGGCGACCAATGGCCTCCGTAATGTGGGCGGCCGCAGCCAATGCTTCATGCTGGCGTCAGCAGTAGCTCACTAGAAGAGTGGCGCTCCACATGTTCCCCATGGCGATGGCTGTGGTCAGCAAAATAGCAGAGACATTGGTACAGATCGGCGGTGACAGCTTCCAGTGACTGATAGCAGAAAGCAACCACGGCTGTAGCTCTGTGGCAAGCACACCAAGGCAGGCAGGGTCCAACTAAGGCTTCCAGCAAGACTATTAATAATGACGTGCCCCTGCGCTGGGCAATGGACATTGACAGTGATGCCGGCACAACGTGGTGATGGCCGGACATCTAGATGGGTCAGCTTGAACCCCAGTCTACCAGGAAGGCTACCAGTGGCAGACTACAGTCACGGAGCAGGTGACTCACAAGTGGGAGGGTGACAAGTCGACAGCAGTTGGATTGTACGTGTTGGTTTTTAGACTGATTTGGACCTCCCTTCAACCAGCGGCCGGTGGTGAATGAGACTGAATGATTAAATTCTACATTATTTATGCTAGGCAAGTCAGCTGTCATTCCTAAACAGTAGCAGTTTTGCCTTCTAAGCCAAAGTACGAGATCTAGTCTGTAAGTAACCATGATGTCATGCTTCACTCGTTTCATAGCAGCAATTTCGCTGCCCTGGTAGCCATATGAAGGTCTTGCAACTTCTCCTTCCGGAAAGTTCTTCGTTGCCAGCTTGCTGAACCTTGGTTCCTGTATACTGAAGGCATGGAACCTACATACAGAGGGGACCTTCGATGCCGTCCTTATGACGTCGTTTTGCTGAGTCGTCACAAGAGCCATCTGCTTCTCCAGATGAATCCGTGATGTAACACAATATAAAATTTGTAACGTTCAAGTAAAGGGAGTAACTCAAGTTGGTGTTTAGTCTCTCTTGATTCTACAGATGTTTTGTCAAAATCCAAACAGTTAATGCAGATTTATTACACAGTATGTTAATAACAATTTGCTATTGTTGAGAACATAAGAAGGTCAGGCTTTATTTCAGCAGCTGAAACAAACTTTTTTGTAGAGCACATTGGTGCCCAATCCAGATTTCAGTAAGCCATTTTGTGTGCCTCGGGATACCTCTAGGGTCGGCACTGGTGTCAAATTGTTCCAAATGAGACAACAGGGATAGTCCTAGATACATAGAACTATAGCTAACAAATAATATTCTTTAAGTTTCTACTGTGTTTCAGACCAGGAAGCACTTTCTATTGCATCTGGCGTTCAGAAATTCGTCTCCGTTTGGATGAACACATGCAAATTCAAGAATGCTGGTTAGCTGTGTGGGCAATATTCATCCAGCAGTGTGAAACCGAGATAAAATGCATACTGGGCAAACACAACCTCGTACCTGACACATTGTCCAAGGGTGCAGAGACATCTTAGATACAAGAGATCTTCTTAATAAAATGAGGACGAGTACATGATTTTGCTGTATCTGCAAGGAATAAGGCACCTTGTAGAAAACCTATTGCAACATGAGAAGAGATATAACACAGATAAGTATCTCAGACTAGTAAACGGTCAGTTAGGAAGCCTATAGCACCCTGCAGTACCACAGTATTGCAACCTGCATGAAGATAACATGGTGAGTAGGCGGAAATACTGCATTGTGGAATGTATGTTTTTCTTCGCAGAACGTAGATGCACTTACAGTTGATCCACGCTTTCCATATAAATCTTACAGTGTGAAACAATGTGTTGAATTTTTTATTTTAGAAACGTTCAGAAATTGTTTAGCACAAAACATTTGCCATTAACATTACCGGCTGGTTTTACTCAACGAAATATGAGCAAATGACTTACGTGGGAACTTAATAGCCTTGTACACTGAGGTGACAAAATTGTGATATAGTGTCGGACCTCAGCAACTCGATGTGGTATGGGCTCAACAAGTCGCTCGAAGTCCCCAGTAGAAATACTGAGCCACGGTGCCTGTATAGCCATCCATAATTGCGATAGTGTTGCCGGTGTAGGGTTTTGTGAACGATGCGACCTCCCGACTATGTCCTATAAATATTCAATGTGATGCGTGTCGGTGGATCTGGACGTCCAAAAGCATTCGCTCGAATTGCCCGGAATGAACTTCAAACAAATCGCGAACAACTGTAGCACGTGACATGGAGCATTGTCATCCATACAAAGTTCATCGCAGTTTTGGCACATGAAGTCCATAAATGGCTGGAAATTGTCTCCAAGTAGCCGAACTTAATCATTTTCAGTCAAAGATCGGTTCATTTCGACAAGAGGGCCCCGTCCATACACCGTAAACACAACAAACACCATCATGGAGCCACCACCAACTTCCGCAATGCCTTGTTGGCAACTTGGATCCACGACTTCGTGGGATCTGCGCCACACACGAAGCCTACCATCAGTTCTTACCAACTGAAATCAAGACTCATCTGACCAGGCCACTGTTTCACAGTCGTCTAGGGTCCAACGAATATCATCACGAGCCCAGGAGAGACGCTGCAGGCGTTGTCGTGTTGGTAACAAAGGGACTCGCATCGCTCGTATGCTGCCATATCCCATTAACGCCAAATATGCAGCACTATCCGAACGGCCTACATGAAAATTAAAGAGACCTTTGGAGAAAATAGAACCACTTGTATGAATATCAAGAGCTCAGATGGAAACCCAGTTCTAAGCAAAGAGGGGAAAGCACAAAGGTGGGAGAAGTATATAGAGCGTCTATGCAAGGACAGTATTATGGAAATGGAAGATAATGTAGATGAAGATGAAATGGGTGGTATGATAGTGCGTGAAGAGTTTGACAGAGCACTGAAAGACCTAAGTCGAAACAAGGCCCCGGGAGTAGACAACATTCCATTAGAACTACTGACAGCCTTGGGAGAGCCAGTCCTGACACAACTCTGGCATCTGGTGAGCAAAATGTATGAGACAGGCGAAATACCCTCAGACTTCAAGAAGAATTTAATAATTCCAATCTCAGAGAAAGCAGGCGCTGACAGATGTGAAAGTTACCGAACTATCAGTTTAAGAAGTCATAGCTGCAAAATAATAACGCGAATTCTTTATAGACGAATTGAAAAATTGGTAGAAGCCGACATCGGGGAAGATCAGTTCGGGTTCCGTAGAAAATTTGGAACGCGTGAGGCAATACTGACCCCGCGATTTACCTTAGAAGATAGATTAAGGGAAGGCAAACCTAAGTTTTTAGCATTTGTAGACTAACAGAATGCTTTTGACAGTGTTGACTGGAATACTCTCTTTAAAATTCTGAAGGTGGCAGGGGTAAAATACAGGGAGCGAAAGGCTATTTACAATTTGTACAGAAACCAAATGGCAGTTGTAAGAGTCGAGAGACATGAAAGGGAAACAGTGGTTGGGAAGAGAGTGGGACAGAGTTGTAGCCTATCCCCGCTGTTATTCAATCTGTATATTGAGCAAGCAGTAAGGAAAACAAAAGAAAAATTCGGAGCAGGTATTGTAATCCATGGAGAAGAAATAAAAACTTTGAGGTTCGCCGATGACATTGTAATTCTGTCAGAGACAGCAAAGGACTTGGAAGAGCAGTTGAACGGAATGGACAATGTTTTGAAAGGAGGATATAAGATAAACACCAACAAAAGAAAAACGAGGATAATGGAATATAGTCGAATTAAGTCGAGCGATGCTGAAGGAATTAGAATAGGAAATGACACACTTAAAGTAGCAAAGAAGTTTTGCTATTTGGGGAACAAAATAAGTGCTGATGTCGAAGTGAGAGTATATAAAATGTAGACTGGCAATGGCAAGGAAAGCGTTTCTGAAGAAGAGAAATTTGTTAAAATCGAGTATAGATTTAAGTGTTAGGAAGTCGTTTCTGAAAATATTTGTATGGATCGCATAATATTAAATTCCCTGACGATTTTCGGAACTGAATGTCCAATGCGTCTAGCGCCAAGTACCATTCGGCGTTCAAAGTCTGTTAATTCCCGTCGAGCGGTCATAATCACGTCGTAAACCTTACTACATGAGTCACCTGAGTATAAATGACAACTCCTCTAACGCACTGCCCTTTCATACTTTGTGTAAGTGGTACTACCGCCAGATGTATGCGTGCGTGACGATATCCTATGGCTTCCGTCACCTCAGTGCATATCAGTATGGGTTGATTATATGAATTACTTCCAGAAAATTATAAGTAATTTCCGAAATGCTATTACCAGTTTTGCACATTATGAACTGATGTCGGGTGAGTTCCCTCACAATATAATTTCTTGAGTAATGAAATTCCTTACTTGAACGTGATTGTTAATGGATGTACAAAAAGACGAAGCTAGGAAAAACGCAAAAAAACTGTGGCATAATGCTAGAGCTCCATCACCCTGTTTGATGTTAGAATACCTGATACTGCTGGAAAAGAAATATCCGAAGTCGTTAGCCGAGACGAAAATAAGTTAGTATGTGTACCATGGACCTGTCCGAATAACTGCAATGCCACATATAAACGCATACCAACAGTAATATTCCCAAAGTAGGAAAGATCTGTATCTGAGAAACTTTGTACACCTAATATTCTTTATGCAAGGTGATGAGGTATCAGTACTGTAGGGACACTGTTACTCTGTGACAGATACTTGAGGAGACAAACTGTACAGTCAAAGCTTTTAAAACTATTATTGTATTATTCATTCCCTTTCATCTTCCCTATCGGTAGTAAGAAAACAATTTATTTTAGAGAGGGAGAACAGAGTTCAATGAAAAAGCAACAAAAGTTGCTAACAAATAATTTTATGAGCGTAATGAAGAATGTGAGCTGGCCAATGCAATTGACCATAGCAAATTTTGCACAACGCTCAAGTGAACTAGGATTATTGTGAGACATTTCCATATCTGCTCCGGTATCCCTCAATAATTTGGTTCTAAATGCAATGAATATCAGCTAGATTTGTATTCGGCAGATGCTGTCCCGAATCCGCCCAGCCACCATCAACAGTAATCTGCGAGCAAGAAAAGTAATTACTCTGTTTTGAAACTGTTGGCACACACACGTACAGTCACAATGGACGCCACAGCACCTCGAAGAGACGCTCTGTTTTACCAATCTTCATCCAGTGACGTTAGATGTTGCTTGTAGTATGTTCCTTTAACCATCCTGTCCCTTAACTATTAAGCAACACCTAATGTGTGGTATTTAGAACAATAATGCGGTCTAGTCGCATGATGATTTAAATTATGCCAGTAATGAGCAAGCTTTCTCGTCTGTGTGCAAGTTTTTGGGGAATTTTGCTCATGTCTCAACGAATGTGACTGTGGTTGTAACTCTGATTTGTATTTCTTTGTATTTTGTCCTGTGTGTGAGTATTTGTCTCTGAGTGAAAGAAGTGATCTTTAGGTTCTGTTTGTGGCTTGATAACTTGTAAAAACAGTTAAACAAACAGTACCATCCCGAGTCCTAAACCTACTTTAAGAAAAAACTAGGAAGTTTCATTCGGTGTGCATCACATAAACAGACGATGAAAATAAAGCTCATAAAATAAGGAAAGTAGGGTAAGTTGTAGAATACGGCCCATCACCCGAATCCATGGAGTGCAGTCCCTATAATCAGAAGTAATGAGACAGTTGCTTATTAGTAAAAAGTACAAAAAATATATAAAATCCTGAAATTTGTGCAGAATTATCTTCCCAGAGGTTTAAACCTGCGACCTGACGCGTATACAGATATTCGTTTTTATTACTCTAAAAATACCAGAAGTTTGCGGAAATAGCCAAATTTACTAATACCTTTTAACTATGGACAAGCACGTGAGCTGGCTCCACGTTTTATAAAGTTTTCCCGCCATATTAACTTCGTACAATTTCTTTATTTTAATTTGCCAATGCTATAGCTTTACATACTTTCACGCTTAGATGCGAATTTTTCACAAAGAATAAATGACCTATTTCTCCTATATTGGATTTTTATATACAGCAAGTAGGCTTTTTCTGCTATCGTTGATTATTCTCTGAAAAATTTGTCACGTTAGCACAGTAGGAAGCTTGGGGGTTTCGAAAGTAAGAGAAAGGAGTATGTAGAAAGTACAAAATGATAGCCAGCACTCTAAAATCTATCAACTAACAGTGTGTTACTTGTGATTTTGTGGATATCTATTCTTTACTAACGTGCAGTGATTGAACCTGATAGGTAATATAAGCTTCTGCGCGCAGCCTTCTGACCCTTGAATTCGAGAGATTAGTTACGTCACTTTGAACCAAACGGCAATCATCTCCCCCTTCCCTGTCTCTACTTACCCTCACCAAAGTTAAAGAAACTTCAGCTATATATTTCGTCTTGCTGTACGTTTTCTCCCACGCTGTACTCTTATTTTATTTATTTTAGAGAATCTACGTCAATAACTGTCAGTAAATGGCCGCCCCAATATTGTGTTCTTCATATTGATCATAATACTATGAATAATTACTCTCTGGATCTATAAACATCATTACCGTTACGTCATATGGCCTAACAGAACAATTTTAATATGGTCGCAACCTTTTAGCCTTTCTTACGAACAAACGCAAGGGGAAGATATGCAGCTGTCAGTTAGAGGCTGTTGCTTTAAGCAAAAATGAACGTGGTAATCAACGTAAACTCTTTTTACGTCAATACATTTGGTTCAATATGTTTTCAGTAAGCATAGGCCATCCCTAAAGTGTGTTTCAGGAAAGTGTGTTGAATACACATATTCGTCGGTCATAATCTGTTGGTTTCAGAACGTATTCCAGCCACTAGTAGGTATAGAAGGGAAGATAGGAGCCACTGAGTGGGTCCCAAATGTTAGGAATAGCGTAGATATTCCTGTAATTATGCTCCAGAACTTTGAATTCAACATTTAAGAAAGCGCCTTTGTTGTCTGCTGTATTGACCTGACGAAAGAGTATGTGACGTTAGACTCGGAACGCGCGTGCCTGAGGTGGGCGTGGCTCGGAGTGTGCCAGTAGAGGGAAGCCGTGGCCGGGGGCCAAACCGCTCTCCCGTGCACTCTTGTCAGATTTGGCCGTAAGCGGAAGTCACGGTTATGGGTCGACCTACTTCCAGTGGTGAAAGCCGCCAACCCTTTGTGATAACAGTATATGCCCATATCATAGCAACCACACAAGATACAGGAAAGTACGATACACCATTTTAAAGAGCACATTGTCGTGTACTTTTTGATACCAAGTTTGCACCTACACCACATGAAATCTCTTTAATTCATTAGAGTAAAGACGGGCATATTACCAACTTTTGAACCGAAGGAGAGACAAAAACGATTGAAGGATCAGATTAAAGATCTCAGCAAGACGGAGATGCTGAGAGACCTACTTTTGTCGGCAACATCACATTTCGCCGGCAAAAGCCATTTATGTACAAATCTTATCTCATATCAGTCGGACTGATCAGACGAGAGTTTCGCATATTATATCAGTGCAGCCTATGCCAGGATACTTTCGTACACGCCACACACTATTTTCATGTTATACCTTTTACATGATTTGACTGCTTTGAGCTGATTATATTTCCATAGTTAAATCCACATCTAAATTCTATTAAAGTTATAGGAAAAGTGATTGCATTAGTAGAAACTTAAGGTGATTTTCCATGAAATTAATGTATCGCTTTCTGAATAATAATTTTTAGGTGCTATAAACAATATAATAAAATTTCGCCATCTTGCCAATTACATATTTGTTAATTGTGGACCAGCTATTTGAGTTACAGTTTACCACGATATCACAAACTGATCGACCCATAAGCTATCATCTTCCTTTTTAATGAAGTTTTAACTATCATTAATTGCATAGACACTGTAAATTTGTCTACAGCATGTTCTGAATCTATCGTCAGATGACTACGGAAAGTATAGTGCGAGAGAATATAAGAGCTGGACAGAGGCTGGAGGGCGCACTCATTTTCGTACTAAGATGGACGTAAGACCTCTGATGGCATGAACGACGTACGAGCAGCATGCTTTAGTTTGAATTTGCGAGATTTTCGAATGCGTGGACTCGGTAATTTCAGAGTTGGGTCTCAGGTTGTCATGAGTTCGCCACAGTCTCGTCATTTTGGCGGCACTTAATTACGGTGTGACGAACAATTATTTGCGGCTGAACTTTCCTATTAGTGCCGAGTTAGTTTCCAGTCCAGGCTCGCAACATGCACCGCTGACTTGTACCTGACTTATTTATTGAAACAAACGTTTTTTTTTTTTTTAATTGCAAACAGCTCATCTCGGGCACAATGATTTCCCGTAACTTGCCCACTAACCAGCCAAGACTTTATTTTTTCACACTTTTAGGGTGCAATTCGGTTACTTATTGATGTGACAGCTACGGATACAATAAATCATCTTTGACAACGAAGAACGGGGAACAGCGGTTGTTGTTCCATTTTAGTTACATCGACAAAATCTGAGACAATCGTGTATTATTTTACAATACCAAAGAGATTTGGAACGTCGGAAGTACTACATCGTTTTGTATTTCAGGTTTCTTCTCACGTATTTCTACATCAGTAGCTCCATAACATTTCCTTAGTGCTCGCTGGTGGTGCTTTCCAGGGTAGGCGGCCCTAGGTATATCATTTCCGGAGGATGAAATCGAATTCGCCTGTTTTGGTGCTGTGACATCGGCCTCGACCCAGTACTACTTTGGTTGACGTTTCGCTTCTGAGATGAAGTTGTAGAAATACGTCTTACAAATCAATACATATAATCAGTAAGACTTTACTTAACATTGTCAGAATGTTAGTGAGATATTTATTTAGACGTTTTGCTCTAGTAAGCATCAGCAAATGGAGTACCTAGCTTACGAAAATCTTCCTTCTCAATTCCTCATGCAGCATGTACCGTACTTTTTTATTTAATGGTCAGCTGTAGATTACTGTTTTTAATCCACGATCGCCGAATATCGTATTGTACACTTTCTTAATGTTTACATCTATGGCTGCAATTCGAGGGCGTCTTCAAGATGTATTATCATCAAAAGAACTATGGTATGTATAAGGTTAGCCACACATTTCTTAATATTTCGTAATAAAAGATACAGATTAATTGCAGATGTTCACCAGTTCTACATGAAATTTCGTAACAAAGAATTTTATAATACCAGTGGTACCCCATTTCGTTCGTTTTTGTATGAAGCAACCACGGTATTACCAGTTTAACAAGTGAATCGTATGAATAAAATTGGGCCGCAAATTAAGTTGAAGCCTGAACTAAGTTATTCTACCACATCTTTCTCCTATATCAACATCCATATTCTCCAAGCCACCATATGGTGCACGGCAGAAGTTACGTTGTGCTAGTACTAGTCATGCCCTTTCTTTCTCCACTCGCAAATGGAGCGAGGGAAAAACAGTTGACGATACTCCTCCTTAAGGGCCCTAATTTGTCTGGTCTTGTCTTCGCGGTCCTTATGCGAAACGTACTATCATGCTCAAAGATATCCGAAAGTTCGAAATTGCTTTCCGCGTGACTTGCATGCAGGCTGTAAGTAGGCTGTTTAGTTTTTTTTATTGGTAACGCCGCCGCTACGTAGCACTCTGTATGAAAATCACTGGCTGTGCCGTGTGCAGTCTGTGGCTGGTTGGCATTGTTGTAATACTCGCCATTGTAGTGTCGGGCAGCGGCAGCTGGATGCTAACAGCGCGTAGCGTTGCGCAGTTGGAGGTGAGCCGCCAGCAGTGGTGGACTTGGGGAGAGAGATCGCGGAGTTTTGTAATTTGTAAGACTGGATGTCATGAACTATCATATATATTTTGACTGTTAAGGTAAATACACTGTTTGTTCTCTATTAAAATCTTTCATTTGCTAACTATACCTATCAGTAGTTAGTGCCTTCCGTAGTTAGAATCTTTTATTTAGCTGGCAGTAGTGGTGCTCGCTGTATTGCAGTAGTTCGAGTAACGAAGATTTTTTGTGAGGTAAGTGATTTGTGAAAGGTATAGGTTAATGTTAGTCAGGGCCATTCTTTTGTAGGGATTATTGAAAGTCAGATTGCGTTGCGCTAAAAATATTGTGTGTCAGCTTAAGTACAGTCGTGTATAAATTTTTCAAAGGGGACGTTTCAAGGCCACACAACGTAAATGTGTTGCAGGTCCTATAATCATTTTTCCCTAGGGTCGTTTCACTACACCAAATGGTTACCACAGGTGATCACTGGAGAACAAATCCCGGTATGCCAGTTACTCCTGATGTGAACGAATACCACGACATTACGAATACCAGGAAATACCTTCTTAGGGATTAGACTGTGATTGACGCTTGTAAACTCAAATTTTTACAATAATTCGCGTTTCTAACATGTTAGCACTCTCATTAGTATCTGAGACACCTAATGCCCGTAACTCTACCACATTGTACTCAAAACTAAATTCATTTGCGAATGAGAAATTTTTCAAGAATGTCGGAATAAAAATTATGCAATAATTTGAAGTATTCTGTCTCTAAAAAGTTTTCAAGACACGTATTAACCGTACTTAACTTGACCAACTGTTTTTATAAGCTGGTTAGTGATCCTACCAGTTATAAAAACCGTGAATAACTTCATCAGGCGGCCTGTCATCACCATCAACAAAGTATCGCTACTAATTACGCTGTATTGACAATGTCCCGTGGATCTACCACCCTTTTTATGTAACACAGAGTGATTTTAAAAATACAAGTTATTCATGAGCAGCTAGTTCTGCATGTCTTTCGAATTAAAAGGGCAAGAAGAACTGTTTTGGTGTGGAACTGCATTAAAAGCCAGCACCTGCAGGCAATGCATCTAAGAAAATCTATTGTACCTGATCGAGACTCGAATACACAGCTGATTTTCATTTCTGAACAGGCATAACGAGACTTTATGTACCTCATGTTCATGTATTAACAGTAAATCTGAGCTTGAAATCACATACCGGAAACCTTTATACATTATTAGGATTCCTATCCATTAACTGTTGTCCCTAGCAACTAACCACTAAAGTAGTTAAATACGCTTTCATTCACAAGTAACAAACTTGAAATGAGGTGACAAAATTTTGCGTTGGACAAGGAGTCGAACACAGCACCTAATCGATTTGTTAACTAAGCACAATTAAATATCTAATACCAACGTTTTCTGCAGTAGCGAGATGTTTTAAAGTGAAATGACGAATCAAATGAATAATTTCTGCCTTCTCTGGACTCGAGCCCTGCAACTATAGACACTGTTTCCTTGCCACTAATGAACATTAAATATAGATTTCTATCGCAGGATCAGGGTTTGCTCATGTTTGAAATAGAAATAACGTGATGACGCGTTCAGTGCTAACTGGGTATCGAACTTCCCACATATCACCTGAGTACACAAGAAGATGTTTCTCCATTACTTAAGAGTGGCATGTTCGAAAATGAAGTGATGTGGCGAAATGTTGTGTGTCTCACTGGAAGTCGAAACTGTCACTTATCATTACTGCTGTCGACGAATGGAGAGACGTTAAAAATCAAAATTACTTTCCACCAGCAGTTAGGTGCCCTCATGCTACAGCTTGAAATGACATTATGAAAACTTCTTTGCCGGGCCAGGTTCCAGCCCAGACAAGCAACTTACGTGGGGTCCTGATATGTTTGAAATCTTGAGCGAACAACGATCTGATCGAACTGTTCACGACAAAGGGATCAAATCCCGTGATCGGGAAATTCCCAGTTCGAATACCAATCTGAAATCAAGATATTCAACAACTGAAGCTCACATAATGGATTAAATAAGTGGCCTGTGACCATATTTGGCTTTTGGTTCATTAACAAAAATAAAATTACTAGTACAAGAAAGCTAACTGGTGACAGACTTTCCACAAGTTGCCATGCTGCCACTTATGTCTCCGTCGTGGTCCAACAAACCTCCAGCCGTTAGCGAAGGGACATCATGTTTACTGTGAATCTGAGGAATCGCTGCAATTTTGCGTCTTTCACTCGACGCAACTAGAAGAGAATGGAATTTGACATTGCGTATTAAAACCAGCCACCTGAAGTGAGAATCGAAACTGGACGTTAGGTATACCAGTCTGATATCTCTCCACCAGCCCGCTAAGCTCGACAAATGGTAGTGTTATGAGTTTGTTATATAGATGGTGCGCCACACTTGGTAAGAATTCTGATTATCTGTTTGCATAGAATGTATCACAGCCTGTTCAATAGATTCAATTCCTTGAAATCGGTGTAAACGAGCTGCTTTGGCTACCTAATGCACGTAATAGACATGGTAATGTAATCAATAAAATAGAATCGCATAACGGCCACCTACAAAAACCGCCAACACTATAGGATGCTGAAGTTTCCACAGGACGTGTTGTGTTCCATTGAGCTACACTGCCGCACTATCTGTTCGAGGAAAACGTGGCGCAGTGGAAAATAAAAGCTGAGTTTTTGAATCCGATTCTACTGTAATGAAATACATCACACATCCTCTGTCTGCGAACAGTATCAATCTGTTAGAAGCATCGATAAAATTTACTTCAGTTTTTAACACACTAGTAGTAGCAAAACTTGGGAAAATATCTCTCTGAAAGTGCTCTTGGCTACCTGTCCTGATCAGAATAATATCTGCTCTACCGTTCTACAGCCGCCTGAGACTAGCCAGCGTTAGTATAGGTGATCGCGACTCATTGTCCCTTGAGCCTATGATCTTCATCAGATTTTTCCGCACTCACATTGTGCGATGTGTCGATTGATCTGCTTGGTATATTCCTAAAATGCTAGAATCAGAGTCCTCGGTGACCTACAGGTTGGATTTTTCACCCACAGAATCAAGCATGTGAATATACAATAAGTGGACAAATGGTTGTAATAATGAACTATAGTATTGAAGGCAGGTGAACACATGAAAGCATAATATGAAACAATATCAAGGATATGGCCGCGGGTTTGAAAATACTAAATGACTGGAAGAAAGAAACACCGAAAGTCAATGAATACCAATGATTCACCAAAATGCATAATGGATGCAACTAGCTAGCTGAAAATATTAAAACTGTGCAATTAAACCCTGATGTAAGTTAACTAGCTTTGTATCCCCTTCGGCTTGGTGACTGCATCCATGGCTCATGCTTACCATTATTAGAAAGAATGAGTGTGGAAGACACCTACAGTAGTGACAAGAAATTTTGAGTCCAGCTCGAGGTCTGTGCTCTGCTCTAAGTCTGAGACGTCACTCTCTGCAGTATTCCGCAACGACCTGAAGCCAGTCTACTCTTTAATGGTCCTCTGGCAAGTGTGTTCCGATTTTACTCTCCAAAAAACAGTGTAGGAATCTCGCTGGCCAATTGCAGCAAATCTTACGCGTTTCGACTAACAATAATTTCATAAACAACTTTAATCAATTCCTACTCTCGCCGATTTTGTCATGATTAGCCATTAATGGTGTGGCATATGAAGGAAGACAGAAAATCTCTCCTACTACATGGCAGGTTTCAAACCCTGGTTAACCCAAACCTATGTGTGTATAAAGGTATGGTAAAAGGTGCCTTCTACCGAAATAATTATTGTGAGCCAATCAGCCCTACGTACTCGGATTTAAACGAACATTCTTTCGTGGCACAGCTGCAGACAATGGCTTCACCTAGCTTTCAGATATTTCTCTCGCCAAAATGGATTCCTTCAAGTGTCTCGCACAGTGCAGTTTTATGGAACGCCGGCCGTTCCGTTACGCTCACAGTATGGAGGTAGGACGCTGTGACCTCGCTGTTCCGCTCCTTCTTGTGGGCTGCTTTCAATAGGAAGATTAGTGTTAAACGTCCCCAAGTCAAGTAAGCCATTAGAGAAGGAGATCAAGGTCGGATTAGTGAAGGGTAGGGAAGGAGATCGGCCACGTCTTTTGAAAGGGCAATCCCGGGATTTGCCTTACGTGGTTTAGAGAAATCAGGGAAAATCTAAATCAGGATGACTGGAAGTGGATTTGAAGTGTTATCCTTCCGAAAGCAAATTTAGTGTGCTAATCACTTTGCCACCTCACTCGGCGGATGCTTTTAGTGCCGAAAAAGTTTGACACTCTGATCCCATTATGTAGATTTCCCTGTCACGAACCTGCTGAAAAAACATCCCACGGCTGCAGAACGTAACAGACCACACACATTGTAAAAAAGAAAATGAGAAGCAGAATAATTAGTTTTGGAATCTGTGGAGGTAGTGACTAGTGTCAGCATACAGCATTCGTCATGCAGCGTTAAAGAATCAACAATACTGACTATTTTGATATGCATATTATACAGGGTGTTTATAAATGAATATCGGGGTTTTAACGCTTTATAATATTTACTATATTAAACTTAGAGTTATAAATGATACGTCAAATGAATGAGCAACTCAAACAGTTTTACCAAAAACCTTATAAATGTTCAATGTGAGCACCATTTGTGACATGGCACACATCAAGTCTATAGCCGAGTTCTTTCGAAACGTTGATAAGTGCGTATTCAGTGATAGTAGCAACTGCTGCGTCAATACGGTTTCTTAATTCAGGGATGTCTGCTGGTAGCGGAGGCACGTACACTCGATCCTTGATGAAGCCCCGAAGGAAAAAAATCGCATGGCGTTAGCTTGGGTGAACGTGGAGGCCATGCAAAGCAAGCCCTTTCAACGTTTGGGAAGAACTCGGCTATAGACTTGATGTGTGCCATGTGACAAATGGTGCTAACACTGAAAATTTGTAAGATTCTTCGTAAAACTGTTTGAGTTGCTCTTTCATTTGACATATCATTTATAACTGTAAGTTTATTGTAATAAATATTATAAGGCGTTAAAACCCCGATATTCATTTATAAACATCCTGTATCAAAAAGATAGGTCATGTGATAAACAGTCACATATAACAACTGGCAAGCGCAGGATTGTTTAATATTGTAGTCTGGTTTTCAGCGTGAAATATGTTCGATAAACCGAGTATACACCATGCAGTAATGACAACGTCGTAAAGAGTTCTCACGCAGCATATGGCATGAGGAACATTACATATGTCATCTCCCAATACGTGCAAAATTTACCCGGAAAAAGAAGATTGGTGGATGCATTTGTGTCCATTTTCTTTCAAGTGTTGCTATTCAGATTGCTGTAAGTGTATTTATCCTCGTTTGTTTTTTTTATTAGAGGTTCTAGTATTGCTCTTGTGTTGACATCTTGAACTTTGCATATTTGAAGGATAAGAATAGCATTTTTATTGTAAGAAACTGGAGTGTTAAACAGAAGAAAGCTTAACATTTGTGACATTTTGTTTTCTTTGGATTTAATACAGAGGTGAAGGCAGGGGAGAAAGTTCGAAATATTAGGCCAAGTACAGGATGAGTGTTGCCGAAGAGATAAGAGAGAAAATAGTTTTCTCGTTTCATATAGGATCCATTTATCATGAAGTCTACGCCTTATTCAGGAAGCCCAACCACTGTATCTCTCTCACGTCTCCTTTAAGAGTGGAACGCAGAGCCAACGCATCCATGTTTTTACAGCGGAAGGTATTTCCACAGTCCTGGTGAGCAACTGGGGGGTTCAGTGCTTCCACATTGTTCCAGTGATGACTAACACATAAAATAAGAAGCGAATTTGACAGACTAATCCCGTGTCACTCCAGGAAATAACTTGATCATCACAGGATTGTCAAACACATTCTACAATGTTGCCAACTTCCAATTACACTCGCAGCTGGAATGAATACATTTTCAGGGATTATGTGTTTCGGGCTAAAATTTCAGAAGTAAAACTTTCACTTCAAAGATATGGCTGAAACATCACACAAATTGCCAGATGCCTGAAATATGACACGTGTAAGCAAACGTATATAAGCCAGAAACTATAGATGAAGAGCCAGGGAAATTAATCGGGTAAACGTCCCCGTCATAGTTGGCATTATTTTATTTTCTTTCTAGTCTCTAATTCGTCAAAATATTCATATAAGAATTATTGAGGAGTAACAGTTAGCACAGACTGCTTCGTTAAAAGCAAATGATAAAATAATTTAGCCCTCATTCTAATGAACAGCTCAATAGCAGCAATAAAAAGAAATCAGAAAAAATAGTCGGGAGTGGTGTTTACGCACAGTTACTCACTGCAGTATCTGGGGATGCGAATGTTGCGGTATAGATGGGCAGACAATATTGAGATGTGTGGAGACTACCCAGAGTCTGTAGATTTATTGTGTTTAACTAATACGACTCATAAACAGTGTTCATTGTCAACCAGATTAGTACTCAAACTTGCTCAACAGTCTGTAAACGGCATCAACCGTTTTGAGGAGAGGAAGCTGAGGAAATTAGTGTTCTAAGTCCCAACGACAACGAGATCATTCGAGACGGAGCCCAAGGTCGGATTACGCAAGAATGGAGACTGAAAGCTTGAGTGCCCTTTCGAAGGAACCATCCCAGCATTTACCTTAAGCAATTTAGGAAAATCACGGAAAACTTAAACCAGGATGGCCGGACACGGGTTTGAACCGTCGTCCTTCCGAATGCGAGTCCAGTGTGCTAACCATTGCACTACACCTCTCGGTATCAACAGTTTTGTGTCGTACACACAGCACACTCCTATCTTATGGCAGTTAATATTGAGCACGTCTGTTATCATTGCTTTACTCGGCAACTAATAATGACGGTTTATTATTGCTCAAAATTTGTCAGGCAGTGGCGTAGCGTGGGTGGTACCTGAGGGAGAAGGGCGACATGGGCCTGAGTGGCACAAACTAGTGAGCTTCAGGGCGCTGCCAAATTGGATAAGCCTGTCTGCATTCTCATTACACCAGTTCATGCGTTATCATCGAGGCTACATTGGTATTTACGCTGAATCTGAAAGCAATTGGACAAATGGAAGTGGTTAAAAATTGAATTTTAAGGTAACATACACAATTATACCGTATGCTAGGGCTACTTGGGCCCTTAGTGTTATCTTCAGCCCAAAGAGGAAAAAGTTTCTGCCCGTTGACAAAGACAGCGGTTACTGATAGGAGTGTTGGAACTATGGTTTTGCGATAGGTAGCAGCAGTGTCATCCGTACAGATACAGTTGTTACTTCACATATTGGCACCAGTGGCTTCGTTATGGCTCGTTTGTCACAGCGAAAAATTATTCTTTCGTTTACTCCTCAACACTTATGCTTAGATCTATCGATTACAGGTATGTTACCCTACAAGGACTTTCTCAGGAAAGCTCACGGCACCTGGAACTGGTTATTAATGCCTGTATTCGTCGTAGTTGTGATGTTAGTCTCTTTCACCATTTTCCACCATAATACGCGCAGTTGTCGTAGCTGAGACAAGCCCAAAGATTTCCATATCCTCTGTCTTCACTACTGTCTTATGAACAAACACTGACTCTCAGATCTATCTTCGACCTTAACGCTCATATCTGAACAACGTGGCAGTCACAGCAAAATCCTTTATGGTTCCACTCCATCATTCAGTCATTTTCTGGAAATCCTTCTCATTAGCAGGAACCCGATTCTGGAATAGCTTCCCGCATTATTTAGAGAACTGAATAACATCTCCAGTTCCAGAATTCAGTTAACGATATACTAAAGCAACAATAACGATAACCGTTGTCCCTACTCGTTACGCTTGTACATGTTACTTTCCAAGCAAGTCTTCCTCTTTTCCCACCAGTCTTAACTGCGGCAGTCTCCTTAAATTTGCTCGCTTTGTTGGAAAACATCGATCTTGTAAACCTACAAATTCTTTTTGTATCTGCCACGTCATTAGTGTTGTCATTACTATTATTATTATTATTATTATTATTATTATTATTATTATTGTTAATGGCAGCAGCTGCTGTAGTACAGCTACTGCCAACGTTAACTTAATTAGTTCATATTCAGTATTATTTACTCACAATGCCACTTGAAACATCCAGATCATTTTAATATTATTTGTCATACTAAAATGGTTGTTATTAAGGTAACTATGACGAAAGAAAGGTATTGTATCTATGAATTCCTGGTCCTATGTGAGAGAGGGCTAACAGTCCTAATTAGATCAGGTTAAATAAATAAATAAAACAAAAATTTACGTCTCTATAGACACCATCGAAGGATGCCCATTGCTGATAAGTGGTATTATTACTACTTTATCGGTACTCATTTCAATGTTTTTATAAAGTAAACGATATAAATCCTTTGATTTAAATCTTCTCAACATGAAAAAGTGGTTTACTTCAAAACCAGTGCTTTTGTCATATGATTTGGGCGCAAGTGACTCTCAGCCACATAGCTAACCATCAAACGGGATTTTACTGTGAGCTGAAGTTGACCATAAAATATATTCATATGTAAAACTTGACTGCTGCTTGTTAAATGTAGTTTATTCAAGGACTGTCGAATAATTACCAAATAGAACATACGAGTGTGCTGTAATACAATGCATGAAGCCCACCAACAAGTTCGGGCCGGCCGGTGTGGCCATGCGGTTCTAGGTGCTTCAGTCTGGAACTGCGCGACCGCTACGGTCGCAGGTTCGAATCCTTCCTCGGGCATGGATGTGTATGATGTCCTTAGGTTAGTTAGGTTTAAGTACTTCTAAGTTCTAGGGGACTGATGACCACAGATGTTAAGTCCCATAGTGCTCAGACCCATTTTTTTGCAATCATTTTCGTTTCTGGATTAGCTGGGTCTCTAGCAATAGGTGCTGCGTGAAGCGAATAATGCCCGAAATTATTTGCAAACTACAGGGCTTCCCCTATATCATTGTCCTCAGAAAATAAGAGCCTTACAAATGGTGATGGAAGAGAAGCGTTTGGAATTCGTAGATACAGCTGTAAGTTATGATAAAGGCTTGTTTGACCAACTTTGGATTTCTGTTGGACCTCCAAGATGAACTAGGAGGAGGCATATTTCGTACAATGCAAGTAGCAACTAGAATTACCGGCTTATCTCTCCAAGACAATTTGAAACGAAAAATGGTTTCTTCGTGGGACACAGAAACTGCTGAAATTCGAGAAAGGTTCCAGCAGCTCCAGAATTCATCCGAAAAATATGCCTTCCTTAACGCCTGCAATAATGCCAGGCATTGATGAGGAATGCAACTTTCACCCAGCTTCTCAAAATATTGACAAAGGAGAGTTCAGACTTGAGTTGTAAGTAGCCTGTTCAAGTTTTTATGTTGGTAACGCCATGTAGCACTCTATATGAAAATCACTGGCTGTGCTGTGTGCAATATGTGGCTGGTTTGCATTGTTGTTTGTTATTGTAGTGTTGGGCAGCTGGATGTTAACAGCGCGTAGCGTTGCGCAGTTGGAGGTGAGCCGCTAGCAGTGGTGGATGTGAGGAGAGAAATAGCGGAGTTTTGAGAGCGGATGATCTGGACGTGTGTCCATCAGAGACAGTAAATTTGTAAGACTGGGTGTCATGAACTGCTATATATTATGACTTTTGAACACTATTAAGGTAAATACATAGTTTGTTCTTTATCAAAATCTTTCATTTGCTAGCTATTAGCCGGCCGCGTTGGCTGAGCGGTTCTAGGCGCTTCAGTCCGGAACCGCGCGACCGCTACGGTCGCAGGTTCGAATCCTGCCTCGGGCATGGATGTGTGTGATGTCCTTAGGTTAGTTAGGTTTTAGATCTAAGTTCTAGGGGACCGATGGCCTCAGATGTTACGTCCGATAGTGGTCAGAGCCATTTGAACCATTTGCTAGCTATGCCTATCAGTAGTTAGTGGCTTCAGTAGTTAGAATCTGTTATTTAGCTGGCAGTATTGGCGATCGCTGTTTTGCATTAGTTTGAGTAACGAAGATTTTTGTGAGGTAAGTGATTTGTGAAAGGTGTAGGTTATTGTTAGTCAGGGCCATTCTTTTGTAGGGATTATATTGTGTGTCAGTTTAGTGTTGATCAGAATAGGTAAAGAGCGAAATGTCTGAGTACGTTCAGTTCTGCTCAGCTGTTTGAAAATCAAATAATGTAAGAGGTTTTTCAGCATAGTAATTCATTAATTTTTCTAAGGGGGCGTTTCATATTTCGACCCTTAGTCGACGATACCTCACTGGAATCTTCTGATTTTTTCTTGTAGTCTGTGTAATTATTCTAGCTTTTGTTATTTGCTAGCTCGTAATTGTAGAGAGAATCTCCTTTGTAGTTGCAGTCTTTCATTGTTGTGCAGTAAAACAGTTGTGGCATGCATGTAGATTTGCACCAAGTATTTCGCAGCTGCGCTTGCGATTAACTAGATATTATTTTCAGTGCTATGTTAATGTGTTTTCTTATTTTTACTCTTCTAATTGTTCTTGTCTGTGTTATCGTGTGAAATATTGTGACAATTATGACGTGTGCAAAACGTAATACTAGGCTCCAAAGTAAACTGAGAAATGACAGTGAAGAAGAAATCAGTGTGTTAGCGCCACCGTGTGACGAATTAACTATTGTTCAACATAGTAATTAGGTAATTGTGCATAGGGAAATGGAGCGGGCGGCAAATAATGGTGTAGACAGTGAAACAAGTAGTGAACAGGGAAGCATTATCGATCGATTGGTCGGCAACAGCTCGCCTCAGGAATCCGAAATGATAGGACACAATATTGAAAATACTGTAGACTCAGGTTTTGGGTCCTCACCGTTTTCTCAAATGAGTCAAGACACATTTTCTGCTTGTCAAAATGTGAATGTTGCCGATGAAAATGCACTGCCAAAAAGCATAGAGAAACAGATTCCTGACACTAATACATTATTATTGCAATTAATGCAACAAATGGAACAAAATCAGAGACAAACACAGCAAAAGCTTCAAAAGTTAGACACAATGGAACAAAATCTTCGAAAGTTAGACGCAATGGAACAAAATCTTCAAACGTTAGACACCACGCTTGAACAGTCGCGTGAAGATTTAACTGCAGACTTACTTAAAATCGAATATAAATGTCGAAAAGGCTGTAATGACGTAATATACAACTTTTTGAGCATGATAATGCATTACAGAATCACGAAGCAGCCATAAAAGAACTGCAAACTATTGTTCACGAAAATCACGACACCTTGCAAGCTAAAATTGACTCATTTGCATCTACCGATTCGGTTACGCAACTTGCTAAAACTCAGGAAAATTTAAAGGACACAGTAGATACGATTTCAACACAAATGGACACTCTGAAACTTGGTTCAGAAAAACACACTGAGGAAGTCAGTTCACTATCGGAGAAAGTAGCCGAACTTTCGGATCAGTTCACTAACTTATGTACAAAGGTAGGTGATGATCTGAATGACACAAGACCTGTAGTCTTACTTACACAGAAGAGTATGAACAAATTAGGAAATTCAAACGAAATCAAAATCAAATCAATACGCAACACCAAAGAGAAATCCGGGAAGTATAAGATCAGTTGACACAGGTAATACAAGAATTTCATATTTCAAAGTACACGCGCGCTTCAATACGGGAAGAGGGACATGGCAATACGGAACAGCCACAAAATAATAACACAGGGCACTTCGGAAATTATGAATGAAATTGGCAAGGTACACCAAATTTTGAGATGGAACCACCGAAAAGAAGTAACAATGACCGATATCTTACTTGCTGACATGATGATTTTGACTATAAGCTGTTTATTACTACACGTAAATTCAAAATATTTAAGAATTCCGGCAACGACATTCATCCACAAGCGTGGCTTCATCAATTCTCTCATTTTTTTCCTCACAACTGGTCATTAGAGCACAGATTAGAATTTATGTGTGGTTACTTAGAGAATGAACCAGCTGTAAGAATGCGATCGGTCATTTGCGATTGTCTCAGCATATTGGTCTCAAGCTACACAAGGCCGAGTAAAACATAGCATCATAATGATGAAACATTTCGAACAATCTGAATTTTCCAGTCTTGTCAAATATTTCGAAGACATGTTACATAAGAATCAGTATCTTTCAAACCCATACAGCCCCTCAGAACTCATCCGCATTTGCTTAATCAAATTGCCTAAACATTTACGGCATATTGTTTTTGCAGGACTTTGCAAAGACGACATTGAAGCCTTTCAGGGACTGTTACAACAATTGGAAATTGACACTGACAATCGCGGAACGCGAAAACAGGAGCACAACAATTACAGGTCACATTCGTCACAATTCCACTATGACAGAAATAATAACTGGACACGACAAGGCTGTTCTTACAACGTAAATCGTGACCCAAACAGACACCACCCGAATGACAACCGTTGGCACAGTAGTAAGAATTACGGAGAGAGATCACCTCTCCGCGGTAATGACTATCACAGAGACAATCAGAGAAACAGACAATTTGGGAACCAAAGTAATTATTATCAATGGAGACAGAATAACTTCAGACGCAACGGTCCACCTTGCAGTTACGATTCGGGGAGAAATTCTCCACCACATGACCGACAAAAAAGAAACTATGTAAACTACCGACAAAACGACAGACCTGAATTTCATCAGAACTGGCGGGATTCAAACAGGGCAGGGTCCTCTCAACAAGGTGAATTTGATCTCCAAATCCCAATAACGACTCGCACCAACAAAGAGACAATAGGCAATGACTCGCACCGCTGGAAGCCACAAAACGTACTTACGAAGCTGACGACGTAACTGCCGTGGCTAGTAATTACGTAAAAATGGAAGACATTAGGGACATCTTACTCCAGGAACACGACATAAAACATAAAAATGTTGCATATCCTGTAATTCACATTACAGTAAATGACGTAAAATTTATGGCAGTTCTTTACTCTGACAGTCCCATTTCAGTAATTAGTGAAACAGCCTTCAGCAAATGCAACAAATCGAAAGATTGCCCCACACTTCCATTACGTAAGATTAAATTACAAACCCACTTAGAATTCTTTTCTCAAATCCACAGCTTCTCGATGAACTTTCTTATCACTCCATTATTGGGAATTATATTGGGAGTAGCCTTTTTGAATGAATACAAAGCAATCTTAAACTTTCATAATGCTGAAACAAGTTTAGAGAAAGAAGGTAAGTCAATAGCTTTGAAATTTGAAGATTGGCTCTCAAACCATGACGAGGAAATTAATCGACTTTACCTTCAGTTAGACAACAATTCGGGATTTTCGACGGAACTAGAAACTAACAGTCACTCCTCAAGTACTGACAGGGATGATAACGTCAGCATATTTGATACTAATGAGTTAATTCAGAATAAAATTCAAACAATTGAAAACTGTTATGACACTGATAGGTAGGACCTTTTTGAGATTTTGCAAGCACATTCCTCAGTTTTTCCTCACAAAACAGGAACAATCATGGGATTTCAATACTAATTTCGTGTTCGTGAGCATACTAAATTTTGTATGAGACCGTACGTAATTCCAGCGCAATATAGGGAACGTGTTAGAACAGAAATACAGTCTATGGTTGACAAGGGCATTGTTGAGCCTGCAGTAAGCTCATACAGCAATCCATTACATGTTATTGAGAACAAAAATGGATAGATCAGGCTTGTCTTAGATTCGAGACAAATCAAATCTATCATCATTCCTGAAACAGACAGGCCGCAAACGTTGGAAGAACTTCTTCAAAATTTTAATGGTGTAAAGGTGTTGTCTTCTATTGATATCAGATCCAGCTTTCATCAGATTGACCTTCATCCAGAATGTAGAAAATAGACAGCTTTTCTTTGTTTCGGCGTTTGTTATCAGTTTCGGAAACTTCCTTTTGGTTTGAACATTTCTTCGGCGGCATTCATTCGCGGGCCAAATTCCATATTACCTGATTTCTTAAAACGTCACATCACCTTATATGTGGACGATATTCTAATAGCAGAAGCCTCATAGGAACAACATAATAGCATCCTCGAGAGTTTGTTACGTATTTTTACAGAATATGGAATTACAGTTAACTTGGAAAAGTCTGAATTCTGGAGGACAAAGGTGAAGTTTTTGGGACATATTATTTCTTCTGAAGGCATTCAGCCCGATCCTGAAAAGTTAGAAGTAATCGGGGCCATTCCAGTTCCATCCACAAAAAAAGAAGTACGCAGTTTTCTAGGTCTCGTAAATTTTTACCGTCGTTTTCTGAATATGCAAATTATATTTACACCAAAACTTTGTTCTCTCACTGGAAAAAATACTATTTGGAACTGGGACGAACCAGCACAGCTATCGTTTGGGCATTTAACAAATTCCGTTCCTTTCTTTCTGGTAAGCACGTAAACGTATACAGTGATCATCGTGCATTACGATTTTTATGTCTTCAAAATTAAATCATGACAGGTTTAAACGTTGGGCATTGTTTCTGGAAAAATTCCACTTCACAATTGTCTACATTCCCGGCAAGGAGAATATTGTTGCTGACGCACTGTCACGAGCACCGGCTGGGCTTGAGAAAAGTAACACAGAAGGCAACCTCGAGAAAAATTTCAGTATTCTTTACATTCAGAAAGTCGCCTTTGAAAACTTCATCACCACATCTTTAAAGGACATTGCTCATAAACAAGATAAAGATCCGATTTGGTAAGACATCAAAAGTAAATGGCATGAAAAGACACACACTCAGATTCGGCATTGTTATCTGGTTAAAAACAACATACTCTTCAAACGCTGCACTATTGATGACAAGCTATGGGTACTTTGCATTCCAGACGATTTTGTTAATAAGCTCATTTGGTACATTCATTTCAGCTATGCACATTTTGGTCCACGAAAATGTTTTCATATTCTTAGAACGACTTGTTACTTTAACAATATGGATAAAGAATTCGAAGAGTCTTGTCTATTTGTAAACTTTGTCAAAAGGCTAAACCATCTACTATCTCACATCGTGCTCCGTTGTTTCCTATCATTCCTCCTAAATTAAAAGAATTTGCTGCTGTTGATCTCTTGGGACCCCTTGTCAGAACATCGAATGGATTTTCGTACGTTCTAGTCGCTGCTGAACTTACTTCAAAATTTGTTTCTTTCACACCGTTACGTAAAGCCACTGGACGGTCTGTATCCAACGCCTTTGTTAAAAATTTCTTACGTGTAGTTGGACACGTTAATAAACTCATTTCAGATAACGGACCGCAATTCAGGTCTGCTGTTTGGTCACGCATGCTTCGGAATCATAAAATCAAACCTGTTTTTAATTCATTGTACTCACCACATTGCAACCCGTCTGAACGGATTATGAGAGAAATCAGTAAGCTTTGCAGACTTTATTGTCACAGAAAGCATCAGCATTGGGACAGATATTTACACTTACATCAAAACGTGTTGAATGAAATGCCTCATGACTCCACTGCCTTACCACCTATTCTTGTACTGAAGAATGAAGAACCACCGAACAGAATCATAGAGCTTTTCCGAATACACGTAAACGTCGACACAAAGACATATTTGATTTGGCTATCAAAAATATAAATTCTGCAGCAGGCAAAAGGAGAAAACTAAACGGTCAAGCAAATGCAAAGAAATTATATATTGGTCAGAAAGTTGTCATTGAAGCTCATTCATTGTCACGTAAGAAGAAACACTTGAGTTACAAATTCTTTCTGATTTACAATGGAAACTCTGGGTACTAGGAAGTGTAAAGTATTGCACCACATTTTACATGTTAAACCCTTTATTGAGAGAAAATATGCTTTTTTAACTTAGTCTTTGCTATGAAACTTTTCACTTCAGGTTACTAGTATGCTTTGTCAGACTTAGAAACCGTTAGCATGCAACAATGTTTGAAGTTAAATATCCAGTCAAGAACCTAAGGAACTTATTTAGACAAGTAATTACAAATGCATTGTTATAGTGAACAGAGGAAAATGTGTTATTGTGTGTGTACATTCTTGCTTGTTAGTTGCGCTATTACGTATCGACAATAAGGCTTACGTACTTAGAACATATACCAGTACTGCTAATGAGATTTTACTGCTACATTTTGGTTTACTTGAAAATACATTATGGATTTAAAGTGCTTTGTGAGAGATACCAGATGACACAGTGGTTAGTTTATTTGACAGCTACACGACTATATCACGACGCTACTAATGTGTGACACAATTTACATTGTTGCTTTTGCGGTATATTTGTTTTATATCTGCACAGTTTTTCTGAATTCTTCTGGAGAGGAAAACATGTTTTAGTAGTAACTTATGTGGTATAGCTACAATGAGACAGCCTTTTCTGTATCTCAACAATACGTTACAGTACAGTACTTACTTCATCTTGGCAATAAGCGTAACAACTACGATATCTATACGCATAGTAATTCACTTTCTTTATTACGAGGTAAGTACATTGACTTCTACAGAATTTTGCTTACGAACGACGATAGTTACGACACTTGCTACATTTCTACCCTTAAGTAATGACAGAGATTATCTTACAACAAGACGCACAATTTAACGCTACAGTACACGTATTTGAGTGATTAATTTTGTACTTAAAACATTTATTTTTAAAGATTTTTGAATTAAAAGGATACAAAGGTTTTCCGTAATACATTTCATTCCATTGCTGTAATCTGTAACACCTGATGGTATAATTACATTAATCCCCATGGGGGTACACGCTTACTTTGTGTGCCATGTGTTTGGCAAGCACAAGGAGCCCTAGCTGATATGCAATTTGCTTATATAACTTTACACATCGGTACCATATTTCTCTAACACATAATTACACAGCTATCTGATCATTTAACTGAGAGAGACAAATATTTATTTTACAACATCAGTGACAGATGTTTACGTAATTACACAGTTGGATAACTTCACACTTATGAAATTGTATGTCGTCTCTACTTTTTTGAACTGTTCATATTTTTTGGAACCATTGTGATACTATGAGAGCTTTGAATGACGTATTTGGTATGGGAGCATGATTTTAAAGTACGTTTGAGGTAGATGACACTATTAAAATTAGCAGAGAATTTGTTTAGGTTTTGAAATTATTGGAGGAAGCTACGACGATTTTGAGATTTGACTGAGGTGTTATGATGTTATTATTACGATGACGATGTGTATTATGCTGTTGAGGTATGTTTATGATCAATAAACTGATGCTGTATGAGTAATTTGATTATGCTACATATTTATTATGATGAAATATTGACGAAGTGTCGACGAATATGTATATGTGTAACAAGATAAGGAATAATGAGTAGTGGTTAGGGACTCTGACTTGTGAAAAAGAATGTTGGAACCAAAAATCGTACTTTAAGAAGTATGAAATGTGTGTAAATACGTGAATGTATCACAATGCCGGCGAAAATTTTTTGGACAGTGTTATATTTATAGGATTTTCTTTCTACACATTTGTAACGCAAATTCTCGACCTTTGAAATTTTTTATATGAGACTGTCACTATAGTGCAAACTGCCGTCGTAAATATTTCGGTAAGGAAGCTAAGTTATCCAGGTGGCGCCCAGGTGTGCCAGTCGCCTGGAGAAAAAGCCATTAGGTGAAAAAAAAGGAGACCACTACCCTCTATATTGACATTCCTTTGTAGAAAGCATCGCAAATACGACACTTTCTTATATTTACTGAAATGACTAATGAAACGATGAGAAACATTTCACGGCTATTGTCTTGCTAGTTGAGAGATTTTTTACTGACTTATGAAATGCTATGTGGCTAGTGAATGACGTTTCACCCCTTGCTTTATGTATTTTAGTGAATGACGTTTCACCCCTTGCTTTATGTATTTATGTTTTAGTTGCACTGCAGCATTGGTTAAAATAAAATTTAATAGATGTACTAATATCACTATTTTCTGTCTAGACCCAGTAAAGAATAATATTATGATGTACTTTCTGAGAAAAGAGAGCACAAATAGACATTTCCCTTCAGAGGAATTGCAAACATAATGTTTTCAACGATTTGGTAACTTGTTTGGTAGAATACGTCAAGGTGATCCATCACTCTAGTGTTAATATGTGACATAGTTATTAGACACTTCCTATCTTTAGTGTAATATTTTTTCTGCTGGTGGGTTTGTCATGTTTAGATATAAGTTATTGCATTTGCTTTTGCTGGTTGCCAGGCATAGTGTTACTGAATTTGACTTTATATTTCTCTGTTAAGCCAGTTTTACTACTGATTTATTTTTCTTGTTGCTGCACATTGGCTCATATTCGTTGTAATGTTGCATTGGCTCTGCTAATTTAGATATACTGCTGCTTGCTTTGCCAATTTACATTTTTTTGTCATAGCTGTTTGTGTTAATTGTTTTGTACTGCTGCATTACCTCGTCCCTTAGTTTATGCATCTGAGCTCAGTAGATTTAGGTTAGCTTAAGAGGAGGTAGAGTATATAAGAAACTAATTATGAAGAGTAGGGAAAGGCTGCATTGAGAAGTTATACGAAAAATGTTTGTAAAAAGAAAAGGTACTGTACAATGAAGAATAGTTATTCGGCAAGAGGAAATGAATAGAATACAGAAAACAGGTATAGATAGGACTCTTTGGGAATAATGATGAAAGAAGGGAGATCTCCAAGAAGCAAAGAAAGTTTTGTTTGCAAAATACTGCAATAAAACAAACCCTTTCCTATCCTTTCGTGTTATTCCTCTACGTGTTTGTGTACTCTTGTGTATTTGTGTTTTTTCTGTCTCCATGTGTTTAGCTGATAAGAGTTATGTTGTAGAATTTTTCTAATAATGTGTTATTTACTTTGTAAAGATGTTTAGACATTATTTATTCTGTTTTGCTTTAATGCTCACGTGTGAAGCTGATGTTTCGAAAGTTATTCAGAGCTTTTATGTATGTACTTATGTCATAATACCTGTAACACTGATGTATATGTTAGTTCGATTCTTTTGTAAAACCCGTATTACTACAAATGTTATCTGTATTGTTCTGTTCTTTACTGATGTATTTTGTACCTTTGTTATTGTATTCTCATGTTATAAAATTGTAATTGACACCAGTTCATCAAATTAAGTAACTTGTAAGTATTCATTTCACTGCACACATTTCTGTTGGTCATAGTATATGCACAATATGTGGGAAAAAGACTGTTAGTGCTCGCACGTGTGTTGATAATTCAGCAAGGGACTGGTTAACAGCATTGCTGGTTCTAAGGACAATTCCAAAAACTTTGTTAGTGAGCAAGTGGTGGTTTATAGAATTGCCATATTGTCAGCAAGACCCTTCGATGGTGACTGTGCACCTACACAGTCACAACAGATGGCCCACCAATACCATTATTTCTACAAGGACTACAGTGGGTCTGCAACCCTGGTGGCCCACGAATACGATAATCTCTACCAGGACTACAGTGGGTCTGCTCTGTGATGATCTACCTACCAATATTCTTAAACTTCGACTGACTCTGCTGTGGGTTTGCTCTGTTGTGGTCCATTACCTGTCTGCATGTCAAGAGCTAGCACTGTCTTTCCGTTGGAAGGACAACACTACTTCTTCAAGACTGTATGGAAATCCATTACCTCCGTGTGCATTTTCTTTTACTGCTCAGACTTTGAAAAACAGCAATTTTACTGTGATGAATGATCAGCACTCTCTTAATGGACTGTAAAACAATTTTAGCTTTTGACCAACATTGTATCAATAAGTGTGTGCATTTGATTTCTTTGTTATTGTAATTATGTAATTTTTTTTCAAATCTTTATTGGTCACTGCCCAAAACAATTTGTAAATTTTTTTTGGGAGCATGGGGCTATCATATGAAACGTCCCCTTAGAAAACTTAATGAATTACTGTGCTGATAAACCTCTTACATTATTTGATTTTCAAACAGCTGAGCAGAACTGAACGTACTCAGACATTTCGCTCTTTACCTATTCTGATCAACACTAAATTGACACACAATATTTTTAGCGCAACGCAGTCTGACTTTTAATAGTCCCTACAAAAGAATGGCCCTGACTAACAATAACCTATACCTTTCAAAAATCAGTTACCTTACAAAAATCTTCGTTACTCAAACTACTGCAATACAGCGAGCGCCAATACTGCCACCTAAATAAAAGATTCAACCTACTGAAAGCACTAACTACTGGTAGGCATAGTTAGCAAATGAAAGACTTTGATAGAGAAAAAACAATGTATCTGCCTTAATAGTCTTCAAAAGTCATAATATATATAGCAGTTCATGACATCCAGTCTTACAAATTTACTTTCTCTGATGGACACACGTCCAGATCATCCCCTCTCAAAAGTCCGCCATTTCTCTCCCCACATCACCACTGCTAGCGGCTCAGCTCCAACTGTGCAACGCTACGCGCTGTTAACATTCAGCTGCCCAACACCACAATAGCAAACAACAATGCAAACCAGCCACAGACTGCACACAGCACAGCCAGTGATTTTCATGTAGAGCTCTACATGACGTTACCAACATAAAAACCTAAACAGCCTACTTACAGAGGGCGTGAGGCAATGAGATTTCATAGCTACAACAGACTTTAAGGAAGAGTTTATTAATTCCGGGCCACTGTGGTTTACTAAAGTTTGAGACCAAATTTGAAGTAGCATTGCGTAATATAGTTATTACACTGAGAATATTCTTCACAGCTGGCATAAGTAATACTAATTTGAGAAGTTACTCTAATCTGAAAATGATTAAAAAGAGGTACAGATTGTCACTGATGGAAGTATCAGAGCGTTTGGGTTGTAAAAAACGCGGAGAATAAAATTTTATTATAGAGAGACGTTTTATTTGGAACCCATCTGAAATAGAGAGAGTAGCACAGATTTTGCTTATTTCTAATTCATCGCGTGCAGTTTACAGTCAATGCAAGATAAGTTAGTGCTTATGTGAACTGAAAGACCTCTTGCATACACTGAACGTGTTTGGAGTGATTCGTGTACTTCAAGTTCGTTTGTGAATACGTTCTAGGGTTTACATATTGAGATCTTACGTCCTCGTGCAGCATGTCCTTTCTATAACGGATAACATACAGACATTTATGAATTTGCCGGGAATTAAAAGGTGTAATTGAAATATTGCGTTCTGTTAAATATATGTTCAGACTCCTATTATATTTTTCGCTGCACTATGAAAACACTTCCTTATTATGAATACATCAATCAGATCAAGATCAGATTACGTAATACTCGTTCTTAAGTAAAAATTTGGTATAAAAAGGAAAAGTTTCACAGGCCATTTTGACTGTGATAGTATCAGTTATGAATTTAGTTTTGTTCAAACAGTAGCATAAAGCCTACAGACTTTAAAATGTATTTTGGAATTACACACTAGAAAAATTTACAAGAGCACACTTGTAAATGAAAAATGTAATGTATTTTATAAGATAGTCTACAGTTCCCGGTAAAAACGTTCCAAACCAAGTTTAATAAAATTCATTTGGTAGTTATCTTTTGCAAATTTGGAGATCAATGCTTCTAAACATGATAGTTTATTTTTCATGGGAGTACTTAAAGACACAGAGAAGTTGTGACGTTCCTTCTCCTGTTTCCTCGACATCTGTGAGAACGTCCGCTGCCCTCGCAAATGTGCACCACGTGGTGTGAGACGCACTATTTCAAACGCAAAGTAATTTTAACTGTATTACATTTCCTAAGGGAAACGATAATTACTTTTTTATCGATGGTTCTAAAAATACTTAAAGCTTCGCTTTAAATCACTGGCTAAGGTATGTTCCGTCAAAACTACACTCCTGGAAATTGAAATAAGAACACCGTGAATTTATTGTTCCAGGAAGGGGAAACTTTATTGACACATTCCTGGGGTCAGATACATCACATGATCACACTGACAGAACCACAGGCACATAGACACAGGCAACAGAGCATGCACAATGTCGGCACTAGTACAGTGTATATCCACCTTTCGCAGCAATGCAGGCTGCTATTCTCCCATGGAGACGATCGTAGAGATGCTGGATGTAGTCCTGTGGAACGGCTTGCCATGCCATTTCCACCTGGCGCCTCAGTTGGACCAGCGTTCGTGCTGGACGTGCAGACCGCGTGAGACGACGCTTCATCCAGTCCCAAACATGCTCAATGGGGGACAGATCCGGAGATCTTGCTGGCCAGGGTAGTTGACATACACCTTCTAGAGCACGTTGGGTGGCACGGGATACATGCGGACGTGCATTGTTCTGTTGGAACAGCAAGTTCCCTTGCCGGTCTAGGAATGGTAGAACGATGGGTTCGATGACAGTTTGGATGTACCGTGCACTATTCAGTGTCCCCTCGACGATCACCAGAGGTTTACAGCCAGTGTAGGAGATCGCTCCCCACACCATGATGCCGGGTGTTGGCCCTGTGTGCCTCGGTCGTATGCAGTCCTGATTGTGGCGCTCACCTGCACGGCGCCAAACACGCATACGACCATAATTGGCACCAAGGCAGAAGCGACTCTCATCGCTGAAGACGACACGTCTCCATTCGTCCCTCCATTCACGCCTGTCGCGACACCACTGGAGGCGGGCTGGACGATGTTGGGGCGTGAGCGGAAGACAGCCTAACGGTGTGCGGGACCGTAGCCCAGCTTCATGGAGACGGTTGCGAATGGTCCTCGCCGATACCCCAGGAGCAACAGTGTCCCTAATTTGCTGGGAAGTTGCGGTGTGGTCCCCTACGCCACTGCGTAGGATCCTACGGTCTTGGCGTGCATCCGTGCGTCGCTGCGGTCCCGTCCCAGGTCGACGGGCACGTGCACCTTCCGCCGACCACTGGCGACAACATCGATGTACTGTGGAGACCTCACGCCCCACGTGTTGAGCAATTCGGCGGTACGTCCACCCGGCCTCCCGCATGCCCACTATACGCCCTCGCTCAAAGTCCGTCAACTGCACATGCGGTTCACGTCCACGCTGTCGCGGCATGCTACCAGTGTTAAAGACTGCGATGGATCTCCGTATGCCACGGCAAACTGGCTGACACTGACGGCGGCGGTGCACAAATGCTGCGCAGCTAGCGCCAACACCGCGGTTCCTGGTGTGTCCGCTGTGCCGTGCGTGTGATCATTGCTTGTACAGCCCTCTCGCAGTGCCCGGAGCAAGTATGGTGGGCCTGACACACCGGTGTCTATGTATTCTTTTTTCTATTTCCAGGAGTGTACTATGCCGCTGATGTTAGCCCTAGCAGCATATGAGTTGATTGTCTCAGTCAAAAGCCTTTTTCAGCTAACCATTGCCTCAACAACCTAAATATCACTGCCACTGAAAAATAATGCCATGCTTATGTTAGTACGTAATCACTCACTATCGGGAATCCAAGATTCAAATTAAACTACCATCAGTTCCCCATACCCAACGTCATGTCCGCCTTTGCTCTAGCCTCCGCAGCGGTTTCTTATTAGGTCCTCTAAATCTCTAGTCTGTAGGACAATCATTTTAGATTAAATGTTTCAACCAAAAAGCGCTGTGGTAACACCTGGACTGGCTTCCGTTCTAACACATGCATTCCGATTGTCTTCCGCTACTAGCACTTTCCTATTTGGTGTCGCTTTCTCGCATGACTACTCGTTACTACACACATCAAAAAAAGTTTTGCGTCTCCTTGGTTCCGAGAGTTGCGGAACCTGTACAGAAAATTGGAATAGATATCAACATAAACGTCATTTCCGCCCTTTTAATTGCTAATGAAAACCACACGTTGCATGTTGTACCACCATATAGTGAGACCTTCGAGACCTTCAAAGATGGTGATCCAAAATACTGTACACACCGGTACCTTTAATACCCAGTAGCACGTTCTCTTGCATGATGCATGCCTGTATTCGTCGGGGCATACTATCCACAAGTTCATCAAGACACTGTTGATCCAGATTGTCCTACTCCTCAACGCCGATTGGGAGTTGATACCTCCGAGTGGTTGGTGGGTCACGTCGTCCATAAACAGCCCTTTTCAATCTATCCCAGGCATGTTCGATAGGCTTCATGTCTAGAGAACATGCTGACCACTCTATTCGAGTGATGTCGTCATTCTGAAGGAAGTCATTCACAAGTCATTCACAGCACCAGGATGTGCACGATGGGGGCCCGAATTGTCGTCCATGAATACGAATGTCTCGCGAATATGCTGTCGATATAGTTGCACTATCGGTGGGAGGATGGCATTCACGTATTGTACGGCTGTTACGGCGCCTCCCACGATTACCAGCGGAGTATGTCGGCCCCAGATAATGCCACCCCAAAACAGCAGAGAACCTCCACCTTGCTGCACTCGCTGGACAGCGTGTTTAAAGCGTTTAGCCTGACCAGGTTGCCTCCAAACACATTTCCGACGATTGTCTGGTTGAAGTCATATGCGACAGTTACATGTCGTAACTGCTGTCTGCTTCATATCTGCTGTGCAGCGAGCTACGTTAATTCAAGTATTAATTGTATTTTTCTTACTTGTCACTTCTTCCGTGTGTTTTTGCTTTTAGGAAGCTTTAATATTCGAGTACCAGTAACAGTGTTCCATAGATTTCGTGTTTGTTTTGAATACAGTCAGAGAGAGACCATTTAGTCAGCTGTAGTGCCAGTAGTGCTAGCGTTTGTTTTGAACACAGTAGAGAGACAGGTAGTGCTTATTTTCATTGTTTTCAACAAGAAGTGTCTAGTAACCACAGTTTAGTCAGCTATTAGCCGTCTTTAGTGAATAGCAGTCTAGTTAAAAATTGATTAACTCTGTACAGTAAATTCATTTCTTAGGATGGATAGGATATGTGACTGTTGTGTACGGACGCAGGAGGAGCTGGCCACTGTTCGCGAACAGCTGAACGTGTTGACTGCCGCGGTCAGCCGTCTTCTGGCTGCTGCTTCGGAGTATAGATGGGGAGTCATGTGCGTCGCATGGTACACCCCAGGTGTTACATGCTTCGCCCACGGTCGAGACATCTTCGCGCGTACCGGGCGCGATTGGGCCACTCTCTCCCCAATGGGAGTTTTGGGGATTCAGCAGCGTTCGCGGTACACGAGGCGGAGGGTCAATGTGGAGGCTGGCCGTGTGGCATCACCCACTCAGCCTGTGAGTGGACATGTGGCCCCTCCTTCAGCAAGGTCCGAGGGGTTTATTAGTGATTGGGAGCTCCAACGTTAGGCGGGTGATGAAGCCTCTTAGGGAGATAGCGGAAAAGTCGGGGAAGGAGGCCAGTGTTCACTCTGTCTGCTCCTCATACGAAATGTGGAGGAGGCTCTGCCGGCGGCGATAGAGAGCAGTGGGTGCACCCGACTGCACATTGTTGCATGTCGGCACCAATGACTCCTGCCGTCTGGGATCAGAGGTCATCCTCAGTTCATGCAGGCGGTTGGCGAAGTTGGTGAAGGCGGAAAGCCTCGCTCGCGGGGTGGAATCTGAGTTAACTATTTGCACTATCGTTCCCAGAACCGATCGCGGACCTCTGGCTTGGAACCGAGTGGAAGGCTTAAACCAGAGGCTCAGACGATTCTGCGGAGATCTGGGGTGCAAATTTCTCGACCTCCGATATCGGGAGGAGAAATGTAGGGCCCACCTGAATAGGTCAGGCGTGCACTACACGCAGGAAGCGGCTACAAGGGTAGCGGAGTACGTGTGGAGTGCACATGTGGGTTTTTTAGGTTAGAGAATTCCCTCAGTAGGCCCGACAAGACACCTGCTGAGACGCGGCAAGGTATTACTAGGCAAAACGCAACAGGGAATAACAATATTAATGTGCTAATAGTAAACTGCAGGAGCGTCTATAGAAAGGTCCCAGAACTGCTCCCATTAATAAACGGTCACAACGCCCACATAGTACTAGGGACAGAAAGTTGCCTGAAACCAGATGTAAACAGTAATCAAGTTCTAAACTCAGATTGGAATGTATACCCCAGAGACAGGCTGTACAGTGAGGGGGGGGGGGGGGGGGGAGGCGTGTTTATAGCTATAAGAAGTACAATAGTATCGAAGGAAATTGACGGAGATCCGAAATGTGAAATAATTTGGGTGAAAATCACGGTTAAAGCGGGCTCAAATAGGGTAATTGGATGTCTCTGTAGGCCCCTGCTCAGCAGCTGTTGTGGCAGAACACCTGAAGGAAAATTTGGAAAATATTTCGAGTAGATTTCCCCACCATGTTATAGTTCTGGGTGGAGATTTTAATTTGCCAGATACAGACTGGAAGATTCAAACTTTTACAACGGGTGGCAGGGACAAAGAATCCAGTGAAATCTGTGTAAGTGCATTATCTGAAAACTACCTTGAGCAGTTAAACAGAGAACCGACCAATGGCGATAACATATTAGACCTTCTGGTGACAAACAGACCCGAACTATTTGAAACACTTAGCGCAGAACAGGGAATTAGCGATCAGAAAGCGGTTACTGTATCGTGATTTCAGCAGTAAATAGAAAATTAAAAAAGGCAGGAAGATTTTTCTTTTTAGCAAAAGTGACCAAAAGCAGATTTCAGAGTACTTGACGGCTCAACACAAAAGTTTTGTCTCAAGTACAGATAGTGTTGAAGATCAGTGGACAAAGTTCAAAACCATCGTACAATATGCATTAGATGAGTATGTGCCAAGCAAGATCGTAAGAGATGGAAAAGAGCCCCCGTGGTACAACAACCGAGTTAGAAAACTACTACGGAAGCAAAGGGAACTTCACAGCATACATAAACATAGCAAAAGCTTTGCAGACAAACAAAAATTACACGAAGCGAAATATAGTGTGAGGAAGGCTATGCGAGAGGCGTTCGATGAATTCGAAAGTAAAGTTATATGTACTGACTTGGCAGAAAATCCTAAGAAATTTTGGTGTTAACTCAAAGCGGTAAGTGGATTAAAACCAAATGTCCAGACACTCTGTGACCAAAATGGTACTGAAACAGAGGATGACAGACTAAAGGCCGAAATACTAAATGTCTTTTTTCCAAAGCTGTTTCACAGAGGAAGACTGCACTGTAGTTCCTCCTCTAGATTGTCGCACATATGACAAAATAGTAGATATCGAAATAGATGACACAGGGATAGAAAAACAACTAAAATCGCTCAAATGAGGAAAGGCCGCTGGACCTGATGGGATACCAGTTCGATTTTACACAGAGTACGCGAAGAAACGTGCCCCCCTTCTTGCAGCGGTGTACCGTAGGTCTCTAGAAGCGGTCCAAAGGATTGGAAAAGGGCACAGGTCATCCCCGTTTTTAAGAAGGGACGTCGAACATATGTGCAGAACTATAGACCTATATCTCTAACATCGATCAGATGTAGAATTCTAGAGACTAGAAATCTACTCTGTAGGAATCAGCATGGGTTTCGAAAAAGACGATTGTGTGAAACCCAGCTCGCGCTATTCGTCCACGAGACTCATAGGGCCATAGACACGGATTCCTAAGTAGATGCCGTTTTTCTTAACTTCCGCAAGGCGTTCGATACAGTTCTCCACAGTCGTCTAATGAACAAAGTAAGAGTATATGGACTATCAGACCAATTGTGTGATTGGATTGAAGAGTTCCTAGATAACATAACGCAGCATGTCATTCTCAATGGAGAGAAGTCTTCAGAAGTAAGAGTGATTTCAGGTGTGCCGCACGGGAGTGTCACAAAAGCTGGTAATTTGTCAAGTGAATTCAGTTTAAATGGAGCCCCAACATAACACTGAAATCATGTGACACAATACTGTTATGGTTTCCTCTGCACGCTGTGTGGTTCTTCAGGAAACAAGGAACCGATGCTGCTCATGAAGACAGAACTCAGGTTCTAATTTATTTTCTTACAGTAGCTTTTAATATTGAAACATATACAGATACCGCAGCTTTACAAATCAGGCAGTCTTCAGTTCCTTAACTACTAAGAAGATCACGAGCCTGGCCACTATGAAGGTATGTAAATGTTATTCAACTGGCAAACATTCAAAATGGGGCCAGTGCATGAATGTTCGAACTTAAGCACACCCACCGCTGAAGCTCCGGAGAGGGATGCTTTCATCTAATTGGCAGCGGCATAATCGTTCATGGCAGCGCGCTCATGCTGACATGGTGGCTGAAGCAAACGCGGCTACGTAAATGGCGGCGCGCGTATTTGAAAATGCGGCCGACCGGATAGCGGCCGAAATCGCTCTCTTCCACACCCAGCTATGGGGGCCTGTGCCGTGGCTATTTATGAGACTGGTTGCTTCGCTGGAAAAACAGGCGCAGGGTGCATCCGACAGTACAGGCAGCAGCATGGAGAGTGCTGCAAAGGGTGCCAGCGACTATCCGGCGATGATGGCGTCGGTGTTCGTAGGACGGGCAACGTGCTCCGTTGACGGCAACGGCGTCGCAGGTGGGCAGGCGAAGACGCAGGTGGAGGCACCCGATAAGTTAGCTACGTAGGAGGCTGGAGGTTGCATTGTGGCAGAAGAATGTGGCTGCGTCACGGAGGCCGGACGTCTTGCAGCGAATATTTCTGAAACAGTTTGATCTACGGCAGGATCACTGAGTTCACAGAGCCGCAGTTGATTTTGGTGGCGCTGATGTGTGCCTGCTCTGCCACGCATAGTATCCTGCGTTCTGAGAGCTAATCTGAAAACAACATCACATTCCCATAAATATGGCTTTTGTGCACTCAGTGTTGAACTCTGACGATCGGGTGAAACTTCGTGGTAAGGTCTGAAGCTGAAGAAGAGCGACAAGGACGAAAAAAATGCAGCAAGGTCCTACAGAGTCTCCCATGCGAATGTCAGCGGCAGGCCAAGTTCGAATATGAACTCAGATACATCAGTAAGCCATCTTCACGCGAATATGAAGCTCAAAGTTTTGACACCCGTGTCGAAAGAAACGTTTGGCCTCGCCCTTAGACTGTGGCGAGAATGGTGCTGTCCTCACATGCTGTAATCCATTGAGCTTGCAAAATTTTGCAATTCCTTGGATGAAAAAGGAGGTCCGTTATCACAAACAATTGTTTGTGGTAAGCCTTCTAGAGAAAGTACAAAATCGAACGCCTTGATATTATTGGTCGCATTCGTCGAATGCATTAAGATAACAAAAGGTGTTAGTCATTGATGATAATTAACCAACGTGTTGGCCAAAAGGGGTCTGCAAAATCTATATGGAGGGGTTCCATGGAGTATCAGAAGTGCCCATGAGAAAAATTCCTCTCGCGGAGCAGACTGATGGAGCATGTGCGACATTGTGTTGTCAATCACACTTTCTGTTTGCTTATCTAAACCAAGCCACGTACAATGTCAGCACCCCAGTTGCATTCAGCTTGTCAGAAGAAGCAATTCTTCCAATCATGGTGAGACACCATTCCACACATGACTTCACTTTGGGCGGAGCTGGGGCAACGTAATTATCGTTGTGCTGGGGCGGCAAAGACTGTGTTACAAAATTGTTAAGGCTTTCGTGGCCACTTTTTGACAAACTGCCTATTGGCTTCTGTCTCGGGTTCTTCGTCCGATGTTCATCTAATGATTTTACTGACGTTTCGCCAGCACGAGTGGCTGGCATTGTGAAAGCTTCACCCTTCATTGCGGGTGGTGAACTGGAGCCGAGCTCGCGGCCGCAGACTATATGTACCTGGCACAATAACGTCCGAGGGCTTTTCCGCGGTTCAGCTTCTCAATGAAGAAACTGAAACTTGCACCAAACGACATCCTGGTCAATTTTGATGTTGTTTCTTTGTTTACGAAAGTGCCACTCAGTGACGCCCTGGAGCACATCGATTCCATTTTCCCGCAATACATCACAAATCTCTTCCATGCCTGTCTCACCACGAGCTATTTCACATAGAATGGCGATTTCTACGAACATCTGGAAGGCGTCACCACGGGTAGTCCTCTTAGGCTAGTGGTGGCCAACTTCTTCAAGGAACAATTCGAAGCACAGGCGTTGGACTTTGCGACTTGAAATTCGAAGGTGTGGTACAGATATGTCGATGATACTTTCGTTGTGTGGAGCCATGGTGAAGAACAGCTCGGTGACTTCCTAAGACACTTGAACAGCCTCCATGTCAACATACAATTTACCGTGGAAGTAGAAAAGGACAAAAAACTGCAATTTCTAGATATGCTGGTCATAAGGGATGGCGAAAACCTGGAACACAGCGTGTATAGAAAACCGACACACACGGACCGATACCTGCACAAACTATCAAACCACCACCCGAGCCAGAAAAGAGGCATGATCAATACGCTCGTAGCGCGAGCAGGACGAATATGTGAGCCGCAGCAGCTCAGAGGCAAAATGCAACACCTGGAAACTGTTCTGAGGAGCAATGGGCACTCCAAAAATTATATTAGAATTGTAACAGAGCCAAACACTCATCGAAGTAAAGAATTAGAAAGAGATATGTCGACTACGGCCTTTCTGCCATACATTCCCAGACTGACGGACAGAATCGGCCGTATATTGCGCAAACATGGCGTAAAGACGATTTTCAAACCGTCAAGGAAGATCAAAGAGTGTCTTAGATCGGCAAAGTAGAAAAGGAACCCACTTAAAATGTCGGTAATATACCGTATACAATCCACATGCGGAAAAGTCTATGTCGGAATGACTGGACGATCAATCAACACCAGGATCAGACAACATAAGCGAAATTTCAGGTTGGGGCTGGTGGAGAAATCGGCCATGGCAGAGCACGCACTGAGTGAGACCGAGCACGTAATAACATTGGCCAACACGAAATTTCTAACTGTAGAGAAGCACTATCACAAGCGCTTGTTCAGAGAAGCTGTAGAAATACAAATACAAGCGAACAGCTTTAACAAGAAAGAGGAAAGCCCTAAGGTAAACGGACCCTGGCTTCCCGTACTGCACCGAACGACCGTCGCAGGTAGGATGAGGAGAACCGCACCGGAAATGACCGCGGAGAAGCCCTCGGACTTTGGTGCACCAGGTACGTATAGTGTGCGGCCGCGAACTCGGCTGCAGTTCACCACCGGTAATGGAGGGTGAAGCTTTGACAATGCCAGCCACTCGCGCTGGTGAAACGTCAATAAAATTAGATGAACGACGGCTGAAGAAGCCGAGACAGAAGCCAATAGGCAGTTTGTCAAAGACTGTATTGCATGTAATGTGCCTGACCTTGTTTACACAGTGCTAAGTTGCGAGGCACGGAGCGTTTGTCTCAAGTGAAGCGACAACGGGTAGACAGAATCTTGCTCGGCTCAATCTTGAACTTGGAATGCATCAGTAACTTTAAGCACTTCACTGAGGCTAGGGTTGCGATGCTTTAGAATTTCAGCCGTCAGCCCCTGATCTGACAGATTCTGAATAATAGCATCGCAAAGCATTTCATGCTTGTTAGGTGCGCCACTGACATAACTGCATTTACAGACTCTAGCCATGCCCTGTAATTCCACGCTTCTTTCGTTCTAGGCTTGGTCACTACGACGTTGCGTGCTGAAAAAGTTATACCGTGCAACAGTAACGTATACTTGATTCTCAAAAAATTCATATAATATTGCAATTATGTCCTCGTAGGGCTGGATTTGGGGCTCACTGAGGGGAAACAAATTCACAAAAAGGCGGTAGGTGTACACCACAACGCATCAAAGGAAAAATGTACGAGGTGGATCTGTGTTTTGTATTCTTTCCATGTTTCCTTCGTCTCATCGAAATGTCGGAAGTGTGGAGGCTGCAGCTAAATACCTTCTTTAGCGTCTGGCATCTGTTGCTGCTGGGGTGCTTGCGCTTGTACGAGTCAAGAAACTGCTAACAGCAGTTCTGTTATTTGCTGTCTATGAAACTGAACAAGAGATGTTAGATACTGCTCAGCACTTAGATGTTGCTCTCCCTGGTTTGCAATGATTCCTTAAATATCTCGACTTAAATACTTCAATTTATGTATTTCGTCTTAATATACGCGCACACATGAAATAGAATTCAATAGAAAGAAAATGATCGTCCTTCTCTGGTCTCCAAAGATCCTTGTGGCACTTCCTTTTCATCGTCGCTAGTCTTTTATGACTTTCTCTGCACGCTGATAGTCCTTTAGAGGATAGAGGAGCGAGCATCAGATGCTCTTAACGAACAGAGCATTCAGATATTAATTTATTCTATATCTAATGCCAACTAATAAAGATAATATTTAACTTTTTTACTGTATTTGAATTGTCAGTTGCTATCAGTAGCTCTGAATGTCTAAACATAAACTGATACTGCATATTTACAAATCACTCAGTCTTCAACACAATAACTACCTAGATCACGAGCCTTGGACACTATGAAAGTCTGTAAATGTTATTTATGTGGCAAACACACAAAATGGGGCCAGTGCATGAATGTTCGAACTTAAGTACACCCGCCGCTGGAGCTCCAGAGATTCATGGTTGTATCTCTTGGACAGCGGCGTAATCGTTCGTGGCAGCGCCCTCGTGCAGCCGTGGCTGCTGTAAGGAACATGGCAGTGTAACTGGGAGCACCTGTATTTCGAACAGCGGTCGACTGGATGGCGGCCAGCACTGCAGATACTAAAAATCAAGTCCATTATATCATTTTCTGATGATGGTCAGTGCCCGAAACACAAGAACAAATATGTGTTTGACAACAAGGGGACTGTTGTTTCTGGTGAGAGAATAAAATTATGAGAAACCAAGTGATCAGAATACCCATAATGGTCACAGAGTACATCTGCAGGTTTATGTCGCAACTGATATTTATATTTGTTAATCACAGCAATATACTCTACGTGTACACCTTTCTGTACTTTACTTAAAATCTTCCACAACAGACTATAACCTCATTCTTGTCGATGCGACAAGTCAAATTAAGGGGTTACCACATTAATACAAGTTCCCCCATTAATACCACTGTGTATTTATCATAAATTATGATCTTGAATGCAAATATTGGTGTTTTATTACATGACTATATTTCCTCATTTTACCTTTGGTGAAGAGATATTGTAAAGAAGACTTGCCATCGGTAAACAAACAGAATCGCTTGTTCTCAACCCTTAAAGTGTTCGAGATGGTCAAAATCACTAAAAAGCCTGCATCCTACAGTAAAAGCTTAATAACGTTTTCAAGGTACCTCTTGAGCGTATCCACTTGTTTCCGGATATATCGATTCGCTCGTCTTTAACTGGAAAACTACAACGATATACAGACTTGCCAATTAATGTCCCCACAGCCTCTTTTGGAGGCTTACTTCGGAAGCTTGAGATTGGAGACATGAGCATCGACGAAGCCCAATGCTGCAACTTGCGGAGACTGTCAAGACGCTCCCCACTATCGTTGTCAAACTTCACAGTTTTTTACAGAGGTGTATACTGACAGACCTTAACTGCTGTTCAGTTTGAAATAAGTAGTTACGGTACGATATGCTACTCAACACAGAAAATCTCTGTCTCACAAGCATAATTTGCCACATAGAAATCATATATTTCAGCGCTTTACCCCATAAATAATAACTTTGCATAATGAATTGTGCAATTAAATATGGCTCTCAGTGGAGTTAGCTAGTTTACTGCCGTTCGCAAAATACAGCATAACATGACATTTAAAAGATATCTCTTGAAGTTAGTATTAGATTGTAGAACCAGACTTAACGAAAGTAAATCTCAAATTTGTGCTGTAAATGCCACTAAAATGGCAACAGAATTCATTTTTGTGGTAAGTAAGTTAAATATATAGATATATCCGAAAGAAACCTAATCGTCTGCTTTCAACTGAAGTAAGAGTCAATACGCCTGCTCAGGTTCTACGTCCTCAGTTATTTGCTGGACGTACTACGATCTTTGTTTTCCTCTACAGTTTTTCACCTTTACAGCTCCCTCTAGTACAATGGAAGTTATTCCACGATGTCTTAATATATATCCTACAGTCCAGTCCCTTCTTCTTGTCAGGGTTTTCCTTATATTTCTTTCCCCGCCGTTCTCCGTAGAACTTCCTCATTCCTTACCTGATATGGCCCCGTAATCTTCAACATTCTTCCGTAGCATCACATCTCAAATACTTAGATTCTCTTCTCTTCCGGTATTCCCACAGACCATGTTTCACTACCATACAATGATGTGTACCAAACGTATATTCTCAGAAATTTCTCCCGAAAATTAAGGTCTATGTTTGATACCAGTAGACTTTCCTTGAACAGGAATGCCCTTATTGCCAGTGCTATTCTACACAAATTTTACGTAAGGGTTTTCCATCTCTAACGATATTCATGACGCAGTCATATCTTCATTACGAAATTGACATATAAACATATAAGAACACAATTCAATAACTCACAAGATATTTTACTTAGATTTACAATGTTTCCATGGTATTATACATGTATAGATAGTTGTAATTATCAATCAGAATAGATTTAAAACTCACTGATGCATTCTGTAGGTGAGTTGCATGAAGCCTTCCCTGAAGTCGGTTTCGTGTATCCCAGAGGTCTAGCGAGATTTGGGTGTTAGTACTACAGCGATATTTTGAGAACCATACCAAATATGTCGCTAATGTTGGAAAAGCTGAAACTGGGAACCATTAAATAATTGGTTTGACAGCTCTGTGATCGTCGACCTACTTTTGAACTGGTACTGAATTATTGTTCAGATTCATTCGATATTTCCTTGTAATTTTGATGATATATTTTGAACAATGGTTCTGTAATAAGTGACAAAGTGGAAAATTAATTTTGTGACAGTAAGAAGGTCATTTTACCAGTCAATTACAATATCTTCTCCCTCCATTCAATTTCTGAACCATCTACTATTCTTTCTGCCCTAGCTGGGACGTGTTACCCACCCCATGTGGATGTCGGGTTTCTGTGCTCTACATTTCTCGTGGTTTTTGTGAGATTACCAATGGTGCAGTGTTCATCTTTGGCACGGCAGTGTAAAAGGGGATACAAAATCAGCTTAGTGGCAAAATCCATGCAGTTCGCATGTTTATTTACTTGCGTATATAAGGCGATTACCAGCATCCCTTTTGTCTTTCAGTAAAATTACGTGAGTCACATAAAATCATATCAAAAACTTAGGTACAAAAAGTGAACGTAAAATTTAAATCTGTTTTTCATGTTTATTTCATCAGCGCACGTGCGGCTGTTGTGATACATTGTGTAGTATTAAATCATCAGTTATAAACATAAACTGTGCTGTTCTGCAATGTTGTGTGTTGTGTAGTATTATATCGTCCACTGTAAACTTAACTGTGCTTTACAGAAACTTTGGCCTCAGTATCCTCATTTACAACTAACTGTTCCCAAATTTCATTATAGATTTATTTCAAAAATGTATATTTTAAAAAAAATCAAACAGTTGCAAAGATTTACGTAAATTATGAGCATAAGCTATGTCGTAATAAATCGCTGTTTGTGATTTACAGTTACTACAAATAAGTAACACACTGTGTCACGTTAATTCTCTTTTGAGATGAGTGTATAATGTCTGCATTTATTTTAAATTAACGCAACTGTTGAATTTTCTTAGTGCCCACAACCTGAAAAACTTTTCATGGAAAGAGTAAAACTTGCGGCGAGTTTCCTATTGTGAAAGATATCCTGATTTTGGATGTAAATCACTTTAGTTCCAATAGGCTACTGGTTATACGTGTAGCATATCAGAATCATAAATTAAAAGAGAATCAGAAAGCTTAGTATAAAGTTATTTGTTTACTCTTCTGTAAAGTACTGCACCAGGCATAAGTTATTTATGTACTGTTCTGCAAAACATAGCACCAGGCATAATGCAGCCCCACTGTGTTTTCTGTTCTCGGACAGGGTATGAGTTGGTTGCTATTCGTAAGCAGCTATGTATTGCCCTGACTGCGGTCAATCGATTAGAAGCTGCTCGAATGGGAGTGTTGGGAAAGCTACCAAGGGCGTGTACCAGAGATTCCAAAGGTGCATCGCGTACTATCGTCTGCTGTAGATACTGTTTCTCATGTAGGAAATACGAGACCCAATTTTGCTCGTTCATTTGACTGTGAATGGCGTGTCAATGGCGGATCTAGATGTTCTTTACAAGGGAGGCAGAGATCAGGGAGAAGTCAGGATGTTGCGCCCATCGAACTAACCAAAAGATATGAGGTGCCGTCTTCAGTTCAGACCGACACTGAGCCGGGAGACTCGTTGCATCTGTTGGGAAACCTGCTGCGTCCTGTGTCAAGGAGCAGCTTACACAAATAGTTGAGGTCTATTAGTCGTCAACAGTGCAAACGTACATTGAGTAATGGTACCCTTAGGGAAACTGCAGCAAAGAATGGGAACGAACACCAAGTGCACTCAGTGAGTATGATTGGACGCCTCATTCAGCTATTCCAGTAGCCATCATGGGAACATGATGTAACCACCTGCAGATTGTGGCGCACGTTGGAACAAACGATGCGACAGTCATTTTTGGAACAGGATGTAACCAACTGAAGACTGTGACGCACATTGAAACAAGCGATGCCAGGCGCATGGGCCGCAAGTTCATACTTGGATCATTCCAGCGACTAGCAGAGCATGTTGAATGTACCAGTCTTGCTCACGGAGTTTCAACAGATCTCATAAATCGCAGAATTATCTCCAGAAGAGATCGCAAGCTTGACGATCAATTACCAGACTTGCGTCATAGGTTTGAGAGTTGTAGAGTCCTCCTCAACAAAAGTAGCTGAATGGGTGTGGCATGCACACAAGGTTTTTTTTCTATATTAGGCAATTTTCCATCCAATACAGATAACAAAAGCTGTAGGAAATCCTGAAGTATCAGTGTAAGATCCAAAGAAATGCCTCTCCCAGGTGAGACTGTTAAAATCCTAGTAGTTACATGCCTAAGCAATCGTAATAAAATCCCCGAGTTAGAAGTGCTCCTATAAAGCACTGAAGCTCACATAACACTAGCCACAGGGAGCTGCTTAAAACTGAAGTTCACAGTAGTGATAGCTTTTCGGACACTTTAAACGTATAATGAAAGGATAGGGAAATGGGGGATAGAGGTGGTGTACTCGTCACTGTGGACAAGGACTCAAATGGAAGAAGAATGTCAGATTGTTTGGGCAAGATTCAGTACCAAAGGTGAGTATAAAATTATAAAAGGGTCTTTCTATCGACCACCAGACCCACCTCCTCAGTTGTACGTAAGTTCCCTAATCATACTGTAATCAGTGGAGGAGATTTTAATCATCCAACAATCCACCAGGAGAATTTTATTATTTTTAGTGGTGGGAGTGATAAGAAATCCAGCGGAATATCACTAAATGCCTTTTCTAAGAACTACCTAGAGCAGATAGTACGGAACTCCATTCATAAGGTGCAAATGGCTCTGAGCACTATGGGACTTAACATCTGAGGCCATCAGTCCCCTAGAACTTAGAACTACTTAAACCTAACTACCCTAAGGACATCACACACATCCATGCCCGAGGCAGGATTCGAACCTGCGACCGTAGCGGTCGCGCTGTTCCAGACTGAAGCGCCTAGGAACCCTCGGCCACACCGGCCGGCCATTCATAAGGGAAATGTATTATGTCTAATAGCAACAAAAATATCTGTACTCTATGAGGAAGTCCACACAGAAACTGGTGTCAGTAACCATGCGGCAGTTATAGCAACAATGAATACCAAAGAACCTGTGGCTGGGTTCGCGTTGTGATAAGGTGGCCTAGCGAAGATTGGGCGTGAGTGCTCCACTGCACATCCGGAGGCATTAGTGATACAGCATTGCCCATAGTAGCATTTATGGGTTGAGCAGAGTTTACAAAGGTATACCTTCCTCCAGAGCTGCAGGCGGTTGCATAGCTCGGGCACACGTGCTGCGAAGGAATGCTGACATCTCGTCAGTGAGTTGTGACGTCGCCCCAAGGGACAGGACCACGGTCTCAAGCCGGAAGAGTGATGGTAGTTGGCGAGGAAGATGATGCCTGCTCAGACGTACTATCGTGGCACAGTAGAGAATTTTCGTCAATAGGTCAGACGTGCGCTACAAGGAGGATGTCACTACTAAGGTAGCGGAATAAGTCTGACGTGAAATGGTTCAAATGGCTCTGAGCACTATGCGACTTAACGTCTGAGGTCACCAGTCGCCTAGAACTTAGAACTAATTAAACCTAACTAACCTAAGGACACCACACACATCCATGCCCGAGGCAGGATTCGAACCTGCGACCGTAGCAGTCACGCGGTTCCGGACTGAGCGCCTAGAACCGCTAGACCACCGCGGCCGGCTGGTCTGACGTGAACATATGAGTATTTTTGGGTTAGGGAAAGCCCACCTTTGGATCAGAAAAAGTGTCTGTCAAAGTTGGTATTACATCAGTCACAATATTCTCAGAGAATACTCGTCCTCGCATATCGGATATAGAAAAGATTAATATGGAATTAGTAAATTGAAGTGTCATCCATGGAAAGGTCCCAGAATCAGTATCGTTTATTGAAGGATATCAGGGCCAAGCAGTATTAGGAACACAAAGTTGGCTAAAACCGGAAGTAGATATCAGCGATATCCTAAGATCAGATAGGAGTATTTATCGTAAGAAAAGATAAGTCGCAAATGGTGGCGGTGCAGTAAAAAACTGGACAATATTTAGCGAAGTTACGACGGATTCCACATGTGAATTAATCTGGGTGAAGTTAATCATCAAACGGCGATCAAAAATGGTAATCATATGCGTTTATAGACCGCCTGGGTCTGGAGCTGTAGTGGTAGGGCACTTCAGAAAGAACTTGCAGAAAGTTGTTGATAATTTTCCAGATCATGCCTTTAAAATAGGGGGTGAATTCAACCTGCCAGGTGTCGCAGACTAAGAGAGGCATGCCACCAACAGTGGTGCGACAGACAGGGAATCGTTTGACCTTATTCTGAATGTCTTGGTCCCTAAATTACTTCGAACAGATAATTAGAGAGCCAATTAGTGATGTTAACACCTTAGACATCGAAGCAATAAACAGACTTGAACTTGAAACTTCCTGGCAGATTAAAACTGTGTGCCCGACCGAGACTCGAACTCGGGACCTTTGCCTTTCGCGGGCAAGTGCTCTACCAACTGGCAGAAGTAAAGCTGTGAGTACCGGACGTGAGTCGTGCTTCGGTAGCTCCGTTGGTAGAGCACTTGCCCGCGAAAGGCAAAGGTCCCGAGTTCGAGTCTCGGTCGGGCACACAGTTTTAATCTGCCAGGAAGTTTCATATCAGCGCACACTCCGCTGCAGAGTGAAAATCTCATTCTGGAGACTTGAACTTATCGAATCGGCTTACATAGAGGAAGGTATCAGCGACCATAAGGCTGTGATAGCAACTATGACCATTGATTTTACAAGTTATTTTAAGAAAGGTAGGAAAATATTGTGATACCTCCGTCTGGGGCCACTTTCTCTAATTCGAAATGACAGTGGCCGAGAAGGAGGAGGAGGAGCAGGACCCCATGCGGCGAGCACCCTAGATGAGGACACTGCAGTCATTCTGCAAGCACACAGGGAGGAGCTGGCCAGACACCCTCACCTCGCTTGAGAATGGACACGATGCGAAGAACCTGGTGGACAATGAAAAGCGTGTCGAAAACTGATGGACCGCTGCAGCCATTAGGACGGAGTATCAAGAAATAAGCGCGAAGGCATATGATGATGATGATGATGATTATCATCATCATGATCATGATGATCATGATCATGATCATGATGATGAGTTAGGTTGAGGGGTCGCTCGACATCGCGGTCATCATCGCCCTGACGAAAAGTCAACATGAAATCTCGTGGGTGGGGACGAAGGCTGTCCCCACATGCAGAGTAGTTTAGAACGTACTAAAGTCTGCCACACTTCCCCACCAGTTCAGGGATGAGGCCTGATAGTTCACAAAATTTCCCCAACCTTGTTGTAACACTGGGATCTGTATCTGCGAGGACGGTCGGTAGATCTCCAGCGAGACCAAGGGCTACCCTAACATCAGTATACAGGACACACGTAACCACAATGTGCTGAACTGAAAGCGGCACGCCACAAACTTCACAGAAAGGTGGATTCTCCCGCCGGAGGACGAAGCGATGTGTGAAAGGGCTATGCCGGATGCGCAGTCTGGTAATAAAAACCTCCTTCCAGCGGCGAGGCTGACCCAAAGTCCGCCAAGCTTTTGTGGTAGATTTGATCGACCGCAGTTTGTTGTCCGACACCTGCAACCACTCAATCTCCCACTGACGCATGATGCATCTGTCAGAAAATGAGATAATGGCGTGCAACTGGATGGGACATTGGTGGACAGAGCCCTGTATCCCAGCGTGGCCAGGTACCCAGCTACAGATCACCTCCTTTCCACGGCGTTGGAGCCGCTGTAAGGAGTCATGGATGAGCTGAATCAGTGGGTCTACCGGATACATTTTGTGTGAAGGCATGTGGGTTCTTCTGGTCTGGCAGCAGTCGTTTTACCTGCCTTAGAAAGCAGGAATGTGCCGACAATTCCAGCACCCCACAGGCACTGGAGAAGCGTACACAAAGAGCGGAGAATCCCTTCAGGGTAGCGGGTGAAATAAGTCATCGTTTTTAATAAGATATTTTCTGGGAAGTAAGGATATTTCTTATAAATCACGGACGCCAGCAGACTTTCAGAGGAAGCCCAAACATGAGTGTGTGCAGGCCTCACGCAGAGATAGACGTTACAAAGAAGTGTCCTGTGGATGCTGTCACAACTTCAAAACGCCGAAAAACGTTGGAATTATGTGAAATCATGAGAGAGATGCCAATTCCTCAATCACACACCAGCCCACACAATATCCAGAATTTCCACCTGCACTGGGATGCGTGGTCATGAAACGACGATCAGTCATTGCGCGGCACTGAAAATTTTGTCCACCGATGACAACGCCGTGAGGAAGATAATTTCGAAGAGTAGTTGAGCTCATAGGTAGATGAGGAATGAAGTGGACAGTCGGCGGGTCAGCGCGGAAGCAAGAGGACGTGGGGGCTCTCCGGTCCATCACGAACATCCGCCTTGCGACGCCGTGATATCGCAGCTTTGGGCATGCAACGGACAACACGCTGACAATACACAGACCGTACCTTGGCCTCACGCAAAGTCGCGATGCATCGATGAAAGCAGCCTACTCGCGACGCACACCTCCGAGGCGACGTGCCGTACTGAAGCAGCGCCCGCTGCCACCATAACCACACAAATCATTACAAACAATTGTGTCCAAGCCCAGTAAAATCTTTCCTGAGATTTGTAATTTTTTATTGTTTTGTGTAAACGGTATTGAAATAAAAGCAGTTTTTCGTGTTTTTATCATCTAAGCGTGTTCTGCTCCATTCATACATCAACCCCTTAACCTCATAGCCTTTTGTGTTTGATTTAATTTAATAATTTTCATGTTATGTTATATACCAAAGGGTAATTTCTCAATTCACCACATTTTTAGCGCCCAACGTGGAGCGATTCAATTTTTAATTTACATGCTATGTGATATCACAAAGGAAATTATCTCGAATTTTCAACACTTTGGCGCCCAATGTGGGACTCGATTTGATTCATTGTCACGTTATCGCTAGAGGGAGAACGTCTACATTTTCAGACACGATTCAGGAATAATCCCCATTCTTTTATAGAACTTGCTAGCCTCTTTGATTTATGTGTCAGGCGCACGGATTGTGTGTTTGTGTGCGGTGTACTAGTTGAAAATGTGCTGTGTGAAGTTGATATAGGGGTAGCTGGAGTATTTAGATTCGGTTCCCGCATCCTCCCCTGTATTTTGTGTTGTAGTTTTAGTACGTGTAGTCTGTTTTTGTGATTATTCTATTCCACGTTTCCATTGTTGTGTTTATTGCCCCAGCGTCGCCATAATCGTTGTCTCTGTTCGTTCTATGCAATGCTTTTAGATTGTGATTCTGTTTTTCTACCCAACTGAAGTATGGGAGATTGATAAATATGGAAACCGTAAGGCCAATGGACGAGATTTCGTGAGTGATTGAGGAAACGATAGACGCGTCTGTGAGGAGTACGCAAAATCAGAGTGAATTATTAACAGGCAGGACAACTGAGGAAAATTCGAGGGTGAGCGAGGAAACACAAGGTACGTCTATGGAGAACATACAAAGTCAAAGTCCACTGCACTTAATTCAAGCGATATTAGAAAACAACGTACCACAGATAACCGCGATGAGGGAGGAGAATAAAACACGATTTGAAAGACTGGAAGCTGAGCTAAGACTTTGCAATGAGAAGCTTGATGTTCAGTTCGCTGAACGTAGGCACGAATTGGAGACCGAAACTAAACAAATAGGGACGAAGGACACATACAAGCTGGACGAGGAGAGAAAAGAATATGAAACGAAGGTTGGCAGTGTATAAACGAGGGTAAACGCGCAGATGACTGACTTTTCCGAGCGCATAGAAGAGGAAAGTAAATCGTTCCAGGGAACACAAACACGAGTGTCAGTTCTCAAGCAAGAAGTGTCTGCAATGCGACAAGGTGATATTGCAACGCAGGTAACGCAAATACATCCGCGTACCATATTCCTGATCAACGCTGTGAACATACCACTGTCTAAGTTCGGTCGAACACACAGAACACATCCGAAGTCATACGTAAAGAATTTAGAGCGTATCTGCGTGCGAAAGGAGTGGCGGAATGTAATGCTTTGCTCGTTGCACGGCAGACGCTCAACCAGAAAGAGGCTGCCTGGTTTGACGCAATAGTTTGCGAGAACGGTAGTTATAAGGATCTCTGCACCACCCTTCTGGCAATGCACTGGAACCTGGTAGCACAGGCAAGTGCAAAGATGAGCATATATCGGGGACAGTATGTGTCTCTGTCACGCCAGTCCAAGGCAACATAATGAGAGCGGCCGTGATGGGAATGGAAGTGCACCATTTCTGCCCACACCTGACAGGTGCGTGAGATCGCGCATCTCAGTGACCAAAGACAATGAGACACCAGTGGACGTTTCAGCAGAGAAGGGACATTACACACAGAGTGTGAAGTCAGGGCAATCACAAGCGCAAAACGGCGTTGACCAGGACTGTGATGACCCAGAGTTGCCGGATGAAGTGGGCAATCGCTGTCCCTTCGTTGAGATTGGCGTGGAAGCATTGAAGATGAGAGCATGTCTGTATTCTGGGGCGGAAGTGACTGCGCGTTCGACGTGTTTTTACGAATAACTGGTAGAAATCGGTAGTAAATTAGCTGAGATACTCGCAAAAGGAATCTCACTAATTGCTGCTTTTGGGGTGAAAAGGGAGAAGGTAGAAAAACAGGTCTTGGTGTCACTAAGCAACGGAAGAAGTGGATTTCAGATGAATGCAATTTTCATCTGCGAGTTGTCGCTCGACTTTATAGTCGGTAATGACATACTCTCGAGTAGAGCGGAGATCATGGATTGGACCACTAAAACCATTGTGAATTTGTTGAAGATCCGGTCGCATGGGTTTCACAGGGCATGAAGGTCGCAATTAATATAGTAAAGTGTAAGGAGGACAATGAAATTTTCGTAGGTGGGCCACGGGAGTCAAAGGTGGTTTATTATAGGTAACATGGTGTCCAGATGAAGGCAGTTTGCTGTCCGCAAGTTGTGATGAGACTTCCACGCACACAGCCGACGCAAGAGAATCAGACGAACATAATGCTAGTGATTGTGGGTTAGAGACCCTCGTACATGAACCCAAGCCGCCCATGCGATCACGGAAGATACGCTCCAAACAGAACATGATAATATGCGGAGAGAGACCAAAGTTAAACGCCATGACGACAAGCGTACCGATGAAATGGAAAAGCTTGAAGGTGAAATCCCCACAGCAACAGAGAGATTGATGTGGAGTATATAATGCGAAAGTGATTGCAGACTGGCTGAGAAGCACTGTGAGATATCCACAAACTTATGAGTATAGTGTACGCCTGCTCACCAGTAGTAGAAGACAATGTTGCTTCGTCCACGGTCGAAAAATGCGCAGAAGTCAGACGGTTTCCGGAAGACTACAAGTGTTCTCATGCGGCGAGGTGGCGAGATAAATTTATCATCTCTCACTCAGAAACAAGGGACACGGTAGATGGCGCCCTGTCTACAGACGATCAGCCAGAAGTGGGTGTGGAGAACGCTGAGGTTGCTCCGACTGGAATACTTCTAAAGAATATTCAAGACAACCCATGGTTGAGCTTCCAGCAGAGACAGGAGGTGGAGAAAACAATTATGGAACTCAAGGATACATCACCGTTCCTACCAGGAAGATTTCGAGGAGCGATCCACAAGTCTAGAATAACGTGTGATCGACCGCCGACAAGGAAAACATATTTAGTGGCTTGTAAACACCAAAAAGATTCCAAGAAAGCGGTACAGGCGATAGCGACAGCCGGAGTTATATCCCGGCCCTCGTTGGAATATGTAAATCCGCTTGCAATAATTTTATTGTGCCTAAGAAAGACGAATTGATCCGCTCGTGCCTCGAAGCGAGTGTGTTAAATGATCACATCGAAGCATACGGAACAAGGACGTAACCTATCCAGGACACACTGCGCCATTTCGCGGGAAAAATGTTGCTGTCAGCCTTTGACATTACAGCCGGTTTGAACTAAGCTGAACTCGATCCATCCTGGCGAAAATACACTGCCTTCCTATTCGGAGGGGGGGGGGGGGGGGGGGGGGGGAACAGTGCGTGCGCAGTCGAGTACCATTTGGCTTAAGGACTCAAGTTCGGCATTTGTAAGTGCCCTGAACGTTATAATCACACCAGAGATGAGGAAATTTTGTGTTGCCTACATCGATGGCATAATTATCGCGTCTGTAACATTTCAAGAACACTTGTCGAACATAAATCACGTGCTGGCGGTACTCCAGAGATATGGCGTGACGCTCGGCCTGGCAAAGCGAACCTGTGCGCAAATAGGATGGTATATCTCGCTACGAGAACTAGCCGGGAGGTATCCTTACGGAAAAGTGCAAATTGATTGAAATCACTAAAATGAAACGGCCACCCCCGTATGAGAAATGGGACAGTTCTTGGGGCTGATTTCATGTTAGAGGAGGCACATTGTCAACTTTGCGCAGATGTTGAGTCCTTTATATGAGTTGTTGAGGAAGAGCAACAATTGGAGTTGGAAAAAAAGGGGAGGGAAATGCGTTCGAGAAGCTTAAGATTGCGTTTCATGACAGTATTTGCTTGGCGCATCCTGACTTCTGGGCAACTTTGCAACTCTTCACTGACGCAAGTGCGCAAGGCATTAGCGGATGCCTATAACAGGAAGGCAAGGATCGAAATGAGCACATTTTGGTTGCATGCAGCCGGAAGCTACTGGACTCTGCCGATTTTCAGATGCTTACGATTAGCTTCCTGCTTGGCCGGAAAAATCGTTTATATACAGACCACCACGCTCTAAAGTTTCTGAGAAGCGTTGGATACACGAATAATAGAGTAATGCATTGGGCCCTGGCGACTGAGGAATTCGATCTGAAAACCGCTTATTGTCAGTATAAACACAACAAATTTGCCAACTGGTTAAGCCGAAATCCTTCGCTGGAGGACGGCGATGAAAATAACGAGCGAGAAAGTAACGAGGTAACAACCGCAAAGTTACAACAATGGGACCAGGCGTGCATCCGACAATATAGGAGGGACTTAGCTGTAGCGCAAGACCAACAGCCAGGTATCCAGAGAGTAAAGAACTTCCTGATGCACGTCGTTGGTGGAGAGGATGTGCGAATGAGAAATACTACTCTACAGTGCACGGTCGAAAGAAGGGTATGTTTCCGGTGGAATGTGAAAGAAGTAAGGTGAAAAATTTTGCTCCCTGACACACTTCATGAACATTTGATCGAGAGTTATCATCATCACTTTGATTAATGTGAAGCGACGAACTTGTATGCGACAATCGCCAAGAAGTGTGAACATGCTGTACTCAGATGGAAGGTTGCAGAGACACTTAGGAAACGCGACATGTGCCACCGTGTAAAACATCCAAAAGCGATTGTGCAACGTGAAATGCATGCCATCATATCAGAAGTACCAAATGACCTGATGTACGTGTTGATCATTACGGCCCTCTGCCAAAGGGACAGTTCGGGTACGCATTTGCTAAGCACGTCAGGCTTTATGCCACAAACCGCACCACAATGAAAAGCTATGTAAAAGTTCTGATGGAAAATTATGTTCACACTTGTGGTAAGCCGACAGTGCTCTCAGACCACGTTATGATTTTCACGTCCCCGAGGTGGAAGGTAGGATTAGAAAATGTAGTGATCAGGTGGAACTTCTGCTAAATTAGAAACCCTCAATCTAATTCCACAGAGTGATATACGCATCAACTCAGAGTGTTCTGTAAGACATTCGTTTCTGACAGACACAATGCCTGGGTCCAGAAGCTACCAGAGATAGAGAGATATTTCAATGAAGCCTTGCATTGCAGTACAGCATACAGACCAATAGACCTACAGTTCCAGAAACTGGAGAAGTTCGTGACTGACAGGATTGTCAAACCTCCGAAGGGAGGAGAGGCAGAGACACATCATCAACGCGAGAATCGTGACCGACAGTTCATGAAGGAGAAAGCGAGGAACGCAATCGAAAAGGGAGCAGGGAAAAAGGACGAAGACTTTGAGATCGGGGACTGAGTCCTCGTAAGAATGCATAGGCCCATTGGATGGCGAAAAGAAAAAGATAACAAAGTTCTTCCAGCTGTACGAGAACCTATATTCGGTGAAACAGGTAGTAGTACCGAATGCCTATGCAACAACCAGCGCGAGATTGGAATATTTAACGCCTGCAGTCTCAATATAGTAGTTGACAGCAGTAGAAGTATAGAAATTTGTAGATGACTGTTAACAATGCGTTGTATTTCGTGAATAGATCTCTGTTGTAGTAATTAGTACGTATTTATTGGGCGTAGACAGTCCATTTTTGTATGTGCCTGGACTGTGGGGCACTTGGTGCGGATATGGAGAGGTGATATGACGATAGCGTGCGTGTATGTATGTGCGTGCGTGCGTGCTTGCGTGCGTGTGTGTGTGTGTGTGTGTGTGTGTGTGTGTGTGTGTGTGTGTGTGTGTGTACCTGGGTTCCGTGTTCTGTCGTGACGCACAGTGCGAGACTGACAGAGTAGTGGGACAAAGCAGGTTCTGACCCACTTTTGATAGCTAATTAATTACTCAAATTCGTTAATTGATCAATTATGTATCTCCACCCTCTGATGATGTCATGGGTTTCCATCAGCCAACACTTGGCGTCCGTCAGGGAACTTCCAGCCCCTCTTCTCCTGTGAGGTGGTCCAAGATGGCGACGCAGGATAAAATGGCAGGAAGTTCAAATTTACTGGCTGGAATATCAAATTTGGTGTGTTCACCTGAAGCTGCAGAGATCAACTGACCTAGTTCACAGCACAACCACTAGGGGGCGCTGTTCACTACCAGCACCAACACCACCCCCACTCCCACTCCCCTCTTCTCTTCCCTCCCCCCAAACCCCATCCAGAAATTGGCAGGAAAAGCACTCATTCTGTGTTCCCACTCCCTCTCCCCTTCCCTCCCCTCCCCTCCGCTCCCCTCCCCTCCCCTCCTCTCCCTTCCTCTCCCCTCCTCTCCCTACCCCACACCATCCAGAAATTGGCAGGAAAAGCACTCATTCTGTGCTGGCCTGCTGGATAAGACTGACATAAGTGTATATTTTGTACACAGTGAGGAGTATTGTTTATACAGCAATTTGATTTGCAAGTGAACAAGCACTAGACAGTAACTCCAACCAGTTTCATCAATAATTGGTGTATGTGGCATGGATATTTTCGCTATTTGTCCAGCACTGGAGAGTTGCTCCAGCTAGTCTAGCCAGTAGCCCTATTTGGGAAACAATAATAGGACAGCAAGCTATTGCTCAAGTACAACGTCTGTAAAAAAATTCCTGAGCTTTCTCCACAAAATTTTTCTATGCTTACCTTTTACTTATTTTGCGTGGTCTCCATCAAAATACTATCCTCCAAAATTAATACACTGCTTGCAATGCCATTTCCACTTCCAGAAGCAGTCTTGGTAAGCCACTTACTGGATCCTGTGAACTGCCATATGTGAATTTTCTTTTATGTCGGTTATCATTGCAAAAATCTTCCTCCTTTCATTTGGGTATGTGAACATGCACATCAGAAAGGTAGGGCTGGAATTGTAGATACAATGGGCTGACCAGATTTCGAGGGTGGGGTGGGTATTCAATTGCACCAACACCTCCACCTGTGTGACGATGGGGCTAAGCTTTGTGATCATGATGGTGATGCTCAGCAGACGATGATGGGTTTGAGGCTGATGAGGAGAGGAGGAGGTAAGGAAAGGTGTGAGATGTATAGCCAGCCGGAGTGGTTGAGCGGCTCTAGGCGCTACAGTCTGGAACCGCGCGGCCGATATCCTGCTTCGGGCATGGATGTGTGTGATGTCCTTAGGTTAGTTAGGTTTAAATAGTTCTAAGTTCTGGGGGACTGATAACCTCAGAAGTTAAGTCCCATAGTGCTCACAGCCACTTTTTCTGAGACGCATGTGAGCCAAAGGTGATACAGGGACATTCCCAGTGAAGGTCAGTATGAAAAGAGGGACAGGGGGAGTAGATAAGGATAGAGTCTCTGTGAGGGATAAGCTGAGCAACAATGGCCCTGAGAATATACTTGTGGATTTCTAGCGTGAGGGTATGGGTATTGAGGAATTTGGGAATGGAGTGGGAAACAAAGAATGCATGAAGGGCATGGGCTGGGGATATGGGAAGATGGGTGGTGTCCATGTGGGGGATCAGAAGGAAGAGGAGGGGGTGGTAGTTTCTTGGTGTGGGGGGTGGAGGCGTTTTGGGGTTTTTTGCTATCATGGCCTGGCATGAGGGGTGAAAGACAGGTTAGAGTTGGAGGTGATGGGAGGCAGGTTCCACATGTAAGGTGGAGGCACTTTGAAGGGAGGACAGGTGCTTTATGGTGGCGACTGTGGCGCAGCAGGTGGTGACAGGTGGGAGAAGCACAGTTGGTCGCAGCAGGGCGAGTGGGGAGTGGGGAGGAAGTCCTCCTGATTGGTGGTAGTGGCGAGGTTTGGGGCACCACCATGAGTGGGAACAGGGAAGGAGCAGGAGCAGGGATGGGTTGCAGGTGGGGATATAGGGTAGGGGAGGAGATAGAAGGGGAGAAGACTGTGAGGAGGGGAAGTGGAGCAGAGGGGGTAAGTCTGGAGGAGGCACTCCACGAGGTAATGGGGAGGGGGGGGCGCAGAGGAAGGGCAGGTATATGTGTTTGTGGTATTAGGGTGTCCATGGTGGACTTTACAGGCTACCGGCGGCAAGTGTCTCCAAGTTAGGGAGAGAGAACAAAGACGGGCAGGCAGCGGTGGGCGCAGTGGTGGCGTCAGCGGCGGCTGGCGGCGGCGAGTGCGAGGGCACTAGCAGTGGACTGCGACAGACGGATGAACGGACGGACAGACGGATAAATGAGAGCAGGAGACGACGACGGACGGCAGCAGCTGGCGACAGGCAGCAGCAGAGGACGGCGGACAGCAGTAGACGGCGTCAGGGGGGAGCTTCAAAAGTGTCAATTTTGCCCTTGAGGGTAGCCCAGGATGAGAATATCTTTTGGCTTGGAGGTTTTGGGACTCCAACCCACAGGATGCCACTGCGCCTGTAACACAATGCCCTATATACTGGACTCCTGTAGCAACATTATCTGAGAACGAAAGAATACCTATTTACGAGTTGCAAGTTGCATCCTAGCCAAGAGAAACTGTTGAATCCTGTCTACTCGTCAAATATCTGGTGCCTAGGAAACCTGCTTCTCGGATCGCTAGACAATTCAAGCAAATCGTATTAAAGAGTTTGATTACGCAATGAATCAATGACCATACTTAACTTTGAGAAATACGGATGTGTCACCAGAAAAGGGCGACATGAAAACTAAACAAGGGCCTTCAGTACAACGATTCGAATACAAGTGAAGTAATACAGTGAGTGCTTCTATCCAGGTCGCTGGTCTTGACGCTACTGTAGATCTGGGGTGCGACCAGTCAGGAGTGGCGCTTATGTTCTCTTCGCCTAGAGGCCGCTGCTGTCACGTTTGGTCCTAGAGAGGGGTCGGCCAGCGATCCATTGGCTGACTTCTTCACAGCCATCTTTGCTGTAACATTCCCGCCGTAACAGAAACATGGAAAATATATCGTTACTTACTTTTTTACGAATGTAACGATCATTATCTTACGTGAATATGGCGTCTGAAGAAGAAAAGGAAACTGACCTGTCTCCTCCGGTCGCCTTCAGGCTATTCCACCTTACCGGGTACCTAAAGAACCGGCCAGCCAGGGAGCTGGCGCAGGCCAAGCTAGTACTCCTCTACCTCCCGCAACCCAAGCCCTCCTACCTCCAGCCACAGCACAATGCGCTCCGACTCAGGGATGTTGTTTTGTTAATACACCTCGAATTTCGCACGTAAATTGTAGGTACCTCCCGTTTATACGAGTTAGAGTTATTTTCGAAGACAGAAGAAATCGGACCATACACAGATTTTACATCGCTGAATTGTCTTTACTTGTTGCGGAAATCCTGTACAATACTGTGGCGTAGGCTATATTTTCTCTCAGTATTCTTTCATCAGGTAGAAAAATCTTTTCTTATCTGCCATTTTTGTCTCATGATGGATTGCTAATAGCATCCTCTACCACTGTCACGGGATGCTTTGTCACCTTAGAACTCTCTTAAAGTAAACAAATGTGTTGTCAGGTACGAAGTCTCTCAAGCTAGAAGCACAGAGAAGTTATAAATATAAATATCACTCTATAAATTCAATAATATACACTCCTGGAAATTGAAATAAGAACACCGTGAATTCATTGTCCCAGGAAGGGGACACTTTATTGACACATTCCTGGGGTCAGATACATCACATGATCACACTGACAGAACCACAGGCACATAGACACAGGCAACAGAGCATGCACAATGTCGGCACTAGTACAGTGTATATCCACCTTTCGCAGCAATGCAGGCTGCTATTCTCCCATGGAGACGATCGTAGAGATGCTGGATGTAGTCCTGTGGAACGGCTTGCCATGCCATTTCCACCTGGCGCCTCAGTTGGACCAGCGTTCGTGCTGGACGTGCAGACCGCGTGAGACGACGCTTCATCCAGTCCCAAACATGCTCAATGGGGGACAGATCCGGAGATTTTCCTGACCAGGGTAGTTGACTTACACCTTCTAGAGCACGTTGGGGGGCACGGGATACATGCGGACGTGCATTGTCCTGTTGAAACAGCAAGTTCCCTTGCCGGTCTAGGAATGGTAGAACGATGGGTTCGATGACGGTTTGGATGTACCGTGCACTATTCAGTGTCCCCTCGACGATCACCACAGGTGTACAGCCAGTGTAGGAGATCGCTCCCCACACCATGATGCCGGGTGTTGGCCCTGTGTGCCTCGGACGTATGCAGTCCTGATTGTGGCGCTCACTTGCACGGCGCCAAACACGCATACGACCATAATTGGCACCAAGGCAGAAGCGACTCTCATCGCTGAAGATTACACGTCTCCATTCGTCCCTCCATTCACGCCTGTCGCGACACCACTGGAGGCGGGATGCACGATGTTGGGGCGTGAGCGGAAGACGGCCTAACGGTGTGCGGGACCGTAGCCCAGCTTCATGGAGACGGTTGCGAATGGTCCTCGCCGATACCCCAGGAGCAACAGTGTCCCTAATTTGCTGGGAAGTGGCGGTGCGTTCCCCTACGGCACTGCGTAGGATCCTACGGTCTTGGCGTGCATCCGTGCGTCGCTGCGGTCCGGTCCCAGGTCGACGGGCACGTGCACCTTCCGCCGACCACTGGCGACAACATCGATGTACTGTGGAGACCTCACGCCCCACATGTTGAGCAATTCGGCGGTACGTCCACCCGGCCTCCCGCATGCCCACTATACGCCCTCGCTCAAAGTCCGTCAACTGCACATACGGTTCACGTCCACGCTGTCGCGGCATGCTACCAGTGTTACAGACTGCGATGGAGCTCCGTATGCCACGGCAAACTGGCTGACACTGACGGCGGCGGTGCACAAATGCTGCGCAGCTAGCGCCATTCGACGGCCAACACCGCGGTTCCTGGTGTGTCCGCTGTGCCGTGCGTGTGATCATTGCTTGTACAGCCCTCTCCCAGTGTCCGGAGCAAGTATGGTTGGTCTGACACACCGGTGTCAATGTGTTCCTTTTTCCATTTCCAGGAGTGTAGCTGATTTAATGACGAAGATCATCTCGCCCTTTGTAGATTCTGTTAAAGATTTCACTGCAACAAAAAAGCGCCTGATTAACCCTTCCTCACTTTCGAGCTATTTCTTAAATTAAATAAATGTCCCGTCACATATGAAGTCTCTCAAGGTAACAGCATAGAGAAACTGTAAATATCAAGTTTGTACCATGTGCCACATTATTAATTTGGTAATGAACGTCGTCTTCCCTTCAGATATTCCCATTCCACTTCTCAAATCATTCACCCATTAATTTGGTGGGACGCTTCTATAGGGCGGTATTCTGAGGGAAACCTAAATCAGCAGACTTGTACATGTTCTGGGTGTGACAGTCAGTCTACTGGTAGTTTGTTAGTGTTAGAGCTTTTCTGGGATATTTCGAAAACGTTTCGGTTTGCAGGGGGGATCAGGAGAAGTATATTGTTCAACATTACAATCTTTACCCCAGCGACATTTCAGCAACCAGTCTTTCTGGGAAGAACAGGACAACTTTTGCTTGTGGAGAGTCATCAACAGCTCACCGGCACGGTGCAAATAGCGTTGAATGTCTTCAGCTATTTGACGATGGTTACCAACCATTCTGGTACGAGAGGAAGTGTTTATGTAGCCAGTGGGAAGTCTTAAGACGTCACAGAAGCGTTTGTAATGTTTACCTGGCGAGTTTCATCCGACTGCAGGGGGAAAAAATTCCATGCAAAGGGGTTCTCATGATCAAAATAATTAATTAGCCTATAAATTTGATATCAGTGGCTTGCCGCCAGGCAGGTGGATATGAGGGTGAAAGTACACGGATGTGATTCGAGAGTTGGAGCGTTAATCAGACGTTTTTCGTTGCAGTGAGATCTTTTCACAGAACCTTCACAATGTGAAATGAGTATCGTAATAACATAAGCTTATCTTATATCGCACCAGAGTATCGCACCAGACTTGCGACGAGATTCGATAGTTCCTTACACATAGAACTCGACATGTCGCTCTTAAAGGAATCAAAGCTACAGATATAAAGGTAATTTCCGAAGTACCTAAAGGAAGTGTGACAGGACTGTTAGGGTTTACAGTACATATAAATGATCTAGTAGAAAGCGTCGGACGTTCCTTAAGACTGTTCGCAGACGATGCGGTTGTCTATAAGAAACTAGCAACGCCAAAAGACAGTATAGATCTGCAAAATGACCTACCGAAAGTTGATGAATGGTGCTGTCTCTGGAAGTTGATCTCGAACGGGAAAAATTATAGTACATTGCACATACGTAGGAAAAGAAATCCACTACCTTAGAGCTCCAGTACTGGCGACAACTTGTTGGAAACAGTGTCTAGGAGTAACTATCCAGAATGACCGTAAGTTGAATGACCAACTAAAATAAATAGTAGGTAAAGCAGACAGCAGATAAATTCATAGGAAGAATCTTAAGAAAATGTAGCTCATACTCAAAAGAAGTGGCTTACAAGGCGCTTGTTCATTGATTCTTGTGTAATGTTCGTCAGTCTGGGACGTTTACTAGGTAGGACTGATAAAAGAGATAGAGAAGATCCAAGGTAGAGGGGCACGTTTCGTGACGGATTTCTACATCTACATCTACATCCATACTCCGCAAGCCACCTGACGGTGTGTGGCGGAGGAGCGAGAACGTTGCAGAGAAGCTCAAGAAACTCCGGTGGCAGATTTTTCAAGAGAAGCGTTATGCGTCACAGAAAGGTTTACAATTGAAATTTCTAGAGAGCACTTCCCGGGAAGATCCTAAGAACACATTACTTCCTCCCACATAGCCGCGCGGGGTAGCCGCCATGGTTCGTGCAGCTGTCCCCGTCGGAGGTTCGAGTCCTCCCTCGGGCATGGGTGTGTGTGTGTTGACCCTAGCGTAAGTTATTTTAATTTAGATTAACTAGTGTGTATGCCTAGGGAACAATGACCGCAGCAGTTTGGTTCCATTTGAACATACCACAAACTTCCAAAAAAATTTCCTCCTACATAGATCTCACGAAATGACAACGACGAGGAAATTCGAGAAATAAGAGCTAATACAGAGGCTTACCAACAATCGTTGTTCCAAGCACCATTCGAGAATAGAACAGGAAAGCGGAGACCTGTTATTATTATCAGAAGTACCCCACGCCACACACCGTTATGTGGCCTGCGTAGTATGATGTAGAAGTAGCTTGCATCTCAGCGCTTTTGCAGACGGCCGGCCGTGCGCTCTGTTGGAGGCTGCCTGCTGTGGTCCAGCCTGTTCATTGTGAAGACCAGACCCTGCCACCCAGCGAGGATTGGCCAAAACAGCAGTTGTCCACACATAGGCCAGAAGAGTGCGCAGACATGCCTCATATGGTTGGTGCCTGTACATCATCCGCGATGACCCGGTAGTGGAGCAGGGCTGACTACGCACCAGTCTCTCATCCGTGATGATCCAGTAGGCGGCAGTGGCAGCCCACGGCTGTGGTATGCCTCAGGCTGGCTGACTCTCAGTGTTACTCAGCAGGTAAGTAGCAGGTTGACTATCATTGATCAGCATCACGTAGTTTCACTGACACTCATTAGACTGTCATCCTTGCTGGCTCTAACAGACAGAATGGCAGCACGACTGAAAGTATTCTTGAACTCCGAAAGCCTCTATATTCAACTGGTCGAACCTGCATCTATGACGTACTGACTCCGGTTGTAGGAAGGCATTTACCCTCATTCATCTGACACGTCAGCTTTCCTTGCCTCGCTGCAATAATTTCAATAATTACTCTAGGCTGCTTGCTCAATTCGGTTTTTCTGTCAACATTTTTTTTTTGCCGTTGTAAGTAGTACAGTGGTGATTGCAGTTCCGTCCGCCGTGTTGCAAGGTCTGTTGTATCAGCGGTGCGCCATATTCACATAACTAATGGCAAACCAGTTCAGCACTAGCCTTATCTGTTCCGACCTCGCCCGAAAGAAACACACCAACAGAGAAGAGAGCACCACCGAAGAAGAAAGCGAGAAACTTGTGTTTTAGCCTTTCTGTGGTACAGTGTCGGGAAAGATTAGCCGACTCCTGAAGACATATAACATCTCATTGGTGTTCAGGCACCCAGCAAAAATTCTACAGCTCATGAGGCCTGTGAAGGACGATCTAGGGCTTAGAACGTCTGGAGTGTACAAGATACCATGTTAGTGTGGCTGTCACTACGTCGGCCAAACAGTACGCACTGTGTAGCAACGCCGTGACAGAACAAGCCTTAGAAAATGGACACCGAATTCTGTTAGACGAAACATCTGTCGTTATGAGGAAGAAGGGATTTTGGGATAGCATCATAAAAGAAGCTATTGAAATAAAAACATCTTAAAACACCATCAACAAGGACTGCGGTTTGCAGCTCAGCACAGCCTGGGACCCGGCCATGGCGAGGCTAAAAAGGGTGCGACGGACGCGGGATGAAAAAAAAGAAAAAATCAAATGGCTCTGAGCACTATGGGACTTAACATCTGTGGTCATCAGTCCCCTAGACTTATTGTTGTTGTTGTTGTCTTCAGTCCTGAGACTGGTTTGATTCAGCTCTCCATGCTGCTCTTGTGCAAGCTGCTTCATCTCCCAGCACTTACTGCAACCTACATCCTTCTGAATCTGCTTAATGTATTCATTTCTTGGACTCCCTCTACGATTTTTACCCTCCACGCTGACCTCCAATGCTAAATTTCTGATCCCTTGATGACTCAGAACATGTCGTACCAACCGGTCCCTTCTTCTTGTCAAGTTGTGCCACAAACTCCTCTTCACCCTAATTCTATTCAATACCTCCTCATTAGTTATGTGATCTACCCATCTAATCTTCAGCATTCTTCTGTAGCACCACATTTCGAAAGCTTCTATTCTCTTCTTGTCCAAACTATTTATCGTCCACGTTTCACTTCCATACATGGCTACACTCCATACAAATACTTTCAGAAACGACTTCCTGACACTTAAATCTATACTCGATGTTAACAAATTTCTCTTCTTCAGAAACGCTTTCCTTGCCATTGCCAGTCTACATTTTATATCCTCTCTACTTCGACCATCATCAGTTATTTTGCTCCACAAATAGCAAAACTCCTTTACTACTTTAAGTGTCTCATTTCCTAATCTAATTCCCTCAGCATCACCCGACTTAATTCGACTACATTCCATTTTTCTCGTTTTGCTTTTGTTGATGTTCATCTTATATCCTCCTTTCAAGACACTCTCCATTCCTTTCAACTGCTCTTCCAAGTCCTTTGCTGTCTCTGACAGAATTACAATGTCATCGGCGAACCTCAACGTTTTTATTTCTTCTCCATGGACTTTAATACCTACTCCAAATTTTTCTTTTGTTTCCTTTACTGCTTGCTCAATATACAGATTGAATAACATCGGGGAGAGGCTACAACCCTGTCTCACTCCCTTCCCAGCCACTGCTTCCCTTTCATGCCCCTCGACTCTTATAACTGCCATCTCGTTTCTGTACAAATTGAAAATAGCCTTTCCCTCCCTGTATTTTACCCCTGCCACCTTTAGAATTTGAAAGAGAGTATTCCAGTCAACATGGTCAAAAGCTTTCTCAAAGTCTACAAATGCTAGAAATGTAGGTTTGCCTTTTCTTAATCTATTTTCTAAGATATGTCGTAGGGTCAGTATTGATTCACGTGTTCCAAAATTTCTTCGGAATCCAAACTGATCTTAGCCGAGATCGGCTTCTACTAGTTTTTCCATTCGTCTGTAAAGAATTCGTGTTAGTATTTTGCAGCTGTGACTTATTAAACTGATTGTTCGGTAATTTTCACATCTGTCAACACCTGCTTTCGTTGGAATTGGAATTATTATATTCTTCTTGAAGTCTGAGTGTATTTCACCTGTCTCATACATTTTGCTCACCAGATGGTAGAGTTTTGCCAGGACTGGGTCTCCCAAGGCCGTCAGTAGTTCCTATGGAATGTTGTCTACTCCCGGGGCCTTGTTTAGACTCAGGTCTTTCAGTGCTCTGTCAAACTCTTCACGCAGTATTATATCTCCCCTTTCATCTTCATCAGCGTCCTCTTCCATTTCCAAAATATTGTCCTCAAGCACATCACCCTTGTATAGACCTTCTCTATACTCCTTCCACCTTTCAGCTTTCCCTTCTTTGCTTAGAACTGGGTTTCCATCTGAGCTCTTGATATTCATGCAGGTGGTTCTCTTTTCTCCAAATGTCTCTTTAATTTTCCAGTAGGCAGTATGCAGTATCTATCTTACCCACAGTGAGATGAGCCTCTACATCCTTACATTTGTCCTCTATCCATCCCTGCTTAGCCACTTTGCACTTCCTGTCGATCTCATGTTTGAGACGTTTGTATTCCCTTTTGCCTGCTTCATTTACTGCGTTTTTATATTTTCTCCTTTCATCAATTAAATTCAATATTTCTTGTGTTACCCAAGGATTTCTACTAGCCCTCGTCTTTTTACCTACTTGATCCTTTGCCGCCTTCACTACTTCATCCCTCAGAGCTACCCATTCTTCTTCTACTGCATTTCTTTCCCCCATTCCTGTCAATTGTTCCCTTATGCTCTGCCTGAAACTCTGTACAACCTCTGGTTCTTTCAGTTTATCCAGGTCCGATCTCCTCAAATTCCCACCTTTTATCAGTTTCTTCAGTTTTAGTCTACAGGTCATAACCAATATATTGTGGTCAGAGTCCACATCTGCCCCTGGAAATGTCTTACAATTTAAAACCTGGTTCCTAAATCTCTGTCTTACCATTATATAATCTATCTGATACCTGCTAGTATCTCCAGGATTCTTCCATGTGTACAACCTTCTTTTATGATTCTTGAACCAAGTGTTAGCTATGATTAAGTTATGCTCTGTGCAAAATTCTACCAGACGGCTTCCTCTTTCATTTCTTATCGACAATCCATATTCACCCACTTTATTTCCTTCTCTCCCTTTTCCTACTCTCAAATTCCAGTCACCCATGACTATTAAATTTTCGTCTCCCTTCACTACCTGAATGATTTCTTTTATCTCCTCACACATTTCATCAATTTCTTCATCATCTGCAGAGCTAGTTGACATATAAACTTGTACTACTGCAGTAGGCATGGGCTTCGTGTCAATCTTGGCCACAATAATGCGTTCACTATGCTGTTGGTAGTAGCTTACCCGCATTCCTATTTTTTATTCATTATTAAACCTACTCCTGCATTACCCCTATTTTATTTTGTATTTATAACCCTGTATTCACCTGACCAAAAGTCTTGTTCCTCCTGCCACCGAACTTCACTAATTCCCACTATATCTAACTTTAACCTATCCATTTCCCTTTTTAAATTTTCTAACCTACCTGCCCGATTAAGGGATCTGACATTCCACGCTCCGATCCGTAGAACGCCAGTTTTCTTTCTCCTGATGACGACGTCCTCTTGAGCAGTCCCCGCCCGGAGATCAGAATGGGGGACTATTTTACCTCCGGAATATTTTACCCAAGAGGACGCCATCATCATTTAATCATACAGTAAAGCTGCATTCCCTCGGGAAAAATTACGGCTGTAGTTTCCCCTTGCTTTCAGCCGTTCGCAGTACCAGCACAGCAAGGCTGTTTTGGTTAGTGTTATAAGGCCAGATCAGTTAATCATCCAGACTGTTGCCACTGCAACTATTGAAAAGGCTGCTGCCCCTGTTCAGGAACCACACGTTTGTCTGGCCTCTCAACAGATACCCCTCCGTTGTGGTTGGACCTACGGTTCGGCCATCTGTATCGCTGAGGCACGCAAGTCTCCCCACCAACGGCAAGGTCCATGGTTCATGGGGGTAGGCCCCTAGACTTAGCATTACTTAAACCTAACTAACCTAAGGACATCACACACTGCCATTCACTGAGGCAGGATTCGAACTTGTGACCGTAGCAGCAGCACGTTTCCGGACTGAAGCGCCTAGAACCGCTCGGCCATGGCGGCCAGCGTAGATATTCAACAAGCCACTATCGTTGGAGATATCAGAGCAACAACAAATATCTGCAGCCCAACGGATCCCCGATTTAATGCTGATGGAACTGCTGAGTCATGACATGGATGTGTTCCTCAACATAGTATCGAGTGAACCACCGCAGCAGCAGCAAAAATCTGCAGCCCGAGGGCTTCCTGCTATCCGATGCTAGCTGAACTGACGGAGTCACAGCATACTAGTGCACGAGACACATTACCAGATTCGACACTCGAATACTGTGGGTGGAGTGTACTACAATTGGGTGCTATATGCAGCAGCAACAATTAGACAGTGTGCATTTGGCCAAAAGCTTCCTGTTATCAATAAAGTCAAATATCGTGAGGCCAGCAGCTTACATCATGTTTATACTTACGGTTTTGTTACAGACGCTGATCCGATGATGGAATCTCAGAGGCAACACGAGAAAGGTGGGCGGGCTCTACCCAGTACAGTAATTCACTGGTGGTGGAGGTGGTGACGTTGTTTGGAACAGTGCCTCCAGCGGTTTTATTAGCCAATATTTAGGAAACGGTGGCCTGTTCCCTCCTGTACAGAATATAAAAGTACTCAGTTTCCAGCAATAAATCAGATCGCCCATAGTGTAAGTGCTGATACCAGCAGCTTGACCGTTAGTCTACTGCAGGATGAGTCCTGTACGACGTGTCCTTTGACTGCCTGGGATTACACTATGCAGAAAATCGATTTTTCGCAACGGAGCTAGTATGTTGGATGCTGGATGGTTTTCAGTCTAGTGTGATTGCTTTTAGTGATTTTATTCTGGAGCTGACAGTGCCCCACTATGAATTGGACGCAAGTTCTCCAATATGGTTAATGGTGACTCACCACTGGTTCAGTATGGACCCACTTTATATGCCACTGGAGACAGTGTGACCTGTATACTGAAAAAAATGAACCAGTAATTGCGAGTTCAATGACAAATTGTTGGGACATCGGTGGTGTCATTGTTGCTCTCATATAACAGAAATGTTATTTTCATTTATGTTAAAATGAACCTTGTTGAAGAACAACGAAGTGCTATGTTCCGAAGAACACATTACTTCCTCCCACATAGCCGCCGTCACCAATAAGATATTCTTGTTCAATATTTACAACAGTTTGCCAACGCAGGCATAATTTTTCATTTCCTCAAGTGTACAAATGACGTGGTTTTGAGACGAAGAACTCGTTGAACCATGTTCGGAGAGCAGTTTCATCGGGAAAGGTACTTCCGTGTAGGTTGTTTCATAGAGGTGAAAAGCTGAAAACTGAGGGTGCAGCATCAGGTGAAATGACTTCCCAATCCATCTCCTGTACAGTGCTTTTCTCAGTGCAGCAGAATTCTTGCGGTGCTATCGTCGAGTAGTAATAATTTCATATAGTCTTCCTGATCGTTGTTCTTGGGGTGCGTCTACAAGACGGCTCAGTTTTTGACAATAAATGTGAGCAGTGATAGTTACACCTTGGGCAAGCAATTCGTAATACACCACACTGTCGCTGTTCCATCACATGCATAAAACCATCTTTTGTGTACCCGCGCAGATCTTTGTACGGGCAGTTGCTGCTTTGTTTGCTTATAACCCTCCTTTCTCTTCCTTATGTTAGCATAAAAACGCCATTCATCGTCACCAGTAACGATACAGGATAGGAATGGCCAGTGTTATTCACGAGCCAGTTGATGACGAGGAGAGATCCACATGTGGTCACCAGCTGCTTTTTGTGATTTTGGCTTAGAGCATGTAGTACCCATACACCTAATTTTTAATCTTCCCCATTGCATGCAAATGTCGCACGATGGTATAATGATTACTGTTCATCGCATTTGCCAGTTCTCGAGTACACTGCTGTGCATCGTTGTGGATTAAATCTTTTATACGTTCTTCATCATACAACGCAGGTCTTCCTGAACGTAGAGAGTCAGTAATGTCAAAACTATTCTCCTTAAAATGAGAAAACCGTTGTCTTGCTGTGCTCTTCACAGTGGCATTATCCCCATACACAGCGCAAATGTCTCTGGCTGCTTCCGATGCTTCTCCTCTGCCGACCTCACACAGATGAATATGTCGGAAATGTTCCGATTTCTCCAGTTTGCACTCCTTTTTCTAGCGTCCACAGATGCACTGACTACCTCCAAATGAAAAAAAAAAAACGACAATATGTAATGTAAAATAGCAACAGTGAACTAAAAATAAAGAATGATAATTGATAAATAAACCCATAGCAACCGGAATACCAACATACAAAATAAAACCGCTATGAACTTAATCACCAACCTAATACCACACAAACGAGGGCATCATCTGACAACGTCGCATGCTTATTAAGGGGTTTCAGAAAGTCAGCCCAGCTGTCGATGGATTCATACGATGCGCTTTGTGGCTGCACATTTGTGCAGTAATCACACTGACGCATGCCCTACTATTTATAGCGTGGGAACATCACAAAGTTGGTCGGCAACAATATTATTACATTTTCTATAGAAGTTACACTGATACGTGGAAATCGCACTCATTCCCCCGACTGCGACTGTGGTACCCATTGTTCTGAACTAATTCGGTATCTACGAAGATAGGTAACTCATCAACTGGCGATTCAGCACCGCGGCTGGACGTACTGTTGAGTTGTGCCACATATACAAATGTGGTATTGCGGTAGCGCCCCTGCTGCGAGCTGCAGGTGCCTTTCGTTAGCAACCAAGGCTGGAGAGCATCGCAAAGGCAAGAAACATGAGCGTGAAGAAGAGGTTTCATTTACCGAATGCTGTGTGTAATACAATGCATGTATTGGACGCCAGGGACTTTACCATATTCAGAGAGGCTCGCGAAGGCCCCTGGATGCGAGTAGCAATTGACCGCTGGCGCTTTCATCGTCGAATGGATGACATCTCCAAAATCATTTCTCCTGTTCTTCAAAAGAAGCACAGACAGCACATTTTAATAGTTACCTGAAGCCTGTAACTGAGGAAGCGGAAACAGAAAGTGAATAAATAAACACAAGGTTATGTTGAAAAAATATATATTTATTGGTGGACTACGTGCAGAAGCAACTAGCATAGTGCATATGTTCACGCCACGTGCATTTTTTTCTTTTTTTGTGCGAATACGGCCCCAGACGTTCCTCAGCCTTTGCGCTAAGCACATCACATAAGGCCACCGTTAAAATACTTTGCAAGCGAGCTTACCAGTTTACCTCACCTTGCTAATATGAATTTACAGTAAGGTATGGACCGCATATTTTGAACGTCGTTGTGTATCATTCAGACAATAATAGTGCTGTTTAATAGACATGAACTTGGCCGGCTGGGGCGGCAGAGCGGTTCTAGGCACTTCAGTCTGGAACCGCGCGACCGCTACGGTGGCAGGTTCGAATCCTGCCTCGGGCATGCACGTGTGTGATGTCTTTATGTTAGTTAGATTTAAGTAGTTCTAAGTTCTAGGGGAATGATGACCTCAGAACTTAAGTCCCATAGTGTTCAGAGCAATTTGAACCATTTGAAGACACGAACTTGCTCACAAAAAAGACATCTATTGTATGTTCAAATAACTTACGGGTTTACTGCCCGATGACGTCGTCAGACACCGCCGATATTTCAACAGGAGCACACCCTGCCATTCTCAAGGCACAAATGCAAGGTAGAAAATATGTGCAAGCAAATTTAATACCTCGGTTCACAGAGGAGAAACAAGGAAGATACCACACACAGAACAAGTGTCAACACAACTAAAGATAACCAACATCAGCAATATCGATAGTTACTATTAATCAACAGGTGAGGTAGCACTAATTCTGTCCCTCTCTTTTTTGATGAGAGACAGAGCCGGATTCCAAGCAGCATTTAAACAAAATCCACCATCTCTGTTAATAAGGTTGCTTGATAGTCTGACTTCAACAGCTTCCTTAATAACACTATTCCAATAGCTGGACGTGCAAGCCAGAATCTCCGTGTTCTTGTATTCCATAGGATGACCGGTGTCAAGGCAATGTTCTGCAATAGCGGATTTGCTCGGCTGTTGTAAGCGTGTGTGACGCCTATGTTCAATACACCCACAGTCCTGATTGTCTGACCAATATCTGACATGCCAAAACTGCAAGGAATACGATAGACCCAGCCTTACGCAAACCAAGATCCTCTTTTACGGACGCCAACAGGGCATTAATCTTAGAAGGTGATCGAAAAACACATTTCACATCATATTTCCGTAAAATACGGCCAATCCTGTTGGAAATGCTACCTGCGTAAGGCAAAAAGGCCGTAGACTTAGGTGCCACTTCGTTGCTATCGTCTCTCACCCGTTGCACAGAAGGCTGATGGCGCAACGCACGTTTGATCTGCCTCTCACTATAACCATTCTAACGAAAGGTAACTTCGAGACGTGCTAGCTCAGCTGCCTCGCTTGCTGATTAATAGTAACTATCGATATTTCTGATGTTGGTTATCTTTGGTTGTGTTGACACTTGTTCTGTATGTGGTGTCTTCCTTGTTTCTCCTCTGTGAACCGAGGTATTAAATTTGCTTGCACAGTTTTTCTTCCTTGCATTTGTGCCTTGAGAATGGCAGGGTGTGCTCCTGTCGAAATATCGGCGGTGTTCGACGACGTCACGCGGCAGCAAACCCGTAAGTTATTTGAACATTCGATTCGCCGGGAAAAGTTAAGGTCTCACACATTTATTGTACTTTGCAACAATTATATATTAATTTGTGAACTATGGAATTTCCAAGTTTCAAAGGAAAAATACACTATTTGCCGATACTGTCTTAATTAGGCCGCGTGGATAACTATACATGCTATAGGCTTTCAAGACGTAATACACGAGGAAATGGAGAGGGCAAATTTAGCAAAGGTAGAATTTTTTGTGATATCATTACCAATGAGATCGCTCCACTCTGGGAGCCTAAACGTAGTGTCCTGAGAATTTTTCTGTGCTCTGTAACATGAAATGATATGTAGATGACTAATGAGATTGCCCTACGTTCGGAGCTTAAACTTCAGTGATATTAGTAATTAAATGAAATGAAAGCCGCGCGGGATTAGCCGAGCGGTCTCTGGCGCTGCAGTCATGGATTGTGCGGCTGGTCCCGGCGGAGGTACGAGTCCTCCCTCGGGCACGGATTTGTGTGTTTGTCCTTAGGATAATTTAGGTTAAGTAGTGTGTAAGCTTAGGGACTGATGACCTTAGCAGTTAAGTCCCATAAGATTTCACACACATTTGATCATTTTTTTAAATGAAACATATAAGGCTATGAGATTAGGGAACTGATAAGCGAATGGAATATACTTTAGACGAATAAAACATGAAATGACTGCATTTATTTCAGCAACTTTTGCACACAAAACAAAACAAAAATCGCAAATCTTATGGCCGATTTTACTGGGCCTGGACAGGACTCAGTTATTAAGGTGAAGGAGAAGGAATTAAACATGTCATCATTATTCGTGATCATTCGTCGGGAAGTTCAGTCGGCGGCGCTGTGTCGGGACGCCGTGTCGCCTCTTAGCGGCGGCGGCGAATCGCAGCTTTCATTAGCGACCAGCGGATTCACCGGTGAGGCCCAGGTATGGTCTCTGCTTTATCGCGGTGTCAGAAGGAGGATGTCGGCGATGGATGGGGAGCCCCCACGTCCTCTTGCTTCTGCGCTGTCTCACCGACGGCCTTCTCCTCATCAGCCATCTCTCAGCTCCACGTGTCCCCTAAATTTTCCTCCTCTCGACGTTGTTATTGGCAGACTAAATTTGCAATGGCACCCAATGACTCATCGCCGTTTCATGAGCTCGCCTCTAAGTGCGTGGTGGAAATTCTCTACGTTGCGTGAGCTCTTGCGTGACTCTGAAATTGTCATCTTTCTCACGATTTCACCAGCTTTGGTAGCACGTTCTTCCGATTTATTTCCGCGTTCCTGACGTGTTATATTTGCCACACAACACTTCTTTTTAACCGCTATCTCTGCGTGAGTCCTAGACAGACTCATGTTTGTGCTTTGTCTCAGAGTCTGCTAGCGTCGATGACACACAAGGAACGTCCTTAGTGGCCAGAAAATTACTCTTTAAGCAGGCTCCCTTCTTTCACATGCGCTACGTCCTAGAGACTGAAGGGGTCCATCATATTTTGGCACGCTTCTTAATGTCCACCAGGCTCTTCGCAATGTGTGGCTCCAGTGTCTGCACAGTGAGTCATCGAAGCTGGCCCCCGGCGGAAATATCACAGTCCACATGAAGAGAACATTGTACCCACTTCGTTCTGGAAGTAAATTTTACACAGAAGAGTACCCTCAACCATATGCTGTTCAGATGACACTGCTTTGTTCGGTCTATTTCCCTCAAGTTCAATATTTAATACATCTTTCGTTCGACAGATAGCCATTTAGACGACTCAGAAAGATACACTTGGAGAACCACATAGCTTGTGCTGCCCATAAATCATTCACTTCAAGCCAATGCTTGAAACCTCTACCACAGTGAAAACACACTGTGTGATCACCATTACCGGTGTCAAAGTACACCGCTTCATTTAACTCATCTGATTGCTGGTTAATAGCAAACGGCCACTCATCTAAGAAAGCTCACCTTGCCTCCAGGGTGCTATACTCATATTTAAGCCACAGTAATCCCAGCACGATTTCAACTGAACTATATTGAGGCATTATTTCTGGAAAGAAATTTGGACGTATTTCCATTCTGTGAAAACGTTGTGACGTCATAGGCCTATCTTCTACATCTATATATACATCCAGGCTGGTCACAAAATTATTATCGATAACAGACGGACGTATCTATGTCCAGAACGTTACAAACTGCAGTGCATCTACTACTAAGTCGATCGTGTGATCATTAACTTGAAATTCCCTAGTTGGTTCCATCTAACCGTGAGTAGCATGGAGTGGCTATGTTTTTGCGCCATTGGTATATCGTGAAATCTTGATTTGTCATGCCACCACGCCAACATGAGGTGTTGCTTTACTAACTACCCTTGAAGAAACATCTCCGTTCCACAGTCAGCCACCTAGCTTCAAATATTGTTTCGAATAGGTAGGTAATCTGCTGTATGCACTTCGTTTTCTATTTAAGTCTGCTGGCAAAGAAATGCACTATTGACCATTAAAATTGCTACACCAAGAAGAAATGCAGATGATAAACGGGTATTCATTGGACAAATATAATATACTAGAACTAACATGGGATTACATTTTCACTCAATTTGGGTGCATAGATCCTGAGAAATCAGTACCCAGAACAACCACCTCTGGCCGTGATAACGGCCTTGATACGCCTGGGCATTGAGACAAACAGAGCTTGGATGGCGTGTACAGGTACAGCTGCCCATGCAGCTTCAATACGATGACACAGTTCATCAAGAGTAGTGACTGTCGCATTGGGACGAGCCAGTTGCTCTGCCACCATTGACCAGCCGTTTTCAATTGGTGAGAGATCTGGAGAATGTGCTGGGCAGGGCAGCAGTCGAACATTTTCTGTATCCAGAAAGGCCCATACAGGACCTGCAACATGCGGTCGTGCATTATACTGCTGAAATGTAGGGTTTCACAGGGATCGAATGAAGGGTAGAGCCACGGGTCGTAAGATATCTGAAATGTACCGTCCACTGTTCAAACTTCCGTCAATGCGAACAAGAGGTGACTGAGACGTGTGACCATCACGCCGGGTGATACGCCAGTTTGGCGATGACGAATGCACGCTTCCAGTGTGCGTTCACCGCGATGTCGCCAAACACGGATGCGTCCATCATGATGCTGTAAACAGAACCTGGATTCATCCGAAAAAAAGGACGTTTTGGCATTCGTGCACCCAGGTTCGTCGTTGAGTACACTATCGCAGGCGCTCCTTTCTGTGATGCAGCGTCAAGGGTAACCGCAACCATGGTCTCCGAGCTGATAGTCCATGCTGCTGCAAACGTCGTCGAACTGTTCGTGCAGATGGTTGTTGTCTTGCAAACGTCCCCATCTGTTGACTTAGGGATCGAGACGTTGCTGCACGATCCGTTACAGCCATGCGGATAAGATGGCTGTCATCTCGACTGCTAGTGATACGAGGCCGTTGGGATCCAGCACGCCGTTCCGTATTACCCTCCTGAACCTCATGATTCCGTATTCTGGTAATAGTCGTTGGATCTCGCCCAACGCGAGAAGCAATGTCGCGATACGATAAACCGCAATCGCGATAGATTACAATCCGACCTTGATCAAAGTCGGAAACGTGATGGTATGCATTTCTCCTCCTTACACGAGGCATCACAACAATGTTTCACCAGGCAACGCCGGTCAACTGCTGCTTGTGTTTGAGAAATCGGTTTGAAACTTTCCTCATGTCAGACCGGCCGCGGTGGTCTAGCGGTTCTAGGCCCTCAGTCCGGAACTACGCGACTGCTACCGTCGCAGGTTCGAATCCTGCCTCGGGTATGGATGTGCGTGATGTCCTTAGGTTAGTTAGGTTTAAGTAGTTCTAAGTTCTAGTTGACTGATGACCTCAGGTGTTAAGTCCCATAGTGCTCAGAGCCATTTGAACCTTTTTTTTCTTCATGTCAGCACGTTGTAGGTGTCGCCACCGGCGCCAACCTTGTGTGATTGCTCTGAAAAGCTAATCAGTTGCATATCACAGCATGTTCTTCCTGTCGGTTAAATTTCACGTCTGTAGCACTTCATCTTCGTGGTGTAGCAACTTTAATGGCCAGTAGTGTAGAATAAACTACTACTTCCTGACACGTAAAGTAGTCAATATGTGGCAACAGGCTAAACCATTACCTATTAAAGTTTTCTCATATATAGTCCTAATGGCGTTCTGTAATTTTGACTGCTGGGATGTAATAATAGTTTATATACTCATCTCGAGACCACGATATATTTCTTACTGTTATATTTCCTATCATTAAATTACGCAAGTTTTGTATTTGTGGCTGAATGTACCTTGAAATAGACAGTTGGGGTCATTACTTCATGATTACACTACTGCAATACAATCTGTGGACGCAGTCACATCCATAATATGTCTAGGATTTCCTTACGAGATACTACTGACAGAAGAAGAGTGACATGTTTCTTTAGAGGTTCAGTTAGTACTACGAAAGTGTCACAGTTATGATCAACCAACCCAGCGGCAGTCGCTGCACGAGAGACATTCTGCATCACGGTGTCATTTATTGATAAACTTTTGAGGGCGTACATTCCTATAAGAGTGAATCAATATACTGCTTCTCCCTTCGTTCATCTCACTTAAAGACCATAAAGGTAACATTAGCGAGATTCGAGCTCACACAGAGGCTTACCAAAAATCGTTCTTCTGGCGAACAATCCGCGAATGAAATAGGAAAAGTGGGGAATGACAGTGGTTCACAAAATACCCTCCACCACATATCACAGCCTGGCTTGCTGTGTATAGAAGTGCTGTACACTGACAGAACACACTGATCACACTGTGAATGAGATGTATCTGTTACGTCAGGAATAATCAGGAGTACCCCATGAAAGTGTGATAGGACTGCTGTTAATTTCTGTACACATAAATGATCTGACTGACAAGGTGAGTAGCAATCTGAAGCTGTTTGCTGATGACACCATGGTGTGGTCGTTGAGTGACTGCGGTTGACAAAATTTCTAGTTAGTGTGATGAATGGCAGCTTGCTCTAAATCAGGGAGGGCCAAGAATTCGGCTCACACTCCGTCCCCTAGCCCGAGTGTCCCAGCGCTCAGCCTCGCTGCACACATTCCCCACCACTATACCATGTTGTATGAGCTCGAGGAGAGAGAAGCGGGAAAAAATGCGAATGCCCTGGGAGCGCAGTAGTATTGCATAAGACTTGGTTTTATATTTCACCTCTCTCAAAAACAAACAGGGTGATTCAGTTGACCCTTCCTGTGGGTTTTATGCAACCTGCAACACCTACAAATACAACAAGCGCGCTTTTCACATTCTCTTCCTCACTATGCGCAAACTATTAGCCTTACACAAAAAAATGAACATGACCTTTTTATAGGAAATTTCATGTAGTTAAATTTTTTACTGATTTATGTTTTCGCTAGGGACCATAATTTTCGAATTATCCAAGGACAACTTGCAAAAGTGACCTTCAAACTCTGGGCTCCATCGGAAAGGTAACCCAATACAAAATTTAACTACATTCCGTTTCCTACAAAGGGTATTTTTTCTGCAGTACTAACAGTATGTCCATAGTGAGCGAGATGGTATGAAAATTTCGTTCGTGGTTTTTGAAAACATAGTGTGTTGCAGAAAACCCATAGTTAAGGGCAGCTGAAACGCCCTGTAGCTCACAAAGAAAACAACATTCAGTATTACTGACTGATGACCTCAGATGTTTCAGATATTAACTCCCATAGTGCTCAGAGCCATTTGAACTTGGAAACACTACCTTACGATAGCAATGTAGACGCCCTGGACAGTTTTTACATAAAAGGATATGTCATTGAAAAATAAATTACCTTGAGGTTCAGTCAGTTATATCAGCACATGCACAGGGGCACTTTCCACTGAAGCACCAAACTCTTCCGAAAACAGCTCGAAAATAGATTTAAGAGTGTCAGTGTATTCAAAACGCTTAGGAAAGACTTTCAAGGCCACGATCTATACTTCAAAGTTCGAATTTTCTTTAAAGACAGTGAGCTTCGAGAAATGTCCATTCTACAATGCAACTTTCTTTTTAAATGCATCCCGATCAAATGAGAAAGGTTATGTTCCCTACATTATAATGCCTTACTGTGGGTAGTGTGCAGTCAAAACTGGTTCAAATGGCTCTGAGCAATATGGGACTTAACACCTGAGGTCATCAGTATCCTAGAACTTAGAACTACTTAAACTAACCTACAGACATCACACACATCCATGCCCGAGGCAGGATTCGAACCTGCGACTGTAGCGGTCGCGCGATTCCAGACTGAAGCGCCTAGAACCGCTCGGCCACCACGGCCGGTCAGTGTGCAGTCAAGTCCACTTAAAATGCGAAGTATGCAATCCATTCCGGATGTTCTAATTTACGTTCCGGCACTACCTTTTCCTTCATAAATTCAGCAACAGCGAGTTTTAAATCGAAAAACGGTTTCAGGCACGCACTTTGACTTAACCGACATACTTTTCAGTAATCTATAAAGTCTCCGTGCACTTCGTTCAGTTTCGTCGAAAATTGTTGCAGTTGGGAGAGGCGTAAATATTTATTAAGCGATGTAAGATGACAGCCTCAAACTCGTTAAGAGCGTGCATCTTATTTTCAAGTGCCGTTTTCCCCCTCGACGATCTACGCTGCCTCCACCTAGGCCAAAGTAATCGCAGAAAGATATGAGCATCCAATTATTTGGCCACCACCTTATTTCTATCATTTCAACCCGACCGAGTTATTATATGGGTCCACACTAAAGGTTACGTTGCCAGGAATAATAATAAATTTACCCTTTTTGCAGTTTAACCACCCACAACAGTAGTTGTTAGGAATTTGATCTCTGGAGACTGGAAGAAGGTCGACAATCATTTATAGAACAACAGTGCCAGTTATAGTGATACATCAAACAGCTGTCATAGCAGCGAGAGTGATATCAGTGGAGCTTTTTGTACACTGTCACAATAGAAATTAATTACAGGTGGATTCAACTGCATGTTTGAGCGTGCAATTTATAGTGGTAAGTTGCTACATAACGAAATTATATTTTCGTAAGTTCTAACATTTTAATAAGCATGCCTTATCTTCAGCTAACTCCAAATGAAGTTCATCTCGGGAATTATGTCTATTTCGCAGAAATTAAATACTACAATAAAACTGCTGCAATACCTTTGGGACTATTTAAGATACGTTTTCTAAACGCGATAAACATCAAAATTTCTATTTTAAATTATGGTATAAGTTCTCAGGTGTATCACAAAAATTAATAATAGGTTAGCTGTAATCTAGCAAGCCCTTTCTCGTAACGAAACCATACAGGCGACTGCTTAGGACATGACGCACTAGCGCATCTTTGGGCATCACATTTAACTGAAATTATTTCATGTTATCAAACTCTGACAGAATTCCGGCTTCGAGTATACGAAAATCTGATGTGTTCTTGAGTTTAGATTCCCTTCATGTTTTCATCTAACTTCAGTAACAAAAAAGTTTACCGCACGTCGGAAATTCGGTAACGTCGTCAGAAAATGCATTTTCGTAAACCGTCAGTATAAAACGTCTTGCCACAGATAAAACTAAAATAGTGCAGCTCTTCCGGAACACGTTGATGCAATTTCCATATTTATAAAGTGAGTAGTTTGCGAGTTTGAGCGATCCGAATGAAATGCTAGATTACGTGTGGGATTTGGTGACACAGCTCCGCAACTCCACGTGTTCCTGCTGAACTGTCAATCCGTAAGTAATTTCGAACAGACTATAAGCGCATTCACAGAGAGCATCGTGTTCGGCGCGCTACGTAGGTGTTGTTCTGCATACAGACTTGATAAACTACGCTACCTACAACAAATATGACACAGAAGCTTTATATTAAAGGTCTCTCGACAGAGATCCAGCTGAACTCATTTCCAAAGCTGCAGTATATCAGCCTACTTTATTGTAAGTGAACTTTCGGTGTAAACAGATCGCAAGCAATACTTAGAAAAAAACCATCTTGGCCTATAATTAGTTGTAAATCTATGACTGTACGTATATGGTTTAAATATTTCAGTTTACATTTACTGATTCTTCGACGCCTTACAGCAGTCTTCAAAGAACTTTCTGGTCATTCATCAGGAAAGTTCTCGGTGGAAGGCTCCATACCCGATAAAAACACAGGAACACCCAGGTACCAGAAGCATGCAGTTAAGCGGATCACGAGCATCAAAAACACTGCAAATTGATTAGGTGTTGCTTCGTCGGGCAATGATGTAATATAGTTGCGACAGTCAGTCACTTAAATATTAAGACAGACTGACGTGGTCCCGAAATTGATGTTAAGCGGTAAGTGTCGGCTTTGCAACCAGTATTTTACACGTTTCGGTCAGTCAAGATCACTATGTGTGTGTTGCTGCAAGCGTGTTCGTATGTGAACGCGAACAAATCTCGATGACGGGCTACTAATTTACGTAGCCTACGAAAATTCTAAGTATGGGAGAGCTTTTGACTTTTAAAACACCGAACGATATAGAACTGTGACAGTATGTGCCACTAAAATTTTATAACCCTCATCAGGTTACCTTCCAATCAGAAAGCTATCCTACTCATATAGTATGATGCAAATGGCTGCTACATATTGGCGAGATGGCAGGTTTTACCTCGTTCACCCTGGGTCAAACCTTAAACCGCTACTCAGCAACAAATCTTCAATCAATTCCCAGAACCGCGCGTTTTTCATAGCAACATCAATTAACTGAAATTTGAAAAGGACGACTGATCACTTCAAGCTATATTTTACAAAATTTTATGATCCATAGGGGGACAAGCGCTGCAGTCGTCTGTCTCAGTTATCTCGTGTCACGCACAAACACCTCGAGAGCTGGCCACCTAGCTCCCAGTGCCTACGAATTGTTGCTGAGACAGTATCCAGACAGAACGATCCGTTTTTTTATCGAAATACAGTTTCATAAAGTTCGACACGGAAATTCTGCAAGAGTGTAGTTCCTGACTATATGGATATACTTCGAGAAAAGCAGTAAAGTATAGATGAAATGGAATATAATTTTATAAAAATTCTGTGTGTAATTATTGGATGCGAGTGTAAAATAAACATATAAGACGATCTTAACTATTCTGCAGTTAACGTTATTGCTATTTACAGCAACTAAAGGCTTATATTAAACTAAGCAACATGACATTATTTCGTCAGTTTCGAAGAAGTGCATAATTTTGTAACTGCGACGTCATTATTTAACTGAACATCCAAACCAGTCCAAAGCCACTTGACAATAACGTATACTGCTAGCAGTTGGCCTATACACCTTTTCATACAAAAGTAAAAATACCACTTGCCAAAATTGTTAGTAAAGTCTCTTATCTACACTGAAGCGCTAAAGAAACTGGTATAGGCATACGTACTCATATACAGAGACACGTAAGCAGGCAGAATACGTCGCTGCGGTCGCCAACACCTATAGAAGACCAGTGTCTGGCGCAGTTGTTAGATCGGTTGCTGCTGCTACAACGGCAGCTTATCAAGATTTAAGTGAGTCTGAACGTGGTGTTATTGTCGGTGCACGAATTATGGGACACTTCATCCCCGAGGTAGCGATGAAGTGAGGATTTATCCGTACGACCATTTCACCAGTGAACCGTGAATATCAGGAATAAGATAAAACATCAGATCTCCACCATCGTAGCGACCGGAAAAAGATCCTGGAAGAACTGAACCAACGACGACTGAAGAGACTCGTTCAACTTGACGAAACTGAACCCTTTCGCTAATTGCTACAGATTTCAGTGCTGGGCCATCAACATGTGTCATCGTGCGAACCATTCAACGAAATATCATCGATATGGGCTTTCGGAGCCGAAGACCCACTCGTGTACCGTTGATGACTGCACGACACAAAGCTTTACATCTCACCTGGGCCCGTCAACTCCGACATTTGAATGTTGATGACTGGAAATATGTTGCCTGATCGGACGAGTCTTGTTTCAAATTGTATCGAGCGGATAGGAGTGTTCAAGAATGGAGACTACTACACGAATCCAAGGACCCTGCATGTCAGCAGAGGAGTGTTCAAGCCGGTGGAGGCCCTGTAATGGTGTGGGGCGTGTGCAGTTGGAGTGGTGTGGGATCCTGATACAACTAGATACGACTCTGACAGGTTACACGTACGTAAGTATGCTGTCTGATCACCAGCACCCATTCATATCCATTGTGCATACCGACGGACTTGTGCAATTCCAGCAAGACAATGCGACACCCCACACGTCCAGAATTGCTACAGAGTGGATCCAGGGACGCTCTTCCGAGTTTAAATGCTTCTGTTGGCCACAAATTACCCAGAATTGAATATTATTGATCATATCTGGGAAGCCTTGCAATGTGCTGTTTGGAAGAGATCTGCATCCCCTCGTACTCTTACGGATTTATGGACAGCTCTGCAGAATTCATGGTGTCAGTTCCCTTGCGTTCGAAAAAAATGAAATTTTTCATTTTTTGAAACAAATACCTGGACAGTGACCTATAATGAACAGTGGCCACATACAACAAGCAAATTAAAACTTATTGTCTGAACTTGTATGCAATAACTGTCGGCTCTCTGTACCACATTTCTCTGACAACATCAGGCGGGTGTAAGCATCGCGCAGGCACGTCGGGGTTCTGGGTACTCCGCACTACGTTCGGGTGAGCGCGCAGTTTGTGCATGAATGTGTGAGCTGCAACCCATTCTCGCTTCCACGGAAAGCGCGAACGCTACAGCTACGTTATACTGAGTCTGCACAGTGCTAGTATTACGTTGAATGACACGGTTCCTAGGTGCAATAAGCATGATGTCGGCTGCTTCAAGTCGCCTCTCACCTACACAGAAAACGCAAATGCAACGACTACGTGGAACTGTGTCTGTGCATCCCTACGTCTCAGTCCCACACTGCCTGCTGCACAGCATCAGCTGTTTTATCAGCATTTTCATATATAATGGTATCTTTCATTCTGTCCACCCACCAGCAACAACCTCAAAGTTGTGCTCTGGCACACAACCATAGGCTATCCTAGAAAATGGCCTTACGAGCAGTGAGACTTCCCACTTGCTAAGTATGGGTTTTCATCCGATCTTGAGAAAAAAGAAGCTAAATTACATGCAGATGCTAGAATGCAATATGTAATGGTTATAGAGACAGATTACTGACACATAACTGGTGTGTTTCCCAATTTTCCGAATGGCATCCAGTCCATGTGGTGGTTTTGTATACACAAAGGAATATTAGAGAGACCAGAAATAATACATAAAAGATGTAGTGAACCAAATAATCAGTCGACAGATGAACATGAGAGGGAAGTTCGACTAACCGAATGTCGACAGAAGGAGTTTTGTTTGTCTCATATGCCAAGCTACTTATTTTCTGCTGTGAATCTATCCGCTGAGGGACGGCAATAGGGCGTTGTACACACGATTTTGACGTGGCTCTATTTTGCTGAAGGTAAAGTACACACATCTGCTTTTCTTTAGTGCAGTTACACCTATCTCCATTGCAGTGAGAGAATGTGTGTTATATTTCAAGACAAGCATTCTTCTTTGGAGAAGCTTAATAACATAAGGAGTGGGACTAGCCATCTAAAGCCCACTACCCAGCATCCTGAGCGTTCTCCAAACTAGAGGTTTTTGACAATCAAGGCATCGAAAGTATCTACACCATATGGGGAGTCGGTACTGTTTGAGATGGAAGCGACAATATAATTGTATCATCACGTTCTTCATGTATGGGTAAAGAAGATTTGAACTTCTTAATCGGTGAGAGTGTCAGTCTATCTTTTACTGAAGTCTCTCAGGAATGCAGACAGTTGAATTTGAATTGTTGTATTACACAAATATGTACATCTACATCTACATCTACATGGTCACTCTGCAATTCACACTTAAGTGCCTGGCAGAGGGTTTATCGAACTATTTTTATACTACTTCTCTACCATTCCACTCTCGAATGGCGCGTGGGAAATAGGAACACCTAACTCTTTCCGTTCGAGCTCTGATTTCTCTTATTTTATTATGATGATCATTTCTCCCTATGTCGGTGGATGTCAACAAAATATTTTCGCATTCGGAAGAGAAAGTTTGTGATGGAACTTTCGTAAATAGATCTCGCCGCAAAGAAAACCGCCTTTGTTTCAGTGATTGCCACCCCAACTCGCGTACCATATCAGTGACACTCTCAACCCTATTGTACGATTGTTCTGCCAGCAAAGCGCAATCTTTGTTTCGCCTTCCTCACAATATTATCTATGTGGTCTTTCCAATTTAAGTTGCTCGTAATTGTAATTGCTAGGTATTTTGTCGAATTGACAGGCCTTAGATTTGTGCGATTTATGGTATACCAAAAATTGATCGGATTTCTTTTAGTACCAATGTGGATGACCTCGCACTTTTCTTTCTTTAGTGCTAATTGCCACTTTTCGCACCATACAGAAATTTTCACTAGATCATTTTGTAATTGGAATCGAACGTGTCATGATTTTACTAGATGGTAAATTTCAGCGTCATCTGCAAACAATCTAATGTATATCTGCATAAGCAATTAGAGAGAAATTTAGCAGAGCTATACTGTATGCAAATATTTTTTAGTGAGATTATCTTATATATTGTAACTGGAAAAAATACTTTGATTCGTTGGTAACCTCGTCTTTTAGTATTATGCAGCTCTGGAACGTCCTTTTGAAAATAGAATGTATTGTTTCCGATAGTTACACACTGAGGTGACAAAATTCATGGGATACCGATATGCACATATACAGATGGCGGTAGTATCCCGAACTCAAGTTATAAAAGGACAATGAATTGGCAGAGGTCTCATTTGTACTCACGTGATGCATGTGAATGGTATCCGCCGTCATTATAGCCGCACGACGGGAATTAACATGCTATGAACGCGGAATGGTAGTTGGAGCTACACGCATATGGGACATTACGTTTTGGAAATCGTCATGCAATTCAATATTCCGAGACTCACAATGCCAATAGCACACCGCTAATACAAATTTCAGGCATTACCTCTCACCACAAACAACGCAGTGGCCGATGGTCTAACTAACAGACAAGCAACACTGCGTGAAACGACCGCAGAATTCGATGTGGGACGTACGACTAGCTCATCCGTTAGGATTGCGCGGCGAAAATTGACGTTAATGGTCTACGGCAACAGACGACCGACGCAGCTGCCTTTGTTAATGACACAGACCCCATGAAGCCATGTACACAGGCATAATGGTGTGGGCTATGTATGAATGGAATGGACTGCGTCTTCTGGTCGATCTGAACCTATCATTGAATGGAAATGGTTATCTTAGGCTACTCGGCTACTTGGAGACCACTTGGAGCTATTCACGGTGTTCAGGTTCCCAAAAAACGGTGTCATGTCAAAGAATGACAATTGTACGCGACTCGTTTGAAGAGCATTCTGCATAGTTCATGTGAACAATTTGGCCACCCAGATCGCACGACATGAATCTCATCAACCATTAATGGGACATAATCGATAGGTCAGGTTGTGCACTACATTAGCAACACCTTCACAATTATGAACGGTTGTAGAGGCAGCACTGCTCAGCATTTCTGCAGGGGACTTCCAACGACTTGCTGAATCCACGCTACGTCGATTTGCTGCACTACACTGGGCAAAAGGAGAGCTGACACAATATTAGGAGGTTCAAAAAATGGTTTGAAGGGCTCTGAGCACAATGGGACTTAACTTCTGAGCTCATCATTCCCCTAGAACTTAGAACTACTTACACCTAACTAACCTAAGGTCATCACAAACATCCATGACCGAGGCAGGATTCGAACCTGCAACCGTATTGGTAACGTGGTTCCAGACTGAAGCGTCTAGAACTGCACGGCCACACCAGCAGGCACATTAGGAGGTATCCCATGACTATTTTTAGCCTCAATGTCAACATTGAGTTAATATGTTGTTACTATATGATTCTTTCACCATTAAAGTTATTGTAGGATGGCACCAAACATTAATTTTCTTAATTCAACATTTTTTTGTATCAGCAAACAATAACTTTTATAGTAGAACATTTCTTTTTTTATTTACATGCAATTATTACATTTAGCGGCAGTGTTAAAATAATTGTTATTTTAAATGCCTTGAATTCTGCCTCCATTGTATTCAGGCATATTGGTGCAAATTATATACGTGGAAATTTCTTCAGTAAAACATAGGATTTTCATTTGCTTATTTTTGGTGTGGGATGAACATAGTCTCTTATACACTGTTCTTTTTTACCTTGTATTCACACTGTGCTCACACAAATAGTTTATGAAACTGCAAAATTCAGACCTAATATAATATTTGTTTATACAATATGATAGTGTTCATGTGATGTGTTACGACTGTGAAAGGATCCTGTGACCACTGGAGACAGTGTCACAACTTCCTCCAAAGAAATCGTAACACAACACAAACACACAAATGCCATATTAACTGATGTATATCCATCTGATGATGGAGGTTTAAACCTTTGAAACGCGTCGTGGAAACAAATAAACAGTGACTGGTAACAGTAAACTTATTGTTTCACTTAAAAAGCCATACCTCTAATTTTAATCCTGCAATTAATATGAAAATTTTACTGTAGCGTCCTGAGAGGATTATAAGACAACAGAACTACAGTTCCAAATTTATAGTACAAATTCTATCATTAACAGAGTTTTTAACTTTGCACATCCAAAATTAACTTTTTTCTACATGCAATCATCTAAAAATGAGAATGTAAGTGCAGGATTCAGTATTTTTTAGTTCCAGGGAGGGGCAACACATTTCCAACAGCTTCTGAAAAATTCATAACATTAGCGTGTATACTTTTTAAGAAAAGGCTTCTAATAACGTAAAAAATGTAAAATAGAGAAAATAAGGTTCAAAGATTTTCTTCTCATACTTCTACATGTAATAAGCTTACTTCAATTTAAAAATCCACCATACTGATTCTCCTCATCCTCCAGGCTTCTCTTCTCTCCTCATCGAATCTGCCTGGTCTGTATTTACAGGTAAGATACTGATTGTTACGTTTCATGACCCTGCTCTTGTCGATGGTTTAAAATGCTTTTGTTGTAAACAAACCAGGGTTTATGCCAACTCTTTCCAGCACTTCAGTTCTGCGACTATTTCCGTTATTGTCACATAAAACTGCATCATAGACACCTACTTTGAGTACTTCAAGTCCACAGAATGTACTTTTTGGAACCGAATCGAAATTAAATTATTGAGGCTTTCATTTGGATTTTTGTCTTTCCGTGAAGAGACTTCCTCAGTAAATCAATGTTGGCAAGAAACCTGAATGTGGGCTTCGTTGCATTCATGACAGGTCCTGGTAATGAATGTTTGTGTGAACACGTCTCATTTCTGTTGTTGAACTTACACCAATCATCTTTCAGACAGATATTGTGCATTGGTATTTGGTCAGTGGAAAGTTTAAATGTGTGTGTGTGAAATCTTATGGGACTTGACTGCTAAGGTCATCAGTCCATAAGCTTACACACTACTTAACCTAAATTATCCTAAGGACAAACACACACACCCATGCCCGAAGGAGGACTCGAATCTCCCCTGAGACCAGCTGTACAGTCCATGACTGCAGCGCCTAAGACCGCTTAGCTAAGCCCGCGCGGCAGTGGAAAGTTTGTGGAAAAAAAAATTCTCTCACAGTACTCCTCATTGCCTCTAAATTCTGTTTTTCCTGATAGCTCTCCCATAAAATAACTGAAGAGAATAATCAATTTGTTTAACAGTAAGCCAGCCTTTTTCTCCTAGTGGTCTCTTATTCTCAAGTATTTCACCTTTCTTCCCTTTCAGCGACTAACAAAGCCTACCACCAAGCCTCCTTCGGACATTGCCAATGCATTCAAATTTTTCTATAGTTGTATTGTACCGATTTTTACCTGTTACGGGTTTGAACGAAGAGAAGTCCTCATCACCAAATATTTTCTAATATCTAACACCATACTGGTCCTCAGATCTGGAGAACATCCTCACAACTACGGCAGACTCCATGTTCCCACTTGAGCCACTATAATTTTTAGAGCATGCTACTACATGCTTTTCTTGCCACAGTTTCTCACTGCCTTCAGTGTTGGACATTTCCAGTGCTGCACACTGGTGGCAGTACTTAGACATAATTTCTATATCTAAAAATTTACCTGAGTCAATACCAATAAAAGATGCAACTCTATACAGAGATGTGTGTCACCTTTTCATTCAGGTCCCATCTATAGACACACACAGCCCAGTAACATTTGTTGGAGACTCACTGTCCTGAATATCTACACCAGGATTTCTTTCTGGTTTATTTCCACAAATTTTTCCGCTACTTTCTTCATAGAAACTTTGGCAGCAACGCATACAGTGTCAGACATTTCTTTATTTAGTTTCTCAAACCTTGCATAAGTTGGAAGCATGTTCAGAAAACCACACAATAAATTACCTCCTTCCCTGCCCTGTCCAAGGCATCTCAGAGCACATGGTAACCTAAAATTGCTTTCATAGGTCGCTGTTTCTTGGAAGAAGAAAATCAAAATTCATAGCCATACGAATAACACAGTCGTTTAAAATCACAAGCTATTCCCACTGGTCTTTCTTAAACAACAATCATGCATTCCGTATTTTTACGGCTAACACATGAACATGACAACTTTATAGGCTGGCTGAGAAGCTCTGAATCAATAAGTCTGACTCCAGTGGAATCTATACCAACATCATTCACGCACCTGTACAATTCTCTTGTCACAAGTTTAGACGCTCAAGCTAAGAGCTTATGTTCTTCATTTCGAGCTGCTCCCACTTTTTTTGTCTGTAAACCGATTTCCATGAAACCTCTGTTACCTAAAAACAGTTTTCCCATCACCCATTATGTAGAAAACTGGACTTCCACGTAAAGGTTTGCGAATTCAACCTTCCATGTGTTAGTATTGTCAATACGTAAATAAACCAAACGCAAGTAAGCTTTCAGGCTAAGATAAATATCTCAGTCAGAGATATAGCTGTCAGCCAAAGACATCAAAAGAAGATGGCCTTCTCTCAGACAAAAATTCCGCAGAAGCAAACAGTTTCCCAAATGTCGGAAAATATGGGAGTGGCCGCTAGGGCAGAGTCAATCAGTTTAACAACTTAAAGGTATTTCTAAAGCTGCTATCACGATAAAATTCATACACAACATAGATTAAACTGTGTAGATCAAGAAAATAATATTTTTGAAAAATTGGCTTTTTTGGACCAAAATCCATTACATCCTCCCTTAAGTTTTGCAAACAGATGAAAATCGATTAGGGCCAAGTTGGCATCGTACGGAGAATGGTTGATGGCAGTGAACCCAAGGTCCCGGACTGTTGGATTGTTGCAGACGTTGCAGTGCTCGTGTGATGCTGGCTTTGTTTTGCTGAAGGAGACGGTGCTCAAAGTGTTGACTATTTTTTCGTATTCAAAATGGGATTATAGCATGCTTTTTCTCATGCACCTCCATAATTACGCTACACACCTCCATATCACACGCTTCAATTCGGGGCCCGCTAGTGGCAGATGGCTGTAAATATGCAATTATAAAGAACAGAAATGATTAGCCGAGAATAGATTTTTGTTGTTTCACCTGTTAACTTCATTGAGTTAACTAAAATGGCAAATACGGTTCGTTACACTGTGATTCTGATGCCTTTGTAATGAAGTATGGACAGGTCAAAATATTGAGTACTTCTTGGTTTTGTGCCAAAATACGGAGTTATTGGTTAGCATGAAACTGAAAACAAAACACGAGTTACTTGGCAACCATGATTGAGTATATTGTATTAGTAATCATAGTTGACTGCTTTAGGAATCCCGAGCCACTTTGTTACACTTTTTCTTCAAGTGCATAAAAACACGTTGGTGGAGGGAGAATTTTTCGCGAGCAGTTTATTACTCATACCTTCATTTCATTCATCATAATCGATGTTTCTAAATAGCCTACAACTTGATCATTCATGATTTAAATACTGAAAAACTACGTTACTTTTTTTCATGTTTACCACAACGCGTTTCGAGAATTTATTCACACTTTCAAGTGCATTTGTTTACATAAACTTTTTTGTGAGCTTTGTGTGTATGATTTTCCACCTTTCTTGCATTGTATATGTCTTTTCGAGGTTCTATACGTTTTATAGCCCATAAATAGTGCTACTCATAAACTTCAAACACGCAAATTCAAAATATCGTCACAAGAACAATACTATTCAGTTTATCGAAAATATTTCACGATATAAACTATGATATTAAATAGTCTTATGCATACCAATGTGAAAGTCAAAACGACCGATGTAGAATATAGTCTCAAAGCACAATGCGTTTCCATCAGGTGGGCAGAGAGCAGCTAGCGTCAGGCGACCGTAAGACGGTGGAGCAGAAATTCTTCTGATCGACAGAGGCAGCAACGAGCTCTTTCACGGAGATGTTTTTTCAAACCTTAGCTATTCCTGATGAGTTAGAGAATGAAGTAAATTATCTATGAGTTTCATAAAGATTGATACTGTTAACAGACAGACGAGGTGTTATATATGTAATGTAATTTAAGGTTGAATCGGATTCAATGACTTACCTTTTGTTTTGCAGTGCGCAACGTTTGATGCGAACAGGTAGAGCAGCAAAGTGAAAAACTTTCGATTTTATTGTGGTTCCAAATTCACATTAAACGAGATGTCCCTTCGCTGCCCACTAAATGTTAAATTGGGCCACATCAGTGACGGAAGTGATTGCGAGTACAATGTCTGTCACCAATAAGCTTTCTTACACTAGCAGTTCTGTTATATTTACTGAACCAAACGCTTGGTACAATCACAACGCACTAATTTCATCTTTTATTTGTGCTGTAGATGTTGAATGTATTAGTTCTGAAATGGGATTCGAACTCGGACCATCCCATTCGCAGGATTTGATCCCTTCGTGTCGGTACACTTCCACGAATTCGTTGTTTGCTGAAGATTCCAAACTCTTCATTAAAGGTGCATATGTGAGCTCGAGTCCTGGCCCGATGTAAATATTTTCATCATGTCTTTTCAAGCTCTACCATGAGTACACGTACCTGCTGGTGGAAAGTAGTTTCGATTTTTAACGTCCGTTCATTCATAAAAAATATCTTACTGATACGACTCCCTGTTAGTTACTTGGTTTGGGGGAGGAGGTCATCGGTCTCATCGGATTAGGGAAGAATGGCGGTGTCCTTTCAAAGGAACCATCCCGATATTTGCTTGATGCGATTTAGATAAATCACGGAAAATCTAAATCAGGATGGCTGGACGAGGGCTTCAACCGCCGTCGTCCCGAATGCGAGTCCAGTGTGCTAAACAATGCGCCACCTCACTCGGTCGACTCCCTGTGAGACACAGAACTTTTAATCACATTATCTTAGTTCAACAATACCGCTCCTAACTAGTGGCGAAAACGAATTCTGCAGTTAACAGCACTTCAAGTGTAGTCAGCGAAGAACTATGCACGATTAGATTCCCAGTAGCACTGCACTATTCGTCACGTTATTTCTAGTTGAAACGTGTGCACATTCCACTGCCTGTTAAGGAAACCTATACTGAATTACCAGGTAAAACAACTGCGAATTTCGGAAAGGGAGAAATTGCTCATTTGTCTCGTCATTTCAGTGTCGGACATCTCGATAGTGTTGAGAAAATTCGATGACACATTTTAGTGTGGTTAGCTAACAGTCCGATTAGGTGTTGGCTTCGCATCCCCGTCCAGCTCAGAACTTTACATTACGTCATTTCAAGTCTGTTACATGTGAACAAAACAGTATTTAACGTCTTTCGTGGTTGATTAACATGCGCAATAGTTGCTGGGTTGGATTGGTGGGACTGTACAAGAATTTTCATCATATAATATCTATTTCCTATTTTCTGAGACTGTTTAAAATTGAAGTGTATCACGTATGCTTATGCCTAGTCAGCAGTGAAAATAAGTCCTGTGTTCGAGTCTCGCTCAGGCACGAAAACCTGGGTTAGTTAACATTGGCTATAGGTACTGGATTTTAATCCAGATCCAGAACAAAATAGGTCGTCACGTCATTTAAAATTCGAACAGGAGCACATTCAGTTTTTCGTGAATGACATAGCTTTCCAATGTCGCTATTTGCTAGATAGAAAGTACGATAGGTGACTTTCGAACTAAACATACAAACAGATCCAAGTGTCATCATGAATACATTGGAATTGCTAGTGGTACGTTGTTAACGGTGATAGGAAATCGCCTGACGCTGTTATTCATGGTTTTCATAAATGGTTAGTTCAGTAAATAGCTTACAAAACTTACTCTTTAAGCCAATGATGGCTAATTCGTGTTCGGGAAACATTTTAAAGGGTAAAAACACTTAAATTATCACAGATTTTCTATCAGACATTCTTGATAATCTCTTATTCACAACTGAATTTACTTCTGAGTAACGATTACGCAATGATTCATGTAGTAGAGTTGCGGGCAGTAGTTGTCTCGGATAGCAATGAGAGTGGTAAAATCTTAAAAATTTATTGTAAAAATTTACGTTTACAAGCGTGAAGGACTGTATAATCTCTAATAACACGTTTCTTGATATTTGTAGTATCTTCGCATTTGTTTACATCAGGAGTTATTGCCGATACAGAGATTTGTTCTCTAGTGGTCGTTTGTGGTAACCATTTTGTATAAGCAAACGACTGTAAAGGAATATGATTACAGGACTTGCAACATAGTTACGTTATGTGGGCTACATGCAAATAAGGCAGGATGCAGTTCAAGTCAATCTGATTGTTTTGAGCACGATAGCAAGCTGCGGCAATAGAATCGTTCTGCAATCAGTCGCAAATGCAGGTTCTATAAATTTTACCAATAATTTTGTCTTTCCCTTCGGGAATTTCCATGTGAGTTCACGAAGCATCTCCGTAAAAGTCACGTGTTGACCGAACCCACTGTAATAAATTTGGCAGTTCGCCTCTGAACTAATTCTCTGACTTCCTTTAGTCCAACATGGTGGGATCTCAAACTCTCCAGCAGTACTGTAGAATGGATCGCAGTAGAGTTCTATAAGTGGCCTCGTTTATAAACGAACCTTAATTTCCTAAAATTCTCCCAATAAACGGAAGTCGAATATTTACCCTGCATACTACCGAACTTTCGTGCTCGATCCATTTCATATCGCTTTACAACTAGATCTTTATTCGACGTGTCTGTGTCAAACAATACACCACTAATACTGTATTCGAACGCTGCATGATTGTTTTTTGCATGGTGGACAGAAAGACAGAGAGTAATTGGAATTTCATTTATGGTTTAAAATAATTTTCAGTTTTTCAACTCTCGTTCATTTCACCACACAGGAAGATTTCCCTGCAGAACTATGACTGGGCGTGGGTTTGCATAGCACCGGATATGACCGGATTTCTCCACCTTCCCCTGCTGTATTCACGTGAATAGATTCCCACAGTAGGTTTTGCTGACTGGGTATCGCCTTCGGAGAGTGTCACTTGGAACGCACGCCCGTGTAATGCACCTCCGACAGCGAATCAGAGGGACAAGAATGGTCATGTGCGGGTACAGGAAAGACTGGCGAGCAGGTTCTGGTTCTGACAGTTTGCTCTCTTCTCAACCAGCCCTCCTCTGATCTAGTCGTACCGTTCCGCTTCTCTTCAGCACAGCATGCCCTCTACCTGTCTGTCGACAGCCTCCAGGCCCCATAAATTCAGTCTTCTGTACCCGTAGTGGTAGGATTATAGTAATTAAGCCAAGTCATTCTCTCTGAACACACTATATTGCGTTCTTATTCACCTAACAATCGCACACACACAAACTCACATATCCTGCCTACTATGTCCACTCGAAAGTCCTGTATAAAATGCTGTCAGCCGCGGGATCGCAGCTCACCGTTCTGTCTGGGTTGACGTTGATCTTTTAATTACGGATGGTCTCCGCTTATTACTTCAAGGAGATAAGCTCGTTATTCAACCTTTTGGCGCTTGGATGCTCTTGTACGCACAACACCGCTGTCTCCTGTCGCACACAGCCGCTTCGGCGAGCGGGCACTTTCTATAAGCCTCGCCGCCGCTGCATTGCTGTCAACTCACTCCCAGCGTGAGCCGCGGCCGCCGCTGCCTCGCCTGGCGGGAATCCCCCTCCACGCCGCCACCTCGCCCTGCTCGACGAGCGCCCGACGCCACCTCCGTAGGTCACAGCCGCCGCTGCCATCAACATCGACGCCGCCACAACGCACCCTGCCGTCGACGTCGCCGACACCGCCGCCCTTTGTTACAACGAAGTAACTAAGTCTCGCTGGTCACGCGCGCTCTGATCAGCTACTGTGCCCCACGAACATACGCCGTGAGACATAGTTAGAATTTAGTTTCACGCGAAATTGCTCCCTGTTCAATATTCAAGTCTCTTGGATGGTTTTCCTTAGTTACAAAGTACCACATTTTGTGAGGATGCATTTTAAAACATGAAACAAGGTGCAAAGCGTATCAGAGAGGCCACGGTTAAGCTCGGCAGAGGCGTTTCTCAGGCAGGTAGTGCGACACATTCAAAAAAATCAGTACTAGAAGAGAGATTCAACAGATTAATACTGGCCAATAAGGAAATAGCAAACCAGAATAAGGAGCTGCGTGTGCAAACCACGGAGCTTGTAGTGCTGTCTTATCTAGAAGAGAATGAGTTACCAACAAAGTGCAAAAATTAGAGAGACAGCGGGAGCAGCAGCAGCAGTAGCAGGAGTAGTATGCCGCTCCACGGTGTGTAGAGGAGAGAACCCAAGTGGCCTGTGAGGCGGAAGACTTTGTGTTTATTGGTGCCCCTGGCAAGGTTTGTAAGACCAAGAGTGAGACTAGCTTAGGCGATTTGCTGGACCTAAATTAGAGTTCTTGCAGCCGAATCACCATCACAACCAAACTCTTACGTTTACCTCACGCTCCCTGCAGTCTCGTCCATTGATGCTTTCTGTGGAAAATCTAATGAGAACTTTACTACTTTCTTAAGGAATATCCATATACAGGACTTGCGAGCTCCTGGCCGGATAGCTTCCAAATGAATGCAACAAAATTAAAACTGTTCGGTGACGTTCGCAAATATTTGGATTCAGTTGATGCGTTGTGTGACGCGCTAACATTTAAATCCTGGCAAAAAGGGTACTACTATTACTGTCGTGTGACTAGGGCCTCCCGTCGGGTATACCGTTCGCCGGAAGCAAGTCTTTCGATCTGACGGCACTTCAGCGACTTGAGCGTTGATAGGGATGAAATGATGATTATGACAGCACATCACGCAGTCCTTGAGTGGAGAAAATCTCCTACCCAGCGGGGAATCGAACCCGCGCCCTTAGGATTGCCATTCCGTCGCCCTGACCACTCAACTACCGGGGCGGACGGCAAAGGGGGGTAACAGAGCTCTATTCTGAAAAGAGAGTATTTAGTACTTAAAGAGACCGCTTGCACACTTTACAACGAAAGAACGCTGAAGATTTTGAAACTTCTGGCGATCTGCTGTGTCGTGCAGAACATACGTACTGGAGCAAAATGCTATACGTAACGAAGTATTAAGAGAGAAAACAGAATACAGAGCAACTGATACTTTTATATCATGAATAAACCCTCCAATAGGGTCACAGGTTAGGGTTTCCTCCTTTTTCTTTGCATGAAATCGCCAAGGTAACCATTCTTTGGAACGATGTTAACCGATTCGTGGCGTGTGTTCCCACAGACAGCAAAGTGCCGACGATGTGGCCAGTCTGGTCGCGTCGCTGATCCCTGTCAGGCCGTTTGTTGTCCACAGTGCCGTCGTGTGGGATATTTGACAGTGTTGCCCACATAAACAGTATCGGTAAAGAGTTGGTCCTGATACGCCGCCCGCTAATCGGGCACTTTACCACGTGACAATCAGCGACAAAAAAGTATGGAAAATGTTTCCACACCACATCACCTGTGTTGAGTGCTGAGGCGGTCGATAAGGTAATCGACCCCGTTATTGCCCACTACCTAACCGAAATTTAATGCGATTTAAGGAGGAAGCCTTCAATTCACAACGCGCGACTGCTCACGCGTTGTGAATTGAAGAGGAGTAATACTGGTGTTTTTCGTTGTTACTATGTTGCTTCCTAGGCATCGTCGTCACTCGCGATATTATTATTATATTTGTTAGTGTCAATGTTCCTCTGACTGACAATTTTGTGACCAGGCTGGTCGAATTGTGTTTTGTATTTTCTGTGTAAAGGAGATGTAGTAGACTGGTACATATGTTCACGTAAAGAAACGAAGCTTAATTAGCTGCCTAAATGAAATTTTTCGGTAATCTTGAAAGCCTCTTCAATGGGTATTATGGAAATCAACTATGGGGTAGCGTGCTAGCCACTAAATCACTATCAATACACGTACAGCCCGGTGTTACGCTACAAGGTGGAACCGACAGACCTCTGGTTAGGGAGACTAAAACAGCGGAACAAATCTGTTCACATTTGTGCGGTGATGTAAAATCCCCTCTGTCAATTTACACGATGGAGCAATCCACGTGCATTTTCGTTTTCGGATACCGCTAACAACAGCCAACAGTTGGGTCGCTGCTTTACACAGCGAGGCTGTACTCTAAGACGCGTAATGCGACAATACATACTTAAACAGCGCACGCCGAGAACAGTCCCATTGCGGCTTAGCACACTGCGTTACACACATAGCAGACACTGGTACACCCAGTAGCGGCTTCGGTCAAGAATACAATCATAACGACCGGGAGAGCGGTGTGCTGACCCCACGGTCTCCCTATACGCATACTCCACTGAGGATGACACGGCGGTCGGATGGTCCCGGTAGGCCACTCGAGGCCTGAAGACGGAGTGCTAAAAAAGGTTTAGAAGGAATATTTTCGAAACGATGATATATAAGAAATATATTGTATATAAAATTAGTACCTAATTAATGTTCGTGGAAACTGTATAATAAACTTTCGTAAAACTTTGAAATTTTTAAGGACACCTCGCCACCATCAATTGCTTCTGAAAAAGGAAAACTTTAATTACAACATAAATTAAAGAAGCTTTCAGGAGACATACAATGCTGTGTAATAAAGCTGGTCTCTGAAATACCATATTTGGGAAATTTAAGCTGTACATCCCAACTCTGGGATGGGTTAAGAAAGACACTAGATAGGAAATTGGAGAAAAATTGGCTGTGTTATGATTGCGGACAACTGTACAATTGAGGAAGTGCCTAAAAACAAGGATATTTTTCTCACCATCAGCAAACAAGAAGTGAACTGCCTGTTCACATATCCATTCACGGAGTTCGTCTTAACTTGCGAGATGCATCCCGCGTCCGGAAAGAGGAGCAGATGAGTAAGTACCTGACGGGGAGTCGTACGGGTAATTAGCGCCAGCATCTGTCGCATCAGGAACCAGACACCTCTCGCCGATCCGCACACCAGGCGAAGCTCGTCCGTGTCTAAAACATCATCGACGACACACAACGGGGTGTCTGCGAGGTGGGTCTCGTCTTGTACAGCGCCATGCAGACTGGATGTCAGTGTCAAGATAAGAAGCGCACACCGATCGCCAAACGGCACGCCAGTCGACGAGGAGATGCTTCCACTCAATCACATTTAGTGATATGTACTGCTGAAGAAAGCCAATATCGCTTTCGTGGATGTCAAGCGCGTTGGCAATATCGCAGTACGGGCTTAGCGCAGCTCGAGGAAACAGTGGCGGAAGCAAAAGAAGGGCGGCGGGATGTCCGAAAACTGGATAGGTGCTGAGAGAGAGTGTGGTGCAAGGGCCTTCAGCTACAGGCTGGTAAGGCACGAAGGGCAACAGCGCACAGCGTCATGTGAAAGCAGACGAAAAGGGCTATCACTCCGTCAGTCACATAATACAGACCTAAACCACACCTGAACAGGGGGATGGTGAGGGTCTCGTACCTATCTCGGATAGCAAGCCGTGGCAAACATACGAACCCTGTGCTGCTAGCATGCGGCGGGCCCTGGACGACGGAACAGGATGTGTTTGTGCCACGTGAGGGATACGTGACGAAAAACATACGTTTACATACTGCGTCCGCTGCAAAAGATCAAGGGGTCGTAAACGATGACCTAGGAGATAGGTCATAGTTGGGACAGTAGGCACCGGCAGTTGAGGGAAATCGTGCGCTGCAGATCACTTGCGAAATCAAGTCCTAAGCATAGGATAGTAGCAACTACACGCAATGGAACAACGCTGTCCGCAGGAAGCTCCGCATCTATAACTATCGTTTCCGATTTTCGGACGTTAAGATAGCTAACAGAAGCTTCGCGGCAGATGGTAGCACATGCCAATGACTCCCTGACCTCAGCAACCCTACGAAGAACGATATCGAGCTCGTCCGCATAAGCAGTGCAGCTGAATACATTGCCACCGAGAGACATCCCAGACGGGCGTTGACGGAGGACACAGAGCAATGGTTCCATGGCGAAAGCATACAACAGTGCAGACTGCGGGCAGCCTTCATGCGCTGAACAGTTGATCAAGATGGGAGGAGTAAGACAGCCATTTTATCCGTTGTAGAGCACACGTGACGTAGCTCCGCAGAGTCGCATATTGCAGAGCGAAGCTTCCAGGTAATAATGATCGACGTGATTGGACGTCTGGCTAAAGTCAAGAGCTGCCAAAAGTCCAGACATGAACGACGGGCGTGAGCAAGAGCTATTATGTCCCAAGAGCGACAGTGGGCAGTGCATGATGTCATTGGCATCTCTCAAAGAAATATGATCAGGGGAAACCATGTACCAGACTGTCCGTATGGCCATGCAGCCAAAAGCCAGTAAAGATCTTTCTGTCGTGCTGAGCAACGCCAAGAGGCGGTAACCGCATATCCGTGAGGTACCCCGAGCCGTCTGGATGGGAATGAGGAGACCACCGAGGTAAACGTCTGAGATTTGCAAGAGAAGTGACATAAGGTCCCGACAAATTTCCGTCCACACAGATGTATGCGTCTTGGTCAGAGAACGCAGCGGCACAGACTTCAGCAGCGTGAAACCCACTAACAATATCGCGTGAGATGTAAACAGGATCTAGGAAGCTGGAAGAATGGTTAGGACTTCCTAAACCTCGAGCGGTTACCATGAACATGCTCCCAACCATTCACAAGGCTGAGGAGCTGGAGCATTGTCGCTAGTGCCGCGCATGGAGAGTGACGTGGTAGTTTGTCTTTTGGTGACTGGATGGAGCTGAAATCACCTCCATGATCAGTGCATTCCGCCGACTTAGAAAAAGAGGGATGACTGTCTCGGGAAAGAGAGTGGAACATTCGCGGCGGCGACCCGAACCAGATGGCCCATAGACGTTGATGGTCATGACGCCAGTAAACATGAGAGATATACGTTTTTCATCAGGGAAATAGTCAAATGTATCAGCGAGGATACCGTGACGTAGGAGGATCACAATTTCACTACCAGAAGGGGAAGCATGGGAGATATTTGCTATAAAACCATGGGAAGCACGAAAGGTTGCAACATGCACCTCCTGAAGGAGGATAACATGAACGTCCGCAGCATACAGAATGTCATGGAGTAAAGCCAGTTTGTGGCGTACGCGAATGGCATTGAAATTGACTGAGGCTATATGATAGGTCTGACAAGCTGCCATCGGCAAGAGGATAGGCGATTCATACGCGGCGGATACATGAAGCCGACCATGGGGTCGGGATGGACGTCTTGAGTCTGCTGACGGTCATCATCAGTTGGTACTGCCTCCGGTGGCAGTGTAGGAGAGACAGGCAAAACGCCTATCGCGTTGTTCAGAAGGGTTTGGCCCCTGTGGAAGAGCACATCACCGTGACGTGGAGGGAGCCGACCCCATCCTCAGCATCGACGTCGTGTGCCCATGAGACAAACGTCTCATTGGGCCGCTTCAGTGGAACATTATCAGTTGTGCGCCCACAGGCAGCGTCAGACACAGAAATGGAGGCAACCTCATCAGACGCTGGAGGGGGAAGGTTGGTGTCCTTAGGTGGATGTTGAATGGAGACAGAAGCGAGGAAAGACGTCGCATCGTCAGGTACGAGGGAGTCAGAGGACCCCGCATAGGAGGGTCGTTATTCTGTGCACACATGCGATGGTAGCAGTCGTCAGAAAGGGTACTGCCTGCTCTCTTTCGTTTCCTCGGCCACCGTTGCTTCCTAACATGTTGTTCCGTGTCGGATGGCGGACGGCTATCGTCCGACATGTCGCCAGACGGCAGAAAAGCGAAGACCAGAAGTGCTCCATGATCAGCAACCATGGGGTCGGGATGGACGTCTTGAGTCTGCTGACGGTCATCATCAGTTGGTACTGCCTCCGGTGGCAGTGTAGGAGAGACAGGCAAAACGCCTATCGCGTTGTTCAGAAGGGTTGACACCGGTGGCAACTGATTCAGAGTGGGTGCAGCAGCGAGCCACGCCGCGGACGCCTTAAACATAGGTAACACAGTAGTCACCGCAGGGTAAGCGACGTCTCCGATCGACGTCTGAACCAATCTATGTTGGAGACATTCAGAACTTTTTTGGCCAGCCACATAAATTTTTAATTACATAAGCCCCTGTTGCACCCCTTCGACATAGTATTACAGTCTCTCGTAACCTACGGGGCCTGGCCACCGCACCCAACAATTATCCCCGTAGCTTCCGACTACAGTACTCCGTCACTGCAAATGGCCCACTTCAACGCACCAGGCTAGCTGACGCATCTTGGCCGCCTGCCTGCTGTCCTTGCCGACGCAGTTCACCGACACCGCACTTTCCGACGTCCTCGGGCTGCCGTCGCCTCAGTACACCCCTTCTACGAGCAACAACACATACTTTTTTTACTCCATCAGTGGCCACATATTTGTAATACCATGTGTAAAGTGAATCTACTTTCTACACTTGTAACCCTGCCCTATTTTATAGTAATGTCAAAAACATTTTCTTGAAATTAGCTCCCCCTCCCCATCCCCACAGCTAGTAAGTAAGCCCCTTTCTTTTGATACATGGGCCACTCCGTCCAAGGTGGTATTTGTTTGTATATTTTTGGATGTTTTTTACTTCACTAAAACTCAATTACGGATCAGTAACCTGCTCCCATGGAAGTGGGAGGGAATTTCACGTGGTGGACATAGTGGAAAGAGAATTTTATTCAGGTTTAAAACCCTCAATTTTTAATTTTTCCACTCTTGCTCACTGGACGGCATATAAAGGTTTCTCTGTAGAACTGTAGGTGGACGTGGGCCGTTATAGCACCGGAATTGACTGTTTGTATCTACCTACCCATACTCGTTTGAAGTAAATAGATTTTCACTGTAGGTACTGCTGATGGGGTAACGCCGTTGACGAGCCGCGCTTAAGTGGGCACACTCGTCTAAAGCACACCCCGCAACCAATCAGAGGGACGAGACCAGTCATGTGGGGAGGCAGGGAAGCCTAATGAGCGGGCTGCGGTTGCGACCGCTTGCTCTCTTCTCAGCCAGCCTTCATCCTATCTAGTCGTACCATTCCGCTACTCTTCAGGGCAGCATACCCTCTGGCTCCTTGTCGGTAACCTCCAGGTGCCATAAATTCAGTGTTCTGTATAATTAGCGGTAGAATTATGGCAATTAAGCCAAGTTATTCTCTCTGAACACAAGTGAATGGTGATCTTATTCACTTAACTACCGCCCACAACCTGACGCCCACATCCTACCTACCATGTGCGCTTGAAAGTCCTGAACCATTTTCCTGCTCATCTGTTGTAATTTACTTTGTCAAGATTTATAGGTAGCAGCCATTCATCACGCCAAAAACAATTTTTTTTTCTAAGACATCATATATCCTCCTTCAATGACTCAACGACAACATTTTCCCGTACACAACATCTTCATTAGCAAGCAGTCGCAGATTGCTGTTCAGCCTACTCGTCATGGATGCAGAGAACCAGAGCGTTCCTATCACACTTCCCTTGGGCACTTCTCACGATACACTTATCTTCAATGATTAATTATCATTCTCCGCCCAGGACAGCGTACTGGATGCCGTTACTTAACAAGTCTTCGAGATTATAAGAAACGAAAAATTTCATCCATATTAACGCAATATCTGTCCCAGGCTGATCATTTCTAACCTCGACCTTGTCAACCGAGTCCCAATATCTCTTCTGCGTCCGCACGTAAAGCGGAACCCCTTCGAGGGTTTTATATTAAATAGAAATATTGCAATTTAAAGATATTAAGGCTCAGTACCTTAATTAACTCAAAACAATAGATGTCAGGAAAGAAGAAGGAGAAAGGATTAGCCAAAATTTCTTAAACTGCGATATAGTATTCTGAATTATTTTGTCATCTTCGGCTGAGGTACTGACTGCGCTCTCGTGTCATTTTCCCCGCTTCGGGATTTTAAAAATATGAATGTAATTTTAGTTCATCTCCTCGTTATCAAATACTCCTTCAAGTAACATGTTTCTCTTCACTCTTCTTTTCATCTGTTTGTTGACTCCGAGTGCTGTTCTCTCATATCGTTGTCCATCGACATGTGTCAGTTCTTCTTAGATTTTACCTAACTTTTCTTAATCACCTTGTCTACACATTTCATTCTCACACCACCTTACCGCTGATATCACTTTCCTCAATTTTTAGTAACATTCTCTGTCACTCTGTTTAGCTTACGGATCAGTGAATGTAAGTTGATATATTTGTCCGAACAGAGATTAGCGTCACCATGCCGGATGCATAACTTTTTGTGCAAAGCAGTCAGATATTTGTGCATATTAAATAATTTTGTGTCTCTTTTATTCTTAAAATAATGGTAAACACTGTGCGATCGCTTATTGTGCATTCAGCTGAACTTCAAGGATACTCCTTCAGTTTATCAGAAGTAAAATATAAATTAGCTCATTCTGAGCAAAAAATTTGGAAAAATGATTTGGGGGTTGTTATTCGCCAACAGAAAGGTTAATCAATGAATAAACCACAGCTTAACACGTAAAACGGAAAAACCAGCTTACGTAATGCAGTAGGCAGATTTATCTTCACTGGTACCATTAAATATGTCAGCCTGACGTGACAGCGCATTACCCATGCGTCAGACCTGATAGCTGAGGCATAGCGTGTGATGCCAGCGATAGATATATTTTTCCATTAGTGCTGTCTTTCTGTCATTAGTAAAACATTTCCGCCTCAGATGAGATAGAGTTCCATTTAAATCTAGACATAAAAACAATATAGCCGCCATTTGAATTACAATGTTCACTAAGTCGATGTAGGTTTTCCTCATCACTTGTCTGTCGTTGACCGCAATGGTATGTTATTATAATATTAAAAACAGGTTTGCACTTTTTGTGATTTACAAGAATAGCATGGAAAAATGTTACATGGGCTGTGAATTGCGGTAAATTGTGAATCATGTAGCACTAAACAAGTGACAGAGAGAGAGAGTCCAGAATTATAGAGAGACGTACATGGAATGGACAACAATATGGAAACACCAAAAACACAACACATTACCACGCCCAGTACGGTGTAGGATACCCGCTAGCATTCAAAACAGCTTCCGGTAGTCTCGGGAGCTGTGCGAACTGGGGCCCTGTCGTCTTCAACACCACTGGGAAACTAACGTTGCACCTGATCAGCCAAAACGGTCACATAATTCTAGGAAGTAGTGCAGCCTCTCGGAGTGACCATGGGGTCCTTGGAATATCACGATATCTCTGCTCAAATAATCACCGAACTCCGTCCGCTGTTTTGCTTTGAGGGCGTAAACTGAACGAGCAGTTGGAAACAGTTCGAAACAACATTCATTCGACCAAATTACTTTCTACCATTGCTCCACAGTCCAGGTTTTAAGTCTTCGGAAACACGTCTTCCTGTTTTGGCCATTTGTACCAGTTTTCCAGCTTTTCCTGAAATTCTCTGCTCATTGAGCTCCCTTTGTATTGTTTTCCTGTTGACAGGGTTCGTGAATGTGACTTTCAGTTCCGCAATGGCTTTTTCGTCTGTCTGTCTCTTATTTTTCGTCACAATCCTTTTCAATGCTCGAGTGTCACCATCACTCAACGTACACTTTCGGCCGCTTTGTGACTTAGCGGATGATGTATTTCCGCTGTCCCTGTTCGCGATATAAATTTTCAATACGCTGCTTCTCGTAACAGCACGCACGTCGGCTACCTTGGTTACGGAAGCATCTACCTATATGAGCACCAACAATTTGCTCACGTTCGACTTTACTAAGCTCCAATATAATCCGCTCCCAACAGCGCAGACCAATTTTCTGGACACAACTGTATGTAGCCACGTATTGTGGACATTGCACAGATGCCATTCCTAGTCAAATAGAATACCTCAATCTGGACGCTTCGCTAGCATCTTAATTTATGTTCAAACATGCATTTCTCGCGATGTCTTCATATTTTTATCCAACACCTGTATGTCGGAGCTCAGTGCATTCGAACGTACTGAGGAGTTTTGAGAAGGAACCTGTGGAGCAGAAATCGGTAGAACTCAAAAGCTGTACTTTTGTGACACAGTTCCGCTTGGCGAAGCAGACGGCTCTTGTTACGACTTAGCAAAACGACGTCATTAGGAGGTAATCGCGCACCAGCTCTGTATGTAGATGCCATGTTGGAAGCACACACATACAGAAACGAAGAACCAGGACTCAGCAAGCTGACTATGCCGGAAGTCGTTAGACAGGGCTTCTAGAACGAGAATTTGCGACACCTTAACAACACCACCAGGGCTACGATGCTGTTGATATAAATGGAGCATAATGTTATGGTTGCTCAATGACTGGGTCTGGTAAGTTGGCTTGGTTGGCAAAACCACAACTGTGCAGAAACGACAGCCGAAATTTTAGCAGTAATACCGCCAAGTTCAGGCACTCATTCTCAGTCATCATCAGCCACTAGCCGCGGGGATGTCCGTGCCAGTCTACACACATACATACATCAGCCAGTTGCCGATGTATACATCAGCCAGTTGCAACTATCGGCCTGCCGCCGATAGTTGCAGGCCATTGCCTGATCTTCGAAAGGGTTGGATTGTTTAGGGGAGGAAGCCAGGCGGATTACGGAGGGACGGGACAGGAAATCGGCAGTGCCCTTTGAAAGGGACCATCCTTGCATTTTTCCTGGAGCGCTTTACGGAAATCACGGAAAACCTAAATCAGAGTGGCCGGACGCGGGACTGAACTGTCGTCTTCCCGAAAGCACTGATCTTCGACCTAGCGCCTTTACACTGTTGAGTCACCTGCTGGGTGACTCTCGTCTCTGATGCTGATCGCCTTTCTGGGGGACCGGGGTTTGGGCTTGGGCCATCCAAATGTCCAGCCGCCACCGCTTTGTACAAAATCAGTAAAGTTAGCAAACTTCATGCACGTTGTTGTGCGTACTGTAAACTGTCTGAAGACACATGGACTTTCAGCGGTTCTTGGAGGAATTAGGAGCGGAGTACGGAGACATACCTTACTAACCGAAGTACGCTGGCTCAGTTGAGATAAAATGCTGAAAATATTTCTGATTTACGTTTGGTCATAGTAACATTCTTACATGATAAGGGAAAAAGTGAACCTATGTTGGAAGACCCTTGTTGGATATGAGACCTTGCACTTCTCGTGGACAATACGTCTCACATGAACAGCCTGAACGTCAGCTTGCAAGGTGAAAATAATATAATTTCTAAATATACGAAGACAGTAACTTGTTCTCGAAAGAACAGTTACTGTTGATGACCGTGCAGCTTTTCCCTGGAATAAATGATGACTAACTGACAATCTCAGCTGCCGACAGGTGTTGTTGATATATCTCGATGTGGACAGCTGAAAATGTGTGCTCCGACCGGGACTCTAACCCGGGATCTCCTGCTTACATGGCAGACGCTCTATCCTTCTGAGCCACCGAGGACACAGATGAATAGTGCGACTGCAGGGACTTATCCCTTGCACGCCTCCAGTGAGACTCACACTCCCAACTGTCCACAATTCTACATATGTATTGTACCTTATAGACATTTGCCACAGACATTTCGTCTGTGCGGATGCACACAGGTTGCCCAAACTCTTACGTAAATCGCCAAAGCGTGCGCGAGTAATGAGTGCGTGGGCAAATGTCTATAAGTTACAATACATATGTAGAATTGTGGACAGTTGGGAGTGTTAGTCTCACGGGAGGCGTGCAAAGGATAAGTCCCTGCAGTCGCACTATTCATCTGTGTCCTCGGTGGCTCAGAAGGATAGAGCGTCTGCCATGTAAGCAGGAGATCCCGGGTTCGAGTCCCGCTCGAGGAACACATTTTCAGCTGTCCACATTGAGATATATCAACAACACCTGTCGACAGCTGAGGTTGTCAGTTAGTCATCATTTAATATAATTTCTAACACGTTCGAAAAAGTAAATGCCTTTGGAAGGAAGCTTGCGGTTTGGGAGAGCCCGCTATTGACAGAAAACACTGCACATTTCCCGACTCTTGCACTGGTCTATGAAAGTGCTAAATTTCAAGAAAACGTGTCAATAATTGTAAAAATTAAGGAATAATTTCGAGCTCGATTTGCAGATGTTACGAGTTTGTCTCCTGTCATTCGCCTCTTTGCTCGACCGTTCTCGTCATTAGTTGAAGATGCTCCGAATGATCTACAGACGGAACCGATCGACCTACAGTGCAATAAAAGACTGAAGAACAAGTTCTTAACAGTGCGAAGTACAAAAGAATGCTACGAAAATTTTTCACAACAAGAATTTCCACGCCTGCACCGAGAAGCGCGAGAGTTATATCCATGTTCGGGTCGACATATGTTTGTGAAAGATTTTTCTCGATGATGAAAATGAATAAATCAAGGTTTCTATCAAGCATAAGTGATGAAAATCTTCGCAGCCTGGCTCTGTCATGACATGGACGTAACTCCAGCCTCATTCTCAAACAGCTTGACTATTCTCCGTACAGCTGAGTACAGCAGCGATTAAGCAAAATAGACTAATGGTATCTGATAAGTGTAAGTACTAGTGTTGTTTAATCTGATATCTAGTTTTCCTCCGAATATTGTATTTGTCGTACTTAACTCTATCCTGACGACTGACCTTAAAGTTTTATGGTGGGTCCCTATAACTGCTGCATGACAGTTAAGAACGATAGAGAGCCTCTCAATACCTACTCAAAGAAGCATAAAGCAGTCTAGCATTACTACCTTAAGTGATTTTATATGTGAGATATATGATGACCCACCATCAACCATGGACCTTGCCGCTGGTGGGGAGGCTTGCCTGCCTCATCGATACGGATAGCAGTACCGCAGGTGCAACCACAACGGAGAGGTAACTGTTGAGATGCCAGACAAACGTGTGGTTCCTGAAGAGGAGCAGCAGCGTTTTCTACATCTACATCTACATCTACATCCATACTCCGCAAGCCACCTGACGGTGTGTGGCGGAGGGTACCCTGAGTACCTCTATCGGTTCTCCCGTCTATTCCAGTCTCGTATTGTACGTGGAAAGAAGGATTGACGGTATGCTTCTGTGTGGGTTCTAATCTCTCTGATTTTATCCTCATGGTCTCTTCGCGAGATATACGTAGGAGAGAGCAATATACTGCTTGACTCTTCGGTGAAGGTATGTTCTCGAAACTTTAACAAAAGCCCGTACCGAGCTACTGAGCGTCTCTCCTGCAGGGTCTTCCACTATCATCTCCTTAACGCTTTCACGATTACTAAATGATCCTGTAACGAAGCTCGCTGCTCTCCGTTGGATCTTCTCTATCTCTTCTATCAACCCTATCTGGTGCGGATCCCACACTGCTGAGCAGTATTCAAGCAGTGGGCGAACAAGCGTACTGTAACCTACTTCATTTGTTGTCGGATTGCATTATCTTAGGATTCTTCCAATGAATCTCAGTGTGGCATCTGCTTTACCGACGATCAACTTCATATGATCATTCCATTTTAAATCACTCCTAATGCGTACTCCCACATAATTTATGGAATTAACTGTTTCCAGTTACTGACCTGCTATTTTGTAGCTAAATGATAAGGGACCTATCTTTCTATGTATTCGCATCACATTACACTTGTCTACATTGAGATTCAATTGCCATTCCGTGCACCATGCGTCAATTCGCGGCAGATCCTCCTGCATTTCAGTGCAATTTTCCATTGTTTCAACCTCTCGATACACCACAGCATCATCTGCAAAAAGCCTCAGTGAACTTCCGATGTCATCCACAAGGTCATTTATGTATATTGTGAATAGCAACGGTCCTATGACACTCCCCTGCGGCACACCTGAAATCACTCTTACTTCGGAAGACTTCTCTCCATTGAGAATGACATGCTGCGTTCTGTTATCTAGGAATTCCTCAATCCAATCACACAATTGATCTGATAGTCCGTATGCTCTTACTTTGTTCATTAAACGACTGTGGGGAACTGTGTCAAACGCCTTGCGGAAGTCAAGAAACACGGCATCTACCTGTGAACCCGTGTCTAAGGCCCTCTAAGTCTCGTGGACGAATAGCGCCAGCTGGGTTTCACACGACCGTCTTTTTGGAAACCCATGCTGATTCCTACAGAGTAGATTTCTAGTCTCCAGAAAAGACATTATACTCGAACATAATACGTGTTCCAAAATTCTACAAATGATCGACGTTAGAGATATAGGTCTATAGTTGTGCACATCTGTTCGACGTCCCTTCTTGAAAACGGGGATGACCTGTGCCCTTTCCCAATCATTTGGAACGCTTCGCTCTTCTAGAGACCTACGGTACACCGCTGCAAGAAGGGGGGCAAGTTCCTTCGCGTACTCTGTGTAAAATCGAACTGGTATCCCATCAGCACCAGCGGCCTTTCCTCTTTTGAGCGATTTGAATTGTTTCTCTATCCCTCTGTCGTCTATTTCGATATCACCATTTTGTCAACTGTGCGACAATCTAGAGAAAGAATCACAGTGCAGTCTTCCTCTGTGAAACAGCTTTGGAAGAAGACATTTAGTATTTCGGCCTTTAGTCTGTCATCCTCTGTTTCAGTACCATTTTGGTCACAGAGTGTCTGGACATTTTGTTTTGATCCACCTACCGCTTTGACATAGGACCAAAATTTCTTAGGGTTTTCTGCCAAGTCAGTACATAGAACTTTACTTTCGAATTCATTGAAAGCCTCTCGCATAGCCCTCCTCACACTACATTTCGCTTCGCGTAATTTTTGTTTGTCTGCAAGGCTTTGGCTATGTTTATGTTTGCTGTGAAGTTCCCTTTGCTTCCGCAGCAGTTTTCTAACTCGGTTGTTGTACCACGGTGGCTCTTTTCCAGCTCTTACGATCTTGCTTGGCACATACTCATCTAACGCATATTGTACGATGGTTTTGAACTTTGTCCACTGATTCTCAACGCTATCTGTACTTGAGACAAAACTTTTGTGTTGAGCCGTCAGGTACTCTGTAATCTGCTTTTTGTCACTTTTGCTAAACAGAAAAATCTTCCTACCTTTTTTAATATTTCTATTTACGGCTGAAATCATCGATGCAGTAACCGCTTTATGATCGCTGATTCCCTGTTCTGCATTAACTGATTCAAATAGTTCGGGTCTGTTTGTCATCAGAAGGTCTAATATGTTATCGCCACGAGTCGGTTCTATGTTTAACTGCTCAAGGTAGTTTTCAGATAAAGCACTTAAAAATATTTCACTGGATTCTTTGTCCCTGCCACCCGTTATGAACGTTTGAGTCTCCCAGTCTATATCCGGCAAATTAAAATCTCCACCCAGAACTATAACATGGTGGGGAAATCTACTCGAAATATTTTCCAAATTATTCTTCAAGTGGTGAGCCACAACAGCTGCTGAGCTAGGGGGCCTATAGAGACATCCAATTACCATGTCTGAGCCTGCTTTAACCGTGACCTTCACCCAAATCATTTCACAATTAGAATCTCCGTCAATTTCCTTCGATACTATTGCACTTCTTATCGCTATAAACACGCCTCCAGCCTGTCTCTGCGATATACATTCCAATCTGAGTTTAGGATTTCATTACTGTTTACACGTGGTTTCAGCCAACTTTCTGTCCCTAGTACTATATGGGCGTTGTGACTGTTTATTAAGAGCAGTTCTGGGACCTTTCTATAGACGCACCTGCAGTTTACTATTAGCACATTAATATTGTTATTCCCTGCTGCATTTTGCCTACTCCTGCCTTGCCGCGTCTCAGGAGGCGTCTTGTCGGGCCTAGGGAGGGAATTCTCTATCCTAAAAAAACCCCATGTGCACTCCACACGTACTCCGCTACCCCCTACAGCCGCAATAACTCCCGAGGGCATGCAGCTTTACTGAATGGTTAAATGATGACGGCGTCCTCTTGGGTAAAATATTCCGGAGGTAAAATAGTCACCCATTCGGATCTCCGGACGGGGACTACTCAGGAGGACATCGTTAACACGAGAAAGGAAACTGGCGTTCCACGGATCGGAGTGTGGAATGTCAGATCCCTTAATCGGGTGAGTAGGTTAGAAAGTTTAAGAAGGGAAATGAACAGGTTAAAGTTAGATATGGTGGGAATTAGTGAAGTTCGGTAGCAGGAGGAACAAGACTTCTGGTCAGGTGAATACAGGGTTATAAATACAAAATCAAATAGCGGTAATTCAGGAGTGGATTTAGCAATGAACAAAAAATAGAAGCGCGGGTAAGCTACTACGAACAGCATTGTGAACGCATTATTGTAGCCAAGATATACATGTAGCCCACGCCTACCACAGTAGTAGAAGTTTATATTCCAACTAGCTCTGCAGATGACGAAGAGATCGAAGAAATGTATGATGAAATAAAAGAAATTATTCAGACAGTGAAGAGAGACGAAAATTTAGTAGCCATGGGGAACTGGAATCCGATAGTACGAAAAGTCAGAGAAGGAGAGGTTGTAGGTGAATATGGAATGGGGGTAAGGAAAGAAAGAGGAAGCCGCTTGGTAGAATTTTGCACAGAGCATAGCTTAATCATAGCTAACACTTCATTTAAAAATCATGAAAAAAGGTTATATACATGGAAGAGGCTTGGATACACTGGAAGGTTTCAGATAGATTATATAATGGTAAGACAGAGATTTAGGAACCAGATTTTAAATTGTAAGACATTTCCAGGGGCAGATGTGGACTCTGACCACAATCTGTCGGTTATGAACTGTAGATTAACTGAAGAAACTTCTAAAAGGTGAGAATTTAAGGAGATGGGATCTGGATAGACTGAAAGAACCAGAGGTTGTAGAGAGTTTCAGAGAGACCATGAGGGAACGACTTATAAGAACAGAGGAAAAAAATACAGTAGAAGAGGAATGGGAGTTTTAAGAGATGAAATAGTAAAGGCAGCAGAGGATCAAGTAGGTCAAAAGACGAGGGCTTGTAGAAATCCTTGGGTAACAGAAGAGACACTGAAATTAAATGATGAAAGGAGAAAATATAAAAATTAAGTAAATGAAGTAGTCAAAAATGACTACAAACAGCTCAAAAATAAGATCGACAGGAAGTGCAAAACGACTAAGCAGGAATGGCTAGAGGACAAATGTAAATATGTAGAAGCATATATCACTAGGAGTAAGATAAATACTGCCTACAGGAAAACTAAAGAGACCTTTGGAAAAAAGAGAACCACTTGCATGAATATCAAGAGCTCAGATAGAAAACCAGTTCTAAGCAAAAGAGGGAAAACAGCAAGGTGGAAGAAGTATATAGAGGGTCTATACAAGGGCGATGTACTTGCGGGCTATATTATGGAAATGGAAGAGGACGTAGACAGAGATGAAATGGGAGATGCGATACTGCGTGAAGAGTTTGACAGAGCACTGAATGACCTGAGTAGAAACAAAGCCCCGGGAGTAGACAACAATCCATTAGAACTACTGACGGCCTAGGGAGACCCACTCCTGATAAAACTACCCTGTGGTGAGCAAGATATATAAGACAGGTGAAATACCCTCAGACTTCAAGAAGAATACAATAATTCCAATCACAAAGAAAGCAGGTGTTGACAGGTGTGAAAATTACCGATCTATCAGTTTAATAATTCACTGCTGCAAAATACTAACACAAATTCTTCACAGACGAATGGAAAAACTGGTAGAAGCCGATCTCGGGGAAGTTCAGTTTGGATTCCGTACAAATATTGGAACACATGAGGCAGTACTGTCCCTACAACTTACCTTAGAAGATAGATTAAGGAAAGGCAACCTATGTTTATAGCATTTGTAGACTTATAGAAGGCTTTAGACAATGTTTATTGGAATACTCTCTTCAGATTCTGAAGGTGGCAGGGGTCAAATACACGAGGCGAAAGGCTATTTACAATTTATACAGAAACCAGATGGCGGTTATAAGAGTCGAGAGGCATGAAACGGAAGCAGTGGTTGAGAAGGGAGCGAGACAGGGTTGTAGCCTATCCTGATGTTATTCAATCTGTATATTGAGCAAGCAGTAAAGGAAACAAAAGAAATACTCAGAGTAGGAATTAAAATCCATGGAGATGAAATAAAAACTTTGCCGCTTGTCGATGACATTGTAATTCTGTCAGAGACAGCAAAAGACGTGGGAGAGCAGTTGAACGGAATGGACAATGCCTTGAAAGGAGGATCTGAGATGTACATTAACAAAAGGAAAACGAGTAAATGGAATGTAGTCGATTTAAATTAGATAATGCTATGGGAATTAGAGTAGGAAATGAGACACTAAAGGTAGTAAATGAGTTTTGCTATTTGGGGAGCAAAATAACTAATGGTGGTCGAAGTAGAGAGGATGTAAAATGTAGACTGTCAATGGCAAGGAAAACGCTCCTGAAGAAGAGAAATTTGTTAACATCGAGTATAGATTTAACTGTTATAAAGTCATTTCTGAAAGTATTTGTATGAAGTGTAGCCATGTATGGAAGTGAAATATGTACGATAACTAATTTAGACAAGAAGAGAACAGAAGCTTTGGAAATGTGATGCTACAGAAGAATTCTGAAGATTAGATAGGTAGATCACGTAACTAATTAGGAGGTACTGAATATAATTGGGGAGAAGAGGAATTTGTGGCACAACTTGACTAGAAGAAGAGATCCGTTGGTAGTACATGTTCTGAGGCATCAAGAGATGACCAATTTAAGGGCAGCTTGGAGGGTAAAAACCACAGAGGGCGACCAAGAGATGAATACACTAAGCCGATTCAGAAGGATGTAGGTTGCAGTAGTTAGTTGGAGATGAAGTCACGCAGAATAGAGTAGCATGGAGGGCTGCAACAAACCAATCTCTGGACTGAAGACCAGAACAACAACAACATTTATGATGAATTACGAACTGCAGTACCTTTTAACAGAGGATATAATTGTAAGACTATTCCATCATGCAGGTGCTGCTAGAGCATTACCTCAAATAAATCAAGTTATACAGTCTTAGTTAATTCGGTAATGCGGCAGATTTCCAACCTCAGTAAGCTTAGCAACGATGTCATTATTCATGTGTGCTAATAACACAGAATACAGATTAACTACAGCTTTCAAAGATTTGTAAATATACTCAAAATCTACAAGAATGTCCCCAGCAGCCCGCTGTCAAAGTCCAATTGAGAGATCCTTGCATACAGTAACAGACTGCTCTGTGTTTCATGTTCTTCTGTTTGACTCCTGGAGTAATCAGCCCCTAAAAGCCAGTTTAATGTAATAGATATACAAAAAAGATAAGTATTAACTAGGTACTTCTGCCACCTGAATTACTTCATCTATAGGCTTAATTGGATGTTGCATGTGTAGTGCAGTGTCTACATCCCTATGCGAGTGTGATACTGTATTAAATCAGCATGACAAATATATTGTATGCCACAATACCGACATGTCCGCTAAAAGGTTTTGTCCTTATCATTAGTAAAGTAAACCACAGGGAAGGCAGTGCTTTTTTCAGCCATATTAACTGAAAATGGCCACACGCTGAAGCATTGATCGAAAAATATTGGAATTGAGGCCGTTTACTGCGTTAAGGGATGTACAACAACTACAAATCAGCAGGACAAGCTTTTTTTCGCCACAGTATACTCAAGGCATGTTACAGGTAACAGGCAATTGAAAAACTAACTCCTGCACAATGGGACTATTCATAGCTAATCACCACATGCTTTAAGTCATTTATCCCAAAGGAAGACACGACGATTAATTCCTTTTTCGCAGAACGCGGTAGTAGTGGGGCAATGGGACTCCTGGTCCACTTTTGATATAAAATTGATATCAAATTAATTACGCAAATTCATTGATCACCCTTGATGATGTTATGAATTTTCCCTCGCCGGCATCATTGTGTGATTTTTTATACGCTCCACTTCCTTCACTCTTTACGTTTCATGCATAGTTCACTTCAGACACTGGCTGACACTCTGCCTCAAGAGTATGTGAACACCACCTGATCTGCACACCACGATGAGGAAATATTTCAACCAACGACTCGGAAAGGAGTTTTCCCTTTTAATATATGGATAGTAAGGTGAAACTCTGTGAAACCAGGTACCTGACATATCTGCATTTACCAGTACTTTCACAGGCAATTCCATAACTAGTATAGATTATGAACATGCCGTCAATATCTAGCAGGAAATCAACTTTTCCAATTTGAGTGAATATGCAAGACTAACCATGAACACCGACGTCTGCTTGTTTGTGGATGTTTTTGAAAAGTTCCAAAGTGTATGCATGGCCACGTTCTCTCTGGACCATGTCTTTTATTACAGGGCACCTGTGTTGTCTTGGGATGCAATGCTCAAGAAAACGAGAAGCAGCATCGAACTTTTAATCAATGCTGAGATGCTTGTTTTCTTTGAGTGCAGGATTTGTGGGGGACTTTGCCAGTATGTGAATAGACATGACAAGGCAAACAAACCACGTATGTATCTGGTGCTCAATGCATCCCTTGATTCAAGTTAACATTCTATATTGTAAGTAAGCTGTTTAGGTTTTTTTATTGGTAATGCCACATAGCCCTCTGTATGAAAAATCACTGGCTGTGCTGTGTGCAGTCAGTGGCTGGTTGGCATTGTTGTAATACTTGCCATTGTAGTTTTGGGCAGCTGGATGTTAACAGCGCGTAGTGTTGCGCAGTTGGAGGTGAGCCGCCAGCAGTGGTGGATGTGGAGAGAGAGATGGCGGAGTTTTGAAATTTGTAAGACTGGATGTCACGAACTGCTATATACCTTATGACGTTTGAACACTATTGAGGTAAATACATTGTTTGTTTTCTATCAAAATCTTTCATTTGCTAACTATGCCTATCAGTAGGTAGTGTGTTCAGTAGTTTGGATCTTTTATTTAGCTGGCAGTAGTGGCGCTCGCTGTATTGCAGTAGTTCGAGTAACGAAGATTTTTGTGAGGTAAGTGACTTGTGAAAGGTATAGCTTAATGTTAGTCAGGGCTATACTTTTGTAGGGATTTTTGAAAGTCAGATTGCGTTGCGCTAAAAAAATATTGTGTGTCGGTTTAAGTACAGTCATGTATAATTTTTAAAAGGGGACGTTTCAATATTAGGATATTAATAACTTATACAAGCATGCGATGATGCATCCACTGATGGTAGGTGGGTTTCAATGGGTGTCCAAAAACGAATTAGAGGGATCAGGTGGAAAAATAATTGGTCTGGTGGCTCATTCTGATGTAGGGTATGCGATGGAGGCAGACCTTGTATACCCTGTCAGAATGCATGAAATGACAAGCGATTATCCGTTATGTCCAGAGCAACACGTTCTGGGTGGAAGTACTGTCACTAAACTGATCTACATCTACATCTACATCTACATGACTACTCTGCAATTCACATTTAAGTGCTTGGCAGAGGGTTCATCGAACCACAATCATACTATCTCTCTACTATTCCACTCCCGAACAGCGAGCGGGAAAAACGAACACCTAAACCTTTCTGTTCGAGCTCTGATTTCTCTTATTTTATTTTGATGATCATTCCTACCTATGTAGGTTGGGCTCAACAAAATATTTTCGCATTCGGAAGAGAAAGTTGGTGACTGAAATTTCGTAAGAAGGTCTCGCCGCGACGAAAAACGTCTATGCTGTAATGACTTCCATCCCAACTCGCTTACCATATCTGCCACACTCTCTCCCCTATAACGCGATAATACAAAACGAGCTGCCCTTTTTTGCACCCTTTCGATGTCCTCCGTCAATCCCACCTGGTAAGGATCCCACACCGCGCAGCAATATTCTAACAGAGGACGAACGAGTGTAGTGTAAGCTGTCTCTTTAGTGGACTTGTTGCATCTGCTAAGTGTCCTGCCAATGAAACGCAACCTTTGGCTCGCCTTCCCGACAATATTATCTATGTGGTCCTTCCAACTGAAGTTGTTCGTAATTTTAACACCCAGGTACTTAGTTGAATTGACAGCCTTGAGAATTGTACTATTTATCGAGTAATCGAATTCCAACGGATTTCTTTTGGAACTCATGTGGATCATCTCACACTTTTCGTTATTTAGCGTCAACTGCCACCTGACACACCATACAGCAATCTTTTCTAAATCGCTTTGCAGCTGATACTGGTCTTCGGATGACCTTACTAGACGGTAAATTACAGCATCATCTGCGAACAGTCTAAGAGAACTGCTCAGATTGTCACCCAGGTCATTTATATAGATCAGGAACAGTAGAGGTCCCAGGACGCTTCCCTGGGGAACACCTGATATCACTTCAGTTTTACTCGATGATTTGCCGTCTATTACTACGAACTGCGACCTTCCTGACAGGAAATCACGAATCCAGTCGCACAACTGAGACGATACCCCATAGCTCCGCAGCTTGATTAGAAGTCGCTTGTGAGGAACGGTGTCAAAAGCTTTCCGGAAATCTAGAAATACGGAATCAACTTGAGATCCCCTGTCGATAGCGGCCATTACTTCGTGCGAATAAAGAGCTAGCTGCGTTGCACAAGAGCGATGTTTTCTGAAGCTATGCTGATTACGTGTCAATAGATCGTTCCCTTCGAGGTGGTTCCTAATGTTTGAATACAGTATATGCTCCAAAACCCTACTGCAAACCGACGTCAATGATATAGGTCTGTAGTTAAATGGATTACTCCTACTACCCTTCTTAAACACTGGTGCGACCTGCGCAATTTTCCAATCTGTAGGTACAGATCTATCGGTGAGCGAGCGGTTGTATATGAGTGCTAAGTAGGGAGCTATAGTATCAGCGTAATCTGAAAGGAACCTAATCGGTATACAATCTGGACCTGAAGACTTGCCCGTATTAAGCGATTTGAGTTGCTTCGCAACCTCTAAGGTATCTACTTCTAAGAAACTCATGCTAGCAGATGTTCGTGTTTCAAATTCTGGAATATTCCATTCGTCTTCCTTGGTGAAGGAATTTCGGAAAACTGCGTTCAATAACTCCGCTTTAGCGGCACAGTCGTCGATAACAGTACCATCGGCACTGCGCAGCGAAGGTATTGACTGCGTCTTGCCGCTTGTGTATTTTACATACGACCAGAATTTCTTCGGATTTTCTACCAAATTTCGAGACAATGTTTCGTTGTGGAACCTATTAAAGGCATCTCGCATCGAAGTACGTGCCAAATTTCGCGCGTCTGTAAATTTTAGCCCATCTTCGGGATTTCGCGTTCTTCTGAACTTCGCATGCTTTTTCCGTTGCCTCTGCAACAGCGTTCGGACCTTTTTTGTGTACCACGGGGGATCCGTTCCATCTCTTACCAATTTATGAGGTATGAATCTCTCAATTGCTGCTGCTACTATATCTGTGAATTTGAGCCACATCTCGTCTACATTCGCATAGTCAGTTCGGAAGGAATGGAAATTGTCTTTTAGGAAGGCTTCTAGTGGCACTTTATCCGCTTTTTTAAATAAAATTATTTTGCGTTTGTTTCTGATGGGTTTGGAAGAAATGGTATTGAGCCTAGCTACAATGACCTTGTGATCACTAATCCCTGTATCAGTCATGATGCTCTCTATCAGCTCTGGATTGTTTGTGGCCAAGAGGTCAAGTGTGTTTTCGCAACCATTTACAATTCGCGTGGGTTCGTGGACTAACTGCTCGAAATAATTTTCGGAGAATGCATTTAGGACAATCTCGGAAGACATTTTCTGCCTACCACCGGTTTTGAACAAGTATTTTTGCCAGCATACCGAGGGTAGGTTGAAGTCCCCACCAACTATAACCGTATGAGTGGGGTATTTATTTGTTACGAGACTCAAACTTTCTCTGAACTGTTCCGCAACTGTATCATCGGAGTCTGGGGGGCGGTAGAAGGAGCCAATTATTAACTTAATTCGGCTGTTAAGTATAACCTCCACCCACACCAATTCGCACGGAGTATCTACTTCGACTTCACTACAAGATAAACCACTACTGACAGACACAAACACTCCACCAAAAATTCTGCCTAATCTATCTTTCCTGAACACCGTCTGAGACTTCGTAAAAATTTCTGCAGAACTTATTTCAGGCTTTAGCCAGCTTTCTGTACCTATAACGATATCAGCTTCTGTGCTTTCTATTAGCGCTTGAAGCTCAGGGACTTTTCCAGCGCAACTACAACAATTTACAACTATAATTCCGACTGTTCCTTGATCCAAGCACGTCCTGTAATTGCCAAGCACCCTTTGACATTGCAGCCCATCCCGCACTTTCCCGAGGCCTTCTAACCTAAAAAACCGCCCAGTCCACGCCACACAGCCTCCGCTACCCGTGTAGCCGCCAGCTGAGTGTAGTGAACTCCTGACCTATTCAGCGGAACCCGAAACCCCACCACCCTATGGCGCAAGTCAAGGAATCTGCAGCCAATACGGTCGCAAAACCGTCTGAGCCTCTGATTCAGACCCTCCACCCGGCTCTGCACCAAAGATCCGCAGTCGGTTCTGTCAACGATGCTGCAGATGGTGAGCTCTGCCTTCATAACCACCGTTGGACACAAAGAGAGGTATATAACTCATTATCGTAATCTGTAGCAGTGCCTCTGCTTAGGGATGGAGCTAAATAGAATCAACCATGCTATCTCCTTCAATCAGTCCCCCTGGTTGAAGGAGTATATTTAATTAAATACAGAAAATTAGGTGGGCGCGACTGGTGGTCTCGAAAAAGATTTTTATAAATCGGTGAATATTTCCATTTTCGGTAAAATCGTGCAGAATGTAAGAAATTATCATAATATTTTGATTAAAACCGAATGACATGGGCTTTATGGCATAAGAAAATACACTCCTGGAAATGGAAAAAAGAACACATTGACACCGGTGTGTCAGACCCACCATACTTGCTCCGGACACTGCGAGAGGGCTGTACAAGCAATGATCACACGCACGGCACAGCGGACACACCAGGAACCGCGGTGTTGACCGTCGAATGGCGCTAGCTGCGCAGCATTTGTGCACCGCCGCCGTCGGTGTCAGCCAGTTTGCCGTGGCATACGGAGCTCCATCGCAGTCTTTAACACCCGTAGTATGCCGCGACAGCGTGGACGTGAACCGTATGTGCAGTTGACGGACTTTGAGCGAGGGCGTATAGTGGGCATGCGGGAGGCCGGGTGGACGTACCGCCGAATTGCTCAACACGTGGGGCGTGAGGTCTCCACAGTACATCGATGTTGTCGCCAGTGGTCGGCGGAAGGTGCACGTGCCCGTCGACCTGGGACCGGACCGCAGCGACGCACGGATGCACGCCAAGACCGTAGGATCCTACGCAGTGCCGTAGGGGACCGCACCGCCACTTGCCAGCAAATTAGGGACACTGTTGCTCCTGGGGTATCGGCGAGGACCATTCGCAACCGTCTCCATGAAGCTGGGCTACGGTCCCGCACACCGTTAGGCCGTCTTCCGCTCACGCCCCAACATCGTGCAGCCCGCCTCCAGTGGTGTCTTGACAGGCGTGAATGGAGGGACGAATGGAGACGTGTCGTCTTCAGCGATGAGAGTCGCTTCTGCTTTGGTGCCAATGATGGTCGTATGCGTGTTTGGCGCCGTGCAGGTGAGCGCCACAATCAGGACTGCATACGACCGAGGCACACAGGGCCAACACCCGGCATCATGGTGTGGGGAGCGATCTCCTACACTGGCCGTACACCTCTGGCGATCGTCGAGGGACACTGAATAGTGCACGGTACATCCAAACCGTCATCGAACCCATCGTTCTACCATTCCTAGACCGGCAAGGGAACTTGCTGTTCCAACAGGACAATGCACGTCCGCATGTATCCCGTGCCACCCAACGTGCTCTAGAAGGTGTAAGTCAACTACCCTGGCCAGCAAGATCTCCGGATCTGTCCCCCATTGAGCATGTTTGGGACTGGATGAAGCGTCGTCTCACGCGGTCTGCACGTCCAGCACGAACGCTGGTCCAACTGAGGCGCCAGGTGGAAATGGCATGGCAAGCCGTTCCACAGGACTACATCCAGCATCTCTACGATCGTCTCCATGGGAGAATAGCAGCCTGCATTGCTGCGAAAGGTGGATATACACTGTACTAGTGCCGACATTGTGCATGCTCTGTTGCCTGTGTCTATGTGCCTGTGGTTCTGTCAGTGTGATCATGTGATGTATCTGACCCCAGGAATGTGTCAATAAAGTTTCCCCTTCCTGGGACAATGAGTTCACGGTGTTCTTATTTCAATTTCCAGGAGTGTACATTGCAAGACCTAATTTTAAGTGGGTCGCTATTTTCAACGAGAACGTTGTTGCTGTGGAGATGTCGAAGGTTACAGTAGAGTTTACGGAACCTGTCTATTTGGGGATGTGTATACTGGACGTTTCCAAACTTAATATGTACCGGTTCCACTACAAGTTTGCTAAAACTCATTTCGTGGAACCAAAGTTACTTTAAAAGGATATAAATAGCTTCATCTACTTGGTGAAGAACTGCTATCCATATGAAGTATTGAGGTGTTACAACAATGAATTTGACACATCCTGATATCCAGCCGATAATCCTTACGTTATTTTTTCTCAGAACAAGAAGGTTGTTGGATAAATGAAAGATGAGTCGAATTTGTTGTGTGTCTTGGTTACTGATGCTCCAGCTAATAGGGCCTTCACAATCTTCCCTCTTTGGAACGCTGTTGTGCCTTTCATTGCACCTTGACCTCTGCCTCTGAATGCAAATACGAAATTTGCGGCCGGCCGCGGTGGTCTAGCGGTTCTAGGCGCTCAGTCCGGAGCCGCGCGACTGCTACGGTCGCAGGTTCGAATCCTGCCTCGGGCATGGATGTGTGTGATGTCCTTAGGTTAGTTAGGTTTAATTAGTTCTAAGTTCTAGGCGACTGATGACCTAAGAAGTTTAGTCGCATAGTGCTCAGAGCCATTTGAACCATTTGAACGAAATTTGCATTATTCGTAAAGAACCTGCACTGACTTCTGGTCTGTAATGCACACGCAGAGTCCAGTGTAACATGTGCCTCACCTGCGTTGTTGACCGTCAAACACAACCATCCCTTACTACTACTGTTCACATTAGTTTGCCTATCTCCTGTACATCTTTATTGTTATTTTACATCTCCCTACCCTCACAGACGTATGTAAAGACTATGCAAGATGTACAAAGCATTAGTTTGAAGCAAGAAGGAGGTGACGCTTAAGAGGGAGAAAACAAAATACATGAATTGATGATATGAGACTTTGTCCCTCTTGCTGTCCATATTGGGTTATGGGAGCAGATAGCATGTGACTGTGTCCTCTTCCAAAGGCATATAGCAAACATGTTTAAAATTATATTACAAGTTGTAATAAGCACACACAGAAACACTATTTTCAAACATTTTCTTCTTGAGCTTTGGAGAGCAGGACACCTGTAGAATCCTCGGTCTTGAATAGCAGCAAACTTGAAGATTCGGCACATCCATGAGTTCTTCTCCTTCCCCTTCACGTAGATGATGGCATCCGTCTGCTCGAATAACCGAAGCGACGTAACGATACCTATATGGGGTACGCTAGGATCATCCCAGTGAAATCCATGGTGGAAATGTCTTAACCACTATGCACTCTTCCGTGTTTTAGTACACTTCACATCCTTGAAATCTTTCGGTGATGCAATGTCTGCTGAGAATGTCTCTAATATTTCGGCTTCTTCTGTGTACGCTACGAATGTAACATCTTCAAATATGAACTGTCTACACTCATCATCATCGAAACCCTGAGAGTCTTTAATGATGTTCACACCTTGAAATACGAATGTGAAATGCCCTGAGTATGGCGCAGCACCTGTTCATTTATACAGCACGTTGCACAAGACCTTTGAGCGGGCAGTAGATAATCACATAACTAGAGCGTATGCTACAGTGTGTTCCATAAAATTTTCCAAAGATTCAAATTCAATTTGTACATCTGTATATTCAGATCTAATTATCACGTTCTTTTCTGAGCAGTCTCTTACAGTGATTGAAGCCAGCTCCTTAAATTTCCGCGGACTGAGTGGACATACTTCTTCTTCTTCAGCACTTTCATAGTAAGAAGCATAGAACATCGCATACATGATATATTCTAAACTGTATACATTCTCATCCCACTGTAGGTGTAAAATATCATATGGGTATAATTATAAATTCAGCTAGTCTCTGGTGTTATTTAACTTGCAGTTATCGAATATAGTGGAATCATTTGTTATATTTCCTCTCCTATCAGTCTGAAACGAAAACATGATGGATCTTGGCGTCTCCAGATGAGAAGAGGTTTTAATATCCCATGTTTGTCTGCTTGCAATCGGTAGCACTGGGTACTCGAAAACCTCCAAAGAGCAGAGTGTTAGTGATAGATATATACCGCCACTGAGAACTTTTAAAAGCTTCGAACGCTCCTCATCTGATACACTGATGTAAGTCATTTACCACATTATCTTGCTGACTGTGGTCGTATTCTCATCTTGAGCTACATGTTTGTTTGACTTATTATCCGTCGCACTGCATACCAGAATGAGATATGCTTAGCATTCATAATAATCTGCTTCATGTCATCGAAGTCAGCCGGGTGGCCAAGCTGGTTCTAGGCGCTACAGTCTGGAACCGCATGACTGCTACGGTAGCAGGTTCGAATCCTGCCTCGGGCATGGATGTGTGTGATGTCCTTAGGTTAATTAGGTTTAAGTAGTCCTAAGTTTTAGGGGACTGATGGCTTCAGAAGTTAAGTTTCATAGTGCTCAGAACCATTTAAACCATTTTTGAATATCATCAAAGTAGCCAATAAGCATTTTTAGTGGTATACATGTGATAAATCGTTTGTACTCAGCAACTGTTCCATCCACCGGATCGTCTAGGAACCATCCTGTATTTTCTAAGTCATTCAGATCAGTTGGTGATGCAGAGACGTATGTTTTAAGGGTCGATGTGATGCCGACGCTCAATCTCTGACGCATTGAGTCCATAGTGTATCTCTTGAAACAGGAATGCTAAAGCATTATCTGTAAGCTTGGATCCCACTGTAGCGCTGCCATCAGTTTTCTTCTATGATCCCTGCAAATATATGAAACTCTTGCAAGAAATTGTCAGTGCATGTTGGTGCTAGATGACAAACCTAATTTCATCATTCTTGTTATATGTGGTTGAAGCGTAAGGTTTATGCGAGATGTATTCCTAAGGTATGATTCGCTCATCATACTCTACTTGACTGGCGAGTGACGACGTCATTGCTAGGTTTCAAGCCAACTGATTTAAGAAACTTGTAGTTCGCACATGTATCACTTTGCGGTTCGGAAGCGAAATAACATGCTGTGTACTGCGTGCACTGGTTTTATACCGTACGCCCATACTGCCACAGACGTAATCCTACAATGACTTCCTCACTTCTGAAGTCAATAAGTTGGTTATTCGGCTCCCAATACGCAGCTCCAAATGGTTCAGTGTCTGAACTGTCATTGGAAAGTACAGTATCTACATCCATACTCCAAAAGCCACCTGACGGTGAGTGGCGGAGGGTACCTTGAGTACCTCTATCGGTTCTCCCTTCTATTCTAGTCTCGTATTGTTCGTGGAAAGAAAGATTGTCGGTATGCCTCTGTGGGGCCTCTAATCTCTCTGCTATTATCCTCATGGTCTCTTCGCGAGATATGCGTAGGAGGTAAAGGTACGTTCTGGAAACATCAACAAAAGCCTGTACCGAGCTATTGAGCGTCTCTCTTGCTGAGTCTTCCACTGGAGTTTATCTATCATCACTGTAACGCTTTCGCGATTACTAAATGATCCTGTATCGAAGTGCGTTACACTCTGTTGGATCTCCTCTATCTCTTCTATCAACCCTATCTCGTACGGATTCCACACCTGTGAGCCCTATTCAAGCAGTGGGCGAACAAGTGTACTGTAATCTACTTCCTTTGTTTTCGGATTGCATTTCCTCAGGATTCTTCCAATGAATCTCAGTCTGGCATCTGCTTTACCGACGATTAATTTTATATGGTCATTCCATTTTATATCACTCCTAATACGTACTCCCAGATAATTTATGGAATTAACTGCTTCCAGTTGCTGACCTGCAATGTTGTAGCTAAATGATAAAGGATCTTTCTTTTTATGTATTCGCAGCACATTACAATTGTCCACATTGAGATTCAATTGCCATTCCCTGCACCATGTGCCGGCCGAAGTGGTCGTGCGGTTCTAGGCGCTACCGTCTGGAACCGCGTGACCGCTACGGCCGCAGGTTAGTTAGGTTTAATTAGTTCTAAGTTCTAGGGGACTGATGACCTCAGCAGTTACGTCCCATAGTGCTCAGAGCCGTTTGAACCATTTTTTGCACCATGCGTCAATTCGGTGGAGATCCTCCTGCATTTCAGTACAATTTTCCATTGTTACAACCTCTCGGATATACTACAGCATCATCCCCAAAAAGCCTTAGTGAACTTCCGATGTTATCCACAAACTCATTTATATATATTGTGAGTAGCAACGGTCCTATGACACTCCCCTGCGGCACACCTGAAATCACTCTTACTTCGGAAGACTTCTCTCCATTGAGAATGACATGCTGCGTTCTTTTGTCTAGGAACTCTTTAATCCAGTCACACAATTGGTCTGATAGTCCATATTCTCTCACTTTGTTAATTAAACGACTGTGGGGAACTGTATCGAACGCCTTGCGGAAGTCAAGAAACACGGCATCTAATTGGGAACCCGTGTCTATGGCCCTCTGAGTCTCGTGGACGAATAGCGCTGGGTTTCACACGATCGTCTTTTTCCAAACCCATGCTGATTCCTACAGAATAGATTTCTATTCTCCAGAAGAGTCATTATACTCGAACATGATAAGTGTTCCAAAATTGTACAACTGATCGACGTTAGAGATATAGGTCTATAGTTCTCCATATCTGTTCGACGTCTCTTCTTGAAAACGGGGATGACCTGTGCCCTTTTCCAATCTTTTGAAACCCTACGCTCTTCTAAAGACCGACGGTACACCGATGCAGGAAGGGGGATAAGGTTCCTTCGCGTACTCTGTGTAAAATCGAACTGGTACCCCATCAGGTCCTGCGACCTTTCCTCTATTGAGGGATATTAATTGTTTTTCTATCCCTCTGTCACCTATTTCGATAGCTTCATCTACTTCGATACCTATCTATGTGATCAAAAGTATCTAGACATCCCAAAAAATATACATTTTTCATATTAGGTGCATTGTGTTGCCACCTACTGCCAGGTACTCCATATCAGTGACCTCAATAGTCATTAGCTATCGTGAGAGAGCAGAGTGGGGCGCTCCGTGGAACACACGGACTTCAAATGTGGTCAGATGATTGGGTGTCACTTATGTCATATGTCTGTACGCGAGATTTCCACACTCCTAAACATCCCTAGGTCCACTGTTTCCGATGTGATAGTGAAGTAGAACCGTGAAGCGACACGTACAACACAAAGGCGTACAGGCCGAACTCGTCTGTTGACTGACAGAGACTGCCGACAATTGAAGACGGTCATAATGTGTAATAGGCAGACATCTATCCAGACCATCACACAGGAATTCTTAACTGCGTCAGGATCCACTGCAAGTACTATGCCAGTTAGGCGGGAGGTGAGAAAACTTGGATTTCGTAGTCGAGCGGCTGCTCATAAGCCACACATCATGCCGGTAAATGCCAAACGGCCCATCGCTTGGAGTAAGAAACGTAAACATTGGACGATTGAACAGCGGAAAAAAATTGTGTGGAGTGACAAATCACGGTACACAATTTTGCCAACTTATGGCACGGTGTGGATATGGCGAATGCCGGGTGAACGCATCTGCCAGCGTGTGTAGTGCCAACAGTAAAATTCGGATGCGGCGGTGTTATGGTGTGGTCGTGTTTATCATGCAGGGGGCTTGCAACCCATGTTGTTTTGAATGGCACTATCACAGCACAGGCCTACACTGATGTTTTAAGCACCTTTTTGCTTCCCATTATTGAAGAGCAATTCGGGATGGCGATTGCCTCTTTCCTCACAATCGAGCACCTGTTCATAGTGCACGGCCTGCAGTGGAGTGGTTACATGACGATGATATCCCTGTAATGGACTGGCCTGCTCAGAGTCCTAACCTGAATCCTATAGAACACTTTTGGGACGTTTTGAAACGCCGACTTCGTGCCCGGCCTCACCGACCGGTATCGATACCTCTCCCCAGTGCAACACTCCGTGAAGATGGGCTGTCATTCCCCAAAAAACCTTCCAGCACCTGATTGAACGTATGCGTGCGAGAATGGAAGCTGTCATCAAGGCTAAGAGTGGGCTAACACTGTATGGAATTGCCTATGGAGGGCGCCACGAACTTTTAAGTCACTTTCAGCCAGTTGTCCAAATACTTTTGATCACATATTGTATATTACATTTTTGGGAGTCCCAACAATCTTATGCCATGTTGTAACTGAGGAGAAGAATCCCTGAACAGTATGAATCAGACTGCCATTGAGATAGGAGTTCGATGCAATGTTACACTCGACTCGGATTGTACTAACAGGCATTATGTCCATAGTCTGATCCGACTTATAAAATTTACTAGGATCTTTCACCAGAACCTGTCCTTTTGTGAAACCTATTGAACCTTTCTGGTTAAATTCAGTCGTTTCATTCACAGTTCTTATTTCAGAACTGAGTGTACTGATGCTTGCACGTAGCTTAATACCTTTTCCAGACTGTTTTAAGACTTTGTTTAAATCGTCGATATCGTATGCCTCAGGTTCTATTTCCACAGTGCATTTTTAACCGTTAACATTCAGATGCAGTTTCTTGTTAGCTTCAGTGATACTTGGGATGCTGTTGTACATCTCCAGTACAATCAATGCAATACTCAGTTCACCAATGCCCAAATCAACTGGCGGGAAAATGTGCACTTAATACAGATAATCGTTCTTTTAAGGAATGTTTAAAGCTCTTCCTTACCTATACTTCTCCTTTCTTAACGTCAAGAGAAACATTATACACACATAAAAATAAGTTTTGCATCACCTCGGCTCCCAGAACTTCTAAAGATAGACGTTAATTATGGATATTGTATCACAGACACTGTCTTTTTGACTGTTCACATATGTCACTAAACCCGCCCAAAGATGTAAACAACCATGCATGAGCAGCACCTATTAGACGGAAGGGGTCCGACAACCGATCAGTTCCAGTCATTCCACCAGGAACGAGCTACATGGCTCCTGTTGTCTGTAGTTCAACCATGCCTAGACAGTCAACACCGCAGCTCAATCGCGTCCGCATTGTTGCTTTGTGCCAGGAATGGCTCCAACAAGGGAAGGGTCCAGGAGTCTCGAAGGGAACCAAAGCGATGTTGTTCGGACACGGAGGAGATAAAGAGAGAGAAAGGATCTGTCGATGACATGCATCGCTCTGCCCGGCCAAGGGCTACAACTAAAGTGGATGACCGCTACCTACGGATTATGGCTAGGAGGAACCCTGACAGCAACGCCACCGTGTTGAATAATGCTTTTCCTGCAGACACAGGACGTCCTGTTAGGACTCAAACTGTGCGCAGTAGGCTGCATGATGCGCAACTTCACGCCCGACGTCCATGGCGACGTCCATCTTTGCCAACACGACACAATGCAGCGCGGTGCAGGTGGGCCCAGCAATATGCCGAATGGAACGCTCAGGATTGACATCACGTTCTCTTCACCGATGAATGTCGCATATGCCTTCAACCAGACAGTCTTCGGAGACGTGTTTGGAGGAAACCGGTCAGGTTGAACGCCTTAGACACACTGTCCAGCGAGTGCAGCAAAGTAGAGGTTCCCTACTGTGTTGGTGTGGCATTATGTGGGGCCGACATAATCCGCTGGTGGTTATGGAAGGCGCCGTAACGGCTGTGCGATTCGTGAATGCCGTCCTCCGACCGATAGTGCAACCATATTGGCAGCATATTGGCGAGGCAGTTCTTTTCATGGATGACAATTCGCGTTCCCATCGTGCACATCTTGTAAATGACTTCCTTCAGGATAACAACATCGATCGACTAGAGTAGCCAGCATGTTCTTGAGATATGAAGCTTATCGAACATGCTTGGTATAGATTCAAAAGGGCTGTTTATGGACGACGTGACCCGCCAATCACTCTGAGGGATCTACGCGGAATCGCCGTTGAGGAGTGTGAAAATCTGGACCAGCAGTGCCTTGATCAACTTGTGGATAATATGACACGACGAATACAGCCGTGCATCAATGCAAGAGGACATGCTACTGGTATTAGAGATACCAGGGTGTGCAGTAGTCTTCACCACCACCTCTGAAGGTCTAGCTGCATGGGGGTACAACATGTAATGTGTGGTTTTGTTAATCAATCAAAAGGGCTGTAATGATGTTTATGTTGATCTGTATTCCAATATTCTGTACAGGTTCCGGAACTCCCGGAACCGAGGTGATGCTACATATTTTTTGATGTGTTTAAATAGACGACCGCAGAGGTATGAATTATTGTCTTGATAGCGGAGAAAATTGCAGAACACACGTCTTCTGCCCAGGGAGTATACAACATTACATTAGAATTACTGATAGCCTTGGGAGAGCCAGCCCAGACAAAACTCTACCATCTAGTGAGCAAGATGTATGAGACAGGCGAAATACTCTCAGTCTTCAAGAAGAATATAATAATTCTAATCCTAAAGAAAGCAGGTGTTGACAGATGTGAAAATTACCGAACTATCAGTTTGATAAGCCACGGCTGCAAAATACTAACACGAATTCTTTACAGACGAATGAAAAAACTGGTAGAAGCCGACCTCGGGAAGATCAGTTTCGATTCCGTAGAAATGTTGAAACACGTGAGGCAGTACTGAACCTACGACTTATCTTAGAAGAAAGATTAAGGAAAGGCAACCTACGTTTCTAGCATTTGTAGACTTAGAGAAAACTTTTGACAGTGTTGACTGGAATACTCTCTTTCAAATTCTGAAGGTGGCAGGGGTTAAATACAGGGAGCGAAAGGCTATTTACAATTTGTACAGAAACCAGATGGCAGTTATAAGAGTCGAGGGGCATGAAAGGGAAGCAGTGGTTGGGAAGGGAGTGAGACAGGGTTGTAGCCTATCTCCGATCTTATTCCGTCTTTATATTGAGCAAGCAATAAAGGAAACAAAAGAAAAATTCAGAGTAGGAATTAAAATCCATGGAGAAGAAACAAAAACTTTGAGGTTCGCGGATGACATTGCAATTCTGTCTCAGCAAAGGCCCTGGAAGAGCAGCTGAACGGAATAGACAGTGTCTTGAAAGGAGGACATAAGATGAACATCAACAAAAGTAAAACGAAAATAATGGAATGTAGTCGAATTAAGTCGGGTGATGCTTGGGGATTAGATTAGGAAATGCGACACTTAATGTAGTAAATGAGTTTTGCTATTCGGGGAGCAAAATAACTGATGATGGTCGATGTAGAGAAGATATCAAATGTAGACTGGCAATGGCAAGGAAAGCGCTTCTGAAGAAGAGAAATTTGTTAACATCGAGCATAAATTTAAGTGCCAGGAAGTCGTTTCTGAAAGTAGTTGTATGCATTGTAGCCATGTATGGAAGTGAAACGTCTACGATAAATAGTTTTGACAAGACGAGAATAGAAGCTTTTGAAATGTGGTGCTACAGAAGAATGCTGAAGATTACATGGGTAGATCATAACTAATGAGGAGGTACTGAATAGAACTGGAGAGATGAGAAATTTGTGGCACAACTTGACTAGAAGAAGGGATTGGTTAGTAGGACATATTCTGAGTCATCAAGGGATCACGATTTATTATTGGAGGGCAGCGTGGAGGGCAAAAGTCGTAGAGGAAATCAAGAGAGGAATACACTAAACAGATTCAGAAGGCTGTAGGTTTCAGTAGGTACTGGGAGATGATGAAGCTTGCACAGGATAGAGTAGTATGGAGAGCTGCACAAGCCACAACAACAACAGCAACAACTACTACGTCTTCTGCTTTTGAAGTATCGTTGTAATTCTTCTATCGGTTGCAGGTCACCAAATGAGTCAAAATAATATGCGGTATTTGTGTTTTTCATGACATATGACACCCGGCGTGAGCCGGGACCTCCAACATTTAAATTCAGGATACCACTTTCATTTTTTTTGTAACAAAGATAAGTAGATTAGTATTTGTGAATGCCTGATCTGTTAGGACTCATAATGAGGTTTCTTTAATTACGAACAGAGCAAGCCATTACCTGTACGGTTTCAAATATAGTCCTTTTCTGATGGCTGTGGCTTCCATCATGTGATTATGTCTTCCCGCTTCTTCTCATTGCTCTAAGGAGTTTTGCGCGTTCTTGACTGTTAGAGAAAAGTTGCAGCACCACCAGCGAAAGACCTCACCGCCGAGAGAGCGGAGACTGCTGGGATGAGAAATGGAAGAAAACCACCAGACGTCTTGGGCATTGGTGGAACAGGAGGTGCTTTTACCGATCATTTTCTTCTTTCCGCTTCTTTCTGTTTCAGAGGGTTTTTAGTTGTATACATCGTGTCAGGATACGGTTCTTCAAACATCTTCTCTTCCCATTCTTCTTCTTTAGTGGACCATGTGCACCATTCATAACTCGCTTGAAATTCATTACTCCCCAACCCAACTTGATTTTTCCACGCATCGTTTTGTGAACTGAAAATGTTGCAAAGTGTTGATCTATACCAGTATGCTTTGTTCTGCGTATCGCATTAGCCCTGTCAGCTAAAATCCGGTCTGCAGTGTAACCACTTGAGATATCTTTATTCGCAGCGTACGCAATGTCGTGTTCCATACAAACTGCCTTGGGCAGATTAATCCCCTTATCACCTCGTGCTGAGCGCTTTTTCAGCTTTGTTCTAGATCTACAGTAACTATATCCAGGAATGTGTATCTCCACTGGCAGTTTGTTCAGTATACTACCATATCCTCAAATGCTTCTCCAAGCCCGCATGTTATGCTACTGCGGTGGTTGTGGAATGCGCACCCCATTATATAGTAAATCGTTAGCATCAGTCCAACTGTTATGAGCTGCAGGAAAACCAAGCAGTTTGACGTGCGCTCTATTTCCTCGACGTCGAATGACTTTCTCCACGAGAAGCACATCGCGTTCTGCGCTTTTCTGCAACTCTTCGGTGTAGAAGCGACCTGCAATTTCTTGAACTTTACTATCCTTCAAGAGATAAGTTCTAGAATTCGGTGTTTCCACCTTGTAAACTGTAAATATCTCTGGCTGGTATGTTTTCTCATATGCTGTCTTTTGTTTTGAAATACATACGAAATCACCTACATTAAATTTCTGTTTACGTGGATCCAGCATTCTAATACAAGAGTACAGCGCATCCATGAGTCCATTATCATGAACATCGATTGGTCACATTTTTATTGTGCTATGTTTGGTTCGATTATGCTGTGCAATTATTTCTGAGCTGATATCTGTCCGTTTGTATGAGCCGCCGAAGATTAAAACGCATCCACATTTGACCTTTTATTGTTCTGTTCAGACCTTCCACGACACCCGGCTTCAGGTGGTGAATGTTGAGTAGTGATATATTCCATACCGCTGCATCATGGTCTTGAAATTGTAAAACTCTCTATCACGATCGGTTTGGAGGTTGTCGGACATCGATTCTCCCTGACTGCAACAACCGCTCAAACACATCCGCAACATTTCTCCCCGTTTTATTTTTATCAGGTAATATCCAGGCAATTTGGGATATGCATCAATTACCATTAAAGTATGTTTGAATCCATTATTCTCATACTCCCTCATATCTACAAGATCATACTGCCATAAGTGATCCAAACCTTTAATCATAACATGCCTACGAGGATATTTTGCGTGATGGTTTGAGCAGTCCTCAAACTACCGTCTCCATACTTATTCGATGATGCCTCTTTCTCTAAGCTTAGAGATTACTGAAATAACCTCATTCGAATGCGCTGTATTACTTGCATCAGCTGATGACATGAGCAGACGTAGTCGATCTATTAGCTTCTTGGGATCGCCATAATATATATATACTCTGGGATTCAATTGTTCACTGCTTTATGCACAATATCAATACATCAACGCTGATGCTGTTGTTTTTACACCTTCGACTATTGGTTTTTATAATGGTTTTATATTTCTTGTTGCTCTGGTTTTTTGCGAACTTATGTACATCAGTCAAATGTACTATTTCACGGTACATTTCTGTATCACTAACTAAACAAATTATGAGTTTTTTCGTGGGTCTTAGGAAAATAAGGTTCATTAAACCAGGTTTTCTCGCAAACTGCCAATTACCAATCCGTATTTCGTAATTAGTTACATTTATGGGCTGTGTGCCCAGCATTTACGGTCTTGCCCTGCTGACTCCAGCTGTGTGATGGATAACGAATTTGTCAATGACAATACCATCGTTCTCATGTGGTTCTGTTTTTGCTGAGAGCTATCTCAGATATTCAATAACCGGCTTAAAGGTCACTCTTAGTGTTTGCTGTCGATCCATAAAAACCTAATCTTAGCAACCGTGATTTCTGTCGAACGGCTTTCTGCGCCTGAATTACTTTCTGCTTCATCAACATCTCGATGTATATTAATCAGACTTCTCTGCAGCGTGAGGCTTTATACACTCCTGGAAATTGAAATAAGAACACCGTGAATTCATTGTCCCAGGAAGGGGAAACTTTACTGACAAATTCCTGGGGTCAGATACATCACATGATCACACTGACAGAACCACAGGCACATAGACACAGGCAACAGAGCATGCACAGTGTCGGCACTAGTACAGTGTATATCCACCTTTCGCAGCAATGCAGGCTGCTATTCTCCCATGGAGACGATCGTAGAGATGCTGGATGTAGTCGTGTGGAACGGCTTGTCATGCCATTTCCACCTGGCGCCTCAGTTGGACCAGCGTTCGTGCTGGACGTGCAGACCGCGTGAGACGACGCTTCATCCAGTCCCAAACATGCTCAATGGGGGACAGATCCGGAGATCTTGCTGGCCAGGGTAGTTGACTTACACCTTCTAGAGCACGTTGGGTGGCACGGGATACATGCGGACATGCACTGTCCTGTTGGAACAGCAAGTTCCCTTGCCGGTCTAGGAATGGTAGAACGATGGGTTCGATGACGGTTTGGATGTATCGTGCACTATTCAGTGTCCCCTCGACGATCACCAGAGGTGTACGGCCAGTGTAGGAGATCGCTCCCCACACCATGATGCCGGGTGTTGGCCCTGTGTGCCTCGGTCGTATGCAGTCCTGATTGTGGCGCTCACCTGCACGCCGCCAAACACGCATACGACCATCATTGGCACCAAGGCAGAAGCGACTCTCATCGCTGAAGACGACACGTCTCCATTCGTCCCTCCATTCACGCCTGTCGCGACACCACTGGACGCGGGTTGTACGATGTTGGGGCGTGAGCGGAAGACGGCCTAGCGGTGTGCGGGACCGTAGCCCAGCTTCATGGAGACGGTTGCGAATGGTCCTCGCCGATACCCCAGGAGCAACAGTGTCCCTAATTTCCTGGGAAGTGGCGGTGCGGTCCCCTACGGCACTGCGTAGGATCCTACGGTCTTGGTGTGCATCCGTGCGTCACTGCGGTCCGGTCCCAGGTCGACGGGCACGTGCACCTTCCGGCGACCACTGGCGACAACATCGATGTACTGTGGAGACCTCACGTCCCACGTGTTGAGCAATTCGGCGGTACGTCCACCCGGCCTCCCGCATGCCCACTATACGCCCTCGCTCAAAGTCCGTCAACTGCACATACGGTTCACGTCCACGCTGTCGCGGCATGCTACCAGTGTTAAAGACAGCGATGGAGCTCCGTATGCCACGGCAAACTGGCTGACACTGACGGCGGCGGTGCACAAATGCTGCGCAGCTAGCGCCATTCGACGGCCAACACCACGGTTCCTGGTGTGTCCGCTGTGCCGTGCGTGTGATCATTGCTTGTACAGCCCTCTCGCAGTGTCCGGAGCAAGTATGGTGGGTCTGACACACCGGTGTCAATGTGTTCTTTTTTCCATTTCCAGGAGTGTATATACACTCTTCTTCCTGTTATTATGTGGCTGTTCCACCGACTCAATAACAAGGTTCTCTACATCTATTTTTCCCCTCAATAGCCTCAACTTTTTCAGTTATGTTTTCATTAGCTAACTAGGCGCTTCAGTCCGGAACGGCGCTGTTGCTGCGGTCGCAGGTTCGAATCCTGTCTCGGGCATGTATGTGTGTGATGTTCTTAGGTTAGTTAGGTTTAAGTAGTGCTAAGTCTAGGGGACTTATGGCCTCAGATGTTAAGTCCCTTAGTGCTTAGAGCCATTAACTAAATCATTTAATGCCTTTATCATCCTCAGAAGAATCCGGTAATACGTTTCTAGCCCCCTGAGATTACCTCCAACTTCATGCACGATAATCTGAATTTTCGCTTCTACAAGCGACTGTACTGTCTATGTGCACCCAATCTCTCGGGTTGAGAGCCAGACATGCCTGCGAATTTTTCCATGGTGAAGCGAATACTCATGTACTCATCTCTCTTACCAGGTTATATGTACAGAAACTCTTGGAAGTTTCCCCTATACCTACCACCATTCAGTTTTCTAGTTTTAGCAATAACGAGAAACCCATACTGTGAATGATTCTAGCAATCAGCACATATCTTTAGAAAATCATTGAACAGCATGTCTGTTTCTACATGTGCTTGGTAAATGTGTTTTAAATTCAGATTGTCTGGCTTGAACGGTATAATAAGGTTTGAATTATTCCCAACCAACTGTTTTGGGATTCTAGAATGCGTTCAGCTTAGATAATATACATCAGTACTCATATGACAACTGAAACAGATATTTTTTCGAATTTGGTCTTGGTTTTCCACAGCAACATCGTCAAATATGAACACAATGTTTCGCTCTAGTTTTTCATGTGTAGGGATATCACTGCTTTCACTGAATGTCGTGTATGAAACGCCTTTTACACCACGAAATAAGTCCTGTAATAGCTAATACTTGGGTTGAAACAGTGTTTTTGAAAATGCACAAACTTGTTCACATCGCACTCCACCTACATGTGTTAGCAGTGTCATATGAAAATTACTCTTGCCGCAACTCGATGGACCTACAATAATTGCTCGTATATTGTCAGGAAGGAGTATTCCATTCTTCTTCTTCTTCTTCTTCTTCTTCTTCTTCTTCTTCTTCACGTCTTTCTTACATCTTCACAGGACCAGTCCTCTACATCAAAGTCCTTGTGACGAGGATGTTTCATCTACACTGCCATGATACTGACTACGTTTGGTACCGACAAGTAGAGTGCATGTATAGAAAGAGACACACACTTGTAAGGATGGTGGTAATATGTGTAGCCACTACAGCCCCGTCACTTAACCAACTAAGCTACATTGGCTACATAGTTAATTCAGGTATATACACTACGTGATCAAAAGTATTTGGACAACTGGTTGCAAATGACATAAGATCGTGGCACCCTCCATCGGCAATGCTGGAATACCATACAGTGTTGGCTGACCCTTAGCATTGATGACGGCTTCCACTCCCACAGCCATACGTTGAATAAGGTGCTGGAAGGTTTCTTGGGGAATGGCAGCCCATCTTCACGGAGTGCTGCACTGGGGAGAGGTATCGATGCCGGTCGGTGAGGCCTGGCTCGAAGTCGGCGTACCAAAACATCCCAAAGGTGTTCTGTAGGATTCAGGCCAGGACTCTGTGCAGGCCAGTCCATTACTGGGCTGTTATCGTCGTGTAACCACTCCACTATATGCCGTGCAATATGAACAGATGCTCGATCATTTTGAAAGATGCAATCGCAGTTCCCGAATTGCTCTTCAATAATCGGAAGCAATAAGGTGCTTCAAACGTCAATGTAGGTCTGTGCTGTGATAGTGCCATTCAAAGCAACAAGGGGTGCGATCCCCCTCCATGAAAAACATGTCCACAACGTAACACCACCGCCTTCGAATTTTGCTGTTGACACTGCACACGCTGGCAGGTGCCGTCACTTGGCATTCGCAATACCCAAACGGTGCCATCGGATCGCAAAATTGTGTACCGTCATTTGTCACTCCACAAAACGTTTTTTACTGTTCAGTCGTCCAATGTTTACGCTATGCGATGCGTTGTTTGGTATTTACTGGGGTGATTTGTGGCTTATGAGCAGTCGCTCGGCCATAAAATCCATGTTTTTTCACCTCCCACCTAACCGTCAAAGTACTTGCAGTGCATCCTGACAATTTGGAATTCCTGTGTGATTGTCTGGGTAGATGTCAGCCTATTACACATTATGACCCTCTTCAACTGTCGGCAGTCTCTGTCATTCAATAGAAAAGGTTGGCCTGTACGCTTTTGTGCTGTATGTGTCCCTTCACTTTTACAGTTCACTGTCACATCGGAAGCAGTGGACCTAGGGATGTTTAGGAGTGTGGAAATCTCGCGTGCAGACGTATGACACAAGTAACACCCAATCATCTGACCACGTTCGAAGTCTGTGAGTTCCAGTGACCACCCCACTCTGCTCTCTCACGATGTCTGATTACTGCTGAGGTCGCTGATATGGAGTACCTAGCCGTAGGTGGCAGCACAATACTCCTAATATGAAGATAGTATGTTTTTGGGGTGTCCGGATACTTTTAATCACGTAGTGTATGTATACATGTATATTTACCCATGAATAGTAACTTCATCGTTCAGTTTGACAATGACTGGTGAGAAGGCGTTTCAGGCAAATGTCTGCTGCTGCATAATTAAACGTGCAGCACTGAAAATAATAATATTAATAACTACAATACTTGGATTATAATGGCAGGGACATGAAACAAAACACAGACACACTTTGAGATTACATATACACATTATTTATTTAAATATTTTACATTTAATGTAGTAGTCCAAAACAAAATTATCAGCCTCTTCCTTTATCTTTATTGCACCTGTGCAATCTTTCGAAAATAAAGCTTTTCGATATGCAATAAACTCCGCACGTATCTCTCCTTCAAATGGGCACCTCAGAGTACTCTGATTCTTCACACTTACAATCAAAATGTTTCTGTTTCAGCTTTGTGTTGATGCCAAAATAAAGGAACTGTTTCAAATCATCAACATATACATTATGCACACATAGAAAATTTACATCATTGTATGTGGATTCCATGCTTGGCAGCGACAGAATCAGTCTCTCCGATTCATTGCATAGCGCAGTATCCACATGGTATAAGTGCATAACTGAGGCTTGCTGTAGATAAATACACTTCTCACCCGATTCCACACATAGCGCGGGTCATCATACACTGTTATAACAGTGTCACATCAGTAAGGTGACTGTTCGGTGGGGGTACGAGTTGGATAATACTCTGTGGTCATCTGCTGATTGATTTAATGCTCTGTACGACATATTTCATCGCAGTCGAACTTAGAAATAGGCACTTTATCACTCTTTGATGCATTTTCAATTCCTATCCTCACATGCAAGCCCAGCTTGCATGCTTCTGTACCAACACGTTTTGCTCCACTAGCTATAAACGGTATGTTGAACTGAAAATCATGACCACACTTGGTACCTTCTTATCCACAACATCTGCGCTCTGCCTCTGCGCTACCACAGGGATGTTCTGCTGGGATGAGTAATATGTCCGTGACACTCGGCGCGGTGGCTCATGGGAGCGACCATAAAGGGATTTCCCATTTACAATCGCTCCCATCAGCCTCCGTGTTTTGTGTCAACTTTGTTTGCGCTAACATTACTGTCCTCCATTTTGTTGTTGTTTTGGAGCACCAGCAGCATTCAAGGCACTGGGAACAGACCAATCATCCTCATCACACAAATCGATGAGCAGGGCACACAATAACAGCTCATTGGCCTCCTCCGGCAAGTGGGTTATGTGTGCTACAGGATCCCATATGGTCGCGACAGTTCAGACATACTGGAGGTTGCTGCTGCTGCAGGTCCAGAGGTCAGTGCAGGCCTCGAGAAAATGGTGGCTGAAGTGGTTGTGGGTCCAGATGCAGGAGAGGTCGACATGTTAGTGCATGTTCCTGCAGGGCTCGATAGGCCGAAGGTTACAGATGAACAAGGTGGAGGAAGTATCACATAATGACCACGACACAAAACAACCAATAATAATGCTAACTACAGAGAAAGATATAATATGTAATACTCTCTTTTCTGCTTTTTCCTGTACTGCAGGGCTGTGCTGGAACTCGTCTGCTGCTGCTGATGTTTTATGGTTCTTCTTCTTCTGCTGCCGCTGCTCGTTGACTCAGTGAGACTGAGGCTGTGGAGCTACTAATGTGCCTTAAATCTCCTCCGATGACATCTTCAGATACTTCGGTCCTATTGGCTGAAGCCTATACATGACCGGATTCAGCATTCCTATGGCCACTCTTTTTTTCTGTACCGCCATTTTGCATTATGTCATGGGAGGGGATGACCAACAACACCTTGTGGTGGTGGTGTTGTGAAGTAAGCCAGTTGGTCTATGCACCTCAAGACAAACCAATGAAATCTGATATTCCAACCAATAAATTTGAATTTCCTGCCAATATTTCAATTTCGCACGATTTCCATAGAAGAAGGATGGGAGGGATACAGGAGGGGGCTGGGATTTCCCTGAGGGGACCCACGTGCTGGCTGGGGAAAACCCATGACATTATCAGGAGTGGAGGTAATTAATTGGTCAATTAATTAAGTTGTATAATTAAATTTACATCTGTTTCACATCAAAAGTGGCCCAGGAGCCCTATTGCCCCACTACTCGCAGTCGGCTTCTGGCGGATCCACAACTGCATCCACTCTTGCATTTCCTGGCCCTACTCAAACAGACATTGATGCATGTCTTTCTTCAGGTCGAAAAATATGTGAAAATCGCATGATGGAAGATCTGGGCTGTATGCAGGATGTTGCAGTGATAAGCAACCAAGTCACAGGAATGTAGTTTTTAGTCTTCGTTCGATTGTCAGGGTGCTGGGTGAAGTTATCGTGTAAGAGGATGAAACTGTCCGAAATCATTCCTCAGGGTTTTGACTTTAGGGTGCCTCACAGTTTCTGAAAACTGCCTTCATTGCATTGCACATTGAGTGTGGTTCAACACTCGAGGAACTAGACTATCAGAAGACCACTGCAGTCGAAGAAGAAGGTCATCATGACCTTACCAGGAAGTGGCTTTAGATTTGTCTGGAGGGTGAGACGTGGAATGTTTCCACTCTTGGTTTTGCCAGTTGCCCTCAGGCTGTCGGAAGGCTGCCAGATGGTATCATCCTGTTGCATGATAAATTCTGGCCCCACACTGCCAATAGGACGAAGGCTACACTTCAGTGTTTTTGTTGAGAAACACTGCAACGTCCTACGTACAGCCTGGGTCTTTCACCATGTAATTTTGTCATATTTGGCGACATGAAGAAATAGACATACGTGGACGTTGGTTCCAGTCAGATGAGGAAGTGCAAGTGTGGGTGGGGTTGAGAATCGTCAGCAGCCAGACTCGTTCCACGAAACACTAACTGATTGTGTTGTCCCCGACTGGGACAAATGTCTTAACGTGTATGGCGATTAATAGAACCATTCCATGGTCCTGTTGTGGTGAGTGTTGGGTTTTCATTTGACTGCCACTCTTATTTTGTAGGTATTAAGGAAAAAAGTAGAAGCAATATATCAAACACAAACTATCATCTACCTGTCTACAATTGTGAAGTAGTTTTTGCAGAGGTCTTATGCAAGAAATGCTCTGCACGATGTGTTTAGGCACGGACAGTGAGGAGCAACTGGGCACTTACTGCATATTTCGTCGTACGCACACGTTCTAGTAAGGGAAAAAGTGCGACTTCATGATTTTTTTCTTGGTATGTAAGCAACCAGTCTGCAAATGCATAATTTCAACAACTCAAATCACCCCACCAGGGTTCTTCCTTGTTCTTCCTCAGTCAGCTTGCGGATGCCTTATAGACTATTGTTAGTCGTGCGCTTGTGGTTTTCGGAAATCGACAGTAGCACAGCGTCTGGAGTTGGAAACGCACGGCGCTTGCAGTTTACTGGAACAAGGCGGCCGCCACTGTAGTTACCCACCACCGACCGCTCCGGGCAAATATCGCGCGCACGCGGGCTCAAGCGATTTATCTTGCCGAGGTGGCCGTGATTGGAGTTGGCCATCGGCAATCGCACTGAACACACGTCGCACGCATGTACGCTCTAACCAGCCAGTGCGGAGCATGGAGAAAAGAGTTCATTTCGCACATGAGATGAGTCATGGATTCATGTATCGGACGACTGGCATTTTACCATATGCAGAGAGAGACCCGCATTGTAATATGGCTGAAGGTCACCATAGACCACCTTAGAATTCTTCAGGAGCTGCAGAGGTACTGTATGTTAAATACTTACTGGAAGCCTGAAAGTGAGGAGGTGGGAGATATATAAACAAAATAAATAAATACAAAGCTCTTTTCTTTTTGAGTGAAATATAAAAAAGGACATTGATACTCCAACTTAGTAATATTTGCACATTTCCTGAAGCCCATATATAAATGCTGCTGTTGTTGCCACCATACATTTGCTTTAGTCGTCGAATTGATGTACAATTGAAATCCTAGAGATAATATATTTCTGCACACTTGAAGATATCATGCAACCACAATACTTTTTGGCGTGAACTGTACTGTGTTCTGTGGTCATAGGTTCCGAGTGATGTCCCCATATTTCCATACGACTTCCACTCCTTCCCGTATCACTTTCCACAATAATAGCGAGTAATCCACGCAACTGTTAAACAAGTACTTCATTAGAACGTGCCCAGCGTTGGAGAATGCGACAAATGCAGCACAAACTGTCCACACTCATCGTGAAATCTCTGTATATCAACAATGACATTTGCATTCTGAGACGTCATTGTGAGATATGATGCATGTTGTGGAATAACTTAACATTTATACCACCCGTTGTACGAATCCTGTAAGAGATGAGTAATTTACAATTTGGTCACGTTGTAATAATGGTTACGCTACAGTGCCCTTTGATTCATTAGACGTGTCTACAGTTCCACTTTTAATAGTTTCATTTCGCTTGGAGCAAACAGTCACCACTGTGGGCACTAATTCTTTGAACTTCTTAAGACTGAATATGCATCCAAATTCATCACTCTCGTAGTAGGAAGAGCACAACCTTGTGTATACATTTTGCAGTAGACCTACACTGCTATTTTTCCAGTCAAGCTGTGAATTTTCGTATGGTAAATACTCTGAATTTAGGTACACTTTAGCATTTGTTAATCTACAGTTGTAAAATGTGCTTCATTCCTTTTTCTGATCACCCCTGCAGTCTGACTGCAGTGCTAGGATAATATATTGGGGCGTTTCTAGTTGAACACATGTCTCCAGTGTTCACGATTGTTCTGAAACCTCCAAAAGGACTGGATACTTGTAAAGCTCCGTTATAGGGGAAGTTAGCAGTAGCTGGGAACCTGCATGCAACACATGCATGAGTTTCAGGCGTTCTTTGTCTGATACTGATAAATGAGGTACTTTCCACACCAATTCATCCAGCACAATTTCAATATCTTCTTCTGGTGCTTCTCGGATGTATGAGTTATTACCCATGGCGCTTCGAACTTGAATCAGTTCCTGTTTAGGACTCGTAATCACTCGTGTATTACCCTCAAGGAAACCCATTAACATTTTGCTTGGGGATATAAAGTGGACATTTCTTGATTCATATGAACCATCCAGCGACCTCTAAAACATTCAGGGTCGAATTTGACGCAGAGGCATATGTTATGGGAGTCAAAATGATTTCTACATTTCTTATGCGGTCAATCTCAATACCATTACGTTCAAAACGTTTTACTTGGAACAGAAAGGCAAATGTATTACGTGTAAGTTGCGATGTTGCTGTTGGCAGAGCGCTTCCATCTGTCTTCGTGGCTAAATCGCTTCCTTCCAAATACATGAAACTGTTGCCTGAAAGTGTTAACTCATAAAGATGTTGAATGAGAAATCGTATCTCAATTCCATCATTGGAGTATGTTGATGCTATTGGTTTGCGGGAGAAATATTCCTGCCAGATGATGCAGTCGCCATACCGAACTGAAGTTCTTACATCGAGCGATGTCATTATGAGACTTCGGTCTTCTCGATTTAAGAAATTCACCATTCCCATGTGTTATCGCATTCTGCTTTCACTGTAAAGTGGTCTTCTGGTGGCTCTGTGAACTGTATTTGTATTTTGAACAATGATTCTGCTTCAGGTGAAGACATTCTATAATTTCCTCAATGCGAAAACTTAAGAGATTCCTGTTCGGATCTATCATATTCAACTCAAGATAGTCTAATGTCTATACAGTCACAGGGAGTTGTGAGGGACTGCCAGAAACCCCCACAGTTTTCAAACCGCGACCCACTGTGACAAAAATCCATAGATGGTGTGAATTAGCCAGTCATTAAGGTATGAATTCTTTGTGATATTACACTCAACAAACAATGTGCGAACAGGTAAAATTTTCACTTGTTGATTCACCTCATAAATTCCATCAGTATTAACCACCAACACTTGATCCCTCAATATATCTAGTAGTGATCCTATTGAACCTTCATGGCGAAATCTATTGGCTGTTCTGTTGTTTTATCTCTGTGTTAAGCGCATTAACGTTAGCATGTAATTCAATGCCTTGTACAGTGTAACATCCTAATCGTCAGTATCATATGACTTAGCTTATTATCGTCTTGATAATATTAGCTATGCAGTTACAAGTTTGCAGAGATGTAAATGAAACACTTCGCTTCCCCTTAATTAGATCTGTTGGGGGAGAGTCGCTTGCACTTAATACTGATGAGCACTCTTTTTAAGGTAAGACTGTATGATATCATGTCTAGAGCTCAACTGATATATTCATGTTCTTAGGTTTGTGAGTTGTGCTTTGGAAACTCTGTACATCTCCACTGATTACTTTGGTAAGACTGACTTCTGAAACGCAGTTCCGTATTTTGAAATACCTACTAAGCCACCTAGATATCCATTACCATATACATCAATAGGCCTCATTTTAATTTTGGTGTATCTAATTTGATTATACTGGTCAGTTATTTGCGGGAGAATGTCCAGCTGTTTGTAAGACCCTCGAAGATTAAATTTCATCCACATATGGTTGTTTATTGTCCTGTTCAAATGCTCCACAGTATTTGCCTTCATGTAGGAGCATGTTAGGTGGTGGTTTATTCCATATCGTCCCATTACTGCCTTGAAATATCTATTGCATAATTTACATCCATGGTCAGTCTGAAGATTATCAGGACATTGATTCATCTCTGTCAGCAGCAATTTCTCAAACACCTACACTTCTTCCTTTCTTGTCTTTACCTCCACAGGCTAAGCTCAGGTCAATTTGGAATACGTACCTACGACCATGACTGTTCGTTTATCTTTGTATTCAGGGATTTTATAGAGAAATAAGTACCACAAGTATAGCTCTTATCTCTAGCTGGGAATATAAAAAAATCAAATAACATAGAAGTTCTGTGCCCACTTCTGGGAAAGTTGATTAATGTATTTCCACGTCCATCAATGCACAGCATGAATCGTAGAGTTGGACTATGGTTTCTTTGAATGGGTGGGGAGTTTAGCTAGCTAATTCCAGCATATTGCTCCACAATGTCTCATAGAATTGTTGTACATATGGCTGCTGTTCCAACAGGACAATGCACATCCGCATGTATCCCGTGCCACCCAACGTGCTCTAGAAGGTGTAAGTCAACTACCCTTGCCAGCAAGATCTCCGGATCTGTCCCCCAATGAGCATGTTTGGGACTGGATGAAGCGTCGTCTCATGCGGTCTGCACGTCCAGCACGAACGCTGGTCCAACTGAGGCGCCAGGTGGAAATGGCATGGCAAGCCGTTCCACAGGACTACATCCAGCATCTCTACGATCGTCTCCATGGGAGAATAGCAGCCTGCATTGCTGCGAAAGGTGGATATACACTGTACTAGTGCCGACATTGTGCATGCTCTGTTGCCTGTGTCTATGTGCCTGTGGTTATGTCAGTGTGATCATGTGATGTATCTGACCCCAGGAATGTGTCAATAAAGTTTCCCCTTCCTGGGACAATGAATTCACGGTGTTCTTATTTCAATTTCCAGGAGTGTACATCAAATTGTAGTCTTCTGACACGCGCATGCAAAATAAATTTTTTATAAAAGAATTGACAAATACTGACAGATATGCTTGTTCTTGCCAGCTGTTTGCTACTGCAGCTGGTGGCACTTTATCCTGGACAGATGTACAGACGGTAAATGTCAGCGCTCTCGTAATTTGGCTATAAAAATTAGTGTGAGGGAGCCAAGCTTTCATGCCATTGGTGTCCTTGCACCCATCGGCGTTTTTGCAAAAACACGTAATGGCACTCGCTACAGGGGGAAGGGGGAATGGAAAATTCCGGGAATAATGCCATTGCCCCAGTGCCAGATGCTGCCGTCAGAGATTCTGGGAAAGCTGATGCTCATGTCATCAATGCCGATATTGATGTCAGCGATCTTTGGCCCAGAACCCACAGTGCCGTTCTACTCAGGCGATTTATTCTTTTCAGATTCAGGATTCCTTTCCTCATCTCATCTTCTGACAATGGACAAGGAATTCCGTCTCCACAGTATGCGTCCCTACTATTGTTCCGCATATCTCTGTATTCATAAAATTCGTTTCTACACTGTCATCTAGAAAGAGAGCGTCCATGAGCAGCTGTGTAAACTTCTGCTAGCTTTCTGTGTTGCTGCCTTCTGATCGTTTTAGAGTTGGTAAAGATGTTGGAGATTTTATCTTTTCACAGGCCATTTTATAAGGTGTACGCTATGGGTCAAGATGTAAGTCCTGTGCCCCTAATCGGTTGCAGGTGTCGGTTTTTGCCTGCCACAAAAAAATGGCTCTGAGCACTATGGGACTTAACATGGGAGGTCATCAGTCCCCTAGAACGTAGAACTACTTAAATCTAACTAACCTAAGGACATCACACGCATCCATGCCCGAGGCAGGATTCGAACCTGAAACCGTAGCGGTGCCTGCCGCCGGTGATCTTTAAATTGCTGGTAAAGGTTTCTTTCCAGTCAGCGAGCTCTTTCATTCCCAGTGCTGCCTTTCTGGTAGAATTTTTTTGACCTTTTGACTTCTGTTCTCAGTCTTTGGAGACCCTCGCTCCCTAGTATTAGTGAACTCCAGTCTGTTTGGCTTATGACTGGTATTGCACCTCTCATGGCCTGTACTGAAATGTGCAGTGACGAGTTCTTAGGCTTTTGTATCTATGTTGCCATCTGCTTCCACACGCTACAGACAGTGGAAAATAGTCATCAGATGGTTCCAATCGGCTTTCCTTATGTAGTACTGTGTCATTCACATGATTAATGCAACGCTTTACCTAGTTGATTTTTGCAGTAGTCAACTGTGAAGATTATAATTTTGTGGAGACTTCCGGTGAGATCTCTTTCTACGTTCAAGGTTCTGATGTTTCTAACAGTACGTTCGTTAACTACTGTGACGTCTTCATTGGACTGTGCGTCAGCCCTCCCTTCATATGTGGATGGATTTCCACTTCTGTTTTTCACTATCATACTTAATTAGATTATGATTTCCTGCAGTATAATCCATTTTTATTCTACACTCAGCTGCACCATAATAGTGACTTAGCGTTCGCGTCCATGGTGTAGATTAGTGCTTTCCTCTGATCAATGTGCTGATTTCTTTAAATTGCTCTACGAACTCATCTGTGGTGTAAATGAACTAGAAATATATTGATACAAATATTCAACTTACGGTGGCTGCCAGAACCTCAACATAAGCCACATGTTCATTACAGTATTGCGCTATTCTTAAAGCTGTGGTTTTCTTGTTAAATAGTACAATGTCTGTCATTGGTTATCGACTGTGTGTGATGACCTGAGCTGCGATCAGCATTCCAGGCATTTTCGTCTCTTTGTGTGTGGTTCCAGTAAATACAGAATGTCGCAGTTCATTTCCTAAGCTACTTTGCGATTTCAAGCATAATGTCCTGGCATCTCATACAGTTTCAATGGATAATGTATGTGAAAGTATCAGTGTGGCCACCGTTGCTGTGGATCAGATCATACTCTGACATGCGAAATAAAGACTCGCTTGCATAGCTTCTCACTGTTGTAAACTATATTTCTTCTACGAAAAAGCTCAATAAGTAAGATCACTAGAAACTAAGAGTCATTAGGTAGATTCTTCAATCCCAGCTGAACACAATCTGCAGGATCGGGTAGAGGAATCGTTATAGATTTTCTCTTCCAGTGTTTGGTTTGTAAGTAGGCTGTTTAGGTTTTTTTATTGGTAACGCCGCCGCCACGTAGCGCTCTATATAAAAATCACTGGCTGTGCCGTGTGCAGTCTGTGGCTGGTTTGCATTGTTGTCTGCCATTGTAGTGTTGGGCAGCGGCAGCTCGATGCTAACAGCGCGTAGCGGTGCGAAGTTGGAGGTGAGCCGCCAGCAGTGGTGGACGTGGGGAGAGAGATGGCGGAGTTTTGAAATTTGTAAGACTGGATGCCATGAACTGCTATATATATTATGACTATTAAGGTAAATACATTGCTTGTTGTCTATCAAAATCTTTCATTTGCTAACTATGCCTATCAGTAGTTAGTGCCTTCAGTAGTTTGAATCTTTTATTTAGTTGTCAGTAGAGGCGCTCGCTGTATTGCAGTAGTTCGAGTAACGAAGATTTTTGGTGAGGTAAGTGATTTGTGAAAGGTATAGGTTAATGTTAGTCAGGGCCATTCTTTTGTAGGGATTATTAAAAGTCAGATTGCGTTGCGCTAAAAAATATTGTGTGTCAGTTTAAGCACAGTCTTGTATAATTGTTCTAAGGGGACGTTTCATATGTCGACCCTTAGCCGAGGATACCTCACTGGAATCTTCTGATTACTTCTTGTATTTTGTGTAGTTAGTGTAGCCTTTGTTTATTGCTAGCGCGTAATTGTAGAGAGTATTTCCTTTGTAGTTGTAGTTTTTCATTCTTGTACAGTAAAACAGTTGTGGCATGTATGTAGATTTGCAACAAGTACTTCGCAGCTGCGCTTGCAATTAACGAGATATTATTTTCAATGCTATGTTAATGTGTTTTCTTATTTTGCTTTTCAAATTGTGCTTTTCTGTGTTGTCGTGTGAAATACTGTGACAATAATGGCGTGTGGAAAACGTAACACTAGGCTCCAAAGTAAACTGCGAAATGACAGTGAAGACGAACGCAGTGTGTTAGCGCCACCATGTAATGAATTAACTAATTTTCAAAGTAGTAATTTGGTAATAGTGCATAGGGAAATGGAGCGGGCTGCAAATAATGGTGTAGACAGTGAAACAATTAGTGAACAGGGAAGCATTATCGATCGATCGGTCGGCAACAGCTAGCCTCGGGATTCCGAAATGACAGGACACAATCTTGCAAATACTGTAGATTCAGATTTTGCATCCTCACCGTTTTCTCAAATAAATCAAGACACATTTTCTGCTTTTCAAAATGCGAATATTGCCAGTTCAAATGCACTGCCGAATAATACTGAGGAACATGTTTCAGACACCAGTTATTACAGTTAATGCAACAAATGGGACAAAGGCTACAAAAGTTAGACACAGCGCTTGAACAAAATCAGAAACAAATGGGACAAAATCTTCAAAAGTTAAACACAATGGAACAAAAGCTTCAAAATTTAGACTCAGTGGAACATACGCTTGAACAAACACGTGAAGATTTAACTACTGAATCGAAATGTCAAAAAGTCTGTAATGACGTAAAAACACAAATTTGTGAGCATTTCCAACCTATTTTTTCGCGGCATGAAAATACATAACAGAATCACGAATCAGCCATAAAAGAACTGCATAATATTGTTCATGAAAATCATGAGACGTTGCAAGCTAAAATTGACTCAGTTGCATCTACCGATTCGGTTACGCAACTTGCAAAATCTCAGGAAAACTTAAAGGACACAGTAGATACGATTTCAACAGAAATGGACTCTCTGAAATTTGGTTCAGAAAAACACACTGTGGAAATAAGTACACTATCGGAGAAAGTAGCCGAACTTTCGGATCAGTTCATTAACTTATCTGCAAAGGTAGATGATGATCTGAATGATACAGAAGAGTGCGAACAAATTAGGAAATTCAAACAAAATCAGAATCAAATTAATACACAACACCAAAGAGAAATCCGGTAAGTGCAAGATCAGCTGACACAGGTAATACAAGAATTACGTATTTCAGAGGACACTCGTGCTCCAACACGGGAAGAGGGACTTAGAAATACGGAAAAGCCACAAAATAATAACACACGGCATTTCGTAAATTATGAAAGAAATTGACAAGGTGCACCGAATTTTGAGATGGAACCGCCGACACGACGTAACAAAGATAGATATGGATAGATATGCTACCCGCCGACACGATGGTTTTGACTATAAGCTGTTCATTACTGCACCTAAATTCAAAACATTTAAGAATTCTGGCAACGACATTCATCCACAAGCGTGACTCCATCAATTCTCTCATTGTTTTCCTCCCAACTGGTCATTAGAGCACAGATTAGAATTTATGTGTGGCTACTTGGAGAATGAACCAGCTGTAAGAATGTGATCGGTCATTCACGATTGTCATAGTGAAGGAGAATTTTATCATGCCTTCCTCTCAGCATATTGGTCTCAAGCTACACAAGACCGAGTAAAACATAGCATCATAATGATGAAACGTTTAGAACAATCTGAATTTTCCAGTCTTGTCAAATATTTTGAAGACATGTTACATAAGAATCAGTATCTTTCAAACCCATACAGCCCCTCGGAACTCATCCGTATTTGCTTAATCAAATTATCTGAACATTTACGACAGATTATTTTAGCAGGACGATGCAAAGACGACATTGAAGCTTTTCAGGGACTGTTACAAGAACTGGAAATTGACACTGACAATTGCAGAACGCGAAAACAGGAGCACAACAATTACAGGTCACACACCTGTCACCATTCCGAGATGACAGAAATAATACACGACAAGGCTATTCGTACAACGTAAATCGTGACCAAAACAGACACCACCCATATGACAACCGTTGGCAGAATAATAGTTACAGAGAAAGATCGCATTTCCATAGTAATGAATATTACACAGACAATCACAGAAACAGACAATATGGCAACCAGAACTATTATTATCACGGGAGACAGAATAATTTCAGACGCAAGGGTCCACCGTGCAATGATAATTCAGGGAGAAATTCTCCACCACTTAACCGACAAGAAAGAAGCTACAGGAACTACCGACATGACGACAGACGATATAATCATAACGACAGACCGGAATTTCATCAGAACTGGCGGGATCCAAACAGAGCTGGGCCCTCTCGGCAAGGTGAATTTGTAGAAGTTAGGTCTCCTAATCCCAATAACGACGCGCGCCAACAAAGAGACAGACAATGACTCGCACCGCAGGCAGCCACGTGCGCCGGCTGGCTGAGAGAAAAATAACATAGACGCTAACCTTGTGAACAATTTTAGCATTCTTTAGCGACGTATACAACATGATAATTACTTTGAACCTGAAACTGTGCTCACTAGAAAGGGTAAAAGATTGTTCCACATTTCACATGGAAAACCGTTTGTTGAAAGATAATCTGCTTTTTAACTTTGTTTTTGCCACAAAACTTTTCATTTCACATTTCTAGTATGCTTTGTGAGACTTAAGAAATTGTTAACATGCAACAATGTTTGAAGATAAATATCCAGTCTAGAACCTAGGGAACATTTTTAAACAGAAATTGCGATTGCATTGGTATAGTGATCAGACGGCACAGTGTTGTTATTTGTACATTCTTGCTTGTTAGTTGCACGATTACGTAACGACTATAAGGCTTACATACTTAGAACATATACTGTTAATGAGATTTTAATGCAACATTTTGGTTTAGTTGAAAGACATTCTTTATTTGAAGTACTTTCTGTGAGATTAAAGATGACTTAGCATTTGGTTTCTTTGATAGCTACACGATTATATCACGACGCTATTAATGTGTGACACAATTTACATTGTGCTTTTGCGGTGTATCTGTTTTATATCTGCACAGTTTTTCTGAATTCTTCTGGAAAGGAAAACATGTTTTAGTAGTAACTTTGTGGTATAGTTACAATGAGGCAGCCTTTTCTGAAGCACAAGAATACGTTACAGTACAGTACTTACTTCATCACGGCAATAAGCGTAGTAACTACGATATCTATACGCAAAGCATTTCACTTTTGTTTATCATGAGGTAAGTACATTGACTTCTGCAGAACTTAGCTTTCGGAGGACGATAACTACGACACTTTCACAGAGATTATCTTACAACAACTTACAGTTTAGCGCTACAGTACACGTATTTGAGTGATTAATTTGTACTTAAAACGTGTATTTTTAAAGATATTTGAAGTACAATGACACAAAGGTTTTCCGTGATAATTTCATTCCATTGCTGTAATCTGTAACACCTGAGGATATAATTACATTAATCCTCAGGGGGGTACACCCTTACTTTGTGTATCATGTGTTTGGCAAGCACAAGGAGCCTTAGCCAGTATGGTATTTGCTTATACAATTTCACACATTGGTACCATATTTCTGTAACACAGAATTACACAGCTATCTGATTATTTGATAGAGAAACAAACATATTTTTACTACTACAGTGACACATGTTTACGCAATTACGCAGGTGGATAACTTCACACTTATGAAATTGTATTTTGTCTGTACTTTGTGAACTGTTCATACTTTTTCGGAACCATTGTGATACTATGAGAGCTTTGAATGGTTTATTTGGTATGGGATCATGATTTTTAAAGTACGTTTGAGGCAGATGACACTTTTGACATGAGCAGAGAAATTTTTTTAGGTTTTGAAATTATTGGAGGAAGCTACGACGATTTTGACAGTTCACTGAGGTGTTATGATGTTATTATTACGATGACTATGAGTATTATGCTGTTGCGGTATGTTTACGATCAATAAGCTGATGCTATATGAGTTATTTGATTATGCTACGTATCTGTTATGATGAAATATTGAAGGAGTCTCGACGAATAAGGTAAGGAATGATGAGTAGTGGTTAGGGACTCTGGTTTGTGAAAAACGTTGTTGGAAACCAAGAATCGTACTTCAAGAGTTATGAAATGTATGTAAATGCGTGAATGTATTACAATGCCGACGAAAATTTTTTGGACACTGTTATATTAATAGTATTTTGTTTCTACAGATGTGTAACGCAAATTCTTGACCTGTGAAATATTTTTATATGAGACTGCCACTGTAGCGGAAACTGCTGTCGTTAATATTTCAGTAAGAAAGGTAAGTGACCTTGACGTAATGCGTTTTGGGCGCCCAGCTGAGAGGTAGTCGTCTGACAAAAGAAAGCCATTAGGTGGACAAAAAAGAGGGCATTGTCCTCGCTATTGACATTCCTTTGTAGAAAGCATTGCAAATGCGACACGCTCATTACTTCGAAAGATACTTACATCTGCGAACCTGATAATGACAAGCGTCTTTCTACGAGAGTTGAGAGAATTTCTACTAACTTATGAAATGTCACATGACTATTCAATGATATTTTTATGCTTTGCTTTTCATAGTTGCTTATTTCATTTGATATCTGGTTTCCAGCAGTGTTGCAGCATTGGCTTTATAAAATAAAATTAAATGCGTTTGCTAATGTGAAAACTTTCTGTCAACAGATCTGTTAAATAATAATTTTATGATCCACATTCTTCAAAAAAAAAAAAAAGGGAGCACTTGGAAAGGAAAGAACAATAAGAAGAAACTAGTGACAGTAACAGCATACATAATTTTCTTTTCAAGTACTTGGTAATTTATTTCATAGAATTAGTTTTATGGTGCACCACTTTAATTATATAGACATTAAGATGTGAATATACATTTACCTTATCTGCGTTGTTGTCTTTAGTGTACTGTTTTTTTCTGCTTGTGGGTTTGTCATGTTTAGGTATAAGTTATTACATTTATTGCTGCTTGCTTTGCTTACTTGCATTTTTTTTGTCATTGCTGTTTGTATTAATTGTTTTGTGCTGCTGCATTCCCTCGTCGCTTAGTTAAGCATCTGAGCTCAGTAGTTTTAAGTTAGCTTAAGAGGGGATAGACTATATACTTGCATTTTTTTGTCATTGCTGTTTGTATTAATTGTTTTGTGTTGCGGCATTGCCTCGTCCCTTAGTTAAGCATCTGAGCTCAGTAGGTTTAAGTTAGCTTAAGAGGGGATAGACTATATAAGAAATTTAACTATGATGAATTGGAAGAAAAGCATTGAGAAGCTATCAGAAAATGGTTTGGCCAAAAAAGTAGTGTACAGTGGAGAAAACTATTTTTGAAAGAGGATGTGAACAGAATACAGAAAGCATGCTTGGATAGCAAATGTTGAAATAAGAGGGACGATCTATGGAATAAAGTTTTGGGTTGGACTGCAGTACCAAATGTTACCCTGAAAACAAACCCTGTCCTTTCCTTTTGTGTTATCCTACTATGTGTTTGTGTACCCTTGTGTATTTATTTTCTTCCTGACTCTGTGTACTGTTTCATAGAATTTTTTCTCTTCTAATACTCAGCTACGTTCACTATGATGAGGAACACTGTTATCCTCAAATATAATTTGCATTCATAATATGTTATTTTCTTTGTAAAGATGTTTATAGACATTATTAATTCTGTTCTGTTTCAATTCTCATGTGTGAAATTAATTTTTCAAAAACTATTCTCATTATTTTATTTATTTACTTATGTCATAATTCCTGTAACACTGATGTATATGTTTATTTCTATTGTTTTGTAAAGCCTGTATTACTACAAATGTTGTCTGTACTATTATGTTTTTAATGATGTTTTCTGTACCTTTGTTATTGTATTCTCATGTTATAAAATTGTAATGACACCAGTTCATCAAATTGAGTAACTTTTAAATTACATTTCACTGCACACGTTTCTGTTGGTCATAGTATGTGGACAATATGTGAGAATTGGGGACTGTTAGTGTTTGCACGTGTGTTAATAATGCAGCAAGGGATTGGATAACAGCATTGCTGGCTCTAAGGACAATTCCAAAAACTTTGTGAGTGCGCAAGTGGTGGTTATGGACTTGCTATATTATCTGCAAGACTCTTCAGTGGTGATTGTGCACCTGCACAGTCACAACAGATGGCTGCTGGTCATCTCTACAAGGACTACAGTGGGTCTGCATCATTGATGACCCACCAATAGCGTAATCTCTACCAGGACTACAATGGGTCTACTCTGTGTTGACCTACCTACCAATATTCTTCAAAACTTCGACTGACTCTGCTGTGGGTTTTCTCTGTTGTGGCCCATTACCTGTCTACATGTCAAGAGTCAGCACTGTTTTTCCGTTGGAAGGACAACACTACTTCTTCAAGACTGCATGGAAATCCACTACTTCCGTGTGCATTTTCTTTTACTACTCAGACTTCGAGAAAAACACTGCAATTTTACTTTGATGAATGATCATGACTGTCTTCATGGACTGTGAGAAAATTTTAGCTTTTGACCAACATTGTATCGATAAGTATGTGCATTTGATATCTTTGTTATTGCAATTATGAAAAAAATTTTCAAATCTGTATTGTCCACTGCCCAAAACAATTTGTAAATTTTTTTTGTGGGGAGCATGGGGGCTATGTAAGTAAGCTGTTTAGGTTTTTTTATTGGTCACGCCGCCGCCACGTAGGGCTCTGTATAAAAAACACTGGCTGTGCTGGTTTGCATTGTTGTCTGCCATTGTAGTGTTGGGCAGCGGCAGCTCGATGCTAACAGCGCGTAGCGTTGCGCATTTGGAGGTGAGCCGCCAGCAGTGGTGGACGTGGGGAGAGAGATGGCGGAGTTTTGAAATTTGTAAGACTGGATGTCATGAACTGCTATATATATTATGACTATTAAGGTAAATACATTGTTTGTTATCTATCAGAATCTTTCATTTGCTAACTATGCCTATCAGTAGTTAGTGCCTTCAGTAGATTGAATCTTTTATTTAGTTGGCAGTAGTGGCGCTCGCTGTATTGCAGTAGTTCGAGTAACGAAGATTTTTGGTGAGGTAAGTGATTTGTGAAAGGTATAGGTTAATGTTAGTCAGGGCCATTCTTTTGTAGGGATTATTAAAAGTCAGATTGCGTTGCGCTAAAAAATATTGTGTGTCAGTTTAAGCACAGTCTTGTATAAATTTTTCTAAGGGGACGTTTCAGGTTCTTGTTACACTGAGGTGACAAAGTCCTGATATCGTGTCGGACCTCCTTTTCCAGGGAGTAGTGCAGCAACTAGACGTGGCACGAATGCAAGAAGTCGCTGGAAGTTGTAATGGGACACCTTTCTCTAACATTGCCATTTTTATAGAAATAACTGATACAATTTATATTATCGATTATTGTATAGGTGAACAGAATCTCAGCTGTTTAATTAAAAGAATTTCATATGATTTTGTATACAATGTATACAATCGGTTGTATTCTCCGCAAGATCCACGAGCTATTTTATATTAACGTGACAAACCCTAATTCTGGGGTATATTTTATTTTTGGCACATGGATCTATGCCAACAATTATAAAAACGGCCATGGTACATTAGTCCTTACTAATGTAAAATTGTAAGTACCAGTTGTCGTTATCATACTTCTGTAATGCAAGAGTTCTCTAACTTTTCTTAAAATTTATTGTTGGCTTATAAGTTTCATACTTGTCCTATGTAAGCTATGATGTTCATTGCCCTTAGGTTACCTTCTGAAGAAGACAAATTTATATTTGTCGAAACCTAGGTAAAGAATTTCTTTATACATTGCAATTGGTCGGCTGTGTACAATTTTACTATGTGAAACCGTTGCTGTTGTGCGCCCATGTTTAAAATATACAATGTTTTATATTTCAGGCTAGAATGTATAAAAAGAAATGAATTTGGTAGTACTATGTACGTAGAGTTAAATTACTCTTCTTTCAAAAATATTTGAAATTACAAATTTTCCGGTATTTCCTATTATTAATTGCACAATCTGATGATAATTATAAAACTTATTTCTGGACTCATTTACAAAATAATGATACATTTTAACGAAGATTCTTCTTTTGTCAAGAAAGCTTGTAAACTCTTTTATTTTGTAAACTCTTTGGAATATTGTGGGTATCACACAATGTTAGCAGTAGTGGGCATGCCACTGATGGATGCAGACGAATTTTTAATCTTGTCAGCAACAATGGGAATTTATGTTCTGAATTGGAAATTGTTAAGTCAGTGTGATATAGAAGAATGGCATAAAATAAAATAAATCATAGCAACAGATAATACTTCATCAGTTATTTAGTCATCTGGAATCCAATAAGTCAATATTTCAGCTGCAAGAATATACCCCTAGCCGCAAGAATTGGAGCCAACAACAACAAAAGAAAATGAAGATAAAAGAAAAGTTTTTCTTTTGTATATCTTATGCCTCTCGAAGCCTTTGAAACTAATGAAGACGCTAAGAAACATCTAATGGTGATGTGTTGGAGGATAAGATTACAAAGTCTGCTGCAGATATATTGAGCCATGCTGCCTCTATAGTCGCCCATAATTGAGAAAGTGTTGCCGGTGTACAATTTTGGGCACGAACTGACCCCTCGGTTATGTCCTGTAAATGAACTAAGGGATTCATGTTGGGCAATGTTGGTGGGCATATCATTCACTGTGACTGTCTAGAACGTTCTTCAAAGCAATCGCGAACAGTTGTGGCCCAGTGATGTCTGGGGACATGCAGTCCATGCATGGCTGAAGATGGTCTTGAAGCAGCCGAACATAACGATTTCCGGCCAATAATCGGCTCAATTGCACCAGAGGACCCAGTCTATTTCATGTAAACACAGCCCACACCATTATGGAGCCATCTCAGATTGCTACGTCCCTTGGCTTGGTGGGGAATGCACCACACTCGAACCCTACCACCAGCTTTTTCAAGATGAAATTAAGACTCATCTGACCAGGCCACAGTTTTCTAGTCGTCTAGGGTCCAACCGCCATGGCCACGAGCCTAGAAGAGGCGCTGCAAGTGGTATCGTGCTGTTAGCAAAGGCATTCGCGTTGGTCGTCTGCTGCCATTGCCCTCTAACGACAAATTTCGCTGCATTGTCCAAACGGATTCGTTCGTCGTACGTCCCACATTGATTTTTCCGGTTATTTTACGAAGTGAAGCACGTTGTTATCACCGATAACTCTACACAAACGCCACTGCTCTCGGTCGGTAAGTGTAGGCCGTAGGCCATTGAGTTGTCTGTAGTGATCGGTAATACCTGAAGTGTGGTATTTTCGTCCCACTCTTAACACCGTGGATCACAGAAGAACGAATTTCCTAACAATTTCCGAAATAGAATGTTCCATGCGCCTAGCTGCAATAACTATTTCGCGTTCAAGGTCTTTTTAATTTCCGGCATGCGGCCGTAATCTTGTCGGACACCTTTGTATATGCCGCAACGCTGTTAGCGGTTTTGAAGGTTCTTCCAGTCGGGCAAGACCGAGTACATCTTCACACTCTTCATAGCTTCTCTGTGGGTGTATGCCCGTTTTACTCTCAGTAACAACGTTACACCGCTGTGTATTGTGTCTCAATTTTCGTGGTGCAAACTCTTCGTGTGCTGATTCGCTACTTCAAGGTGGCTCGACTTGTGTTCTGTTGAATTTTATATTTTTCTCTCTAGGTTCTGTTCCTTTACTGGTACTCGGCTGCACTGATATTGCAATCTCCGGCGTTGTCCGTCTTTAGTAATGGCCCTCGGCACCTCATTATATTGAACCTTGGTGCCGTAAACCAGTTATAAAAGTTTTACAGTTCTTTGCTGACTCTCAGTTGGGTGTTTAGTATATACTGTTTGGTTGAAGTTCTAACAATGCACGCTACATGGCACCATGTAGTGCTGATTTTCTTGCACAAAAGTTGGCGAAACTGTTGCGACTTATGATTGTAAAAGAAGTGTATCAAAACCTGGCTGAACAAAATCCTTCCATATCATTTAACTGCAAAGCCATCAGTGTTTCCAACTACACTCCTGGAAATGGAAAAAAGAACACATTGACACCGGTGTGTCAGACCCACCATACTTGCTCCGGACACTGCGAGAGGGCTGTACAAGCAATGATCACACGCACGGCACAGCGGACACACCAGGAACCGCGGTGTTGGCCGTCGAATGGCGCTAGCTGCGCAGCATTTGTGCACCGCCGCCGTCAGTGTCAGCCAGTTTGCCGTGGCATACGGAGCTCCATCGCAGTCTTTAACACTGGTAGCATGCCGCAACAGCGTGGACGTGAACCGTATGTGCAGTTGACGGACTTTGAGCGAGGGCGTATAGAGGCATGCTGTAGGCCGGGTGGACGTACCGCCGAATTGCTCAACACGTGGGGCGTGAGGTCTCCACAGTATATCGATGTTGTCGCCAGTGGTCGGCGGAAGGTGCACGTGCCCGTCGACCTGGGACCGGACCGCAGCAACGCACGGATGCACGCCAAGACCGTAGGATCCTACGCAGTGCCGTAGGGGACCGCACCGCCACTTCCCAGCAAATTAGGGACACTGTTGCTCCTGGGGTATGGGCGAGGACCATTCGCAACCGTCTCCATGAAGCTGGGCTACGGTCCCGCACACCGTTAGGCCGTCTTCCGCTCACGCCCCAACATCGTGCAGCCCGCCTCCAGTGGTGTCGCGACAGGCGTGAATGAAGGGACGAATGGAGACGTGTCGTCTTCAGCGATGAGAGTCGCTTCTGCCTTGGTGCCAATGATGGTCGTATGCGTGTTTGGCACCGTGCAGGTGAGCGCCACAATCAGGACTGCATACGACCGAGGCACACAGGGCCAACACCCGGCATCATGGTGTGGGGAGCGATCTCTTACACTGGCCGTACACCTCTGGTGATCGTCGAGGGGACACTGAATAGTGCATGGTACATCCAAACCGTCATCGAACCCATCGTTCTACCATTCCTAGACCGGCAAGGGAACTTGCCGTTCCAACAGGACAATGCACATCCGCATGTATCCCGTGCCACCCAACGTGCTCTAGAAGGTGTAAGTCAACTACCCTGGCCAGCAAGATCTCCGGACCTGTCCCCCATTGAGCATGTTTGGGACTCGATGAAGCGTCGTCTCATGCGGTCTGCACGTCCAGCACGAACGCTGGTCCAACTGAGGCGCCAGGTGGAAATGGCATGGCAAGCCGTTTCACAGGACTACATCCAGCATCTCTACGATCGTCTCCATGGGAGAATAGCAGCCTGCATTGCTGCGAAAGGTGGATATACACTGTACTAGTGCCGACATTGTGCATGCTCTGTTGCCTGTGTCTATGTGCCTGTGGTTCTGTCAGTGTGATCATGTGATGTATCTGACCCCAGGAATGTGTCAATAAAGTTTCCCCTTCCTGGGACAATGAATTCACGGTGTTCTTATTTCAATTTCCAGGAGTGTATATAGTGTATGTTACTCGATGAATTCTCAGAACAGACCACTAATTAGTTTTTGTTCTAAATGTGGAATGCACGTTTTCAGATTTGGTAAATGTATGGATTCCAGTCGTTTTCATGGCCCGGTTGTGAATGACTCTTCTTCGTGTTAGCAGCTGAATCTCTACTGCAACCTTTGTTTTTGTTCTGTCAGAAACTCCGTGCTCCCTCTGTACCTCGCATTCTCTTAGCCGCAGATTTTTGCCTCTTACACTTTCGGTCAGTTATCTTCTCCTCTCTTAGTGCTCCATCATTAGGTATTATCCGTCTTTTACCTATTAACAGGGATTTGTGCTTGCTTTCATGCTTGTTGCAACATACTGTCATGTGTAAGTGAGCAATGGACATCACTCAGTGTTGTGCACGAAAAATTCATTGTTTTACTAGTGACGATCATAGTCGATTCTTTGAATTTCTTGTTTTATAGATACGCGTACGTTTCACATTCTTTCCCTACTCCATTACAAAGTTTGCGCCTGTGTGAGCTCGAAATCCGCAGAGTTTTTTCACTTTTCTTTGCACAGTTGTTTTTTAGGTGCCCTGCTATGACATTTAGCCTGGTCAGCAGTATGCTCCGGATTATGGGAGAAACCTCTAACACATGAGATACTGAGGTGTCGCTTTTGACCCATTTTAACCCTCTGCTTAAACTCACCACTGAATTCACTTTTGTGACATGTTTTGCTGGATTACGCTCATGAAACTCATCTAAAATCCTGTATATGACGACTAGGGGCGTGTGCTTTTTGGAGGCTCACACCATGTACCTCTTATCTATTTGGATTTTTCCTATAACTTCCTACAGTCTTCTTCAGTTTTTATTTCAACAGTGAATTTACTCTTAGCTGTTTTCATCAATTTCAATCTGATTTTGTCCGACTTGGGGTCGATAGCACCTGCCAATTTCTATTTTCCTTTTCTTGACGCCTTTATTGTCCACGGATCTAACGAATATGGTGTTTGTTTAATTGTTGAGCGCCTGTTGGACTTGAGAGCAGTTCTTGACATCTGGTTTTGCGATTCGACTGTTGCTGCAAATGTGGGCACCATATTGCTCATCTCATTCTTTACAGTGTAATTTTTTTTCTAATTGTTCAACACGTCCTTTTAACATCCGAGTGTCAGTTTTGGAAACATCGTCATTCAAGCGAGCAATCTGTGCCTGCGTAGGGAACTATACCGACAATCATTTTTAACCACACTTCATTCATGAACAGAGCAGGAAAGATAGGAAATTAGTGGTACTGGAAGTGCCCCAGCCACATCTGTAAGCCCATTTGTGAAGTATATAAGTAGACGTGGATGCAGAACTATCCTGAGACACGCTTTTATGTTGTTTCACCCAACCGAAAACGGATTGGACGCCGGCATCTGACCCGTCTCATTCTGGATAGCTTCTCGAATAATGTAAGAGTCGATCATAAAGTTTCAGTTCGAAATTCTTAAAGTCCAGAATCGGTATGACAACCAGCCAAAATCGCCGTGAGCATTGAGGCGATCATCCTACCGACGCACCAGGTTGAAGATACCTGTCTGGCAAAACACCGTGTCCTGCTGTGTGAAGAAGTCCACAGCTGCCTCGTCCGACTGGAATCGTCGACCCTTCCAGACGTTTTTCAAGGGACCAAGGGTGTGATAATCTTATGGGAAGAGATCAGTGTTGTAGGGCGGATATTCTAGTGTCTCATGAAGGAACAGCAACCCTGGTCATGCACCATTCTACAACGTTCGTTTTCGACAGACATGCTACACCATATGCATTCTTCGCTCTCCATGGATGTCTACCAGCGTTTGTCCTTCAGCAGCCAAGAAAAGAATAACAGCACGTTCCTCCTGTTTGGACTTTTTGATAATAATATCGCCATATTTCACGTTTTCCTAAGCACGTCAGAAAGCACGAATACCACACTAATCCATTGCTTACATGTTGGTGCTTGAACAACTATAGCAGATTCGCGCTATGTTGCGTATACGCTGCAGTAACGCTCTCAAATGGTAACTTTTTGATCGGCCCTTATTATCTGAGAGAGCTTCTACGTTTGATTAACACACAAGCCTGGAGCTAATACCTTTCTTTAAGATAAATTATCTCAACATTTGTATTATATGAAAATCAAATAAAGCGACGCATTCGTACGTCAATGGACTCTTGTTCGGGAGTTGCTCTAAATCATTTACAGGAAAAAAGGGAAGGTTCATATCAGACTACAACGCCATCTTCCTTTCCTCATTTGAGCTTGTGCGTCGTTTCCTGTGACCTCGTCGTCAATGGGACGCCAAACAATCTTTCCTCCTTCAGAATTTGAAATACTGAAAGAAAGAAGAAAACATTTACTGTGTTACGTGCTTTTTAAGCATCATCATTACATTCGCTACACCATCGATCGTTTCCAATGCGACTCCCTCGAGCTCTTCGTCTCTGACGACCACTCTCTAAATTCTGAGAGTGTAGTAGTTGCAGTCTTCAGTCCGAAGATTGGTTTTATGCAGCTCTCCACGCTAGTCTATCATGTAGGAGTCTCTTCATCTCTACATAACGACAGCAACCTACATACATTTCAGCCTGCGTGCTATAGTCAAGCCTTCGTCTTGCTCTGCAATCACCCCCCCCCCCCCCCCCCCCCCCCGCCTCTCCCCCATATATCTTCGCTCCATTATCAAACTGACGATTCCTTGAAGCCTCAGCGTAATTCCTTTGAAACGGTCCCATCTTTTAGTCAAATGTGCCATAATTTTTCTCTCTATCGTTGAGCTCAACACGTCACAATTAGTTACCAGATATACCTATCTAATTTTTAGCACTCTTTTGTAACGCCATAGTTCAATAGCTTCTATTCTCTTCTTGTCTGAACTGATAATCATGAAGTGGGTAGCACTGCTCAGGTTTGTTTCCTTCAATAAGCCATAATCCCTATTGGATCGTGTGAAAAGGTGATCAACTTACGGAACTCAGTTCTCAGTGGCTGCGTATGAGTTTGACGGTCCCGGACCTCGTGAGCTGGTGACCATCTTCTCTAACCTTAAGCTGTGGGCACACTTCAGTGACTCGATAACGGGCAACGCCTGGGAAATCTGTCGCACCTCGGTTTCATAATGCTTACCCACGCTACCAGGGAAGCATCTGGGTGGACTCCTATTTTCCTAACTTCTTGCTGAAATTCAGAGAGCCCTACATTAAGTTTAAAGATACCCAATGGTTCGAGTGGTCCTTAGGACAGTATTACCACCCAAACCCCAAAAAACCTCACGTGGCTACTCCACCTAATATGTCTATCATTATAAAGGATGTAACGAACAGAAATGACCATATCACGCAGAAAATAATGTTTTCAATTTTACCAACCTTGTGGTAGCTGAATTTGAAATATTGTACTCTTTATGCATATACACTGAGGCTTCAAAGAGAAACTGGTATAGACATGGGTATTCAAATACACAGATATAAAAACGGTCAGAACACGACGCTGCGGTCGGAAACGCCTATATAAGACAACAAGTGTCTCGCGCAGTTGTTAGATCGGTTACTGTTGCTACAACGGGAGGTTATCAAGATTCAGCTGGCCGGTGTGGCCGAGCGGTTCTGGAAGCTACGGTCGCAGGTTCGAATCCTGCCTCGGTCATGGATGTGTGTGTGATGTTCTTAGGTTTGTTGGGTTTAAGTAGTTCTAAGTTCTAGGGGACCGATGACCTCAGCAGTTAACTCACATAGTGTTCACAGCCATATCAAGATTTTAGTGAGTATGAGCGTGGTGTTATGGTGGACGGACGAGCGATGGGACACATTTCCGAGGTAGCGATGAAGTCGAGATTTTTCCCCAGTGTACCGTGAATATGAGGAACCAGCTAAAACATCAAATCTGCAATAACTCTGTGGCCGGAAAATGATCCTGCAAAAAGGGGACCAACGACAACTGAAGAAAATCGTTCAACACGACAAGGCGCAACCTGCCGCAAACTGCTGCAGATTTCAGTGCTTGGCCATCAACAAGTGTCAGCGTGCAAGCTATTCAACGAGACATAATCGAAATTGACTTTCGGATCCGAAGGGTCACTCGTGTCCCCTTGATGAATGCACGACACAAAGTTTTACTGGTCGCCTGGGCCCGTCAACACCGACTTTGGATTGTTGACGACTGGAAACAGGTGATATGGGACCCCTGATACGTCTAGATACGTTCCTGGCAGGTGACACGTACGTAAGCATCCTGTCTGATCACCTGCATCCATTCATGTCCATTGTGCATTCCAACGGACTTGGGCAATTCCAGCACGACAATGCGACACCCCACACGTCCAGAATTGCTACAGAGTGGCTACAGAAACACTTTCCTGAGTTTAAACACTTCGGCTGGCCGTCAAACTCCCCAGGCATGAAAATTATTGAGCATGTCTGTGATGTCTTGCAAAGTGCTGTTTCGAAGAGATCTCCAACCTCTCGTACTCTTATGGATTTACGGACAGCCCTTCAGGATTCATGGTGTCACTTTCCTCCAGTACTACTCCAGACATTAGTCGAGCCCATGCACGTCGTGTTGCGGCACTTCTGAGAGCTCGCGGGGTCCCTACACGATACTAGGCAGGTGCACCAGTTTCTTTGGCTCTTCAGCGTACGAAACTTTAGAGAGAGTTGCAGGAAATTTTATTTTGTCACTGTGTAATGGTGTACTGCTGATCGAGACAATGAGCGCCACCGAAGCAGACGAAGTATTAAATCCAAATAACTTGCAGAATATCAAGGGCTGACTAAGGGAAGGGGGATTGAGAGGGGCAGAGACGGTCCCCCAGCGCCTCACCATTTTTAATCATACCCTAAAGGAGGTAAAAGTACATTCAGTAAATAATAGGCAGTTTGGAATTTGAGGCCTCATACACATGCAATATACACTCCTGCAAATTGAAATAAGAACACCGTGAATTCATTGTCCCAGGAAGGGGACACTTTATTGACACATTCCTGGGGTCAGATACATCACATGATCACACTGACAGAACCACAGGCACATAGACACAGGCAACAGAGCATGCACAATGTCGGCACTAGTACAGTGTATATCCACCTTTCGCAGCAATGCAGGCTGCTATTCTCCCATGGAGACGATCGTAGAGATGCTGGATGTAGTCCTGTGGAACGGCTTGCCATGCCATTTCCACCTGGCGCCTCAGTTGGACCAGCGTTCGTGCTGGACGTGCAGGCCGCGTGAGACGACGCTTCATCCAGTCCCAAACATGCTCAATGGGGGACAGGTCCGGAGATCTTGCTGGCCAGGGTAGTTGACTTACACCTTCTAGAGCACGTTGGGTGGCACGGGATACATGCGGACGTGCATTGTCCTGTTGGAACAGCAAGTTCCCTTGCCGGTCGAGGAATGGTAGAACGATGGGTTCGATGACGGTTTGGATGTACCATGCACTATTCAGTGTCCCCTCGACGATCACCAGAGGTGTACAGCCAGTGTAGGAGATCGCTCCCCACACCATGATGCCGGGTGTTGGCCCAGTGTGCCTCGGTCATATGCAGTCCTGATTGTGGCGCTCACCTCCACGGCGCCAAACATGCATACGACCATCATTGGCACCAAGGCAGAAGCGACTCTCATCGCTGAAGACGACACGTTTCCATTCGTCCCTCCATTCACGCCTGTCGCGACACCACTGGAGGCGGGCTGCACGATGTTAGGGCGTGAGCGGAAGACGGCCTAACGGTGTGCGGGACCGTAGCCCAGCTTCATGGAGACGGTTGTGAATGGTCCTCGCCCATACCCCAGGAGCAACAGTGTCCCTAATTTGCTGGGAAGTGGCGGTGCGGTCCCCTACGGCACTGCGTAGGATCCTACGGTCTTGGCGTGCATCCGTGCGTCGCTGCGGTCCGGTCCCAGGTCGACGGGCACGTGCACCTTCCGCCGACCACTGGCGACAACATCGATGTACTGTGGAGACCTCACGCCCCACGTGTTGAGCAATTCGGCGGTACGTCCACCCGGCCTCCCGCATGCCCACTATACGCCCTCGCTCAAAGTCCGTCAACTGCACATACGGTTCACGTCCACGCTGTCGCGGCATACTACGGGTGTTAAAGACTGCGATGGAGCTCCGTATGCCACGGCAAACTGGCTGACACTGACGGCAGCGGTGCACAAATGCTGCGCAGCTAGCGCCATTCGACGGCCAACACCGCGGTTCTTGGTGTGTCCGCTGTGCCGTGCGTGTGATCATTGCTTGTACAGCCCTCTCGCAGTGTCCGGAGCAAGTATGGTGGGTCTGACACACCGGTGTCAATGTGTTCTTTTTTCCATTTCCAGGAGTGTATAAAGGCAGTTATCTGTTTACCTAACATCAGGGCATGGCAGTCATTAATTGAAGTGTTCAGGATTTTTGTAAAATGTTGCATGAAGCTTAAAAACTGTGTAGTAATGACGATAGTTTGCTAGATGTACTTATTCTATGTGAAGCGTACTATTAGTACAGTTTAAATATCTGTAAGTAAGTGCACTGAAGAGCTTACCAGCGATTTATTAATTTTTAACTAAAGTATTACATACTAAATATTGCTTTTCCAAAGGTAACCCGTAATTATTAGACAGTTAATTTTATGAAGATGAAAGTTCTACTAGGTGAACCAGAGTAGAGTCCTCGAAACTTAAGCAGTGGTTTTACCAACTGTAGACACCAAAACCAATACTAGAGTCATCTAAACGTGACATGCTGGAAATAACAGTACAATTTGATAACGCACTTTTTTGTGCTGAACTTAGTCAATATCGCATAAATCATTGTCTAGTTATAGTCAGGGTCTTAAAGGCGTGATTCGCGCTCGTTCTTTGGAGGCTTCTGCGTGATGTATAAATGATAGATCTGAACACCATTGAGATTATTTAATGATTTATTTCGTAAAAGAAAAAAACGTACATATTAAAGAACTGCAAAAAAGGCAATCAATTTGAAACTTACTGTCTTAAAATTATAGCTTGTCACCTGGTCGGTGACCAAATAAAGATAGTAGCCGCTGCGGGACTTCCGTTAGGCGTCCATTCGAAACTGTCGAGCACTACCCGATAAAACGGGGAAAAAGCGAACAGTTTACTCGCACATTGGCTCTAGAATACCTTGAGTTTCGCGTCAACTTTATTTCATTTTATTCTTCACAAAGCTCGATTAGAGATACTACTTAATTAATGTAACTTTCTTAGAATTTTCTGTGGTGTGTTATGTGAGTTTAAACAGTGACTGTATTATCGTTTATCTAAGAAGAGCCCAAAAAGCAAGTTCCTACAGTTCTAATTAAGTCATTTTTATCTCGAAATTTTCTAGTACATTCTATTACGATCAGAAATGCATGGCAACTTGAAGTTCTATAAAACTTTTGCAAACATTAGATTCTTTCTTTACACTGCTTTTCAACAAATAAAATTGTGTTGTAATATTGAAATGTGTTACAACTTGTTGAATTATGATGTTTAACAAATAATGGTTCATCAGATAGTCAAATAATGATAAACTTTTTATCTACTGGAAAAATTGGTTTTATTGACAGCCGCAATATAACATTCATTTGAGAATGACCATGCAGTTCATGATCATGGTGGTACCTACGTGCTTTCTACTACGACGTCAGGGAGAACACGGAGAGGAAAAATTACTGTTAATGGACGAGTAGGCCATGATCTGTCACTGAAACAGTCTTCTTTTTTACTTAACAGATTCAGTCATCTAACTCTCAGAAAAATAAGGCTAAGAAAAGCAATGAATGAAGCAGCTAAATCACTCACTGGATCTTTATCCAAATACCATTTCGCTAGTGGAGAAAATTAATACAGAGAAGGAAAGAGTAATCAGACTGTTAAATCTGGCTCCAGCGTACGGATAATTATTGGTGTTGAGACTGCAAACACAGATCGGAAGTTTACTGCACGTCGTTTTAATGAAGACTTTGACGTAAGTGACTGTGAAAAAAATGATAAAGACAGTAATGATGAGAAAATTAATGAGAAGGCGCATATTTCCGGTGCCGCTAACCTCGACTCCTCTTCATCCAATTATACTGCACATTGGCCAGATGCACACACAAAAGGAAGACATTATTTAACTTCGTCTTGGTTTTATATTTGAGCTATAATAAATATTTAAGGACATGAACGCTATACTCATAATTAACCAAGAAACTGTACTGTTTTTTTCTGCCTGTTACTTCCCTCTTCTGAGGATGATAGCAACAAAAATTTATTTTTTTCTGGCCTCCGCCAGTGGTGGAAATTGAATGCAAAGATATCGAATCATGAATCTTTGCCTGAACACTTATCAAATTTAGAAAAGTGGAAAACACTCTCTATGGTCTTGAAACCTAATAAAACCATTAACAACGATAATCAGAAGAATATTAGTGGTGAGACCAAGTAATGAAAATACATTTCACATCGTCTTTTTACACCATTTAGAGCCCAGCAAAAACTTGCTTTCCGTGAACATGATGAAGACGTTTCATCGGGAAACAGGGAAAATTTCTTACATATGGTGCAGTTTATGGCGAAATATAATCCAGTATTGAAAGAGCATTGTTTAAAACTTGAAGAGTACGCCGGTGGGTCAAAGAGAGTACTTTATTTGTCAAAGGGAATAAAAAATAGTTTACTTTTAATTTGGGTTAATAGGTTAAGGAAAAAAATACTGCGGACATAAAAAAGGCTAAATTTCGCGGAACAGTTTTTGACAGCACTCCCGATGTAAGGAGAAGTGACCAAATCACTCAAGTAATTAAATGTCTTCATACAAACAAAAGCATTGAGGAGGTGAGAGAATCCCTCTTTTTTAAAATCTTTTTTTACGTTGGGAAACCCGGCAGAGGATATGTGAAACTATATTCAGCAGCAGCTCGAAATATGTGGTTTGGATATTGATTTGTGCAGGACCCCAAGGATATGACAGTGCCGCGTCAACGTCAAGTGCACATGGAGGACTACAAGCAAAAGTTCGAAAAATCAATCAGAAGCTCTCGTCGGTACTTGTGCTAATCATTCCTTAAATCTTTGTGGAATTCCTCCATTCTCATTATTGTCTATTGTTAGATATTTACGAACTATATAGAAGTTATATTCACACTTCTCCTCTTCTACATGTAGATGGGAATAGCTTGTAGAAAAACAGAAAAAAGTTTTAAACGATTGTCTGACACTCGCTGGAGTGTTCATTACAACTCAGTTGCAGTCATAAAGTAAAACGTGGATGCATCCGAGAGCACTTTAGAATATATGCCAGATCCATCCAAGGCGTACCTTGCAGCATGCTTACTCCTTCGAGCTATATGTTGATTTTACGTTTTTGACCTGGAGGAGGTAAATTTATTACAAAAAATCTACAGTCCCCAAAAATGACTGTGGATAAGGGACTTGCAAATTAATAAGCCTGAATGAGTTTTTGGTGACATAACAAACCGCAATGTTAGTTTTGGCACAAAAAAATGCAACAAGAAAGAAGAAGGATAAATAAAACAATACTAAGTGAACTATCTCCTGACCCTGGATTATTTTTGAATGCATAGACCGAATTGTAAAAGAATTGTTGCAATGATACGTGGCTATGAAAGAAATCACTAAAATTTTCCAAATTATTCAAACAAAATTTATACTTGAAGCTTGCTAAGACGCTCTGTCTATAGCATTGGAGTATGTGGTAGAAATCTGCGACGAGTTTGGTAAGGAGCAGATGCTACAAGATATAAAAAGGTATCGTACGCATCTACGTGCAACCGATGACAAATTGGTCTTTGCTGCTAGATGTACAAGCTGAGAAACCCTTCAATTTCCAATTAAATGGGAGTTTAGTGAATTATTATCTTGTACATCATACGTAATCAAACATTTCTGGACAATTTGTGTCTCAATTTCATCATGTGAGGTAAGTTTTGCTAAACTGGAACTAATACAAAATCATCTATGAAGAATTAAAAATGACCAGCCAATTTCTCCATTTTACCAACAAAAAAAAGTTTCAAATGGAACAAATTTCAATGGAGTTATTAAAATTCTCACAAAAATAAAGGTAGGAAAGCACGTACAATAATAATGTCAATAGTAACTACTATCTTGTACCAAGGTTACGAAACTAACTGATACTGTAATTGTACAAGCTTTGTTTCTAGATATGCTAAACAAAGGGTAGTTTTTTTTACACTGTTCTTCACTATTTGTTTGCATTCTACCTGATAGTTGCTGTGCTAAATGCTGATTCGTATTCTAAGTTTCTCACCTATGTCGTTAAGTACGCATATTACATTTATTAGAGGATACAGCATACACGTTATAAATACTTAAGTGAGCTCGAGAAGGCGCTACATTTTACTCTGACTCTACTCTTACTGAAGTTACCTAAGTACATTGCAGTAGGCTTTATTTGCCTTAAAATTAGGCCCTACATACCATACCACATTTCCTGCCTTACATGTCAACACTTGGTCACCCCACCGTGATGTACAAAGATACACACAGAAGATGCTGTTCAGCTTCCCATGAATCAGGCACTGCCGCATGCATGTGTGGTAAATACTTCCATAAGCGCCCGATTTAGATCAAAGAATGTATCATTCCAAGAAGAGATAAAATACAGGAGATAAGGAGTACAATACCCATGGGGCTTCCAGCACACTTTCACTGCCCTTGTATCGTAGTGATGTCACATACGGTCATTGACCTTGGACTCATTACATCGAGCATGGCATCACAAGGCATGCCCTTCTTTCTATGACAACATAATCACAACGTAACAAGTCACTCTCCCCTTAAATGACGGCACATTGACAGGAAATTCAAAAAATGTCAACGATACAGGCAACCATAATGCAGTATTTTACGGGCCTGAGAATGGAACAGGAGTGACAGAGTTATTTTCACATCTAAACTGTCAGCCAAAATACGTTGCGGGGCTTCGTATTTCGATCTTAGGATCAATTATGTAACAGATTTGGCTCACATTTCGTTGCAACGAATGAAAACCTAAAAATACGTACATACTTGCTAGCAGCATTTGATAGAGCAGCTCAGGACCTGCTCTTGGAATAATCTGATACAGAGTGCCCTGTCTGTTTATTCTGTGAGCCACTTAGTTCACAAACGTGTAGATGCAGATGAATACACGACAGTGCCATCCCAACTGAGGTTGACGACATCTTTGTCCTCGAACAATGAACGAAACCACGAGAGGAGGCTCGTGCGAAGCAGATCACAAGTTGCCGTGAGAAACATAAAAAATTTTGAGCATCAAGCCCATAAGTGGTTCATGACCGATCGGGTTGCATGTAGTGTGAGGAGGACAACGCGAGAGGCGTTCAATGAATTCGAAAGTAAAGTTTTATATACTGACTTGGCAGAAAATCCTAAGAAATTTTGGTATTATGTCAAAGCGGTAGGTGGATCAAAACAAAATGTCCAGGCCCGACAAGACGCCTCCTGAGACGTGGCAAGGTAGGAGTAGGCAAAATGCAACAGGGAATAACAATATTAATCTGCTAATAGTAAACTGCAGGAGCGTCTATAGAAAGGTCACAGGACTGCTCTCATTAATAAACGGTCACAATTCCCACATAGTACTAAGGACAGAAAGTTGGCTGAAACCAGATGTAAACAGTAATGAAATTCTAAACTCAGATTGGAATGTATACCGCGGAGACAGCCTGGACAGTGAAGGGGCAGGCGTGTATATAGCGATAAGAAGTGCAATAGTATCGAAGGAAATTGACGGAGATCTGAAATGTGAAATAATTTGGGTGAAGGTCACGATTAAAGCAGGCTCAGACATGGTAATTGGATGTCTCTATAGGCCCCCTGGCTCAGCAGCTGTTGTGGCTGAGCACCTGAAGTATAATTTGCAAAATATTTCGAGTAAATTTCCCCACCATGTTATAGTTCTGGGTGGAGATTTTAATGTGCCGGATATAGACTGGGAGACTCAAACGTTCATAACGGGTGGCAGGGACAAAGAATCCAGTGAAATTTTTTTAAGTGCTTTATCTGAAAACTACCTTGAGCAGTTAAACAGAGAACCGACTCGTGGCGACAACATATTAGACCTTTTGGTGACAAACAGACCCGAACTATTTGAGACAGATAACTCAGAACAGGGAATCAGCGATCATAAAGCGGTTACTGCATCGATGATTTCAGCATAAATAAAAATATTAAAAAAGATAGCAAGATTTTTCTGTTTAGCAAAAGCGACAAAAAGCAGATTTCAGAGTACCTGATGGCTCAACACAAAAGTTTTGTCTCGAGTACAGATAGTGTTGAGGATCAGTGGACAAAGTTCAAAACCATCGTACAATATGTGTTAGATGAGTATGTTCCAAGCAAGATCGTAAGAGATGGAAAAGAGCCACCGTGGTACAACAACCGAGTTAGAAAACTGCTGCGGAAGCAAAGGGAACTTCGGAACAAACATAAACATAGCCAAAGGTTTGCAGACAAACAAAACTTACGTGAAGCGAAATGTAGTGTGAGGAAGGCTAAGCGAGAGGCGTTCAATGAATTCGAAAGTAAAGTTTTATCTACTAACTTGGCAGAAAATCCTAAGAGATTTTGGTCTTATGTCAAAGCAGTAGGTGGATCAAAACAAAGTGTCCAAACACTCTGTGACCAAAATGGTAGATATCGAAATAGACGACAGAGGGATAGTGAAACAATTAAAATCGCTCAAAAGAGAAAAGACCGCTGGACCTGATGGGATACCAGTTCGATTTTACACAGAGTACGCGAAGGAACTAGCCCTCCATCTTGCAGCGGTGTACCATAGGTCTCTAGAAGAGCGTAGCGCTCCAAAGAATTGGAAAAGGGCACCGGTCATCCCCATTTTCAAAAAGATACGTCGAACAGATGTGCAGAACTATAGACCTATATCTCTAACGTCTATCAGTTGTAGAATTTTGGAACACGTATTATGTTCCAATATAATGACTTTTCTGGAGACTAGAAATCTACTCTGCAGGAGTCAGCATGGGTTTCGAAAAACACGACCGTGTGAAACCCAGCTGGCGCTATTCGTCCACGAGGCTCAGAGTGCCACAGACACGGGTTCCCAGGTAGATGCCGTGTTTCTTGACTACCGCAAGGCGTTCGATTCAGTTCCCCACAGTCGTTTAATGAATAAAGTAACAGCATATGGACTATCAGACCAATTGTGTGATTGGATTGAAGAGTTCCTAGATAACAGAACGCAGCATGTCATCCTCAATGGAGAGAAGTCTTCCGAAGTAAGAGTGATTTCAGCTGTGCCGCAGGGGAGTGTCATAGGACCGTTGCTATTCACAATATACATAAATGACCTTGCGGATATAATCGGTAGTTCACTGAGGCTTTTTGCAGATGATGCTCTGGTGTATCGAGAGATTGTAACAATGGAAAATTGTACTGAAATGCAGGAGGATCTGCAGCGAATTGACGCATGGTGCAGGGCATGACAATTGAATGTCAATGTAGAGAAGTGTAATGTGCTGCGAACACATAGAAAGAAAGATCCCTTATCATTTACCTACAATATAGCAGGTCAGCAACTGGAAGCAGTTAATTCCATAAATTATCTGGGAGCACGCATTAGGAGAGATTTAAAATGGAATGATCATATAAAGTTGATCGTCGGTAAAGCAGATGCCAGACTGTGATTCATTGGAAGAATCCTAAGGAAATGCAATACGAAAACGAAGAAAGTAGGTTACAGTACGCTTGTTCGCCCACTGCTTGATTACTGCTCAACAGTGTGGGATCCGTACCAGATACGGTTGATAGAAGAGATAGAGAAGATCCAACAGAGAGCAGCGCGCTTCGTTACAGGATCATTTAGTAATCGCGAAAGCGTTACGGAGATGGTAGATAAACTCCAGTGGAAGACTGCAGGAGAGACGCTCAGTAGCTCGGTATGGGCTTTTGTTGAAGTTTCGAGAACATTCCTTCACCGAGGAGTCAAGCAGTATATTGCTACCTCCTGCGTATATCTCACGAAGAGACCATGAGGATAAAATCAGAGAGATTAGAGTCCACATAGAGGCATACCGACAATTCTTCTTTCCACGAACAATACGAGACTGGAGTAGAAGGGCGAACCGATAGAGGTTCTCAAGGTACCCTCCACCACACACCGTCAGATAGCTTGCGGAGTATGGATGTAGATGTAGATTCAGATGTCAACACATGTTTAGTTCAGCCAAGACTGGAGGGCATCACATCTCTAGGAAAACTGGCCTCTGTATTCCAAGCCGAAATTACTGCTATCAGGGAATGTGTGGAGGAGAATATGCGTAGGTGCTACAAGGACTGTAGTATCTAAATCTGTTCACAGTGCCAGGCAGCTCTGAAATCATTGGCAGGTCCTGCAACAAGATCTAAGATTGTTGCAGAATACCACAGGGCTCTGGTGGAGATAGGGTGAAGCAATAGGGCAAACCTAGTGTGGGTCCCTGGCCACTCAGGGATCTGTAGCAATGAACAAGCCGACAGACTGGCTAGAATGGGGGCAACAACTCCATTTATTGGACCGGAACCTGTCTTGACAATCACCAAGGCTATGATTAAATTAGAACTAAGGAACTGGCTTGTGAAGCAGGACTTAGGACCAAGGTTCATAAACAAAAACATGTCCAAGCCATGTTTTAAAAGAAGCTCTGTAATCCTGGGATTGGACAGGAAAAAGATCAAACTCATGACTGGACTGATGACTGGCGATGGGAATTTCAAAAAACACCTACACACAATGGGCATAACGGAAGGGGCCCATAAATGTAGGATCTGTGATGGGGATGAAGAAACTGCATTACACCTAATCTTCGAATGCATGGCATTGGAGACTAAAGGGTACAGACTCTTCGGGACAACTAGACCTGAAGGAATTGTGTCTAACAAGAAAACTGGCAGAGGACTCCTTGCACTATTTAAGGGTACTGGTTGACTCTACTAGATAAACAGGGAGCGCACAATAAACTTAGTTTCGGTGCGGGTAGTGGCGGTTTGGAGGTGAGCTGTTTTAGCTTCCCTGTTGAAATCAAATCAAAATCAACTGGTAAAAGTGGACTGGCGTTATTAAGAGACTGGGATATACAGTATTTAGGCCTCTCACAATACCGGGTGATTATTGAAGATACAGAAGTAAATGAGAAATACAGTAACATACTGTCAGGATGTTGGCATAAATTCAATTTTCATAATTCTTGTTTTTAATTACAATACTATGTTATTTAAGAACGAGAGTATGTTATGCTTTCCGTCTGGTTCCCTAAGAAGCATCCTCTATTGGAGTTTTGTCAAATTTTATTTCACTATCCTTAAAAATTAAATAACGTTCGAACCTTTCTGCATCTTCACTGTAACTTCTCACATCACTGCAGGTTATCTGGACCAGTGCTGTCTAAGTTAAATGCGCCGTAAAACTGTTCTCTCGTATTATCGCTCAGCATAAAACTTATCATTGTTGTACCTGGCTGTATTCGACACAGCTTGGCTTCCGCTCCACGTGAAACTAAATCCAACGAGATTCCAGCAAACGGAGAGGAATACATGGTGTAACGTATACATCAGGTTTCTTTCTTATGATGGACACGGTATAGCGTCACTCTTATGTAACTGTCGCGAAATTTGAATAGACATATTCTTCCAGCTGTAGAAACATACCTACCGACCTTCGTTCGAGTCACACAACTCTTTCTCGGTGCTGCGATTTTTTTTCCGTCGGTGCATTTTGGAATTGGAATTATTGCACTGATTTTCATGTTTGAGGATTTTTTCATGGCTCATATATCTTGCATACCAGATGAAATATTTCTATCACGACTGGTTCCTCCAAGGAACTCAAAACTTTGGAGGAAATGTTGTCTGTTCCATATGCCTTATATCAGCTTAGATCTTTCAGTGCTCAGTCAAATTCTTCTTGCAGTATGATACCTCCCATCGCCTCCATTTCTACCTCCTCTTTCCCTAACATTACACTCTCGTTTCCTTTGTACAGAGTTTCCATATATTCCATCCACATTTTAGTCTTCCTTTCTTAGCTTAGTACCAGCTTGCCATTAGAGCTCTTGACAGCCGTACAGCTGATTCCTTTTCCTGCTAAGGTTTTGTGGCCTGGATTACGAAATGCCACAGCCTTGTTCTTTGGAAACAGCACACTACATGGAGTTGAAAGGGAAAGCAAATTTTTACCTGCAACCGCTACCCAAAACCACAAGTTTCATTCTATAAAACACAGTTTCATGACTAAGAGGAAGCAAACATACAAAATTGTGATCTATTGATTACTGTGTAACGAAAAGCTAGAATTAATAGAAATTGTACAGTTTGAAAGAGACAGCTTAGATGAAACTAATGTACCAATTGAATGAAGGTGTGCTGATTTCTCGATAAGTTACATAACTCTGCAATATGGAACAGTAGTAGATCTACACTCTTTTTTTTTACTCATTTGTTCTATGGGCGTGTAGAGGATACCAATATGTGGCTTTATATAGGGCATAGTACACGGTGCTAGCTGTGCATAGGAGTGGTGGGTGCAGTGAAATTTCAGTAAGATTTGTCTGACGCAAGTTAGTTCCGATTTAAATAGTGCACGTTCCCGTTTATCCTTGTACAGTATCTGCTTGTCTGCACCAGAGATACAGGTATGCTATATATGAACACACAGCAATATTGGTTTCACCAATTTTTTTTTAACCCAAGGCCTTACGTAGAATTAAAAACTGATATTTGTGACATTATGAAGAAAAGTTATTAAATCATTTTTGCAGTAAAAATTAACAATGAAGTGAAAATTTATTTTTACGACAATTCCAAATACAGGGCAAATGTAATGCAAAGCCGTTAAATATTACATTGTATCTGATTGGTAAAACACACTGCATCAAACTAGAGAAACTGAAAATATAATAAACAGATAAGTAGGAAACATGCAATGTATAAAACAAAAAGAGAGGGAGTCAAGAAGTTGACGAACCATCAGAGAGAGCTTTTTCTGTCTAGTTCACAAGACACACGAAGTTTTCTAATTTTTTATCATGTGCAATGCAATGTCTTTGTGTTCCTATGCATTTCCTCCTCACCTGAAAATGCTAAATTATCATTCTACAACAAATATTCTGAGAGAAATATGTGAATAAGATTCTTAGTCAACGAGGTTATGTATCAGCTGCTTTCGATCTTAATAATATAAGAATTTTATTCATGTTCTTAAGATATTAAAATCACTAAGTATTAGAGCAATATCTGACTGCACAGTCAAATTGTGTGTGGGTGGACCTGTATGTCCCTAGATGCTCGTGGAAACACCATGGCGAATCAGTTTAATATCTTCACTCCCAGCGTGATGTGTGTAGTGCCTCTGAGTACTCAAACCCATTCGGCAAAACGAATGAGGGAGGCTACTCTTCCTGAAACTCAGAATGTATTTAGTATTGCTCAAAGAGTCATAAATCAGACCATGTTTGTAGTGATTGTGAGGAAGGAATGGATGCCTCAAAAAGTGTCCCCTCCCTATATTCATAACGGATTAGAAAGACTTGCTGGTACGTTAAAGTCTCTTAAACAGTTGCAAAATGGGGCAAAAGGAGATGGAACTTCTTAGGAAATAACAGAAACTGGGTGATTACGACACCAGTTATTGTTGAGTTGCGTAACTCTCTAAGCTCAAACAAGGATGTAGTCACATGATTCAAATGGCTCTGAGCACTATGGAACTGAACTGCTGAGGTGATCAGTCCCCTAGAACTTAGTACTACTTAAACCTAACTAACCTAAGGACATCACACACATCCATGCCCGAGGCAGGATTCGAACCTGCGACCGTAGCGGTCGCGCGGTTCCAGACTGTAGCGCCTAGAACCGCTTGGCGACACCGGCTGGCTGTGGTCACATGGCGTGATATTATGGACGTAGACAGTTCAGAACTCAAGCAAGAATTGGCATAAAATGTATAGTAAATAGGAACAAAGGACGCTGAGGAATACTGGAGAGATTGAGATTCATTGCGACCAGTTCTCCAAAACTACCTGGACACATCAACACAGGGTTCCCCAACTTAGGGTTAGACTTTATATACGTAGACCCATAAGGTCCTTCAAAAACCAGCGATTTGTCCACACACCGCTGAATTGGAGAGGTGAAGCTACTTGCAAAAAACGTGGAAAGACAGCCCAATACTCGGGCACTGACTGTTCGTCTCAAGTGATATGCAGCAACTTCTCTGGGAGCCACCTAGTCTGGAGCTGAGTGTGACCAATTTTCTCTCAGAAACGAAAAATTCCAGAAATAAAGGTGACCAAGCGGGTCCCATACGTGGAAGCCAAAAAACAATACAAGGCAACAAAACCATATCGTGGCCATGTCTTTTGATTCCTTGGTGAAGAAATCTGTTTCCAATATAGATGCTTCGACATGGAGGACTTCCAGTAAACCATTATCTGCTGCCACCACCTGTACTTGCACCTGTACATGCCAAAGTAAAGAAAGCAAAGTCATAGCGATACGGATAGCTATGACTCAAGAAAAATCATCACTTTTCCAATGAGTGTATAGAAGGCACCGCAAAAACAGAGTACCTCTGAAACTCCCCTTCCCTCTTCACCCCTCCTCTACCCCGGGCCCTAAGTGTGCCTCAACATCATGGCACAAAATTAGGGGTGAATTAAAACTTAACCACTGATATAGACCCCCTCCAATGAAATATGACTGGGTACAGAACCCATCTGGAGGAACTTAGTTTCCTCATACGGGACAGACCAATCTGTCTATGTCTTCAAGAGACACATTTAAAGTTACCGACGTACCTCTACTTGGGGGCTGTCACCTCTACAGGAAAGACGGCCATACTGGTGACAGGGAGAAAGGTGGGCTGTCGGTGTTCATCAGGAACACATTCCACTCTTCACCTGCGCCCATAACCACACAGTTACAGACGGTCGCTATTGGGGTAATGGCCCATGTTAATATCACGGTGAACTTTCTGTGCCTTCCATCCCATGAGCCCGTTGACAGCGAAATCCTCACGCAGCTTATTGCGGAAATGTTTCGTCCCTTTCTCCTTTTAGGAGACTGTTATGCGCACAGTGCACTACGGGATACAACACCACTTTTCGCAGGGGCCAGAGACTTGAAGATCTTGCACAAACTGCATTCATTATAGTGATAAACATGGCTGACGCTACGCATTTCAGCACCGCTACAGGTTCGTCTACAGCGCTAGTCCTCTCCTTCTTTTTGCCTGCACTTTCAGACACTGCTCGATGTGAAGTGAATGACGACATTCATGGCCGCTACCACATCCCCATCGGTATCTGTCGGCCAGAGGGAGCAGATACCAAACGAAAGCCGACGAGGTAGCTCTTCAGAAACGCTAACTGGATGCTATAGAGGCATTTTTTTTTTTCACGCGGTGTGGAAGCGTCCAAGACTCGATGGTCACATGACAACAGTGATTCACCAATCCGCTGATGCATCCGTCCCCATGTTATCAGTCGCACCCAGAAGGCAACCGGGCCCTTTGTGAAAAGAATGGCGATAGCAAAGGCAAGGAAAATAATTCTCACGAGTAAGCAGAAGTCTTGGCATGGGTTCCTGAACTCCATGATTAAGTCCACATCCGCAAGTAAAGTGTGGGAAGCCATTAGGAGAATTTCGAAGCGGAACTCATGACCACCAATAGCAGCTATACGAGAGCAAGGATGTCTCCTAACATCGCCGAGAGACATTGCTCAGACAATGGATGAATTTTATAAAACCGTTACAGCCGATTCTAGCTAGAACCCAGCTTTCCGTCGTTATCGGCAGACACAGGACAGGGTTGGTTTTTATTTCAGTCTCAACAAAAAGGAGGAAAACAGCCAGCTTTTCTTTAATTGAGAGTTAGAGTCCGCATTGTCAGGAAGTCGCGATATTGCGCCCGTTAATGACCTGGTAACGTACAGCATGATGAAACACCTGAACCCGTTGTCAGAGGAGGTCCCCCTTCAGCTCTTTAATGTTGATCGGGTGACAGGAGGCTTTCCCAACTCGTGGAAAGAATCTGTTTCAGTCCCGATTTTAAAACCAGAATACGATCGGACTAACCCTGTTAGTTATCTAGCGTCAGTCTCACAAGCTGCGAAGGAAAGAGCGTATAGTCCACTGACGCCTAGTGTGGGTCCTTGAAATCAGCTCGCTACTAAATCTCTCCCAGAGCGAGTTCAGTAGATATCGCTCTATACTTGACACCTGACCCTGCTGAAGCCGGCGATTCAACAAGCTTTCCTCCGTGGGCAACACATTATCGGTATATTATTTGGCTTGGAAAAGGCCTACGATACTACCTGGAGGCCTAATATTTTGTTGCAGCTTTATGAATGGGATCTCCGTTAGTGTCTCCCGCAGTGCCAGCTCCAGGGATTTTGGCGCCCCGTGCGAAAATTTCAAGGCCTCCCCCCCTTGCTTTTTCAGACAGAGTAAAATAGTAACCTTTTTCACAAATGTCATTCATCCATGACGTCGAATTTTGACATTCACACGTCTTTTTAAAGTTCAGACCCGAGCCAGGTATGCAGCATCAGTCAGTGAGACAGAAGTAAAACGTTTACAATGTAATACATTTTGAGTTATAATTTTAAAATTAAATATATCAGTCAGAATTAAATTATGTCAACCAGAACTAAGTTATGTCACTCACAGAGTATATATATAAAATCTGTCCACTTTTTCTCACTTCCTGAGCAGAAGGGGCGTGCAGTGCGAAGAGAGGAGCACCGTGACGAGCACAGGTGGTTGTAATAGGCTAGTCGAGTTCTCGAAGTACTACGAACGCTCACGTTTACGCTTCGTTCCGAATGCTTGCTGTGGTATAAATGACGAACGGGAGAGGCACGTTTTATGAAAGTGCATATTTAAATAGACGTTTATGTTCACATGCCGTACATATTAGTAGCACACCACAAAGACACAAAAGCATGCTTGTTAACTGCGCACTGAACGACTGTTTACTGAAGCGCTAAAACAGTGGTCCTATCAGAAAGGAATTTTCAGTACAGCGTCGGGTTGGCGGTAACAGAATCATTCTGCACTCAACCTCCAATGCTGTTTCTCTAAATTTTCTCAATAGAGTTCCTCGAAAAGAACTTTCTTTGCCTTCTCCCCAGGGATCCCCTATTTAAGTTTCCGAAGCATCTCTGTGATACCTGCATGCTGTTCGAAGCTACCGGTAACAAATCTAGTAGCCCACCTCTGAATTGCTTCGATGTCTTCCTTTAATCCGACCTGGTACGGATCCCAAACATCCGAGCAGTACACAAGAATGCGGTCCCCTTTACAGATAAACCCAAGTTTAGCAAAACTCTCCCAACAAACCAAAGTCAACCATTTGCCTTTCCAACCACAGTCCTCACATGCTCGTTCCATTTCATATTGCTTTGAAATGTTACACCCATATATTTAAGCGACGTGACTGCGTTGAGCACACACTACTAATGCTGCATCGAAACATTAAGGGTCTATTTTTCCCGCTCATCTGCATTAACTTACATTTTGCACTATTAGATTTAGCTGCCATTCATTATACCAACTACAAATTTAGTTTAAGTCATTTTGTGTCCACCTACAGTCACTCAATCTCGACAACTTCCCGTACACCACAATATCACCAGCAAACAACCGCAGATTGCTGCCCACCCTGTCCACCAGATCATTTACGTATACAGAAGACAACAGCAGTGTTGTCACATTTCCCTGGAACGCTCCTGACGATATCTTTGCCTCTGATGAACAGTTGCCGTCAAGATCAGTATACTGAGTTCTACGACTTAAGAAGCCTTCGAGCCACTCATGTATCTGGGAACCTATTTCATATGCTCGTACCTTCGTTAACAGTCTGCAATGGGGCACCGTGTCAAATGCTTTCCGGAAATCTGGAAATATGGGATCTGCCTGTTGCTCTTCATCCACAGTTCGCAGTACACCATGTGAGAAAAGGGCAAGCTGAATTTCACATGAACCATGCTTTCTGAAACCATACAGATTTGTGGACATAAGTTCTTCAGTCTCAACAAAATTTATTATATTGGAACTGGAAATGTTCAAATGGTTCAAATGGCTTTGATCACTATGGGACTTAACATCTGTGGTCATCAGTCGCCTAGAACTTAGAACTACTTAAACCTCACTAACCTAAGGACATCACACACATCCATGCCCGAGGCAGGATTCGAACCTGCGACCGTAGCAGTCACGCGATTCCGAACTGAGCGCCTAGAACCGCTAGACCGAACTGGAAATGTGTCGAAGGATTCTGCAACAAACCGATATTAGGGATATTAGCCTATAATTTTTCGGGTCCGTTCTTTTACCTTTCTTATATGTAGAAATTACCTGCGTTTTTCTTTTCAGTCGCTTTGGACTTCCCGCTGAGCGAGAGGTTCGTGATAAATGTAAGCTAGGTAAGGGGTTAATTCCGTAGAATACTCTTTGTAAAACCGAATTGGGATTCCACCCGGATCGAGTGACTTACTTGTTTTCAACTCTTTCAGTTGTTTCTCTACCACAGGGATGCTTATTAGTATGTCGTCCATAGTGGAGTCTGTTCGATATTCAGACAGCGCTATGTTTGTACGTCTCTCCTGCATGAACGATATCTTATACTTGGAATTTAAAACTTCGCCTTTCTCTTTGCTATCTTCAACTGCCACACCAGATTGATCAACGAGTGAGTGGATGGAGGCATTAGACACGCTTTCGATTTTACAAAGGACTAGAATTTTCTCGAGTTCTCTGCCAGATCTTTTACTAAGGCATGACAGTTGAAGTAGTTGTATGTTTCACTCGTAGATCTTTACACAGACGCACGAAACTCCACTAACCTTTGCTTCTAGTCATTTGTGCGTTCTCTTTTGAACCGAGAGTGCAATAGCCTTTGCTCCTTCAGTATTTTCCGCACTTCATTGTTAAACCATGATGGGTCTTTTCCGTGGTTAATCCACATACGAGACACATAATTCTCCACACCAAGATATACAATCAGTTTCAACTTTGCCCATAATTCGTCTACGTTCATCATACTGGAACTAAGTGATGTCAAATCACTGTCTAAGTGTGATGCCAATAACTGTTTGTCTTCTAGTTCTAGCAAAAACACTCTCCCAGCCTCCTTAACTGATCTGTTAACTTTTGTAACCATGGTTGCTATAATGACATCATGATTACTAATCTCCTATCTGGCCCGTTTGTAGCGGCAAGGTCTAAGATGTTTCCATTGCTCGTGGTCCAGATGACGTGAACTGGCTGTGTTGGCTGCCGCACTGGCTGCTCAGGACAGTGTTTAGAAAACGTGTTCAAAAGTACTTCACATGACTCTCCGTCACAAACTGCAATGAATCCATATACATCCCAGCCTATTCTCGGTAGGTTAAAGTCGCCTCCAATTAATAATGCTGATACGAGTATCTACGCGCTACTGACCGTAGACCGTTTTGAATGGTTCTAGAACAGTCACAGCACAATCGTGTGGCCCGTAAAAACATCCAACAATTAACATAGTTTTACCTATACCTATTATATGTGACCAGATAACTTCACTGTCACTGTCAACTTCAACCACAACAGAGACAATGTTTTCCTCGACTGCAACCAACACTCGCTCTTCTATGGCCTCTAATCTGTCTTTCAGATATACATTCGACGACTTACTAAATATTTCAAGAGCTTCCCACTTCGGGTTCCAACAGCTCTCGGTCCCAAGAATAATTTGAGTGAAAGTCCTTTACTGGAAGGCAGAACTCTATTGCGAACACTTCAACAATTTACTGATAAAATTTTGACTGAATTCCCTTGCTGCAAATTGACAGGCGAGTTTTCTTCAGAGTGCCTCAAACAACAGCCTAGCCTTAAAAAAAACATCATGTGCACTCCACAAGTACTCTGCCACGCGAGTAGCTGCTTCCTTTGTGCAGTGCACCCCTTACTTATGAAAGGGGCTCCTACAAACCCTCAACCGATAATGCAAGTCTAGAGACATGCAGCCAAGACTGCAGCAGAGACCGTGGATATAACAAGCGACACCTGAGGTGTCGCATGCTACACGCCAGATTCTCCGCCACCACTTACCAAAGCCAAAAGGGCATTTAGCTTTTCACGAACTGTGGCCAGCACCGCCATCATCAGCACACAGCGTGCACACATCCTAGAAGATTAACTGGAGAAGTAAAGTATAAGAGCAGATGGAAATCTGACGCCTTAATGAGCTTTGTAGCTGGCTGTTCAGAAGAACTGAAAACTGCACTACAGACTGCCTGAGCCTCGTGATGACTGGGCGTAGTGTGATGTCCTTAGGTTAGTTAGGTTTAAGTAGTTCTAAGTTCTAGGGGACTGATGACCATAGATGTTAAGTCCCATAGCGCTCAGAGCCATTTTTTTAGACTGCCTGAATTTTCACTTACAAAACACTAGCTTAAACTTCTTAAGCACAAGAATAGGCATGAAATTAAATAAATATGAACGAGGAAACCACAGGAAAAGATAAACACGTAACTTTTGTATTACATACACACTGTGGCATCGCATACACTGTTCCATGTCTGTGAACAACTTCATCTTCTGTGCCTCCTCCAACCTTGCAATGGCTATTCGGCAATTGAAGGTGGTTGGAGGAATGGTCAGACTACACAGGTTTTAAATTATCTTCGCAGAAAACTGTGTTTTTTGCCTTTAAATCGTACCCACACTCTTTTAATTCGCTGGTCTTAAACCTTGGGGGCGGGGCGGGAGGGGGGTGGGGGAGGGGGCGGGGCGGGATGGTAGGGTACACAACACTATTCTCACTTTTAAGAAAACGGTGAAATACCTTTGCCTCACTTTTGATGAGAGGCTAATACGCTAATGTGGCTGTCAGGCCTCAAATAACTGAAGATAAGATGCCTCAAGGCTCTGGCCATCCTTAAAGGCGTTAGTTATGGGTATTGGGGATCAGACTAGACACGTCTGCTCCAATTCTATAAAGCTTTCATGTAACCCTGCCTTGAATATGGATGCCAGATTTATGGACATGCAAGGCCTTCTTACCTCAAAACGCAGCACATGGTTCACCACGCGGGCATTAGGCTGTCAACAGGGGATTATCGCATGAGTCCAGTTGCTAGCTTGTGTGTTGTGGTTGGTGATCCTCCACCAATTCAATATCTTTTCCTCATGGTATGCCAACCATGCAGTGCTCTGTCCACTCCTAAATCGCAATCATCAATCTCCTTCCACAGCCGCAAATGGAACGTTTGTTCCGTCACTGTACATGGGCCGTTTAGGGTTCATATGGGGGAGAACCTTTGGTTACTACAGGTTTACAGCTTTAAGATCCAAAGTCAGGGATAGAGCAGGGGTTCCCTGACTACTGAAGAGGTCCTTTGACTATACACATAGGAATGTTGAGATTTAGAAGGAACGGAAAAAACAAAACAATCTTTGTACATTAATGTAAGATCTTTGTTGGTTGCTGTTTATAATAATGAGAGAAGACTCTCGCTCCTTTTTAGTCTTGTGCACTCTCTTAAAATACGAATAAAAGACAGTCCCCAGAATTTTCCGAGTTATCTTGACATTGGCGCTGGAAATCTGGGGAAGTAACAGTTGGTAATTTGCGAGTGCCAAAAGACTATAGTTTACCGTGTAAGAAGATTTTAGGTATCATGTGGGGAATTACAGCTTCATCAGCAGAAGATGTTGCATTAAACAGCGTGCCAAAATTAAAGGACGGTAGAATTTTTCCGTTACGTTATGGGACCTGGAAATAAAAGGCCTTGGTGAATAAGTTACCGGCGATATGAAGAAACCTGAAAACGTGAAACATCCAAGGGGAAACAATAAGACGCTTTAGCAAAATACTATATTTTGAGAACCATAGATATCAATGTTACAACCGACATCCTTACCTGCGAAATGTCTAAGTAAATGTGTAATACACTTACCAAGACATATCAGAAGAATACAGACCAACAGGAGACTCAGTTACTTGGAAAGTTCTACAACTTCGAATATGACGGAAGTCTGGATATGATGTCCAATATTGCTAAAGTACAAATCCTAGAATTCAGATTGAACTGCCTGGGGCAGGAAATTGACGAAACAACACTGATCTCAAGGATGACAAAACAAAATTTCCTAAGGAATGTAAACATTTTCGAAGTGCTGGGGGCTCGACTAGTAAGGAGGAGAAAGCACTGGAAAACCTGAAATGAAGACTTCAATCAGAATAAGATAAAATGTAGAAAAAGAAGGAAGAAATACGTGTTGCATTCAAAGCCGCAGCATACAGGAAAAAAGAACAGAATTAAAAAAAATAGAAGTGCTTTCGATGTGGAGGTTCAGGTCACTATGTAAGCGAGTGTAAAAGGAAACTTAGTGATAACAAGAACGAAATACAGCGCTCCACATATGGTAAATATGTGGAAGAGTGCTGACCGATTAAGGATCCGCCTCCATGTAAAAACTCCAAAAACAGAAATCATCCAGCTGAAAAATTGTATTGCAAAGACAAATATGAGAAGATGACGAAAGCACCAAAGACAGTTTTTCTTTCAGAAGTACTTGTAACTTTCTGTTAGAAAATTAGAAAATTAGCAATTAGAAAAGAAGACTGATAAAATAGATATTAGATTTGTTGCAGAAGTAATGAACTCATGTCACATAAAGGGAAAATTTTGTCAAATGTGAAGAGTTGTGAAGATACTAAAATTAAGATTGCAAATGGACATTTCATGTGTTTTAATCTTGTTGGTGAAATTGAATCACAACAGATGTTGTTTCAAAAGTGTTCCACAACCTTGAATTGTAAATTAATTTATTGTCAGTTAATGCCATTAAGTTACTCAGTGTCACAAAAAACTAGGACATCTGAATCTAATTACGTGAAAGAAATATGGTGTGGACAAAATTGTGTTGGAAGAGGACATTCCTTGTTGTGAAACGTATATAATGTAAAAGCAAGTAAGAAAACCATTCTCCACGGTACAGCACAGGGCAACAAGGCATCTTGATATTATTGACACGTTTGGTAAGGTAAGCCCACCAACTTATCTTGGTAGAGAGTATTTCGTAAAGTGTCTTGATAATTACATACATTTCTTGCAAGTGTATCTACTACACACAAATTATGAAACAGAAGACCACGTAAAGTAATATGTAAGTGAAAGTGAAGCTCATTTCAATATGAAGACAGAAAAAAATAGTGATAGAGGAGGAGAGTTGAGAAGGAATGGTGTACAGTAGAATGGTATAGTGATTTAATACACCATTAAACAATCTCCTCAACTAAGTTAAATGTTAAGTCAGAAAGAATAAATCTTATCATCATGAACAAAGTAAGAGCCATTTTATGTGATTCAAAGCTTGGAAACAAAATATGGGGCCATGTTGTTTTGACTGCAGCTTATCTCATGAACAGAAGCTCTACTACAGCTGTTGATGTGGCTCGAGCTCTAATGTGGTATAGTTGAGGACCAAATTTGACAAGATTTTCTTTTTTTGTATTTGCACCTTTCTCAAAATGACTTGGCTATTTAAAAAACGCAAGTGTAAGAAGTGAAAGAGGTGTTCATGTAGGATATACATCTGATATCCCAAGACCAGAAATTTTTCTGAAGCAAGAGATGCTGAATTTACTAACCAGGCAAGGTGGCACAGTGGTTAGCACACTGGACTCCCATTTCGGAAAACAATAGTTCAAACCTGCATCCATCTGTCCTGACTAAGGTTTTGGGTGATTTCCCTAATTTGCTTCACGCAAATGCCAGGATGATTCCTTTGAAAGGGCATACCTGATTTCCTTCCCCTTTCTTCCCTAATATGAGCTTGTGCTCTGTCTCTGATGAGCTCATTGTCACCATGATGCACAAGACTAACCTTCTCCTCTCCTCCTCTGAATTTACTCATTGATATGAAAACAAAAAAAGAGGAAAACATAGAAGCAGGAAAAAATTATAACTGCAGAAAACCAAATTTTTGAAGAACTGAACGTTCAGAAGGGAGAATAGACCAACCAGAAGAAAGAAAAGAAGAACCAGAAGAAGAAAGAAGACAGAAACCAGAAGAAAAAAGAAGAGAAACTAAAAGAAAAGTTTTCATGGAAGTTCCAGAAGGATACAAGGAACAAGAGAAAATTTGTCTGCTCATAAAGGGACTGAATGCTTTGAAACAAACTCCTTGCAATGGAATAAGAAACTGAATGAGTTTTTTAATAGTGAAAAACTTGCCCAACTGATCTCCGAGCAGCGTGTTTACATATCAGATACTGATAAGAAAATGTATCTTGCTTTAGATATTGATGAGGGGATTCCATTTCGACAAGACAGCTCTGAAACAAAAAATCTCCAACAAAAACTGGAGAAAAAAATTTGACATTACAGTTGACAAAGAACTAATAACGTATGTTGAACTTGAAATAAAAAGAATGAATAAGGGTTATTATATTTATGCTAAAATATGCTAAAGAAGCGATGAAAAGGTACAGAATGAAGAAAAAAGACTGTAACAATTTCAATTCCACCAGAAGACGATACTGAAGAAATCAGTGCAGTAAAGTTGAACTTTCCATATTGTGAAGTGACAGATAGTTTGTTATATTTAGCATGTGAAACTGTATTGGACTTGGCAAATGTAATGAACTTTGAAATCACATCAATGAATAATCCAAATCACTCAGAAACCCAATATCAGAAGATAATTTTAAGATACCTGAATTCAGTGACCGGAAGTGGAATATTCAACTCATGAGAAAAATGAGAGCAATAAATAGTGGCTTACAGTGACACAGATTTTGGAGCAACACAAAAGATAGAAAAAGTACTACAGGTTACATATTTCTGTGCAATAACACTCCAATCACTTGGTGCTGCTCAAAACAGTGTCTTGTTACACAATCTACTACTGAAACTGAATGTGTATCTACAGCTCCAGAGATGAAATTTTTATAGAGTTTCTTGGAAGAATTGCTGAATATAAACAGGAAAACTACACTTTGTGTGAACAACCAAAAGGCAACAGAAAATCTGGTCAAATATCAAGAGCCGGCCGCCGTGGCCAAGCAGGTCTAGGTGCTTCAGTCTGTAACTGCGCTGCTGCTATGGTCGCAGGTTCGAATCCTGCCTCGGGCGTGGATGTGTGTGATTTCCTTAGTTAGGTTTAAGTAGTTATAAGTCTAGGGGACTGATGACCTCAGAAGTTAAGTCCCATAGTGCTTCAAGCCATTTGAACCAAATGTGAAGAAGAAGTAAAAACATTGACGTGATGTATCATTTCATCAGTGATGAACTAAATCATAGCTGACACAACATACAGTACTGTTACACTCAGGTACAATTTGCTGACTTTCTAACTAAACCTTTCCAAAGTACTACGTTAATAAACAGAAAAAAGTTAATATTTGCCTGAAACAAATTTTTTGTTTATTTTCATTAATTCAGAGACTGTGGTCAAAAATGTTTTGTGAAATATCATATTCTTTTGGTTAAGAGAATACGTAGATTTACAAAAATCATAGTAAACAAAACAATGTGTGTGCATTAATGTGAGATCTTTGTTGGTTGCTATTTACAATAATGGATGAAGACTCTAGTTCCATTTTGGTCTTGTGATTTTGTATACTCTCTTAAAATACAAATAAAAGACAGTCCCCATAATTTTCTGAGTTACCTTGATGAATTTTACACGACTATATTTTTAATATTAAATTTAATGAGATTTTAAATCACCACCTGGATTTTTTTAGTGTTTACACGGATGGATCTAGGCAGAGGGATTTTATTAGCTGTCTTGTCATGTTCTCTGACATTGTCCTCAGGATAGCACTCCCAAAGCAGTTTTCAGTTTATTATGCATAATTGTCTGCTATCGTGAGGGCACTGGAGCAGATGAGATGTCTCCATGGCAAGGAATTCCTCATCTGCTCAGATTCCTAAAGTGTCCTTCTTGCTACCAGTCAGATGTACCCAGCAGGTTGAATGGCACATGAAGAGTAAAGTGCATCCTTCTCTTGCAAATGCAGGACAAGGTAATAATTTTCTGCTGGGTGCCAGGGCATGTAGGGATACAGGGAAATGAATTCACTGATGTGGCTGCCAAGGGGGGCTTGCTGCCTTCCATCTCCTGCTCAGCAATCATTCTCCTTGGAGGCTGTTGTACATATTTCACCCAGAAGACCATGTGGCTAGACCAGAAGACCAGTGGCTAGAAATGAGGAATAATAAGCTGCATTCAATGAAACTTTCAGTGTGATCATGGTTCACCTCCTTCTGACAATGATGAGCTGAAGACGTAGCCCTTAAAAGGCTTATAGTGGGACATTGCTCATGGACACCTCTCTTACGCGGTGAGGAGCCCCCATTGAGTAACAGGTGTGAAACAGCTGCTGATTTGACATTTTTTCATTGAATGTGTTTTATATGATGACTTGAGAGCAGATCTGTGTCTCCCACAGATGTGCCCTCTATTGTCACTGATACTCAGGTGAGTGTGGTTCATGCTTTAAGATTGTATGTGATGTCCAGATTTCTTTCCAGAATATTAGGAGTTAGATTTTAATGTCTCACAAAGTGGATCGGCCACCCATTATTTGTAAGTAGTCACCCAACCACAGTATCTGTACCCTTTTTAATAGTGTGTGTACTTCTGTTTTATCCTTGATTTTATCTAGTTATTCTACTTTGTTGTTATAATTGTTTTTACCTCACCTTTATGGCTGGTCTTTTATGGATCTCACAAAGCCGGGATTGTAGTTTGAAGTCTTGTGTGTTGATACAACACAATTTTCACTGTTACTGTTAATTTTCTTATAGATTCTCACCATCTTCATATCTTTTTGTTTCATGTAAGGGTCCTGATGACCTCACTTTTTGTGCCATAAATCAGAAATCATCATCAAATTTCATGCAAATTGTTGAAGAAATATTCAACAATTTCAGAAATAACAAAAGTGTTCAGGTATAATGTTTGATTACAACCGAAAGTCAAACAACATGTACTGTTCAAAGTGAGCTGTCCATCTAACTAAAGGAACAAATTAGCCAGGAGACTCAAGCTTATTATCAGAAGCACTGGATCAAGACAGAGCTAATTTATCTTATTTGTAAATTCCCTAGGTATGTTTCTTAACCCATACAATACCCTATCACTGCAGATGTGGACAAATTGCACTGTTCCTGCACTTTTACATTACGCGGGTTTTAAGTCAGCAAGTGTTGTCATTAAAAGTACAACCAACAAGCTTGACCTTCCATCTTTCTATTCGAATTTAATATTAGTACATAAATTAGCAGTGAATAAAGGAGTCAGTTTCAATACCTAATTCAGTTCCTTACTGTAAGCATCCTCAATATCTGTAAATTTTTCCACTGATAGGCCACTGGATACCAAATCCGAAGGAGGAAATTTAAATGTTCTATAATTGTTCCTCTTACTCAGCTAGTTTTTCCTAGTATTTTTCAATCTATGGGCACTGTCAAATGTTATAAACACAGGGGAATCAAGTAACATGAAAGAATCTGAAGTGCTGAATTTTTTTAGTAAGGGTAAAAATATATTTTTATTACCTCTATCACTATCAGATATCATGACTACAAAATGCAGAACACAAGAAGAAACGAAATATAAATTTTTTTTTTGCTATGATCCTGATAACTGTTTAACAAACAAAACTGACATATAGCATCTGGTCTCAAGTGCCAGTTATGACAGCAGTGTCATCAACAAGGCCGAATACATGGCACTAAATCATGTTTATTAAACATACAAAAAAGTAGAGACAGAGATAAACTGTCTGGATTAGTAGAGAATGCATCTATGCATACATACATACAACATTCTTGTAATTTTCTGTGTTCTATAAATAATCAACCATCCAAAAATTCTAGAACTCACAAATATCAAATACATAGGCCTATTGTTGTAGATGGCAGGAACTGACATACATCTACATCCATACTCTGCAAGCCACCTGGTGGTGTGTGAAGATGTAAGAAAAGCAAGCATGTACATGGTAGCTGATGGGGAAAGACATTCTCCGTATTCATTCTACTTACTCTAGTGTTAATCTTTTCTGGAGTTTAGCATACAAACCTTAAAAATCTGGTGTAAAGTCCTGAAACTTCTCCTCCTCTTCTGTTTCTGTATGTTTCCTTCCATTCTCTTGTTCAAACCTTGTAGGAGGCTACACCTTACATGAATATGACAGGAAGTTAGGAGCTGGTATGACTCCTGATAAAATCAGTCATCTCTGTTGAGAGGATTCCTGGTATTGCAGACTTTTGACACTACACTGTCCTCAATATCTTTCATACAGACAACATATTTCTTGAATGGTTTCCAGTCACTTCTGGGGAGGTTTTTCAACCAGAATATTCACTTTTAACTTCCTGTGTGGTATCTAAACAATGATACATAACACTCTTTGTAAACATATAATGCCAAGGGTTCTCAATATGCATACTGAGCCAACTGTCTCATTATACATAATATTAAGCTTAGCTTATTGGAAACAGTTTTCATGTGTTGTTTTCATTTTAGCTGTTTATCACTACACTTCTTACAGCACTGCAAAATTTATAAATTCCAAAATTACTTGACAATCATGTTACAAAGTATCTAGATAAATTAAAAGGTATTACCTGTTCATCTGAAGAAGGAAGTTTAGGATTTGATAACTACAGAAGCAGGCTTCAGACATAATTTGAGTTCAAAAACATGTGTCACAAGCAACTTGAACACATTAGGCGCAGAAACTGTGCACATAACTAAGGAAACTATTGAATTTATGAACATTGTAATCAAGCACTGCTTAACAACAGAGTACAGGACAGTTTCTGGGAACTGAGCATATTACTGTTAACTACAGAGAACATTCTCACTGGAGCTATAGTATCTAGTTTTATTGGATAGCACACATGAGGTTAATAGGTAAGAAAATGATTGCTGAACAGGTTTGATAGCTGAAAAGACAAAGGAGTCCACAATCATACTTGTTGAAACCTCTTTTGTTGTAGGCTTTAGACAGATAGTAATAATAATTTTTAAGCTAATATTTTCATACAGACATGCAGTGTCAAGAGATTTATTGGGTTGTTACATAAGTTCATAGCATTTTTCCATAAGTTTAATAAATGCAACAGATACACATAACAGAGACTTTATCCATCAATAATATATTCTCCTTCACTGTTTACAACAGTATGACAATGCCAGGTAACTTTTTTATTCCATGAGTGTAGAAATCAGGTGGTTTTGAGATGAAGAACTCATCAATAGAAGTTTGGAGCTGATTTTTATCTAGAAAGGACCTTCTCTGAAGATGTTTGATAAAGAGTGGGAAAGGTGAAAATCTGAGGGTGCAAGATCAAGTGAATAAGCTTGGTGTGGAATGACTTCCCAACCCAACTCCTGTATAGTGTTTTTTTGTCAGCATAGCAGAATGTTGGGAGGGGGGAGGGGGGGGGCAGTCTTCTCATTGAGTAACATCACTTAGAGCAGTCTTACTGTTAATTGTTCTGGGATTGTGTCAACAACAAATCTCAGTTGTTGTCAATAAATGTCAGCAGCGATGTTTACTCCTCAGACAAACAATTTGTAGTACATCATGCTGTTACTGTTTCACCAGATGCATAACATTATCTTTTGTGGACGTGCACAAGTCTTGGCACGGGGAGTTGCTGCTTTGTTTTCGCTCAGCCATTCCATTCATTTCCTTAAGCCGGCTGCTGTGGATGTGCGGTTCTAGGCGCTTCAGTTTGGAACTGCACTGCTGCTGTGGTCACAGGTTCGAATCCTGCCTTGGGCATGGATGTGTGTGATGTCCTTAGCTTAGTTAGGTTAAAGTAGTTCTAAGTCTAGGGGACTGATGACCTCAGATGTTAAGTCCCATAGTGCTTAGAACCATTTGAATCATTTTTCCTTAAGGGATGTTCATGAGCAAAGAGAGATGCATATATGGCCTCCCACTGATTTCTATGATTTTGGCTTAGAGCATGCAGTGCCCATACACCCAATTTTTTAACCATCCCCATCACATGCAAATACTGCACAGTGGTGGAATTATGTCAGGCCATCACATTTATCAGTTATTGAGCACACTAACATGGGTCATTATCCTCATATGTGGTGCAAATGCTTCTCAATGCCTCAGCTGCCTTAACCCCTCTATTGAACTCAGACAGAAGAATATGCAGGAACTGTTCTGATTTCTCAAATTGGCACTCCATTTTCTGGCATCCAAACTCCACTCTCTGTCTCCAAATGACAAAAGACAATACACAAACTCGAATAGCAACAGTAAACTACAAATAAAAATGACTTTTGATAAATAAATCCACAGCTACTGCAATACCAACTTGTAAAACAAAAATACTATGAACATATGCACCAACCCATTACTTAACAGTGATTCCAAATAAGTAAATAAATATTAATTTAGCAAGCAGTACATCCAGTATAGTTCCTCATAATCTTTGAGGTTTCATAAACAGATATAATAATACTTCTTATTTGCTTAAATAGATTATGAATTAACAATACGAGAGAAAGAAAGTTGCTACTCACCACATAGCGGGGATGCAGAGTCGCGATAGCCACAATAAAAAGATTCACAGAATCGTAGCTTTCGGCCAGTATGGCCTTTGTCAGCAATAGACACACATACACATACACACACACACACAAGTGCTACTTACACACATGTCTGCAGTCTCAGAGAGCTGAAACTACACTGCGAACAGCAGCACCAATGCATGATGGGAGTGCCAACTGGGTGGGGCTAAGGGGGAGGCAGGGGCGGCTAGGGGAGGGATAGTATGGTAGGAGTGGCGGACAGTGAAGTGTTGCATTTTAGACAGATGGCAGGAGAGAAGGTGCGGAGGGAGGAGGGGGTAAGTGGCAGAAAGGAGAGAAATAAAAAGAAAAAGAAATTAAAAGACTTGGTGTGGATGTGAAATGATGGCTGTGAAGTGCTGGAATGGGAACAGGACGGAGGCCGGATGAGTGAGGACAGTGACTAACGAAGGTTGAGGCCAGGAAGGTAATGAGAACGTAGGATGTATTACAGGGAAAGTTCCCACCTGCGCAATTGAGAAAAGCAGGTGTTGGTGGGAAGGATCCATATGGCACAGGCTGTGAAGCAGTCATTGAGATGAGGGGTATCATGTTTGGCAGCATGTTCAGCTACAGGGTGGTCTACTTGTTTTTTGGCCACAGTTTGTCGGTGGCCGTTGATGCAGACAGACAGCTTGTTGGCTGTCATGCCTACATAGAATGCTGCACAGTGGTTGCAGCTTAGCTTGTAAATCAGATGACTGGTTTCACAGGTAGCCATGCATTTGATGAGATAGGTGATGTTAGTGAACGGAGTGGAGTAGGTGGTGGTAGGAGGATGAACGGGACAGGTCTTGCATCTAGGTCTGTTACAGGGGTATGAGCCAGGAGGTAAGGGATTGGGAGCAGGGGTTGTGTAAGGATGGACGAGTATATTGTGTAGGTTTGGTGGACAGCGGAATACCATGGTAGGAACGGTGGGAAGGATAGTTTCAGGGCATGATGGGAGGTAATCGAAACCCTGGCGGAGAATGTATTTCACTTGTTCCAGTCTTTTAATTTACTTTTATTTCTCTCCTTTCCGCTACTTACCCCCACCTCCCCTCCACACCTTCTCTCCAGCCCTCCATCTACACTGCAACACTTCACTGTCCGCCACTCCCACCATACCATGCCTCCCCCTCCCCGCCCCAGCCTTCTCCTTACCCCCACCCAGTCGCCACTCCCATTATGCACTGGTGCTGCTTCTTGTAGTGTAGTTTCAGCTCTCTGAGACTGCTGACATGTGTGCAAGTTGCGCCTGCGTGAGTGAGTGTGTGTGTGTGTGTGTGTGTGCGTGCGTGCGTGTGTGTGTGTGTGTGTGTGTGTGTGTGTGTGTGTGTATACTGCTGACAAAGGTCTTAATGGCTGTAAGCTAAGATTGCGTGAATCTTTTTATTGTGCCTATTGCAACTCAGCATCTCTGCTATATGGTGAGTAGCAACTTTCCTTCTCTCAAATTGTTACATTCCATCCTGGATTTGCCACTGTTAGATTAGGAATTATGAATTTATTAATATATGGACATAACTGAATGACAGGAACATATAATTTATTGTTAAAATGTAAGACTGTCAATTAACAGCTTGTTATTGAGGCAGTAATGTATTATTTTATAAGTTAGAAGTGATAAATGTTTCCACATTGTCCTAGACATACCTCCACATAAACAGAATAGCACTATGATAAACTACTGTGTTCCAGGATGTACAGCATTAATGAAAATATCCGAGTGAATGGGCTTCTGTGGATTACAAAATGCCACTTAACAAACTAACATGGATGGAATCTTACCCCCATAACAAAAAGCACAGGGTATTATTAGTAGACTGTATCTCAAGCATGAAAATAATGTCAGAATGTGATAACCTAACATGTGGAGTGCCACTCAAATTGGTACTGGGCCATGCTTGTTTATAATCTACATAAACTATCTTCCAATGACTCTGAAGATTAAAAATTGTTTTCTTTGTTGATAACACAATGATATTAATTGTCAAAACATACCCCAGTAGTCACAGCTCATATGACAGCTAAACAGATCTGCAAGTGATTCATATCTAAAAGTTTAAGTCTTATTCTCATAAAGACACAAATTATTCCATTTCAAACAAGCGGTAATTTAGTTCCAGAAATAGACGTTAATGATCATTCACAGAATGAAGCACAATGTGTAAACATCCTTGGGGTCCAGCTGGATGACAACTTTGAATGGAGTCTGTACATGAATAAACTAATCAAGAAGCTCATTTCAATGTGTTATGCCCTCATAAATATCCCCCATCATGTTGACCTAAAGACAAGAGTTGTGTCTTGTTTTGTGAATTTTCAATCCCTATTGTCTTATAGAATTATTTCCTGGGGCAGTGTATCTAAATTAGCTAAACTATTTCTTGATTAATGTGAGCAGTAAGTGTAAAGTAGGTAATCATACATCTTACAGAAACTTTTTAAGGATCTTGGAATTCTTGTACTCACTTCCCAATACATTTGTGGTGACACAATTAGCAAAATGTTAAAGAAGTGGTGAAGAATTGAATTTTTGAATAATTTTATTTTTTCTCTCGCTGTACTCCCAACTTTTTCATCTGCCATGCTGTGTATCACTTTCATTGTCTTGTATTTCATGTATAAGCAAATTAACTCTAATAAAGTGTGTTATCTCAATATTAAGAAGTACTTACTGTGCTTAATGTGGATTGACGTTTCCCACAGACAGCCATAGATCATGAGTAGCTCATCAAGTATGGAGCTACAAAGCTGGCTATAACAGACACCATCTCATCGGAAGGGTTATTGTGTAGTTAATACCAAGCAACAGCTACGCATCTTTCTCCAGGGCTTCCAATCCATAGACACCCTCAGAAAATTTGCATAACATACAGTCCATGGAGGATTTACTGATTAACTGCATCATATCTTGCACTCCATGAAGCAAAGCCGTCATTCTTCTGTATGTGCCATAGCAGCCAGACTTATGATTCAAACTGTGGGCAGTTTCATTTGCTGCCTATGGTGTATGCTATGACAATTTAAAATTTGTGCTTACCATCAGTGTTATAGAATTTCAAACTGTTTTGCTATAATCAGATATTATTAACCCTTAAGTGGTATCATATGTCTGTAAGATGGTTGTGGAAATTCATGGTGACCATACCCCAATGCTTTGCGGTTGTTACACCTTACCCCTATGTGAACCTTTCAGTTGAAGTGTTGGCTACTTGCTCTGAAGGTATGGTACTGATTTCCCTATTTGAACATGAGTAAATACACAGTAAAGTCACCATGACATCTCGCAGACTTATGATACAATTTAGATGATTATTATTCGGCAGATATGTTATCAACAGTTTACATTTATTGCATTCATTACTGTGTAGGATATTATGGGTATTAATAATAGTGTATCATAATTAATGTCCATAGTCTGGAGTCTACTAGATCCATTTCACCATTCAAAACATCAAAGCTCTGCACACTCCAGTGTGACACAAGTGCTTTCCGGCAGCAGTGCAGTGTTCTACAATAGCAGCCTTATCAACCCATGACAGCTGATAGCCTAGCAGCTGTCACAATGATTGCCATGATATCAACAAATAATCAAGCAATAGATGTAGGTATCATTTATGATATGCACCACAGGCAAGAAAAATGTGTATTTCACCTGTCAGCTACCCAAACAACAACAGCAATCAGGTGTTGGCATGCCCAGTTGCCTTGTGAAGAAGTACCTACCCACCAACATCAAAGTACACCACTGATCCACCATTTTGCATGATCCAAAGACAGCCTCTGCCAACCAGTTGAAGGAGTTTGGTCCACCCCTGGCATTGGCAATGTCAGTTTTCCAGAAATGCGAAATTAACATGTTATTCCTTGTACTCATATTGTCCAGGACACTTGTTTCACAAACTTATTTAACTGAATCTTAATAAGATTCTGCTGGCAAAGAAAAATAATCAGTCTGTGGCCATATACTGCCTCACTGCTGCTAATAATTCAAAAATTCATTATTTTGGTAAATGCATCAAAATAGAGAACTTAGGCTTCAAGAAACCGTTACAGTGGGTTTTCCTAATAGTTGATGAGATATTTGGAAAACATATTAGTGTTCAAAAAATTTCTGTCAGAATATGACAGAAATTTAATTATTTTTGATAGACTTAAAAGTATGGCTTACAGAGAAACAAAGACAAACGCACTCTTCATCAGAAGAAGGCAGAATTGTTAGGACACTTGGTTACTCTGTGTAGCCTTGCACTGTTATACCATAAGGTTGACTTTCTAGGTATGGCAAACTTCTATAAATGCCATCTACCCCACATGGCAGCCTTACTGTTGCCTGCCACAGCTGAATTGTCAGGATCAAATACAAGAGGACAATGCCCCATAACTAGGACTCCAGAAATGTTGCAAGCATTTGAAAAGGTAAAATCCATCTTACACTATTCCATCGTTTTAATGCACCCCATCCATTGTACACCTCTTGCCATCATAATGAAGGCTAGCCAGACAGCAATACAGGCAGCAATTCATCTACATCTTCATCTACATTGGTACTCCACAATACACATTACAGTGAGTGGTAGAGGGTATCCTGTACCACTACTTGTCATTTCCTTTCCTCTTATGCTCACAAAAAGACTGAGAGTAAAACAGCTCTCTCTCTATATGCCCCCATATGAGCCCTAAATTATCTTGTCTCATCTTTGTGGTCCTTATGCACAATGTGTATTGGAGGCAGCAGAATCATTCTGCAGTCAGCTTCAAATGCCAGTTCTCTAAATTTTCTCAATAGTATTCCTTGGAAAGAATATCACCTTCTGTCCAGGGATTCCCAATTGAGTTCCCAAACCATCTCAGTAACACTTGCATGTTGTTTGAACCTACCAGTAATAAATTTAGCAGCCTACCTCTTAATTGTTGCAATCTCTTTCTTTAATCTGACTGGTATAGATCCCAAACACTTGATCAGTACTCAAGAGTAGGTCATACTAGGATCCTGAATGTGGCCTCCTTTAAGAACGAACCACATTTTCCTCGAATTTTCCCAATAAACCGAAGTTGACCATTCACCTGTCCTACCACAATCCTCACAAGGTTGTTCCATTTGAGGTCACTTTACAGTGTTACGCCCTAGTATTTAAATGATGTGACTGTATCAAACAGGATGCTACTAATGCTGTATCCAAACATTAACTTACATTTTATGGGATCTGCCTCTGCCCTTCATCCATGTTTTGCAGCATATCATGTGAGAAAAGGCAAACTGAGTTTCATATGAAAAATTCTTTCTAAAACCATGGTGGTCATAAGCTTCTTGGTCTCAAGATAATTTGTGATATTCGAACTGAGAATATGCTCAAGGTTTCTGCAGCTAACAGATGTTTTGGATATTGGTCTTTAATTTTGCAGGTATGTTCTTTTGCCCTTCTTATACACAGGAGCTACCTGTACTTTTTTCAGTCACTTGGGGCTTTGCACTGGGTGAGAGATTCATCATAAAGGCAAGCAAAGAAAGGAACTTATGACATTGAATATTATTTGAAAGACAGAATTGGGATTCTATCTAGACATGGTAACTTATTTGTTTTGAAGTCCTTCAGTTGGTTGTCTACACCAGGTATGCTTATAACTACGTTGCCCATACAGATCCCTGTTTGGTGGTCAAATAATGGTATGCGTGTATGATTCTCCTGCATGAATGATTTCTTGAGTGTAAAATTTAAAATTTCCACTTTCATTTTCCTATCTTCAACTGTTACGCCAGAGTAATCAACAAATGACTGGATTCAAACCTTAGACACACAGTAATTTTACATAGGATTCTCTGCCACATGTTTTGCTAAGGTTATACTGTGATAGTAATTGTATGCTTTGTGCATAGGTCTTTTCATAGACATGTATATCTCTGCTTAACTTTGCTTGCTGTCAATTTTGTATTCTTTTGAACTGAGTGTGCTATAACCTCTGCCTCCTCAGCATTGTCAGAACCTTATTACTAACCATGGTGGGTATTCTCTGTTCTTAATCAATTTACTAGGCACATAAATCTCCAGGCCATGAATTGCAGTCTACTTAATCTTCGGCCATAATACTGGAACTAAGTGATGTCAGTTCACTGTCTAAGTGAGATGTTAACAACTGCTTGTCTGCTGTTTCTAGCAGAAATACTCTCCTAGCCTTCTTGACTGATTTATTAAGTTTTGTAACCATAGTTACTATAATGACATCCTGTTTGCCAATCCCTATTTCTTTGTTAACGTTGCTGATAAGGTTCAATCTATAAGGTCTGAGATATGTTATTGCATGTAGGCTGCCAAAATAGCTGCTCAAGACAGTTTTCAGAAAACATGTTCAAAAGTACTTCACATGACTGTCTCTGCTCTCTGCAATGAATCCATAGTCATCCAAGTCTGTACTCAGTGGGCTAACGTCATCTCCAGTTAGTAATGCATGATCTGTCATCTCTAATTAGTAATGTGTGATCTGGATATTTACACACTACTGACCATAGAACATCTTTGAATAACTCTAGAACTGTCAGTAGCACAATCAGGTGGCCAATGAAAACATCCAACAATTAACTTGGTTTCTACTCCAAGTATTATAAATAACCAGATAACTTTACTGTCACACTCAACTTCAGCCTTAACAGAAGTAATATTTTTGTCAACTGCAATGAACACTCACCCTCCTGTGGCCTCTAATATGTCTTTCTGATATATATTCCATGACTCACTAAATATCTCAGAGCTTTCCACTTTGGGTTTCAGCCAGCTCTTGGTCCCAAGAATAATTTGAGTGAAAGAACTTTCCTGGAATGCAGTAAATTCAATAACTGGAATACTTCAACAATTTACTGATATAATTCTGACAGTCAAAGTTTCTTTACTGTGAATGTGGTATGATTGCTCTTGGTGCATATTGACTATTGAGTGTTCGTCGGAGTACCTCAAACTATGACATAGCCTAAAAAACACTCATTTGCACTCCACAAGTACTCTGCTATCTGAGTAGCTGCTTCCTTTGTGTAGTGCACTCTGACCTGTCAAGAGGAGTCTTACAATTCTCCAGCCAACAATGCAGGTCCAGAAATCTGCAATCAAGACTGTCACAGAGCTGATGAATCCTTTGGTTGAGGCACTCCACTCAGCTTCAAATCAAAGGACCCCAATCAACTCTGGGAACAATGCTGCAAATTGTGAGGTCTGCATACACCCTAGTCATAAGGCGAGCAGCCTTCACCATTTCCACCAGCGACCTGTAGGAACTGAGGATGGCCTCAGAACCTATGTGACAATTGTTATTGATGCTGAATTGAGCAACTTGCAGACAGCTGCACCCGGCATGCTCAATAGCCACAGGCAATGTCACCTCCACATCTTGGATGTAGCCCCTGGCACACATATCGAGTGCACATTGGCTTTCTTTCCAACCCTGAACACTATCAGCCTAAGGGGCTCCTACCACACCTAGTAGAAGGTATGTGGCAATTGCTTTGTTTCTATTCCTTGAAACTGACCAAGTCACAAAGTAAGTGGAGTGCTTACAAGAGGGAGCTGTTAGCTTTGTATGAAGCCATTATACATTTTAGGCTGCAAATAGATCCACTTTTTCACTTATCATAAACCTATTTCTTTTGCTTTCAAAACATCATGTGAATCTCTTTCACCATGACAATTCTGCCACTGGGAATTCATTAGTAAGTTTACTACCAACATTAGACATGAGGAAAGGGGGTTGGGGGTTGATAATTTAATTGATATCATATTTTTCCAAAATTAGTGATGTTCCCATGTAAATCAGCTACAAGAAGCTGGCAGTAATGTAGCACACATTTCAATAAGCCTATAAATCCATATCCACTTGCTGGGACCTCACACTCAAGTGTAAGGTTTTAATTACAGTTTTGCAGCAATTGATCCATTTAGCTACTGTGTGGAAACAGTGCCTGTTGATATTTTTACTTCCCCTCTTGTTTTGACATCCTTAAATTCGTTTCTTCACAATTAACTAATTACCATTAACATATGTAAGCATAATCTGCATTTTCATGAAATAGAAAGGTTGGTCCCCCAGTTTTAAAGAAAAGAGCACCAGATCTAATTTTCTGCTTCGTTTTGTGTAAGTAATTAATTTCCTGATTTATTTAGACTATTCCTAGTAATTGTTTCATATCTTAAATTCTAGTGTTGACTTATAAGCAAATATAAATTCTGTACTAATTATAAACATTTGGAGGAACTACTAATAGTAATCTTAAAGTATCCATTTGGGTCTATCTGAAAACATGTTAGTAATTAACTCCAAAGGAATTACCAGTTTTGTCAAAAAAGTATTGCTTTTATAAATATATCTGTTAATTTCATCATTTAAACAAATAATTCGGCTTAATCTTTGTATTAGAAGAAACTGTTGAAAAGATGGAATTTTTCAATGTATGCAGTTAATTTAATGAGATAAGTTTTAATTGTAATTTCTGTAAACTAAACATCAAACAATGTGTAGTTTCAGTACCTATTATTGTGATGATACATAAAGGCCCAATTTTTGGGCTCAAGACAGTCCATCCGATGCCAAGTTTTAGATGATGAGCCGGTATTCGTTAGATCAACAACAATGCATTAACTTAACTGTGAAATAAGTGTGACACAAATAGGCCTGTGTGCTAAAACAATGATAGTGTCTGTTCAATATGTATCATAGTATTCGGCAAGAACTGTGAACTGTGTGGTTCAGTTTTTACTGCTCACAGATATTCAACAGTAAACTATTGTAGCACCATGGTGATGTATGCTTGAAAACTATTAATGAGGTTTATCAAAAATTAAACAATAATGTACTGGCCATATTAACTGTGTATAGTGGGGGGATTGTGACGAGTGAAAGTAAAGAACTTTTAAACACAACTGTGCACCTGTCGGCTATATTATTTGTGGTAGTCAGTGTTGAAATTCCACCTCCCATTTTTCAGCCAGTATCACAGTGCAGCACATCGACACCGAGAACCATCAACAGGGAAATGAAGCACTGTGAATATCATAACCTAGGCTATACCTACTAAGCACTTACACATAATTTAATTAAATATTAGAGATTAAGGGTTAAGAATACAATCTGAAATATATAATATTCCCTCCTCCTCCCCCCCCCCCCCCCCCACTGTCCCCCTCCCCTCCCTCCTCAGCTAGAGCAAAACGGCTGTATTCATGATTGATGATCAGCACTTGTGCAATATGCATTTGAAAAACCTGGGGATTTTAACCAGGAGACAGGATACTGCTCCCAGTTTCTGAACACTGTAGTTTCTGTGCTCATTTTAATGTATGCAAACAATGTCACAGCAGGTAAGAACTATGATTTGACATCTTGATTTTTGAGGAGAGTGAAAATGTCATTACAAAAAGTTACAATGCCCAAGGTGTCGCTCACTCAAGACGCACTGCTTCTGGCTAACTCTGCATCACATGTGCCTTGTAGCTGTCTCGCTATCTCAGTGCGCCACCCGCTCACACTGCGCTACGACCTCAGCACTAATTTGAAACCTGCTTCTGTTGCCTTTGTCTGTTATTGCCTCCAGCCAGCTTCACACTACCTGTTTTCCCAGTACAGAGTCTGATAAATTGTTTCACCACTCTGTAGTATATGCCTTTTGTATGCTTAGCAGTGTTGAGCGATTTCTGACCCGCTATTCATTGTCAGTTGATAGCCAGTTAATAATTGGTACCAATAATTTGTATTTTTCTTTTTTTTTCTCTCCCATTATGGTTTTATATCAGGTTTAAGCATTTCATCATCATTTTGTAGCACAGCAACACCCTTGCTATTGCCCATATGTTATATCGTGCATGTGTTTTTACATTTTATGCCATTTGTGTTGTATAATATGTACTTGTACTTTATATTGCTTAGTATGTAAAGGCCCACCACAGCCCTGGATTTTAGATATATTGCACTACACCAACCCTCCCATTTTGTAAGACTCCCCTTGCAGTCATGTTATCCGACTTCATGAGTTAGCGATTGCAGAATCGTATTATGCACCATGTTCGTGTCCAGAGTTGGACTGATATGTTCACAAGTGAGTGATGCACCCCAGTTACATGAAATATGCAATAGAGGTGAGTTGAATGTACCCCTGAATTTGAGAAGAAGCACGTTACCCTCTCGCTGTAGAGTGGTAAGCGAAATAGATTTTGTGCTAGAAGAGACGTGATTAAGTTTCACATAAGTGTATGAACAATAGTTCATGTTGCACATTTATGAGTCTACCCAGATGAATTTAGGTTTCGTTGTTATTCACCCTACTTCTTATGAAGCCCCACCGTGCATTTAGGAAGTGACAGATACCTGTTTGTTTATTCAAACAAACACACCCATGACGTTCCAAGATGGAAGCTCCCACTGTTATAAGCATTTGTTTGTGAATGATTAGCACCCATGACGTGACGCCATCACCCAAGCATGGCAATGCTCTATCTTGTTCAAGATTGTACTACTACACTATAGTAGTTTATTAAACTTTATTGTGGTAGTTCACACCCCCATTTTTCATAGTTCACCCTGTTACTTCAGTAGTAATTCCCCCCCTCCCCTGACATGTATCTGTCCTGTGTCTTCCTTGCTCATGCATTTCACCGGGTTCTTGCCTTTGCTTTGAGTTACTTGTTCCCACCTCAACAATTACTTTCTACCTCCCTCCTCCAGGGCCATGTACTTACACGTTGCAGTTAGTACCTGCAGAGTGCCCAACTGATTGCTTTATTTTTTCAGTTTTCACTTTCGTAAACTGATAGCCTCCCAATCTCTTTCATCTATGCGTCATTTCAGTCCCCCAAAGGGGGAGGGAGGGGGGGGGGGGCGGAAGGATACCTTTTACATTTCAATACTGCCATGTAGTTGATTAACTCAGACCAGATCTGTTTTAACCAACCGTAAACCCAGTTTAGTAGAGGCCAAATTTCGTTGACTTGGTTCCTTACTCTCCTGCTAGGCTGGGGGTAGGCGACTGATTCTGCTGTGGAAGTCCCTGTGGATGGTACGCCCTACTGCCGTATCAGTCGCTGCAGATATTTTCCTTTCTTGCCCTCCCCTTTTTCTATTACCCTACTGCCAGGTCAATGTTTCTATTCTGTCTTTTTCCTTTCTTCTGTCAGGGAAGGGTAGCTTGGCTATGCCTTCCAGCAGGACCACAACAACTAATACAACCCTGAATATTAGACACACTTTTCCAGCCATTTTGCAGAGGTATCGTTCATCCCTTGATTGCAGTAGCCCATTAACTACTTTCTGAGATATTACCATTGGGAAAAATCTGAGTTTTGGGCTAGTTATCCAAGCAAGTGTCTCATCACTCAGAAGATGTGTGTATGTAATCCCATATCTCCATACCCTGCAACTAGTAGGTATCACCACTGAATCAGTTTTATTCTGAAACCTGTTATCTGAGCCTGTTCCAGATTATACTCCATTCCTTACTCTTTAATGTGAACGCCTACCTGGTTCACTGCAGGTGTGCCTCTCGGCATAGCTGGCCAGTATGTCAGGCAAACCCGGCATTGGATGACAGATGTCTGTAAACAAATACACCCAGAACAAACTCCATGTTAAAGACAACACACTTTTTCCCACTGGTCAAATCTCTTTTCTTTCTAAACCCCAACATTCAGTACTAAAGCTTCCGATTTAGCAAATTACTTATGAAACCCATACATACAGTGAATTCCACCTACGCATAGATTGCAGGCATTTATTAATGCAACCCCTCATTCTTGCACCCTTTTCTGAGCTAGCACGTCCATACCCCCCTCAGCCCCTCACTACCACTGCAGTTCTTTGGAATCTTTCCTGACTATTTATTCTTTTTCTGCCCATGCCTTCTGTTTTTCGCAAGTGGTAGTTCCTTGATTAGTTAACTCAATGCATGCGCTACGAGATGACTTCCAGCTGTTAACCCCCAGAGGGCAGTGAAGTTCTGTTGATGATGAAGAAGAATTGATTTTTTTCCACCTGTAAGTTGATTTGTGTACAGTGAAGAGTTCCTGTGTGTGTTGTGGTAGGTGATGTTAAATGGTCTGTTTTATGCTGTCACTCCAAGGTCAGAGCAAAACCATTAGACGTGATTCACTTTACCATGCAGAGAGTTTCCAGTTGATACAAAGTTTTAGAGTCATTTAAATTGCATGTTATGCTACCAGTGACTGCTTACCATAAGCAGAGCATGGTACAAACATGCAGACTGGAACAGCTGTCACCTTGTGATAAGCCAGTCATGATCCCAAACGCTACCACTTCTTCACTATTCTTCGCCTTGTCTAATTTTCATGTGATTTATTCATCATTTATTGTACAATTCTAGAGTGACAATGTACAGAGATTATAACTATGTTACAAATACTTTAGAGCAACCAAACCCTACTGTGTGCTAGTTCTTGGGAGGCTTGGAGGTGGTGAAGTGGGGGTGGAGCTGCAGCCAGCTGCCGGGAGTGGACACATCATTTGCTCTCTTCTGCTGGCAGCTTCCAAACCGATCGCCGTAAGTGATAGCGGTTTACTATTTAATAGCGCTTCCTGTAATATCACTACCCCTACTGAGGAGGTGTTTGCATGCTTGTCCTAGTTCTGTATTACTCCTTTAGAAATTATCTTTATTGATTTATCACTATGAGTAGAGTTTAGAAAAGGACTTTTTGTGTGACTTTGGTCACCCCCTTCTGCTATCCCTGAACAAAATTCTCCCGGGGAATACCATGTTAAGTTGTGAAATGGGAGCAAGAGTGTTTCTTTCTGCCCCCATATGGTAGTTGTCAGCAAAAGGTAGGAGTGAGAGAAAGGAATAGTAAATAAGTAAAATCTACCCAAAAGAAAAGGCATGGCCCTCTTTTAGATGTAAGCAACAAAATATGCATGTGAAGTGATTCAAAAGTGTCAACCTTCTTCCCCCATCCCCCTTGTGATCTGTGCATCGACCCTTCCATAACCCCCCACTTATACACTCTGGTGGAAGTTCCAGTGCATCACAGTGCTCTGCTGCCTGACATGGTCAGCGACCTCCGCTTCTGCTACCACCAACAGCTGATCACTGAAACCAGCGCACTACTCACAGAATCCCACACCACCACCACACCATCCATCGTCATCCAAATTTTGTCAAGGAATCATTCATCACCTAATTATTGTTATTTTTTAATACAAATCTAACATGAAAACACAAATAATCAAGATGTATTGTTAAAATTATGTAAGTCTGTCCTTCAAAGGAGCCCATTAGTAACTGTTAATTTACCCCCCCCCCCCTCCCCCCCCCCCCCCCCATGCTTCACTCCTGCAGAGGGGAGAAGAGTGTACAGTGGGGGCCAATACTGAATGGATTTATTGGTACAAAAAATTTTAATTTTATTTTTACTTGATGTTCGTCAGTGCTCTCTGCCTGGCGGTAAGTTGCAGTGTCTCAGTCACATTGCCCAAAATCAGATAGAACCACCCTGAAACTCACGTGTTGATCCATCAGCAGCTAAACTCATGTGTTACTGATGAGGTAAGGCTACCAGACTGCCCCTCTTATGATCTGACTGACCAATAGGTCAAGTCGGGGTGGAACCAAGGCCAGCTGCCGGGAGCAGACACAACATTTGGTCTCTTCTGCTGGCAGCTTCCGGCTGTCCATTGAGTCTTGCCTGCTTCTCCAGGTCTGCCTTTCCTTTTTACGGCATTAAAACTTCATTCAGTCAAAACTATTTTTGATTTTTCACCTCAACGGGTGCCTACTGCTTTCCCCTCCTGGCCAGTCCTGACTCAGTAACAGTGTGTTGGTATGTTCAACATCTTCTCATAAACAATTTCAAGCAGACTTGGTAAACATATCACTTGGTGCACATATCACCCACTGTCTGGAAAACATCACTATGGAGCTAGCAACAATAAACCTATTGAAGGTGTGGATGAAGAAAAAGTGTAGCAATGACGTGAATCCCCAAAATTTAATCATCCAGTTTTTGAGAGTGAGAGCATTTAATGACTTGCTACAAACTTTAAACATTATTTCAAAGCCTTACAAAGCTTCTTTTCTTGCTGACAAACCCCTTATAATTTTGAAATGAATAAATGTTTACTACTTACTACATTTTGCTAATCTTGAAGTAAAACTCTCAAGCATGTTGTTTTAATTTATTACTTCTTTAGTAAAAACGATATTTGCAACACATTTTGTTGGCAGTATTCACATCTACTACTGAATATACCTGAAAAATGATTCATTGTTCTCATTGAGAAACCGCCACTGGCCAGATATTTAATTATTCCAATCCATTTTTATAACTTGTATGGGTGACACATAGTTCAGGAGATACAATGTTATAAACACTGAGGTGCATGAAAAACTGCCACATCCTGCATGACATTTAAGTGTGTTATTTCTTTGCTTCTAACTCTATTCAAAATATATTCTGCAAGCTGTATGTACCAACAAAGTTACATCACTGTAGGACATGTAGTTCAGAAGATATGATGGGATGAAAACAAAATGCATAGCGAAATTTGATAGAGACCCAGGTAAACCATGTGTAAAAATGTGTGAAAATATCTGGGAAATATCTGTATATGTGTATACAAAGACATAGTTAAAAATCTCATAAATCTGTGGATTGATTTCAACCAAACTTGGTGCACATATTGACTTCTATCTGGAAAGAAATTTTTTTGGGGCTAGAACCAACCATGTCCTGTTGGAATGGGGTAGATAATGTGTAGAGAAAAGGATGTTGGAGGAAATGAACAGACAGGCAGACGCGGGGAGGGGGGGAGGAGGAGGAGGAGACAGACACAAATAGGGGGGAGGAGCAGATGGACAGAGATATGGAAAGGAGGATATAGACAGAAAGGGAAGAGGGTGAAATGGACAGAGAGAGAGAGAAGAGGAGGGGATGGACAGTGAAAGAAAGAGGAGCAAATGAACAGAGAAACGAGGAGGAGGAGATGGATAGTGATAAGCTGGTGGAGTAGATGGATAGAGGGAATGGGAGGAGAAGATGGACAAGAGCTGGGAAGAAGGAAATGAATAGAGAGAGGGGACAGACGAGGAGATCGATAAGGAACAAAGGAGCAGATGGACAGAGGGAAAATGGGCAGATGACCTGAGGGGGAAGAAGTTCATGGATAGAGGGGAGAGGAGGAGATGGGCAGATAGAGGGGCAAAAGGGAGGAGGACAGAGAGAGGGGAGAGAAAGAGAGGGACAGTGAAAGTAAAGGGGAGGATAAAGAGACGGGCAGGGAGATGGGAGGAGGGCATATAGAGGGGCAGGAGGAGGTGGATGAAGATAGGGAAGAGGTGAAGATGGGCTTAGAGGGATGAGGAGAATATAGAGGCAGGAAGAGGAGATGGACAGAGAATGAAAAGAAGAAGAGATTATCAGTGACGGAGGAGAGAAGGAGATGCACATAGAAAGGAAAGGGAAGGTGTGGACAGAGAAAGGGAGGGAGGATATGGACAGTGGAGAAAGGAGTGGATGCATAGAGGGGGAGAAGCAGATAGACAATGAGAGGAAAGAGGAGGAGATGGAAATAGACAGGGGGAAGGAAGAGATATTCAGATAGAGGGAGCAGGAGGTGTTGGACAGAGTGAGGTGCAAGAGAAAATGTACAGGGAAAGGGAAGAGGAGGAGATGGACCAAGAGAGGGCTAAGGAGCAGATGGGCAGGTTGATGGGAAAATGGAGGTGGACAATGAGAGGGTGGGACAAGATGAACTTAGAGGAGTTGAGGAGGAGATTGACTTAGAGAGGGAAGAAGGAAATGAACATGGGGATGAGGAGATGGACTGAGTTGGGAGGAGGGCTAATTCGAGATTGGAATAAATGCAGGATGGTTATATTTATAGTGTGGCTACTCACAGAGGTCCATTGTGGGTTGTAGTTATCATATGGCAGTGAAACGTGGTAGATACCCTAATGTAACAGTGTGGAACCAATTTATTTTGAAAATGAATTAGTTACAATTTTGGTCACCACTTGCAAGTCTGCCACTGTGAATGCAAGAAAGATATATAGAAATGGTTCCATATGAAAAGAGATTAGTTATGACATGTGTTGAACAGAAAATGTCAAACAAGTGTGAAAAACATAACACTGACTCTATTATAAACGACCACATACTCAATTTGTTCAATATGAGAATCAGAGAAATCAAAAGGATGCTGCATCCATAAAATGATGTGATGGACAGTTGCTCATGGCCATTCTGGAGAAATATGTGAACATTTTTCCTGTGTACTGGCCTTAACATCAGCTAAAGACTGAATATGCCCTAGTAAATGCATTTGTTTACATATCCCCAGAGTCAAAATCAAATGGTTCAAATGACTCAGAGCACTATGGGACTTACCATCTGAGGTCATCAGTCCCCCATAACTTAGAACTACTTAAACCTAACTAACCTAAGGACATACACACATCCATGCCGAGGCACGATTCGAACCTGCGACCATAGGCCAGAGTCAAAAGTCACATAGATTCAGATGAGGTGATATTGCAGGGCCATTCACCTGGTAAACCTCTGGACATTTGTGGAAGATTGCCTTAAGCAGATCTTTCACTGCACAGGACATGCCCCATCTTGTGGTGGTTGCCACACAGTTGCACTCTTCCAACACAGGAATTACATGCTGTACAAGGAGGTCTTGATAACATTCAGATATCACAGTACATCTGACAGGCTTTCTGAGTGTATTCTCTATGATGAAGACTAGACCAAGGATAAAGGTGCTTGCAATACCACACAGTCACAAGTGCAGTGTCTCTTCGTGCATAATACATGGTTTAACAGTAACTCATATGAAGCAGTTCTGTGTATCACCATGCCTTGTAGTGTAAAATGTGCCTCATCACTTCATAGGATATTGCCTAGTCACATGTCATCAACTCTGACCTGTCCCAGAAACTGAAGAGCTAATTCATAACATTATGCAGATCATGGGGTTTCAGTTGCTGTATCATCTGGATCTTGTAGGGTACTATTGTACAATAGACCTCAAAACGTACTGTACTGTTGAACTTGGGATGGATAATTCTAATGACATGGCACAAGGACTAGTACAACCTGGGGCAAATGCCATATGTTCGGTTACAGCAACAGCAACCTCATCAATAACTTGCACCAGAGTAGGACACCTTCCTCTTTTAGGTACCACACCAAGTTCATCTGTGTTTTTTTTTTTTTTTTTAAATTTCATTACAATCTTCCTTAAACCATTTAATGATATATGAGCCTATCCTCAGACCTTTCAATCAGTGATACTCTATCAATACAGCACTGAAATTGCTTCTGTCCCCATAAAACAGTTTCACTGGCAGCACACAGTATCTCTTCTTGATAACCATATTGTTTGCTCATGTTCTGACTTGTCAAATGACAACATGGATGTCATACTGCCATGAAAAGAGTGTACAGCACCAGATACACACCTGGTAGCCACTGTGGGAATTGATTTGTTTTCCAGTATAAATAAGTTTTTCATTAGTGCAGGAGCATATCCATCAAGTTTTCCTGCCATATGATAATTACTGCCCACAATGGACCTCTGTGAGTAGCTGCACTTTAATTATAGCAGCTGGGTACATGCAGGTACTCAGCTAGTAATCTCATAAATCATGTGTGGAGGTAAGTAGCAGGGAGATACGTGCCAGATTTCATCTGCATTATCAATTACCATTGAAACAGACTCTCAAGAGGAGATGCTGAATCTTTTATATTCAGTTGCCATCCTTTTGAAATGTCTTGTTTTACACATGGGTCTTCCATTCATAGTGCATCTCCTCTGTGGAGATACCTTCTAGTGCAGAAAAAATTAACAGCAAATACAATACATCATGAGTATTCTTACAACTAATTGTGTGAACTAGATCCTTTACATTTGAGTATTATTATTTTTTAAATGAATAGTGAATTTCAGAAAAGCAATGTATCTACACCGTTCCACACTGTAATTAATCGAAGTGGAGGGGGTACCTCATAATTGTTCACCTCTACTTGTGCTTTCAAGTTTCAAGTGGCAAATTACTAATACATTGAGCTTTGTATGATCTTGATTCCATGACAGTGGTCAATGTTTAGTTACAAGTTGAAATGTTTCCTCTGTTCCTGTTATCTCAGTTCTTGTCTGAGTAATTAGCTGATATATTTGGTATAACTATTTTGGTATCTCTGAAACACCTATACTTATGACAGTATTTTCCTGACCCAAGGCAGAGTAATGAGAATTATTAAGGTAACACATAGGCTGCCAATGCTGCTGTGTTTTCATGTTCCTCTGCATATGCTATTAGTTTCAATTTATAGCTCACATCATATGAAAAGATTTTATTTTTTTTCCATTACAAAACTAGCTACCAACAAAAATATGGTTCTGCTGCTGACAATGCAAATTACTTTCAGTTGAAGTTCACTGTCACCAGTGACCAATGTATGTAATTACACATCATAGGCTAGGCAGTGTTCTAGGTTTGTGATGACAGGGTGGGAGGGAGACTGTGTTAGCAAGCTTGTGAATCCCTACAATGAATCTTTCTTGCCTTGATGCACTGCTGCTGCCAGTTGAATCCAATGTTGTGAGGTAGAGATAGGTTTCCAGTGGTATTGAAGATATGGCAATTTTTAACACCTACAGGAATCTTAAATCAAACACTGGGCATGGTTATATTTATTTTGAGTATAAGATGCACTAGGCATTTTTTTAAAGGGGGGGGGGGGGTATCTTACAGCCTGTTACATATATACACTACTGGCCATTAAAATTGGTTCACCATGAAGATGACATGCTACAGATGCAAAATTTAAATGACAGGAAGAAGATGCTGTGATATGCAAATGATTAGCTTTTCAGAGCATTCACACAAGGTTGGTGCCAGTGGTGACACCTACAACGTGCTGACATGAAGAAAGTTTCCAACCGATTTCTCATACACAAACAGCAGTTGACCAGTGTTGCCTTGTGAAACGTTGTTGTGATGCCTCATGTAAGGAGGAGAAATGAGTACCATCATGTTTCTGACCTTGATAAAGGTGGAATTGTAGCCTATCGCGATTGGGGCTTATCGTATCGTAACATTGCTGCTTGTGTTGGTCGAGATCCAATGACTGTTAGCAGAATATGGAATCAGTGGGTTCAGGAGGGTAATACGGAACGCTGTGCTGGATCCCAATGGCCTCGTATCACTAGTAGTCGAGATGACAGGCATCTTATCCACATGGCTGTAACGGATCGTGCAGCCACGTCTCGAAGTCTAAGTCAAGAGATGGGGACTTTTGCAAGACAATAACCATCTGCACGAACAGTTTGATGATGTTTGCAGCAGCATGGACTATCAGCTCAGAGACCATGGCTGCAGTTACCCTTGATGCTGCATCGCAGACAGGAGCGACTGTGATGGTGTACTCAGTGACGAACCTGGGTGCACAAATGGCAAAACGTCATTTTTCTGGATGAATCCAGGTTCTGTTTACAGTATCATGATGGCCACATCCATGTTTGGTGCCAATGTGGTGAACACACATTGGAAGCATGTTTTCGTCATTGCCATACTGGCGTATCACCCGTCGTGATGGTATGGTGTGCCATTGGTTACACGTCTTGGTCACCTCTTGTTCCCATTGATGGACTTTGAACAGTGGACGTTACATTTCAGATTTGTTACGACCTGTGGCTCTACCCTTCATTCGATCCCTTGCGAAACCCTACATTTCAGCAGGATAATGCATGACTGCATGTAGCATTTCCTGTACGGGCCTTTCTCGATACAGAAAATATTCGACTGCTGCCCTGCCCAGCACATTCTCCAGATCTTTCGCCAAATGAAAATGTTTGGTCAATGGTGGCCGAGCAACTGGCTCGTTACAATACGCCAGTCACTACTTTTGATGATCTGTAGTATCATTTTGAAGCTGCATGGGCAGCTGTACCTGTGCACGGCATCCAAGCTCTGTTTGACTCAATGCCCAGATATATCAAGGCTGTTATTACGGCCAGAGGTGGTTGTTCTGGGTACTGATTTCTCAGGATCTATGCACCAAATTGCGTGAAAATGTAATCACATGTCAGTTCTAGTATAATATATTTGTCCAATGAATACCCATTTATCATCTGCATTTCTTCTTGGTGTAGCAATTTTAATGGCCAGTAGTGTATATTGTATGTACTCCCAAAAAAGTGTGTTTTGGTGAATAATTTGTTGGCATTGTGTCTCAGGAAAGGAGTGCTATCCATTTCATTGTATTACCTCATAAACATTAACATCACAGAAGCTATAGTTTTGATTCTATGTATTAGGAGCAATGTTGTCATGTCACATGAAGAGGCAGCCTGCAAGCTTTATGTAAATCATGCCTGCAGGTCACCGAAGGTTGTCCACGAGTGGTCTATGGCAGTAGTATCTTCTTGCACACTTATGGTATTCCAGTTTCAGTACATCTTGATTTGGTCATTTAAAATTTGTTAAGATTATCTAGGATGTGATGCACTATCAAACAGATAGTGATACACAGAATGCTTCTAGAATGCTTCTTAGAATTGGTTCTGGTACTGCCCACCTTCAATCCCCCTGCAGTTGCAGCCATAGTTTAAGTTTGGCACTATGCTTATGTATATAAGATGCAAAATAAATCAGCTTTTCTATTCACATGGAAAATGCATGGAACAGGTATTATTATTATTATTATTATTATTACTATTATTATTATTATTAATGTAAGCTGAACTTCCTGTCAGTATTGTAGACATATTCCAGAAGAAAAAATATACTTTAGTGTAAGTGGAGTATGCCATCAATATCTACAGTTACTGTGGATAGTAACTATCTAAAAATATTCAGTCACTAGTCTTTTTAGATGAGCTGTCAATGTACAGATTTTCTATGGGGATGGTACCAGGTTCAGCTTCATGAAAGGTTTGTCTTGCATAATGGACACATTTTTGTGGCTCAGCAAGTGGTTGGTTGTCTATGATTCCTTCCACTATACAAACTGGAGCCTACACCTTTTTGTAATGATATGCTATTAATGTCTCAAAACAGCTTGGCTGAGAATCAAAGAGTGTTTCTGTTGATGGCATATGTGATAAAAGTGACAACTTTTGTTATTAACCGACCGATATGCTCTGAGAAATCTTTTTGATTGCGTAATGGAACTCAACTCCAACCATTTGTGACTGGATAAAGGAAGAGGGAATAAAACTGACTCAGAGCATAAAAATCCTTCATCATCATTTTTGAACTGATATATGGTACGGTCTTTATGTACTGTAAGTGTGCGGCACGGAATGTTACTTTTTACCGCCCTGCCAGTGTCCAGCAATGTTCATTTGTCTAGCTAAAAGCTGTAGTAGAAAATACTAGACCACTACTGTCTATTGTAGGTCGCAACATACATAGTATTGTCCGGTAAACGGGATGTGACTAGCTACTGAAATAAAAGTTTTAACTTGACAATGTAAATTTTCAGGTATATTGTTACGATAAAGATCACAGTTAATACTGCCAAGTCCATACTAAGTGGCAACACAACGTAAAGTTCACATGCACATCACAATCACACACATAGCCAGTTTATGGTATTTACACCTGTTACCGAATTTAATAGAGTTTACCAGATCATTTAGTTATGAAAATGCTCGCTCAAATGTTGTGCACCATGCTCAACATGTAATACCTGTTCCAGTCTTAGATCGCACAAAACGCCACGCAGTTTTAACTAACAGTCAAAAGCAATAATTTTGATATTCCATGCAAAATTCCACATGACTCCCACTATACCATTCACTTAAATACACTTTGTGAACTCGTAATTAGCATTTTTCTGCGATTTTAGAGTACTTTTGTCTGCGCTGCTTTCAATGAGATGTTACTAGTTCAAACCCTCAGCCCCAACCAACCTAGATCACACCAAAGGTTTAGTTCCCAGCATAGATTGGTGTGAGCCTGCATTTTTCTGATTGGCTGATATCACAAACAGCAAATCAGGTTGCAGTATTATCCTCCGCTAACCGGCACTTTACTTTAGTGACCAATCATAGTAAAACATTTCTTTCTATGGCAATTGCTAAATAAATAAATTTAGAAAAGTATCAAATATAAAATTACTCCTTCTGAAATTACTTATTAATTTGTGTTCTACTCACAATTTATTAGTACCATAAACTGACTGCACACTTAATTATAGTAAATCCCCTGTATAGTTTAACTGGTACTTTGTGAATAAACAAAACAATTTTCATTTACTTCTTCACTCATACAACACTCACACTGCTAATTACTACACATATAAAGCAATTGTAACTATGCGAATACATTAAATATTAATCAAACATAACTTTACAACATTGTTTTGTCTACGACTGCCAGCACTGTCCGTCAACTGCTGACCTCTGCCACCTACTAGTACAACGTGCAGCTCTGTAACTCAGGTCCATGTCAGCTGGTGACATGCCTAAACGATATCATCCTAACAAGTGACAGGAGTGATGCAAAGGCACTACTCCTCAAGTGGCACCACTGAGCAAATTAGACACTGCTGCCTGCAGAGCCATGTCATTGTTATAATGATTGCTAAAACATATTGTTCGTAATTTTAAAGTGAAAATTAGCTGTCATATATGAGCATAAATACATTCCTGGAGAAAATCTGAAATATACTAACTAAATATCAAATCTTGGGTGAGAATTATTCACAGTGTCACGTGAAGGATATAAGCCATTAGCAAGTGAGTTCACAAATATAACTAAAATGAAACAGTCACTAACTAGTGTGATGGATTGAATCAGGTTGCATGATGGTAAGGCACTGGACTCGCATTCAGGAGGATGGCAGTTCAAATCCTCATCTTAACAACTTGAACCAGGTTATGCATAGATCTCCTAAACTGCTTGTGGTGAATTTCAGGATGGTTCCTTTGAAATAGACATGTCCTAATTCCTTCCCCATTCTTCCACAATCTGAGTATGTGCTCAATGACTTATGACTGTTGAATGAATGTTTAATACTAATATTGCTTCCTTCCTATCAAAGCAATAAAGCATACAGTGTTGACTACAGGTGGTCTCTGGAATTGAGAACAGGTGTGTGGTGACTAGTGCCCAATGGCTGGAGATTTGATCATAGGAGATGTTTAGAGTATGAGGTGTTCATAGATGGTTAACTATCAACAGCAATGTCGAAATACCGGGTGATCAAAAAGTCAGTATTAATTGGAAAACTGAATAAATCACGGAATAATGTAAATAGAGAGGTAAAAATTGACACACATGCTTGGAATGACATGGGGTTTCATTAGAACCAAAAAAATACAAAAGTTCAAAAAATGTCTGACAGATGGCGCTTCATCTGATCAGAATAACAATAATTAGCATAACAAAGTAAGACAAAGCAAAGATGATGTTCTTTACAGGAAATGCTCAATATGTCCACCATCATTCCTCAACAGTAGCTGTAGTCGAGGAATAATATTGTGAACAGTGCTGTAAAGCATGTCTGGAGTTATAGTGAGGCATTGGCGTTGAATGTTGTCTTTCAGCATCCCTAGAGATGTCAGTTGATCATGATACACTTGTGACTTCAGGTAACCCCAAAGCCAATATCAATGGACTGAGGTCTGGGGACCTGGAAGGCCAAGCTTGACAAAAGTAGCAGCTGAGCACACGATCATCACCAAACGATGAGCGAAAGAGATCTTTCATGCGTTTAGCAATACGGGGTGGAGTGCCATCCTGCATAAACATCATACGTTCCAGCAGGTGTTTTACGGCCAGGCTGGGGATGATGCAATTCTGTAACATATCGGTGTAGCTCTCACCCATCACGGTAGCAGTTAAAAAACCAGAATCACACATTTCCTCAAAGAAAAAAGGCCCAATAAGGGCAGATGTGGTAAATCCAACCCATAACATGACTTTCTCATCATGAAATGGAGTTTCCACGACAGTTCTAGGATTTTTGGTAGCTCAAATTCTGCAGTTGTGGCTGTTGACAGACCCTCAGAGCGTGAAATGAGCTTCGTCGGTCCACAACACGTTACTCAACCAATTGTCATCTTCTGCCATCTTTCGAAATTCCCCACACTGAAAATGCCCTCTACTTCACTAAATCGCCAGGTAACAGTCCATGATGCTGATGGATTTTGTACAGATAGCATCAGAGGGTACACCTCAGTGCCAACCAAACAGTAGTGTATGGAATGCAGGTGTGACTGCACCAGTGCTGACTTCCCTGTGCATAGATGTACCCACTACAGACTGCATTTCTTTGTGAACTGTCTCAGCAGCATTACGCCTTGTGCTCGGTTGGCCACTATGGGGTCTATTGTCTGAACAACCCGGGGCTTTGAACTTCGAAATCATTCTCGCCACAGCTGCATTTGTCAGCAGACCTTTACCCATTCGAATCCCCTTCCTATGGCGATAGGATCACTGAACTAGTACATTCCCCGTTCTGATAATACAGCTTCACTAAAAGCGTCTTTTCAGATAACGTCAACATGCTGCGACTGCTGGCACATCTGATTCTCTGTCTCATTACAGCTCCTTTTATACACGAGTGTCATGTGCAGTCACTGACGTTTTGCTGTCCAGTCCCATCTGTTGGACATTTTGTGAGGTTTTTTTTTGTTCTAATAATACCCCATGTCATTCAAAGCATGTGTGTCAATTTTTACCTCTCTATCTACATTATTCTTTGGTTTATTAAGTTTTCAAATTAATACTGACTATTTGATCACCCAGTATATACACTTTTCGATGGTACTGCTACTTTTGGCAAGCAAAAAAAGTGATATAAGATACTACTGCTCTCCTATAAACACTGATTTTTACCTCAGAGTTGAAATGGAATATAAAGAAGGTTAAATTGAGTGGCTCTGAAAACTGTGAAAACTTTTCTTTATTGCGTACCACAAACCATCTCAAAACTAGTACAAACAGGACTGGACTGTCTACATAAGTAAACATTTCTCTTCAAATTGCAAACTGTAAAAGCCTAGTGCCAGCTTGTGGTGATTCTCAGACTTAGAATTCGGAGGACAGTTGTGTTCTTGTCACATTTGCAATTGGTTCAGCTTAGTCATTATGATGTCTGCCCCCGTCAGCTGAGTGGTCAGCATGACGGACTGTCAGTCCTAAAGGCCCGGGTTCGATTCACAGCTGGGTCGGAGATTTTCTCCACTCAGGGACTGGGTGTTGTGTTGTCCTAATCGTCATCATTTCATCCCCATCGACATGCAAGTCACCAAAGTGGTGTCAAATCGAAAGACTTGCACCAGGTGAGCGGTCCACCCAACGGGAGGCACCACATGCCATGTTATGTAGTCATTATGACAACCAGATTTCTTTTGTCAAGAAATGTACTGTTTATTTCCCCAAATGAATTCACCATGTTATTGTAGATAAGAGACTCAATACAGGTTGTAGGTGTAGTAAAACTTGAAGAAACCATGAAACTGAGTGGTTACATCTTCTGTCATTATGCTGACAATGTCAGGTGACTCTGATGTTGCATTTCTGACCTCTGAAAATAAAAAAAAGAATAATTATTGCTAGCATAATAAGTCTTCATGGTAGTTTATTGCAGCTGTTCAAACACAGTAACAAGGAAAGGTAATGTATTTGTAATGAAATATCACAGAAATTTATTTTCATTTTAAACAGCTGTACACTATCAGATATCACAGAAATTTATTTTAATTTTAAACCAATGTACACTATCAGAGTGAGAAAAAAGGGCATTGTTCTTTTACATTCTGTTACCACATTTAAGTCTAAAAGAACACATTTAGTATGACTATGTCACTTAGCCACATTGCACGATCATATTTGCCAAAGTAAAACTTCTTTATGGAGTAATTTTCCAATAAGGCAGCCTATCATATTGAGATGTTACCCTACATGTGGCAGCAGAATTTTACTGCATACAGTGACAGTTTAATGAAGTGAGCTATATGGCAAGCACACTGCTCATTTTACAACAGCCAATGACAACACAATTCAGGCTCAGAAACCTGCACCACCTAATGGAATCCTGCAACTTCTTTCAAGAGACAAGCCATATCATCAACAGGCTATTCTTGATCTGGTGACTGATTTTGTGAAGAAACAGAATTTAATAGTATTGGAGGTACAGTATGTTGCACAATAATATTCTCATGTGTTTAGTTCTGGCTGCAACCTACACATAAGCTTCACAACACAAAAATATAAGTTTCCTAATTATTACTTTATTAAAATTTAAATGTGTGGGAGTGCTTTTTAGTTTACTGAAAAAGTTGGACCAGTATTCTCAAAAATTTTAGAAAAAGTAATGTACAATTGGCTTTATAACCATCTTATCTCAAATAACATACTGTCAAAGTCACAGTTCTGATTTCTAAAGGGTTCTGACATTGAGAAAGCTATCTCCACCTACAGTGAAAATATGCTTAATTCATTACATAAAAAATTACAGGCAACTGGTATATTTTGTGATCTGTGAAAGGCATTTGACTGTGTAAATCACAATATCCATTTAAGTAAATTAGAATATTATAGTGTAACAGGACATGGTTCTAATCTTATATCTCTGGCAGGAAACAAAGGGTGTTATTGGGAAAGAGACATGTATCAAGCTATCAGGCATCATCCAACTGGGAACTAATTACATGTGGAGTCCCACAAGGTTTCATTTTAGGGCCCTTACTTTTTCTTGTGTATATCAATGACCTTTCATCAGTAACATTACCAGATGCCAGGTTTGTTTTGTTTGCCAATGATACAAACATTGCAATAAATAGCAAATCGAGTGTAGTCCTAGAAAGATCAGCTAATAAAATATTTTTGGACATTAATCACTGGTTCTTAGACAGTTCCTTGTCACCGAACTCTGAAAAAACACACTACATGCAGTTCAGAATTTGCAAGGGTTGTCCCACAAGTATATGCCTAACATATGATGACAAGCAGATAGAAGATGAGGACAGTGTTAAATTCTTGGGATTACAGCTTGATAATAAATTCAACTGGGGAAAGTACTGCTGAAGCGTCTTAACAAATCTCTATTTGAAGTTGTGTCAGACATAAGGGATATAAAAATGAAAAAGCTGGCATAGTATGCTTACTTTCATTCCATAATGTCATATGGAATTATTTTTTGGGGTCATTCATCAAGCCATGCTGAGGTTTTCCAGGCACAAAAATGTGCAGTAAGAGTTATATGTGATGTGAACTTAAGAACATCCTACAGAAGCCTGTTTAGGGAACTAGGGCTACTAACTACTGCTTCCCAATATTTTTATTCCTAAATGAAATATGTCATTAAAAATATATCACTTTTTCAAACCAACAGCTCAATTCATGGAATCAGTACTAGAAATAAGAGTAGCCTTCACAATGATTTAAAGTTACTTAGTCTTGTACAAAAAGGTGTGCATTTTTCAGGAACACATATTTTCAATAACTTGCCAGCAGCCAAAAAAAAGTTTAACAACCAATGAAATTCAGTTTAAGAGAAGCCTAAAGGATTTATTGTTGGCCATCATCAATGGAGTAGAAGGAGTTGGCCAACAATAAATCCTTTAGGCTTCTCTTAAACTGAAAAATAAACTTTTTTATTTTAAATTCAGTGTATTACAATTTGTAAAATGATTCTTTCATATTGTGTTCATTAAAAAATGATGATCATTACACTTGGGACCCATTGAATGGCACATTAGCTTATTTGTTTGAGTTTTAAACATTTGTCATGTATTGTTGTTTTTCTGATGTGTTCCACATCCTGGAGGACCTCCTCACTACGGATCAATTGGAATGAAAGTAAATCTAATCTAATCTAATCTGACGAATGTGGATGTTGCTATAGGTTACCTAATATGGTAATAAGAATAGTAATTTTATTGTCATTTGGCCATTACAGCATTAGACAACATCATGCATATAACACAACATAAATGACAATTCAAAGAAAACAAGAGGGTTACATTTGAAACAATCATTTATGTCATAGAATGGGTGAGCAACAAGCCACTCTCACAGTTTTTTTTTTTTTTTTTTTTTTTTTAGGTAGTTCTTGTACATATTGTGGAAGCTTATTAAATAATTTGTGACCCATCAGTTCATAGCTGTTAAGTGACTTTGACAGTCTGCAGTCTGTGGTAAGGAGTATAAATTAATCTGCTCCTTCTGTGTTGTAGAAATGTATATTTTCCCTACATTTTGCTTCCAGTAACTTCTTTTTTGCAAGGAGTAAAACATAGTAAGTATATATGTTTATTACAGTCATGACTTTTTGTTCACAGGACAATGGTTTGTAGTGTGCTTTATATGGAGAACCAGTAATTATCCTAATGATTTTCTTTTTTGTATTAGGATGTTGTGCACTGGACTCGAATTCCTCCATAAAATAATACCATATGTTAGGGTGCTTTGGAAAAATGCAAAATAAAACGTTCTAACATAATTTTGAGGTACATAGTCCATAGGTTGCCATAAAAATTACATCACTCTAGAGAATTTACCACTAATATATTGTACATGTTGACCACAGGATAATTTTTCATCTGCATGTACCCCTAAAAACTTAACACATCTACAGTCATCTGATGTAGGCTTGTCTTTTAGACTAAAAACCATCTGCTGCATTTTGTTATCATTCAGTAGGAATTAATTTGCTTTAAACTGATAGGATACTTGCAACACAAGCTTTGAGGATACTGAAATCATTACTACAATGAAGTAAAGTTCTAGCATCTGCATATAGTACTGTCATGGACTTGATGAATGATGGCAGATTATGAATCATTATTAGGAACAGAAAAGAGCAGAGTACAGATCCCTGTGTTACACCTGTTTTAACTAATTCAGTACTGGACTTTTCTTTACCTACACAAACAGCTTGCTTGGGATCCTATAGGTATGATTTTCATGGTTTAAGGCTGTTACCTCCAATACCGTAGTACTCCATTTATTATAGGAGTATTGTATGCTCTACACAGTCAAAAGCCTTACTTAGATCACAAAAGGTGACTTGAGCAAATCCTTTATCCTCAAACACTTGATGTATATGTTTGACCACTGACTCTATAATATGAAAAGTTGACAAGTTTTTCCTAATACCATACTGTGATTCGCTAATTATTCCTGCATTTTCTAAGTACATATTTCACATTCAAATACTTTAGAGAGAGCTGGGACTATGGAAATTGTTCTGTAATTTGAAGGTGAGTTAATATCTCCTTTTTTGTACATTGGGACTACCCTAGAAACTTTTTGCTCATCAGGAAAATATTCCTCAGATATACTCTTATTTATCCAGTATGTTAAAGGATACACAATACAATCTATTACTTTTTTAGAATGTTACAAAAAATGTCATATATGTCTACACTCTCAGATGATGTCAGATGTTTAACCATTTTTAGGGCAAGACTAGGTGGGACCTCAGAGAAGGTAAACATACTTGTATTTACTAGTGCTTTACAGACATTTTTTGAAATAATCTCAGATGAGCTACTAACAAGTTTGGTCATATGATTTCCTACTTCTTGTACTGATTTAATAAAGAAATCTTTGAAGTTCTGAGGGCATATAGTGATTTTTATATTTATTTCATCTTTAGTAACACTATTTATGCAGCTTTAAATTTATTTATAGAATTCTGAATACTGCTGAAGTTGTGTGCTCTTTTGGCTTCCACAATGGCTTTTTCGTACTTATTCCTACAGTGAACATAGGATGATCTGGCATGGTTAGTCTTCAGATTTTTATGTATACTGTGCAACAACATAACTAGGTTTCGCAGATTTGTTAGTTGTGCAGTATACCACGGGTTTTGTTTGTTTATACCCTTGCCTTTGGAGCCTTTGTCCATTTTTTTGCATTTCTTTATCATTATGCAGTCATTAAATTTCGTGTCAAAATGGTTTGAAAAACCTTTCAAATATTAGTTTGCTGACAGATCTTTACATAACTACTATTTGTGTCAGCAGACAATTGGCCAAACTAGTTTCTGTTAGTAAGGGACTTACAAAACCTGTCAATTTTATCATTTGTGACTGACCTAGTAATTATCATTTTTGGGACAGACTTATCAATGTTACTCTTATCAGCACAGAACCTACTTATTTAAAGATACAGAATCATGATCTGAGAATGGGAATACTGTCACATCACATGATTTTTCTGTAGTATTGAAACTAACAAAGATATTGTCAACACATGCGTCATCTCTTGTGGGTCTATTATTGATAAAGTACAGTTTGTACTCTCTTAGAAGATTTTTTAGCTCAGTGACACTATTCTTTGGCTGTTGTTACATCATAATCTGCATTCAAATCTCCACCTATTACATTGTCATAACATACTCATTCTGTCTTTCTAAGTACATCTAACAGCATGTCCAGCTTTTCTAAAAATACGCTAATGTTACCCTTAGGTGATCTGTATAAGGTTATTATCACTAACTTAAAACATTCACTAACTATAGCAGTGGCTTCAAAATTCTGTTCATCACACAAATAGTCTATATCCAATTTATTAATGGAGTGGCTGAGTGGCTTGTTAATGTACAATGGCACATCACCCATTTTATGTATTTTTCTTCAGTAACCATTTGCTATATTATAGTTATCAAATTTGATAGCTGTAAGTTCACTCTTTGTTGCCTAGTGTTCACTCAGACAAAAAATATCACATTTGTTCTCTAGTCCAAAATTATTTACAATAAATTCTTGGTCTTTTACTCTTTGATTATCCAGGTAGCAAATTTTAAGACCAGAATTGTTATTGTCTTTAGAATGAACACTTTTGTTAGGAGTTATAATATTTTTACACTACCTATTTCATGTGCTTCTTTGTCTTGCTGTCTTCCACTAAAAAATCATGTAGGCTGAAAGGAGGCACTGTTTACCTCTTACCCACAACACTTGATACTGCTTCTTCTGCTGTAGTTCTCTTCCATCCTTTTGGCAGGTATGTAGTTATTGTTGCTGGTGTAACTTCTGCTGCAGTTTGTGTAGGTGCTTCTACAACTGATATATTTTCTACTACTGCTTCTGATCATCATGCCAATGAAACAATGATGGTTCCTATTCTGATGCTGACATAGGCCTAATTTCTTCTAGAGATGTAGTCACAGATGTTTCTTCTTATGTGCTGTTGGTGTATTCTCAAATTTTTGTCATTGGCAATGAACCTATTGCAGGTGCTGCAAGTTTTTTGTGCATGTCTGCGCCTACCACTTTTATTGCTTGAAGAATTTCTTTGGCCAGAACTTTCTTGCCTACCTGATTTCTATGCAGTCCATGTGTTGTAAAATGCTCTCTGTCAGAGCTGGTTGCCTCAATGACGACTGTGTGCAAAAAACTGCTGCAGATCTTTCTGAGTTTTCGGTCTGTTGCAATGATCTGACTATTTACACATGAGTTTTCAATTAAGTCATGTGAGTGAGGAATGCTTACAAAAAATACTTTCGCTTGTGACATTTTTCTAATGCTTCTTTCAGTGCTTTTACAGTAAGGCTAGTCTTGTTTTTATACACATCATTATCTCCCCCAATTACAACACTGTTCACACCATCTTTCACTGCAGTTTCACGGTTTTTCAGCACTTCTTGTAAAGGAGCTCCAGGTTTTGTTATTCCAATGACTTTATAGTCTGACTCGATATTGGACATGATTGTAGCTAGTCTCTTACCATGACTCATTGATAGAATGTAAATTTCTTCTTTTCCCTTCACTATTTGTTTTTCTGTCTTTCATTTCTTGTTGTCATGTACTGTGTTAACACCATGTTTATGTTTAACAGGACATAACAGTAACGAGTTGCCACAGGCACTGTTTTGATCAATAGAAGTATATGATCAGTTTCCTGCGGTAATGGATTTTTTTCCGTGTATTTTGATCATCTGAATTAGTGGAACATTATTAATGTTCATATTTAACATGGGGGGCATTTCTTAGACCTAATTAACACACACTCCTGTTCACAGCTTTGCATCTCTGCTAGTATATCCACATACTGAAGCAAACTTTTCAGCATTTCAGTATATTGTCTGACTTTAGTTAAGTTGTTTTGTAGTTCTTCCCTCACACTTATTTTAAGTCTTGCATTAGACATTTCTAAAACATCTTCAAGACTGTTGCTCTCAGTTCCGCTATCACATGAATTTTTACTAACATTTGCTTCCATGAAGCAACATGAATGATACCATTTATGTGTGGCTACAAACGTTCTGACACGTTTTATCCCTTTTCTTCGCATAGTAGACAATTTAATGATGGCAATGTACTGATATTTACTGGTCAATTTACCAGTATGTCCATATGCACCACCATCTAGGACACATGGGAGCTACATGTCAGCATTCTCGGTTGATGCTTGACAGGAGGGGATTGTAACAGGGAAGCCAGTAAAGTGTCAGATGAGAATCTCCCATGGAGTTATAGATTGCGTAGTGAAGACAAGAAAAATCATGGAACAGTGGAAAAAGATCTGTGCCCTTCAGGAGTATTACAAATGGTGTATTTTGTGTTAGATAGGATGAAGGGATAATGGGAGTTACAGAAAATCAGAGCTGGGAAAATATGATAAGTAACAGGCAAAAGGAGAAAACCCCAGAGATCACACTTCAAATTCTGGCTAACAATCAGTTTTACATTCTATTGATAAAGAAGCTGCAGCACTATGGAATTGTAGCAACTGCTCTTGATAGATATCATAAAGTCATTTCTGCAGAACAGAAAACAAGCAGTGGAAGTGTCACACAATCAAGGGAAACAGCTATCATAACTACAATATATAAAACAGGGGTTGTCACATGGTAGTATTCTAGGACCCCTCCTTTTCTTTATATATGTAAATGATTTACCTTGTAATGTACACAGTAAACTGATACTCTTCACAGATGGCACAACAAGCATAACTGTGAGACTGAGCTTACAGGAGGCCATAAGTAAAAGTAATCAAACAGTTGAAATGATCACCCACTGGCTTGAAGTGAATAGATTAATTCTCAATTATGAGAAAACTAATGCAATTCTATTTAGAAACACCAAAAGAAAAGGAAGTGAAATGACAAATTTGCAAGAGCTAGATGTAAGAGTAGTTGAAAGAGCTAAATTTTTAGGGATCACCGTGGACAGTTGTTTAGAATGGAAAGATCATATTTTCAATATAATCTATAAACTTAGCAATGCTGTTTTTGCTCTGAGACAAATTAAGCCACTAATAACTGAAGATGATGTGCACATGGGGTATTTTTCATACTTCAATGCTATAATGAGCTATGGTATAGAAATCTGGGGCCACTTGGCAGAGGCAATTAAAATATTCATATTACAAAAGAAAGCAATTAGAATAATAGGAAACAAAAGAACAAGAGGTAGTTGCAAGCCTCTTTTCAAAATATTTAAGATTCTAACCTTCTACAGATTGTACATATATCAAATTCTGCTCCTTGCTTGGGATCATAACGATAAATTCAACAAAAATGAAGATGTACACTACCACCACACCAGAAACACCAAGAAATTAAGAATTTCACAGCATAACACAAATCAGTATGAGGGAAGCAGTGATTATATGGCAGTAAAAGTGTACAACTCTTTACCACGACACATCACTAATGCCAAATCGAAGGATAAGTTTAAACAGTCAATCAAACAACTGCTATTAGAAACCCCTTTATATTCAATCAGAGAATTTCTTTCAAATGAAAATAACTGAAGCAAACAGGCATAGTACACCAGAAAATTGTTCACAGGTATAGAGGAAAAGAAAAACTAAAAAGTGTTAACCTCTCACAGCACTGTTTCACCTAAATATTTTGTTTTCTACAGTATTATTGCTATTAATTTTTTTTATAAATGTAAACAAAATGGGATCTAGAATATGTATGTGCTATATGACTGTATTATACCTTATATTTAAAATGATGGACCCATAGTATAGAATTATTGCAATTAAATGTTCTGTAATTTAGGTACATAGAGTATGTATGCCTCCTAATAACCATTCAGTTTACAGTATCTAAAATTTTGTAACTATGAAGTAAATTTCCAGAAACTGACAAAGCAAATATGTACTTGGAGTTACTCCATAGATGTATATCACAAGCTGCTAAATAAATAAAGAAAGAAAGAAACATGTTACCTAATATAGGAAAAGAGCCTCAACCAGTTTTGAGCAAAGTAGAGTGCAACAGACTCATATGAATAAATTTAAAGCTAGACCATTAGAAAAATCAGGTATAAAGTCCTGCTGGTAGGTAAGTCACCAGAGGGACGTAGACCAAATCAAATGTTACAAGAAAATTTAGGTGTAAATGGCATGTCACAAGCATTGTAAAACCTAGTGCCAAGTTTAGCCATGTGACAAGGAATGCATGCGCCTTGTCCAGGGATTTTGGTGGATTGGATCAGGTACTTATAGTAGGAGGGGCAGAAAACAGACTGGCTAGCAACTTAGAGTATTGCAATAACAGTGACATGGGGGAAAGGAGCAGCAATAGCACAAACTCATGTGAAGTTTGTGGAGGTTTTTGCAGTGCCATGACCAGCTCTGGGTTAACACAGCTGTTAACCACATAATCAAAAAGTTGAGCAGACTGCTTTTGACAGAAATAAAGTGTCATACCAGTGTCATATCTGTTGCTGCATGTGAGAGATAAGGATACACAGATCATGGCCTGCAGCTGAGTAGGAGAAGGAAGGACAGATTAACTGAGCACATTGTAGAAAGTATATGGTGAATCACAGACACATAAGAAAATATGCATGTGATTACTGAAGTCAGAGAGGAATACTTTTTTAGGTTAGAGTCGGGCTACAGACAGACAGTACTGCAAGAAATTAGGTTGGAACATAACCCTAATATATTTGACAGTGTCCAGAAAATAAAATCAATTTGTTTCATCAAAACACTAGGCAGTTGGGAACAAGAGGGATAAGCTTCTTGTACACATAGAAGATGTGGAAAATTCTGAAGAGATAGATTTTCTGTGCTGCTGTGAATACCAGTTAACAACAGGGATGAAGAAGTTAAATATCAGGAATTACAGACCTACAGCACTTTTGTGTAGAGTTACATGGGAAAAGGAGGGGCTGTAACATACGTCAGAGTTGCACATGAAGTCAGTAATACTGAGACAATTAGTTTTCTTGTAGATCATAACCTGGAACAATGTGCTTGTGAGTTGTTACTTCCCTGGTAATTGTAACAGTGTACAGATTGTATTTAGGAAACTTCCAGCAATTCATGAGAGACCTAGATGCATTAATGAGCTCACTGTCAGACAAGAAGAAACAGTTGAGAGGTTTCTTACAAAAACTGGACAAGTTCAACATTGTCATTTTTTTAGGAATATAAAAAAGCTTTCCACCATTCAAACTGAAGCAAGAAAAGTGTGCAAACGATATTCATAACATGTTTAAGTGGGGACACTTTTCTAATTAATGTGCTTTTTTAAGTGAACAATCTATAGTTAATTCTTAAAGAGAAATTTTTCTTTGGACTTCTCTGGTATTTATAGAAAATCAAGAAAAGAAAAAGTGCTAATATTTTTCACTGGAGTAATTCATTGTATTTTCAAAATTCTGCCTGGAAGTGTGCAACAATGAACACAAGACAATATTGGTTTTATTACAACAAACTGAAAACAGCAGTTTATTTATTCCTACTGTTCCCATTATTGTTTGTTACAGATCCTCACAGCCATCAGTGTTATAATCATCTCCTCATCTTCTTTGTAATTGTCATCTGTGATACCATAAAGTGGGTCCTTGTAGAAGGTTGTGTTCCCTTCTTCCACGAACTACATGAGATTACAAAGATGTTTGGCTTTAGTTAGCTGAATAACTGATTTTCTTCATGCTACTGATGTAGATCCAAAGCAGTATACTATGTAGTAGGACTTCTCTTAACAATGATATGCATATTTCCTGAGCCCAAGTAAGAGTTTCAGTGGAGGCTTAGGAGTTTTCAAACAGAATGCACATAGCATGTTTATTATCTACAAAATGATAATTTTTCATGAATGGAAGCACTTCAGTAATTTTACTGACCCAAGTTTCAGATATTTCTGCAGTCTTTATCTTCTGCTTCTTATGCACTATCACTGAGAAGTCTTCAACATTTGGTTAATAGCTGTGTCCTCACACTGGAAACAAATATTTGATCCTTTTGTAGACCTTTAGGTGGTGCACTTGTCTTTACAAGCTCTGAACCATAATAAATTTTCTTTTTGCCCAGGATGCACATCGCTAACTATTACAAGCTCTTCTCTTTGATTTTCTAATGGGATGTTATTTGTTGTTGTTGTTGTGATCTTCAGTCCTGAGACTGGTTTGATGCAGATATCCATGCTATTCTATCCTGTGCAAGCTTCTTCATCTTCCAGTACCTACTGCAACCTACATCCTTCTGAATGTGCTTGGTGTATTCATCTCTTGGTCTCCCTCTACGATTTTTCCCCTCCAATACTAAATTGGTGATCCCTTGCTGCCTCAGAACATGTCCTACCAACCGATCCCTTCTAGTGAAGTTGTGCCACAAACTTCTCTTTGCCCCAATCCTATTCAACACCTCCTCATTAGTTATGTGATCTTCCCCCTCTAATCTTCAGCATTCTTCTGTAGCACCACATTTCGAAAGCTTCTATTCTCTTCTTGTCTAAACTATTTATCGTCCATGTTTCACTTCCATATAAGGCTACACTCCATACAAATACTTTGAGAAATGACTTCCTGACACTTAAAACAGTACTCGATGTTAACAAATTTCTCTTCTTCAGAAACGCTTTCCTTCCCATTGCCAGTCTACATTTTATATCCTCACTACTTCAACCATCATCAGTTATTTTGGTCCCCAAATAGCAAAACTCCTTTACTATTTTAAGTGTCTCATTTGCTAATTTAATACCATCAGCATCACCCGACTTAATTCGACTATGTTCCATTATCCTCATTTTGCTTTTGTTGATGTTGGGGGATAGTTCAAAATCATGGAAGTGACTTCATTAAGACCTTTATTTCCTTCATGTTCAAAATAGTGGGAAACTGAAACTGAGTCATCCGACCAGAATATGAATCCCAAAAACACTGTGCCATAATATTCTATCATAGTAAATGATATTTGTCTCCAAGGGGGGGGGGGGGGGGGGTAGAGGCAAATTTTGCATGTAGTCAAATGAAATACTGTTAATCAGCTCTTGTTTTACTGTCAGAAATTGTTTTCTTTTGTACTTACAAAATCTTCTGCCGTCCTCAAGTGCAATGTCTTTTGTGCTATTTATTGACTCTTTTATTTTTCTGTCCAATGAATCACATGTTGTTGTTGTTGTTGTGGTCCTCAGTCCTGAGACTTCTTCAATGAAGCTCTCCATGCTACCCTATCCTGTGCAAGCTTCTTCATCTCCCACTACCTACTGCAGCCTACATCCTTCTGAATCTGTTTAGTTTATTTTTCTCTTGGTGTCCCTCTATGATTTTTACCCTCCACACTGCCCTCCAATACTAAATTGGTGATCCCTTGATGCCTCAGAATATGCCCTACCAACCGACCCCTTCTTCTAGTGAAGTTGTGCCACAAATTTCTCTTCTCTCCAATATTATTCAATACCTCGTCATTAGTTATGTGATCTACCCATCTAATCTTCAGCATTCTTCTGTAGCACCACATTTTGAAAGCTTCTATTCTCTTCTTGTCTAAACTATTTATCGTCCATGTTTCACTTCCATACATGGCTACACTCCATACAAATACTTGCAGAAACGACTTCCTGACACTTAAATCTATACTTGATGTTAACAAATTTCTCTTCTTCAGAAATGCTTTCTTGCCATTGCCAGTCTACATTTTATATCCTCTCTACTTCGACCATCATCAGTTATTTTTCTCCCCAAATAGAAAAACTCATTTACTAATTTAAGCGTCTCATTTCCTAACCTAATTCCCACAGCATCACCCCATTTAATTTAACTACATTCCATTATCCTTGTTTTGCTTTGGTTGATGTTCATCCTATATTCTCCTTTCAAGACATTATCCATTCCTTTCAACTGCTCTTCCAAGTCCTTAGCTGTCTCCGACAGTTTTACAATGTCATCGGCAAACCTCAAAGTTTTTATTTCTTCTCCATGGATTTTAATTCTTACTCTGAATTATTCTTTTGTTTCCTTTACTGCTTGCCTGTCTCACTCCCTTCCCAACCACTGCTTTCCTTTCATGTCCCTCAACTCTTGTAACTGTCATCTAGTTTCTGTACAAATTGTAAATAGCCTTTTGCTCCCTGTATTTTACCCCTGCCACCTTCAGAATTTGAAAGAGAGTATTCCAGTCAACATTGTCCAAAGATATCTCTAAGTCTACAAATGCTACAAATGAAAGTTTGCCTTTTCTTAATTTGTTTTCTAAGATAAGTCGTAGGGTCAATTTTTCCTCACGTGTTCCTAACTGATCTTACCCGAGGTCCGCTTCGATGAGTTTTTCCATTAGTATGTAAAGAATTCATGTTAGCATTTTGCAGCCATGGCTTATTAAACAGATAATTCGGTAATTTTCACATCTGTCAACACCTGCTTTCTTTGGGATTGGAATTATTACATTCTTCTTGAAGTCTGAGTGTATTTCACCTGTCACATACATCTTGCTCACTAGCTGGTAGAGTTTTGTTAGGCCTGGCTCTCCCAAGGCTGTCAGTAGTTCTAATGAAATGTTGTCTACTCCTGGGACCTTATTCTGACTTAAGTCTTTCAGTGCTCTGTCAGACTCTTCATTCAGTATCATATCTCCTATTTCATCTTCATCTACATTCTCTTCCATTTCTATAATACTGTCCTCAAGAACATCACCCTTGTACAGACCCTCTATATGTTCCTTCCACCTTTCTGCTTTCCCTTCTTTGCTTAGAAGTGGATTTCCATCTGCGCTCTTGATATTCATGCTAGTGGCTCTCTTTTCTTCAAAGGTCTGTTTAATTGTCCTGTAGGCAGTATCTATCCTACCCCTAGTGATATGTGCCTCTACATCCTTGCATTTGTCCTCTAGCCACCCCTGCTTCACCATTTTGCACTTTTTGCCGATCTCATTTTTGAGACATTTGTATTCCTTTTTGCTTGCTTCATTTACTGCATTTTTGTATTTTCTCCTTTCATCAATTAAATTCAATATCTCTTCTGTTACCCAAGGATTTCTATTAGCCCTCATCTATTTACCTACTTGATCATCTGCTACCTTCACTATTTCATCTCTCAAAGCTACCCATTCTTCTTCTACTGTATTTCTTTCCCCCATTCTTGTCAATTGTTCCCATACAGGGAAGACATTTTAATTGAATGTTGCTTGCCTAATGTGGACAAATACAATATTGCAGAGCTTGTGATGCTCAGGAGCTTCTCAGAAGGAACTTTGCTTCATACTTCTCAATAACATGGGCACTGCATTATTGTTTTTATATGGAGGATTGATACAGTACTTGTGTGAAAATTTTAGATGTGTATTGTTTATAGTCAAATTTTTTGGCAGGTGTTTTGGATTTATGTCATCATGCAGAGAGTACTGTGATTGCATTGCTTTAAAGGATAATATATGACATTCAGACTTGTGAAAAACTGACTGTGATATCTTTTTTTGGTATGTTTTTATGGGAGCCTCTTTTATCTTTTGGAGACTGCCCACACCCTACAATACTATTCTAGATACTGTACAGTCTGTACTTTGTTATTCCATGAAAGCTAGGGAATGCTATTTTACAAACTGGAATACCCCTACCTTCAGTTCTAAGCTTCTAATAAAGTAAAGCTACTACATGTGCAAACAAAGTGCGGTGGCTGACGGGAGTGACCATAAAGGCAATTCCGATTTACAGTTGCTCCCGTCAGCCACCACACTGAGTGTCAACTTTGTTTGCACGAACAGTACATGACTACTATATCCTCCTTTGTCTGCAATCCCGGGCTGCTTCCTCTGAATGTGGTGCATAGTAAGCAGTCCAACAAGATGACAATAGGAAACCTACAAATTGTTGACTTATCCAGTTCCTGTAGAAAAACACAGGCATTAGTCAAATTTTTATAGAAGAGCAGACGTTTCAAATGTTTCTTGGGACCTCTATGGCCTTTGCAGAAATCAGTTCCACCATGAAACAAATATGGTGACAGAAGAACATGATGGTATTAACTCAAAATATCCGTTTTTTGATGTGTATGATTTATGTAATAGACCCCTCAGTTGGTAGTTTGTGGAGATTTCATTGCATGTTGCTTCAAAGATATGGGCTGGAAAAATGTACTGGATCATTATTCCAGTATTTCAATGTAATTTCAGTAATCAGTGCTCAGGCTGGAATAAATAATGTGTACATAATTGTTTATGGATTATCTGATTGTAATGTACAGTCAATGGAAATAAATGATATAGGACTGTAAATCTCTGAGGGAGGATGATACAAAGCAAGTAGGCTTGTTAATAAGAAAGGGATGTAATATTTTAAATGTAAGTTGAAAGAGGAGGCAAGGAGTGGGGTGTACGTAGAAAAGTATAGTAATGTCTTATCCAATTAGTTCCATACCATAATTCCTAGGTGGCTCAGATGGATAGAGCGTCTGCCATGTAAGCAGGAGATCCCAGGTTCGAGTCTCGGTCGGGTCACACATTTTCATCTGTTCCAATTGACGCATCTCAATGCCTGTAAGCAGCTAAGGGTGTTTATTTCATTGTAATTTCATTCTAACGAGCTACATGGTCACCGATGGTATCTGTTCTTTCAGACATGTCGGAAAGAACAGATACCATCTTAGGAAATATCTTAAGGAAAGTCAATCAAATGTAAAAAAGTACCTATGTTCTGACAAAATTAAAATTGTAGATAATAAGATTAAAACTCTATGGGTTATTATCAAATGGGAGGCAGAACACCCAGTCAATGTACAACATACAACAACAATTAAACTAAATGACAATGTTGTCACTGATAATTCACAAGTTGTGAGTAGTTTTAACAATATCTTTCTAAATGTAGCAACAAAAACAGGATTAAATGGATCAGTTGAAGCAGCACAAGAATATATTACAAAATGTTATATCACAAAACATTAAGCAAATAGGAGTATCAACATCCTTCACTGAAATCAACAAAACTTTAAAAAATCTAAAAAACAAAAGCTCATATGATGTTATGGGGTATCGAACACAAGTTTGAAAAGTTGGTCTAATTTAAGACATAATGTTTTTAGTGATAAATTTCTATGTAGACCATCAAAAATGAAGAAAATTTTTCCTGACAGATTAAGATATGCAAAAGATAAATATCTTCATAAGAATCATTTAATTTCCTTATTGACATCTTTTTCCAAAACATTCAAAACCCAATGTATCCAAGAGTAGGATCACATTTAAGTAAAAGCAATTTACTTAGCACCTACATCAAAGTTTGGATTCAAGAAGGCTTGCTTGACAGAGAATGGTATTTATACATTCACTCATCAGATAATACAAGCCTTAAATAATAAAGGTATTTTTGTGATCTTTCCAAGGGGTTTGACTGTGTAGATCATATTAAGCTCTTAGAAAAACTCAAATAACATGGAACTGATGGCTTTACACACAACTTAACAAACAGAATGCAAAACCTTGAGTTAATGATGCAAACAATATTATAAGGGCAGAACATTATAGTGACTGGAAAGAAAGCACAAAAGGAGCCTGAGAGGGTTCAATTTTGGGTCCCGTCCTATTACTTATATATATGAATGACCTTCCATTTAACAATTAACAAGAAAAAATTGGCACTTTTTGCAGACAATACTAGTGTTGTAATAATTGCCTTTAGAGAGAAAGCTATAAAAGAAGTTGTTAATGATGGTTTTCAAAGAATTATTAAATGGTTCTCTGAAAATTGGGACTCCCTAAATTCTGAGTGAACACACTATGTTCAGTTCTGTACAACAAAGGAGTCATAATAACAGCTGACACAGCACATGTACAGGAGTCAGCAAATCGGTTATTTTTGGGTGTACATTTTAATGAAAACTTGAACTAGAAGAAATGTATTACTAAGCTTCTCAAACAGTTAAGATCAACTACTTCTTCTCTTCATATAACTGATCATCGTGGAAACAAATAAATCAACATCCTGATTTATTTTGCGTAAGTACACTTGTAACAACATAACAACTCACCACATAGGAAGAAAGTACTGATTATAGGAAAGTGAGCAGTACAAATAATATGTGTTTGTCACCTGTGATCATGATGTAGGTACCTTTTCAAGGAACTGGGCATTTAAACTGCACTGTCGCACACATATAAATACTAGTGAAATTTGTCATAATTAATCCATCACAGTTTGAGATCAACTGTGATGCCCTTGCCTACGTTTACATCTACATTTATACTCTGCAAGCCACCCAATGGTGTGTGGCACAGGGGACTTTACGTGCCACTGTCATTACCTCCATTTCCTGTTCCAGTCGCGTATGGTTCGCAGGAAGAACGACTGCCAGAAAGCCTCTGTGCATGCTCGAATCTCTCAAATTTTACATTCGTGATCTCCTCGGTAGGTATAAGTAGAGGGAAGCAATATATTTGGTACCTCATCCAGAAACATACCCTCTCCAAACCTGGACAGCCAGCTACACCATGATGCAGAGAGCCTCTCTTGCAGAGTCTGCCACTTGAGTTTGCTAAACATCTCTGTATTGCTATCACGCTTACCAAATAACCCTGTGACGAAACATGCCACTCTTCTTTGGATCTTCTCAATCTTCTCTGTCAACCCAACCTTCTACAGATCCCACACTGATGAGCAATACTCAAGTATAGGTCGAATGAGTGTTTTGTAAGCCACCTCCTTTGTTGATGGACTACATTTACTAAGGACTCTACCAATGAATCTCAACCTGGCACCTTCCTTACCAACAATTAATTTTATATGATCATTCCACTTCAAATCATTCTGTATGCATACTCCCAGATATTTTACAGAAGTAACTGCTACCAGTGTTTGTTCTGCTATCATATAATCATACAATAAAGCAGCCTTCTTTCTTGAGAATGTGACAGTATGGGACAGAAACGTGAAAATTTAGTGTTTGTTCTGCTATCATATAATCATACAATAAAGGAGCCTTCTTTCTTGAGTGTGTGACAGTATGGGGAAGAAACGTGAAAATTTAGTTTTGCTGCAAATTACTATCTGTTGGCCTTAATTGTCATCACTGGGGTTGATAAATTCAGCTTTCCCTACAACACTAGAGGGAAAAATTGTCTTTATTACCCATTCATATAGATGTGAGTGGCCCAGAAAGGAGTTCAATCTGCAGCAATAAACATTTTTGACCATTTACCCAACAACATGACAGTTAGCAAAGCAAGTTTCAAATCTAACACAAAATCATATCTCCCAGAGAACTCCTGTTCCAAGGATGAACTTCTGTTAAAAAAAATTGGTAGCCTGAAAGGAAAATCTTGTTTTTAAGGGTAGTTGCTTGAGTATGTGACAGTATGAGAAAGAAATGTGAAAATTTAGTTTCGCTGCAAATTCAGCTTTCCTTCCCTGACTGCATTAATAATTGAAATGATGTAATAAAATTGCTCCCAATGCTATTAACTAATAAGACAGTTAATAAGTAGGATTATGCAGGAGCAAATTATGTGAAATGACAAGCCCCAACTATAATGTTTCAATTTTCACTAATAAAGATTATTGTCTTTAAGATGTTTGCACAAATTCAAAGACTGGAGAAACCAACTATTTCAGTAAGTGGTTAAAAGCTACTCAAGCTCCCAGTATAACAACAGATAAGCTTTTTATATAAAATTGAATATAAAACTGCTGCTGTTAATCAGTACAGGAGAGTAAACCACAGATTAACTTGCACCTAATTAGAGGTAAACCAACACATTACAGTAAACTGTGAGTGCCAATTTGTAGCAAAAACCATCAAAGTTACTCACTGGTAAAACTGAGACAAAGTCCAAGTTTAATGTTCAGAAACAGTGTCCAAAACCCAGTTTACATAAGAATCAGAAACGCAGATACTATACTGGCAGAAAATAATCAGGCCCCTGACTAGGCTTTGAGTTTACAAGTCCAGCTACTGGATTAACCATAAGACTTTTCTCTTCCTAAAGCATGCACAGCTGGAAACACCACTCACCATCACCAAGATGTTGCTTCAACAAGTGTACACAGATCACTGCCTCCTAGCATAGGTGTAACCCCAACCAGGTCGTACTGAACTCTGCCCCCATAATGATGGACGTTGTCCCTAATATAGCCTTAGTCCACCTCCTGTGTGGCATTCCCATATACCTCACTTACTGAGGTTAGCAGTTTCACCAACCTGACTTACATCTTTTTATACACAGTACCAAGGGGAGGCCATACCTGGGAACGGGGCACTTGATCCCCCACCTACCTCTCAGGAAAAAAGAAAAACATAATGTAATCATATGGTTTTCTTTCAAGAAAAAAATTAAAAGTACCATACTATGCAGGTTTTTATCAGGGTAGGACCTGGAACATCTTTATGGCTACTTTTGAATTCATCTTCCAAACTATTAGAAATACTTCACCTCTCATTGGGTTGCCCCCAACCCCTGCAACCCACCATACAGGCACTCTTGCAGAATACTTACTAATGCTTTGACTATGCCCTTAGCTGAACAATGATATTCTTGTCTAAAATGATGTATTAAGTTGTACATATAAGAGTTCGCCCAGTAATTGAACTTGAATAATTGCAAACTTCACTGCAATGCTCAAAAGGGATTCTTCCACTTTGCACTACTAAATATTATTATAAATATTAACCTGGCAGCATTTCCTTAACAGATTTATACCGCTCTTTTTATTGCACTACTCAGAATTTACATATCTTTAATAGTTCATTGGTTATTAAGAAAAATATGTAAAATTATAGACAAAGAAACATAAAATAAAAATTATACATCTTAAGAACTAATGATCGTAAATTGTGTGTTATGACCTCTGCCAATGCTTATGTCCTTGCTGTATGTGTACTTCTTTTATGGTAGTTTTTATATCAATTTTCAATTAAAGTCCAATTAAAATGTTTCTCTCTGTTGAATTACTTGTGTCATAAATTGTGTGAATGTGCCAGTCAAAGCACCTAACCATGAGAAAAAAGTGGACTGTCTGATCTTCATTGTACATTAATCATCAAAAGAAATTATTATACTTTAGCTGATGGGAGATTACAAAAAAAGTTCTTGCTTTTGTATTTTTTTTATATGGTGTGATTAAAAATAAGATCTGCATACTGGCAGAATGCTCCCCTCTTTCATATCTTGTATCATCCTTCATTGTATGGTTAACCATTTGCTTTGTGTAAGAGCAAATGTGAACAACAGTTAGCTGCCATGAGCTGCCATTGTGTCTTCAATGGCAGAGCTGACTTCATATCCATATTATTTTGATTTTGACAGACACACATGCACAGCCACCAGATGGTGGTTAGCGTGCACTGAAATGAGACTGACACAAATTAGCACATGGACCCAATCCTGCACTGCAGCAACTAAACACTTAAGGTCAGCTGACATCATGGCCAGTGCCTACATTATGGGGCATGCACCTTTCACATGTTGCTCACAACTGAACCTTTTCTTTCACACATAAACACAGTCCATTGGGTTACAATTAGGATTAAAAAGCTAGTGTATTGATTAATATTAACACTAATCATGTATGCATATCTTGTAAACTGACTCATTTTGTATCATTTCAATAAATAAATAATTCAGATGATCTATGACTAACTAAAGGGTGAGGTGATCTTGAGGTACTATAGAATCCAGTAGGCATGTGGCAGTTGGAATTTGCTTTGTAACACTGTCAGTTGAGAAAATTCTCAGTAAGTGGTTAATTTTGTGCATAACTATTCCTCTGGTAGTGTGGAGGAGTTGCAACAAAATCTCCCAAAACCTATGCAGCACCCTGAATGATTTACACAGCAAACATAGTGATGTTGTTTTCCACAACAAAACTTGACATCAGGAGTCTTATACACATATCAAAAAATAAGAAGTTGGTAGGTATGGATGAGGTACCAGTCTCTGTTCTGAAGGTGTGTGTAGAGAGCATACATGCTCCATTAACAAATATAATATTTGAGTCTTTTCACTTCAGTATTTTTCAAATTCCTGAAGCAAGCATAAGTTGTACTCTTACTAAAGAAAAGCAATGAGGAGAGTACAGAAAACTACAGGGCACTTTTACTACTGTCAGCATTGTCCAAAGCAACTGAATCAAACATGAGTTATATAACTAAATACACTACTTTTAATGAAGCACAGTTTGCTTTCCTAAGTGAGAGAAGTTCAGAAAAGTGGTATTTCAAGCTCTCGACAAGGATGACTGTATTACAGGCATATTATTTGACTTTTCCAATACTCTTGACACTCTTAATCATCAGATACTAATTAAAAACTGAAAAGCACTAGGTGTAATAGAATTGACAAAATATGTGGTTCCAATCTTAATTAGAGAACAGGATTCAAAATACAGAGATAGTTCACATGTCTGATGATGATAATTTTTAGTAAAATAATTATCAGACCAGAAACACACAAACATAGGTGTCCCTCAGTGCAGTGTATTGGGCCAAATTCTGTTCTTAATATAATTGTATCAGTGCCTTTCCAGATAGGATAAGACATGGAGAAAAAGTTCTCTCTGATAATAACAGCAGCATTACAGGGACTGATGAAACACTTGAACTCCTATTACAGAAAGCAAATCACGCCCTCATGGATGTTTACAACTGGGCAGTATGTGATGGATTAATGTTGAATGTATAGAAAAAAAACAGCATGGCCTTCAGCATACAAAGGGAAAACACTCTGTCACTTTAAGCATTTATTTTAAATCTGTAGATTGTGAACTGAACATAAAGTTTTTAGAGATGAATATTGATCATTAGTGAACATGGATAGAACACACAAAGATAATGGCAAAAAGAAAATCATCAGCATGCTATATGCTTAGGGTTCTATCACAAATTTGTAACAGCCAAAATCTTGTTGTAACATTCTATTACTGTGTTCTATTAATTACTAGACATGGAAGTATTTTATGAGGGATCAAAGGCACAAAACATGTATACAATTTTCACACTGCAGAAAGGGGCCAGAAGAATAACAACTAGATGTAGTAGTCAGGCTGACTGCAAATAACTATTTAAAAATCTATGTATCCTTAATGCATCAAGTCATTACCTGTACCAATCTGTTGTGTATGTCAAAGAAAATATTACAAAGTATTTCACTAACAGATCTATACATAATTATGTAACAAGAGCCAGTTTGAACATACATGTACCAAGGTAAAAAAACTCAGAAACTCACTTTCTATCAGGGAATAAGATCCACACACATTATAAAAATGTAGGTATGTAGTTATGTTACACATTTCCACCTAAACCAGTGGACCAATTTCAACCAAGCTTGGTGCAAAAATCTCTTGCTGTCTCAAAAGACTTGCTATGTGGGTAACAACCACCTACCTATCAAAGGCTTTTGGATCAGAGTGAAACAATAGTAAAGCCCACAATGCATAAGTGTCCAGAACTTATTCATCCAGTATTTGAGAAAAAGAGCACTCAGTAACTTGTAAGAAATTTAACTCATAAATTCAAAGCTTAACAAAACATTTTCTCACTGACAACCCCCACAGCATAAAGAAAAAAATAGTTTATCACTGACTACACTTTCACTGTTTGTGCAGTATAACTACAATGTCAGCCATAACATCGTAATTTAGTACTTCTTTACAAATATTTTTATTCATGACACATTTTTAGACAGTATTCACATATATCACTGAATGTACCTGCAAAATCATATCATTGTACTTACACATAGTTCAGGAGATGCATGAAAAACTGCTGCATCAAACATGAGACTTAAATTTATTATTTCTTTGATTTATTACTTGTTTGCTACATCCTCTACTCGCAAAAAATTTCACAGACAGTATCCATATATGACGCTGAATGCAAATACAAGATTATGTCATTGTATGACATGTAGTTCAGGAGAAATGATGTCAGAAACACTGTTTGTAAGAAAATGAAACGTCTACAGCTGTCTTTATGATCTTATTTATTGTGTGGCTACCTGTTTCAGCTCTTCAGGGTGCCATCTTCAGGCCATTGTTGGTAGTGAAGGGATCAACATGATCCATATATGTGCTGCATCAGTGACCAGCATAGTTGGTGTATGCAGACTTTAAACTTAAGTGTCAGAGTTGTCAGTTGATGGAGTGCTGACATCAAAGATTACAGTCTGCATAAACCAGGTAGATTGGCCACTGATGTGGTGTACACATGGATAGTGTTAACCCATTCATCATCAACTATGGGCTGAAGATGGTACATTAAACTGCTAAAACTGGCAGCTACACAATAAATAAGGTTATAAGGACAGCTGTAGGCATTTTATTTTCTGGCAGTAGTGTATGGCTGTGGTCCCCTAGACCTCCAGTCAAAAATATGGACAAACAAAAACTTTTGTTAATAGTCTGACAAGACTGCCGCACTCCATTTAGTCTTAGTTTAGTGGATTGTTAATGTAGTAACACGGTTCACATTTTCCATCGCACTTCACATAGTGTAGACCGAGAACTGTTTCCCAGGCATGCCTGATGTGAACTGACTGGGCATGGCCTGTGCTGCCTGAGTTGTTGTTGTTCCTCCGGCAGAGGTCGTGGCCGAATTCTCGCATACCCTCTAGTGGATGGGACTCTACTTGCAGCAACTACCATCCGTGATGTGCCGTGCCAACGTGCGCCTCCCATGATCTTTCTGGTGGCTACTACAGTTAACATATCTCAGAACTTTTATGGTTCCAGTGCAGTATGAATCACAGCAGTTGCAGTACTCATGCTATTCACTCATGAACAGCTGGGTGTGGATCATTCTGTGCTTGGGTTTGATTGTTTACTGTGATAATCTGGTATTCATATTTATTTCCAGTTATGTGATAAGTGTAATTATGCTAATAACTATATAGAAACACAAAATTTTGAAGATTTTTTAGAAAATTTTTGTATAAAATAGTCTGTACTTGTATGCAGATATATAGTTTCATGTTTCTGCGTAACAGGCCATGGCAAGAAAATTGGAAGATAAGTTGATAATGAAGTGACTCTAGAGGTTTTCCTATCTGATGTTCATACACCAATTTAGGAAAGTAGTGATCTAGAAACAAAATATGTTCTTCAATAATTCCAGTTCACCAATTACAAGGTCAAACCAACTAAAGATTATATCACATCTTATTTCACCATCAACAGAATATTTACGTTTATTATCAAGAACCTGAAGAAATTCAGCGTGAAGATGGTAATGAAAACAAATCTTTGCCTACAGTTTTCAGAACAAAAGAAGAGAGGAGGTGATATTTATTTTCAAATGTAATTTTAATCCAAAATCTTGAAGCTCAAAGTTATATTTTATTGTTAATCACGGAAAATGTGAAAAACCACGCTATTTATAATACAGAATCAATAACTCATCCAAAATGTTTACATTGTGAGCTGTTTTTATGTGTTAATGAGAGAGAAAATAGTTTATATATAAACCCATTCTCTTGAAGTAATGTTTGTCAAAGACCAGACCATAATGACATAACAGGACTGTGAAGGCCCTGCTTTTTTTAAAAAAAGAAAAAAGCATATTTTTCTGATTTTCTTTCTATTAAAGCAATTTCCAACCTACCGTAATGGAAAACAAACAAAACTGAAAAATTTTAATCCCAAAGAACAAAAATTCAGGTCATAAATAGTTAAGTCTATTGTTCCTTTGCTATTCATAACTCACTTTGCATACTGTATCCAGAAATGCTACTGAATATAGCTGCAAGATTATATCATTTTATGACACAGAACTCAGGAGACATAATGTCACAAACATTGAGCTGTGTGAAAACGAAATTGCAGGATATAATACAGAGATTTGGACATGTCTGAAAGCACAAACACCACACATGTAATAATAATTTCTAATCCTTGATGGCATTTCATGATATCATCAGTCGGGATGCATCTGTGGTGCCGATGAGATCGACACCAGTATTGATATGAGTATCGTCTTTGAACTAAGCTAAACATTATCTTTGTGCAGTTCCGCCAGCCAGTTCTTTGTAAGCCTTGCTTGTGTAAAGAGGTGAATAAATAAACTATTGCAAAAATGGGATTATTGTTTGGTGTAACCGACCCAAAATTCTCCCTCGCTGGTGACCCCGACTTGTAACGTCTTCCGTTTTTGCCATTTTACTGTACGCCCACCAGGACTGCAACACAATGCCTCTCACTCGACGATTACGTCAATTTCAGTGGACGTTCTTGAGCCTGGAAAAATAAATGAGGGTAGGAGTGTGAATGACTCCAGCTATCTGACGCCTTTGTTCCCACCACATGTGCCCTCCCTCATCGATTTTGCAGTTACCTCTTACGGATCTCCTTGCAGTGCGGGACCAATGTTGATTTCTGCAAATGCTTCGTTGGACAACCTACCACTGCCAGGACAATGATTTGCCATGCCGCAATTCGTGCAGTACCACGCGGATTCCTGCCACGTTTCTGGAACTGCTTTGTTCACAGGTCACTTTTCTCAGCATCCGACCACACCCGCGCCTGCCTCAGTTAAGCATCAGCACATGCCTTCCTGCTTCGACACCTTGTCCTGCAAGAGGAACAATACTTGTTATCTGTGCATTACCTCCATCTCCATCCCACTGCTATGCCTCAGTGTTTTGTGCCACGACATTCACCTTATCCGCACACTGTTTTGAATGGAGTGACTATTAACAGTGAACATTCACACATTCTGTCCAATGTTCAACATAATTTTCCACACTGTGCTGGCACCAGTTGAGCTTCCGCTACCATTCTCGACACATCTCGGTGCCTCATCTGTATTAGTCTTCCACGACATGTCAATCAGAACACAACCACAAAGTGTTGAGCTTCCACAACCGCAACCAACACATTATGGTCACGTTGGGCTTCCGCGTCACGATGGATTGTGTTCAAGCACAACGTGTCACCTTCACGCTGCCACCCAACCAGCCGTCATCGCCACATCCCCAGGAGGCACACTCTCCTGGAATACTACAGAAACAACAGCTTGTTTCAGGCACTGCCCCGACGAATTCAGCTCAACCTTTTCTCCCAAACATTCTACAATGCTTACCGACGCTGCCGCCGTTTGATCATGAAAGAGCAACAACCTGGTTCAAAATTGCGGACGAAGTGTTCAACCATTACAAACTCGACGATTCAGCCAGGTTTCTGTGCCTCATCACCCACCTGCACGACCAGGAGGACTTGATTGCTGACCTGGCCGACTCTCCGGACTCATCTACCCAGTACACTCTAGCCAAAGAGACAGTTCTGCGTTGGCTTACATGCTCAACTGAGGCAGCAATTCGACAAGTGCTCCACGTCGAGCAACTAGGCAACACAAACCTTCCCCACTCTAGAGATGGCTAGGCACCCTGGTCAGTGCCAATCTACTCTCTGACACAGCTCTCCTCGCCATCTGGTCAGATAAACTATCTCCTCACATCTGCTTTGCTCTGGCTCAGAGGCCTCCCAAATCTGTCGAGCAAACAGTGACAAGTGCTGACAAGCTACACGATGCATCACTGCTCTATTTCGCCAGCCACTGCCTACCTGACAAGTCTCAGGTTCAGGCTCATCGTCCTAGGGCCGGACACGGCCGGGGCCACACTGTGCCGACCATTCCGCTCGCTCCGGAAAGCAGTAAACAAGCACGCCCATGGTCATGCTCCCTCCTGCAACTGAGCCTGCTGCTACCACTAAACCTCGGCCACCGCCACTGGCAATGAATGTTCCACAGGAAATGCAACCACACCACCCATACTGTTACTTACACACACAGTTTGGTGAGGCGGCATGGAACTGCAGACCACCCTGCTACTTCCCAAATGTCTGCTGTGCACAACGTGACAGGCAACCCCCAGTGCTACATTCTGTCCAGGAACGACCGGATAGCTGTGGACGACTTTACATTAAAAACATTTCGTCAGGATACCTTTTCCTAGTACACAGGTGCCGATGTTTCACTGCTGCCCACGTCCTTAGCGTCGTCGAATATCCGCCCTCATCACTGCAAGCCGTGAATTCAACTAAACTACAATGCTCGTGTTCAACTTTACATGTCGTCTCACTCTCCGCAAACTGCAAACTCGAGTGGACTTTTTAGTGTGCAAAATTGACGAACCTATACTCGGCATTGACTTCTTGTGACACCACAAACTTTCACCGGACCTAGTATGCACCACTGTGTTTCACCATCCGTCCAAGACTCACTTTCCCTGTGCTCCATCGAGCAACCCACCCCATGACACATTGGTCCGAGCTCATCTCATCCGTACATGCCTGTCTCTGTCGACGGTGTTACAAGAAACCACGCATAAGTTCCTTGTCGAGCTTGAACACATCACTCGCCTACGCAAGGAAAACTTTGAGTTCTCCCTCCGGCTCCACGAAACACAGCTCCAGCTCTCCGAAGCAGAAAAGGAATTACAGACACTACAGTAAGGACAAAGCAATGTCAGTAAGTGCGCCAAATCTGGTTGCAATCCCAGCAATTGAGCTTCCGTGTGTTTACCTCCCGCTTCCCCTCCCAACTGTGCTATCAATACTGCCATAACGTGTACTGACAGTTCCGTAGGGCCACACCCTCCTAACAGGTCATCATTTGACACTCGGCCGGACAGAAGTGTGCATGCGCAACGAGTGTCACGTGATCCTGAACTGACAGCTCCTACCCTGCCCCTCGCAGACAGCACCTCAAACAATGGAACTTCGGCTCCTGCGCGCCGCCGTGCGACCGCCACTGACAACACAAAGAGTGCACTCCCGCCAAGCATTTACCCCGCGACCATGCTGCCACAGGCCGTGCCCTCGGGCAATGTACTCACTAACGCTACCGAGCTCACCCGACCATGCTGCCACTGCTTCGGGCCGGCGGCCATCTTGTCATGTTGACTCCTGGGATACTTCGCCGCCTCGGCTTCCGTCGGATCCGCTGAGTAGCTCTGAACACCACGACCACGCCTCAACTGCCCTGGCCACCACACATTGTAAGCAAACTGCCTCCCGTTCTGCCGGCAACATTTCCGTCGTCAGCAACGGCACCGTTCACAAGTTTCGCCTCACGCCAGGCCCCCATCTCCGGTAAACCACGTCGACTTTGTCCCGAGTGCCTCTCCGACCTTAAAAAGCAGATTTCGGAACTTCTAAGCTCTGGCGTCATTGGACCCTCTGCTAGTAGCTGGTCTACGTCCATTCATATGACAGCCAAGAAAAACGGGTCCTGATTCATGTGCGGAGACTACCGTTGACTAAACGCACGAACAATTATGGACACCTACCCCATACCCAATATTGCGGACTTTACCGGTTCCCTTGCAGGTGCGACCACGTTCTCTGTCATTGATTGCAAACGGGCCTACCACCAGATCCCCATGGCACCTGAAGACATCGAGAAGCCAGCAATCACCACCTCGATCGGGTTATTTCAGTTTCCATTCATGCCCTTCAGTCTGAAAAATGCAACCCAGACCTGGAAACGCTTCATCAACAAAGTGCTATTCGAACTAAAATTCTACATTGCATAACTTGATGACATTCTTGTGTTCAGCTCCTCCATTGAGGACAACACTCGATATGTGCAAACTATTATGAACACTCTCACGGCAGCAGGCATTGAGACCAACCAGGACAAATAGCAGCTACATCAACCCGCTGTCACTTTTCTCGGTTTTTGGGTCACTGCTGACGGCATTTCACTGCCCCCCTGAGGAACTACAAACAATGCTAAACCTATCGAGACCTTCGTCATTCAAAGAGCTCTTGCGCTTTCTGGGGATGGTTAATTACTATTGCTGACATCTACCTTAGGCTGTGGAGATTCAGGCTCCTCTGATGGACGCCTTGGCAAGCAAACACACTTCTGGATCTCAGCCCGTTCCATGGACCCCTGCTATGACTGTCTTTTTCACTGCCCTCAAAAATCTTCTTGCCGAGGCCTGCACCATCACATATCCTCATCCCAATGTGCAGCCTTTCATCACCACAGACGCGAGTGATACTGCCATCGGCGCTGTCCTTAGCCAGACAGTCTACGGCCAAATTTTGCCTCTGCAGTTCTTATCGCGCGAGCTCACCAGTGCACAATGGAAATATTCGGCGTTAGAAGGGAGTTGCTCTACGAAGTGATCAAGTATTTTAAGACTGACATTGAGGGACGCCCTTTCTATTTTTTAAGAGACCACAAACCCCTGGTTGCGGCCATTATAAACCCGCCAGCTGACACTCCTTCTCGCCGCTTCAGATACATGGACTTCATAGCTCAGTTCACCACCGATGTCAGACACATAAAGGGTGCTGACAATATAGTTGCTGATTTCCTTTTATGCGTTGATGCTGTTCATTCGCTGTTAGACCTCTCTAAACTGCCTAACCTACAACCCGCCAACGAGGACATGCAAACCTGATTTCAGACTCTATCTCTTCACTTCACTTCGTCCGCACCACCTGCCCTGGCATTTCTGGTGAGATGTGGTGTGACGACAGTACGAGCACATTACGCTTCCTCATCCCAACCACGCTTCGTCAAGCTGTCTTCAACACACTGATTAATTAGCCCACCTTGGTGTTTGTGCATCCGCCTGCCTCATAGCAGAGTGCTTTGTGTGGAGAAATGTCAAATAGGACTGCCAACAATGGCCACGCTCCGGCATCGCATGCCAATGCTGCAAAGTACACAAGCACACTTCACCCCCCTCCCCCCCCCCCCTCTCGGCACCTTTTCGATCCCTCCTGGGCATTTCCAGCATATTCATATTGACATTGTCGGCCCTCTCTACCCCTCTAACGGCTTTCGTTATGTTCTCTCGTCTATTGACTGAACAGCTCGCTGGGTCGAGGCTGTCCCCCTCCCCAATATCACAGCAGAAACCGTTGCTCGAGCTTTTGTCGAGTCACGGGTATCGTGTTTCAGATGTGCAGCTATCACCACGACTGACCAGGGCAGACAATTTGAGTAGGCCCTGTTCAACGCGATTTGTAACATTCGCGGCATGCGGCGTATCCATACCACAGCATATCAACCGCAAAGTAACGTGCTAGTTGGGTGCTGGCACCGCACTTTCAAGGCGGCTCTTCGATACCAAAACTCTCTATGGATGGATGCCCTTCGCCTTGTGCTACTCAGCGTTTGTGCGATCTATAAGGAAGACCTCAAAGGCACAATAGCCGAGTTAGTATACGGCCAGAACATTGTTCTCCCTGGCGAACTTGTGAGCCCTTCTGGAGCTCTCCCACAGTCTGGCTTACCTTCCTTCATGGACCGCGTCGGACGCCACTTCATCAAGCTCCACATCCCTCCGCCCGCCAGCCATTCCGCCCTAAGGTTCACGTCCCGAAATCTCTGGACAATTGCAAGTACAATATGCTCCGAGATGACACTGTGTTCCCCTCCAACCTCCATATACCAGCCAGTACTGAGTTCTCTGGTGCTCAGCCAACACCTATGACATCCAGATAAAAGATTCAGCTGTTCCAGTCTATCTCAACAGACTTAAGCCTGCTAATGTCGAGCCCGGTTCTACCCCCCCTTCAGGCTACAATCACACCACTCACTGTTGTGGCTCATGACACTCCAACCACTCCCTCCACGTCTGACTTACACGCTCAGTCGAGTGACTTCCAGCTCCAATCATCGAGCTCTTCTCTGACCTCGCCCTCTACTCCGGTCTGATGCACTCCAGCGATTCATCGCATACTCCCTACGTAGAGCTCACCTACAACCACGCCCTTGCCGCTGGGCCGTTCTCTGGTCCCTTCAACCTCTCCCCCACCGCCTGCCTCACCCTGTCGAGGTTTCTCACACCCCCCATCTTGAACATGCCCTAGCTCGAGGTGTTTGTACCTGTCCCACCCGGACATAATCCACGACATCTCTATAATACTATGTGATGACACACTGTTCGTAGTGTGTTTCCCTTCATCTGGTGCTTATGACACAACCTCCACTATTCCCTGCCACCTGGTGAAATGTGTTCCCCTCTTGCCCGACATTGACCTGGACATGCCTCGTGTGTTCGCCACACCCACCGGAGACATCGTCATTGTCGCTCCTTTCCACCCGCAACCCGCCGGCCTCCCCATCACCGCACGACCAGTATGCCCAGTACTACACCTAGCGTGCTTCAACGACTTCCAGGTTCAGTGGCTGAACCTTCCTTCATGACGTCTACTGACACAGCTCCCCGACAATGCTGTCAAGGTGAACGTGGTCTGGCTCCTGCGGACCACCCCCCCCCCCCCCCCCCCCTGGCCTCTCAAGAGTACTCCGTACTACAAGGAGGGTGCTATGTGCATCCAATGAGATCAACACGAGTATCGATCTGAGTATCATCTTTGAACTAAGCTAAACATTATTTTCGTGCAGTTCCGCCAGCCAGTTCTTTAAAAGCCCTGCTTGTGTAAAGAGGTGAATAAATGAACTATGGCAAAAATGAGAGTATTGTTTGGTGTAACCAACTCGAACTTCTCCCTCACATCCTAGGTCCAGTTACCTATGAGGATCATGCAAGATGCTGTGAACATTGAGGAAAATGGACAGGGGAGGGGGCATTATGAAAGTACTGTGAGACAAGCAGGAAACCTGGGTTGGACAGGAAGTGTGCTCCAATAACTGAAATGGCTAAGGCAGCCAGTTCTGTAAAATAGGAAACCCGTGTTAGAGTTCTGGTACCAGCATAAATTTTAGTTTGTTTCCATTATTTCAATGCCGCCATGCTGTTGACATCAGTATTTCTCTTTCGTCATGAAATATATGTGACATGAGCATATGTGGACAAAGTTGCATGTAAAAGGGGCCTCCTAAACCCCTCGATCAATTTCAATCAAACTTGCCACACACACCTTATTGTCTATAAATAAATACTATCAGCATTAGAATCAGCCACCTCCTACTGGGATGGGGTGATAAAACATAGAGAGAAGGGGGTAAGAGGAACTAGATAAACAGAGAGGATGTAGGAGGATGTGGATACATACAGGAAGGAAGAGAAGATGTGTAGATAGAGGGGTAAGGAGAAATGGACAGATAGGGAAGAAGAGGAGAAGGGGGGAGAAAAAAATGGGCAGAGAGGTGAGAAGGAGGAGATGTACTTAGAGGGGGCGATGAAGAGAGAGAGGAGAGGAGGAGATGGACTTAGAGGGGTGGGAAGGAGATGGATAGAGAGATGGAGGAGCAGATGGACACAGAAAGGAAAGAGAAGGAGATGGACAGAGACAGGGAGGAAGAAGAGATGGACAGGGAGAGTGGGAGGAGGAGGTGGACATAGAGAGGGGAGGAGGATATGGACTTACAGAAGGCAGAAGGAAAGGAGCAGATGGACAGAGGGAGGAGTAGCATATGGATGATGAGAGGGAGAAGGAGAAGACAGACTGATAGAAGATTGGAATACATACATACCTGGGCTGCGCCAGTTACTAAGCTAATTGTATAATACACTCCTGGAAATGGAAAAAAGAACACATTGACACCGGTGTGTCAGACCCACCATACTTGCTACGGACACTGCAAGAGGGCTGTACAAGCAATGATCACACGCACGGCACAGCGGACACACCAGGAACCGCGGTGTTGGCCGTCGAATGGCGCTAGCTACGCAGCATTTGTGCACCGCCGCCGTCAGTGTCAGCCAGTTTGCCATGGCATACGGAGCTCCATCGCAGTCTTTAACACTGGTAGCATGCCGCGACAGCGTGGACGTGAACCGTATGTGCAGTTGACGGACTTTGAGCGAGGGCATATAGTGGGCATGCGGGAGGCCGGGTGGACGTACCGCCGAATTGCTCAACACGTGGGGCGTGAGGTCTCCACAGTACATCGATGTTGTCGCCAGTGGTCGGCGGAATGTGCACGTGCCCATCAACCTGGGACCGGACCGCAGCGACGCACGGATGCACGCCAAGATCGTAGGATCTTACGCAGTGCCGTAGGGGACCGCACCGCCACTTCCCAGCAAATTAGGGACACTGTTGCTCCTGGGGTATGGGCGAGGACCATTCGCAACCGTCTCTATGAAGCTGGGCTACGGTCCCGCACACCATTAGGCCGTCTTCCGCTCACGCCCCAACATCGTGCAGCCCGCCTCCAGTGGTGTCACGACAAGCGTGAATGGAGGGACGGATGGAGACGTGTCGTCTTCAGCGATGAGAGTCGCTTCTGCCTTGGTGCCAATGATGGTCGTATGCGTGTTTGGCGCCGTGCAGGTGAGCGCCACAATCAGGACTGCATACGACCGAGGCACACAGGGCCAACACCCGGCATCATGGTGTGGGGAGCGATCTCCTACACTGGCCGTACACCTCTGGTGATCGTCGAGGGGACACTGAATAGTGCACGGTACATCCAAACCATCATCGAACCCATCGTTCTTCCATTCCTAGACCGGCAAGGGAACTTGCTGTTCCAACAGGACAATGCACGTCAGCATGTATCCTGTGCCACCCAACGTGCTCTAGAAGGTGTAAGTCAACTACCCTGGCCAGCAAGATCTCCGGATCTGTCCCCCATTGAGCATGTTTGGGACTGGATGAAGCGTCGTCTCACGCGGTCTGCACGTCCAGCACGAATGCTGGTCCAACTGAGGGGCCAGGTGGAAATGGCATGGCAAGCCGTTCCACAGGACTACATCCAGCATCTCTACGATCGTCTCCATGGGAGAATAGCAGCCTCCATTGCTGCGAAAGGTAGATATACACTGTACTAGTGCCGACATTGTGAATGCTCTGTTGCCTGTGTCTATGTGCCTGTGGTTCTGTCAGTGTGATCATGTGATGTATCTGACCCCAGGAATGTGTCAATAAAGTTTCCCCTTCCTGGGACAATGAATTCACGGTGTTCTTATTTCAATTTCCAGGAGTGTAAATTGACCAAGGTGATGGAAAATGTTATGAAAATACTTCTTTTTAAAAAAGGAAGCTAAAACAAATCTCAGAAATAATGCATGCTACTCAATTGAAGATAACTTAGAGTCTGTATTGTAGTGTTTAGTAAAGAGAGGAAACTAAGCAGAAGAACACTTGGAGTCACATGTATCACTGGCATATGCACTGCACTTGATTTACTCTATGTACATAGTCTGTAGTGCTATCACTCCATGCATCTACTTACCTGGAACCCAGCTTACTGATGTAAATTTCCTTACTATGTGTTAGACTTTTAATTTTCTAACCATACTTCACTTTTTCTCTTTGGATACTACAATAGTCACATGTTTGTTGCCCAGGTCCCACCATCAGGTGTCCATAGTGTGTGTAGTGCAAAACTACGTTTCTTATATATACACACATAAGTTATCTGGTGCAAAATATGTGTAATTAAAAGAGCATTGTACAATAGGCACCAACTGAATGAGACAATTCAGTTTTTAAGACACTGTTATATTCAAGAGGATGGAGTTTTCTCTGTCCAGCCATCATGATATAGGTTTTTCATGGTTTTCCAAAATTATTTAGGTAAATTTTAGGATGGTTCTTTGCAAGGCCATGGGCAACAGCTTGTCCTATCCTTGAAACAATATACTTACACAGCCTTTGTGAAAAAATAGATTCCTTGATAAAAAAAAGATGTATCCAGAAGACTTGGTCAAATGTCAACATAACTTATACACTTACACAACATTGGCAGGGTATGTAAATAATTAAAGTTTCAATTCTCTGTGACAGGTTAAACAGCCAATAGAGAGCATCACTGTTATTCATGGCTTGTGTTATTACCAGGTCTCATGGTTCTGCCCACCCCAGACCACCTTTATTGAAATAACGTCACATATGCTCTCAACCTGTGAAGTTCAATTTCATTTCCTATTTCCCTTATGGGTTATTCATTTTGCTTGTCAGGCAGTGTATTTTGAGCCATTATTTTTCAATATATTATGATGACCAATACTATGTCGTTCTGAGGTGATCCCTGGAAGAATAAATAAATAAATAATGAACTTATTAAGATGCCATGATAATTTTTCTTTTTCACATGTCGCACAGTGAAACATATTACCACATTCCCAGCATCAGAGGATACAGTTTGGTTTCAGCTTCAGGAGAATGGAGCTAAACGAAAATGTGAAGCCCTCAAGGAGGGGCTCTGTAATGATCATTGACTCTACCAATTAGAAATTGCCAAGGGTAATATCTTTTACTATATAGCTCCCATTGCTTTGTTCACATAGACTGTATGGCCTGCTGATTTCTTTTTGTTTTCATTTAATAAAATATTTATGTTCACAAACTGAAACACCTTCTAAGCTTTTCATGCTAATTATAGGCCATATAAACATGGTATTTCCTGATTGTACTTCTGATTGTAAAGGTGTTCTGACTGCTGGAGTCTTAAGTTTTAGTTAACCAGGCCTTTTGCATTCTTGTGGAGATATTTCCATAGCAACTTTCCTCCCCTAACAAATATTTCTTATAATTTTTAACATTTTTATGCAGTGACAGCAAGTGATATTGTTTATATAAGAATAAATATTTCTTAATATCTAACTGAGAAGTGAAATAACAGTTTTCATAAACTTAGCTTTAATGCTTTTAATGTAAAAAAATACTTTCCTAATAATTATCATCGCCTATTACACTCCTTTAGGGGCTGAATTTCCAAAAGCACAGAAACATGTATTTTTTTTTATTTCTGACTAAGAAGTCAAACACTGATTGTTATAGACATAGCTTTAAAAATCCTCTAGTAGTTCCTTAGCAATTATTTATGTTCAATAACATTTAACCCACTGTTTCAGCTCTTTAATGGTTGAATTTCCAAAAATGATAAAACACACAGTTTTTATTTTCTGACAGAGAAACCAAATACCAATCTTCATAGTTTTAGCTTCAAAATTCCCTTAATAGTGACATGCCTGTAAAAAGGTTTTCATCTCCTATTTCACCCTCTTAGAAATGGAATTTCATATAAGCTCTTCATAAACGATGCCTACTTATAAGACCCACACACTCTCCAAACTTCAGGTTTCTATTCGTAGTGGTTTGGGCTGGGTGATGATGAGTAAGTGAATCAGTCTGATCCTATTTCATCCCCTTAGTGGTTGAATTTCCAAAAATAGTGAAACATGTATTTTCTTAATTATAATTGAGAAGCCAAATTTAAATTTTCATAGATTTATTTTAAAAAATGCTTTCATAATAAACTATTTTCATAAACTATCTCATCTCATATTTCACCCACTTAGGGGTTTACTTTCCAAAAACACTGAAACACATATTTTTTATTTCTAACCAAGAAGTCAAATACCAGTGTTCATAAATGTAGCTTTCAAAATAATTTAGTAGTTCTTTAATAATGATATAGTTTCAAAAAAGTGTTTAACCTACTATTTCACCCCAAAAGCATTAAATTTCCAAAAATGCTGAAACACCTATTTCTTTATTCCTGACCAAAAACCAAATAACAATGTTTGTAGGTCTAGCTTCAAAATTGCCTTAATAGTGACTTTTTCAAAAACAAACATTTCATCCCCGATTTCACCCCCCCCCCCCCCCTTAGGGTTGGAATTTAAAAAATCCTCTCTTAAATGATGACTATGGTATAAGATCCATATGTTCTCCAAATTTCAGTTTCTATCCTTAGTGGTTTCAGAAGGGTGATGATGAGTGAGTCGGTGAGACATTATCTTTTAAATATAGAGATAACTGCCAAATTCTAATAGTTTAAATGCGTTAATATTGTCTTGAGACATTTTGAGTATGTAGACCACATTTCAAAGCAGAATATATCTGAAAGTCTTCTAATAGTTGTTGCACATATCATGGCAGTTTGGGACTGGGAGTATTTACGTGATGAGTGCTTCATAGGATGGAAAGTTGACTTGATACCACTTAGTATAATCTTATTATAAAAGACATTACAGTATAACAACTATTTCCTGAGGAACAATTCTGTTTCCAACATCGTAAGTCTCCAACATAGTTGTCAGCGATGGTGCAGGAGAGGTTTTCAGAAATCAGTGAGCTTTCTTTTCTCAGTGAGCTTCCTTCTACAACAGACCTGAATTCTACTATAAAGGTATTGGTAAAACTGAAACAGACAATGTGAAAAAAAAATTTCCTGACTCCAGGGTATGAACTCATGATGACCTTTGCAATGTCACCCTTCCTGTCAGGGGTGAAGTGGGGAAAAATCAGAGATTTATTAGCTGCCTTATAGACATAGACTTCCTTCCTAATAGAGTGGAGGTGGTCATAGAAATTGACAGCATTTGGCTGATTCATAACATGAATGTGAAACCACACATTTTGAGACCTGAAAATATCTTTTTATGAATTATGAAGTATCAATTTTGTTAATGTCATTTTCTCTGTAGGTTAAACAACTCCCAATATGATTTACAGTCTTTCTGTTATACCACAAAGCCACAAAAACCTTTAACTGGTTTCTTACCAGTTTTCCATTCTTGATTCCACCTGATGGCATCAGCTGCACTTCCTATGTATGTAACCCAATGTTGTCCTTTAGGTTTCATGTGTATTTTTAGAGAGTGTATTCAGGTGTTGAATGTCAGGAAAGTATTTATTGTTCAACTACGCTAACAATTATTTGTGTTCATCACATTTATGAGCAGTACTAGTAACGAACCTGATCTGGAACTGCACATCAGAAACCTACAACCCATCTTCTTCAGTTCGTTTCCTGCTATCAATGGGCTTAGACACATGTTAAAGAAAATGCATAACACCACAGCAAAATTATTTATAATCTCTTAACATTTATTGGCACATAATGTTCCTTTTCTGATAATTAGTTTAGTAATACGCACAAGTCTCAATTTTGAACCAGATCTCTAAGCTTCTCCAGTTAACAAACAGTCACTAAGTTAAATTGCGGCACACTAACATATTAATTTGCATGACTCTGAAAAACATAGTGGCTTCAGATTTCAACAGTTTTGTGCCAATTGACTGAGAATTGCATGATGCTTATAGATTCACTAGTAGACCTGGACTACATAACATGAACTGATCTAAAAATTACTAATGAGACATGGATTGCTTGGATGCTAGCTTCCAAATCACTGATACAGAATAGCAATCAATTCATTTATCAGCTGCAGATAGTAATATTGAAAATTTCAATTTGATGCAATATTATTCTATTATATTTTAGTCAGTAACTTAAAACAGAGCAACATCAAAGGAAACAAAGACACAGCAGGCAAAGAAATGAGTTTAACTAAGAATGGAATTACTAAAAACTGGAATAATACTAGGAATATCTTTATGGTGGATTTCCAAAGCCTGTCAAAAAGTTTTGAGAAAATGAAATTTTCTGTTTGGAAAAAGCAACAAACTAATAAGTTACATTACTGAAATCACACAATTTTGGAAACAGAAAAATCAGGGCTATAAAACTATGGTACTGAATTTTGAAAATAACTACATTTCAGGATTCAGAATTCCACAGCATGAAAATTTTGAATACAAATAACTTTTCATATATGATATAAAGTTTCTGGGAAAAGTCAAATATTTATGGGAAAGAGGATAATGAGGACGTTCAAATGACCTATACTGATCAAGAAACAAATAATTCTTTGCTCATTGCAAATTTCACCTTCACATGGTTTGTGTGTATGGTGCATAATAAATATTTGTTTAATGTTTGTTTAATATTTGTTTATGTTTGTTGCTGTGAGGTGGTGCACGTATTCATGCTTCCCTGCATCTGGTGATATGCTTTTCGCATTGAGCCTTTATCTTGAAAGTCCATTCTCTTAAAATAGTAAGAGATCACATAAAATAATTTTGCACCAGATTTATCACAAATTATGTGTTGTCTCATTTTTTAAGACATGGGGGCATATGGAATTTTATTCACAGCTGTTCATATCATCTGGCTGAGAGATAATACAGCACATATTAGTGCATTGTTGGTACCATAAATGGTAGGGTCAAGTGTGAGCCACTGATGGTACATGCCACCTGATGAGGAGGTGTAGTGTGAGTCACTAGTACATGCCACCCCATGAAGAGTTCCAGCATGAGCCACCATTGGTACATGCCATTGTGAACATGTTAAATAAACTTTTGTTCTTTGGGCTTGCAGTGCAAAATATGTCTTTTAATGACATGATTACTTATGAATAATATCCAGATACACTGCTATGTAACTTGTTTATATTTTATCTCATACACAATGAGCCCATTTTGGCAAATTGCCATCGTCAGGTGGTCTGTAAATACATAGATAAGCACTGGTCTTAATATAATCGTTTTGTAACTATGATCTGAAAATTAATGACATATCATTAGGTGTTTACCTTAAAAGTAACAGCATTCCTGTCATGTCCTGTCTGTTTTGGAATTATTACTTTCTCCCAGGTGTAGAGTGGAGATGTATATCAGATGTTATTTGTTTTCCAAATATGCTACTTTCCTGACAGTTGGATGACAGTGGTTCAGCGATGTTACATGTTTACATAATTACCATTATAAATAAGTGATGTGTGAAATTCAGTTGTTTATTATTATTTTTTCATATAGGTTTGTTTCTAATTATGTTTTTGCCTAAAGTTAGTTTCAGTTTTATTTTACATTTTTAATTTTTTGTAATCACTGTTGTTGTCTGTGATTATTTTGGTGTTCTGTCTCTATTTTACACTACTCATGTTATCGCTGTTACTATGGATGTATGTTGTTAAGAATCAGTGATATTGTTATTTTTACCTGTTTTCCTGATTTATAATGTGAATCTTGTGCTTTAGGTTGGTTTGTTCATTCAGTAAATCTGTTGGATTGCTGCATGCATGTGAATATAACTCTATTTCCTCAAGGATGTTCAACAATGTTCCCTTTTGCATAACATGGAGGGTTTCTAGTGCTTTGTTAATGGGTTTTACATAGTGTTTCTCTGCTTGTAAATGTTAAAAAAATATAGATGGGTTGTTTTCCCTTTCTCTGGTGTGCTCTTTATATCTAATTCTGAAGCTTCTACCAGTTTGCCCTATGTAGAATTTTTGACATTTGTTACACGAAATTTTGTAAATTCTGAGATTGTTGTGTAAGGGAATTTTCGAGCTACTTTTGTGAATTTTGTGTTTGAGGCTGTGTGTCAGTTTTGTTGAATAATTTGTTAATTTTGTACAAAATGTTTCCTAGGTAGGTCATGGTTATGTATTTTGTTTTCTTCTGTTTCATTGTATGTATGCTTAGTGTTAATTCTTTATGTATATTGTGCCTTTCATGTTGTGTTTTATTGTGGTGTAATTGTGTTACAATTTTGGGGTCATAATCATTTTGCTGGGCAATGTATTCTAAGATTTTTGTTTCCCTCTAGATTGCTTCATCTTCTAGCTTGGTAAGTTTATTAATCTGTTCAACATTGTATGGAAGAATGTAAGTTTGTGGGATTTTGGATATCATGAGTGTGCATTGATAATATCTACATCTAAATCTACATCCATACTCCGCAAGCCACCTGACGGTGTGTGGCGGAGGGTACCCTGAGTACCTCTATCGGTTCTCCCTTCTATTCCAGTCTCGTATTGTACGTGGAAAGAAGGATTGTCGGTATGCTTCTGTGTGGGCTCTAATCTCTCTGATTTTATCCTCATGGTCTCTTCGCGAGATATACGTAGGAGGGAGCAATATACTGCTTGACTCTTCGGTGAAGGTATGTTCTCGAAACTTTAACAAAAGCCCGTACCGAGCTACTGAGCGTCTCTCCTGCAGAGTCTTCCACTGGAGTTTATCTATCATCTCCGTAACGCTTTCGCAATTACTAAATGATCCTGTAACGAAGCGCGCTGCTCTCCATTGGATCTTCTCTATCTCCTCCATCAACCCCACCCGGTGCGGATCCCACACTGCTGAGCAGTATTCAAGCATTGGGCGAACAAGCGTACTGTAACCTACTTCCTTTGTTGTCGGATTGCATTTCCTTAAGATTCTTCCAATGAATCTCAGTCTGGCATCTGCTTTACCGACGATCAACTTTATATGATCATTCCATTTTAAATCACTCCTAATGAGTACTCCCAGATAATTTATGGAATTAACTACTTCCAGTTGCTGACCTGCTATTTTGTAGCTAAATGATAAGGGACCTATCTTTCTATGTATTCGCATCACATTACACTTGTCTACATTGAGATTCAATTGCCATTCCGTGCACCATGCGTCAATTCGCTGCAGATCCTCCTGCATTTCAGTACAATTTTCCATTGTTGCAACCTCTCGATACACCACAGCATCATCTGCAAAAAGCCTCAGTGAACTTCCGATGTCATCCACCAGGTCATTTATGTATATTGTGAATAGCAACGGTCCTATGACACTCCCCTGCGGCACACCTGAAATCACTCTTACTTCGGAAGACTTCTCTCCATTGAGAATGACATGCTGCGTTCTGTTATCTAGGAACTCCTCAATCCAATCACACAATTGATCTGATAGTCCGTATGCTCTTACTTTGTTCATTAAACGACTGTGGGGAACTGTGTCAAACGCCTTGCGGAAGTCAAGAAACACGGCATCTACCTGTGAACCCGTGTCTAAGGCCCTCTGAGTCTCGTGGACGAATAGCGAGAGCTGGGTTTCACACGACCGTCTTTTTCGAAACCCATGCTGATTCCTACAGAGTAGATTTCTAGTCTCCAGAAAAGACATTATACTCGAACATAATACGTGTTCCAAAATTCCACAACTGATCGACGTTAGAGATATAGGTCTATAGTTCTGCACATCTGTTTGACGTCCCTTCTTGAAAACGGGGATGACCTCTGCCCTTTTCCAATCCTTTGAAACGCTTCGCTCTTCTAGAGACCTACGGTACACCGCTGCAAGAAGGGGGGCAAGTTCCTTCGCGTACTCTGTGTAAAATCGAACTGGTATTCCATCAGGACCAGCGGCCTTTCCTCTTTTGAGCGATTTTAATTGTTTCTCTATCCCTCTGTTGTCTATTTCGATATCTACCATTTTGTCAACTGTGCGACAATCTAGAGAAGGAACTACAGTGCAGTCTTCCTGTGTGAAACAGCTTTGGAAGAAGACATTTAGTAATTCGGCCTTTAGTCTGTCATCCTCTGTTTCAGTACCATTTTGGTCACAGAGTGTCTGGACATTTTGTTTTGATCCACCTACCGCTTTGACATAGGACCAAAATTTCTTAGGATTTTCTGCCAAGTCAGTACATAGAACTTTACTTTCGAATTCATTGAAAGCCTCTCGCATAGCCCTCCTCACACTGCATTTCGCTTCGCGTAATTTATGTTTGTCTGCAAGGGTTTGGCTATGTTTATGTTTGCTGTGAAGTTCCCTTTGCTTCCGCAGCAGTTTTCTAACTCGGTTGTTGTACCACGGTGGCTCTTTCCCATCTCTTACGATCCTGCTTGGCACATACTCACCTAACGCATATTGTACATTGGTTTTGAACTTTGTCCACTGATCCTCAACACTGTCTGTACTTGAGACAAAACTTTTGTGTTGAGCCACCAAGTACTCTGAAATCTGCTTTTTGTCACTTTTGCTAAACAGAAAAATCTTCCTACCTTTTTTAATATTTCTATTTACGGCTGAAATCATCAATGCAGTAACCGCTTTATGATCGCTGATTCCCTGTTCTGCATTAACTGATTCAAATAGTTCGGGTCTGTTTGTCACCAGAAGGTCTAATATGTTATTGCCACGAGTCGGTTTTCTGTTTAACTGCTCAAGGTAGTTTTCAGATAAATCACTAGATTCTTTGTCCCTGCCACCCGTTATGAACGTCTGAGTCTCCCAGTCTATATCCGCCAAATTAAAATCTCCACCCAGAACTATGAACCCTCTATCAAGCACTTAAATGTGAATTGTAGAGTAGTCATGTAGAAGTAGATGTAGATGAAATTCAGTTGTGCGAAGCCTTATGTGAATTTGGAAGCAATGTTTGTTGTTAGTTTTCATAATAGTTAGGTCGAGGAAGTAAATAGTTTTGTTAGTTATGTGTTCTATGGTGAATTTCATTTTGGGGTGTGATCAATTAATTACACCCCAAACCGTCTAGTAAGGTCATCCGAAGACCAGTATCAGTTCCAAAGCAATTTGGAAAAATTGCTGTATGGTGTGGCAGGTGGCAGTTGAAATAATGAAAAGTGTGAGGTGATCCACATGAGTTCAAAAAGAAATCCGTTGGAATTCGATTACTCGATAAATAGTACAATTCTAAAAGCTGTCAATTCAACTAAGTACCTGGGTGTTAAAATTACGAACAACTTCAGTTGGAAAGACCACATAGATAATATTGTGAGGAAGGCGAGCCAAAGGTTGCGTTTCATTGGCAGGAAATTAGAAGATGCAACAAGTCCACTAAAGAGACAGCTTACACTACACTCGTTCATCCTCTGTACGAATATTGCTGCGCGGTGTGGGACCCTTACCAGGTGGGATTTAACGGAGGACATCGAAAGGGTGGAAAAAAGGGCAGCTCGTTTTGTATGATCATGTAATAGGGGAGAGAGTGTGGCAGATATGATACGCGAATTGGAATGGAAGTCATTACAGCAAAGACGTTTTTCGTCGCTGCAAGATCTTTTTCGAAATTTCAGTCACCAACTTTCTCTTCCGAATGCAAAAATATTTTGTTGAGCCCAGCCTACATAGGTAGGAATGCTCATCAAAATAAAATACGAGAAATCAGAGCTCGAACAGAAAGGTTTAGGTGTTTGTTTTTCCTGTGCGCTGTTAGGGAGTGGAATGGTAGAGAGATCGTATGATTGTGGTTCGATGAACCCTCTATCAAGCACTTAAATGTGAATTGTAGAGTAGTCATGTAGATGTAGATGTAGATGAAATTCATCATAGAACATGAAACTAACAAAACAATTAACTTCCTCAACCTATCTATTAAGAATACTAATGGCACGACTTGACCAGAAGAAGGATCGGTTGGAAGGGCATGTTCTGAGGCATCAAGGGATCACCAATTTAGTATTGGAGGGTAATGTGGAGGGTAAAAATCGTAGAGGGAGAACAAGAGATGAATACACTAAGCAGATTCAGAAGGATGTAGGTAGGAGAAGATACAGGGAGATGAAGAATCTTGCAGAGGATAGAGTAGCATGGATAGCTGCATCAAACCAGTCTCAGGACTGAAGACCACAACAACAACAACAACAAACATTGCATCCAAATTCACGGAAATCCCACCACAAGAGACTGTATTATCAATGCACACTCATGATATCTGAAAGCCCACAAACTCACATTCTTCCACACAATGCTGAACAGATTAATAAAATTACCACTAAAAGAAGAAGCAATCCAGAGGGAAATAAAAATCTTAGAATATGTAGCCCAGCAAAATGATTATGACCACAAAATTGTAACACAATTATACCACAATAAAACACTATCAGAAAGAAACAATATTCATACAGAAATAACACTACGCACATGCACAATGAAAAAGAAGAAAGCAAAATACGTTACCATGACCTACCTAGGAAACATATGGAACAAAATCAACAAATTATTCGACAAAACCAGCATCACGTTTTCATTTCAAAATCACTCACAGCCTCAAACACAAAATTCACAAATGCAGCTCATAAATTCACATACACAACAATCCCTGCATTTACAAAATTTTGTGTAGCACATGTCAAAAATTCTATATAGGGCTAACTAGTAGCAACTTCAAAATTAGATAGAAAGCACACACAAGAAAAAGTGAAAACAACTCATCTACATTTTTTCAACATTTACAAGCAGAGAAACAGTATGTAAAACACCTAAACGAAGCACTAAAAATCCTCCATATTATGCAAAAGGGAACACTGTTAAACATCCTTGAGGAAATAGAGTTATATTCACATGCATACAGCAATCCAACAGATTTACTGAATGAACAAACCAACCTAAAGCACAAGAAGTATATAGAAAATTTTATTCACATTATAAATCAGGAAAACAGGTAAAATCATAATATCAGTGTCTCTAAACAACACACATCCACAATAACAGTGGTAACATGAGTAGTTTAAAATAGAGACAGAACACCAACATAAATCATAGACTAAAACATTTATTATGAAAAATTAAAAACGCAAAATAAAACTAAAACTAACTATAGAGACAATAGAAGTGTATGCACTGCAGGTGGGTTGCACTTCTGAGGAGAAGCAGGTGTCTGAAGAGGAAATGCAGAAGCAGATGGAAAGGAAGAATGTGATAGTAATGGGGATTTAAATGCACATGTTGGAAGAGAAAGACAAGGCTGTGAATGTGTTCTTGGACCAGAGGGTTGGGGCTGCTGAAATGAAATAGGTGAATGGCAATTGGGGTTCTGTCAAAAGAATGGTTTGCTGGTTGGTTCCGAAAAAGGAAGAGCTACAAGATTATCTGGTTCAGCCAAGACTTAAAGAGAAAGTCAATAGTTGACACCAACAGAGGCCTTACCTGGTTCAGCCAAGACTTAAAGAGAAAGTCAATAGTTGACACCATCAGAGGCCTTGGATAGTGACCACCAATTGCTGGCGTTAAACCTGAGAGGGATTAAGGATAATAAAGGAACAGAAAACCAGGAAAGATATATAAGGGCATGTAAGTTGACAGAGGAAGAAAGCAGGCTGCAGTACCTACAATTAGTAAAGGAAAGCATCCCAAAGCATGAACCAAAAATGGTAGAAGAGTTATGGGGTAGATTCAAGGGAACATTAGTAAGTGTGGTGGAAGTAATGTATGGGATGACGAATAACGAAAAGAGATGGAAAGAAACACCCTGGTGGTATGATAACACAAAGGATATTGTAGAGAAGAAGATTATCAAGCAAGAAAGAAAGAAGGAAAAAGATTGGTTGGGGAGGAGAGAAGGAAGTGGATGGAACAGTGGACCAGAATGATGGAGGAGGATAGTGACGGAGCCGGCCGCTGTCGCTGAGCGGCTCTAGGTGCTTCAGTTCGGAACCATGCTGCTGCTATGGTTGCAGGTTCGAATCCTGCCTCAGGCATGGATGCGTGTGATGCCTTAGGTTAGTTAGGTGTAAGTAGTTCTGAGGTAGTCATAGGGGACTGATGACCTCAGATGTTAAATCCTGTAGTGCTTAGAGTAAGAGGAAGAATGGTGCAACAGATTATGCCTGAATGGTGAACATAAGTGGTCAAGATGTAGAGAATAAGGGGGAACTCAAAATTATGTGGAAGGAGTATTTTGAAGAACTCCTGAACTCGAATGGAGATGTGGATGAGCAGGAACAAGCCAAGGAGAAAAAAAAAACAGGAGGAACAGCAAATAGAAAAAGATCTTACATGGGGAGAAGTGGGAGAGCCATTGGGAAAGATGAAAAGTGGTAAGTCACCAGGTCTGGGTGTGCTAAGTGTAGAAATAGTGAGAGCAGCAGGAGAGGTGAGGATACAATGGTTATATCAAGAAATGAAAATTGTGTGCAGACAGAAGATGATCCCAGAAGGCTGGAGGAAGGAATTAGTTGTCCCAGTCTTTAAGAAGGGAAGCAGAAAAGAGTGCAAGAACTATTGGGTGATAACACTGATGAGTCATTGTGGAAAGATTCTTGAGAAATTTTTGAAGCACAAACTCGGCAAAGGAGGGATGTGAGAAGAGAAACATGGCTTCAGAACAGGAATGTCCACAGTGGATCTAAGTTTTGCTATAAGACAACTGTAGGCAAAACATTATGAATATGGAATACATCTACTAATGACCTTCCTGAACATTGAAAAAGCATATGATAGTGTACTTAGAAGCAAAGTGTTGAAAGCCCTGCAGAACAGAGGAGTAGCAAAACAGATTATTTGGAGGATAAGGGAAATGTACCATGGAAGTGTGAGCAGTGTGAAAGTGTGAGGAGAGAGATCAACTTGGATTGAACAGAAGAATGCCTTGAGCTAGGGAAGTGGACTTCTACCATTATTCTTCATTGTAGTAATGGATGATATAATGACCACAGTAGCATAAGTAATTGATAAAGGAAGATGAAAGCTGTGGTGTTTGCAGATGATCTGATGATTTGGGGGAATAAGGAGTAGGAAGTACAAGAGAAGATGGATGTATGGAAATGAACAGTACAAGAACAGGATGAAATTTAGTATAAGTAAGAGTGAGATGATTATCACAACAAGAGCGAAGGAGAGATGAACAACTGGAATAACAATTGGTGAGCAACAATTGAGGAGAGCAGAGAGTTTCAAGTACCTAGGAAGCCTGATACATGAAAACAGATAAAATGCCAGAGAAATATACAAGCAGGGGAGAAAAGCAGAAGCATTTTGGAAGAGTGTCAGTAGCCTGATACGGAGCAAGAATGTACCCCATATCAGAAAAAAGATTATATCCCAGTCATAAAAGAATGGTTAAAATGGCTCTGAACGCAATGGGACGGAACATCTGAGGTCATCAGTCCCCTAGAACTTTGAACTACTTAAACATAACTAACCTAAGGACATCACACACATCCATGCCCAAGGCAGGATTCGAACCTGTGATTGTAGTGGTCGTGTGGTTCCAGACTGAAGTGCCCAGAACCAGTCAACCACAGCAGCCAGCTCCTGGTCATATCATGTCCTGATCCTGACATATGCATCCAAAACTTGTGTTATGAAAGGAAGAGAGAGCAAAGTACAGTCTAGTGAGATGAAATTCTTGAGGAACAGTATTGGAGTGACAAAGGTAGACAGGTTAAGAAGTGAGAGTATCAGAGAGTTAATGAGGGTGGAACCACCACAGGAAGAGGTAGAGGAAGCAAGGCTGAGATGGTATGGGCATGTTAAATGAATGTAGGAGAAGAGGATACCCAGGAGGATACACAAGATGAAACTGGAAGGAAAGGGACCAAAAAGAAGACCAAGAGACACATGGCTGAAGGGAGTGGAGGAATGTATTCAGAAGAAATGAGAAGATGACTGGACCAAGGTGAAGACAGAGAGATGGTAGCAAGACAGTAGATGATGGAGAGGCTCATGTTCCAAACAGACCTGGCCAGAGGCTGGAAACTCTCCAAGATGATGATGATGATCACAGTTCGGTTTCCAGAAAGGTTATTCAACTAGGAATACTGTTTATACATTCACTCATCAAATAGTAGAAGCCTTAAATAGTATCACTAGTTGGTATTTTTTGTGATCTCTCCAAGGCTTTTGATTGTGAAGATCTCATAGAAAATCTCAAGTTTTATGGAACTGAGGGCTTTACACACAGCTGATTTGAATCATTCTTGACAAACAGAATGCAAAAGGTTGTGCCAAATAATTGAGACAGTGCCAGAAAGGTAGAAAACTTTAGTGACTCGAGTAAAATCAGAAAGGAGTCCCACAGGGTTCAATTATGGGTCTACTCCTATTCCCTATATATGTGAATGATCTTCCACTTACCATTCAACAAGAAAAACTGGTACTTTCTGCAGGCAATACTAATGTTATAATACATACCATTAGAGAGAAAGCAACAGAATAGTCGGTAAATTATATTTTACAATCAATAATTAAGTGATTATCTGAAAATGGACTCTCCATAAATTCTGAAAAAAATAATCACTATGTTCAGTTCTGTACAACAAATAGAGTCAAACCAACAACAGATGTAGCACATGAGCAGGACTCAGTAAGTAGGCAGAATGCCCCAAATGTCTGGGCACAGATATGAATGGAAACTAGAACTGGAATCTTCTCAAACAATTAAGTTCAGCTATTTTTGAGCTTCATATAATTGCTAATCTTGGAAACAAACATAGTAATCTCCTGACATATTTTACATATTTTCACTCAACAGTGTCATACAGAATAATTTTCTGGGGAAACTCATTACTTAGAAAGAATGTATTGACTGAACAAAAGTCTGGTGTTTACCTACTGGTGTCATGTAAGTACTTCTACAAGGAGCTGGACAATTTAACTACACCATCACTGTATATATTTTCACTAATGAAGTATGTCATAAATAATCCATCACAATTTGAGAAGAATAGTGATGTACATACTGACAACACTATATGGAAAAATAACCTGTATTACACATTGCTAAAGCTGCCCAATAACATAAAATTTCTGACATGTAGTGAAGCAAATTTTAAATCTAATTAAAAATCACTTCTCCTGGACAACTTCTACTATTCCACTGAAAAATTTCTACTTAAAAACTGGTAGAAAAAAATTAAAATGTGTATCTGCACGAACAGGAATGAAATGATAATGTTTTCCATAATGTTAACAATCCCTAAAAAGCAGAGGGAGCTGGTGGAAAGAACAATACAACAGATGATGGCAATCAAGCTGGAACTGGAAAACAGAGTAAGTTGAAGTGAATGGTACCATGATGAGTGTGACATGGCTATTGAAGAATGAAATAGTTCAAGGAAGAAGATACTCCATTAAGATACAAGGGCTGCCAGACTACATTATGAAGAAATGAAGCAGAAAGCAAAAACTATTTGTAGAAGGAAAAAAGAGAGAATTTCAGAAAAATAGATTGAGAGAAATCAAGGACAGTAGAAGTGAAAAGGATGTTATAAAATGTGCAAGGGAATAAAAGAAATAAAACAAGGATGTCAGTCTCAGACAAATTACATGCAGGTATAAAGAAGGTAAGTTGACTGGAGATGAAACTAATATCAAAGAAAGATGGTAAGAATATTTTAAAGACCAATTGAAATCTGGGGAAATCCAGGAATCTGAAGAAGAGGAATAGGTGGAATAAGCTGGTAGCAATGATAATGAAGAGGAACCAATGTTGAAAGAAGTGACCATAGCTGTTAAAGAGATGAGCCCCTACAGTATTGTGGGGGTGGATAAGACACCAAGTAAATTTTCAAGCATAGTGGTACAGAGATATTAAAGAAAATTCAGGAAGTGGTTAGGAAATGATGGAGAACTGAAAAATGGCAACAAACTGGAACTTATCCATTCATTATATAATACATGAGGAGACTGACAGAACAAACTGCAATAACTATAGAGCAACATGACTGGTGTATGCTGGATAGAAAATACTGGATAGGATACTGAACAAGAAATTATGAACACATCCTGGAGCTATGACTGTGGAATATCTTTGTGGTTTCAGGAAGGAAAGAACACCTACAGATCAGATGTTCACCCTAGATTAATAATGGAAAAGTGTTACAAGTATGATATAATGATGCATCAGTTGTATGTGGATTTTAAAGCAGCCTATGACAATGTCAACAGAAACAATCTCTTTAAGGCTTTGCAGGAGCTGAGGATACCACCAAAGCTAATAAGACTTGTGAAAATGCCCCTAAGCAACCCCAACTGCAAAATAGTTAATCTCAATTATTCCAATAATTTCCTAATCTTTTAACAAATGAAGCAAGGAGATTCTGCATCACTAATATTATTTAACTTGGCTCTCAAGGCTGTCACGTAGAAACTGCCAGACACAACAGATGGTACTATTTTCATCTGTATGGCATCAACAGAGATAAAGGTAAGAATATCTGCAGGTAACAGGTACTATTACAGCTTCTGGAACATCTTTCAATCATCCAACATTTCAAGATAGCTGAAGATGACAGTTCACTAAATGATTATAAAACAGTTCTTACATGGGTTGGATATTTGGACAATAACCCAGTAAGTCAGAAATGTTTTGGACCTATGGGAACATAAGGCAGGAGAAAGAGGGGCAAAGTGACAGGTTGGGAAAAGTGGCCACTGCTTATTTGATGTCTCCAGTAGTGATGTTTCCCACCAAGAAGTGGACAGACTAGGAGTAATCAACACCTTTTCATGAAAATGTCTGGGTTTTTTGATTGTTTGATGTAAGGTAAATCATTCTTATTACTTTAGTTGCTTCATTTTTATGTAGAGCAATTGGTTTTTGTGATATCACAGATCAAGCAGCGCTTTTTGGCTTACCAATATAGCTCAATGTCATTCTCTTTGGTTGCATTGTTTTGTTTGTGAACCACTGAGATAAACACGGTACCTCACTTGAAAAACTAATCACACTACATGTTGGTAAAAGTAGCCAAGGTGGCCACTTTTCCTGATGGATGGTCACTGTTCCTGACCGTTTTAAATCCATTTATCCTGGTGAGAATTAACTAATTCCATATTTTACGCACAATATAACAACTGAAAGTAGAATATTACAAACTGTTTTATACAAAAAACTAATATCCATTATTCAACCCTTCTGCAAGGGTTTGCAAGAGCTTAAAGATATCAAGAAAATACATTTAGAAAACATGGCAAAAATCATGGGGTTCTGTTGTAATGCAAATGGCAAGTGAAGCAGTAAAGAATGATAACTTGCCTTTTTCAGCAGTGGCAAAACAGTTCAATATTCCATGTAATACACTAAACAAAGAGTACTAGGGAAAAACAGAGGTGCACTTGACAGTAAAAAGATTATTGGCAGCTTAAAGACTGTTCAGTGGAGAACACGAGCAAGAAATTCTTAATCACATTTTGGGAATGGAACAGTGCTTTTAAGGAATTACAGTGAATGACCTGTGGTGATTAGCATTTCAATTGGCAGAGCATAAGAAAATACTACATCATTTCACAAAGAGTATGAAATGGCAGGTAATGACTGGGTGGTGTGCAGTAGGGAACAGCATCCTAATATTAGTCTTAGTGTTACGAAGCCAGAATCCACCTCAATGGCCAGAGCACAAGCATTTAACAAGGTGAACATAGATAGGTTTTTTATATTCTTAAAACATTATAAGATGAACAGTTTCATTCTGCTCATCATATTTATAATGTTAATGAAACCTATCTTTTGACAGTTCAGACCAAGACCAGCAAAGTGTTTGCACTCAAAGGAATACAACAAGTTAGAGTGGCTACTTCAGCTGATAGAGGTTTGTTGTTGACCTCTGTAGTGTGTATATCTGCAGGAGGGAATTTCATTCCTCCTTTTGCATTCTTCTCTAGATGAATGAAGACTGAACTTAAAAAAATGGGGCTCCACCAGGAACAGAATTTGCGTGCCACCATAGTGGGTGGATGCAAAGTGAAAGCTTTCTGGATTGGTTTGAACATTTTTAAAACATGCAGATCCAGTTTCTCAATATCCAGTTCCACTAATCTTAAACAGTCACTCTACCCACACTAAGAACATACGTTTCATTGATAAGGCCAGAAAAAAACACTTGCCTGCTTTCCCCCACACTGTAGCTACAAGCTCCAACCTTGTGATATGGCATTCATGTCCCCTTTTCAAACCTTCTATGTGCAAGCTTGTGAAAAATTTCTTTGCAATAATCCAGGAGGAGCTATTAAACAGTTTGAATTGAGTGCAGTCTTGGGTGAAGCATTTCTTCATGCAGCCATTCCAGTGACCAATTGATGGCTTTAGAAAGTGTGAAATTTTTCCTCTAGACCCAAACATATTTGCTGGCCAATGTGGCCGAGCGGTTCTAGGCCCTTCAGTCTGGAACCGAGTGATCGCTACGGTCACAGGTTCGAATTCTGCCTCAGTCATGGAAGTGTGTGATGTCCTTAGGTTAGTTAGGTTTAAGTAGTTCTAATTTCTAGGGGACTGATGACCTCAGATGTTAAGCCCATAGTGCTCAGAGCCACCACCACCTAACATATTTACCAATGAGGACTATACTGCAGCTGTGGCTACTGATATTCCTTTGGGCACTAATACTGTGCCTTGTTCAAATATTGGTTCTTCTCATTGTGAAACTGCTGCATTTTCTGCAAGTGCTGGTCCCTCTGGACACCAATCTGTTTTATATTCTTCACATAGTCCTATGAGTTCATTTCCAGAATTAACTTATGAGCTGTCTTCAAGTGTAGGCTGCCCTCAGATTATAGGTGATAAGCCTCAATGTTACCCTCAGTTTCCATCCTCTGAAGAATGTCCCTCTCAGTATCAAACAGGTAGGTTCCACATAAGCCCAAAGAAGGTAAAACCTTTGCCTATGAAACAAAGTGTGAATCAAAGACAAACTAGGAATAAAAAAGTAGAGACTGTCATAATTACTTCAAGCACTTATTAAAAAAATGCATTGGATGAAGCCAAAAGAAAGAAAGGAAGATGAAGAGCTTTTTATGGAAAAAAGGAAACTTGAAAAAAAGAAATAGATAAGGCCAATATTCTACAATGTAAAGCAACACAAAACAAATTTAAGAAGCTACAGTGAGATCAAATGCTGAGAGCGTTTCTGCTAGAAGGAAACTTTTTCAAGAAGAAAATTTCACTGATGAGGATAGTGACTCAGACTGCTTTTACTGGAAGGAAGCTTTTTCTAGATCTAAAAAAATGAAGGTTGGGGGAAGGTGTCATAGCTGTAAGTTCTGAGTTCATTAACTGTGTGCTGGATATGATGAAGGTGATGACAATTTCATGTGAAAATTTTTTCTATGACTTAAAATTGTTTCTGAGTTGATAAATTGTGAATGAGTTAGACAGAAATAGCAACCCATAGTTAGTCATTGATTTTTCTGTTTACATCATTAGAAATAATTAATTCTTCTCATTTATTGGCCTTTGTGTGCTAACAATGTATTGCAACATGTTTTTTTTTTAAATTTGTATTATTGTGCCCCTAATAATAGTCAATAGTGAAATAAAAACTATAAGCCTGCCCATATTTTTAAACTAATCATTCTATTTGGGAATGGTGACTAAGGACTTGCCACTTTTCCTGATTAGGTAGGAAAAAGTGGCCACTATGTAAGCATTCAGAAAAACATTTATATATCCTATAAAACATGCTTTCACCTCAGCTATAAATATTTATTGTGACACCTTACAGTACACAGATTCGAGATGTATGTGCTGCAAGGTTCTGTTAATAGTCAAGGTTTCATGAAAATTTAATTTCATTTAGAGTGGGCACTTTATCCCACCTTCCCTGCTCTGCAAGATATATGGGGGAGTATATGAAAATGATGCTTGGAGAATTTGGACCAATGCAGAACTGCATGAATTCTATAAAAATCCACCAGTCATGTAAATATAATGGCATGAAGGTTACAGCAGTTGGAGTATGTGCAGAGGAAGGAACAGCTGTGAGTGCCAAATAAGGTGCTGATTGCAAAAGTAGAGGGTAGCTGCTCATTGGGGAGACAAAGACTGCGAATTAGTGGATGATGTAGAGATGGATTTGAGAGAGTTAGGAGTATGGAACTGGAGAAATTTCACAAAATAGAGAAATGATTGCAGGAAACAGGTGGTCGACACAGCCTGAACACTTCACATGCTTTAGTGCCAGAAAAGAAGAAGAAAGTAGATTCTGACTAAGCATTGTGTTTTTTTAACATTTTTTTAATCTAATGGCAAGGAAATGGATGACTAAATGTAGCACAGTGTAAGAGATTCTCTTTTCTTGGTATCACTCCTGACACAAATACTGTTTTCGTTTCCTTTTTCCACCAAATCTACATATTACTGCTACATTAAATTGCAAAATTCCAACACAGGTTTAGTTCTTATTGTCATGGTTTACAGTAGGACTTGCATTAGCTTGGTTACCAGGATACAAATATTCTTTATGGAATTATTTCAATGGAGCTGACAGCCTTGCCACAGTTGTAACACCGGTCTCCATCAGATCACCAAAGTTAAGTGCTGTCAGGCTGGGCTAGCACTTTGATGGGTGACCATTCAATTTGCAAAGCACTCTTGGCAAGTGAGGTGCACTCAGCCCCTGTGAGGAAAACTGAGGAGCTACTTGCTCTGGTCTTTTAAACTGATATACAGCCGGGAGGGTGGTGTGCTAATCATATGCCCCTCCATATCTGCATCCAGTGATGCCTGCGGGCTGAGGATGACATGGCAGCTGGTCAGTACTGTTGGGCATCCATGGCTTGCTTGGGCAGAGTTCAGCTTTAATTATTTCAATGAATGAAATATTCGTTATTCAGAAAGATCACATGCACTTAAATTCTAAGACAGATAATAAATGTCTCTTCAAGGACTAATATAGGTGCACTGCTGAAAAGTTCTTGGTCTTTCCCAGAAATCACAGCACTACTCACGTGATTTTTTCCCCTTATGTTGGTACACATATTAGTAGATGCCATATAAAACTGCAAGTAATTTCAGGTGTCAATGGACTATAGGCAATCATTTGAAGGAGTTGTGGTGTGAGTGATATTGAAAATGGACAACAGTTGAGTATCATATAGTAATTAAATGCTCTGTAAAAAAGATTTGATTTGAACTGAAATTCATTTGTGGCTTGTAAATGTTTTTGGTGGCTCTTCACCTTCAATTTCCACCTTGAAGAAATGGGTGGATATTATTTAAACATAGCCTTGGAAGTGTCTAAGCTAATCCACATGAAGGACATCCAAAACATGCAATCACACTGGGAATCAACAAAGTGCATGGTACTGTTTTTAAAGGTCAATTTATACAGATGCGTTAAATTGATAGTCCTCTATGCACATCAAAGGAATGTGTTGGTTGCATCTTGCACCAGGACTTGAACTTGAGAAAGCTTTGTACAAGTTGGATGCTGCATGTGCTCATTGTGGATCATAATTCTTTTGCACTACTGTATTCAAAAAGAGTTTGGTGTATTTTAACAGAAACTGAAGGGACTTTTTGCATCAATACATGACTGTGGATGAAACATGGATTCACCACTACACATGGAAATCCAGACAGCAGTCTATGCAGTGGATTAAAGCCAGTTATTCAACTCCAAAGAAGGCTTGGAGAGTGCTATTGGCGGAAAGACCATGGCGCCAATGTTCTGGGATGCAAAAAAAAAAAAAAAAAAAAAAAAAGTGTTGATTAACTATCTTGAAAAAGGCAAAACGATAATTGGAGCATACTATTCTCAGCTTTTGATGAAACCAGGTTCAATTATTCATGAAAACTGACCCAGATTAACGAAAAAAATCATCTTCCACTGGAAAAATGCATCTGCCCCAGCTTAACGAAAAAAAAAAATCATCTTCCACTGGAAAAATGCATCTGCCCTCAAAAGTATCTTGGCAGTGGGGAAATTGAGGGATTTCAAGTACTGCAACATCCACCCTGTTCTGTGGATTTAGTTCCCTCAGACTTCCATCTATTCTCAAAACTGAAGAACTTCCACACTTATCAATGAATTTTGTCCAGTCAAGAAGCCATTGTGGTTGTAGATTGGTACTTTTCAGAACCTCTGGAGGAATGCTGCAGAGAGCATATAATGGCATTAAAACTCTGCTGGATGAAATGTATTGATAGTATGGGAGGTTATGTTGAGAAATAAAACTTCTTAGAAAGCATAAATAGTCATTTTCTCTATCAAACCAAGAACTTTTCAGACCATTCTCACATATTATTTTATAGCTTTGATTTTTCTCCCTATATGCAGCACATTCTCTTCTTTAAAATATTTGCAGCCTGGGAGACAATGTCAATCAAAAATATTGTTTACATAAGGAATACAAGACTGCACAATTTGTAACATGTAAGGGGTGATTAGAAAGATTAGATTTGTAGGTGTTGCTGTGGTGTATATGCAAGTTAGCATGATCCCAGAGTAGATATGTAAGCACTGACATATAGACAAAGGATTAGTTTATGATTTGTGTCTTTCTGGCACATGCATGGTAAATGGAAAAAGGTGAACCAGGGCAACACAATTACAAAAAAATGCATCCAGATACATCCAACGTGCTGTTATTCTTTTCTTGGCTGCCAAAGTTCAAATGCTAGTAGACATCCCTCAGAACATGAAGAATATGTGTGGGGCAGTTAGTATGTCAAGGAGCACTATTGTGTGCTGGTCACAGTTTGGTACAAAACACCTGCTGATTCTGGAGGCCAGCCAACTCAAGTGGGAGAGGAATTTGAGCACTCCCCAAGTGAATACCATGTCTTCAGTCCCTTACAAAAGGCCAATTCCTGTCAGATGAGAATGTGCAACAAGCAGTGACAGACTTCTTCACACAGAAGCACATACTGGGTATCTTGAACCTGGTGCATTAATGGGATGCTTGCCTAAATGCTCACTGTGATTTTGCCTCATTCGAATACCAATTATGGACTGTACAGGCTTTAAACAGAAACTTTTTAATTGTCCTTTGTAAAGATCTTCATCACCCTGTTACCAATTTCTAGTCTTTATTTTGCTGTTTCTAATAGTAAGTATAATTGCTGTGTATACATGTTAGTGAAAAACTTAAGAGTAAAAGTCTGTTTGTGGAGCAATCTTCATGGAATGTCATAAAAAACATGGGATGCATTTTTGCACTTAAAACTCCACCCACTGAAACAAAGCTAATGTAGAAGCTGTGAACAGATTACATAACATAGTAACATCATTTCTGAATATGTATAAATATTACTTGCACCTAATTTCTGTTTCCTACATTGTTATTTAAAAATACTTGTGCTATAATTTATGCAGACCTAGATCTATGATATTTTCTAACTGGGACAACAACTTGATAGTGGCACCCCCGCCCACCCCCTTCCAAGTGTTTGAGATAGGAATTTTTCAAAAACAATTTCATTTTTTAGCACACAACTATCTGAAGAGTTTGATACATGAAAGATATATGTTCAATGAAATGTAAGACATGTTATTTGGTCTTAAGTATGATAAAGTGCAGTGCCAGACCTCTTCACACAACATTCTTCTATGGCACATCACTGTATTTCACTGTGTGGAATTCAGAGGTATATATTTTGTAATGGAAGCCATCAAACCTATAATGGGACCAGTGGAAATTAAAATGTTCTCCCATACCTCTCCTGTTCCCAGTCAGTGGTTTGACATCCTACTCCCCCTTAGCTTGTGGTGACTATATCAACCAATTCATGTGTAATATCTACGTTTTGCCAAACTCTTTGCGGCAGTCTGTAGACGTGTGTGAAAGTTTACACACGTGGAGAGTGCCCACCAAACTGCACACATGCCAACAAAGTTTCCCAATGGACGCTTCGGTAGGGTTTTACAACTATCGACCATCTGTTCGTAATAGTTCGACGCAGTTTCCGAATACACCTACTAGCAGTACACAACAGACAGTGCTTCTGCATTCCCACAGTCACATGTGCCGGCATCAGGTATGAACAATAACTTTCCGTTATCATACATGAGTCAGCAGTCATGTGGCAGTGTTCCGTACCAACAGAATGTTTTTTGTGCACAAAACGTTGAATACGAACGTTTTACATTCAGTATAAACTTCCCATGTGTTCTGAGTGCTCAACAATGGCCAATGCAATGCACTCAAACACCAGTGACTATGTTTGCAGGTTTCCCAAGTTCCAGTGTGAACTTTCCACCCGAATCAGTGGCGGTACAAATCAAGCTGGACACCCCCACAATTTGAACCAACCGCTCCCCCTTCCCCTACCCCCCCCCCCCCCTACCCACCCCTACTGCCCTCCCCCACACGACCTGCATCAACTTTTAGTGTTTCCGGCAGCACATGCCGTTCATGCCATGCCCACCGCATCTGTTCAACAACATTTTTAGTGCATCTGTAGCGGAGGGGCCTGGAAACTGTACTCCGTCATCTCTGCACATCGGTCAACTATGGTTGACTCTACCTTGCTGGTCCATTCTACGCCTGTTGGCATTAGTTTGTCGAAAACGCGATCACTGATTTCTCGACCAAGGTCGAGCCAGCCACACCTACTGTGCCACATGCCACTGACAGTGTCAAATGGTTCAAATGGCTCTGAGCACTATAGGACTTAACTTCTGAAGTCATCAGCCCCCTAGAACTTAGAACTACTTAAACCTAACTAACCTAAGGACATCACACACATCCATGCCCAAGGCAGGATGCGAACCTACAAATGTGGCGGTCACGCGGTTCCAGACTGAAGCACCTAGAACCGCACGGCCACACTGGCCAGCCTGACAGTGTCAGAAGCTGGTACACAACTACTCCACTCAAGCCAATTATGCTGCAGAACTATGGACAGGGAGTGACAGTTTCTAATAAGCCATTATGTCAAGACTTCCCCATCCATTGGCCGAAGCTACCACCCTTCGCAAGGACCACCCACACACATGGTTTGTCTTGGTCGACCAAGTGCTGCAGCTACACAGCATCGCTGACAACAGTTCGAAGTTCCTTTGCCTACTATGACGCTTCCATGATGAACTGGACCTGATCTATGATAATGTGGATTTGCCTTACACTAGGGACAAATATGCATTCACCCGATGCACCATCCTTGAGTGACTGTCCACATCGACAGAGAACGCTATCCGCCTCATCAGTCATGAATGGCTGGGTTCCAGATCCCCGTCGCAGCTATGGCGTCATCTCTGCACCATGATAGACACACATCACATGCCAGACGTTACACTTTGGTCCATCTGGTTGCTGAAACTTTCTCTGGAAGTTCAAATTCAACTTCTCCATGTGACTTCAGCCCCACTAGATGCCAAACTGAAGATCACAGACCAGGTATACAGCATTCTGTCCGCCTCGCATACTCCAGCCTCAGAGGTTGGCACACCTGCGCTTCAGTTTCTGTCTTGCAGTACAGAGTATGCACAACTCACTCCGCATATGCGTGCGGTCCCAGCACTGCCTGGCAGCCTTCGCCGTAACACTTCTCACACCAGTACTACTGCAATGCCGCCACCGGAAGAACCTGCAAACAAGACCCCCTCCCTCCACTGCCACTTCAACTAGTAGACAAATGACGCCACACACCACCCCAATTGGTGTTATTTCCATTCCAGCTTTGGTGACGCGGCTAAGAAATGTTGTTCTCCATGCACATTCCCAAACTAATAATGCGACCCAATTCAGGCGCTACGGGCTGTGGTGCACTGCACAGACGCCTGTCCCTTAATACTTCTTCACCGCATGCACCAAGATGCTTGTATGTGAAAGATACAGTGTCTCGCCTTTCATTTCTAGTCAACACGGGGGCCAAGGTTAGTGTGATACCCTTGTTCACAGGTATTAAATTCGAGCATCAGCCTTGTCGCATGCTTCGAGCTGCCAATAAGTCCCTGATTCCATGTCATGGAATAACTAATTTAAGCCTTAAACTGCAGCATATTAACATCCCCTTACATTGGCCTTTCATTATTGCTGATGTAGGCTAGATTTTCTCTTAGCCCATGCACTGTCACCCAATCTACAACGAGGTACACTAACCATTAACTTGATAGACCATACCACCGGTTCAGGTATCTCTTCCCTCTCACCTGAGAGAGCCACTCTATTGTGTGAGCTAGCTGAAACCGCTGTTGCAGTGCTTTCTCTTAGATCACACAGTGACGAACTTGAAGACAGCAATGAAGCCCTCCACTTACGCATCACCGCCATGCAAGCCAAGCTCACGGATGCTGTCACACACGGATCACACCCCCAACCCCAGCACTGCTTCCTTGCACCTGCCGCTGATGCCACGTGATGTTTCTACTGCCGGACAGAAGCTGTGCCTGCGACACTACAAAGGATCCTACCAAGCTCTACGACAAGGACTAACAGTGGATCACCGCCACAGCTGCTGACTCATCGGCCTGGGACACACAAGCATGTGCATTAATGGTTAATTGTAGTGCATGGGGTGCAGGCCCACCACCCCCATCAGTGTTCGTGATCAACAACGGTACTGTCCACGGAATCAATACCACAGAAGGCCCACTGGTACGTGCAAAGGCTAGGCGTTTATATCCAGAAAAACTTAAACATGCCAAAGCTATTATTCAGGAACCTTTAGATAATAAGACTACTCGCCCTTCTTCTAGTAGTTCGTCATCACCCATTCATTTGGTGCCCAAGAAAGATGACACTTTCCGCCTCTGCGGTGATTATTGGGCACTTAGCACCAGAACAATTCTAGATAATTATCCCATCCCAAATATTCAAGACATTGCTTCCAAACTGCACGGGGCATGAATTTTCAGTGTAATCGACTGTCACAAGGCGTATCATCAACTGCCAATAGCACCGGAGGATGTTCGAGTATTTGTTTATGCCGTTTGGCCTTAAAAGTGCTGCACAAATGTGGCAGTGGTTCATCGACTCGTTGGTAGGAAAACTGGACTTTGCATATGCCTACCTGGATGACTTGTTAAGTTTTTCTTCCTCCCTCGAGGAACATGAACTCCATTTAAACACAGTTTTCCAACTTTAAAAGCAAATGGTGTCACAGTGAATGATGCTAAGTCACAAATCCGCAGCACTAGTGTCACTTTTCTGGGCTATGGGGTTTCTGCCAATGGCATCTGCCCCCTACCCAAACGGATCGAGGCCATTAGTACAGTGCCTTTGCCTAAAGATATTTAGGACCTCTGCTGCTTCCTTGGAACGGTAAATTACTACCGCAAACACATCCCCACGCTGCTGAAATACGAGCCCCACTGACGGATGCTCTCGCAGGAAAAAACACTTTAGGGTCTCGGGTGGTCACATGGACTCCAGATATGCATTGTACATTCAATAACCAAAGTCAGCCTTACAAACAGCTGTTACGCTCACTTACCCCATTCCTGATTCTCCCACCTTGCTTACTACAGACGTGAGTGATACAGCAGTGGGGGCGGTACTTCAGCAATCTGTGGGTTCTGTGGTACAGCCACTCAGATTTTTCTCCCACAAACTGTCCACTTCCCAACGTAAATGGTCGACCTTCAACTGGGAACTGTTTGCTATTTATGCTGCTATCAAATATTTCCAGGATGATATCAAAAGTCGCCATCTCATGGTATTTACCGACCACAAGCCATTGGTATATGCTTTCCGTAACTCAGGCAAGGACTCATCCCCAAGAGGTTTTCATCATATGGATCTCATATGTCAGTTTATGAATGACATATGTTACATCAGATGGTCAAACAATGTCGTCGCCAATTTTCTGTCTCATGTGTCGGTTTTATCTTCACAACTGGACCTCAGTGAACTCCGTAAATTGTAGACAGAGGACACTGAACTCACTGCATTGTGCTCCGATGTTAAAACAGGACTCAAACTAGGGTTAATGATGCTTCCTGAGTTTTCATCACCCATCTGGTGCAACATTTCAACAGGATGCATATGTCCAGTGATTCCAGCACCTCTCCGCCAGGACATTTTTAATAGTATCCACGACTTGGCACACTATGGCATTCGCGCCACCACTCGTCTGTTATGTGAGCATTTCATTTGGACTGGGGTGATAAAACAATGTTGCAGTGGGGCATGAGGGTTTGTGGCTTGTCAGTGTGCCAAAGTATAACGTCATGCACAGCCCCCATGGGTACGTTCAATGTGGCAAAAAGAAGATTCCAGCAAATACACATTATTATTGTCAGGCCCTTGCTCCCCCTCAGACCCCTTCCATTACATACTGAGCGCCATTGACAGGTTTACCTGCTGATTAGAGGTAATTCCTCTCAATACTATCACAGCCGATGCAGTAGCCCGAGCCCTTTTATTAATGTGGATCTCGTCCTTCGGCTGCCCAGTTTCTATAACCACTGAGCAGTGCTGCCACATCGAGTCTGCCCTCTTCAAGAGGACCTTGGCGCATCCCTGGCAGAAGTACTGTACAGAGAACCACTCACACCCCAAGCAGAGCTAGTCGAGCCTTCACTCCCTCCTGATCAAAGCTGTGACTCGACATTCGTCGGGCATGTTAAGGAGTTAATCACTAACATTTGCATGCCTCCACCTCGGTCGCATTCCCCTCCTGCCATATTTCTACATAAGCACTTGGCGTTGTGCACTCACGTCATGGTGTGTGATTACACTGTTCAACCGGTACTCAGACCTCCATACTCAGGCCTGCACAGAGTTGTATCACGGTGTACAAATACATTCAAGGTGCTCATTAAAAGAACACCTCAAATGGTATCTGTCTGCTGCCTCAAACCGGCACGGTCTCTAGGAGAACTGCCCGATACCCCACCCAGTTAGCCCCGACCCCCTGCTACACCCGCCTCATCTACCGACAGTCCACAGATGAGTCATGCCCATTCCTACACTTGTGACGTTACCCACTCCCAACCATGTGACAGTGCTACAAGTGTGTGTGACATTTCCATACAGAATGATGTGTGTGATAACTTCCCCTCTTACAGGCAGCCCCCCACCTCTCCCCCATTAGGATTCAGTGACGTATCAGGGGCCAGCCTCGGAACAGGTGATATTGCTGCCGCCGACTCATGTGGAGATCCTGTCAACCTGTATATGGGAGTGGTAGTGAATGTCAACACAAGTTTTATTTGTGGCTCTAAAGTGTTTTTTGCTATGCAGCCAGATAATGTGTGTATCTTCTACGAACGAGCCAGCTCTCCCAATGACAACTTAACCCACATTCACCTTCTCCAGTCTGTCCCCTTGCCTGTTGGTACTGACCTGTCCATAGTAAAAGTACTATGTACTGCAACAGGTATTCAGAATGTGTTAAAAAATAAACTGGAATATATTTCAATATCATATGAATAATCCATACCCCAATATGTAATGAATGCTAGGCTCATTTTGAAACAAGGTTTTTTTTTTCTTCAAGAATATGAATTTGGCACCCCCTGAAATAGCTGTCTAGGGCAGCTACCCTGGTTTGCCCCCTAGATCACCTACATCTGGGCCTGAATTTATCATTTTATAAGTAATTTTAATACAGTTTCCTACATATTAGCAAAGTAAATTGATAAGTTTCCTGTTTATGCACAATGCAAACTGATAAATAAGCATAGTGAATAATGCCATGGGTAGTCACTGTCAGTAGCAGTTAGTCAGCAGTCACAGCCACTGAACCAACTATAGTCAACTGTGCGCAATGAGAAGTGTGAAAAGATCAAATGAACATTGTATAATCAATTTTTATGTCATTAAGTCAAATGAACAACACACAGTTATTTTTTGTGTTATTAGTACAAGTTTAACAACTTTATGTCATGTATAACTGACTGAGATGATAGACTTGGCCTCAGAATGGGGAGGTTGGAGGCTTACTTATCTCTTAGAAAGCAAACACAGGTTCCACAAAGCAAACAGTGAGAATATTTGGCTATATTAACTATTTCTGCACAATAAACAATATATTCTAATAAAATTTTTCATAAATAATTCACCACAAGTTTAGAGCATTTATGGCCACAGCTATGAAACTACACCTACCTGTCTTACCCATTAGTATTATTGGCACTGGCTCTGAAAGAAGTTCAGTATGTGGCCACAAAAATATTGATTATTTGCTAAATAACATAACTTACTTGATAATTAGTAAAGGAAATATTAAATCTAGCTTCCAATAATTTCTTCTAAATAACTCATTCTAGACAGGCAATAATTAATAACTGGTAGCATTTGCAGCCTAAAAAATTATTATCATAATTATTTGTATTACTAGTTGTATCACTCATATAGTCAGTCTTATTTGATTTAGACCAGTGTACTATTTAGTAACTTGTAAATTTTCAGCATGTTACCATATCATGAATGACACATGTATTCAGAGTATTGTAACTCTTACTTTATATGTGACAGTGTGGAAGTTTGCACATACATCAGCTTTTCCACGTAGAAGGTTATTACACTATCGACTTTGCTGTAACTCACCACCAGATGGTGCTGCAGCATATCAGTTTCCACACCATTCAATCAATCGTAGATATCATATCAATTTCTGTCCTCAACAATAACAACAGTGATTGTGATAATGCTTAAACTGGTGACTAAGTTTGAAATGAAATCCCATTTTTATTTTGTTGGTTGCTGTATGTCAACATGAATAAGTAGTCTCCTTTAGTTTACAGGCACATGACATTGTAGTCTTCTTTTGTTTACAGTTCAAATAAATCTTTATCATAGACAATTAGACCATCTTTGGATGCCTCATCTGCTACCAAACATCATGCACTGGAAATTATTTGAAATGCCACTCAAAAACTGAAACACTGAAAGATCAACCAGATATCTGATTGGCTGTGGTAGTGAACTGTCTTAGTTCCAAAGAATAATGATAGCAGTCAAATCACTAATAAGATTCAGCTGAAAATTCCTGGTGCAGTTATGAAATACAAATACATTGACACAGCTACAGGATAGGATAAAGCTGTTAATTCTCCAGTAGAACTTCTCAATTCATTGGAGTCTGCTGGAATGCAACTACAAATACTGATGACGGTTGGTTCACCGTTATTGCCCCTTTGGAACCTCAACTAAGCAAAGTTGTGTAATGGAATCAAACTTTCTGTGAAACTACTGGTGCTGAATGAGATTGAACCAACAATAATTAACAGCAAATGTAAATGAAAAGATGTGCCAGTTCCTTGCATTCCAGTGATTCCAACTGATTTGCCATTCACACTCAAATAGTTCCCTGTGTGTCTTGCTTTCACGATGACAATCAAAAAAACTCAAGGGCTGTCACTGCACATTTGCCAGATTAAATTTATAAAATCCATGTTTTTCTGATGGACAGCTATATATTACTTGCTTCAGAGTAGGAAACGCAAAAACTCTGTACATATATACACCAATCCAGCAAACCAAAGATATAGTTTATCCATTCACATTACCCTAAATGTTAGCATTATTTTGAGTTAAGTTGGTTCAATTATATTGCAAATGGAATAGTCAAACATATTGTTCTTTCATCTTATTTATTAGTAAAAAAATGCACGTAGCTCATCATCAATTTAAACCAATAAAAGTAAAGTATTTTTCATTTTCCCAGATATTTCAACAAATTATGGTCCTAGATTAAAGACAGATCATACTTTTTTACATATGCAGTGGTAAATAAATATACACAGGTAGGAGAACATCTTCTGGGTTTATCTAGCTCCATATAATGACTCAGAGTGACAGAAAGCTAAACTTTCCAACTTCCCTGTAAGGTTTTTCAATTTATCAAAAACTACTTTATGGAAGAGTTAACTAGCTTTCAAGTTCATAAGCAGCCCCCCCTAACATTGCAGATTTCATAAAAACCACTGTTAAAATATGACTTTTGACTATCTCTGTCTGTTACCTTAATTTTCAAGTACAAAAATGACATACAGAACTAATTAACTAAATCAATGATTAACAATTTCATGTAATTGACTATAATTTGTGAACAAGGGGATTCAGAATTTGTGCAAGAATAATAGCATTCACGTATTTTTTTCTAAATTTCTCACCATCAACATTTTCTGAGCCAAAGTCACATCATTTTTTGTAGTACATACAAAACAGTGAAATCTGACCTTTATCAATATTCAATGTATAATGTAGTTTACAAATTAACAATTTATTCTAACAACTGTCTATAAGTAGTCCGGTGTCACCAAAATAAGCAGTTCACAGTTTGAAAGCTCACAAGTAGGATCTCAGTTGGACACACTTTCAGTATAGACTAATGCCACTACTATTTATGTTCAGTAAGTGAAAACTTGCACATTGACAACTGTGATACCCAGTAGCTTCAACGTTTCATAAATTTAAAGTGGTTTCTGTAAACTAAATTAATGAGGCAATTTTCATACTACAGCGGAGTGTGTGCTGATATGAAACTTTCAGGCAGATTAAAATTGTGTGCCGGACCACAACTCGAAATCAGGACCTTGGCCTTTTGCGGGCAAGTGCTCTACCAACTGAGCTACTCAAGCATGACTCACACCCTCGTCTCCTACCTTCCAAACTTCACAGAAGCTCTCCTCTGAATCTTGCAGAACAGGCACTCCTGGAAGAAACGATATTGCATGGACATAGATTAACCACATCCTCAGGGATGTTTCTAGAATGAAATTTTCAGTCTACAGCGGAGATTAAAATTGTGTGCCGGACTGAGACTAGAACTCGTGAACTTTGCCCTTTGCGAGCAAGTGCTCTACCAACTGAGCTATGCAAGCACGACTCACACTGCATCCTCACAGCTTTAATTCTGCCAGTACCTCATTTCCCACCTTCCAAACTTCACAGAAGCTCTCCTGCAGACCTTGCAGAAGTAGCACTCCTGGAAGAAAGGATATTGTGGAGAGATGAACTTAAGAATTTCTGCAAGGTTTGCAGGAGAGCTTCTGTCAAGTTTGGAAGGTGGTAGATGAGGTACTGGCAGAATTAAAGCTGTGAGGATGGGGCATGAGTCATGCTTGGCTAGCTCAGTTGGTAGAGCACTGGCTCGCAAATGGCAAAGGTCTTGCGTTTGAGTCTCGGTCTGGCACATGGTTTTAATCTCCCAGGAAGTTTTAAATTAATGAACATTTTTCTCGAACTGTGTGGTGATTAACGGGTGATGTGGAATGTCATTGTCATTGAAATGAGTGATTGTTAGACTCTGTGAAGCTCTTATCTGACACACTGAATTGTAATATTTTCTGTAATAAATTACTACAGTATAGTATAATGTAAGAAATTGTGACTTGTGGTATATATACAGGGTGTTTCAAAAATGACCAGTATATTTGAAACTGCAATAAAAACTAAACAAGCAGCAATAGAAATACACCGTTTGTTGCAATATGCTTGGGACAACAGTACATTTTCAGGTGGACAAACTTTCAAAATTACAGTAGTTACAATTTTCAACAACAGATGGCGCTGCAAGTGATGTGAAAGATATAGAAGACAACGCAGTCTGTATGTGCGCCATTCTGTATGTCATCTTTCTGCTGTAAGCGTGTGCTGTTCACAACGTGCAAGTGTGCTGTGGACAACATAGTTTATTCCTTAGAACAGAGGATTTTTCTGGTGTTGGAATTCCACTGCCTAGAACACAGTATTGTTGCAACAAGACGAAGTTTTCATTGGAGGTTTAATGTAACCAAAGGACCGAAAAGCGATACAATAAAGGATCTGTTTGAAAAATTTCAACAGACTGGGAACATGACGGATGAATGTGCTGGAAAGGTAGGGCGACTGCAACCACAGAGGGCAACGCGCAGCTAGTGCAGTAGGTGATCCAACAGCGGCCTCGGGTTTCCGTTTACCGTGTTGCAGCTGCGGTCCAAATGACGCCAACGTCCACGTATCGTCTCATGCACCAGAGTTTACACCTCTATCCATACAAAATTCAAACGCGGCAACCCCTCAGCGCCACTACCATTGCTGCACGAGAGACATTCACTAACGATATAGTGCACAGGATTGATGATGGCGATATGCATTTGGGCAGCATTTGGTTTACTGACGAAGCTTATTTTTACCTGGACGGCTTCGTCAATAAACAGAACTGGCGCATATGGGGAACCGAAAAGCCCCGTGTTGCAGTCCCATTGTCCCTGCATCCTCAAAAAGTACTGGTCTGGGCCGCCATTTCTTCCAAAGGTATCATTGGCCCATTTTTCAGATCCAAAACGATTACTGCATCACGCTATCTGGACATTCTTCATGAATTTGTGGCGGTACAAACTGCCTTAGACGACACTGCGAACACCTCGTGGTTTATGCAAGATGGTGCCCGGCCACATCGCACGGCTGATATCTTTAATTTTCTGAATGAATATTTCAATGATCTTGTGATTGCTTTGGGCTATCCGAAACATACAGGAGGCGGCGTGGATTGGCGCCCTATTTGCCAGACATGAACCCCTGTGACTTCTTTCTGTGGGGACACTTGAAAGACCAGGTGTACCGCCAGAATTCAGAAACAATTGAACAGCTGAAGCAGTACATCTCATCTGCATGTGAAGCCATTCCGCCAGACACGTTATCAAAGGTTTCGGGTAATTTCATTCAGAGACTACTCCATATTATTGCTATGCATGGTGGATATGTGGAAAATATTGTACTATAGAGTTTCCCAGGCAGCAGCGCCATCTGTTGTTGAAAATTATAACTACTGTAATTTCGAAAGTTTGTCTGCCTGAAAATGCACTGTTGTCCCAAGCATATTGCAACAAACGGTGTATTTCTATCGCTGCTTGTTTAGTTTGTATTGCCATTTCAAATATACCGGTCATTTTTTAAACACCCTGTATGAACTGTGTTTTGTGCCACACTAGCATAAATATCTTTGCCACTGTATTTGTAGGTGCTGATCTTATTCAATGTGCTAAAACATCTTTTTGGTTGGCAAACTGGTCACTATTCTTAATATCTAAAACTGATGAAGACTAAATGTGTGTGCTTATGTAGTCTAAATTATGATGTCATGTGCATTTTGAGCAAACACCATTACTCATTTAGAATTTTAAGAGGTGATTGACAGAGGTGCTGCCAAGGACAGTCCATGAAAATTGGGTCAAATGGTTCAAATGGCTCTGAGCACTATGAGACTTAACTTCTGTGGTCATCAGTCACCTAGAAGTTAGAACTAATTAAACGTAACTAACCTAAGGACATCACACACTTCCATGACCGAGGCAGGATTCAAACATGCGGCCATAGTGGACACTCGGCTCCAGACTGTAGCACCTAGAACCGCATGGCCACTCCGGCCGGCAAAATTGGGTCAATAAAGGCCCCAATAAAGTGCCCATAAATATTGCTTGAACTTGGTCCCTTAACTGCATTGAATCTGGCTTGAGAAATAAAACAGGTCCATCTGTTGTATATGAAATATTGCCACGGTTGTAGTGCCTGTGCAAAATTGTCATTAACACTAGGACATTAGACATGCATGCCTGTTGCTCCATCATGAAAGCCCTCCGAGTTGAACTGATGCAGGATTGGAGCACTTGATGGTGCACTGCCAACAGGCACCATTCATCATCTTCTATAAGGAGCACCATACATTGAAGAAATTGAAGTTGATGCAACCAATGATAAAAGCAATGAAGGCCAGATGGTTCTGCACCTAAGAGCCTTGGAAGCCAAGCTGACCGCTCATATTGCAGGGCTTGTTGAAGATGCAGGTAGCATCTAGATATTGCAGTAACATGTCAGGAATCTATAGGGAACACACTGAACAATGTGAGCAGTTGGATGTCAAACTGAAAATAGTCTCCTGGCACCCAATTTCAAGATCCAGACTTGCCAGAAGTCGAGCAAGAGCATCTGCATTAAAATAATGAGCAGAAGTGTAATAAAAAAAAAGTGCTGGAAATTTATGAAACAGAGAACCCATCCATGAAGGTGATCTATCATACTCTTTGGCAACTATGCCTTAGGTCCAAAAATCCACAAAAGCAATTTAATTTTTGTGATAAAATGATATTTGTAACCATGTAAAAATATAAGAAATTGATGGACGCAGAACATAATGCCCAACAATTGATTTTTAATCCATGGATAAAGTTATTCAGCTGAAGTAAGTGCCTTTGACATAAAGTCAATTGACCAGTAACTTATTGTAGCAAATGTATCTGCTTCCTTGTGAGGGCACATCTATTGCCAATCACAATGGCAAATGGAGCTCGCAAGTCTCTAGACAGGATACTGACTGGATGGTCAATTTAAACTTCTGAACACTCAGATAGCAATCTTCTGACCACTAAAAGGGGGCACTCTTTTTATGGGGATGATTTAGCAGGAAAACTATGGGGCCCACCTCCAGAATAAATTTTGCACAATCATTTACTTCTGCCAGAAATACTTGGAAAGCCTTGACAGATTTAGGCACAGGGAAGTTATGGATAGCCTTTACTTATTCTTTGGTTTGCCAAGTCCCTCTTACAGCCTAAGTGCATGACTGTTGGTTGAAAAACCTTTGTGTATGTGGCCTGCATAGAGAATATTTTTGAGACAGTTCTCATTATATGGAATCCCACCAATAGTCTGTTCAAGAAACCTCTTGTATTATGAAATTTGTACAGTCAAAATGGTGTGATGAACACCAAAATCTCCTTCAGTCTTCATCAAATGGTGACTGAAAATATGTCTCCACAAGAAAATGAAAGAAATTTTCTGCTGAAAGTTTAGAAGAAAGTTCATCTGGATGAGGCAACAGATGAGAATCAATGTCCTCTTGAGCTTTAATTATTTGCTTAATGTCCCCAAACAACCGAAATGAGACCCGAGGCTTTCTATTCACCACAAACTGCAAAGCCCACTGACTGTAAGAAATGGGTGTCAAAGCCTGTGTCAAAGCCATCTGTCTAGTTTAACGTCAACCTTATCCTTAATAGCCATGAGAAATGGGAAAGCTTTGGAAAACCTTGGACCTTCTGCTAGCTTCGAGATAATGTGGGCCTGAATGTCAACTGCCTTTTCCTAGCCTGATTCATATACTACCATAAATTTCAAATGAAATTCATATATGTTTCACAGGGTACCAACAAACCAATGGAGTGAAGTTAATATTGTAATGAGAATTCAAAAGTGAAATACCTGTTAAGGTCAAATATGATCTCAGCCACAGATCCAATACAACAAACAATGATGCTGTTCATGATAACTGATCATGGGAAAGCACTAAAATTTTTCCGAGAAGGATCAACATCCAAAGCTTGCCAGTTTTGATACAACTGATTCAGTAAATTAGAAAATGTTTCTCCCCCCAAATTTGACAGTAAGTATCCAGAACTTATATTGTCTTACAAGATTGATAGTTACATACTAGGTATTTATAAGGTAGATTACTTTAATACCTAAACAGTAAGCATATTTCAACAGTACATGCAAAGTACAGCATTTTTTGTATTAATGTGAACATAAGTAGCCAATTTTTTATTTCTACAATTTGGAACTACATCCTCATATGATTAAATCTAGGATATCCAACAAATTATGTTCATGAGGATAATTAATTCCTACATCCATATTGTTCATTTGAAACTTAAAATCAAAAATTGGAAATAGGAAAAATAAATCAGACAGGTTAAGAAAATCCTTCTGGATATAAATGAAAATTGGACGTTAATAATTGTCAAATTTGATAAACAGGGAATAAACTTTAAAACAGACTCATTCTACTTTGAAGCCTTCTATATCATTCTGTCTGATTGTAAAATCTTAAATCTGTCCCTATTAATGGATTTATTACATTGTTTTCATGATTTAATTTTTAGCATTAACTGGCTTAACTGAAGCTGAACAAAATGTGTCTTGGAAGCTACATTTCCCGCATTAGTTATGTAAAGAATATCTCAGGCCAGTATATGACTAGATGAATGTTGAAAATCTCCCAAATCATCCTCAGACTGAGTGGCAGAATCAGCTTTTAGCACGTTGGGACTGCACCAGGCTGTTCGTCATCTCTCCAGTTTGTCACATTATTGTGAAGCATGCCATTGCCTATGCTACTGGGCACAACTATTTCCATAGTAACTGACACATGCTTTCTCTTTCTACCTTACAGGTATCACTTTCCCCCCCCCCCCCCTCCCCCCTTTCTAGTACAGAAAATGATCTTTTCTTTTTTCAGCTGGCGTCTTTAGGTTTAAGTATAGATGAACACACCTAAAACACAGCATGGCTGTGTTTTTCTAGCTACATTAAAAAAGCTCTGACATATAAAACTGAATGCAGAATCAGCAAGCCATAGTGGATTTTCTTTTTATACAGACGAATGGAAAATTACTTTTGTGCTTACAATGAGCATCAAGTGAAGCTGGCAATGAATGCTACGTATTATGCTTTGAATTTTATGTGTTAGGAATTGGGAACAGAATCCATGCACTAGTGTGTTATATAGGCTCCTTTCTACAGCTCAGTAAAGTGTAAAAGAGGAGGTGACTGACAAAGAGTGAAGACACTATTTTGGAACAGTTCTGGAAAGTCTCATATCCAGCTTGACAGAAAATCAGTGTCAAAACCACAGCCACACAAAGGAATCATCACAGTTCACACGATGTGAGTGACAACTAAGAAAATCCATAATGTACAGTGAATTCTAAAGCGGCAGTATTGTCTTATCGTGGTCAGTAATGTAAAATCTGTAGTTTAATAGAGTTGCAGGCAATGGCTGCTACAAATTCAAGAATTCTGTAATGAATAATATACTTGTACTCCAGTTTCCAGGAGGGGGCAAGTTTGCTTCTGTTTGAGGATGCCTTTGCACCTGATCGTAGGTGACCTTCAGTGGCACACAACCTAAGAGTGGCACTTTGTGGTGTCCCTATGCCTGTAGGCACTTCACTAAGGGAGGGAGCCATGTAGACAGGTTAATGACTAAGATTGATGCTCAAAACGAAAAGTCACTGGAATGACATGCACTGTTGCATGAAACAGAAAACAGAATTGTATGTGGTTCCAGCAGCACATGATCTCTGCCTGAAATGTTATTAATTTGAATCAGTTCAGGCTGCTTTGTTACAACATACTTCTGTGATGTGACTTCTCTGCAAACAATTGTAGCACTTGCCCTCATAATAATGTAATTTTCATCTGGCATTCTATGAAAAAACTGAGTGTGGAAACAGAGTGTATTGTCACAAGTAATGTGAGGTATTGGTCCAGTGTTGTGAAGAACATTGCCAATTGACTGCTACTGAATAGATCTTATTTTTTTAGCAATTACTGGTACAGAAATTTGCTGCAATGTATCACTACAATTATAGCTCATATGTAAATGTTAAAGATTGAGAAAAAAGTTTGTTACACAGCATGTGATATTTCAAAGGCGTACACACAGTTTGTAGCACTTTAGTCAGGAAGGGATCAACCTATCTTAAATTTGTATGTGGACCTCTTTATCTGGGGTTAATTAAATCACTACATCACACTATCCACAGGCACACTTGTGAATTTACATTTTCTACTAGCCCCCTGCAAACCTACAACCCAAGATGTGTAACTTCCAATGTGTGATTTGTGGTCCTATAAAACTTCTAGTCTTGCTGCTTCAACATTCTTTTTGCTGAAAAAAAATATTTCAGACCATGGTAACTCAGACAAATCAAACAACAGGGCTAACTCATAAACAATGTAATATAACTTTGAATTTGTAGGCCACAAGAAAGTCCAATGATGATCCATCCACATGATATCACTTGCCTGAAAATGCAGAGTGAATCATCTTCTGCACACTTTCCTGTCTTATTGAGCGTTATTAAATGGCTGAAAGGCTGAGGTACTGAGCAATGCTAGTGTCTGAGCTGACTCAGAGCTGATTTTGATGGTGTTCACATTCTCCAGTGTGGAGGCTGCAGGCACGACGATTGCTGGTAACCAGCAGGGGTGCTGACCAAAACCACAAGCTGAGACTGCCGTCTCTTATGGGAAATTCAATAAAACAGAACACAATAGTGAGCAAGATCACTGATAGAGAAAATGGAGCAGTGTCCATGGCTGGCACCCATGGAGAAGCTCAGCAGGACTATGGGAACCAATAGGAGTTGTCCGGCAAGCTATCAGAAAGAACTGTCAAATCTCCGTGGTGGGAAAGTTCTGCAGATATTTTTTTCGTCTGGGTCTTAAAGGTGCAAACCATATGCTTGGTTATTAGGGGTGTAAGGGAGGTGAGTGACATAGTGAGTGCCTGACCACATATGAAATCACAAAATGCCTGGGGCCACAGCTGAAGTCTATTATCAGAAACGAGAGTAATTGGTACACTTTCCATAGAAAAATTTTCCGAGAAAGCATCAATAGTGACTTCAATTCGGGCAGAGAAGCACCAGGACACATACAGAAAATGCAAAAATGAAATTATGGCAATCAGCCAAACACATTCAGAAATTGACCCAAAAAATTCACATTGATATTTTCCAAGGGCCGAGATGCTAGAAGTCATAGAGAGAACAAAGCCTTGGGACCAAAGTGTTCACTGGCACAAGGGGAACATGCATCAGCAAAATGCTACAGCTCATGGTCAGTACCACGTCAGTGCAAATGTCTGTGAGCCAAGGTTGTAGTGCAGAAAACACCCCTGTGACGCCCATGTAACAGTTTTAGGACTTCACGGCAAGCTTCCAGGAATAACCACCCTGAGAACTGCATTGTCCATCCCAGGAGGAAGATCCTATCTAAGGCTGATAAACTATGACAGAAGACAAAATAGTTATGAAACCAATCAGAAGCACAGCATGGAGGATCAGATGACCAACATTGCTGGACAAGGCAGGTGACCAGATTAGGGATGGAATCAGAGGCAGTGGCCTTGGTGACCTTGGCACTAGTGATAATAAACTTGTCTTCCAATTGTCAAATGAAAACAAATGAGCTCCTCTTGATCAAACTCACAGTCTGGGCCAACAGGGACCCAGAATAAGGTGTCTGTGTTAGCATGGTGCCCAGTGTGGTGAAAATGGATGTCATGTTAGTATCTGGAGAGGAACGAGGCCCACCACTGCTACCTGTGCATTACCTTGTTGGTGACTCAGGCCAATGGACTAGATAATGAAACTAATTGTTTGTAGCCTGTTATAAACTGGAATTTGGTGCCAAGAGAAAACATGAAATTTGGTCACTATGTACACAATGGCAAGAGCCTCCTCCTTGATCTGAGATTAATGGACCTGAGCTGGGCTGAGAGTTTTGGATGCAAATGCCAGTGGCTGCTCTGAGCTGTCTGCATTCCAGGGGATGACTGCACCCACACAACACTGCTAGGCATCTGTAGCCAAAACCAATGGTTTGCTATGATCAAAAATAGCTAGAGGCAGTTTTTCAGTGTGGTTTATGCCTGCTCACATGCTCCGACCGGACAGAGAATGAGGTAGACAGGGTGTGCAATGATGGACGCCCTGTGAATGAACCAATGGCAATAGGCAATTGTACTCAGAGAAACAATGATGAGAGATGTGACAGGTCTGTAATGGGCCTCACCAGAATCACCTGGGACTGAACACCCTGCCATGGTATAGTGTGGCCCAGATACTCCAGATATAGTTCGAAAAATCAGAACTTCTGCAGACTGCAATGCAGACCCATGGCCCCGAGGTTTTGAAAAAGGTCCCAGAGGTTGTGCCAGTGGTTGCTTGTAGTGCAACCAGTTATGACAATGTCACCCAGATCATTGAAACAGTGCAGAACAGAGGATGTGGCCTGTTCCAGATAGTGTAGAAAAATTGTGGAGTTATTTGCCATCTGAAAGGCATATTAAGAACCATGATTTGCACAGACTCCTCATCGAAACAGTGCAGAACAGAGGATGTGGCCTGTTCCAGATAGTGTAGAAAAATTGTGGAGTTATTTGCCATCTGAAAGGCATATTAAGAACCATGATTTGCACAGACTCCTCATCGAAACAGTGCAGAACAGAGGATGTGGCCTGTTCCAGATAGTGTAGAAAAATTGTGGAGTTATTTGCCATCTGAAAGGCATATTAAGAACCATGATTTGCACAGACTCCTCATCGAAGTGTAACTGATCATATGCTTCTGAAAGATCAAGTTTGACTGGTGTGGCAATGGTTATGTGTCAACCAGGGACAGTAAATTCACAGTGAACTTAAAATCACCAGAAAATCAGTCTAGAACAAAAAATCTAGAATGAGTCAACTACTTCAAGGTTGTGTGGGCTCAAAAGACTGTGAACACCCTAGGTCTTTTGCAAAGATACCCTGAAATTCTGTGCACAGAGATTCCAATGATTAATAAGGGACTTTTTCAGATACCAAATGTATGGAGCCTGTAACTGAAAATCCAAAGACCTGAAAGGTATCAAACCCAAAAAAGATTTCCTGAACTAGTGCCATGGATGGCAATAAACATTGTAGGCTGTCACTGATCCACCAGTAATGCCAGCTGTGAATTGACCAACCAAGGGACTTTGCTCTTTACCATATTCTCATTGGCACCTTTTTTGCCAGTGACAGCAGGGGAGAGCTGAGATCTGAGTATGTTTGGGCATTAAGCAGGGAAACTGCCATGCTGGTGTCTAGCTGCAGGTGCAGCTGTCAAGAGAGAACCAAAACCTCATAAAAAGCTTTTGGGAATTCTGATCAGCAACAGGCCCTAATGCTGATACTTCCTGGATGTCCATATCCATATTCTCCAATGCTACACTCTGTGCAGCTGAATGGGAAACTAACAGAATGTGCCCTTTCTTTCAACACTTATGACAGATGGCCCAATGCTGGGCACAGTCTAATCTACCTTGGTGGGAGTAGCAAGATGCACATGATAACAATAGGGAGCTGCAGACTGTTTATGCACTGTGTAATAGCCACTGGATTGGCTGACTTGCACCACTATGACCTCATCCTCCCTTAACGCAGTAGACACAGCCAGGCACCCTGTACGGCTGTGATGGCACACCATGCTTCCAGCTGCTGACCTGCAGAGTGTGAGACCTCATACAGTTGAGCAATGGACAAAACCTCTTCCTTGAAGAGGTTTTATAAATGGAAGGCTCATTGCCAGACTTCCTTCTCTGGGATGGAGTGGATGAAATCACAAACCATCATGTCCACATATGACTCTTTCAATTTGGCCATGACAACATGGCACTTATGACTAAGGATATGGAGGGTTGCAGCCCAGGCATGATAAGGCTGATGGGCTGCTTCTTGCATTTATAGAATTCAGTCCTAGTGGCCACAGTGTGCTTACAGCTGTGGTTATAGGAAGACAACACTGAGCATAAATTGTCAAATGACAACAAGGAAGATTCCTGGAAAGGGCCCAACTATCACATCATGTATTACAAGGTGGGAGAAATCCATGCCAAAAACAGTGCATGGCATACCTCCTAATCCTTAACATGGAAGGCATGGAAATCTCTCTGTAGACAGCATTCATATACTTTCCAATCTTCTGCTGCCTTGTCAGATGGCAGGAATGGAGGAGGAAACATTGTCACAGATGAAAGGGGAGAGAGCAATGCTGGCATAGCCTATTGCATCACCATAAGAAGCTCTGTCTGTCGTTGCACCAACATCTGTAGCAGAGGCTCTATGGCACAACAAGAGGTGAAATGCAAGCACACAATGAAACACGTGAAAAAACAAGCATCCAAAAGAACAGACATCATGCATTCATTTAATTGATTCACCTCAATGGGCAACAAATCCACCTTCTTCAGGTCAGATGCACAATTACATCCAGCCTCCTATGGGAATCTAACACTAGCAAGCATGGAGTATGAACAGGTACTGTGGATAGGTGGTACTAGATGGGAGTGTGAATTGGCAAACAGCCATGCCGAGATTGTCCATACAGTTAAGTTAAACACTGTGTCTGAATGGCACAGTGGTTAATGCAACTGCCTGGTAAGCAGGAAATCCTGGTTTTGAATCCTGGTCCGACCCAAATTTCAATCATCACCACTGATTCTGCATGAAGTCCTGAAGCAGCTGACAGCAGTTGTCCCTTCACTTTGTTTCCTTTCTCCCCTTCACCTTCAATTTGCATATAAAGTTGAAGTCTATCAGTGAGCTTCTGTGGATATATTTTATTCTCTTCATTGTGGAAACAAGTAGCTCATACAAGTATTTAGATCAAAGGATCAACATCAGCATAGCTGCAGATTTGTTAAGATAAGGAAATTTATACTGAGAAAGTGAAAGTCTGTGACATTAATTATGTTTGAGACATATTGTACAAGTGTTACACTGTAGGTCTGTCCATTATTTCTAACTGTAGCTCAGTTTCCATATTGTCAGCAACTGAAAATCTGTAAAACTGTGCAGTACTTCACAAACTGAAAAGCAATATGATATGTGGCTCAATTTGCTGATTCTTTAGTTGAGTGTTCTTACTGAGAACTGAAATATATTTTCATAATGGTAAATGTTGGCAAAAATATTCAGATGTTTACTTCTCTGCTGCCATGTAATGAGTAATTTCTTTGACTGAAGACCTCGCAGTTTGGTCTCTTTCTCCCAAATCAAATCAAAACTAACACTTTCTTCATTCATGCCACTTAACAGTACATTATTTAAGTTTTGCACCTTCATTTGTCTCTGTTTGTCATCCAACTGCCCATAATACTTTGTGTGGAAGACATTATAATGTCACAGTAAACTGAATTTTTTCATTATATTCAGCAGTTTGAAGCCTGTTAAACATATCAAAACACCATGACATCCCGTGAACATATTGGAATCCTGCACTGGTGTGTTGTAAATAGATGTTGGCATGTCTGACTTTGCTTTGAAGTTCCTAACTGGGCCATCAGGCTACTTTTCATTGACTTAAAAAGAGCTACTTTCCAGTCGTTGTGCTGTAAATATATACGATATAAATGTCATTGGCTACACAGTACTATGGTTGTTTCTCTGATGGCAGCATATTGGTTGTACTGCTCCTGCACTATGTTATGATGTCTGACTGTCCCATATTACCATGAGCATCCAAATTCTTCAGGTGGCAAGAGAGCAGGGGTGCCCCTGCTTGCCTGGGCAGCATCCTGAACACATCTGCTCTGTACGACATGGTTTCAGTTATTTTAGAGGTAATCTATAGTTTACATTTGTCATGTCTAAAACTATACCTACAGTTTGCATTCTCTGGACCAACAGACAGCACATTTCATGGAAGAACTGTGTAGCTGCTGTAAACACTCTTAGCCCTTTTCTAACAAGGGAACCACCCCATCGCAACCCCCTCAGATTTAGTTATAAGTTGGCACACTAGATAGGCCTTGAAAAACTGAACACAGATCAATCAAAAAAACAGGAAGAAGTTATGTGGCACTAGGAAAAAAATAAGCAAAATATACAAACTGAGTAGTCCATGCACAAGATAAGCAACATCAAGGATAGTATGAGCTGAAGAGCACCATGGTCCTGTGGTTAGAGTGAGCAGCTGTGGAACAAAAGGTACTTGGTTCAAATCTTCCCTCGAGTGAAAAGTTCAATTTTTTATTGTCAGACAACTATTATCTGTCCATCCGTCCGTCCGATAGCAGGTAACTGCGCCGTAGTATGGGGATGCTACACATAAACAAACATCGAAACACACAACGTCAGTAAACTACAACGCACGGAAGAAAGAGTATTTCTGCTAACGAGGCTCCCTGGTTGGCAGTTGACTGCTCGCTACTTTAGATGAGAGTGCATTAAATATGTTAGATGTATTCCATGGGCAATTTGAGTCCAGCAAACATAGCTCACGGCTTCAATAACAATTGCACGGTTTTGCGGTCCCAAAACACAGATACTAAACTTATTACAGAGAACAGAGATCTCAATGAACAAATGGACAGATCATAACTTTGCAAAAATAAAGAAAGTAAACTTTTCACTCGAGGGAAGACTTGAACCAAGGACCTTTTGTACCACAGCTGCTCAAGCTAACCACGGGACCACAGCACTCCTGAGCTCACACTATCGTTGATGTTGCCTATCTTGTGCATTGACTACTCAGTTTCTATATTTTGCTCATTTTTTTCATAGCTCCACACAACGTCTTCCTGTTTTCTTGATTGATCTGTGTTCAGTTTTTCAAGGTCTATCCACTGTGCCAACTTATAACTAAATCTGAGGGGGGGGGGGGGGGGGAGTGCGATGGGGAGGTTCCCTTGTAAGGCCATGTTGAGAATCTATATGTAGTGAAAAAGGCACTAGGCTGGGACAGGATAATACTTTTGAATATCTTACTAAAGGTGGGAGCTAGTGATATTGGTTTCTAGTTAGAGACACCTACCTTACTATCCTGTTTATACACTGATTTCATACAACTCATTTTTCCAACAGCTGGATACATGTTTTTTTAATGTTGCAATTAATCAGATACGTAAGAGGGTTTTAGGTTTTTTTTTCAGCACACCTTAGTAGCTGCAATGGATTCAAATTTTTTTTCTGTAGCATGCATATTACCTTGCCTACTTCCTGCTCATTCAGCTCCATAACATTGGGCTAGGTACAGTGAGTGAAGTTGTATAAGGTCTGAACCAGTGCTTTCATAATAGGGGTTTGTTGATTAGTAGGAGTAGTGAAATGGTTACTAAAATTATTTCATGTAGTGACTATGTGAACTTCCCCAGCTTATTAACAGATGAAATTCTTGTTGGTTCTTCTGCATATCAAACTGTCATCTGCATACAATATTTATATGGTCCACCTGGCCACCTTCATCAGGTTAGAAAAGCTAAGCCACTCTCACTGACAACTGATTAAAGTTGTGAATGATGGAACCTTCATGTTCAGAAAAAATATGAAATCCCACAAGACAAGATGCATCACTATCAGTGATGAATACTGTCAAAAAATGATATAACATTAAAAATTACTACTCGTAGCTAGCCAATTCAGAGGCCATTATTTCTTTATATCTGATAAAGCAGGTTTCCATGTTTTACTTAGCAGTTATCCATTATAACAGTTAGTGATATTATCTGTTACTCATGTTTCAACAGATTCTTTTAAAACACAATCCCTGTAACTGGAGTTGTTTGCAACCCCTGGTGTCTCATTGTATAGCAACCTATGTCCCTCTGTAAGACAGTGCTCAACTACCTCAGATGTGTCAGGTTGATGACAATGACCTTCAACACATCTGTCATTGACGATATGAATAGACTGGTCAATGTATGTTTTACCATGGCTTAGCTTTTCTCACCTGATGATAGCAGCCAAGTGGATCACAAAAATATTGTGTGCACATGATAGTTTGATCCATATGAAGACCCAACAAGAATTTGATCTGATGAGATATAGTATTTAGTTTGTTATGACTAGACCTATAAAGGTTACTAAAGTGCAAAACCTGTTAACCTTTTTGACATCAGTACCAAATCATGGCAAAAGTGAATATGTACACTGCTTGCTGGAATCTTTCTATTGATTAGATTTTTCGCAAGACAGATTTTGTAGGTCCAGCACTATTATTGTGTGTAGCAGCACAAAAGAAAATTGGGTGCATGCATTGTTCACTATTAACCATAGGAAATGCAATAAAAGGTCTGTGAAAATAATGTGTAATTCTTGTTATTGCTGTGCTGGTAGACACTGTGGGATAAATAACACATGGTGTGGTTTCTTCTTGCCATAAACTTGTCAAGAGTGCACTAAGTGGCAGATATCCATATTAATATCAATGAAAAATGAATGGTAATGGGTCTATAACTTTATTTAAGGATTTTCACCATAGTTTTCATGAAAGAATTCCAATATGTGAGGAGGGAATTGAGGTGGTATCACTACACAACATTATAGGCCCATATTGTGCAAATATGAACCTTGTCATGACTGAGGTGGTAATGCAATAAGAAGTATCTATACAAGGAAGGCATAGGTTTCAGGTAGCTTTCTGGAAGGATTTTTAGTTTTAGTTGCCAAACTGATTGTGGCACACCCTGAATAGCACAGCTTTTTTAATAATGCAGTTGTGTCTCTCTGTACTTAACTTCAGTGTCAAAATGAGTTAGTCACAAGGAGAATATGATATTTTTCTGTACTAGACATGAAATAATGAATAGCACAAAGTTATGGTTAAGTTAAAATAAATTTCTCTCCAGAAGTGGGCTTCTTCTAAAATGAACATGTGAGAACTGTTCACATTATAAAGCTACAAATTGTTCAACCTGTTGGCATGTAAGCACAGTAAGGTGACAAACATGGAAATCAGGACCCCCTTGGTTTAATTCTTGTTGGTTAGAAGTAAGTTTTACCAGCCAATGTGAACACATTTTCTTTAAACTTTCAAACATTCATCTAGGCTGGGTTGTGCACTATGCAGACAACCTAAAAATGTGACTGAATTAAAAGAATAATTTTATTTGCGTTAATCAATATTTAAAAAAAAATAGAAACTATTTTTGTGTGGATCACTGTTTTTTGCAACAGTTAATTGATAAAAATACTTGTCCTCTGCATAGACCTACTGCAATTTTACAGATATTTTTATTTCCTTGTATAATATATTTGTTACATTCTAATTTTTTTGTATGTAGTAAATATTTTTGGAGTTTATGCAAAGTAAAGCAAAATACGGAAAAGGTCAAATGCAGCTAAATGGAAAATAGCTTTCTGGAAATACAAAAATGTGAATTGTGAAAGTATAATGAACGTCTCTTCAACGACTATTTCTTCTAGCAACAACACAGTTGTCTTAAGAACTGAAAAATAGGAATATAAATACTACAAGTAAAGTGCATATCACATTCAAAAGATAAACTGCACTCCTGGAAATGGAAAAAAGAACACATTGACACCGGTGTGTCAGACCTACCATACTTGCTCCGGACACTGCGAGAGGTCTGTACAAGCAATGATCACACGCACGGCACAGCGGATACACCAGGAACCGTGGTGTTGGCCGTCGAATGGCGCTAGCTGCGCAGCATTTGTGCACCGCCGCCGTCAGTGTCAGCCAGTTTGCTGTGGCATACGGAGCTCCATCGCAGTCTTTAACACTGGTAGCATGCCGCGACAGCGTGGATGTGAACCGTATGTGCAGTTGAAGGACATTGAGCAAGGGCGTATAGTTGGCATGTGGGAGGCCGGGTGGACGTACCGCTGAATTGCTCAACACGTGGGGCGTGAGGTCTCCACAGTACATCAATGTTGTCGCCAGTGGTCGGCGGAAGGCGCACGTGCCCGTCGACCTGGGACCGGACCGCAGCGACGCACGGATGCACGCCAAGACCGTAGGATCCTACGCAGTGCCGTAGGGGACCGCACCGCCACTTCCCAGCAAATTAGGGACACTGTTGCTCCTGGGGTATGGGCGAGGACCATTCGCAACCGTCTCTATGAAGCTGGGCTACGGTCCCACACACCGTTAGGCCGTCTTCCGCTCACGCCCCAACATCGTGCAGCCCGCCTCCAGTGGTGTCGCGACAGGTGTGAATGGAGGGACGAATGGAGACGTGTCGTCTTCAGCAATGAGAGTCGCTTCTGCCTTGGTGCCAATGATGTTCGTATGCGTGTTTGGTGCCGTGCAGGTGAGCGCCACAATCAGGACTGCATACGACCGAGGCACACAGGGCCAACACCCGGCATCATGGTGTGGGGAGCGATCTCCTACACTGGCCGTACACCTCTGGTGATCGTCGAGGGGATACTGAATAGTGCACGGTACATCCAAACCGTCATCGAACCCATCGTTCTATCATTCCTAGACCGGCAAGGGAACTTGCTGTTCCAACAGGACAATGCACGTCAGCATGTATCCTGTGCCACCCAACGTGCTCTAGAAGGTGTAAGTCAACTACCCTTGCCAGCAAGATCTCCGGATCTGTCCCCCATTGAACATGTTTGGGACTGGATGAAGCGTCGTCTCACGCGGTCTGCACGTCCAGCACGAACGTTGGTCCAACTGAGGTGCCAGGTGGAAATGGCATGGCAGCCGTTCCACAGGACTACATCCAGCATCTCTACGATCGTCTCCATGGGAGAATAGCAGCCTGCATTGCTGCGAAAGGTGGATATACAATGTACTAGTGCCGACATTGTGCATGCTCTGTTGCCTGTGTCTATGTGCCTGTGGTTCTGTCAGTGTGATCATGTGATGTATCTGACCCCAGGAAAGTGTCAATAAAGTTTTCCCTTCCTGGGACAATGAATTCACGGTGTTCTTATTTCAATTTCCAGGAGTGTATTTTTAACTCTGTAAGAATCAAAATATAGAAGCATGCTATGTATGTAGTATATTTATATAATTCCAATGGATGATGCATCACCAGTAATAGTTCAGTAATATTTAAATGCATGTGATGGGAAGCTTTCTTAAACTGCAGTATTCCTAAGAGAGGAGAAAAAACTTATGACAACAGTTGGAGAATAAACGATATCAAAACTGTGGGTCAGATGCGAACTTCTCCTGACAAGCAAAGTGCTATAGATAGTATCAGTTGATAGACTTTACCTTGGAGGATTAAATTCAAAAGAATGTCTTGTTGTTAACATTCATTGACATCCAGACAGGTATTAAATTAATTTTGAGTTTTGCCTATAACTGGTTTTTAATTTTTGTATTAAACTAATGTCACTGGTAAACAGACAAAAATTTTGATAAGTATATTTTAAATTAATTTCTTAAGTTTATTTGAATAGACTGAATATATTCATATGAGAATACGTTTCAGGTATACACATAAAATGTCAAATACAATTAAGGCGTACATATAAAATGTCAATCATCATAATTCTGGACTTGTAGCCCAGTACTTGTCATACATGTTTCTCTCTTGTGTAGTGCTTTCCCTCAAGTCACATTTTGTTCAGAAGATGTACAGTTACAGATACATCTGAACTTGGATAATCACTAAATAGTGCATTACAAATGACACTTAGGACCTTTCTGACATATTACAAATGTGTGCTGGACCAGAACTGGAACATGGAATTGCTAAGTTACCAAAGCTTGACTGTGGATAAACTCTCACGATTTAAGTTCCACCAGTACAACTCTCCAACTTTGCAAATTCACTGATGGAATGGGAGGAGAATCTTTGTATTGCTAAGGTTCTAAATATTCTAATTTTATGTTAGCCGCATTGATGGTATGGTGGAGAATTTGGTGGTTGTGTGCTATAAACCTGGTCATGGGGTTTACAAAGTATCATTTTGCAAAGTATCTTTCTGTAAGTGTTATTGCAGCTTTTGCAACATTTTTATTACTTACTCCTGCCTTACGATAATTTTCGTGGCCCTTGTAACAGAGCAGGGTGGGATTATTCTACTTGTTCTTATACCACTCCTGATGCCAATACTTTTTTTTCTTTTCTGGTATCTTTTTGTTAATGATACAATTGCAACAGTTACATGAAATAATCAATTTCTTGTTCAAGCAGGATTTCAATAAAATGCATTCATCACAGTTAAGTTTTCAAACTATTGATGATAATGGAGCATCACATCCACAAAATGAAATTTGGAATGTGTATTGTTCATGATAGTCACATAAAATACATGAACAGGTCTGTAAAATTTGATCAAAGTTCTGGTTTTTGCTTTGTTGCAAGAGATCGCAAGAAAAAATATCAATTTCTGTATTATGAGGTGCCATAGGAAGAGGATATAGAATATGTAATCATACAGCTATAAACTTGTTATGAACGCACTAACTGGATGATATCCTTTTTGAAGTCAGTAGGGTAATGGTAGGAAAGTGTCCACATCACATAAAGAATTGTAGTGATCTCATCAGCGGCTGCAAAGTTATGACTTGTTGGTCAGTTTTGATGTAGTTTCACTTTTTACAAATGTAGCTCTTATGGACTCACTACATCTCATTGGCAATAGATTTGTAGCTGATATTACAGCACTGTTTCAGCACACTCTCTCCTCTACGTATTTTTTTTAACAATGAGTTCTATGAACAATCAGACGGTGTCATGATGGGGAGTCCTTTGATCCCTGGTGGCCAATCTTTTTATGGAAGATGTTGAGGAGTGAGCACTCACCTCAGCCACTTTTAAACCAACAGTATGTTGGCAATATGCTAATGATACATTTATAGTTTGGCCTCATGGTTTGGATCATCTGTGAGTGTTCCTATAACATCTGAACTCCATACATGAAAACATAAAATTTACTATTGAGTTGGAGAAGCAGGGTTGCCTGCCATGTCTAGACATCTTGGTGTGACATAAGAGCCATAGCACACTAGGTCATTCAGAATACAGAAAGTCCACTCACACAGACATTTACTTGCAAGCCACTAGTTGCCACCATCTGACACAAATGATGGGTGTTTTGAAGACATTGATTCACCAGACCCACTTGATTTCTGGTACCAATAGTTTGCAAATAGGACTGGAGCACCTGCAGGTTGTATTTCTGAAGAATGGGTGTTCATCCCAGCAAGTGGAGAGAGTGCTGCAAACCTGTAAATGATGGAGCAAAGAAGAGGAGGAGGTCTTAGAAAGACTGCCTATTTACCATATATTGGTAACATTTCAGTGCAAATAGGTAGAATACTAAGCAAATATAAAGTGAAAGCAATCTTTCGCCAACCTGTAAAAATTTCGTCACTGTTGGGATCTGTCAAAGCGACCTAGAGCTGCACAAGGCAGGTGTTTACAGGATTCCACGTGAATGTGGAAAATCTTATGTAGGGCAAATGATGCGTACTGTGTAGGATCACACTGTAGAACATCAGCAGCTTCCTTGCCTTCTTCTACCTTGTAAGTCTGCAATCGCCGCACACTGCATTTCCACTGTTCATGTGATGAATTACAGTGAGACAAAAATTGTGGCCCATGCATCAACTTGTGGAATTCTATTATTAAGGAATCTGTGGAAATATGACAGCCTGACACTGAGTCTTTTATTAATTGAGATGGTGGTTTTCAATTGAATTATGCATGGAATCCAATCGTTGCAAAATTCGTGTCCTCCATAGCCAACATAGTTCTGTGATGGAACCATGGGAAGACAATCAAATCGATTTTGATACAGCAAGTTTTCACCATGGAGGGTGTGCGACACTGCAGAATCAAACATGCTCAAGCAGCACATGTGCAACACCAAGTGAATTCACCATGTATGTGCAGGAGGGGCCTTGAATACCAGAGCTCAGTGCATTTTTGGAAGTCTCACCTGAAGATGGCCAGAAGACTCTGCTACAAAATATTGTGACAGGAAGTTAGAAACATCCAGCAGTTCTCCCAAAATTTTGTGGAAGAATATGCACACCAGGAAAGTCTGAAATCTTGATGAGAATAATGTTAATCCTGGTAATTTTCTGACTCCTAACATCTCACTACTCAACAGATGTTCAATTAAACTTATAACAGAAGCTTCCTTGAGATCAACTGACAAAAGTATTTCAAATTCATTGATTTTATCAGGAAACGACCAAACATTCCAGTGAAAAAGCATGAATTTTGTACTTCTGTCAAATTCAGGCATATGTAGTTAACCACTTACCTTCTTTTCCACCTGTTCTTTTCACTGATGGTGTCTGCTTGATCTTCTTTTTCTGGTGAGGCCATAAAAAATCCTTGTTGGTGGACATCTTCTACAGTTGTTTTGTTTTCTGACTGTGGATGTCTTTTTTATGTAGCTGTGGTTGCATTTTTTGATATTTTTATTTTGTTGCCTACAGGTGTCTCTTTTCTGTGTTTCTTTGTAGCTGCACAAGTTTCATCACCAACAATTCCTAAAAAACATCTTTCAGATTTGCTCAAACAGTTACTCAGTATGAAATTAGAATTAGATTAATACCTTAAGCTGCTAATGGGAGTTGAGATATTTTTGTGAACATATATCGACTTTTATTTACAAAATAACAATTTTTCTTTTACAAATATAGTTTACATTTTACTTGTAAAGACGAGACAATCCATTCTTTGCTTTTATTTTCCTGTTAATGTACTGTCCAGATAATTATTTCGTTTGGTGCTTTTTTTCTTTTTTTTTTTTTTTTTTTAGAATTTTGCGAGAGTCTGTCAGTCAGAGTTTGTTATTTGTTTCTTGCACTGTTTATTGTTGCAGTTTAACTTTTCTGAGTCTTTGTACACTACATTTGTACGTGTGGCAGAACGAATTTTGAATAATCATTGATTGTATGATCTAGTTATTAACAGAGAATAATTAGTAAAATAATTAGTAAAAACAAAAAAATTGGGCTTGAACCCAGGATCTCCTGCTTACATAGCAGATGGTCTATCCATCTGAGCCACCGAGGACACAGAGGATAGGGTGACTGCAGGGACTATCTTGCATATGTCTCCTGTGAGACCAACATTCTCACCTTGTATGTCCACAGACTACATTCGTAGTGTCCCACCCCAACACATTTATTACTCATGGAAGACATTCTTACAAAGTCGCGTAAGATTTCGGGGAATATGTGTGCATCCCCACAGAAGAAGTAGGTCTTGGCTGGTATTGCCAGAATGATATACTTATATGTTTATGGTGTCTGTTCTTTTGGACATGTCTGAAAGAACAGACACCATATCCACACAAGTATATGTTACTCAGTATGGTTTTTTGTAGAGAATAGTTCTATAACAATTGGTTTTTTTGTAATGAGGTCAACACTCTGTATTAATTTTGCTAGCATTTTACCAATGAGCGACTTCCCAGCTTTGTTATAGAGTTATTCATGTTTCGTAAACAGTTCTCTTGAGATGGGGAGTTCAAAGAATGCCATGTTAATAGGTCTTGCATATATTTTGGAACTGTCTGTTTATTTTTGCAATGGTGTGCATTTGTTAGCCTTCATGTGGTCCCTTGCAGAGTGGCATTTAATGGTTCCTGAATGGAGACCGTGTTTTTAAGGAAGTAAAAAAAACATTAAGTTGGCCAAGGAATGTATGAGGCTCCTTATACCTTCTGAGATGTGGAAATTCAGGAACTGTGTGAACTTTTTCAGGAAGGGGCCACAAGCCAGAAGCAGAAGTGGTGTGCCCTAAGAATTCAAGCAGCAGCGTGCAGCTGTTTGCTGATGATGCTGTGGTGTATGGGAAGGTGTCATCCTTGAGTGACTAGGAAGGTACAAGATGACTTTGACAAAATTTCTAGTTGGTGTGACGAATTGCAGCTAGCTCTAGATAGATAAAAATTTAAGTCAGTGCTGATGAGTACGAGAAACAAACCCAAAATGTTTAAATACATTATTAGTAATGTGTTGCTTGACACAGACATTACAGTTAAATATCTGGGCATAACTTTGCAAAGCAGTATGAAATGGAATAAGCATGTAAGGGTCATAGCAGGTAAAGCTAATGGTCAACTTTGGTTTAGCAGAAGAATTTTAGGAAAGTATGGTTCATCTGTACATATAGAACATTAGTAGGACCCAATTTTGAGTATGGTTTTAGTATTTGGGATCCATATCAGGTCAGATTAAAGGAAGACATGTAAGAAAATCAGAGGAGGATTGTTATATTAGTTACTGGTAGGTACACACAACACACAAGTATTATGGAAAAGCTCCAGGAACTCACATGGGTATCACTGGAGAGAAGGACCACTATTTTTTCAAGGACCACTATTGACAAAATTTAGAGAACCAGTATTTGAGGCTGAACAGAGAGCAGTTCTACTGCTGCCAATGTACATTTCACATAAGGATCATGAAGATAAGATCAGACAGCCTGAAGGCATACAGGCAGTTTTTTTTCTGTTGCTCTATTTACGAGTGGAACAGGAAAGGCACTGACTATTAGTGGTACAGGGTACCCTCCTCCACACACTATTTGGTGATTTTTTGATTATGTATGTACATTCAGTCTTGAATACCTTGGCAATGCATTTTTATAGTTTGAAAATGACCCCTGCTCTAGGCAAAAATCTCCCTGAGGTGCTTGCGATGCTCAGCCATGACCCAGGAGTAGAGGAAAGTAACATCCAGGTAGGCAAAACAACCCAGTGTGCCACAGAGAATACTGTCTAAGAAACAATGGCGAGTTTGTGTGGTGTCATGACAGCATTTCAAAGAAACCAAAAGGTGTAAAATGGCCATCTTATAATGCCTTCCACTGTGACTGTGATCTGTCTGATAGTTTTTGTACAGTCTAGCTTACTATAAATGGTGGCTGGAAACGTCATCATTGCAGCTGCATAAGAGTGGTATGGGGTAATGGTTGGGAATGGTTCTCACTCTGAGCTGCCAATAATCACTGCAAGGGCACCAGGTACCAGCGTTGTTAGGTGCTAAGTGAAGTGTGAAACAACAAGGGTTTTGGATGGGTGGCAGATCCTTACAGTCTCAGTTTCTGGCCAAGAAAACCTAAACTTTTTTTGGCAGAACACCATGAATGTGGCAGTGAGCCAGTGGGCCCAGGGTAATCACTATATTGTGCACCCTTTCATGCCACACCTCACAGGGGCACTGGGAGTGGATGAGGAGCAGGAATTGGGAAATGAGGTTGGCAAAAGGGCTAGAGTAATACATTTGTTTGATGGTAAAATTGGTGAACATGTAAAAACTGCAGGGGTGGAGCAACCTGATCTATGACTGACTAGGCAGTGCTCTGTGAGATCGGGGCGAGGCTGGAATGGGAGATAAAATAAGTGCCAAGGATTAAGTCAGCATCGTCGGCCAGGTTGAAAGTCCAAAGAAACTCTTCACTGAGGAAAAGATGAACTTAATAGATGTGAGGACTCTAGGTAGTGATAACAGAGCAATTTGCAGTGGCCAGGAGGATGGGGGAGGGGGCACCTGATGAGGGCAGGAGTTTGCAGATGGTAGGTCTGAGCCAGTGTCAATGAGGTACATGATTGGGGAGGCATGATTATAATGGTCAAGCACAAAGAACAGCTGGGAAATTGCTGAGGAACTGGGCTCACCTACTGGTAGTCACAAACTGCATTTGGGTACCATGAGTATGGCAGCCTGTAGCTGGTGGCATCATTGCCAAAGTGCTTGTTATATCAGCATATCACATAAGAATCACATGGGTCCTCCAGCTCTCTAGATGGGTGGGGGAGGGAGGGGGCGTGGGAGTATGTGCCTGCACAAGTGTGCTCTCTGACACTCACTCTGTGTGGGGGGGGGGGGGGGAGGGAGGGGGCACACGGGATATAATCATGCAAGTCATGGGGGTATATGGACTCGGTTACCAAAAAATGTTTTTGTTGGAATGAAGACACCAAAGTGGGGGCCAGTGATGCTGTTATTACTCCTAATGATGGCAACATTGGTAAGGTGAAGGAGCTACAGCATATGGGAATTAATCCTGGAGCAAAATGCATCAGAAAACTTGAACAGATGGACAAGGTTCGCATTGGTGAAGTAGAGCATGCAGCACAGTTGGCAATTAAGGTGTCCAGAAAGAAGAAAAGAAGAAAAAACTTGGAAAAAGATCGAGAGGATGATACATAGTATGGTGTATGATGCTTCTGAGGGATTACAAATAAAAAATTAAGCATATATTAATTGAGTTACAGTGTCTCGAAATTTTATAAGCCATTCCTGAAAATTTACATTTTTGTTGCATTTTTACTTAAATCTCAGAAATCACTTTTTAGTAAAGTTTTCATATTTTCAGGGAGTAATAACATACATATCCAGAGTCTACTGAAATAAAAGAAGAACATAATGTAATGTATAATTAAAATTATTTAGGATAATGTACAAAAAAGTACACAAAATGTTAACAGTGTAATTGAAAAATACTGTATTTCCGAAAGCAGTGGCTGAAATGCAAGTATTGTAGTTGAGTAGACTCAGAGCATACAGTTTAATGTCCCATAAAAGTTTCACGTCAATGTCTACAGTGGTTCCTGAAATACAGAGAAGCTAAGTCACTAAATTTAACATTGTCGGGATAGGGCGTTCCAACTACCCTAAAAATTTCAACATAAACACTAAAAGCTCATTTCACACAGAGGCCACAGCCATTGACAAATAAAAGTAAAAGGGACACAATGACTAGGTGCCATTGCAGATGAAGTAAGGTCCAAAAATGTGTGAGAATTGAACAGTTTGGTCCACATGGATGCTCAGCACTGGCACAAAGCAGTACCAAATACAAAGTGCTTTTATATTTCACTGCACATGGAACTATTGGCCTCCAGAAACTGGAAGGAAACTCCCCAGCATGACTTGGAAAAGTTAATTAGGATGTTGCACGCAAGACATAAACCAGTAAATAGGGACTGGTCCTTTTCAGAAAGCTACGGCACTCACAAGCTATCTGCCCTAAGCTAATTACAAGGGTGACATGAACCAGATTTCTTCTCAAATAGTCATTGTGCAGGTCTTGGGTCCTCATTAAAGGTGCACGTTGACAAACAAAAGCACTGAGTCACTAGCAGAGGCCATGGTTCACAAATGAAAAGAGGAGCATTCACATGGATGCTACATCAACCGTTCACCACTATCACTCACCAAAAAACGCCTCACTCAGATGTGGATGTGAATTCTGAGTGCAAATTATGGTAGGCAGATTGTAGTGGGGGAAAGATGTTCTGATTGATAGATGTCCACTATGGTGTGGATGCATTAGGAACCATCTAAGTACAACTTCCAGGGGGAGTCAAATGTTAGGGCAGACTATGGAAAACATGAAATTTTTGAATTTATGGAGGCACCACTTAAGATCAACAAAGACATAATATCTGGCATGATGATGCACAGACAACAAGTAGAGCCACCATTAATAATTTAGCTTCACAAAGCCAATGAGGCGATAAATTCAGCTGTGTGTCATCTGGCAGATGGGCATGCGCAATCAGGGAAAGAACACTTGCATATCAACAATGTGCAGAGATGAAATGATTTCCAACACATGACAACACTGGCATTGCTAAAATAACACAAGACAAAGTGTTCTTGTTATTGAGCATTATATATTATCTTTTTTTCAATAAGAGTGATGAGGCAGAAAAGACCATGCATTTGCATATGGAGGGAAGATAGTAACATTATAACAGAAGAAGATGTGGCATGTGAAGCATAAAACACTGGATTGCTGCTGGTGTTGCTTGGAAAGTTATGGTGCTTGCAAGCTATCTGCCTGAGCAATACCCTAAGGCAGGTCATCAGAGTTAGATGATGATGATAGAAATGAGGAATTAAGACTTTTATATTAACAGAGTGTGGTTATTAAAATGAATCTGAAGATTATAGTGGAGTAAGATCAAAAGATTCCAGCTTTGTGAGTAGGCAACTGTAAGCCAGTTAATAGATGGAATGATTAGGGCATTCCCCATGGAATACACAGATGATAATAGCTGTGATAATAAAAGAATAATAGTAAGAGAATTTGATATCGATGGACTCATGGAAATGTTCACTGAAGTAATTACAAATATTAAAAGTGATATTTGTAGTTTAAATTTATAAATGAACTAAAATAATAGTGACATCAAAAAAATAAATAAATAAATAAAAAATAAAAAAAATTAAAAATTTAAGCAAAAAGTAAAATTTTTCAGAGTTTGTTTTGAAAAAAGTTAAAGAAGTTGGTACAGGAAACAGGTGTAAAAATAAAGCCAATGAGTAGAGACTGTGAAGCTAACAAACTCAGAATGAAGCAAATGTGTGAAAGGATGGTTCCTGTGAGAAAAGTAAAACGTATTTGGGAAAAGTTTTTAATCGCAGTAGGGATGAGCTTGAAACTCAGGTCTGAGTAATAAAACAGAAACAATAGGAAGGGAAGCAAAAAATATAGATCTGGTGCTGTTGAAAAGGAAATGGCAGAAGAAAATGAGAATGCAGAATCTAATTTAATTGAATTTGAAAACAAAGTAAGTAAAAATCAGAGAGAAAATCATAATGTTTTTACTGTATCAAATGTATCTTCTTTTATAAATTGTAAGAAGTTCAACTGTTTTAATCTATATGATAATACACATTCACTTGATTTTATTAGGTAATTTAATGATTTGCCCAACAATTGGATTGATAATGAAGAAACTTCTTTCATGAGAAGATATTTATAGAGGAACTCCTGTGGATGGACAGCTGAAATAACTGTATCTAATAATTTATGAAAGAAATTCAAGAAATCACTTTTAGAGGACCATTGTTCTAGAGAGAGCAGCAGAGAATTTTAAGTAAATTTTGAGGAGGTGACAGGTATCACTCATGAACATATTGTCTGTTAAAGAATTTTGTCAACATTGGATCAATGAAGTTAAATATTCAGATAAAGAAATGGGTAGTGAATCTCTGCCCCCAGAAACAACATTAATGACTTTTTGAATTATGTGGGAAAGGTGGAAAGGGTTAAATTAAATGTAAAAGACAGTATGAGGAATTTTGAACTTAGGAACCAACAAAGGAGAGAGTACCAGGTAAATAAAGTAAGTAGGCCATGTTCTGGTGGTAATAGTGATAATTACAGAAATATTTGGCAAAGGAACGCACAGAGAGGAAATAGAAATGAGAGGAGGAATTCCTGTGATAAAGATATGGGAGGCAACAATTGCAGGCCCAACCTGGAAAATTAATTTTTGCTCCAATTTCACCTCATACTTTGGCAAGAAACAGAGAAGAGCCACCAGTGAGCAGAAACAACCAATGGGGACTAATGTTCAAATGGACAGAGCTAGTAAAGTATGTAAAGAAACTAAACCATATCTAGTAATAAATATAACTATTTCCAGTGGAAGGGGTCCCATTAAATTAGGAGAAGTGAATGATATGATGAAAGAAATATATGAAATAGACGAGTATGCAGCTGTTCACTGTAAGAAATATTGTAAAAAAGGGTATCAGGAAGCCATGAAAAAGGTAAAAGCTTGCAGAAAGCAAATGCAGTTTACGTATCTTCCTTTATGGTCAACAGTGAGAATGAAGAACAACTAATCAGCTAAGAACTGAAGGGCAGTGGCAGTGACAGAACCAGCAGTTCAAGTTATAGTTTAAGTAGTAATGAGGGTAGTGAAAAAATTAGTAGTAACAAAGAAGAAGATGAAGAAGAAGAAGAAGAGGAGGAGGAGGAGGAGGAGGAGGAGGAGGAGGGGAGGAGGAGGAAGAAATGTTTGAATTGGTATGTGACTGTGGAAGTAATATGGTAAGTAAAGAAACAACAAATGTAAACTGAGGAATAATGGGGAACGACTAGTAAAGAGAGTCAAACTATTTGTAATTTACCTGCAACTGAAAACAGACTTGGTGGTCAGGAGGATAGTTTTTCTAAAGAATAAATTAATGAGGATTTACTGCATAAAGAAGACATGTTGCAAAGTATCAGTGAGGTATGGCATCCTGTGAGTGTGGCTAGTATCCAAACAGTATGAGTTAAATGTCTGGTGGACAGTGGGAGTGTGTTAAATGGAGCATCAGAAGTATTTTTGAATGTGTTAAAGATAGTGATGTGAAAGGTAATGAACTGATTTCTGACACAGTGCAAGGGAATACTGTTGATATACATGATTAAGTGGATGATCAGAAAATTATATGTTAATACTGATGTATTGGATGACGTTGAAACAAAGGGTATGCAAGTAATGAATGGGAGTTTTGACAAAGTAAATAACAGTATGAACAGATGCCAAATTGAGACAAACTGTGGAACTTTAATTATTAGCAATACTGTAAATAATTGCCTGTTAAATGAATGTAATGCAAGGGATGTGAAAAGACACTATATACAAACAGGAAATGAAATGGTGAGCAAATTTGATGAACTTCATAGTGAGGTGTGTGAGCAATGTGAAGATAACAATAACGATCAGGTTAAAGGGAAATGTGAAACTTCTATAGGTAGCACTGAAGTCAATGAAAGACAATTAGTAAAAGAAAATGTAAATAATCTTGCAGTGGAGTGTGTGCATGATGAAAAAAACACGAAGGTTTTCAAAGCAAGAAAGACTGGTTCTAAACTACAAAGAATAGCTGTGCTTAAATTAGTACAAATTGATGATGATGAAGTAAATAGTGTAATAAAGGTAGAAAGATATTTTGAAACTGACAATAATGTAAGCAATTTGTAAAAGGATAATATTCTGTGTGAATGTACAAAAATTAGTTGTTAAGGCAAATGCAATGGTCAGTGCTCCTGTGTTTGCTGGGATTAAATGTTCAGCATGTTCATTGCGTTTTGCACTGGTCTGGCAAATGTTTTGAAAACTAATGGTGAAATTTCACTTAGAGCTAAAAAAAAAAATAGATGAAGGAGTAGGTAATCAATGTAACTGTGAATCCTCCAATAAGTACAGGGTTCAATGCTCTTTACCAGATTCATTACGTTGCAATAATACTTCCCAGAGCTCTGTGATTTCATTCATTCTTTTCTGGAAACACTCACTTCTCCGACTATTCTGTCCTTAGCTTGTATGATAAGAAAGGCAGTTATCTTCTACTATTCATAAGTACATATAGATATGCAGTATTTCAGTAATAAAGCATTCTATGTGCTAGCAACTATCAGTTTATATGTTAGTGCATACACAAAGAAGATAAGATGAAGATAGGATTTGCAGTATCTGCTCAACTTTATAAGAAAATTTATTGTGTTAATATTTTGGTCTGAGTAACAATGAATTTTTGTGTGAATAATAAGGCCTCAAGTGGAGGCACCCACTCTGTATACTGTGCAGGAGGCTGCATTGCGGCAGGTGGATGCGGCTGTGTCACGGCAGTTGGATGTTATACAGTGAAGAAATCTGAAACAGTTTGATCTACAGCAGCATCACTGAATTCACAGAGCTGTAGCTGACTTTGGTCATACTGATACCTTTCTGTGCTGCCATGAATAGCTTATTGTACTCTGCCAGATGATCTGAGAACAACCCCAGGGTCACTTAAATATGGCTTTTTGTACACTTGATATTGAACTGTGATGTTTGGGTGAACTTTATGGTAAAGTCTTAAGCTGGAGAAGAGCAGTAAGGATGAAGCAATTGGAGCAAGTTCCAATGGTGTCTTCCATGCAAACATTCTGCCAGCAAACTGTCAGGAGCAGTCAAAGTATGATATGAACTCAGAAACATCAGTACGACACCTTCACATGAATCCAAAGCTTGAAGTTTTGACATTTAAATATTGAAAATTCAGACAAAATATTTGGCCTCACCAGTGACTGTGCTGTCCTGTCACACTGTATTCCATTGTATTTGCAAAATTGTGCTAATTTCTTGAAAGAAAGAGGAAGTCCAGTGTCAGAAACATTGTCTGTGACAAGCCTACAAGAGAAAATTCAGAAGTAAGCTCATTGGTACATTCTGTTTGCTTATCTACACCAAGCCATTTACAATGTTGGCACACCAGCTGTTTAGTGCAAACTGTACCCCAATGACCTCTATGTAGAAGACTTAATTCTTACTGTTGCAAGATGGCAATGATTAACACTCTTAATCTGTTTGTTACATGTGTGCAGCAGAATCACATCATTCAAAAAAGGTAAACTGTTGTGGTACACAAAATACCTTCATACTAAGAGATTGGGAATGCATGTCTGAGTGCATGGCCAGCCTTTGTGAATGTAACATTTTAGTAATCATAGTGATGGCTCATGCTACATGGTTTGTGAAATTTGTTGTGAATCAATTAAAAAATATTCCTGCACTTGCAAAATAGAAGAATCAATATGTTAGCAAGAAATGTCCAACAGGTAAATGATACAGTGTGTCAGTGTTTGCATGTTATGCTGAAGTTGATATAGAATTTTATACTGTTAATTTGACAATAATAGTGACCAATGTTGAAGCTTTCACACTGTGTGGTCAAGACTGTGATTAAATGGTTGAAACAGTGCTGTCAGAGGCTTACAGTCCATGATGAGGAAACATTTTCTGCCGTACAGGTAATGATGAAATTTGGTGACATCATATTATGAGGGCTACCCACAAAGTACATTACATTTTGGAATTAAAAATAAATAAAATATTGGAATTTTTTTATTATATACAGATGAAAGCCACACTTAAACACAACTTTTCTACATAGTTGCCATTTAAATTAAGGGACTTATCGTAGCGTTGGACGAGCTTGGAAATTCCTTCATTGTAAAATTCGGCTGCCTGTGCCTTCAACCACGTGGTTACCTCTTCTTGAAGCTAGCATCATCATCAAAACACTGCATAGCCAACCACTTCTTCATTGCTGGGAATAAGTGGAAGTCGCTCAGTGCCAGGTTGGGACTGTACGGCGAATGAGGAAACAACTTCCACTTAAAAGATTCGAGAACTTCACGAGTGGCATTTGCCGTGTGGGCACGGGTGTTGTTGTGAATCACCAAGATCTTTGAGCCCAACTTTCCCCTGCGCTTGTTTTGTATTGCTTTTCTGAGGTTGTGCAGAGTTTGGCAATATCTTTGAGAGTTTATTGTAGTGCCTCTTTCCAGGAAATCCACAACAATCACACCTTTTTCTGTCCCAAAAGAGGTAACCACATGGTTGAAGGCGCAGGCGGCCGAATTTTACGACGAAGGAATTTCCAAGCTTGTCCATTGCTATGATAAGTGCCTTGATTTAATTGGCAACTACGTAGAAAAGTAGTATTTAAGTGTGGCTTTCATCTGTATATAATAAAAAAAATTTCTAATACTTTATTTATTTTAAAAACAAAGATTCCAAGACTTACCAAGCGGGAAAGCGCCGGTAGACAGGCACAATAAAATAACACACAAACACACACACAAAATTTCTAGCTTTCACAACCAATGGTTGCTTCTTCAGGAAAGAGGGAAGGAGAGGGAAATACGAAAGGATGTGGGTTTTAAGGTAGAGGGTAAGGAGTCATTTCAATCCTGGGAGTGGAAAGACTTACCTTAGTGGGAAAAAAGGATAGGTATATACTCGCGCGCACACACACACACACACACACACACACACACACACACACACACACACACACACACACATATACATCCATACATATACAGACACAAGCAGACAATTATTTATTTATTTATTTATTTATTTGTTTATTTATTTTTAATTCCAAAATGTAATCTACTTTGTGGATAGCTCTCATATTATAGATTGGACCTCTTTCTCCAACTGACTATAGTTAATCTGAGCACTGTTTAAAGTTTTGAAAGCAAATGCAATACGGTGTTCCATTTTGCCAGTATTGTGTGATAAATCCATCCTGTTGCCATGGGATGAGGCATCAACTGCACGCAAAAGTGAGTTGAGCAGATTGTAAGGCAAGATTACTGAAGCAATGCATTTTTCATTCTTTGAAAAGCTTGGTCACAGTCTTTTGTCCAATGGAATGGCACATTTTTACATATGAGCCAATTCAGAGGTGTGACAATCAGCAGTACATTAGGAATGAACTTTATGTAGTAAGTCCAAGAATAGCTTGCAGTTCACATAAATTCTTAGGAGATGGCAACTACTGAACTGTGTGCCAATGTTTTGTCAAATGACAAGCAACATTGGCATCAATGATATGTCCTAAGTATTCATTTGTTATGTTGAAGAAATAACCTTTCTGCAAGTTACATTTGAGGCCCAGCTCAGACAAAACTTGAAAACGACAGTCCAAATTTTTAAAGTGCTGCTCCATTGTTTGTCTGGAGATGGCTATGTTGTAAAGAAAATTAAAACAAGCAGACACTTTGAATGTTACTTGTTCCATAAATTTTTGAAACAACAAAGGTGCAGGAGCACTTCCAAAAGGTGGGTGTTAATTAAAAAAAGCTGACATATTTATTAACAATAAAAATTGTCTTTCTCTCTTCATCTAATGGTAATTGAAGATAGGCTTCCACAAGATCAATTTTTGGGAAGAACTGTTCTCCTGCTGGGCAATTCAAAATTTTCTCTACCTGTGGGAGTGGGTAGGAATCAATGACTGTCTGTGAATTTACCATGTGTTTGAAATCTGCACAATGGTGAACCTTCCAATTTGGCTTACAAATGACAGCGAATGGTGATGCCCTCTGTCTTTCTGAAATAGGTTTCAAGACACCAACGGATTTAAGTGTGCACTATTTGCATTAAATGCATGTGTGTCTGTGTATTTTCTGCATCTTTGCTTGTCTGATTTTTGAGCAGGAGGATCCACAGAATCTGAACATAAAATGACATTGATTGCCATCTGTTGCTGCCAAAAGTAACTCAGAGTTTTATCATGGACAACTTAAAGGTGTAACGCAATCAGGGATAATCAGAGAGGGTTTGTGGACTTCATGATGTGAATTAGGGCCACTACTTGTGAATTAATGAATGATGATTGTGCCAATAAAGCCATTTTTTCAGGAAGCAGAATAAGTGAGTCCTGCCATCCACAATGTCATGGGAAGTATGCATGCAGATTCTGAGAGCCCCAGACAAGGCAGAAGCAACTGCAGTAGCTCTGGCTGGAATTTATTCTATAACTAAACCAAGGGAGAAGCGGGTTGTGTTTAATGGGGAGATTCTAGGCTATAGGTCTGGTGCTCCTGGCTACATTCAACATTTTTGTATGGAGCCACAATATCAGATGTGCAAGCAAGTGAGCACTCTGTTCAAAAAATATTTGCAGGCACATAGATGGTTGAAACAGCATAACACCTGCAACCCTTCATTAAACAGTGCACAGGGCAGTGCAAACACAATATAACTCTCTTTTTAGTAAGTTCAAGCAAAATCAGTGGCAACAATTTATCCACTCAGCTATATAAAAGGAAGTTCAGGTAAAATGTTGTTGGATACAGGATTGCAGGTATCTGTGGTTAGCCAGAGTTTATTGAGTACAATGAAATTTTAGCCCACCTCACTGTATGTTTGGTAATGTGGGTGATAAAGTTGCATTCTGTGATATTCCTGGCTGCGGCGGCTAGTATTATATTTTGCTAGAAGCGCACCTTGATACACCTTGATACACATGAAGTAGCATATGGTACAAAACTGGAGTGGGGTACAAGTGACAGATGGTACCAGTCCTGTGGGAGAGTCTGCCAATTGTACTGAAATGGCTGGCTAGAGTGGCCGAGTAGTTCTAGGTGCTTCAGTCTGGAACCCTGCGACCACTACGGTTGCAGGTTTGAATCCTGCCTTGGGCATGGATGTGTGTGATGTCCTTAGGTTAGTTAGGTTTAAGTAGTTCTAAGTTCTAGGGCACTGTTTACCCCAGATGTTAACTCCCATACTGCTCAGAGCCATTTGAACCTTTCTTTATTTTTTTGCTTCTGATTGGTCTGCACGTTGGGGTGCCAGGTGTCAAAACACCTAACTTCTCTTATTCATTATTTATATGCTTTTCATTGTATTTAACCCAGTTTTTAGTATGACAATCACTCATGTTCACCCTAAGAGTCTATCATTTTTGTTTATTAAATTTCACTAGTATTGAGAAACATAAGAGTAATGATATTGCAACTGAAATGCTTCAGACACCATCAGGTCACTTTGGCATGACTGGGAGATGAAGTACTTTGGCTGCATTAGTCACTCTGTTTTGGGGATTCTTGAGGGTCAAACACGTATCCCTGTTTTTGGTGTTCTGGAGGGCCAGACACATATCTCAGTATTGTGCGTTACTTGGATGTGACTATGTAATAATCACTTTGTTTTTGGTGTTCTTTAGAGCCAGACATATACTTTATATCAGTCATAACTTAGTTGTGAATACGTAATACTCACTCTGTCTGGTGTAGATCAGAGAGACAGACAGGTGTATCATATTTTGGAAGTTGGATAGAAAACCTACCATACAATTAAGAAAGCTATATTGAGTGTTGTAAAAGACTGTGTAAATGTGTGAATATCTGAATAGTAACCAAACAGGATACATTTTTGAGAAGTTTCACCTACTATCATTGTCAGTACTATAGATCTTTTCCTCTGTAGATACGGAGACTAACCAGGGCAAATGGCATCCCGCAGAAAGCACAATCACAGGTCCGAACTGACAGCGTAGCAGGCTCTGCTCAAGAAGAGCCTACAACTGACTAGCTGTCTTCTGTGCTGGGGACACAACTTTAGAGGAATACAGGTTGGTGAAAAGAATGGTCAGGGACTCTTATTTAATCTCTCCAGCTTCCAGATATGACTTCCAAAGGTACACATAATTTATAATATTCTTTCATTTCCACATTGTTGGATGTATGAGTGGACGAAAGAGATTTCTAAATATGTATGGAAGTTCTTCTGCTTTTTGTTGGCATTAACTCTGATGTCATTCTTGGTTTGCACTTCCTCGGTAAACATCATGCCATCTATAGCATAGCAATGCAGTGTTAGATAGTGCAGCATTTTTTCTGTTTTACGGCTGAGGGAGCCAAACTGTTGCAAGGAACACCCTAAAAGTTGGGTAAACCAGTTAAACTTTGTACACAGTCTCTTACACTCAGCTTACTGGAATAATACCAAACATGCAGGAAGGCTGATCTGGATGACTATAGGAGCTAAAATCCTGGTTAATATTCTGTGTGTGTGTTTGTGTGTGTGTGTGTGTGTGTGTGTGTGTGTGTGTGTGTGTGTGTGTGTGAATCCTTTGCTAGAGAACAAGATACTGGTTCAGGCACAATGTTTTGTATGATGTAGTTTGCCATGTGTGCAAGAGTTAGATGGTAGCCAAGGAGTGCGTGTCAGTACAGATGATTTTGTATCAGAGGGGTCTGTCAATTTGACTGCACTTAGGGGAAAAGTGTCTCATCTCAAAGAAGTGAAAGAGTAGATATTCAGAAGTTATTAGAGAATGTGCAGGAGTGCACAAGAAACCATACCATGCATCCCACTATTTGAAAACTAGTAATGGAGGAGTTTGGGGTACAATCATGGAAGAAAGTACTGTCCTCTGGACAGCCCCTAGAGCAACTGTGCCAAATAAGTCCTCCAACAGGAAAAACACTTACAGGTTTTGCTGTGATTACAGATTTCTAAATCTGTGAACATTCATTTATGCATACCACATGCCTAATGTCACAGAGACATTACACAATCTGCAGCAATGCCATTACTTCACCACCTTAGATTTACACAGAAGCTATCACCAATTACAAGTAACAAAACAAGATCAATCTAAGGCAGTATTTTTGGTCCCTTTTGGAGACTTCTGATATTTCTGGATACTTTTCAGCTTGAAATGCATACCAACAACTTTCCAGTGCTTATCAGATAGAGTTCTATGAAGGCTGAAACTAAAATATTACCTAACATATCTAGATGACATAGCAGTATGCTCTAAGGACATCCAAGAGGACATGCTGCACCTGCAGGAAGCATTTGAATAAATTTGTAAAGCATCACTGACCCTTGGCTTGCACAAGTGGTAAAAGATTTTCGCACTTCTAGCGTATTAAAAGAAGTACAATCATATTTTGGGATCACAAATTTCTACAGAAAATATATTCAAAAATTTGCAGAAGTAGCAAGACCTATTACACACTTACTGAAAAAAGGGGTAAAATTCAACTAGACTCCAGATTACCGAGAAGAATTTCAGTGGTCAAAGGAGTTAATAACCATGAGTCTGGTTTTCATTTTTCCAGACTATCAAAAACTGTTTATTTTGTGTTATAATTCAAGCAGCCATGTCCTCAGCTGTGGCCTCAGGCAAGAGGTGGATGGGAAGGCTCACCTCACAGCCAAAGCTTCTAGGAAGTTAAATAAAGCATAAAATACTATTCATCTACAGAAAATGAAATGTTTGTGTTAAATTTTGGTTTTGTCTATTTTTGTTGCTATCTGTATGTGAGGCATTTTAAGATCACACCACACTAAAATGGCTTCTGTGATTAAAGGCTGGAGGGGAATATATATGAGGAGAGCGAAAAAAAAAAAAGAAGAAGGAACATGAGGGCACCATTCAGATGCTGTAACTCTGCAAAGATGAATCTCATGGTCATGAATATCAGCCCAACTGTACTCCTGTTACTCTCAGTATTCATATAAAAGTGTAATGTGTTCGTGTTACCAGAATTGATGCTCCTGGTAAATGGAGTATCTTTTCTCAATCATTGTAACAGGCTGAAAACGGTGACAGATGTATAGTTCCAATAATGTGGCCCACACAGTACATAATGTTTGTTAATAGTCACTTTTAATACCACCTTTGAAATATTAATGACTGATGGCCAGTTTCTGTTTTACTGATTTCTTTTGAATGCATGTAAGGGAAATGTTACATAATGCATTTGATTACAGTTCTTTTTATACAGCTTTAGTGCAGTAGACCTAACCTTGATGAACTGATTCACAGTTCTTTATTGCAGCAAAATTACTGTAAACGTAACAATTACAAGATTAATCACTATGTTGAGTGGCAGAAAAATTTCACCAGACTAACACACTGTTCTTTATGTTGAGCAAAAAGTATCTTAATTCAGTATGACTGTACAGTGGAAGTTTGCACACATCACACAGTCTATTCCTGTATTGGATTGTCATCCTAACTATACACTTTATGAATTATTATGACTGCAGAAAACGTCTCCTCACTGCCTGACATAGTTGTTGAATGTGTGATTTCTAGCTGCAGATTTTCACAGGTGTCACAGTTAGTAGCTCATCCAAGACTGTTTCACACTGGGATGGTTATGTTACTATCACACTACCTAGCTGCAAATGATTTCTGTAAATGAAAAATTTATTACACTGTTGTGATTGCACTGGGGCACAATTTTGGTGAGGGGAGGGCTATTTACAGTCAGTTCTGTCACCTGTGTCTGTGTCTGCTGTGCGCTCTGTTTTGTCATGCTCATTTTCTAGGTAATTTTGTGAGACTGATACTGACTCAGAGTTTAGATGTTATGTGATCAGTGGCATGTTGTGTGCTGGTGACTTCATTGTAGAACTTCTTTCATGTCATATTTACACAAACAGTTTGTATGATTTTGTCGAAATGTGCAAAATAGTGTTTCATGTAAATCTAAAGTATACTGCAGCATACATGGTTATCATGCAGTGACATTCATGGTAATGATGGCATTTGTCTGTTCCATAAGTACAAAGAAAATGCTAAAGTAATTAAAGTGAAATACTTGTCTTGTGAGTGGACAGTGTACATGAATCTGACTGTGGTCATTGCCTTACTTACACAAGCAGTCATATTTCTGCTTATGTGGGACTATGGTGGTACGCAGCATTCTGCAATGGCACATCAGCTGAGTGGATGCAGTTCTGGCTGCAATGTCACAACTGAACACACTTCTTGTTATGGCACCATATCATTAGCAGCCTCAGAAACAGGTAAACAAATATGGCAGCTCAACATAAATCCAAAAGGTCAAGCACTTGCAGCACTCTCAGTAAGGAAATTGGTTGCTACCAGTCAGAACTTTCATAATTCCCAAGAACAGAAAACACAATCCAGGACATCATAATTTGTTTCTTAAACATAGCTGAAAGCAAAAAAAAAAAAAAATTCCAAAAGAAACAATAGGAGTGATCAAAATGACGTTAGCTTTATAGAGACACCAACAGACATCAATAAAGGGCAAATTTATGATTCCACCATGAGACTTGGAATTTATGTTCAGAATTCAATGGACAGTCAATATCAGTTACTGAAAGCAAAATCAAACTGCTTGAAGAGGAAAATGATAGGCTCAAAAAAGAAAATGAAAAAACTTGAAGTCTTAGTTGCAACACCAGTTGTCTCATATGCAGCAATTGCTGCCTCTGCTGGGAACAGTTGAACTGTTGCAAGATAGAGTAAATGAAATGTGGCACGTATGCACCACGTCCTTTATGCCAAATGCATGAAATGGTATTGGAATAAACCAAGCAGCATGATAATAGCTATCTTAGAAATGTCTTCCTGCACAACGGGAATCTGATGGTAGAAGCGTTTACAGTCAATAACACTGAAAATTGTGGTGCCCGATAACATATGAGTGAAGTCATTGATGCTCGGCACTGGGTAATTGCCCATGACGGTATGAGCGGTTAAGCATCTGTAATAGCCACACATTCGAAAATATCCATCATGTTTGGGGATGAGGTGGATTGGTAAAGACCAGTTGCTGTCTGAAGGTTGCAGAACACCTGGCGCCAAAAGTTCATTAATCTGCTGCATGGCCGCGCGCAACTTGATAAGGTTGAGGCGTCGGACCCTATGCCTAATAGAAGATCTGGCAGTGGTAACTATCTTGTGTGTCGTACCGTCAGTGATGAAAGAAACTGAGAACTGCACATGAGATTGGTTAACGTCCTGGCACCGAGTCTTCAGACGAGTTGGGCGTGATGAGGTGTACCCTTTAGCGTGAGTGGGGAAAGGTAGCACGTAAGTCACATGTCTCTTACGGGAGCATGGTGTGTGCTTGTGTGGAGAGGGTGGGTGCGCACACAGCGCCGAGCGAAGTAGAACAGGCGGCGGCTGTCTGCTGGGTCATGTAGCTGGTGAGTAAGAGAGGGGAAATGTTTATCAACATGAGCATTAGCTGTCCGAGAGGTGGGCATGGACACAACATGCATGGGACTGTCTTTGGCAGCACTGTTTGAAACACATGGCACTGGATGATGCGAGCACAACAGTAGGGTTGGAACAACCAAGTAAAGTTTGTGGACTAACCTGTTGAGAATTCTAGCAGTCTTGTTTAGGTGACGGCGCAGTGGACTGCAGTTGCAGAAGCTAGGTACAAGCTGTGCCGAGCTCACTGTAAGTAGATGCAATGCATTGTTTCAGCTTCTCAATGTTGTGGTGGAGTTGTGTCACCGAGTCGTATTCTGACAGTAGGTCTGTAAAGCAGGTCGCAATGTTGCCCGCGAGGCCCGAGCACTAACATGTGATATCATATGTTGTGATGAAAACAGAGCATGGGACGTAGGTGTGGGTGCATGGTATGTGGGTGTTTGTAGGATGGTGGAGCACTGAACCCTGTATGACGTTCAGAGATAGTTGATAATGAGACAAAAAATCCATACTGAGGACCGGTTCATCAATGTCGGCAGTGTAGAACATCCATAAAAAACATAGAGGAGGAGATGGGGTCACCGTAGCCTTTACTGAGCCTGAGGTAGGTAACATCGACACATTGACAGCTGGTAGAAGTGACTTCGTCTGTGATAAGCACGTGGAGCCATTGAAGTAGGTATGATTGACATGTCAGCACCAGTGGGGACCAGGAAAGCTACACCTGACGCAATGTCAGTCACATAGGGACAACCACTCGGCTGGGCGAATGAGTGAACGGAGTGTAATGTAAGAGGACACCTGTTAGGTTCCCCACAGGACTCAGTGTTTCTTAGTTCCTGCGGTTGAGGTTTGGGTGTTGACATGGCAACCTGCACTTCTTAGCATCATCGCCAAACACTTTGTGGTACCAGCAAAAAGGGTGAGCAGGGTGAGGAGGAAGTGGAGACAGCGACAGTGGGGACAGCTTGTCCTCATTGTTTTGTTCTGGTAACTAGACCTCATCAAGAATGCCATCTCCACATCATGCCTGTCTGCAACTTGCCCTGGGGGTCAGCATTTCTCTGGCCCACAAAGGGGGAGGGATGTAGTGACCTGCACAGACCCACTCCATAGATCCATGCATGCAGTTGTAACCTCTACGTAAGTCAGCAGATGCAGCTATAAGTTCAGCGACCATCAGAGGCCACCACCGGTGGATGTGCACACAGCCTCTTGTATGAGCACTATACTGGCTGGCTGACAACTTTAAGGGATGGTCATAAGTTGCAGCAGATGGACTGAAGCCTGGTTTATGGGTGGATATGGTTAATGTTAAATTTAATTTATTAATTAAAGAATTCTCATTGCTCTTTGAAGAGCTTTTTCCAAAAACATTTTTGTTGCAAACAATATTTCCTCATCCTTGAAAAAACCATGGATCACAAAGGGAATTAAAGAATAATTCAAAACAAAGAGGAACTTTAGATTGCAGTTAGAATGTCTAAGGACACAAGAAAAATCGGTCATTACAAAATGAGCTGTAAGATCCTAAAGAAATTGACACAAAAAGCAGAAACATTGTATTGTGAACAAGAAACTGATTATCCTAAGAATAAACTAAAGACTCTTTGGTATATTGTTAGAAGCGAGATGGGGATGAACAAAATAATCTTAGAACATTTAAAAATCAAACATAAAGGAAATCTTGTATGCAGTCCTGGAAAGATAGCCAATATTTCAACAAACAATTCTTGCCAGTAGCAGAACAAATAGGCTGCAAGGGCTCTACTAATGAAGTCTTGAGTCATATGGAAAATATTACTCCCAGAACTATCAGTTACATTCATATTAAACCTATCACAGTATCTAAAATTGAAAAACGTATTATCTCATTGAAGAATAAAAATTCTACTGGAGTAGATAACAGCTCCAACAATTTGTCAAAACACTTCTTTGCTTTTATAAATGATGTACAATGTCACATTTTCAGCGCATCCTTACAATGATCAGCTGTGCCTCACAGACTCAAATATGCTGTTGTGAAACTCATCTTCAAGAAAGGTGAAAGAATGGAAATTATGAATTATAGGCCAGATTCTCTCCAGACTGCCTTATCAAAGAAACTAGAAATGCTCATGTATACAAGAATTTTGGAAGTTCTATGTGGATTCAGTATTCTCAGTAAAAGTCAGTTTGGTTTCCAAATAGCTGTCAACCTATGCTATCAAAAATTAATTTCTGGAGAATCTGAATGATAAGATGATAAGAACAGCATTTTTTTGTGATTTATCAAAACCCTTTCACACTGTGAACCATTGAAGACTATTACAGAAAGCTAACCTCTTAGCAATAAATGGTGTATCTAGTAGGTGATTACAGTCATACATCAAAGACAGGAAGCAGAAAGTAGTATTAGACAATATAGGATGGTCTGACTTCATCAGAATGGAGAAGCATCAAATGTGGAGTGCCACAAGACCCATTCTCGTCCTTCACTGTTCCTGATATTTATAAATGACGTACCACAATGTACAAAACTACAGTTCAGTTTTATAATTTTTGCAGTTGACAAAAACTTTATGTTTGGTGGTCTTATGTGTGAATATCTTCAAGGACTTATGAACAATATTCTTATAAATTTAGTAAAGTGGTTAAGTTTCAATGCACCCTCATTAAAATTTAATAGAACAAACTACATTCAGTTCACTGCAACTGGCAAAACTGAGGAAGAGCTAACTGTTAAGTGTGCAACACAGACAGCAGAAAGAGTTAAAGCAATTAAGTTCCTGGGTGTTATGATTGACTACAGACTAGCACTTTGTACACCCAAAATGAATAGCTTTCCTTATGTTACCAAGGTAAGTCATGTATGATCAAAATCACAGTTTAATCTTAGTTTATTTAAAGAAGGAGAAAATAAACTTACATAATATGAGCTAAACTACTGTTTCATTAAGCAATAAGAAATAATCACAACGTTTCAGAAATTTTTAGAACACACTATTGTCATTATTCCACAATGTGTCAGTAACCTGAATGATGTAGTAGTCACAAAACAGACTCAGGAGGAGGATATGTTGATTCTCCAGCAGTTATTTTCTGCTCTTTTACAAGCTACATTAAAACATAACTTCTTGAAGTGCTCCTCTCAGCCTGCACAGACCCACTCCATAGATCCATGCCTTAGCCAAGCTTGCCTTAGCACTTTGAATCCCCAACAATATGAAAAAACATATAATTTTGAAATTTTTTACATAATTAACATTTACTATCATAGTAAGCAATGAATACAAGAACAAGATGGCAAAAAGTAAACAATAACGTGTTTTAAGGAGGTGGTTGCACTTTGGAATATAAATATACAGTTTTTCACAAAATTAGTTCTTATTACCAACAAATATAACATGAAACTAGTGAGAGGTAAACAATCAGTTGTCTTAATGAGATATTTTCATTTTGGAATCGCTGGTAAATACAGCTCCCATCATTCACATTAATATTTTATTGTTATGATCATTATTATCCACGTGTGGGACAAATAAGGCCATGCAAGGTACAACCAATCAACGTCACTTCTGATGATTGGCCTACCTTCACGTCCCAATTTTCCTCATCTTTTCAGAATGAACTCTCTTTCTCTCATCAGACCATGGTTTTCCAGTCTGTTTTCTAATTTTCCTCTGACCAACTTACCAATTACACATCTTTTGTCTGAATGTTTTTGTATTTGCTACATCTGTCTGAGTTACAATGGCTACTTTAAGACCCCCCCCTTAATCACAGCGATCAATATAATTGGCTCAGTTTTTACCTTAGTTCTGTTTTTGTAGAATTCTACCATTTATTTTGTCAACTTAGTGGGTGCCATTGTTTTAATGTGCTCATACAATTTAAGTCTTTGTTTTCTCATGTCACTGTGTATGTCTGTTTATTTTTCTACTTCCTTATTACTTCTCAGCCAATAAATTTCTCCATCAGTAATTTTGGGGCCTAACATTTTTCTAATTATCTTTCTTTCTTTCTTCTTCATTTGTTCAGTATCCCTCTTTCTATTTAAAATTAAAGTTTATGTTTCCTAAAGACATTAGGTTTGATTACAATTCTGTAATGCCTACATTTGCTGAATTTAGAAAGCTATTTTTTGTTGTAAATATTTTGTGTTAATCCTTATGCAGATGCCATTTTTTGACAGTGAACTTTGTTTGCAGATTTTTCCAGACTGTTTTATTGTATGATTTCTCCCAAGTATTTAAACTGAGAAGCCCTTTTTATTTTTCCATATTTTATGATAAAAAAATTTGGTGCTTGTTTGTTGCATGTCATATATTCCATTTTATTAATGATATATGTAGTCCTACTTTTTCCACAGGATTTCAAATTGTTTTTGAGCTGTGGTAATAGCCCTACTTAAAACTGCCAGATGATCTGCAAGTATGAGGCAATCTACTCTAATATCACTTCTGCCTAACTTCAATAATTGATCTATATTTTGACTCGACATTTGCTCTTGCCAATCTGTATCTTCTTCAAAACACAGTTAAACAGTAGTGGGGAGAGTCCATCACCCTGTATAACATCAGTCTTTATACCAAATGGATCAGAAATGTATCCTATGAATTTAACTATAGAGCTAGTGTTGGTTAACATTAGAGTTTTATTATCTAGTCTTTGGAAAAGAGATTCACAACCAACTGAGCTGTAGGCCTTCTTAAAATTCACAAATGTGCATACTATATTGTTATCAGAAATCCTTTGGTGCCTAAGGATTAGTTTCAAATTAAGAATTTGTTTTGGACAGGGTCTGTTGCTTGGTATTTACTAGTTTTTGGTTCTAGCTGTTCTTTGGCTTGATCAAGTAAACATGGCAAGGGAATTTTGTATGTGACCAGGAGAAGAGAGATTCCTCATTAATTATTAACATCGGTTCTATCCCCTTTTTTATGCAATGGATGAATTAAGACAGTTTTCCAGTTCTCAGGTACTTTCTCAATTTGCCAGATATATCCTATTAGTTGAGTGATCTCTTTCATAGTGTTATGGTCAGCTGATTTTAATAGTTCTGCAATTATATTGTCTTCTCCAGATGCTTTATTGTTCTTAAGTCTCTTAATTTATTTAGTTATTTCAATTTCATCAGGTTCCTTAGAGTTAGGGTTGCTGTTGTTAATTTTCTATGATTGGAATTTATTCTCTTGTTCTGGCCAGTTTAATATTTTTTCAAAATAATTAGTGAGTACCTTATAATTTTCCTGGTTGCTAAGAACCAAACACCCATTTTTATGTTTGAAGCAAAGACTTTGAGGCTGGTAACTGGTTAGCTTTGTTTTGAATGTTTTATAAAAGTTTCTTGTATTGTTCTTTTGGAACTCTATTTTTATTTCTAAAAGTTGAGCATTTTCATAGTTCCTTTTAGTCTGTTGGATTAATTTAGAAGTTTCTTTTCTTACAGTTAGAAAGTGTTATAACCTTTAATGACAATAATTGTGTGGATATTCACACTCTCTCTTAGAAACAATAGCTGATCACATGATTACAACTCAGTCTCTCGTATTCCACTGCCGTGCCGTGACATGCGGCCGGCGCCGTTCGTAGCTAGGTGGCGCTCCCACGCTCAGCCGATTTGCGGAGTGCCTCTATCGACGTTTGTGGGTACTGTCATGGCGGCACTGTTAAATGTCGTGGCACCATCACAACACTTTTCCCCCCTTGAAAAAAAAAAAAAACACTCACTTCCTTGGAGACATGGACGGCGCGGAGACATCCATGGCCTCTTGTGAGGCCCCGAGGAGATCCCACGCAGAGACACGAGAGTATGGTCTAAAATGTCCAGTACGGAAGCTCGTGCGTGGAACGTGCCTCCTGGATGAGATGATGGGTGAAAACTCCGGAGCAGCATCCATAGGTGTCATGGACCTGGGAGTGTACTCCAGTGAGATGCGTCTCGGAGAAGGTGGCGTTGCGACTGGGGCCGGTTCCGGCGTACTCGGAAGCAGCAGCGATGGCGGCTGCATCAACACGGACGGTAGATCGGCAGCAGCGACAGGACTGGCATCTCGGGCTGGTGGAGGCGAAGGATGGGGCGGTGGCACCGGCGTGGCCACCACTCGTGGGCGCATCTGGTCGTAATGGCGAACAACCGTGCCGTTGTCCGTACGGATTTCACAAAGCCGGCGGCCGTGAAGAGCCTTGACCACCCCTGGAATCCATTTAGGGCGAGATCCATACCCTCGTGCCCACACGTCGGCGCCCACCGAGTATTTTCCCGCACTAGGGGACACAGTACAAGGACTGAGAGGGTGAAGCAGGTGCAGTAGAGTGCATGGTTGGCGGCCATGCAAGAGTTCAGCAGGGCTGCGATCACCCAGATGCGTGAAGCGATAAGAACTCAGAAATTGCAGCAGGACGTCATCTGTGAAAAAATCACTAAGGAATTTTTTCATCTGGCATTTGAAAGTGCGGACAAGGCGCTCGGCCTCCCCATTCGATTGCGGATGGAAGGGAGGTGCGGTAACATGATGAATCCCTTGTCCAGTACAAAAATCACGGAAGGCCTGCGAAGAGAACTGAAGGCCATTGTCCGTGACGATCGTGGATGGAAGACCTTCTAGCGCAAAGATTTTTGACAAAGCCAGCATCGTTGCTGCAGTGGTGGGTGACGGACATCTAACAACAAACGGAAACTTCAAGAAGGCGTCAATCAACAGTAGCCAATAAGTACCGAGGAAGGGGCCAGCAAAGTCGGCATGCACCCGTTCCCATGGCTGAGCTGGATCAGGCCACGGAGAGGGCATTGTACGAGGTGCCGCCAGTTGTTGAGCACACTGGCCACTCGCAGCAACCATATGGGCGATTTCTGAATCAATACTGGGCCAATAAACGTGCCTGCGGGCCAGGGACTTAGTCCGAGAAATATCCCAATGGCCTTCGTCCAACAGTTTGAGAACATCTTTGCAAAGAGAGGCTGGCACCACGACCCATGGAGATGCGCCATCCGTGGCCAGAAGAACAACACCATCATGAACAGACAGACGAAGGCGCAAGGCATGGTAGTTGTGAAGGGGATCTGATGCCCGGCCCTTGGTCCTGTCTGGCCAACCTCGTTGAACAAAACCGATCACCTGACGCAGGACCGGTTCCCGCGCAGTAGCCGACGCGACCTGCGAACCTGTAAGTGGAAAGCCCTCGACCGCACGACGTTCTTCCTCATCAATGTGGAAACAGAGGAGTTCATCACGATCGAAAACAGGGTCGGGGCCTATCGGCAATTGCGACAATGCATCAGCATTGGCGTTCTGGGCCATGGGGCGATAGTGAATCTCATAATGAAAACAAGACAAGTATAAGGCCCAACGTTGCAGGCGGTGAGCTGCCTTATCCGGAAGTGACGCCGAGGGGCTGAACAGAGAGACCAGCGGTTTGTGGTCGGTGATGAGGTGAAACTTAGAACCATACAAAAAAACCCTGAACTTTTTTAGAGCATAAATGATAGTGAGCGCCTCCTTTTTGATTTGAGAGTAACACTGTTGCGCCTCGTTGAGGGTCTTGGAAGCATAGGTGATGGGTCGTTCCGACCCATCCTCATACCGATGGGCGAGAACAGCCCCTAGGCCATACTGTGATGCGTCAGTCGCCAGAACCAAGTGCTGACCCGGACAGAATGTGGCAAGACAAGGCGCCGACTGCAAATGAGCCTTCAGGCGGACAAAAGCCTGCTCACACCCATCGGACCAACAGAAGGGGTCGCTTTTGCATAACAGCTGATGCAGAGGATAAGCTACCGCCGCTGCGGATGGAATGAATTTGTGATAATAAGCAATCTTGCCTAGAAACGCCTGAAGTTCTTTGACCGTAGACGGCCGGGGTAGAGCGTTAATGGCCGCAACGTGCTGACGGAGAGGACGTATACCCTCACGGGACAAGTGGAAACCAAGATACTCAATGGAGGGTTGGAAGAACTGTGACTTGTCCAGATTGCACCTCAACCCAGCCAAATGCAAAACCCGAAACAGTGAACATAAATTACAAAGGTGCTCCTCAGTGGAGGCTCCCGTGACAACAATGTCTTCCAGATAGTTTATGCAGCTGGGAACAGAAGCCGTGAGCTGTTCCATGTCTGCCCCGTCACGAACACGCAAATCCACAACGCAGTGAAAATATCCCGACCTCGTCACCAAAAAGTGTTATAACCTTTAATCAGAATAATTGCGTGGATATTCACATTCTCTCCTAGAAACAATAGCTGATCACATGATTACAACTCAATCTCTCGTATTCGACTGCCGTGCCGTGAGATGTGGCCGGTGCCGTTCGTAGCTAGGTGGCGCTCCCGAGCTCAGCCGATTTGCGGAGCGCCTCTATCGCCGTTTGTGCATACTGTCGTGGCCGCACTGTTAAATGTCGTGGCACTATCACAACAGAAAGGTGTTGTATGTATTTTCAGTTTTGTTACTATTCCAGTTGTTGAATGTCTCATGCTTAGACTTAACTGCTGTTTCACAATCCACATTCTACCAAGGGCACTCCTATTTCTTTTGAAGCAGAATTAAATTTTGTGCTGTTTTCATGAACATTTCTTTTAAGCTTTGCCAGTTGTTGGATTTTTTTGTCAAGTTCACTTTTTAGAGTAGGTATTATTTTAGCAGTGCATTCAAATCTTTCATAGACAAAATCACACACCTCAAAATGTCAGTGAACTCATAATGCCTAAAACAAATCATAGTTATAAATAACAGACAATAATGTGCCTCAGATTTAATAAATATTGTATCACAACTACATATTGTCCCAGAGGTTTCATTTTGATAATAGGCCCACTCATAAAAGCAGTAGTACAAACTAAAATTTGTGTTACAGTAATTTACTTTCTGTGTCAATGATCTGCTCAATGTGCCCACAAAAAAGTTATCCTACAATCACATAAAAAGAATCTCTTACAATCACATTGCACTATTTCCACACTGTCTGTGCTTTGAATGTTATAAGGAACTGCTACAATGCCCTACATTTGTAGAAGTACCATAGTGTACGACTAGAAGTCTCTGAGTAGCATCAGTGGTTTCATGCAAAGACACTGGTACTTCAAAGAAAAAATAATAATAAGATGGTGTTTTTTTTGCAAAATCCAATGGAGCTCAAAAGGTAAAACGAACATCAAAGAATATGGTAGCCATTTACCATAATCCTACATCAAAGTCTGCAAAAGACGTTCAGGTTTTTATAGGCAAGGTTACATATATACCAAATTTATTCCAAAAGTTGCAAAGATAGCCCATGCACTGAGCTGAATGTTAAGAATGAAGTCACTTAACATTGATCTTCAGACTATCAGCAAGCATTTCTCAAACTGATGGAATGTCTCTGAACCACTCATTTCCTAATCTTGTATCAGACTAATTAACCACTCTTGTTGACCATGGATATGTTACTGTATGATGCTTGGGGCAGTTCTATTGCATTAGTACACCAATGGTTTGTAAAAGTCCATTACTTTTGCCTCTAATATGCTCACCATAGCACAAGAAAATTATTCTGAGATAGACAAGGAGGTACTGACAGTTATCTTTTTTATTCAGAAATTCAGCATTTTGCTGCATGGCAACCAATTTCTACCGGTCACAGATCATAAGCCATTGTCTTCCATAACTGGAACTATGTCATATATGTGAGAATGAACATATCATAGGTTACAATACTGGACTATTTTGTTTTATCAAATTACAACCATTTTATACATTATCACATACCAAGCCAACACACAGCTGTGGACAGCTCTAATGGTTCCCTGTGGATCCTGATGAAGAATTTGATAAACAGAGACCGTTTTTTCCACATTGATTGAAAATTGGAACAGTCAGTGGAAGAGCTTCCCATCACTTCCAGAAACATAATAGCAGCTGCACAATAGGATCAGCTCTTGAGACAGATTTGCCAGATTTTACAAACAGGCCGGCCACAGACACTTTTTTTGGAAGCACCCATAGAACTTCCTTGTTTCTTTTGAAAATCACATGTCCTCCTGTTTCTCAGTGTTGAGTGGTGATTCTGGAGATTTAATGCTCCCATATTTTTTGACTCTTGCACGAGTCCCACCGGCACCTTTTCATAATGAAGAGCCTGGCAATGTGATATGAATATTGGCCATTCCTGTCAATTGTTCCCTTATGCTCTCCCTGACACTAACATCTATAAATTCTGCACTGCTTTCCTTTTTATCCTCTTACCAGGTGATATTGATCTATGAGTGAAGCTCATCATTTCTTGTCTGACCTGTTACTTCAAGGAGGAAAAGTGGCCACATGTTTTAAGGTGAGCATCTGTGTCTGGATACACACATTCAAAGATACAACTGGCTGTATATGTGCCAGCATCACTGCCTAGTAAGGCCAGCAGCTGTTCTCAGTAGCCACACCTGGGGACATCCTTCACTAAAATGGGAATAAGCTCAGTTTGTGCTAACCCAGGCAAACTCCACCTCGAGATGTGCCACACCAAAGGTGGCAGTTGCCTCACTCAACACAAGGATCAAAAACAGCAAACATGGGATCCAGTTCCAGAAAAACATCCCACAAAGTGGGAAACTGACATTGCCAATTCTCCAGCCATTGTCCATCACATCAATGGGTAGGACAAAGATGATATGCAGAAGGTCCCCCACTTTGTGCCAGGTATGATATCTGACAAACAACCTTCTTCAGAACTAGCAGCAAGGGGAAACAAGACTTATAATCCCATCGCATGTGTCAATGGATCAGTCGACATAACTGAAGATCCTTCTAAAATAACAAGGCAAATGAAAAGTATGTGTTTACAGCTATGATGCATTGAAATGAACTGTCAACATTGTAGACTGAAATAGCAGTGCACTACAGATATTTTTATTCTGAAGAGTGAACTAGCAACTTTCCTTTGCATAAGATCATCAGATTTATATTCCATATCTGCTGAATAGTACATTAAATAAATCTGAAATCTTTGCATATCCCCTTCTTTGGGGTGACAGAAAAGTACATCTGATACACAGAATGACTGTAGTGAAATACAAGAGGTCACAGAATATTACATTTATTATTATTTTCATCTGAACTTTTGTGTTTGAAAGAAAGTGATTGCGGCCTTGTGTAAAACTCCAAAACTGATTCATCAATTTTTGATTCTGCCTCCTGGTCCTCAGGTCACAATACTTCATTATGTGTCAGAATGTTCTTGTGAAACTGATGCTTTGCTGGGGATACAAAACCACAGCAGGGAGTGAAAATCCTTTTTCTTTGAAGCCTTCATATGTGGTTGGTCTGGTTTCTTTACTGCTGACAGAACGGTATCCAGATTTTGGGCCTGCACCAGATAGGCCTTTCCTCCTATCCCACTGTAGTTTTCTGCCAATAAAACTCACCTATTTGTTGTGTATTTGATCTGTATTGCTTTTGAGGTCTGTGGCTTATTGTCTGGCTTAACCTTGCCCTTCTTGGCTGACTCAAAGTTGAACAGGTTGTCACCTCACATCCCATTAACCAATATGAAGGGGCACTTATCTTTGATTTCATACTCTTCTTCAGTTTTCACAACCTCCATCCCTTTAAACCTCTCAGAATAGTTCCCAAAGTTCCTGTTGCACTGGCAATGTGACTGCCCCCACACTGAGAACAGTTTGCACTAACTGCATATACAGAGTTCTACATAGCATACTACGGAAATGGAACAGTGTTTAGTTCCTGTTTTGTCCCAAGCATGCATCTGAGAACAGAATGATTCTCTCATGCTTCTCCTCATCATACTTCAGTTTTACCACATGATACAGGAAGGAGCACAAAGTGTTGGCACAACTTCTTTGCATCTCCTTCCATTAAGTGGAACATGTGGGACATTGGAGTACATGCATGGTGAATATGTTTGTTGAACAGATATATTTACAGGAATCATTTGTAAAACTATTCTGTGACCAGGAACTTTAGAACGGGTGGGTTCTAGGGATAATCAAACTCCAAAATGAGTGAACACTCTGACTTTAACATTTTCTCTTTCAGTTCCTTGTGTTTCATGACTTTCCATTTGTGTATCTTGACGTCTGGAGTCTTAACATTTCAAAACAAACTTCACACGCATCATGACATGGCAGTAAAAAGCCAAAATCTACATATTGGTTGAAGTAGTTTGTGTACGCCTTCTGGGCAGTTGAAATAATTACATCTCCAGTTATGGCAGCATAGAAATCTAGAAGAGCTTGCACAACTTTAGAGATTTATTTCTTGGTTCATGAAGTACTTCAGTTTGGTTTTCTTCTGGCTGTCAGGGGAAGAGTTAATCAGTTTCATGCCATGATTGCTATACTTCCCTCTACCATTACACAAGCTTTCTTCTTCTTTTACCTTAACTTAAATTCCTTCAACTCTTCCCTTATCAGCATTAAAGACTGCACAGAGTAAAGACACACAATCATTTCCTTTCCTTTGCCCTTGATGTGGTACACCCCAATGTAGCTTTTGTGTGGGGTGGAATTCCAAAAACTGAGTTTTGAGTTTTTATGTGTCATCTGTTCTACTTCTTGTAATCTCCTATATCTGAAAGGACACGCTCACTGTTCTTTGCATCTTCAATGGCACATGTTAATAACATTTTTTTCTTTTTTGCAGAATTTTTTGATGACAACAGACAAGTCATTCTTTTGCTGCACTGTCAGATCTCTTTTGCAATTGAATCTTTTCCCTGCAATGAACATAAACAGATACCCATTTTTGATATGTAATCTTCACACATCACATACACATTACATGAGTCACTGAAGCAATTAAGGTTCTGTTGTAAGTTAGCTGCATTTAAATTTACCATGTTTCATCAGAATTTTGCAACACATTCATGACTTTCCTTCTGCTTCCATCCCTTCCACATGTTTTGTTCTTGTTTGCTGTCCTGAGTACTTCCATGTTGACAGTCAAGCATGCTATGTATCACAACCACTGTTTTCACATAAACACTGTGTCCTCCTCACAGCTATACCTACTTGCTCAAAGTACCATAGACAGTGGCAGCATGTGTTAGCAGCAACTAGCAACTAAGAGATGCTAATGTTGTTGCATGTTTATACATATCATGTTGTTGCAAATATGAACTAGAATCTTAGACATAACAAGCTAGGTCAATGTGTCTTATTTTCGCATGGTTTCCCTAGAAGAAAGGTAACTCGACTTGCCTTATTATTACAGAAGGATCTGCAATTATGTATACATTCTGGGAGTTCACTAGGTGTGACATGGGAAGATATATCCAACATCAGGTCACATGGAAAAACATCCCAGCAGATTTGAGGTCTGATGTGGACCTTTGTGGCCTCACTTGTCATAAGCAGCTGAGGTCAGCAGCAAGCCCTAGCGTGTACCTATTGACAATAGCCCAGTGCTTCATGGTTTTCATTCAGACAGTTATTTTAACTTTATTGTTATCTATCACTGACACTGGGCTAGCACACAGACCTGCCTGTCTACCTCACGTGGTACTGTCTTTACTCAGTGTTCAACTTACAGTTGAGTTTTCAATGAATGAACCAACAGAACATGGAAGCATTGAGACTGTGGTCTGTGTTTGAGTAGTTCCCAGTCAAATCTACAAACAGTGTTCTCCTGCACTAACATGTGAGTTATTCAAGAAACTTTGAGTGTAGGGGAGAACATTGTACCAAAGACCACTTTTCTGTCTTTTGCCTCTAGCCAACCCTGTAGTAGAAGTATAATATACTTTCTTATCAGTTTCAAAATGATGGCAATTTGCTTTTTATGTGAAGTAGTCTCTTCATGAAATTACAAAAATTACTACAGGAAATTAAGGTTTTCCAAATGTGAAAACATGTTCCAAGGTACATTACAGTACGTATCTAGGAACAAGTATTCTACCAAAGTATAAAAGCACTACAGTCAATAAATTCTTATCAATACTTTATTTAGTCATCTGTCTGTTATATTATTACTCCACTACATATCAATATTCACAAGTGAAACCAAATTAAGCAAAAGCATTACCAAAACCCAGTTCCAAATTAAATACATTTTCAAAGTGAAGCTATTGGAAGCTAACACAAATTTCTATTTATAAGAGAGATAAAACTGTTAGGACATTGATGAAACTCAGTTAACTTGCAAATATTACATATTAAATGCTAGAAGATCTCCTTCTGTCTCAAGGTGCAAGATGGTGCTTGATCATGATTACTTAACTGTCCATGTGTTATATAAATAATTCTAAAAATATATGGTGCTCTACTCACCATAAAATTAACAATGTATTCCAAAGACATTTAATATGTTATACAGACCATAAATGGATAGAAGGTGAAATATTTACAATTGCACAAAACACATTCTCATGTCTGGCAATAATAAAAATTGTGGAAAATGATGGAAACTGCTTATGGCAGTGTCTAGTATGCAATCCGTCATTCCAACTGTCAGCTCATGCCTCAAATTGTATAGCCAATGCCAGAGCTGTGTCATGGGAGTGTCTCTCCTCTGGTCAAAAGTAAAAAAAGATTTAGGGGAAAATTTTACACTGGTATCCTTGCAAGATTCAGAATTTGCACCAAAGGAAGCCCCAAGATGGGATACAATTGACCCTTCATTTTGAATATAATGCATATAATATCTTTTCTTCTGTATTCATGCCATGATTTGAAATCTGCTTTCCCTAAGAAATTTCTTAGGTCCAAGTTTACAGAACAAAGATACATAAACCTTGGATACCTACAGGTATTAGGATTTACATCATACACATGAGAAGACTGAACCAAGAAATCAAAACGTACACAGATCCACTGTTTGTAGACTATGTAAAAATATATAGAAAAATGCAGCAAAAGGCAACACTGAAAGCAGAGCTGCTGTATAATACCAGTTTAATCAACAGCATGGACAATAAATAAAAAACTATAGGGAAATTATGAGAAATGAAACCAGCATCATTTGAGAAGAGGAACAAATACTCAAAATCAGTGAAAATTATGGTATGATGTATGACAAAAGTAGATAACTATTTTTTAAATGTACAACATTCACTAAATTTAAAATGCATAGAATTAATAATAACACAGATTCCAAGTGTTGCCTGTTACATGAACATTCCTTCTACAAATGAACGGGAAGTAGTTAGGGTGGCTGGGAGCTTAAAACCAAAAATGGAAGCAAATGTGGATGAAGTACCACTTCTGATCATAATAATGACTGCAGTACAGACTGCAAAACCTTTAGCACATATCTCAGATTTATCCATTAGTGAAGGTGTATTTCCTCAGCAGCTATAGGTCTCAAAAATTAGATGACTATTTAAGGGGAGTTGGAACGCCCTAGTCTGACTACGTTAAATTTTGTGACTTTGCTTCCCTGCATTTCAGAAAGCACTGTAGCCATTGATATGAAACTTTTACAGGACATTAAACAACAATAATGACTTTTCTTTCCTCTCAGCTAAGCTATACACCAGCCATGAGCAGTAGTTTAACAACAGTTTTTAAACATCAATAGTTTATATGGAACAATATTCTTACAATTAACACACTTCAAGGTTTATTAATCAAAAATTCTAAAATACTTAAAGATATTTTAAAATTGTGAGTTACAAAACTCCATAAAATTCATAAAATCACAGACTTCTGAGATTTTATGAAGTTCCAGAAATTCCCTGAGATTTCACTAATTTTTCCAGGTAAAATGTAATTCTCTGAGAATTCCATATTTTCCAGACACATTGCAACCTGGTCTAAAGCCTTTGATATTGTCTACCATGAAATCCTTCATCATAAGCTAGAAGCAGTAAGTATTAGAAGAACTAAAATGTTGTTGCAGTCACATCTCAAAATCAGATCAATCAGATCTCAGATTGTAGAGCTCATAACTGTTAACACACACACACACACACACACAAAAAGGTTACTTCCAAAAGCAAAAGAAGTTCCTTAAGGAGTATCCCTGGGTAGCCACTACTCTTTCTCATATATGTGAATGATTTAATATTACAATATGATGTAGCAAAATTTGTCTTATATGCAGCTGACATAAGTCTAATAGTGAGTTACTTTAAGAACTCACTACATTCCACTGCTGATAAAATCCTTAAGAGTAATGAGACTGGGTTCAGTGCAAATAAACTTACACTGAATGCAAAGAAAATAGATTGCTTACGGTTGGGTAAAATGATTTACAATGAAGACATTAATCTAGAACTGGATGACAGATTACCAGAGAGACTGCAAAACTGTTAGGAATCTGTATTAAGCTAAGAATTGGAAACACCACATAAGATTCCTTACACAAAGACATAACACAGCCTGCATTACACTGGGAGTTGTTGTAAATGTTTACGCTTTAAAAGGCATCAGAATGGCATACTATGGATATTTTCAGAGCATTTTCTCATATGGAATAGTATTCTGTGCCACCTCAAAAATGTAATTTAAAAGAAACTTTTATCTTACAAAAATAAGCTGTTTGAATAATTAGCCACAGTCCTACACAAGCTCACTGCAGACCACTTTTCAGTACATTAGGAATACTTATTCTGCCATCACTTTATATATTTAAATGTGTAGTCTTAATGAAAGCAAATTTAAGCAATTTCCACACAAATACTGACTGACACAACTATAACAGCAGAGAGAGAAATGATCTCCACACAGAACACATAAAAAGAGCATGAACTCAGAAGAAAGGAGGCTATATGGGTATTAGGCACTACAATGCATTACCTTAATACATTAAAACTTAAAGGATGATATAATTTTTAAATGAGAACTTTGAAATTTTCAAATTGATAAATGGTACTATTCAGTAAATAAATATCTTGAAGATCAAGAAAATGATTTTATAAACTAATCTCCAATATATATAATGTAGTTTTGTGATGAACCATGTGAGAAATTTCTGTCTTTGTATTTTTCCATTTATACTGTATTACTTGACTATCAAGCACTTTTACTAACTACATTACTAGCTACATAACCTGTTGAGCAGACTTTATTGAATTAAAATACGGTGACTTCCTGCTAACTTGGTAACAGTTCACACCACCTGAGGCAAATGTGACCATTTTGATGTCACATGCTGCAACAGTGTCTGCAGCACCTGCTTTCATAATTCAGTATTGTGTGTGCACTTAGGACCAATCAGCACCCTTTCTTTAATAACAAGAGGCACTATTTCTCATTTTTCCATTTCAGACATTAGACTTTCAAACACTAAAGTTTAAGTCATTACTCACAGTAATAAAATCAGTTACACAAATAATTCTTCCCCTAATGCAGTATCCTACTCTTCCCAACTATCAATCAACTTCTAAAAACAAATTTTTCACTTTTTCTAAAAATAAACTTAATAAACTTGGGTTGTTGACACATCATAATGGACACTGTAGAGAGATACATTATTGGATTCAATGTGGGCTGGCTTCAACTCTTTTTTAGCTCATAAATCAACAAGATGTCTCATTTCTGGCTGGATAAAGACATGTTAGGAAACAGAGGTAGTACAACATCTTCAGAAAGTTTCAGAACTATTCTTGAAAATACTTCAATCTGCCCATTATTCACAGTTCTGTCCATATGAATGCAGAGCCTAAATTAGGTAGCTTCAAGGTAAATACACCTTGTGATAAAGGATAACCATAACCAGCACTTCACTCTAAGGTGAATATTATTGTTTCGAACATCAGATTCTCCTAATGTGTTGTGAATAGAATGATCACAAAAGTGTGAAGTCAGGCATTTAGATATGTGAATGAGAATAAAAAAGTATTTGAAAGTAGCGGGATGTGAACCAGATGCTTTACACTTTTTTTTTTTTTTTTTTTTTTTTTTTTTAAATAGGAGGCAAGGCAGATAGTGTTGGGAGGGCAGAGTGGGCAGGGATCATTACCTGAAGCCTGGCCAGAGTGTCCCCATTGCCTTCAAGGTATTAGCAGTGGTAAGGGAAAATCAATAGTGGGAAATTCTTTTTTCCTTAAGGTTTTCCTTTTTATGCCACCCATAAAATACACGTAACTAACACCACATTGTGCACTAAGTAAGCAAATAAAGTAATCTTTGGACTTTCCTATACCAAGGTAATACAAATGAGGAAATGGAGTATGTGCTTCGTACACAATGCAGAAAGGGTGCATTGCTACTCTCATTATGCTTCATCACCCAGGTATGTTTTCAAACATGTTACATGTTATTCCACTAATAATCAGTTGTGTTCTTGGGAGCTCAGTCAGTGGGTATCTTCTCCTACCTTTTGATGATTCAGCTGTGTGGAGGGTCCTGTGGAGCACTCTGTAAGTAATTAGAAAAATATTGTCTGTATTTTGGGTCCTGTAGAATCATACAAGTACATTCTTGTAGGTAGTTCCAAAAGTCAGTACATCTTTAGGTCTATCATGAAATCAATATTGCATCATGTACCCATGGACACACATGACAGCATTGGTTTTGGTGTGTGGGAAACACAGTTCATGTGCAAAAAAGTAGAAGCTCAGATGCAATGTGTTCTGGGGTCACTCATAGAAAATACGACAACATTTGTCACACCAAGCGCCATACAGCTTCTGCCATGCCATATCTGAGACGGTGCTGGTCCGTGTTGGTACTCCACAGTCAGCACATAGAAGCAAGTCCGCCATTTTGATTTTGGAGGCACGATTGGATGATCTGTTTACCATTGACAGTAATGTACCATGTTGATTGAACGTTTGTATCCACTGTAACCACGTCTGTTGTGCACCACACCACCTTCCAACTAACATGAGGCTCCTTGGCCTCCATGACGTTTGGTGGATGCCTCTGTTGTAGGATGTGATATATCTCCTACGCCGTGCACATCATCAGTGGCACTACGATGTGGACAAAACTGTTTTCAATTTAAAAGTGCTGAAGTAGTAGAAGTGTGTGTGGGGGGGGGGGGGGGGGGTGGTGCTATGTCTTGCGTCATCAGTGGTGCTGTGCTGTAAGGGAGGGCCGAGGTAAGGGCTACAGCAGCAAGTCTGTCAAACTTTCTGGGCGGTGATGCCACAACTTGATGTGCAATCTGACAGACAGGGCCACCGAGCTGTAGTGGACATGTACTAGGCCAAGGTGTCCCCTGTCTTGGGGAAAGGTTAGCGATTCATAACTGACTTTGAAGAGCATGTCTGTATTGATGTAGGCTCCAAATGCCACTAATATAAGCCAAGCCATCAGTAAAGGTATTGCAAGTACATGGCACAATGTGTGTAAGGCGTGATGCTAGGTAACATTGATGAAGTAAGTCCTTCGAAGAATGTCGAGGGTCTGTGTATGAAGGTAGGAGATCTGTACCTGAATTTGTTGTAATAAGAGGCGGTAATTAAGGGCCGCAGTGCGCTGTATGTCATCGTGAAGCTCTACTCAGAGACATTTGATAGTACCACTAAGCTGTAGGGGGTTGACACACGCTGGGGTCAACCCGTCTCCTGTGTTCATGGCGACTGATTTAGTGACGCTGCAACAGCTGCCTGAAGCCACACCTATGTTGCAATCCATTCTAGTGCGCTGGTTCCATGGTCGCTGTTGTGGAGCACGAGAGCAAGGTAGTCTGCATATACTGTACAGCGAATGTGACGCCACGTAAGGTGAGTCCAGTGAGGCGTTGACGGAGGCCACAGAAGAGCGGTTCCAGTGCCACAGCGTACAGTAAGATCGACAGGGTACAGCCTTGACGCACTGATCACGAAATTGGGAGGGACTGCGTTAACGAGCACCTAGGAGGTCGTCCCTCAGAGGAGGCGCGTCACGATGTCTATGAATTGCTATGGGTATTGCCTGTGTTTGAGAACGGATATCGGGTACATGTGATCCCTTGATCGAAAGCTTGGCTAAAATCCAATGAGGTCAGCGCTCACGAGATGCGGCGTGCACTTGCTAGGGCTATTATGTCATGGTATTGACACAGCGCTCTGTGGATGTTAGTGTTTTTTCCATGATCTGGTGAGATGATGTGAGGCGGGTTCGGTCGTATATGTTTTGCTAATAGTCTAGTGAATATCTTCATGTCGTTGTGTCAATTGGCAGTAATCGTGTATTCGAGCGCCATCTGTTGGATTGTGAATCGGTATAATCATTCCTTGCACAAAGGCTGTGGGGAGGGACACCGCAGAGGACATGAGCTCCTGACAGACGTTTGTCAACTTGGGAGCCAGAAAATATTGAAAAGTTCTATAGAACTCCAAGGGGAACCCGTCGGGGCCGGAAGACTTCTTTGATGCTGTTTTACCTATGGCAACGATAACTATATTTTCCAGAGCCAATAAAATTCCTCTGAGTTTGAGGCCGCATTGTCAACTATAAGATTCTGACGTTTCGGCGACTGTTGCAAGACGCCTTCCTCCGGGTGTACTGCTAACTGTGACAACGGCCGCGGGAGCCTACGTTTGCATTCATTTTCCGTAATTTCGTCCAATAATTCAGTCTGTAAGTACTATGGAACAGTGCCATAAACCAATCACGAAACTCCTGTCACCATCGTCGGATTGGAACACTGAGTAGAATAAAGTCGTGTGTAATGGTCGGAAAAGGTTGCACCAGTACCGCGTTGTGTGGTGTGCAGCCGTCTGCAGTGGTGAAGGCCTGTATCAGCGCCTTTCTTTGCATTGGACGTTCTCGAATGACATTGTATATGGTGGGTTGTTCCGTTGTTAGTGTGTCATGTGTTCTCATTTGGAAAATAGTCCCTTCGAGGTGTCGGAGCATACAAGCTACGATCTGTGCCTTCACATGATGTACTGTCATCAGTTGCTCCAGTGTGGGTGGCAAGGAGGCACATTTGCGAAGGACGATGAAATAAAAATCGAGGGTGTGCCTCCTCCAAGCAGCGGTCTCACGACCATACGTAATCAAAGTTCTGCATGAGGCTGGCTTGGACAGTTTAACCATGAACTGATCAATGTAGGATACGTTGGGAGGCGGCGGAAGCGTGAACACGACGCGTCCTCGGTGGCGCGCCGACAATCCGGAGAAACAAAATGAGAGAGGTTTAACTTCCAGAGATGTCGGCTGCCCCACAGACGTTGGCGGCGAAGGCTGAAAGCACATATGTAGGCCTCGTGATCAGAAAAGGCTACTGGCCACACCTCCGCGTCGATCACTGTTGCCGCGAGAGAACGGGAGACGTAAATCCAATCAATACAACTAGACGAGTGATTCGTGAAATGGGTGAATCCCGGTCGATTTCCTTAGGCATGTATTGATGTATCTACTAGCTGATGAGTGGCCCAAGTTCGGGGCACGGTGAATGGCGTGGCAGCTGATCTTTAGGTGCTTGGGTGCTATTGAAATGGCCTTCTTAACACCAAGTCATCGTGCCTATCCTGGAAAAGTGGTGCTGTTCCTTCCGCAAAGAAGAGTGACTGGTCGCAAAGGCGATTCGTTCCGGAAGGGGTATACTCACTGATAAACTTGGGTGCCTAGCACTGTTACGGCCATTCCTCTAGCGTTGGGGAGATATCGTACTTCGTTCGCCTCGAGACCCTTCCCTGAGGAGAACTGCAACATCGCTGTTAGTTGGCGAGGCGTGAGACACATGAGCTGTATAACCATACATACCCGAGAAATAGTCGACGAAGATCTCTTGGAGAAATGCGATGTCAATGACTGCTGCACTGAGCATGTCTTGGAGCAGCAACAACTTTGCACTTTCTGAACTGTATTAACCTTGGTTGTCACTAAGTGATAGGCCTGTAGATTGTCTCCTGCAATGGGGACCGTCATCAGCGTCGCCATAAATGCTGTGGCCTGTCATCTGCAGGCCGTGTCCGAGCCGTCATCTGCTGGTACTTGTGAGAGGCCGAGGTGTGTGAGGAGAGACTCCTCTCCTCAGCCACCACAGCGGGCATAGAATCCTCTTCAATGTCGTCCGCCATGGTCCGTAAGCAGACTATGGCCGCGGTAGGACACTTGTGAGCTGAGTGACGAAGGGTGAGTCCGCAGTTGTTTCCGGCTGTGTACCGGCAGCAAGAATTGGTGAGAGATATGCAGTGAAATGCTTACGCGAAATAAAATACTGTGATGGGACACTGTGAAGGACACTAACAATGGTTTTACGAAATTGTTAATTGTACCATTAACTTAAATTAGGTAAGCAGATTTCCTATGTGAACGTATCTATTAACTAATTTAAACCTTTTTTTGCCTTCGTTTTTGTTGTTTCAAAATTCCTCTGGTACTCTACCGTCTAGAAAAATGGTATTTTACATAAACTTCTTAAATTTGGCAAATTACACTAGCGCGTCTCACGTGTCTTTGTTAACTTTTACTTAGGACAGTTTGCAGGAAAGAGAAAGATAAATCATCAGACGACACCTGCCTCTTAATATCAGCGAGAATTGTGACTTTAGTACTTCTTTAAATACAATGCATGCAAAAAAGTGAAACACTGGCAAGACATGGCCGGATGTCAAAATAACTTCGCACAAGTACCTACACACCATCTGTGAGAATGAAAATGAAAATGATTAGCGTTGCAATTTTCTGTGGCAGGTTGAATGGCCACTACCCTGGCGGGATATACACTACTGGCCATTAAAATTGCTACATCAAGAAGAAATGCAGATGATAAACGGGTATTCATTGGACAATATATATTATACTAGAACTGACATGTGATTACATTTTCACGCAATTTGGGTACATAGATCCTGAGAAATCAGTACCCAGAACAACCACCTCTGGCTGTAGTAACGGCCTTGATACGCCTCGGCATTAAGTCAAACAAAGCTTGGAATTCGTGTACAGGTACAGCTGTCCATGCAGCTTTAACATGATACCACAGTTGCCACGCGGGATTAGCCGAGCGGTCTCAGGCCCCGCAGTCATGGACTGTGCGGCTGGTCCCGGCAGAGGTTCGAATCCTCCCTCTGGCATGGGTGTATGTGTTTGTCCTTAGGATAATTTAGGTTAAGTAGTGTGTAAGCTTAGGGACTGATGACCTTAGCAGTTAAGTCAAATAAGATTTCACACACATTTTTGATAGCACAGTTCATCAAGAGTAGTGGCTGGCGTATTGTGACAAGCCAGTTGCTCGGTCACCATTGACCATAAGTTTTCAATTGGTGAGAGATTTGGAGAATCTGCTTGCCAGGGAAGCAGTCGAACATTTTCTGTGGCCAGAAAGGCCCGTACAGGACCTGCAAAATGCGGTCGTGCACTATCCTGCTGAAATGTAGGGTTTCGCAGGGATCGAATGAAGTGTATAGCCACGGGTCGCCACACATCTGAAATGTAACGTCCACTGTTCAAAGTGCCGTCAATGCGAACACGAAGTGACCTAGACGTGTAACCAATGGCACCCCATACCATCACGCCGGGTGATACGCAAGTATGGCGATGGGGAATACACGCTTCAAACGTGCGTTTACCGCGATGTCACCAAACCCCCGTGCGACCATCATGATGCTGTAAACAGAACCTGGATTCATCCGAAAAAAATGACGATTTGCCATTTGTGCACCCAGGTTCGTCGTTGAGTACACCATTGCGGACGCTCCTGTCTGTGGTGCAGCGTCAAGGGTAACCACAGCCATGGTCTCCGAGATGATAGTCCATGCTGCTGCAAACGTCGTCGAACTGTTCGGGAAGATGGTTGTTGTCGGTGTCGCCACCGGGGCCAACCTTGTGTGGATGCTCTGAAAAGATAATCATTTGCATATCACAACATCTTCTTCCTGTCGGTTAAATTTCGGGTCTGTAGCACGTCATCTTCGTGGTGTAGCAATTTTAATGGCCAGTAGTGTATACGGAGAGTAAACAGCATAAGATGTCCAGTGGTGGCTGCGAAGGATACGGGGATTCCGTGTACTCGTCTGTGACAGCAATGTCAGCAGCTGACATGGTTGAATGAGGCCACACTGTGGTCTGCATGTGTCCAGGGGGACGGCGGTTCAAATATACGTCCGACCATCGAGTTAGGATTTCCACGATTTCCCTAAACCGCTCCAGGGAAGTGCCAGGATGGTTTTTATGAAGAGGCACAGCCGATTTCCTTTCTCATACTTGAAACAGTCTGAGCCTGTGCTCCATCTCAAACGATCTCGATTTCGATGGGAAGTTATACCATAATTTTCCCTCCTGCATTTGGCCGGCTTCTCGAATGGTGGCATTTCCGCATTTGTGGGACATTTGGATGTGACAGGGGCCCAACGCTGGCCTGCATGAAACGCGAGGGCAGGCATAGTAGTCGTCAAGTTTCCGGTCGACCTCGTCTGACAACCACATGGGACTTTCGCCATACCGGGCACATCGTAACAACCCCTGTCCATCTGCGCCTGCCGTCCGAGAACAAGTAATGGACGCCCTGCAACATTCTGTCACTCCGAATCGTTGGTCGGAGACTCTCAGCAACCAGAGTAGGGAAGTAGCGTCCCGCATGTGGTCTGCCATTAACACCATAACACAAACGCCTGTGTTTGGAGTGTTGTAGCGACCGGAAAGCGTAGATTACAAGTGAATGACGGCGCATTATGTTCAACGAATGAATAGCGGTCGTGCCACACCTCGGCTGGTCATAATCGGCGGGTATGGTGGCGACATGGGGGGGGGGGGGAGGGGGGGGGCTGTCCTTTTCTAGCAGCGTTTTGGAGAGGCGTAGCTGTGTGACTCCTGGGTTCAGGGTGTGGGGAACCATCGGATATGATTTCAGGTTACGGCGCGCAGTGATTGAGAGAACCCTGACGGTAAAGCGGTTCGTCACGGGCATCGTACGTCCCCATGTATTAGCTCTCATGCGACAGTGCTGTGGTGTTTTCTTCAATCGAAAAAAGCTGGTCCACACATGGCACGTGTGTCTGTGAACTGTCTGGATGAAGTTAAGGTATTCCCATGCCCAGCAAAATGCCAGATTTGTCCGCAATAGAACATGGGTGGGACCAACTCGGACGTAAATTCCGTCCCCGTACCAATATCCAGGTTAGGAAGCACCAGTGACAACACTTGTGAGCTAGCTTACCTCAGGAGAGGATACAACGTCTTTATGACAACTTCCCCAAAGGAATCAGTGGCTGCATCCAGGCCTGAGAGGGTGCAACGTCATACTGATAAGTGGTCTCATACTACTAAGTCCTTCTTAAATTTCATTCGATTTTATAATCACCAAAATAACGTCACATACCCTCTCAACTCGTGAAATTGTGTTTCGTTTTGTCTTCCCTTTCTGGGTGTTTCTATTTTTTGCTAGCCAATGTATGACACAAAAAGTTTTTAAGAATTCAGGGCAAACTGGGAAAAATCACATTTATAATACCATCTGCAGTTGTCACATAACACACGAGGATAAAGAAAATTACCTATCTCTTCTAATTCCGTTGCTACTTCCTCTCACAATTTTTAAGTAACATTCCTCAAATGATACTGAGGCGTCTTTTGGTCTCAGGAGCATACACTATGTGATCAAAAGTATCCGGACACCCCTAAAAACATAGGTTTTTCATATTAGGTGCAACGTGCTGCCACCTACTGCCAGGTACTTCACATGAGCGACCTCAGTAACATTAGACATCGTGAGAGAGCAGAATGGGGAGTTCCGGGGAACTCACGGACTTCGAATGTGGTCAGGCGATTGTGTCACTTGTCTCGTATGGCTGTACCCGGGATTTTCACACTCCTCAACATCCCTAAATCCACTGTTTCCGATGTGATAGTGAAGCAGGAACGTGAAGGGACACATACAGCACAAAAGCGTACAGGCCAACCTCGTCCGTTGACTGACAGAGACCGCCAACAATGGAAGAGGGCCGTTATGTGTAATAGGCACACATATATCCAAACCATCACACAGGAATTCCAAACTGCATCAGGATCCAATGAATGTACTATGACATTTAGGAGGGAGGTAAGAAAACGTGGATTTCATCGTCGTGCGGCTGCTCATAAACCACACATCATGCGAGTAAATGCCAAACGACGCCTCGCTTGGTGTAAGGAGCGTAAACATGGGACGATTGAACAGTGGAAAAACGTTGTGTGGAGTGACAAATCACGGTACACAATGTGGCGATCCGATGGCAGGGTGTGGGTATGGCGAATACCCGGTGAACGTCATCTGCCAGCGTGTGTAGTGCCAACAATAAAACTCGGATGCGGTGATGTTATGGTATGGTCGTGTTTTTCATGGAGGGCGCTTGCACCACTTGGCGTTTTGCGTAGTATTATCACAGCACAGGCCTACATTGATGTTTTCAGCACCTTCTTACTTCCCACTGTTGAAGAACATTTCGGGGATGGTGGTTTCCATATTTCAACACGATCGAGTGCCTGTTCATAATACACGACCTGTGGCGGAGTTGTTACATGATAAATACATCCCTGTAATGGACTGGCCTGGGAGTGGCAGAGCGGTTATAGACGCTTCAGTCTGGAACCGCGCGACCGCTACGGTCGCTGGTTCGAATCCTGCCTCGGACATGGGTGTGTGTGATGTCCTTAGGTTAGCTAGGTTTAAGTAATTTTAAGTTCTAGGGGACTGATGACCTCAGATGTTGAGTCCCATAGTGCTCAGAGCAGTTTTTTTAATTTTTTTTTCCTGGCACCGATACCTTTCCTAAGTTCAGCACTCTGTGAAGAATGGGTTTCCATTCCTCAAGAAACCTGCCAGCACCTGATTGAACGTATGCTTGCGAGAGTGGAAGCTGTCATCAAGGCTAAGGACGGGCCAACACCATATTGAATTCCAGCATTACCGATGGAGGGCGCCACGAACTTGTAAGTCATTTTCAGCCAGGTGTCCGGATACTTTTTATCACATAGTGTATTAGTCCTTTCACCAGGCTGGTTAGCATCTTCCACTTCATCACTTTGTCGCGCGGCTGCAACCGCTCATTGAAATTGATTTGAAGCTTGTGAATGGTCGTACGACAACGCACGACCATGGACGACCGGTTCACTCGCAACAGCAGTTCATTTCCGCGAGTCTGCTTTACCCGCGCGTTGTCGTGCAAAATGGTGCTACGGTTTGTAGCAAGTTTAAGCGCTCATTGGACATTAGGCCTTAGCTTAGATCTGCTGACAGCTTTAATTGCCGATGTCATTACCTGGAATTTAACTGTACCAAGAACGATGTGTTTTTAATAAGTCTTCAATGTGCCGTTACCTTGAAACGGCCCAATTTCATAACACGTAAGCCGTAATACTAAAACAATCAATTACGAAAATTCTTTAATCACCAATAAGACGTTTTCTGTTATTTTACTACAGCAAATTGTACCAATACAGATGCGTGTTTGAGGGATCCTCAGTGTGCTGGTATTTTGTAACATTATTTATTCGTAGGTTATAAGCTGTTATACAAAACCCACCAAATACGGGCTTAAACTAAAAACGATGAAATTCACTACGGCCTCATATTATGTTCCTGACGACAGACAACGTGTGGCGTGAAAATGACGTCACGTTTTCATCAGGTGTTGTGAACTGAGTGTCATCCCTTCTAACAAGATACAGAATAATAAGAAAACTAAAGCAAAAGTACTAGCTGTAGAGCACAGAGAGGGAAAAAAAAGCAGAGTTCGAATTTATACAAGGGGTATTAAATAAAGTAACATATATAAGCATCAACACTACTACTGATTTATTACAATAACTGTCGTTGCTGAATGTCCATAGAACACGAGCTGATCCAGAGTTCTGCATTAGGGCAGGCGGTGAGGAGGGGTGTGTGGGAGGGGGGGGGGGGTGAGCATAGTTTTTTTCAAGATCTATTTCCTGTATCTGCTCCTTGCCCTGACTAGCAGTAAAACCATAACCTAACGCCACTCACAGTTTTAAGAAGCAACTCATGCCTCGGATTTTCGTAATGGTAATAACACGAAATATAAAAAAAAATATTATTAATGTAATAACAACTTGTTTACATCAGCGTAACTTCCAATAGATTGCAGTCCAGAGAAATACATTACTTGAAAAGCAAAGGTCAGAAAAATTGACAAATTCATGTCTTATTTAAGATGTATAAAGGCAAAATATTCTCACAACTTTGCCATCGTCGTAACTTACAAGATATAAAATCGAGGTGTGCGCTCTCTATTTCAAGCATTTCACTTCCGTGTATGTTATGGTTGACTGAATAAGTACTGATCGATGAACGATACGAATATCCCCCTGTGAATGAGTGCGCAAGATTACAAGTAATTGTTATATGTTTGCACAGACAACCTTGAAGGTAGGGCAACCACTGTGGTGAGTAGTCATCTTGGGTATTAATACCCGCTTCAGCTGTATTTAGAACTTAACTACTAAATCACTAATGAGTATGACAGAGCACGCGGCCGCGTCTCCTGTCCGCGGTTCCGTGCAGATGGAGAAGCAGACACGTCAATTACACTGTATTCGAATCCGGCTGTTTAACTCTATGACATACCGTCTTTTAGCGGTGCTTTGTGCTGACGGACAACGAATTCTGGGTATAAAGGTTCAGAGCTTTCGTGCTCTAATGTTTTACTCATTTGTTCACCTGAAGATGTGGCTTCTAGTACCACGAAACCGGTAGTGATCCAATAATGAAGGAAAAAATACAGCTGAAGCGGTTATTAATACCCAAGACGTTGCACGCTTGTCACTTGTTTTTTTTTATATCTGAGGTTGATTCCGTTGGAATGCTGCGGTTATCTTATTCTCTCTCCGGGCTGTTCCTGAATTTATTGTGTTAAGATATCTTCTGAGGGGATCCACTCTCGCTGTCAGAAAGCACATTCTTCTTCTCCCGCGCTCCACGTCAGAACGTGAGGGCACAATCCTGTCAGCCAGAGGAAACCCACGTGCAGGCGTCTGATTACTGACGGTTTCACATCATCACCAGTCATTATTGCTTTCAACGTTCTCGAAACAAGTCTTGTTGAATCAGTACTACATAAAGTCAGGATAGCATTTTCTTAAAATTGGGCTTTTGAGGGGAAGTTTTAACAATAAGTAAAAATAGTATCAGTCCTGCCTTCTGGGTTAAAAGGTGGTGAGCGTTCTTTAATCTTCTATGATAATGTTAACTAAGGCTAAAAGTAACAGGAACCGAAGAGAAAAAAATAGCATTTGTTTCAGTTCTGAGAGACTGCGGTGATTTCTGCTTTTTCCTGTTGAGGTATTCATAGTTGAAGTTATTGGCCATTAAGATTTGAAATTCTTCTCCCGATTCCGCAGACTATATTTCCTAAGTGGCTCTAATAAGTTTTTTGCAGTTCTGAGGAATTCAGAAAACGTTTTCGAATCACTACAACATGTAAAATGTTTCTCTCTCCTGCGTTACGTGGATGTATCGTCGAAGGTGACAAAAGGTACGCAGCGCGGAGCGGTCTGGAGCGCTGCAGTCATGGACTGTACGGCTGGTCCCGGCGGAGGTTCGAGTCCTCCCTCAGGCAGGGGTGTGTGTGTTTGCCCTTAGGACAATTTAGGTTAAGTAGTGTGTAAGCGTAGGGACTGATGAGCTTAGCAGTTAAGTCCCATAAGATTTCACACACATTTGAACATTCTGACAAAAGGTAACGAACGGAATATAGAAGAGTCATAAATTTTGTTATTTCACCCCAGTTAAACACTACGAAAAGTCGTAAGTTGATATAATTAGACATTGTTGTAGAACAAAATTAGGTCTTCGTGAGCTGCAGTATGTAATGCAATAAATGAGAAACGATTTTAACGATCTGTGCGCTGGTAAAATTGCAGTACTACATTGTTAGGCAAAAAAAATATTATTTTTTCACTCTTACGTTAGCAGCATAAAATACGTAGATGAGCCCTAACAAGTTCTTAAGCAACAGAAACTACGAAATACCATGGATTGGACATTTTTAATTCCATATCACAACGCTAAGCATACCTATTTCATAGAGGAAAGACTTATTTATATGTTTCACCAGTAGATTTTACGTTTTACATCTTGCCAGATAAATACCATTGCTCACTGTTTCCTTCTTTGGCTCTGAGCACTATGGGACTTAACTTCTGAGGTCATCAGTGCCCTAGAACTTAGAACTACTTAAACGTAACTTACCTAAGGACATCACATACATCCATGCCCGAGGCAGGATTCGAACCTGCAACCGTAGCGGTCGCTCGGTTCCAGACTGTAGCGCCTAGAGCCGCTAGGCCAACCCGGCCGGCGTTTCCTTCTTTATTTTCTGAAAAAAAGCATTATTAAGTGGTCTTTATCCCTACTTCTGTAGCTCACAGATGAAATACCAGATAGAGCTTTAGATTATCTTTCATAATTATGCAATCCATGAGAGTTCTACTCAGTAAATCACATTCAGTTATCGTAGAAACACCACAGACGCGTGTTACAGTGGTGGCCGGTATTAGTGGAAACAATAAAAAGCGATACAATAGTGCGGCTATAGGGACCGCATTTTTGTGCACAAATATTATACCACGAAATCGGCACTGAGAGCATTGAAATTTTGTACAATAGTATTACACTAGGAAGAAAACACAATACGTGTTAAAATCTGGTGCCCTGAACTCTCAGTCAGTCAGGGTCGATATTATCACTGGCCACTCTCTGCCTATACTGGCTCTCTACGTCACGCAAATCTCCACGGGATCGGGCTTGCCACACCCATCAATATCGTGCTTCGTTACTAGCTAATCAGCTAATCGCGAACGGGGTGCGTACTTTAATGTCATGAAAGTGATTACCTGTTGCAAACCACAACAAACAATTCTGATCGAGAAAGCTCTTGACTACAGTCACTATGCGGAATAAAAATGTTTTAAAATCTTCTGTTACATCAACGTAGCAAGAGCTTGCAAGTTTCATCCTTTAGTTTTGCTGTTACATGCATACGAAAAGTGAGAGAGCAATCTTTACTGTTTCACTTTCCGTTATACCCTCATATTAAAAGCGAGGTACCTAGAGGAGACGGAATATTTTCGTAAAAGCTGGTACCAAATTGGCTCAGACCCGCAAAGGAATATTACAGGACGTCTTGCACTGAGAAAATTCCCTAAGAACCGAAGTGTGTATTTATTCATACACAAGAAAGGGAACAATTTGATACAAACAACTACAAAGGAATCACCGTACTCTGTAAATTAAAGCCAAATAAGAAAAACAAGCGAATCACTTAATTAGAGAATACGAGGCAGACCGCGTGCAGAACAAGTTTTGAACTTTATAATATTACTTCAAATTTGTAGAACGAAACAAATGGTAATCATACTTATTTAATACACAGAATCAAAAAATTCTATGGGCAGGCACTAAGTAACGTACCAGGAGAATTTCAAGTTGATAAAGTTCTTAGAAAAAAAATGAAACACTATTTCAAATATTCATGTCTGGCAAAAGAAGTTAAATAATAGTTTGTGTCGATTCCCATATTAAGTTTAAGACAGAGTCTGGGGAAAAACATTGTACAGAAAATGTTACTGAAGGCTTGGAGTTTAACATCAATTCCCGACTTCCCATGAGTATTCCGCAGGACAGTATCACCTAAACTGATGAAAGGAAGTTCATGTGACATCTGTGCAACTATTGTACTTAAACAAGCCATTGTTAGACACCTATTTAAGGAAGATGGTAGAAAATTTACTAATGACTAACGACTTGAATAGCAGGGAGATGGACGTGATGGCGCAATTTTGATATCAAATTAATATGCAAATTGATTAAATTGATCAAGTAATTACCCCCAACCATGCCCACACCCACCCCCCATGACGTCATGTGTTTTCCGCAGCCTACACGTGGGTCCGCGCAGCCTCCCACTCACACCTTCGGCTCCCCCACCCCCATCTACCCTATTGACGCGAATTTCGATTTTTGGCGGCAATTTCTTTGTACCATGGCTATGCTGGCATCCCTCCCCACCCCCACCTGGGAATTGGCATAAAATTAAAAATGGTGGTGCCCTTTCCGGGACTTGAACTCTGGTCCTTCTTGACAGAAAGCCCAAGTGCACCCACCAACACTTGCAAATTGCCCAGATGCAGAAGAGGAAGATTAGGTTAGTGTACTTTATTTTCGTTGGGAAACTGAAATAAAGATAGGTCCTAATTATGTAATTAGTTATAAAGACTGGATCTATTTACATAACCGAATGCATAGCACTACACAAGGACTATCTAAAATCGTTATGCGGCTCAAAAATTGACGACGCCATACAACTGGTATTATCTTGCTGGAACAAAATTTCATAAGATGACTTGCAACTAGTGGCAGATGCACTCAGTCGCTATCCTACACCTACAAACTGTCAGGCAAAAGGCTGGGCTCTAAGGTACTATCTTTTTGTTTTTGTTTAGGGTAAATATATACAACTGAAGAGATACTGGTGTTGGACAGAGAGGACTTTAGTAAGTGTATTATCTATAAGCATACATCTGAGGACTGTATATATCGCTGTTTAACGCCAGAGTTCGCTACAGACTCCTGCTCAACAATCACCTTGCAGCCCAAGTAATCAAAGCCAATACACACTACCACGACTGCAAAATGAGGAAACAATGGCCTTCGAAACGGAAGCAAGACATCCTCTGCCCTGTCACTGTGGGAGATGAAGCTAATTGTGTAGGTTATCATCTTCGGATAGCAGTTGAAAACGCTCTACAGTGCCACAGACTCTTCCAGGTTCCATAAATTGTGATGTCTTTCACAATTTTGTGAATGAGAAACATCACCTCAATGTCTTATTCCTACCAGCCTGTGTGTCATGGGAGCTCCATAGTTTACAGTATGCGATATTCAGTTTTCTGTGAGAGCTAAGGGATCCTAACGTGGTAATACTGTTTAGCAGCTGAAGCATATTTCGAAGGCATGGTAGAAAAACAAAGTGTAGGACAGTGTACATAGCTGTAGTCATACACTGCTTGAATGTGTTACAGTAGAAAAAACAATGTATTAAACTGTCTATGAAGGATCAATACAGGAACCCTGTTCTGTGATTGATAGTCTGTTGCATATGATCTTCTTGCACTAGCATCAACAAAAATTTATGCAGATCTGTACAAGCGACTTTGAGAATTGGCCACATTCTCCAAAGGAGTGATATGTGTATATGTAATATGTTCGAAGTCAACACGCAGACGGTATTTATTTTTTCGATATAGGCCTATCAGACGAGAGAGATGCGGTAAAATCTTATAGGAGGTTCTATTAAAAATCATTCTCTCACGATTTGTTTCGTAATTGCAGGTGTGATATGACTTCACATTGAGAAAACGGTATTTGCCATAGTGTACAAAACATCAACGTCCTTTGAGTTATAGCATGTTGTTGAACTTAAAATGATTGTGTTATTTTCAGACATGTGAGCTAACGACGTGAAAGATTGTATTCTCTAGTGTTATTTCACATGTATGAAATGTCTGTAATACTCACGTACATGACAGTTTATATACAGACATTGATTTGACGCTCCCAGTTCGTGTAATCTGGCCATCAAGCTGAAAGAAATTGCGTAACCCAGATGTTTTATCTTTGGAGTTTAAATTCTGGCTCTTTCTTCACTCTGATGATGGTTTGGAAATAACGAGGACATTCAGCGGTAATCGGTAGTTTTTACAGCAAAGTAGTGGAAGCTTTTTTCCCCACTTTTACACAGAGGGACATAATGGGCTACTGAATTTTGACCATATGTACTCGGCGGCGGTGCACTTCGTTCTGTCTCAAAATAATGAGATGAGAATGTATCCTGCAGTCGAAAGTAAAAACTATACCAGTTTTGCTCATAAACTAAAAGAAAATGGACTGCACCTATTTTCGTGGAAAGAGGACATTTATCATCGCCGTGACTGTGGTTTCCTTTTGAAAAGATACTTGATTATAAGAAACGCGATTGATGTTGAATAAAAGTGTTCTCCATCGCTGAACTGTGGTCGCTCGTGGTCGGGCAGTGTGGAGGACGGTCCTGTGTGTGTGTGTGTGTGTGCGTTTGGATGGGTGGCTAGGTGGGTGGTCGCGTTAGGCAGCTGTGTCTCAACCAGGGGGCTTACTGTAGGACAGGGTGGCCTTCGTTTACCTTCTGTTGATTAGATGAGCATACATGCTTCTGTGTTCGTGAAGGACCATCCGCCCGCTCATCCGCCAGGAGAATGGAGATAGACTGCACAAAGCCGCGAAGTGCTCGGCGTATTGCAACTGGCTGTTTGAAAAAAGAAACCTGTCGCCCACAGATGGAGGAAGGGAGGGAGGGCGAGAGGGGGTAAAATGGCTTCCAAGTTGGTTACTTCATCATTACTGTTCCATTCCTGAATGTCCCGGGATGTGGCTTTCACAACATGCTTGAGGTAGTAGAAGTAAAAGAGGTACTTTTATTTTATTGATGAAGATAAATAAATAAAAACATTTGGAAGACGTTGCAGCATACAGGATTAGGACGAATCTGCACCATTGGTGAACACTTCCAAACATCTATCTGAATGTGACGACCTGTACATTTAATGCCATGCTTCACAATGACAAGCAGCAAGTATCCAGTGTTCTGCCAAGGCTCCCTCCATCTCAACCAAATGGTGTCAGTCAATCATTATGCAGTAATCAACAGCGTACTAGTGGACGGACGGGATGGGAAAGACACTGTCGTCACGCGGGGTAGCCGAACGGTCTTCGGCTCCTTGTCACAGTCCGTGCGGCTGCCGCCGTCGGAGGTTCGAGTCCTCCCTCGGGCATGGGTGTGTGTGTTGTCCATAGCGTAAGTTAGTTTAAGTTAGATTAAATTGTGTGTAGGCATAGGGACCGATGACCTCAGCAGTTAGGTCCCATAAGAACATACCACAAAATTCCAAAAAAGACACTGTTGATATGCGGCGATGTACACTAATAGACACCGCAGTTGATAGAGCGATCAATTTTGCAATTTCCCCGTTCCATACCAGCCGGTGAATGCTTTCCAATTTCTGCATCATGTCTAAATCACCCCTACACTACTTTTCAAGTACCATATGCTAGATTGCGAATGCAGGTAGATGACTGTGCAGTACGTACATTCAGTCATGTACACCAAGGTACACCAGTTGTTCTGTAATTTCAATGCCAGCCAGTGACGCAGCAGAATGCCTCCCAGTTTCTGTATCATCACTAAATAACCCCTCGACTACTTTGCAGGCACAATATACTAAGACTGTGAATGCAGCTAGAAGACTGCGCAGACAGCGTCCTATACCGATGCAATTAGATTATTTACATATTTTCAGCGTATCGATCATAATGTACAATTTACGATTACGGCTGGCCATCTTTCCCTGTGTGGATGGGCGTCACAGAGTATTCTCGTATTTGTAGGATAAATTCGGAGGTTGCCAGATCCCTCCCACATTCTTCTTCACCAATACTCCCTGCAACACCAATCTTACAGGCGGCAACCAACCAAAACCACAAGATCTCTCCAGATGCTTGTGTATCGAAGAGGGTAGCACCTCTGATTGGTGTATAGTAGACATGAGAGTGTTGCGGTGATATAACAGATGGTTAAGAGGAAAGGTGTGGTTTATACTTGATGGAGCTCCAGATGAACGGAGTTTGCAACCTTTCACGTAAATCAACCATGCTATCAATTCTGAAGCATTATTCCAATGTTTGGAATCAGTACCAGGAAGATACTGGGACGAGAGAAACGATCGTAGAGCATAAACACACACTCCAATGGTTACGCGGTTCTGCATCTAAAAATGCTATACTGTAAAAGCTATATGGTTTCCGAAGTTTTAGTCATATGGAATTCAACACTTAATACGCTAATGAAGGATATATTTGTCCAGCATCAGACATACAATCAACCCACAAGTTTCCTACCCCAATCACTACAATGCCAAACTTTAAAATGATAAAACTACTTCCTTCTGCACCATTCTGGAGTCCAAGGAAGTCATCTTCAGTGTATATCCACAAATCGAGCTGCTTATAAACCAATAGGAAAAAAATCTGGAGAGCGTTGCTCTGTCTCTTAGGAAATTAATGGATTTTTTACTTTTTTTAAAAAAAAGTCAGAAACGTCACACACTTTCTGCATCAGTTGTGCATATCATTAGTAGTAGTAGTATTAGTAGTAGTAGTAGCAGTAGTATTGGTTTTGACGGATGCGGCAACGTCTCACTAGGAAATAGAGCGAAGAAAACCGACATGAATATATTCGATAGCTGGTGCATTGAGGTACCATCCACACCTTGCTGCACAAAAATATGAAGAAGCAGCAACATATTATGAGGGAGTAAGCACCATGATCATGAGCCAAAAGAGATGTAACAGACTTATTGCTGTTAACAGTAGCATCACTATAGCTCTAGTAGCATTCCTCTTGCATAAAGAAGTCTTGGTCTGATGTTAGGTAGTTTTGATAATGTGTAGGAAAATACAGCAACATCGCCCTCACACCACATCTCGTGAGTACAACCTTCATCCCCGCCCCACACTCACTCACACACACACACACACACACACACACACACACACACACACACACACACACACACTATTAATGGTTATACACATTACACATGACATCGGCCCACGCTCCCCTACAGAACACTCTAATGAGTGGCTGAAGTCTGATAAACGCACTGATCCTTCTCCTTAATACTTAAGAAATAATATTTTTTGTGAGAACAATGTATATATTTCACTGCATGTGGAGAACAAAGTTATGGATTGGGATATACATACGTCGCCTTCATTGGAGAATATGTTACGGAAATCCACATAGTTAACAGGGGGAGAGGAAGGGTTAAAAGTGATTGCAGTGGAGCATAACCTTTTAGCTTTTCTCGGTCTTGAGTGTGTGGGTACCACTAACCCACCACAGGTCCTCGCATTTCTTGGTACATTTTCTCTAATTTTAGGTATTCTCAATTAGTTTCAGTAATTTTGCTAGTTTTTTCGCGTTTTAAGTATTTCTTCCAATTTCCCTCAATTTAACGTACTTTCCACCAATTTGTCGTAATTATACCAGGATTTCCTCGATTTTTAGCGATGTTATGTCATTTTCTCATTTTTTTTTTTTCCATTGGGCCGGCCGCGGTGGTCTAGCGGTTCAGGCGCTCAGTCCGGAACCGCGCGACTGCTACGGCCGCAGGTTCGAATCCTGCCTCGGGCATGGATGTGTGTGATGTCCTTAGGTTAGTTAGGTTTAAGTAGTTCTAAGTTCTAGGGGACTGATGACCACAGATGTTAAGTCCCTTAGTGCTCAGAGCCATTTGAACCATTTTCCATTGGTATGTTGTCATATTGCTGGCATACCCATGTGCTGTTTGATTTTATTTGAGGATATTTCCGTGTTCTACACACCAGCCTACTAAAAAATTTCTGAGAATTTCCCTCTTCCTGATGATCTACATGCATGTATTTTGAAATGGAAGATTATGAAAAGTGTAGTACCACTCGCCTCAGCAAATGGTGCAGATTAGAAACTCATAGTCTGGAAGCAAACTCGTGATCTGCTATGGCAAATCAGAGAGCTTCTCTGCTGACTCATGTAGTGACGCACTTGATGGAAACTCAAGTTCTGGCACAGCTCTACACATTCATCAGACTTCCACTCTACCATCTAGAGATCTGTAACAGAGAGTTGACATATGCACAGAGTTGATTTCTGATGATGCTCTGATAATTTTTCCCTTAAGTTATGCTTTTATTGCTTATGAGATTAGCTCCACTACTTTTGTGTACACCTCCCAACTCTGACTGCATCCCTACAACCTGTCAGGACACGTAGAAACTGTAGATTTTGGAGAATTTCGTTTATGCTAGCAATAAGTTATTCGTTAGTTGATAGTGTGCCGACTGGACTTAGCGTCCTGGATCGTAAGAGTTTCCCACCATGTACCTACAGAGTGCACGATCCCAGCAACATAATTTGTAGACGAACAGTTAACAAGGTATGCACGTGAACAGCAATCGTCTGCCGCTGACAGCTCTACACACATACAAGTAAGCAAGCACATTACCAATCGCAAAGTCTCGATTTCAACCACTTTTACATTATTCTCGACAGTGCTACAACTTCACAAAAAGGGAAAAGCTCTTCGTAAAACGATTCTATAGGGGATCTAAGCACATTTAAGTTTATCCTGCTAAAGAGCATAACATCTTCGATGCAAGTTATATTACCGATATGTCGTGATAATATTGTCTAGAGTCTCCAGTAATTACAGCAAACCATGGCATGCTGCTGCGCGTATCATGTTTCCCTTTATACTCTTAAAGATACACTATTATGGCACATAATCATCCCAGTTCCCCTATTTAGTGTGCTAGATTTCTGCTAGATGGTGGGAGAGAGTGCTTCGTTGGTATTATTCTTAAGTACGGTACAGGACAGCACATTAGTCAGACGGTATAGTACTGCTCTCGAATGCGTCCTGTCACTCACAACCAAACATTCTATGAATGCAATCGATTTGCTCTATTTTTTATATGTCGGCGTCCATGCATATATTGCGGATGGCTGCCATAAACCTCACCCTGTCCTCCCCCTGGTGGAACAACCTTCGTACGATATTCCGGGTGTACTGCATTGTGGATCATCATCTAGACACTGCTCTGGATATAATGCGTGGTTGAACCACCCGGGGGAGGACTGGGTCAGGTTCACTGGACCCGCCTAATGCCTCCTGCCCTGCTCTGGGGCTTGAAATGAAAGGGCGCCATGCTATGCACTCTTGTAACTCTAAGGCGGTCTTAGATGACACAACCCGCGCCACGTGCGCCATTTGGCTTGGTGTCCGGCAATCTGCACCGCTTCCACACCACAGGGGGCGGCAGCTAGCAGCTGGAAATCTGCAGGTGATTGTAATGTACAATGCCGTTCAGAAGGCATGCTTTGCTAAGTATCTACCACGAACAATAAATTTGTTTTTTAAGGTTAGTGTCTTTCTCCCACAGCTGTGTCCTAAAGAAAACAACAGCATATGTCTCGAGGGATGCAGCTGCTATTGGGAGTACCAGGCTATCTACCTGTCTCAGAATGAACAAAGGTTTTTTTTTCTAAAAATAGCAGATACATCCGGTTTTCCAGCCACTTCTTATTGTCCCCAGAGCTAAGATCTTTTCCTCAAACACATGCACGAAGCAGGACTAATGTGTTTTTCTCTACCATACACAGGAAAAATTCCTGCGAAGGACTGTCTCCTTCCATCCAACAGACATCTAGCACACAAAATAACGAAAGTGGGATGTTTATGTGGCATCATCGTAGAACTGTAAGACTATAAAAGAAGGTGTTGATAGGCGCAGCAGCATGCCATGGTTTGTTGTTATTACTGGAGAATCTAGACAATATTATTACGAAATATCAGTAATATAACTTGCATTGAAGATGTCATGCTCTAGAGCAGGATGAATTAAATGTGCTTAGACCCCCTACAGAATCGTTTTTGATGTTTGCGGGGCTGTAGCACTGCCAAAAATAAAGTAAAAGCTGTTGAAATCGAGATTATGCGATTGTTAATATGCTTGCATAATTGTATGTGTGTAGAGCTGTCAGTGGCAGACGGCTGCGGTTCACATGCATAGATTGTTAGCTGTTTGTCTAGAAATTATGTTACCGGGGTCGCGCACTCTGTAGGTAAGGAGAGGGGAACTCTCACGGTCCAGGATGCAGTCGACACACTGTCAATTAACAAATAACTTATTGCTAGCATAAACAAAATTCTCCAAAATCTACAGTTTCTACATGTCCTGACATGGTTGTAGGGCCTGGTCAGAGATGCAAGGTGTAAACAAAAGCAGTTAGGCTTATATCGTAAGCAATAAGAGCACATACTTATGGGTAAAAAATATCAGAACATCAGCAAAAATCACTCTGTACACATGTCAACTCCTTGTGGTAGATCCCTACATGGTAGAATGGAAGTCTGATGAATGTGTAGAACTAGGCCAGACTCTGAGTTTCCATCAATTGAGTCACTACATAAGTATGCAGATAAGCTCCCTGACGGACCGTAGCGGTAGACGGATGTGTTTCCAGGCTACGAGTCTCCGATCTGCACCATTCATTGCGTCACATCTAGGTACAAGGCGGATGTTGCTATACTTTTCATGATCAACCTACCCAAAATGCATGCATGTAGGAGAATTCTTAGGATTTTTTAGTAGACTGGTGGATATGAAACGCAAATATCCTCTACTAACTTCAAACAACACACAGGTATACCAGCAATGTGACCATAAACATAAGGAAAAATTAAAAATAGAATATGAAAAAAATGACATAACATCGGTAAAAGTCGATGAAAACCTGATATAATCACGACAAATGGGTGGGAAATACGCAAAATTGCCGGAAAGTGTAGGATAGTGTACATATCTGTAGTCATACACTGCTAGAATGTGTTACAGTCTAAAAAACAATGTATTAAACTGCTTATGAAGGACCAATACAGGAACCCTCTTTTGTGATTGATTGTCTGTTGAACATGGTCTTCTTCCAGTAGCGTCAACAAAACTTTATGCAGATCGGTGCAAGCGACTTCGAGCGTTGGGCACATTCTCCAATGGAGCGATACGTGTATATGTACGACGGTTGGAACTTTAATAGTGGCAACTATTTATTTACAGCTCGTACAAAATAGATACGTGTTTCAAAGTTTTACTGAACTTCAAAGTAGCCACCAGTACTGTGTATAACCCGTTGCCGGTAATGTGGAAGTCGTAGGATACTCTTGGCAGTGCCAGTTGTGTTGACAGTTCGAGCGGCGCGGTCTATTGCCCGACGAATTTGTAGCACTTCTGAAGCGAATGCCGTGAAGTGTTCCCTTCAGTTTGGAAATCGAGTTGAACTCACGAGAGCTTAAGTCAGGAGAGTGCAGTAGGTAGTATAGCACGTAGCTGCGTCAGCAGTCAAACAAAGCAGTAACAGCTCTCACTGTACGGGCTTGAGCATTGTCCTGTAAAATGATGGTCAGGTCCTGCAGAAAGTGTCATCACTTTTGTCTCTATGCTGGTCGTAGGTTGTGTTCCAAAAACGAACAGCACGGGAATGTACTGTGTCAAGAAGGCCGGGCCCTGGACGGCCACGTGGTACTGCCGAGAGAGAAGTCCATCGTGTTCGGCGTATGGCTGTAGCCCACCATACTGCATCTGCTGCATCAGTCTGTGCAGCGTTTGGCACCACATTGACACAACGAACTGTTACACATGGGTTGCTTCCAGGACAGCTCCCAACGAGACACCCTGCAGCCATTCTTGACTGCGCTGGTGTCAAGCGAAACTTCATCCGAGGGCAGAATGGAGGCCTGTTGTGTTTTCTGATGAGAGCTGGTTCTGCCTCGGTGTCAGTGATCGCCGTGTGTTGGTTAGGAGGAGGCCAGTTGCTGCGTGTTAGACGTACTGGACCTCCAATGGGGTTATGGTTTGGTGTGCGATTTCGTATGACAGCAGGAGCGCTCTCATGATTATTCCACGCACCCTGACTGCAAATATGTACGTCAGTGTCGTGAGTTGACCTGTTGTGCTGCCTTTCATGAAAAGAATTGCAGGGGGTGTTTTCCAACAGGATGACGCTCGTCCACATACCGATGTTGTAACACAATACGCTCTGCAGATTGTCGACGGTTTGCCTTGGTGTGCTTGGTCACCTTATCTGTCTCCAATCAAGCAGATGTGGGACATCTTCGGACTACAAGTCCAGTGTCATTCATAATCAGCATTAAACGTTCTTGTATTGGAACTCCATCTCACAAACTGACATCCGACACCTGTGCAACACGATGCATGTACGTTTGCCAGCTTTCAATCTACATTCTGGCGGTTACACCTGTTATTAACGCCGGCCGGAGTGGCCGAGTGGTTCTAGGCGCTACAGTCTGGAGCCGCGTGACCGCTTCGGTCGCAGGTTTGAATCCTGCCTCGGGCATGGATGTGTGTGATGTCCTTAGGTTAGTTAGGTTTAAGTAGTTCTAAGTTATAGGGGACTGATGACCTCAGAAGTTGAGTCCCATAGTGCTCTGAACCATTTGAACCTGTTATTAACGTGCCAGAATTTCACATTCACAACTTCTTATCTCGCGTTTACATTAACCTGTGTTGTTGTAATGTTAATCACTTAAGTAGGTTACCTAGACGAATATATTCCCAAAATTTCAATACTCTACGTTAATTACTTTTTGGTGTTGCGATTCTTTTTTCCGTTAGTGTATTTGGCTAACCCTTCGGAATTAAAGTTTTTGGCAATAATGGAAGTTTTAGAAACAAATCGAAGCCTTTTCTGCGACTTGTAGGGAATAAGTGTTCTCAGAACATACAAAAAGATAAACTAAACTAACTAAACACAGGAACCTATCAAATATAGAATCATTAAAAGTCAAATTTATCAGAGAACTTTGTACACCATTTGAGATCAAAAAAGTGTAGACAGGGTACAGCTTATCGCCACTACTGTTCAATTTTTTTCCGGGTCAAAAAAATAGAAATTCGCCAAATGAATATGAATGTACAATTACTGGCTGATTTCTCCAAAACGAAGTTTCACGATGATATTGCACTCCTCTCCCATAACAGATAGGAAGCAATTCAATCTGTAAAGAAACTACATGAAATTTCAGCAATGCGTGTACTCCAAATACGACACGAGAATACACAGTGTATGGAAAGTAGCAGATCGGGATTCAGCAGTCAAACTGTAATCACCAAATTAAGAAAAATATTGCTGACGAACAAAGTCAAATAAGTAGTTGCGGTTATTAAATCGGCAGAACTATATCGGGAATCTAACAAATATCGAACCGCAGGACTACAAAGACCACACAATACACCTTAGAAAAGTTTGTCAAGAGTTAGGCCTTAAGGGACGTTGAAGATCCAGCGTGGCTTAATAGCCGTGTTAGAAAACTGTTACATTAACAAAGAGAACTTCTTCACAGATTGGAGAGAAATCAAAATCTAGCTGACTAACAAAAGCTGAACGAAGCGAAAATGATAGTACGGAGAACAACGAGAGAAGCGCTCAATGGTTTTGAAAATATAATTTGTCGGTCTGTCTGACTAAGAATCTTAAGAGGTTTTGATCTTAGTAAAATCAGTAAGTAGTTCGAAATCGTATGGTGAGTCACTCGGTGACCATGCTGGCAGCGAAACGGAAAATGACAGAGAAAAGGATGAAATATTGAATTCGGTCTTTCGAAACTGTTTGACTCCCGGAAGATCGTAAAAAGGTCCCTCCTTTCAGTCATCAACCGAATGTCGAAACGGCAGATATCGAGACAACCCATCGCGGAACAGAAAAGTGACTATAATCCTATAATCGCTAAGTAGTGGAAAGGCAGCAGCACCAGATCAAATACCTGTAAGATTCTACAGAGGTTATACCAAAGAACTTGCTTCCATTACAGCAGAAGTTTGTTTTAGTTTGCTGGAGCAACGAAGGATACTTAGCGACTGGAAAAAAGAACGGTCGTAGAGCAGATGCTCATTAAGTTCATGCCTATATCATTGACACCAGACTGTTGTGAAGTCATACAACACGTTTTGTGCTGGAGAATTATAAAGTTTTTGGAGAACGAAAATCTCCTCTATAAATATCAACATGGATTCCGCAAACAGAGAACTTGCGAAACTCAACTCACTATGTTGTTCCATGAAATACATTGCGTTTGTGAATAGCGTCGTTCAGTTTGGTGCCCTGTCCTTCAATCAGGGAGGCACTGGACACCATCCCGCACTACCGTATACTGAAAAAAATACGAGCTTACCTACGATCAGATAAGATATGAGACTGGATTGAAGTCTTCCGTGCAGATAGAGCTCAACACGTCATTCTTGACGGAAAAAAATCTACAGATGTGAAGGTAATTTACGGAATCCCCCAAGGAAGTGTGACAGGATCGTTACGGTTCACAACGTATACAGATGATCTAGCAGAAAGCGTCGGAAATTGTTTAAGACTGTTCGTAGAAGACGCAGTTTGCATAAGAAGTTAGCAAAGCCAGAAGACAGTATTGATTCGTAGAATGACTTACAGAAGATTGAGCAATGTTGCAGGCTCTGGCAGTTGATCATGAAAGAACATAAATGTAACATACTGATCATACTATAAAAAGAAATCCATTACTGAACGACTACACAATTGATGAGAAATTTCTGGAAAGAGTATATACCGTAAAATATCTAGGAGTAAATATCCAGAGCGACACTAAGTGGAATTACCACATAAATCAAATAGTATGAGAATCAAACGCCAGAATGAGATTCTTTGTAAGAATATAAATGGAAATGCAACACGTCCACGAAAGGAGTGTCTCACCAAGCGCTTGTCTAGAGATTCTTGAGTTTTGTTCATCAATATTGGGCTCTTACGAGTTAGGACTGATACACGAGACAGAGAAGATCCAACGAAGAGCGGAGCGGTTCGTACGGGATCGTTTGTCGGCACGAGAGCGGCAGACGCTACAAGACAGGCGTTGTGCATTACGAAGAAATTTACTGTTGAAATTTGGAGAGATTACTTTTCGAGAAGAGTCGGACAACATATTACTTCATCCCTCACACCATTTCGCGAAATAATCGCGACAGGAAAATTCAAGAAATTAGAGATAATACAAAGGCTTACCGATCATCATTCTTCCAACACCATTCTCTAGTCTGAGAGGGTGGGAGGGGGGTGAGTTAGTGGTACAAGAAGTATCCTCCATCATACACCGTCTGGTGACTTGCAAAATACTGATGTAGATGTATATTTACATGTAGACGCTAGATCACTTAGAACATCTGTAATCGATAATGACATTTTGTTACAAATGTTAAAACAGAAGTACTTTACCCATCTCAAATTGTGATAGCTAATGGCTGATTTTAAACGAAAAAAACATTGAGAACTAAGGAAGATAAATTATAAGAAAAATACTAAGAGCAGACAATGAAATGGAACTTGGATGAAAAATTCCAATGAAATCTATCGGTGTATAGAAAAAACACATGTACAATAAGGAAACGACGATAATGGATAGGCTATTATGTTAACTTAGGTAGTATGAATGACAACAGGCACTGAAAAAAAATCCGAACTTAGCTTTATCTACGAAAAAGCAATCAGCTGTCTGACACAAGTGGATATTGTTCCACAGGAAACGAACCATTTTACTACAAAACAAAAAAAGGAAGGATAGTTAACAATTGAAAAATTACTGATAAGCTTCCTTGACAAGCAACAGAATGGTTAGAAGAACAGAAGAAGGAAAAAAGCAAACGGAAGAGAAGGAAAAGAATAGAATAAGTGCTACAAAAGTTTCAAGACGCTCCCTATTTGGGCACAACGGAGAAAAGTAAACAAAAACTTGTGAATCGTGATCGCTCAACAGAGAAGTTTTATAGCATAGTCTTTCTGCTTGCTTTTGGCTTAAGGTTTTGATGACTTCGAGGGCAACGGAAATGTAAAGAAAACTGACATCAATCGAAAATTTTCATCCTTACCATACTGAGTAGGTGATGGTCGTTACAGTATCGTAGTATCGTGTTATAAATTTATTTTCCAAAACCATAGAGTGAGAGCGAGTTGAGGGAACTATAAAAACGGTTGAAGTATGATTATTATGATGATTTTGTCTTGAGGTTGGATGACCTGCTAGTGGCCACGAAGCTGGCAGTTGATCATCTCGGACGTGGATGCAGTGGTGCGGTGGGTAGAGACCAGTTGGTTATCTGACATCCTGTCACAAAACAGCAGTGTTTTATATTCTTTTTATTCCATGTTAAAATATAAGAGTCGTGATGGCACTAGACAGGAGTTTACGGGGCAAGACGCGGCCGGGCTCTGTTGGTAAGGCGTGCTTACGTGAACTGGCAGCCTTTTGTCCTGGTCATAGCCCGCCTGCTTAGCTGAACGGTAGCTGAGCATGTTCGGTCAGACGGTTAACTATCCTTTGTAGTAAAAAAAAAAAAAATCCTCAGTGAATGGATCAACAAACAATTTGAACGGGTGTTATGGGGCGTCCGCCCCGAACATCAAGTGCATTAGAAGCTTTTAACAAAGAAGACAGCAACGATCTACTTGTTTTGACTACAAATATGTAGGGAGAAACTTTGCAGAAAATAATGCGTCTAAATACAGCATGTGAAGCGTAGAAAGAATTACACAAAATATTTGATGGTGTCTCTGAAGACAAAGTTTACAACCTTTGTTTGCAGTTCTTTAGTTATAAAAAGGCACCCGATTCTGATTGTTGGGCCCCCATTATGATGAGGAGTAGAATTATGAATCTCTACCACAATTGCTCGTTGTCTAAGACCACCTTCGTTTCTTCTTTGAAGGTACTTACGTGTGTCCTGCCTATAGTGCCGTGGCGAACCACTTCACTGAGGCTGTGGAGTCTACTGGGCACCGTTTCGCCTCGGAGGATGCCTGGCTCTCAACGAACAACCTGTCATGGACTGATACAGAATGCCTGCGATTCTCATCTTTATCGTAACCGTTATAATTAACAAACTCGTTAGCAGACCGCTGCCATGGTGCGCCACTTAAGTGGCATAGCCCATCATCCAGGCTGCGCAATTCGTCCTCTTCCCTTCCCTGCCTCTCTTGTACTTGAGCCTGTATCTTCTGCATTGTCATCTGAAACAGCACAATACTCCTCGTATCATTGTTGCTGCAGCAACATTTCTCAGTTTCTTTGATTAATGTTCAACCGTGGTTCTTCGAATTAGAATAATCCTTTTATTACTTCCAGTCCTTTTATATCGGCAAGAATTGTTCGATCAGGCCCTGTATCACTTCGTAACGAGAACAACGTGTCTATAGTTAACATTCCAACCTGTTGCGTTATCTTATTAATTTCATCCTGACCTATCTTAGTCCCTTCTTGTAACACAGACACTCAATGTCCATGTTGCTCAATTAAGGTGACATGTCCATCGCTAATCATTTTGCTTCTTTCTGTAACTTTGTCCTGCAATTTACTAAGTGTTTCAAGACTTTTTTTAAATCTGCGACCTCTTTTCTTATTTCATTTGTGGCCCTTATTCTCTCTTGAATAATCCTTTCTAACTGCTGATTAAATTCTTGTGCCTGCGACTCAGCTTTGTTCGTCTAATTGTCCTGGATCTGCTTGTTTTGCTTCTTATTTCATAGTTTTTGGAATTGATCACCTTTTTTTTATTCGTACATACTAAAAATGCTTACAGGACAGAAAAATCAAATGCAGTGCGCGCAGGGGAAGTCGACTTGTGAGCCACTGCACTATGTATCATTTCCTCATATACGATAGGGAAGGTCCTGACGTTTCTGGGAAGACCCCGTAACAGTTCTCTTTAATTGCTGAACCGGGCCCAATGCTGTAGAGTGGAAAGCTGTGAGGGCTGTGATCTGTTGTTCTCTGTAACACATAAACAGCTGGTTGCGAAAAACGCCCTATTTCTACATCTCTAGGTGAAGTGCTCTTCTCAACCTTGGGGACCAAGTGTCTTTCTCAAGATCTCCAGATAAAGAGTCGTTCTCAGAATCCCCAGATAAAGTCCTACACACCGAAAAAGACTTCTGTCTTCTCGGTACAAAAACCACTCAATTCCCATGGATCAATAAAGGCTCAGCAGAATGCTGGACAGCGATATTGTCGTTACAAAAGTAGCTAACGCTCCATGTGGCAAAAATTTTACATTGTTAACCGATCACCTAACTCCCACGTACACCGTTCTGTCCCACATCAAAGTGTCTCGCGATCTGGCGTCCTGATTCCCTCTCCTCTTCTATTTTATTTTATTTAAGAATAACTAATGAGGTACCCTGTTACAACATTTTAGACAGGAGGGTGTTCACCCCGTCGGTGTGGCGCTGGAACGTCGTCCCATCGCTTTTACAAGACAGAAAATAATTCCAGAACAAAATGCAGCTGCATCAATTCCACTGGACACAGAGTTCTCTAGTTGTACCTGACTTCCCACTCCACTGCGTTCTAGGAAGGTGACCCAATCGCGAAAAAAAAAGTTGATTTGAAATGTGTTTTGACCTAATGGCACAGTTAGCAAGAGCCACGATTCTGCACAAGCCCAAGTGCTCATCACAGCATGTTATACGACTTCTTTGGATATAGGCCGGGACCCAGAGATCAATATGAGAAAATCTAATGTAAGACGACTCCCGGGCACCAGAGCTAAACAGTTCTTGGTCCGTGGCATTGTATTTGCCATGAGTGGACACTTCTCTCCATCCCACCGCTTTTGCCTCAGAAAGGATAACCAAAATCCCGTCGGGGCTTGACCAGACACAGAGTCACTGCCCTGTGGCTCCCTTTCTTCCTTGGCTCATCATGGTCCCAAACAAACTGCAAAAAATATCACATACTAAACTACTACCAGAAAGGGCAACAGTTAATATGGGGAAGACGGCTTAATCCTTGTTACCAGAGTTAAATAAATATTAATTAATAGGAATAGGACTCAGACTGTGATGAGTTTACATCTACATCTACATATATACTCCGCTAGCCACCAATCGGTGTGTGGCGTAGGGCACAATTTGCGCCAAAGTCGTATCCCCCCGTCCCTACCACCACCACCACTTTGTCCAACTCGCGGATCGCGCGAGCGAAAAACCACTGTCTGAACGCCTCAGTGCGAGCTCTAATTTCCCTTATCTTTCAACGGTGATCATTGCGCGATTTAAAAGATAGTGGTAATAATATATGCTCTTCATCCCCGGTGAAGATCGGATTTCGGAATTCAGTGAGCAGCCCCTTCCGTTTTGCACGCCGTCTACCTGCAAGTGTGTCCCACATCAAACTTTCTATAAGATCTGTAACGCTCTCGCGATGGCTAAATGTACCAGTCACAAATCTTGGCGCTCTTCTTTGCACCTTCTCAATCTCTTGAATCAAACCCAACTGGTAAGGGTCCCATACAGACGAACAGTACTCTAAGACTGCACCAACTAACGTATTTTAAGCTAGTTCCTTTGTTGAAGGACTGCATCCCTTCAGGATTCTACCAATAAACTACAATCTAGAGTTCGCCTTACCCGTTACTTGTGTAATCTGATCATTCCATTTGAGACCATTTCGAATAGTCGCACCCAGATACTTGACGGATGTTCCCACTTCCAAAGACTGGGAATTTATTGTGTACTCGTATATTAATGGGGATTTTCGCCTTGTTATACGCAGTAGGTTACACTTCCTAATATTGAGAGATAACTGCTAGTCATTACACCACGCATTTATTTTCTGCAAATCCTCATTGATTTGTTCGCAACCTTCATGTGACCTATTACGCTGTCTTGGGGCACACCTGAAGTTACGCTTGTTTCTGTTGAAGTCACCCCGTTCAGGACGACATACTGCTCCCTGGCTGTTAGAAAACTTTCTATCCAACCACATATGTCATCGGATAGACCGTAAGCGCGCACTTTCTGGAGGAAGCGGCAGTGCGGAACTGACTCGAACGCCTTTCGAAAGTTGAGAAGTAGTGCATCAACCTGGGAGCCGGTATCTAGAGCATGTTGTATATCATGCACAAAGAGGGCCAGCTGTGTCTCGCATGACCGCTGTTTCCTAAAACCGTGCTGGTTTCTGCAGATGAGCTTCTCAGAGTCTAGTAAGGTCATTATGTCTGAACACAAAATATGTTCCATGATTCTACAACAAATCGATGTCAGTGAAATTGGCCGCTAATTATGTGCATCCGATTTTATACCCTTTTTATAGATTGCTATGACCTAGGCCTTGTTCCAGTTCCGTGGAACTTTCCGCTGTTCCAATGATCTCTGATACATGATGGATAAGAATGGTGATATATTTGTAGCATAGTCAACATATAATCTTACGGGGATACCGTCTGGGACAGATGTCTTCCTGGCGTTTAAGGCTCTTAACTGTATTACAATCCCAGATAAACTAAACACTATGTCAGCCATCCTTGCATTTGGTCGATAATTGAAAGGGAGAATGGTGCTGCAGTCCTCTACCGTAAACGAGTTTTTGAAAGCTAGGTTTAGAATTTCAGCCTTCTGTTTATCATCATCAGATACATTATCCGTACTGTCAGCAAGAGAAGGTATTGAATTATTTGCAGCGTTCATAGATTTTACGTAAGACCAAAATTTTTGGATGTTATTTTTAGAATCTGCAGATAAAGTATTGCTTTCAAATTCGTTAAAAGAATCTCTCATTTACTTCTGACAGCTGCTTTCATTTCGCATAATTTCTGTTTGTCAGCGAGGCAGTGACTACGTTTATAACGACTGTGTAAAATTCTCTGCTCTCTCAGCAACTTCCTAATATGTTTGTTGTACCAAGGTGTATCCTTTCCCTCCCCTATGTTTTTGTTGGGGACATACTTCTCGAGAACATGGTGGACAATACCTTTAAATTCCGACCAAAGGTGCTCAATATCTTTGTGTCTCGCGGTGAATGCTTGAAGCTGACTATGAAGATATACATTAATGATACTTTTATTAGCTTTCCCAAACAAGAAAACTCTACGCTGTTTCTTCTTTTTTTCTTGCAACTTCTACTGACATAGAAACCACAACGACATAATGGTCACTAATACCTTCTTCTAGATTAACTTCGTCAAAAAGGTCAGGTCTGTTTGTCTCCAAGATATCTAATGTGTTCCCATCTCAAGTTGGTTTTCTAACCAATTTCTCAAGGTTGTATGTTGAGAGCGTTCCTAGAATAACTTCACACGAATCTTTGCTTCTGCCCACTTTGATAAACGTATAATTTTCCCAGTCAATGGATGTCACATTAAAGTCCCCATCTATAACTAATGGACAATTAGAATATTTACTTCCTATGTACTCCAGACTTTCCCTGAAACGTTCTGCGACGTTTGTTGTGGATGCTGGTGGTGTATAATAACATCCTAATACAATGCTCGATACTTGTCTGATTGACAGCTTTATCCAGACTATTTCACAGTCCGACCCAGTATCGATCTCAACTGCGTTTAAACAGCTTTTAACTGCAGTGAACACACCACCTCCCATAGCATCAGTCCTATCTTTCCTAAGCATTGTCCAATCCGAGTTCAAAATTTCACTGCTTTTTATGACTGGTTTCAACCAGCTTTCGGTACCTAATACAATACTGGCATTGGTACAGTTTATTTCAGAGAGTAACTCGGGGATGTTGCTACTGACAGTTCGACGATTTACCAACGTGAGATTAAGCATATTTAAATCCTTTGGAATGACCTGTTTAGGTGAACTAACAATTTTTAGAGTTGGCACACCCACATGAACTGGCAATTTTTCAGGCCAACGGTTTGTTTCCCGTGGGGAGGAACCTAATCTAAAAAAAAAAAAAAAAAAAAAAAAAAAAAAAAAACATCTGCACTTCACAAGTACTGTGCTACCCATGTGGCTGCTTCCAGTGTGTAGTGCATCCTTTATCTATCGAGGGGCGTCCTACAGCCTTCCACCCCATAGCGTAGCTCGAGGAATTTACAACTATTTTCATCACAGAGTCGACGTAGCCTCCGGTTTAGATCCTCCACTCGACTCCAAACCAGATGACCCCAGTCCACCCTGGGTACGATACTGCCGATCGTCAGCTTGGCTTCCGCTCCTCGAGAGATGGAGGCCGCCTTCGCCCCTTAGCAAGCCGTCGAAAGGACCCAAGGATTTCCTCGGAACCCCGACGACAGGCATCGTTGGTGCCGACATGTGCAACAATCTACAGCTGGATGCACCTCGCACTTTCAATAGCCGCCGGAAGAGCCTCTTCCACATTCCAGACAAGCCCCCCCCCTCCCCCCCCCCCCCCCAGCAAGCACACCGAGTAAACGTTGGACGTCTTCCCCACCCTAGCCGCCATGTTCCTGAGGGACTCCATGATCCGCCTAACATTGGAGCTCCCATTAATTAACAAACCCCTACCCCACATACCTGTCGGGACCTTGCTGAAGTAGCGGCCACTATCCTGGGCCGCTATCCGGCTCAGCCTGCCCCCAGCATCAGATAGCACACTGAATCTACCAGCAAAGTGCATGAGATTTGGCAGGAGCGTACGGCCCTCACGCAGCCTTCGCCTTGAGGCTCGAGACTTCGACACAGTCACCCACCTACAGTGAGGTGAGAGTGGGTCGGCCGGCTCAGTCGTACCTGAGGTTGGCTCAGCGAGAGAGCTGTGACATCCCCCCCCCCCCCCCCCCCTGAAAATCTAGTACAGCTGAGGCTGCCCCAGGCACCCCATCCCCACTGCACATCAAGGTAACACTCGAGCTTGTTGACTGTGGCCAACAAAACTTCCAACTGCGTTTGGACTGTGGCCAACTCCTCCTGCATCCGCTCGCAATAGACACAGTCTCTATCCATCTAGCTAATAGCTGATTTACTATAAAAACCTTAAGGAAACCTACTGCCACATAAGTTTAACTCTAGTATAACAGATTTACTATAAAAACCTTAAGGAAACCTACTACCACACAAGGTTAACTCTAGTTGGGAGAAAGGACACTCAATAATGAGAACAAAAATGTATGGTAGAAGCCAGATCTGGTGCTTATTTTCCTGCTAGGGGCTATTTAGTGAATACTAAAGAATAAGACAGTGACCGACAGTAAACTGCTAGGGACTATCTACTGAATATTATTAACGAATTAAACAGTGACCAACTGATTTTCACTCGTATTTATAATTTAAACAAGCGTTTACGTACACGCGAAAGTGACCTAATAAAACTATAAAAACTGCTGCCTTAAATGTACCGAGTCTAAATGACACTAATAAACGTAAATACTGAGTATTTTACACTGACAGATGCAGGTACAAAACAAAACCTTTAGCTAACAATAAGAGTTCAGAATGTAAAGCACAAATACGAACTCTACTTTATAGGAACCGATTCGCTTACACTACATGATCACTAAAGCCCACAACAAGCTAAGGAATTTAAGCAGACGGCGAGGTGAGTTTTAGCTTTCTGCTAACTAAACCGTATGTAAGACGGGCTCAGAAGTTGTATTGTAACACTAATTTACTCAGATATTGTAGTGTAATACTAACTTACCACGTATTTTACGATTGCTAAACTGTTAACGGTCGCAGGTTGCACTAGTCAAACGTATACAAGTGAGGCTAGACTTCACTGACAGTATCACCTTTCCTAATAAAACTGATAAAAACGGCTACCTTTAGTTTATGGTTTCTAAATGACACTAATAAAATGATACTGAGTATTGTACAGTAACATAAACTGATTAACCCTCGTGTTTATAATGTAAACAAACGTTTACGTTCACCCGAAAGATAACCTAATAAAACGTATAAATACTGCTACCTTCAATGTATGGAGTCTAAATGACACTAATAATCACAAATACTGAGTATTGTGCACTGAATTAATTGATAATCCCGCGTATTTAACGTTTGCGTACACGCGGAACTGTCCTAAACAGAAACTTCGCTTATCTTATTCAGAGGCAAATAAATACTGAAACCTTCAATTTATCACGTTTATCTGACACTAATGCACGTAAATACTATAGAATAGACAGGAAAAACGATTAATTACTGGCTAAATTACTTATCTTGTAACACAGCAAGCAAAAAGCGCTCGTAGCAAGTGTCGGGGCTGCCAATCAGTTATAAATAAAATATGAGACTTGTCAGACCGCAATGGACTGTCAGATATAACATATAACAGTCGACATAAATATTGTGTCTATCACGGTGAAAATTGAGTCTAATTGTGAAGTTATCTGGATGAGAGTGATAGGTAGGTCAACTCAAGTCAATTATCGAATGTTTTTATCAGCCCCCTGATTTCATCGTGGTAGTTTTGGAACCTTTCAAAGAGGATCTACGCTCAGTAGCACGGAAATACCCAGACCATGCAATATTAATTGGAGGCTACTTTAATGTACGGAGTAAATACTGTGACATCTATGGATTAATTGCAGATGATACAGACAGATGGTCCTGTGAAGCAGCTTTCAATATGTTTTCCACGTTTTCCGAAACTTATCTTGGCCATCTATTTCCACAGCACACTTGAAATGGAAATATTTTAAACCTTGTAGCTAGGGGAAACAAGCCTGCCTTTTCTTTTTTGTTTACAGTGTCAATATAGATACAGGGATTAGCGATTACAACGACATCAAAGTGAAGATGGTTACTAAAGACAATAATTCCATCAAAAAGTCTAGATGAGTAATTTTGACAGGAATAGCAGATAAGCTGTTGTTAGAAGCATACTTAGGCAATACATACACATCATTTAGTTCCAGTATAATGGATGTAGAGGAGTTTTGGGCAAAGTTTAAATGGACTGTAATTCGCGCTCTTGAGACACATGTGCCGACTATGTGATTAAGGGTGGAAGAGACCCATCGTAGTGGAATAACAGAATTCGGAAAATGCTGAGAAAGCAGAGACAGTAGCATCCTTGGTTCAAAAAGGAATACGCCAATGACGGCAGGTAAAATTGAGTAGAAATTTGTGCGTCTGTAAAGATCCGTGTGCGAAGCATACAACCTCCACCATCATACCCCAGCAAAAGACATCGCCAAGTACCGTAGAAAATTCTGGTCCTTCGTACAATCGCTGAACGGCTCAAAAGATTCTATTCAGTCACTCGTTGACCAATCTGGTGGGCCCACAGAAGATAGCAAAAGGAAAGTTGAAATTTTAATTTCATGTTTAAGAAATAATTCACGAAAGAGGGTCGTACAACCATACCATCATTTGACAATCGCACAGACACCCGTATGGAGTAAACAATAACAGGAATCCCAGGCCTACAGAAAACTCGCCAGGTCCAAAAGGATCTCTGTTCGGTTTCACAGAAAGTACTCTGCGCCACTGGCCCCTTATCTACCTCACATTTGTCAAAAATATCTCGCCCAGTGCCAAGTCCCAAGCGACTGGAAAAAACACAGGTGACTAATGCAACTAAAAGAACGCACCCGCAAAATCAAAGACCAATGTCTTTAACATAGTTTTTCTGCAGAATTCGTGAATATATTCGAAGTTCGAAAATAAGAGCTCCTGTCCACAAAGCAGCATAGATTTAGAAAGTAGCGCTCATGCGAAACTGAGCCTGTACTTTTCTCAAACTATGGATCAGTGATAACGGGCAGATTCCGTATTCCTAGGTTTATAAAAAGCTTTTGATACTCCAAACATATAACAAAAGTTTGAGCATATGGATTAGGTTCCCATATACGATATATCCTGAGTAGCAGAACCCAGTACGTCGTTCTCGACGGCGAGTGTTCATCAGAGACCAGGGTATCGTCAGGAGTGTCCCAGGGAACTGCGATAGGTGCGCTCCTATTCTGTATATATATAAATTTATTTGAGCAATAATCTTCGACTATTTCCTCATGATGCGTTGATGTAGGGGCAGGTGTCATTGTAGTGGGACTTCAAAAGGACACAGGATGACTTTGACAAAATTTCTAGTTGATATGATGATTGGCAGCCTGCTCTGCATTTATAAGAACGTACGCAGGAATAATAATCCCGCAATGTTTGAATACTACATCGGTGGTTTGCTGCTTGAAAAAGTCAAGCCGATTAAACTTCTAGGCCATATGAAATGGAACAAACACGTCAGGACGGTAGGGAGGAAAGCGAATGGTTGACTTCGGTTAAGTGGGAAAATTTTAGGAAAGCCTAGCTCATCTATAAAGGATATAACGTATAGAACATTAGGGCGACTCCTTCTTGAATATTGCTCGATTGTTTGAGGTCCCCAGAAAGTCATATAAAAGGAAGACATCGAAGGAATTCAGAGGCGAGCCGGTACTTCAGTATTACCAAGATGCTTCGTGAACTCAAATGGGAATCGCTTGAGGGATTCTTTACGCAAAACACTATTGAGAAAATTGAGAGAAACAGCATTTGCAGCTGACTGCAGAATGATTCTACTGCCGCCAATGTACATTTCGCCTAAGGACCACAAATATACGGTAAGGGGATTTAGCACACGTATAGCGGCTTATAGACAGTTTTTTTTTCCTCGGTCCACTTGCGAATGGAACAGGAAATGAAATGACTAGAGGTGTTACTTCAGGCTGCACTCCGCCTTGCACCATATAGTGGCTTCGGTTTATGCATATAAATGTAGATGTAGATGAACGTCCATGAGAAATGTCTAATTAATACATTAGAACTGTGGCATCTGAAGTCTTATTGCTGGCTCCATCACAGACTCTGTGATGGCAGAAATGTAGAAATGTATGTGTCAACTGTGAAGAATTAAAACGCTGTGGGAAAAATAAAACTGCAGATGAGTTACTAAATCCGTTTACGAACTCCACATCACGTCATGCAAAAATGCACATCTCGCAATGAGTGCTGTTACTACTGGTTGTGATGCTCGTTGATGACTATATTACATTTATTGTTCTATGGTAGAAAATTAACCTTTTTTGTTAAAACACTTTTGCTTGAAATTCGTTTTTTGTTAGGTTCTAACTTCTGTCCACTTGGTATCTCAATTTTTGTCCCTTCTCAGATATATTAGGAAGAAATCTGAGTTGGTAGAATTTAGGTACCATTGTGTCTCCTAAGCTGTTATGCAGTGTAGCAAGCAGTAAAGCTTTGCAGTCCAGCATAAAAAAGACAAGTGTTGTCGCGAATTATGTCACCAACTATATATGCTCATCAACGATTACACCTTATCCTGGCTCTGTGGGCCATTGTACAACACCCATAAACCTTCAAACGGAGTCGATACCACTGCACCTAAATCAGTATCACCCATGTAGGTGTTGATACATTCATTCACGTCAGTTCAGCATATATTTCCTTTACCTGGCACTACGCGTAACTCATACTCAGAATTCTCACAAGGCACTGGAGCTGGAAATTCCACTATCTTACTATCTTCTGTAATAATTAAACTCCCAATACTAATTTCTTTCTCATGGCTATTCACTTTTGCGCATGTCCTCCTCTTATTTAATATCTGATTAGGCCTTCAATAATTTGGCCGTGGATAAAATATCTGCTAATTCTAGCCCACTTTTGTTCCTTTCTCTGTTGTATCTGATGTATAAAACTGTGGACAGATTAAACTCGGACAACGGTAGATGAACCTTTTACAAGAGATGATAAACCAGAGGATTCCCTGCTCTTTTCATAGCCCTCAATTGCTTATTTATAAATTGACTGTTCTCATCTGAGCCGTCCTAGTTGCCAAAGTTCGCATTGTTTCCTGAAGTGTTTTCAACTCAGACATTGTGTAACATATGTCCCATAAATACAACAAAACAGTAAGAGTAGGAATAACAAAATCAATTGACGAGAAGTAATCTGGCATAATACTTCTTGCTCTAAATCAAGCTCTCCCTGTGAATGACGAGTGGCCGCTTTTGTTTAGTTTCTACAATCATCACAACCCAGTCTTGGGTTACGTGCTACAATTTACATACATAAAGCAACTTGAAAGACTGGCAGGAGACCAACTGACTTTCCGTGACACGTGCAGTAAAAAAAAAAAAAAAACACGCAGGCTGGGTTCGGTCGGTGAAGAGTACTTATATCAACTGGCAACTTTTTGTCTCGACCAGCCTACTGTGTCGTCTTGGGCAGCAGGCGGTGGCCACAACGGTGCGGTGTTATCAGCACTCCAACGGTGGCGCTGACTCGGTGCCAGAAGCAGGTCAACGGACGTCGGCTGGTTTAGGCAGTTGCACTGCCTGGTGCAAATACACAGCTCGATGCAAGATGCGCCAGGCATGCAATATAGAGCTATGGATCCCAGTGTGGACGGCGGTGAGTCACAATGTTGACGTGTACCCCTGCATGCGACGACGGACATCAACATCCTTTGCTCTCACAGGGTAATTGTAAGCCACAGTGTTTGCAGGCACGAGCATTACTGGTTGGGCAGTTAGGTGGCCAGAGCACGAACCATGATCCACGAGATTAGGAGTCAGCCGTGGGTGGAAGTTAACCAGTAGGTGGTCTGCTGTTGGAGGGCACCAACCGGCGAAGGTAGCTTGCTGACCTATGTCAACTCGCAGGCTGAGGTAGACCTCCACTCGAAGCTAGCTCCTAACGGTGAATGAACACTGCCTATCTAAGACTGGCAGGATGTATGTAGGCCAGATCTTGTGTTGTTTCTGGAATGGTGGCACATTAGACCTCTAAGACACAACAGGATCGAGGCGCAGGCCTGACCGTAGAGCAACCATGACATCATTGCCCCAGCTTTTCCGTTGTGGCGACAACTTCACAGTACTGACTGTATAGTAATTTAGCTTCCAGGAGCAGTTACTACAGTGTTAGCATAATCCTCTTACTACGTCTTTCGCAAAAATACTTAACTAGCGCCATACTGCGGCTTCTTGCATTACGTTGATGTGACGTTTTCTGTTAAGTCGGTCATAAAATTTTTATATTGGGAGAGATGGGACTGTGGCCAAAGATCTACCTTTCGTAAGAATAAAGTACAGCCTATATAATGTTCCGTAGCGAGGTAGAACATTTTGATTTCCTGAAGATGTTCAGTAGTTCCGTTAAGACTTCTCCTCGACTCTTCTGAATTCGTTTCAAAAAGTGCACTTGACCAATAAATTGAAATAAAATGGAAATATTCGTCACTGACTGAAAGTGAAATAGTGTAGTGTCCCTAGGACAATATCCACGAGCCGGACGGAGTGGCCGTGCGGTTCTAGGTGCTACAGTCTGGAACCGAACGACCGCTACGGTCGCAGGTTCGAATCCTGCCTCGGACATGGATGTGTGTGATGTCCTTAGGTTAGTTAGGTTTAAGTAGTTCTAAGTTTTAGGGGACTGATGACCTCAGATGTTAAGTCCCATAGTGCTTAGAGCCATTTGAACCACTATCCACGTAAAACTTAAAAGCCATGTACAATCCTACTACACATGGATAAAATGCCATACAGCGTCTTCCGTGCACTATGAATACAACAACAATCATTCGGCAGAGTATTTAACTTATTTATTTATTTATATAAAGCATTATTAAATTAATTAAAAATATGTATGCAATTTCTCTTTAACTTCTGAAATATTTACTACTTTTCTTCTCAGGTCAGACAATTTGACTTCAAAAGCTCAAATTTTATCAAACCTCGTTTCATCGACAGGAAATTTATTAACACAATGACGCGGGATGTATAACGAGGAGATTTTCTAGATTTTATGCGATTAGTTACTGCGTTGTTGCTTGCCTGCTGTTTACAGCGTTCTTACATTTTTAGCATAATGTGATACCAATTACAGCAAATGATATTCAGCCTTTTGTGATGAAATGATTTCCTTCAACATGGATCAGTCATTGTATACGCATTTGACGATTGCCTCCTCGCTTTAGTGGTTTTCGTCGCTTGTTAGTGATGTGAAGGTTTATGTTAAATTACGGTTTGTTGGGATGCAAACGTCTTGAACAATGTCCCTAAACCTTTTCCATAGACAGAAAAAGCTCTTTCCATAAACGGATTACTTATTTACACACAGTCAACCGAAATGGTCTCAAATACGAAGACTGCATTTTCTTGGGTGACCTACTGGATCGATTATCACATAGCAACTTGGTAGTTACTTTAAAACAGCTTGAATCTAGTGATCTCAGTTTTAGTTACACCTTTGGTGTTGAACCGTATAGTGAACTAAATGAGTAATCATTTATGATACTCAGTAATTAATTGTTTATTTTACGACGCACGAATTTACAATTCCTATAAAATTTGAAACAAACAAGCGTAGAGAGCAGGTAGCAAAGCAGTGAATTCCTTCAAAGTCCAGCAATATGTAAAGAAAATAGCCTGCGGTAATGATTTTGGCGCTGGTAGAATGTCAAGTACTGCCATACTAGCAGCAGCAGGAAAAAAGTGCTACATTACTTGAAGGGCTTATTTCAATAGTGGTACAAGTCCATTAGCTTCACTTTTTTGCCTATAATGCGTCTGACATTAATGGTCCAAACAAACAGAAAGAAACATTCATCTCTAGCAAGAAGCTGTTTGCTTGAATATTTCTGGTATCTCAACTGCAGATTTTTCAGCGCTCATTTAACTTTAGGACTCTGTATCTCAGAATGAACAAAAGTGGACTTGTCCCACTATTGAAATAAGCCCTTCACTTGAAAGCAGTTGAGGCTCATGCTGTGTCTCCATTGGGAGCTTCGTGACGTATGGTACTGACAAGGACAGGGCTAGCAAGATGACACACATCGAGGACGAAAGACGAAACCTCGTAAACTGATAACATAGCTCGTATACAGACATCTGCACTGTAGTTTTATGTTTTATTGGGTTGTAGTGGATGTTGCCCGGCAAAAAAATTTTCTATTAATTGACTGTATCATTCAGTTGTAAATAAGCTATGTCAAAGAACTATCATGAGCTGTGTCCAGGATGGACCTTAATTCTTTTACGCAACCTGCACAGTCGTTTCGCACTGGAATAAACAGAGCGCATTGTGACAAATTCATCTAGTAGAACGACGGTAGCTTACAAGTGCAGTTTCTCTTCCCTGTCGACTTGTGATAGTTGCATTCTATAACCATTCTGGCAGGTTCATCTACATCCAGCGCTTGGACTTTAATCAGGTGCCCCCAAAGTTGTTCTCACAGTGTTTCCTCATTTTGGTATTTCAGAGACCATCTGTAGATAGCGTTTCAGGCGGGAGTGATAATCGGGTCTCGGCGTCGTCTTGTAGTATCTATTTGTTTCTGACAATGAGTACGTAAGGTGGCCTTCGACATCCATCTGTGCCAGTTTATTGCGATAATGCCTAGCAAGTTTCGATACACTATCAGTCTTCTTAACTGATATTAATTAGAAACAACATCTAGCTTTACTATTCGTACACCAATTTTTAAATGTAAAAAAGAATTTCCTTCTCTTAGGTATCAGATTTTCACTTAAAAGAAAATAGTGAAGTAGTTCGGAAACAACTTACAGTTATAGATTAATATTTCGAGTAGCCAAATATTGCACAATTTGTGACGTTCCTTTTCAAATGGATGTTGGCCGTTTATGTTCGTTATTGTAGATGAGAAAATTTTTAAATCTGTTTCATCCACTTTTACTCTATGGTGGCTTTCTTCCGGTATAGTAACCACGGTTTTATGTATTTCGGCAGTGGAGTAAAGTCTGAGACAAAGTAAAAGCTACAGAAGCACTTTGCAATATCTCTGTTGACTAGAGAGTTGACAGAAGTTTGTTTTCCATTTCTATTTTCGCAAGAACTTGTCGGCTAGACTTCAGAAATGTAAGCATAATGTATTGTAGCTTCTCTATGTCTTCATTTAGCCTTTAACTTAGCATCCTAGCCGGACGTGCCCACATTAAGATGACTGTTGAAACGCGCATTAAATGTTAGAGGAGTTACGTATCCCGCTGGTGAAAGAGTCGCCTTAGATGTTACACATCTGAGGGCGATTTCCAATCCGTATCTTTATTGCCGAAGAAGAACGCGAGAGAAACACGTAGAAATGAAAGTCAGTGGAAGTTGTGTGTTGTGATGGGCTCAGTGACCGCAGTGAACTTCAATCTCACGAGAGAAACCTGACTAAAAATAGTCTGCTCTCTCCAAGATTCAGGCGTTAGGCGGTGCCACGTGTCCTTTCAAATCTGTAGCACAACAATATTTACAGTTTTATTTCGTGTCCAGTTTCTTTCTTTCTTTCTTCTTTTCTTTGTATTTAGGTGTATAGTAAGTTAATGTGGAAGTTACGTTGAAATTGGTGTTACTGGGGTAATAACATAATACCTAAGTACTTCCAGTTAACTAAGTCCACCTTATTGCATACTTTCCATCCAGTCACCTACGTTCTTCATCATTAACCAAATATATTGCTAAATCTTCTATATCACTTTTGATGTGCCCCTAGGCAATGTCCTCTCTCCATCCCTGTACATCCTTTGCACTTGTGACATGCTAAACTTACAGTACTTCGTAAGCCCACTGGTTGTTGTTAAATTCTAAGTGCACGTAAGAATCTCTGCAGAAAATTTTCCTCATTAAAACGCACACTTATAAACAGCGAATATTTGTTTATTTTAACGCTATCAACCTCTACTTTAAGGACGAGTTGATACAGGGATCACTTACTTTGCGCAATCGTTAATCAATGGAATTAAATGAATATTTAAATACACCTTAATGATCCAATTTCCTATCAATGACTATTACTTGACATACGACATATACAAATACTTCATCTTATAGAAGAAACATCTGATCTGAGCATGACTGGCTTGTCACTGTGACTTAAATACATTCCCTCACAAAGGCTGAAAATATTTAATAACTGAACAACACTGAATTGATCCTGATATATCATTCACTGCTCCAGAGATCTCGATGTCAACATACCATTTGGAACCTGAAAGACTCATAGGAAAATGCAGCAAGCAATTTCGTGCTGAGTGAATGATGCCGACTGTGAAAGCAGTTGTCAGAGACTAAATACGTTTGTTTACGGAAAACGATGACGTTAGAATCCTCACTACCATATAGTTTATTAACCCTATGAGAACATGGATTATTAAATTGAAGCTTTAAATGAATTCTACCAATTTCATAATGGCGAGTACTGCAAATACATTCAGAGACGTCGCGTGTAACTTACTTATTACTTCAACTCAAAACACAGCTCATAGTTCATGGAAGAACACAGTAATTTTACATGTACTACGTTACATTCTACACTACTATAAAGATTTATTCCCCAAAGTATTCATGAAACCGATAAAATTACCAAGAAACATTTGATGAATGAATAAGTGACTTCTATAATTCGCCTATGATTAAAATGGCTAATATAGAGAAAAAGAATTCTGCTCCGTGTGAATCGAGATTGGATGCCCCACAACACAAAAAATGTTGAAGAATATCACTTTAATGGCTCGTACAGACCTGAATCGTTTGAACTAACGTAGCACTCCAAGCTGATATGCATTCGTATCTTGTAACTCTTAACGTCGTATCTTGTCACTCTTAACAGGTGAAAGCAGGAAAGAAATTTCATTGCAAGTTTTCAAATACAAATCCAAGCTGCAACCGACAGGCAAGGTCTCCGTAAATCACGGTAGCCACAGACTAAGAATATGATTCCTTTCTGTCCCAATCGAATACTGAAAATGCTGCTCTAGCCCACGTTGCGCTGATTCCCTATTGGCTGAGACACTCAGCTCTCCAAACAGCGTCGCTTGATCTCCTTGTCTCGACTTCAAAAAGATTTTTCTCACCGCAGTCTTCAATTAGCACAGATCATCTGAGCAAATGTACTCTCCAGTTAGGCAACACTAAATGCATGACAAGCTGGAAATTGATATACGTTTCAGGCAAATTTCAACCTATTCCTATCCAGCATGGCGCCTTACTCTGTTATGAGGGTTGGTAACGTTTTAGTCTTATTATAAAATTATCAAACTATAGGCTGAGAGTTTCAGTGTATCTATGGAAACATGAATACAGAGCACAAGCATAAATCATGTCTTACTTTTATGACTAATGTTCAGAATTCTTAAGCCTTTTGTGGCCACTTGTTGACAAACTGCCTGATGACTTCCGCCTCGGGTTCTTCGGTCAACGCCTGTTTGATGATTGTTCTGACGTTTCGCCAGCACTAGTGGCTGAAATTGTAAAAGCTTCAACGTCCATTGCTGGTAGTGGAGTGTCCACCTCCAGCAATGGGAGGGTGACGCTTTGACAATGCCAGCCACTAGTGCTGACAAAACGTCAGACAAATTGTCAAACAAACGTCGGTCGAACAACTCAAGACAAAAGCGGAAAGGTTGATTTACAATATGTTCATAATATGAAAGAGACCTTTAGTCTCTTGTATGACCTCTTACTCAAAACCAGAATTCAAGGAAATATACGTATTTCAAAAAATACATTAAGATAATCCTCGACAAAGGCTGAAGATGCTTTCAAATATTTGCTCCCCAGCCAAGTCAAACTAAGAAATAATTTATTTTTTCCATGACTAGCATCGCTTGTGGAGTGCTTTGGAGAAAAAACATACGCTTAACCTCGTTTGTCCAGGACATATGGCCAATATTTTAGAAACAGTTTTAAGAATGGTGTTTACAAATTGGAACGTATGAATGAGGGTTAAAATCGAAGACTGACAGTGATCCTCGATACAGACAATAAAAGATGATGATTCACAGAAGAAACAGGTCAGCAACTGTTATCGATAACAATGAGATTTTCACTCTCCAGCGGAGTGTGCGCTGATGTGAAACTTCCTGGCAGATTAAAACCGTGTGCCGGGCCGAGACTCGAACTCGGGACCTTTGCCTTTGTTATTGATAACGAAACTTCCGGGCAGATTAAAACTGTGTGCCGGACCGAGACTCGACCTCGGGACCTTTCGCAGGCAAGTGCTCTAGCACCTGGGCTCCCAAAGCACGACTCACGCCCCTACCTCACAGTCTTACTTCTGCCAGTACCGCGTCTCCTACCTTCCAAACTTTACAGAAGCTCTCGTGCGAACCTTGCAGAACTAGCACTCCTGAAAGTAAGGATATTGCGGAGTAATGGCTTAGCCACAGCCTGTGGGATGTTTCCAGAATGAGTCGCGGTCTTACACACAGTTTTAATCTTCCAGGAAGTTTCACGTCAGCGCACACTTCGCTGCAGAGTGAAAATCTCTTTCTGGAAACGTCCCCCAGGCCGTGGCCTTTTACGCATTTCACCTTGATTTCCTCCAACACTTACCCTGTATTCATGTTGGCTTATATTAAGTATGGGTCACATCCCTGTCTCAATCCTTTTTCAACTTCTGCCACCGTGTCCTTCATCTCTCGTAACAGTCCAGTTTCTCTACGTGTGTAAGTCTATGGACCGGTGACCTCAGCATTTTGGTCCCATAGGAACTTACCAAAACTTTCTAAAGCTTCTCTATGTATCGTAAACAACCTTTCGCAACCAGTATTTCCAGAATTTGGAAGATCAAGTAAAAGTAAACAATGTCAAAAGCTTATTCTAAATCTAAAAATGATGTAACTGAGATTTCTCGCTTTCTCTAACGTACCTTATAAGGTAAACGACATCGTCCGTGTTGCCTTGTGTTCCTAGTTTCACCCGGAAACCAAACATTTTCCATTAGTCTGTGCACAGTTGTCCGCAGCTCGTGGTTGTGCGGTAGTGTTCTCGCTTCCCACACCCGGGTTCCCGGGTTCAATTCCCGGCGGGGTCAGGGATTTTCTCTGCCTCGTGATGACTGGGTGTTGTGTGATGTCCCTATGTCAGTTAGGTTTAAGTAGTTCTAAGTTCTAGGGGGCTCATGATCATAGATGTTAAGTCCCATAGTGCTCACAGCTATTTGAACCATTTTTTTGTGGACAGTTAATTGGTGTTACTATTTCTCAATCATGACTTATTAAAACAGATGATTTGGCAATACATGTGTCAGCACCTGTGTTCACTGGTATTATGGTTATCGCGTTTTTCTAGAAGTTACAGGGTATTTCGCCTGTCTCTCACATGCTGCATATCAGGTGGAACTGTTTGATCACCCCTAGTTCTCCAAAGGATCTTCGTAATTCTGAGTTTTTGCACTGCTCTATAAAAGTCTTCTCGCAGTATCGCATCACCTATCTTCTTCTAACTTTTCCATATGATTATGTCAGTTCCTTGCCTTTAATGTAGCCCTTCGCTATATACTGCACACAGATTACGTTACGACATTTTGATTCTTATAAAGTGAAAACAGAGAACGGATGTCAGCAAGGTTAACGGCCAGCACGGACTGGGAAGTGGATCACCGAAACACATATAAATAAAGCAGAAGGTGTAATTGTAGAAGGTAAAGTAGTATATATCCTGCAATTGGTTGGAGGGGAACATGGGAGCTGAGACCAGAGACGATGGACGCGTCTCTGCGGCCAGCACGTGACCCTCCTAACACTCATTACATTGGTCGCTCAGGAGTGGCGCGGGAACGCTTTGTCCTGCCAGGAATCTGATGAACCATTTTTATGCTGAAGTACGGCCTCGATCCGGCACTTACACCGCTAGAGTTAGCACCGAAGTACTAGCTGTGAATTAAAGTGTGAAGAAAATTTTTTGCACCTATACATATTATGAAAATGTATGTATGCATATTACTCGTCTCCTCCAAATCAATGGACCGATTTCAACCAAATTTGGTACATATATCACTTACAGTCTGGAACTCAGATTGTATTCACCCATTATTTGTGAACGACAGCACCTACTGGTTTGCAACATATTTTACACACCGTTTAGGAGAGAATCCACCAGTACCGATCGTGTTACAGTACCGGCCATCGCTAGTTCTCGTTTGTTGTACTAGGTAGCAGCACATATAAGGCGTGAGCAGAAAGACGCCATGATCCCACTTACGATACGTTTCGCAGTTTGCCCTGCATTCAGTTGTTCGTGGGTCGTGAGTGTTTAATTCTCTAAATACCGCGCGGCGGCAGAGAGTGCCGTAACGCTCACAAAAGTATGTGTTAGCCCTTAGTTTCCTCACTTTCTGTCTGTAAGAATTCCCAGGTTCGCCCTTCCCCCGAATATTGCACGTGTTTGTCTCCTGTTTCCTTGTATAGTCAGTGAGAAACTAACCCGTGACGACCGTGTATGGCATTCCGGTCTCCTCTTCAAGCTCCGTACCTTCACCCTTCTTATCAACTACGTCCCTCTGATGGGGTCCTTTCTTTCTCGACGTCCTTCCCATGTCACCATCCACAACACGGATTCCTACGCTTTCTACCCCTCCGCCGGTGTGCCCCAAGGTTCCGTCCTCTCCCCTCTTCTCCACCTTCTGTATACGGCGGACATGCCGCCGCCTTCACCCCCGTCCACCTTCTCGAGTAACTAAAGCGAACAGCCATGTGCGACTCGTTCTTGACGCTCGCGACATTAATAAGATTATCAAAGCTGTAAGAACTCGCCCTGAGAACTTAGAAGAACTATAGCAGAATTTTCACGGGGTGAAATTCTTGACCTCCCTCGACCTCTGAAGTTCCTACTGTCAAACTAAAATATCAAAGGAATCCAGAATGTATGTGGCATTCATTATGGAAACCTGAAATGCTCATTTCAGACAATGCTTCATATTTTCGAAGTAAAGTGTAGAAGGATACAATGAAGACATGTGGAATTCCTCATGTATCCATTGTCCTTTTTAACCTGCCAGGAAACTCAATAGTAAGAGTCTTTAGAGAATTGAATAGATTCATAAGAACTTATGTATCTAATCAAAGTCGAAGATTTTGAAGAGATGTACAATGAATTACCTCATATATCAACTGGGTATTCTCCAATATTTAATGAGCAGAATAATAATTGGCTTAGTAATCTACCACGTCTGCATAATAAACCGATAGATCGTAATGATTTTATAAGAAAGGTGTATTTAAAATTATAACATAAATCAAATCTTAGAAAACGTCAGTATGACAAAAAGCTAGGGTTGGGGGTAAAGTATAAAGTTGGTGATAGTGTTTTATTAAAAAAATCATCCTAAATCATTAAAGATAAGGAAATTAATCGAAAATGGTGTAATTTGTATAAAAGACCATATAGAATTATTAAGATACCATATGAAGGAGGTTACCTGCTGGAAGATGAAGATACCAAGAAGATTAATGGGGTGTACCCTCATCTTGAGTTAAATTAATATTTTAGTTGATTGAAAGTTTAAATTTAAGTACGCAAACTAGGATAAGCCATAAAACATTACAACAATGTTTATGAATTTTTCTATATGGAATTAGTAGACAATGAATTAGTTCTAAGTAATTCTTACAACAATTAAGTTTTATTTAGTTAAGCCCTCAAAAAAGGATACCAGCTTCAAGTTCGTAATCATCATTTTGTTCATTGAAAGTTTATAAAGTAGTATAATTATGTGTATATTATTATGTTAATAATTAATGTTTGATATTCATATACTAACATGCCTGTACATGTTGTGTGATCAACGAGGCATCAATTTTAGATACACTAGCACAATGAAACATCTTACCGCGATCATTGAGGAATAAGAAAATTTCTTTAAACAAAATCACTTATTCTGAGGAGAGAAAAGATGAGAGATGATTAAAGGAGAATAAAAATGAAAAAAAATGAACCAATAAGACTTGAGAAAGAGAAAAAGAACTAACCAGTAAAGAAAAACTCATTTAATGGTGCCGATGTGTAGAATGTTGTACTTGTGCATAGACTGATAGTACACGTGTGAAGTGACGATAGACTAGTCATACTTACCATAAACATTATTAATTAAATGCAGAGACGATGTGCAGAATGAACATTATAAACCGCGACAGTAATGTGTAACCTCATGTACTGTACCGAGAACAGAAGTTATCTAATTTTTGCACCACATACAGTAATGGTGATGGGGACATTCTTAGGGCAGATTGTGCTGAGGTGTTAGTGCAGTCTACCGGAAAGATGAAAAATGAATTACTCATAAGACATGAACCTTAAGTTCATATTACTGTACAAAAAACACTGTAATCATTTAAATTTAGTATGTGTATGTGTTTGAAAGTTTGTGTGCCAACAATAGAAAAAAGGACCTTACCTGGTTAGGAACGTTGAAGAGGGAAATCACGTACCCACTTCATTGTCCGGGGAGTATGTATATCAGCCCTACTATAAAATTAAGATGTGAATGAACAATGCCAAATTTTTGGGCTTCCACCCACTGACTTGTACCGTGTTGGTTGTCAAATGGAATAGGAAATAAGTAAATGATTTTCTTTTCTTACTCAATATATTTTTAAAATAATAATTTGTGTTTATATGTGTCTATGTGAGTGAGTGAGTGAGTGTGCGTGTGTGTGTATGTGTGTGTCTGTGTGTGTGTGTGTGTGTGTGTGTGTGTGTGTTATAACACCCCAATTACAGAAACCCTAATAAACAACCCTTTGTTTTAAAAGAAATAGGAAAATTAGTCATCCTGACAGTGACGGCAGCTACTGGCGACAAAATTGACTCTTGTGATAATTTGATCAACAGGAATGGCATGTGAATAATAATATTTATCATGAAATAGAGACGGAATGAAAGAATACGATAGGATATGCAACAAAAACATCAAAGAAAGAATTGCTAAATAATTACTAACGAAGGTTAAAGCGTAGATGGTAAATTGGCCAAAGATAACATTTACCATAGAAGAGAGTTGTAGCCGCATCGAAAAGGAAGCTCGATGTGACTATAATGTAACTCGGGAATGGAAATGTTAGCTTCAGTTGCTTTCTAGTCGCTCTCTAGTGCTGTTGCGATAGTAGTATGCATGTAAACGCTACTAGATTGTTTTAAGCTAATCGGAAGTTTGAAAGTTTGGCGATATAGACTGAGGTATTATTCAGAAGTCATACTAAAGCATTCATCTTTACCGTTAGCAAGATAACGGTATACGAAGATTTGCGACGAAATTAAATCGTGTTATATTTGTGTTGCGACTTGGCCTTCGTGATACTGAATAAGAACGAACATTCAAGGATGTTGAAAAGGAAAGATCGCCGACAGAAAAACAATAATTACTCTCGAGTAGGCAACAGACAAACGCAAACACGAAGAACGTACAATTGCGCCGAGTTGTCAGAAGTTGTCGCCAACGACAGGATTACTGATGCAAACGGAAGCAATTCCCTGGGTAAGAAATCGGTGTGCGTGCTCAGCGTAGGGACAATTAATTACAAGGAACAATAAAACAGGATTCAAACTTTAATTCTTCGCGTCGCCTACATAATTGAATATACATTATCATGGTTATTAGTGACAATTAATTGACTATTAGAATATTATGAAGTGAAAAGTGAATTCATGCTTATTTAACAGTGAATAGTCATCGATTTTTCCCAAGATTACGACGCATACTGAACATTTCTTAAGTACATGTTATCTCTGGAGTTACGTATTGTAGTTGTTGAACACGCGACGTAGCGACGTCTAGACGACGGAATAACAATTTATCAACTTAACATCCTCGTAATTCCATAATGTTTTCACGTCTTAGGTGACCGATTGAAGACTCAAATAAGGAGAAGAACTACAGCTAGCCGGTTCCCTTAAGCTGAAAAGTCTGTCGCGGACTCACAACAAAAGGAAACTGGTGGTCATCATTTCAGGTCAAGGGAGTTATCGCGTCATCGAGTAGTGCAACTGCCTCGTTTATCAGTGAAGAAGCAAGAGCAGCTTACACATTCTAAGACGCTGCTTCACGTTTCTGTAAATGGGGTGTTATAACACACACACACACACACACACACACACACACAATCACACACACACACACACACACACACACACATAAACACAAATTACTGTTTTAAAAATGTATTGAGTAAGAAAAGAAAATCATTTACTTATTTCCTATTCCATTTGAGAACCATCACAGTGAATTTCAATGGGTGGAAGCCAATCAATCTGGCATTGTGCATTCACATCTTAATATTTATAGTAGGGCTGATATATAGAAAGGAGCACTTCATTTTTAAACACTTCGGGCAGTAACTTAAACCGGTGTGAAATGTCATATAACAGAATGATGGTCTCCGTAGGAAACAGATAAGACTGATAAGACTGGTTGTCGACAGAATTCAAGCTGGTAAGTCATTCAATAAATTTATTATAAATGTCCAAAAGCACTTTACAAATATTTCTTGATTTCAGCCACTTGAAAATGGAATAGGCAGTGGTGACTTGTTCGTTGTCATCTTGGAAGCCATAGTTCACCAGCTACATCGTCAAAACATATTCCAGAATATCCAGAACATCTATGTTAAGTCATTTTCTTGAATACGCTTAAGCTGTGCAGTCACTATTCTGCCTATATAAGGATGTAATATTCAGCACATCTGCACTCCTCACTCGCTTACGCACTCACTGTCCTCAGTTAACGAAGAGCGCACTGCCTGATAAATGATGGATACCTTAATCACTGTAATGATTAGCTGGCGACACTGGGCAGATTATTCGTCTTTTATGATGAGACTTTTTGTTAAAGTTGCATACGCTTCTGCAACCAATGTACGCAAACAACAATTGAAGAATAGCTCACCCAGTCGTGAGAGAACTGGCAAAGGGTTAAGTTGTGGAGATGTAAAGCAACGGCAGGAGAGGTGAAAAATCAGCAGCAGCCACATGATGTGGTAACTGTTGTTAAATGTTAGCTACAGTTTTAAAAAACACAGGTGTCAGTGTCGGTATGATATCTGAACAAGAGTTCATCCAGTGATTGTATTGGAAAAACCATGATTTTGTGCAGTTCAAGTGATATTATCTGTGAATGAATGGTATTGATTATGTGAAACATCAATGCACATTTATGATCTGTTCTACAGAAACGTTCACTTACCATCATTAATGCCGGGAAATCATACAGTCACAATAGGGGGCTTCGCTGGATCAATTAAAATTATCAGCAGAGTAAAAAGTATGCAGCAGAGTGTCGACTAAGGCGACAATCATACTGCCAACAATTCTATGAGATATCGTTAAGTAAACTGTTGGTGTTCAATCACCAAACTCTGCATCCATTGTAAGAAAACATCGCTCATGTTGTGCTGGGATAGGAGTAGAAACGTGTGAACAAAGTGTCTCAAATAAAGGCAGAGAACTTCGCTCTTACTTCAGTCTGTTCATATTCCCTCCAATTTACGTATAAATTTCTAAATAAAGAAAGTTTTCCCTATAAAGTACACTGTATGCTGATGTGAGTGTGTATTCATTATCATGAGAAGTGGATGAAGCATCCGTTTCACTATAGTCTTGTGGTAGCCAACTTCGTCCTACTATGATCGCACAAGATGGAGGAAGAAGAAGAATAACACATTACTGCCAAATAACATATATGCTTTAATTATTGCTCCTTGAGGTTGTGGGAAGGCTAATCTTATTCTAATGCTAGCACATCTTTATGAGGTCCACTTCAAGTGTGTATATATATTTTCACAAACCATGTTTCAGCCAAAATGTCAGGTATTGTAGAAGATATTACATGGCATTAAGGAAGTAACATACCAGAAATTCAGCGAAAGCTGTGGTATTCCACCGAGTGTAAGATTTTTTCCTTACAGTGGCATACACTGCTGCAAATAATGAGTATAAGCGGCAGTTCACGAATAGCTCATTAAGTCGTGAGACAATTGACAAAGGTGTATAGCAACGGTAGTTATGGTGAAGGAGCACCTCAAAAAGTGAAATGAAGCTGCGTATTCATATTTCATGATACTGTAGTAGGAAACCAGGATGAGCTCGGCAAATATTTCTGCTTTGGCCGCCATATGCAAGTCGATACATTTTATTTGAGCCATGCATATTCAATAATCGCGAAACAGATGGTCCAGATAATGCAAAACTTATTGTAGCTTTCAGACACGTCAATCTGAATTTAAAGCATGTTTACCAGGCTAATATAGAAACTAGCATGTCATTCAGTGAATCACCATATCCAATGATTGGTCCAATAACTCGTAGTATGGTTTTCTGTTTATTGATAAAACAAGGAAATTTAAGGTTGGTCGATGACAGTTCACATTATATTAGCAGAATTGGATAGCGGTTTCTAGGCAGTGGCTGCAAAAGGTGATTCTCTGCTGAATGATGGAATCCAGGAAAGTGACTAAGTTATCAACACAAGGTTAACGGAATTGGATGACATTATCAAAGCAGTAGCTAGGAAATGCCAATCGCAGGAGCAGCAGTTGAATGATAGAATGCAGTCATATATCGAGGTGAGAAACGCAAAGACAATGAAATACTTAAGGCGACTGTGAGGGTTCGAATACAATTAGAAGAAGTAAATTGAACCGTGTCCTGTAAATAACGCAGAAAGGAAAGCTTGGGAAGAAGGCAATCAAATCTTTCTGAGGTTACTCGGTGTAATAATTGAAAAAGTTGAAGAACTTGAGAAAGTTTCGTATAAGAATATATAAAAGTGTAGTGTCTCGAAGAGTGATCAGTATATGACAGAATGTCGACAAAGCGCAGAGCTATAGAGGTACGGAAAGCCATTCGTTGCAAACTGCAACTCTTAAAACTGGGAAAACAGGATCAAGATCAATCTCTCTCTGAAAAGACCCATACTAGAAAGTATTAAACAGTTCTCACATACGATGGCAGTGTCGGATAACGGTAGAGGAAAAGGGGTGCAGAAGTATATTCTATCACAGATTTCATCACCCGTCACAGTGCTAGAGACTTAGATAAGACATGTGAGAGAGATGCAGGAAAAGCTACGTACACTAAATGATCAAAAGTATCCGGACACATGGCTGAAAATGACTTACAAGTTCGTGCCGCCCCCCCCCCCCCCCCCCCCCCATCGGTAACGGTAATGCTGGAATTCAATCTGGTGTTGGCTCACACTAAGCTTTGATGACAGCTTCCACTCTCGCAGGCATATGTTCAATCAGATGCTGGAAGGTTTCTTGGGGAATGGCAACCCATTCTTCAAGGAGTGCTGCACTGAGGAGAGGTATCGAGGTCGGTCGGTGAGGACTGGCACGAAGTCGGCGTTGCAAAATATCCCAAAGGTATTCTGTAGGATTCAGATCAGGACTCTGTGCAGGCCAGTCCATTACAGGGATATTATTGTTGTACATCCACTCCGCCACAGGCCGTGCATTATGAAAAGGGGCTCGATCGTGTTGAAAGATGCAATCGCCATTCCCAAATTGCTTTTGAACAGTGGGAAGGAAGAAGGTGCTTAAATCATGAATGTAGGCTTGTGCTGTGATAGTGCCATGCAAAACAACAAGGGGTGCAAGCCCCCTCCATGCAAAACACGACCACACCATAACACCACCGATTCCGAATTTTACTGTTGACACTACACACGCTCCTCCCCCCATGAACCATGGACCTTGCCGTTGGTGGGGAGTCTTGCGTGCCTCAGCGATACAGATAGCCGTACCGTAGGTGCCAACACAACGGAGGGGCATCTGGTGAGAGGCCAGACAAACGTGTGGTTCCTGAAGAGGGGCAGCAGCCTTTTCAGTAGTTGCAAGGGCACCAGTCTGGATTATTGACTCATCTGGCCTTGTAACAGTAACCAAAACGGCCTTGCTGTGTTGGTACTACGAACGGCTGAAAACAAGGGGAAACTACGGCCGTAATATTTCCCGAGGGCATGCAACTTTACTGTATGATTAAATGATGATGGCGTCCTCTTGGGTAAAATATTCCGGAGGTAAAATAGTCCCCCATTCGGATCTCCGGGCGGGGACTACTCAAGAGGATGTTGTTATCAGGAGAAAGAAAACTGGCGTTCTACGGATCGGAGCGTGGAATGTCAGATCCCTTAATCGGGAAGGTAGGCTAGAAAATTTAAAAAGGGTAATGGATAGGTTAAAGTTAGATATAGTGGGAATTAGTGAAGTTCGGTGGCAGGAGGGACAAGACTCCTGGTCAGGTGACTACAGGGTTATAAACACAAAATCAAATAGGGGTAATACAGGAGTAGGTTTAATAATGAATAGGAAAATAGGAATGCGGGTAAGCTACTACAAACAGCGTAGTGAACGCATTATTGTTGCCAAGATAGATGCGAAGCCCACACCTACTACAGTAGTACAAGTTTATATACCAAATAGCTCTGCAGATGACGAAGAAATTGAAGAAATGTATGATGAAATAAAACAAATTATTCAGAAAGTGAAGGGTGACGAAAATTTAATAGTCATGGGTGACTGGAATTCGGCAGTAGGAAAAGGGAGAGAAGGAAACGTAGTAGGTAAATATGGACTGGGGCTAAGAAATGAAGGAGGAAGCCGCCTGGTTGAATTTTGTACAGACCACAACTTAATCATAGCTAACACTTGGTTTAAGAATCATGAAAGAAGCTTGTATACATGGAAGAACCCTGGAGATACTAAAAGGTATCAGATAGATTATATAATGGTAAGACAGAGATTTAGGAACCAGGTTTTAAATTGTAAGACATTTCCAGGGACAGATGTGGACTCTGACCACAATCTATTGGTTATGACCTGTAGATTAAAACTGAAGAAACTGCAAAAAGGAGGGAACTTAAGGAGATGGATCTTGCATAAACTGAAAGAACCAGAGGTAGTACAGAAGAAAATGGTTCAAATGGCTCTGAGCACTATGGGACGTAACATCTGTGGTCATCAGTCCCCTAGAACTTAGAACTACTTAAATGTTATAACCTAAGGACATCACACACATCCATGCCGGAGGCAGGATTCGAACCTGCGACCGTAGCAGTAGAGGTTGTACAGAGTTTCAGGGAGAGCATAAGGGAGCAATTGACAGGAATGGGGAAAAGAAATACAGTAGAAGAAGAATGTGTAGCTTTGAGGGATGAAGTAGCGAAGGCAGCAGAGGATCAAGTAGGTAAAAAGACGAGGGCTAGTAGAAATCCTTGGGTAACAGAAGAAAGATAGAATTTAATTGATGAAAGGAGAATGTATAAAAATGCAGTAAATGAAGCAGGCAAAAAGGAATACAGACGTCTCAAAAATGAGATCGGCAGGAAGAGCAAAATGGCTAATAAAGCATGGCTAGAGGACAAATATAAGGATGTAGAGGCTTATATCACTAGGGATAAGATAGGTATTGCCTACAGGAAAATTAAAGAGACGTTTGGAGACAAGAGGACCACTTCTATGGACATCAAGAGCTCAGATGGAAACCCAGTTCTAAGCAAAGGTGGGAAGACAGAAAGGTGGAAGGAGTATATAGAGGGTCTATACAAGGGCTATGTACTTGAGGACAATCTTATGGAAATGGAAGAGGATGTAGATGAAGATGAAACGGGAGATACGATACTGCGTGAAGAGTTTGACAGAGCACTGAAAGACCTGAGTCTAAACAAGGCCCCCGGTGTAGACAACATTCCATTGGAACTACTGACGGCAACGGGAGAGCCAGTCCTGACAAAACTCTACCATCTGGTGAGCAAGAGGTATGAAACAGGCGAAATACCCTCAGACTTCAAGAAGAATATAATAATTCCAATCCCAAAGAAAGCAGGTGTTGACAGATGTGGAAATTACCGAACTATCAGTTTAATAAGTCACAGCTGCAAAATACTAACGCGAATTCTTTACAGACGAATGGAAAAACTATTAGAAGCCGACCTCGGGGATGATCAGTTTGGATTCCGTAGAAATACTGGAACACGTGAGACAATACTGACCTTACGACTTATCTTAGAAGAAAGATTAAGGAAGGGCAAACCTACGTTTCTAGCATTTGTAGACTTACAGAAAGCTTTTGACAATGTTGACTGGTATACTCTCTTTCAAATTCTAAAGGTGGCAGGGGTAAAATACAGGGAGCGAAAGGCTATTAACAATTTGTACAGAAACCAGATGGCAGTTATAAGAGGCGAGGGGCATGAAAGGGAAGCAGTGGTTGGGAAGGGAGTAAGACAGGTTTGTAGCCTCTCCCCGATGTTATTCAATCTGTATATTGAGCAAGCAGTAAAGGAAACAAAAGAAAAATTCGGAGTAGGTACTAAAATCCATGGAGAAGCAATAAAAACTTTGAGGTTCGCCGATGACATTGTAATTCTCTCAGAGACAGCAAAGGACATGGAAGAGCAGTTGAATGGAATGGATAGTGTCTAGAAAGGAGGATACAAGATGAACATCAACAAAAGCAAAACGAGGATAATGGGATGTAGTCGAATTAAGTCGGATGATGCTGAGGGAATTAGATTAGGTAATGAGACACTTAAAGTAGTAAAGGAGTTTTGCTATTTGGGGAGCAAAATAACTGATGATGGTCGAAGTAGAGAGGATATAAAATGTAGACTGGCAACGGCAAGGAAAGCGTATCTGAAGAAGAGAAGTTTGTTAACATTGAGTATAGATTTAAGTGTGAGGAAGTCATTTCTGAAAGTATTTGTATGGAGTGTAGCCATGTATGGAAGTGAAACATGGACGATAAATAGTTTGGACAAGAAGAGAATAGAAGATTTGGAAATGTGGTGCTACAGAAGAATGGTCAAGATTAGATGGGTAGATCACATAACTAATGAGGAGGTATTGAATAGGATTGGGGAGAAGAGAAGTTTGTTGCACAACTTGACCAGAAGAAGGGATCGGTTGGTAGGACATGTTCTGAGGCATCAAGGGATCACCAATTTAGTATTAGAGGGCAGCGTGGTGGGTAAAAATCGTAGAGGGAGACCAAGAGATGAATACACTAAGCAGATTGAGAAGGATGTAGGTTGCAATAGGTACTGGGAAATGAAGAAGCTTGCACAGGATAGAGTAGCATGGAGAGCTGCATCAAACCAGTCTCAGGACTGAAGACCACAACAACACAACTACACACGCTGG